>NC_136059.1:1645028465-1646476210 GCF_964261635.1 Lissotriton helveticus | reverse complement strand
TATCGATAGAGAGATTTTCTCAGTGGTGGCGATATCTATTGTACCGATCAACTCATGGGTGAGGTCTTGAAGGTGTCTTCCTGCCACGAAGCCCTTTTGATTGGTGTTTATCAGTGACCCCGGGATTTTCCCCAGTCTTTTGGCCATGATTTGAGTGAAGATTTTGTCATCACAATTTAATATAGATATTGGGCGGTAAGACTCGCACTTTTTTGGATTTTTACCCGGTTTTAAAATAATGGAGATGGTAGCATCGTTCCAAGTCACTGGAATTTTGTCATTGTTCAAAAAGATTTTATTGAAGAGAGTTGTCAATTGGGGGACCAGTAAATCCTTTAGTTTCATATAAAGGTCATTTGGGAGGGCATCCGGGCCTGCCGCCTTACCTCTTTTTAGTTTTCTGATAACTCCGTCTACCTCGTCTGTTGTTATTTCACTGTTTAGGATATCCTTCTCTTCAGAGGATAGACTGGGGATGTTTTGTTTGTCTAGAAATGTATTTATTTCTTCAGCTTCCGGGGAGCAATCCTCTGTGTATAAATTTGTAAAAAAGGCTGAGAATTCCTCTCTTATTACCGCCTCCTCAGAACCATTTCGGGAACTATCTATTGGGTCTATACTGCCAATTTTGTTTCTTACCTGGTCTGTTTTAATCTTCCAGGCGAGCATTTTCCCACAGCCTTCTCCATATTCATAGTGAGCGAGCTTACTACACTCCCATCTCTCTCTAATTTTAACCTCTAGTATCGTCGATAGGTTTTCCTTAAGGTTAAGCCTTTCCTTTTCTAGATCTTGACTTCTCAGGGATGAGATATTCGAGGATATCTGCTGATCCAGTTTTTTTATGTTATTTTCTATTTTCTGGATCTCTGTTTTAAGTTCCCTTGATTTATATATAGTCAGTCCACAGATCTTACCCCTTATTACTGCTTTATATGCCTCCCAAACCGTTTGAGGTGTGGCACTCCCGTTGTTATTCTTAAAGTATAGTTCTGTCTCTTGTTTTAGTTGGTCAATAATTATGGGGTCTAGGAGGGCTGAGCGGTCCAGTGTCCATCTTGGAGTCATTAAGATATTTTTTATTTTTAATGTAATTTGGACGGCAGAGTGATCCGAGAGATGTGCAGGGAGGTGAGATACATTTTGAGTTTTCTCTAGTAGCTCTTGATCTATTAGAAAATAATCAATTCTAGACTGTATGCCTAGTTTCTTATTTTTAAAGGTGAAATGATCTTGTTTAATGCCCTTCTTTTTCCATATATCGATAAGGCTTAGGTCTCTTTTATAAATTCCTAATCACTCTCTCATTTTTGGCAAGCTTGTCTGGTTACCTCTAGGGTACCGATCTACCTTTGGGTCTAGGATGATATTGAAATCTCCACCCAAAACCACTGGAGATATTGCTGAAATTAATTGAGAGTATAGTGATTGGAGTGGAATGGGATCATCTATATTTGGACCATAGTATCCTACTACGGTAAATGCATCCCCAAGTATGGTAACATTGGCTATGGCCCACCTCCCCTTGAAGTCTGAATCAGATGAGGTTAATCTTGCTTTTATGGATTTTTTAAAAAGTATTGCTACACCTTTTATAACACAATCTTGATTGGTGCATATGTAAAAATCGACCCAATGGAGAGTTTTCACTATCTCTTCCCACTCTTTTTTTAATAGATGTGTTTCCTGTAAAATAATACATAAATACTTCACTACCAACTGTCCTGCCACTCTGTCATCTCTTATCAAAGCCAAAATGCAATATAATAAACACTCTTGGGATTCTGCATGTAATAATCTTCTTAAATTCAAAGCAAAAATGTATGGTGAGCGGAATAAAGCAGGTAAATCCTTGGCTAATTACCTTAAAATCAAAAAGCAAAAATCTAAAATTGTGGTTATCCCATATAGCTCTGGCACTCGTCATATTACAGACACTGAGATTCGTGAATGTTTTACTCAATATTATACTTCTCTTTATACTCTTGAGTCCACCCCTTCACCTGAACAAATTGACTACTTCTTTCAAACTATCCCTAAAGCTCTCGATAACTCGTAGATTTTACATCGTTATATGCACGCTTCTTGGAAAATAAAATCTCTTACGCTATTAACCTATTACCCAAGGACAAAACGCCCGGCCCGGACGGTTTGACCGTTAGATTTTTTTCTTCACTTTAATCAATTTTTAGCCCCCCAATTGCTCACATTGATTAATCCCTTGCTAACTATTGGTGAGTCAAGAGGATCTTTCACACAAGCTATGTTGTGTTTGATTCCTCAAAAAGACAAAGACCCCTCCCATTGCAAAAACTATAGGCCTATTTCCCTTATTAATACAGACTGCAAAATATTCTCTAAAATACTAGCCATTCGACTTAATAATGTAATCCCTGACCTCATTAATATTTACCAATCGGGTTTGTCAAAGGCAGATCAGTTATTGATAATTCGAGAACCTACCTTAATATTATTCACCTTGCTTCCAAGATGGATTCACCAGTCGCTGCCATTCCACTAGATGCGGAGAAAGCATTTGATAGGGTCAACTGGGATTTTATTTTTGTTGCGATGGCATTGCTCCAGCCCCTCCATTATTAAATATATTCAACTGTTATACTCTGCCCCCTCTACTTCCATTTGGGTCAATGGCTGTCAATCTAACTATTTTCCACTCCTTTGGGGCACTAGGCAAGGTTTTCCTCTTTCCCCACTCTTATTCATTCTTGCTTTAGAACCCTTTTTAGAGAAAATTAGACGTTTTTTACAGTATACAGGTGGCCAATTTAAAAATATTGACATTAAATTCACTGCTTATGCTGATGATATTTTATTATATATTTCCAATCCGTCTACTTCCCTGCCTGCTCTTTTTTCTTTATTATAAGACTATTCAATTGTTTCTGGCTATGGATTGAACATTGATAAGTCTGAAGTTTTACCCTGTCTTTCTCATATGTTTCACGGTTCTGGTTTTGAATGGAAGCGCTGCCAGACCTTGCCAGACTCACACAAAGGACTTCTAGGACGAGGGGGCCTCCCGGCAGGAGCCGCGTTTCGTTTGCGCGCCAGCCGGTGCTTAAAAGCCACCACTGCCTCCTGCACTGCGGGACGTGCTGCCAGACTACGCCAGACTCGCACAAAGGACTTCCAGGACCAGGAGACCTCGTGGCAGGAGGCGAGTTTCATTTGTGCGCCAGTCGGGCCGCTAGGGCGAAGGGCAGGCCCGTCTGAGCCCGTCAGAGACAGGAAGAGGCTGGGCTGGGCCACTCCCTTGTGTACACCAACGTGAACACCAAGGCGGATATTTGTTATTAAAACAAGGTACTTATTTGTATTGGTGTAGTTTGTTGACCCCCAATCTTGAGTAACAGTTAGCTGTAACAGTTAGCTGACACGCATGAACAAACGTAAGGTCACAGGCCTACTGGCAGGGGGGGGGGGTCGTGGGGACTTTGGATGCTTTTCTGACAAGAGCCGAGTCGTCAGTTCTGACTCATCAGATCCAGCTCACTGGAAAAAGACTTTCGCTGGACACCTTTGTGACCCAGAAACGGTCCTCAATGGGAGGCATAGTTATGGCTAAATCCCCCGAGGGTGTGCAGCATTCTGTGGATCATTTGTGTCATACCATCCCTGGCTCTAGCAAAATGGGGATTTAATCGTCCTCCCTAACTCCCCGTTAGAGGCTTCAGAGGTGACCACAGTCATGCAGGTCGATTTCACTATTACCTCAGTAGACAGTGCAGCGGTCAATGAGCCCGACCTGTCACACATTTTGGTCGAAGATCCACTGTCCCGTTCCACGGGATACAAAGCAATTACATCTGGCGTGTGCCGTGGTTAAGTCACCACTCGATCCAAAAGGGTTGCCAGGGAAAGAACAATAAATCTCTCAAAGTCTTCGACTGCTGGCAATGGAGAGCCACCTGTGAAACGCCCAAGGGGAGGAGCTGTACAAAAGCAAAAAAAAAACTCAGATTAAAACCTCAAGCAGCTAGGCCTCCTGGCAAACCCACTCCAGAACTGAACAAAGGATTGGCCGTGAATAAGTCTCATAATAGTGGTAACGATGATAATCACAATGGTGTGGCGTTTGGGGATGACCCTGACCAATGGGAGCGATTAGAGACTCTGATATCTGCTCTTCTGGGGCACATTTTAGGCAGACTAAGTTCAATCGAAGAAAAATTGCTTTCATTTGTGAACTCTGGGAGAACTGCAGTAAACCAAGAGGTATGTAGGTGTGCATATGTTGCTCAGTGGGAAGCTGTGGCTCTTGCCCCATTACCCGTACACATGAATTAGGGGAGGAAAAATGGGGATATTGAACAGGCCACCGGGAGAAATGTTATGTGCACTAGAGTCCCACAGGTACATTCGGAAGTTACCAGACCCAAAGTTACCACTGTTGCTAGGGGGGGTGAGGGAATCAATGACGGGGCCCACAGGCAATAGCTCAACACATTTAACAGACACTGCAAGGCCAGAAAGGGGAGACAATGCGCGGCCACAATTAACAGCGATGTTCTCTCTAAGTGTGCAGAGTATATCAGGCCTTCCGGTTTTAGACCTACCACCAGAATCTTGCCCATATACAGTTGTTTTAACTGGTGTCCCAGCACATATAAGCCAAAAAGAGGAACCAGTGACACCAATGATTAACACGGTGGCGCATTGGATATGTAGGAACGTGGGCTTCAATATTAGAGACTATAGACAAATCTTGATGGCGAGGAGGGTGTCCTGGATCGGCAGATCCAGGAAAGCCTTCCAAGAGGACTGTGTGATAGTGCCACGTAGGCATCCCGATCTCATGCAGCAGACCCTTTCTCAGAGTAATAGGTCTTATCAAGCTGAGATGGACTCATGTGTTCAACTGCTCCCGCTGAGCTTTTTTAATGGACCCTCGCCCTTCTCGAATCAACATCATAGAGAGGTATGTCGACAAGAGGGTGCATTTGGGTGGGCCAATGCACCGTTGCAAAATAATGCCTTTGCACCACTTAGAGACCTCAACGACCTAAATGATATTGATTGACTAGGTCCATCAAGGGAAGTTGATAGAATCAGTGGTACTCCCGTAACTATCTCAGATCGAGGGTGGAGGGGAGAAGGGACTACCGCAGGGAGAGTGGAAGGCCACACCATTCATGGTCTACAGGCTGTAAACGCCCATGTGGACAGTGGCTCACGCATGAAAGTTCCAATGTCAAATAGCATCCAGACAACTGATAGCGTAGTAAGGCCAAACTGGAGAGAAATTCAAATTCTCTCATACACTTTTATGAAAAAGAGCTCTTTAATTCGATCGAGGGTAAGATAGCCATTTTGGCTACTTTTAAGAGCCTTCATCTGTTATTGTTGCATAAGCGTAATCATTGGACTTAGCGGAGTACTTGAATGAGCCCAAACAGCTGTATACTAAAACATTTACAGAGCCACATTATTACTAAAATCAAATCAAACCTTATGAAACTCTTCCCATATTTCCCAAAATTTAAATTTCTTAGAGAATAATTTATCTTTTCTATCCAAACTATAAACTTTAAAGACAGATGCTAGCCAATCACTGTGAGTTGGAGGTGTTGGACTTATCCAATTTATGCAGACCTCCCTCCTTGCCAGGAGAATCAACATAGAGATTAGATTTTCTTGGGCTTTCGTTAATGTTCTCAAAGTATTTATACCTGTAATCCCAAAAATAACTAGGTCCATACTTACAGTTAGTTGTTTTCCCATTACCCCTTCTAAGGTGGTTCCCACATCCTTCCAGAAATCATCGAGACTGGGACACTGCCTGAACATGTGCAGGTCATCGGCCTTCTGTAGTCCACATTTTGGGCAGTTCTTTATTGTGGACCCGTTCAGTTTGGATAACCTTTTCGGAGTCCAATAAGCTCTATGGATGGTGAGTAAATGATTTCTTTTAAGAGCAGCAGAAGTTACAATCGACCAGCATTTGCTCATAGATACTTGCCATGTATTAGTTGTATCCAGCGTCGGTAGGTCTTTCCCCCAGATACTCTCCGGAATCTGGAAGTCCTCCTCACCCGCTGAAATTAGGGCCCAGTACCAGAAGGATACTTCTTTCGGAAACGGCTTCTTTGTCAACATCTTTACTTCAAGGGATATGTTCCCTTTTTTGGTTTCTTTGTTTGAGTTAGTCCAGCTGAGCAGTTGGTAATATTTAAATTTTGATAATGTGGAATTTGTGTATTCTGATAATATTTCCCAGTTGAGTAGCTTATTCTGAAATAAGAGTTGTCCCCGTTCTAGTACACCTGCCGTTTTTAAAGGTATCGCTAAGCTGTCTTTCAGGCATTCTGGTGTAGTTTGGGAGTCCCAAATCGGGGCTTTATCGCTATATAGGGGAATGTCTAAGGTGGTTCTAATACAGTACCATAACCTGGCAGCTGACTTTAAGATCTTCAGTTTAATTTTTTTTTTAATTTCGGATGGCCGAATTTATATAAAAAGTAGCTAGTGTTATTTGTCAGTTTCTTGAGAAACATGGGGTAGGTTTCATAAGGGCCCAGCAGTGCCCTACTGGATTTAAATTGAAAGGCCCTACAGTATTCTAAGAGGTCAGGACTTGCCAGTCCTCCCTGCTCCTTTTTCCTCCTTATTTTATGCCAGGCAATTCTTGGTCTTTTTGAGGACCAAATAAAACTAGATAAGTCTCCATGGATCTTTTTTAAGGTTTCTCTTTTGAACCCCAACGGGATAGAGCTAAAAATGAAGGTGAATTTCGGCAAGATTGCCATTTTTATAATATTGGATTTGCCCAAGAAGGTTAGTGGAAGCCCACTCCATACTTTCAGTAACTTTTTTACCTCAGTTTCTATTCTGTGAATGTTAGTGTGGGTTATTTTATCAAGATCTTTCTCAAGGTCGATACCTAAATATCTTATTTGTTCTTTGCTAAAAGGGGATATAAATCCCTCATTCCAGCTCATGGTTTCAGTTTTGGTTTGATTTATCTGGTAACCAGATCATTTCCCAAAACCAATCAGAGTCTCCTCTGTTGCTTTAAGAGCCTCCTTTAAATCAGAAGTAAAGATCATGAGGTCATCCGCATATAGAGATACTTTTTTATGCCATCCTTGATATTGGAAGGGAGAGATTGTGGGGAGGCTCCTAAGACATTCTGCCACCGGTTCAATATAAAAGTTAAAGAGCAGAGGGGAGAGGAGACATCCCTGGCGAGTTCCTCTTCCTATCTGAATGTTGTCTGTTAAGTTGCCATTGATTAATATTTTGGCTTTAGGAGAGTTATAGATGTTTTCTACCATTTTTAGTATGTTTTCCCCTAGATTAAATTTCTTCAGGACTTCACTTAAGTACCTCCAGTTAACTCTATCGAACGCTTTAGCAGCGTCAATTGTAATTATCGATAGAGAGATTTTCTCAGTGGTGGCGATATCTATTGTACCGATCAACTCATGGGTGAGGTCTTGAAGGTGTCTTCCTGCCACGAAGCCCTTTTGATTGGTGTTTATCAGTGACCCCGGGATTTTCCCCAGTCTTTTGGCCATGATTTGAGTGAAGATTTTGTCATCACAATTTAATATAGATATTGGGCGGTAAGACTCGCACTTTTTTGGATTTTTACCCGGTTTTAAAATAATGGAGATGGTAGCATCGTTCCAAGTCACTGGAATTTTGTCATTGTTCAAAAAGATTTTATTGAAGAGAGTTGTCAATTGGGGGACCAGTAAATCCTTTAGTTTCATATAAAGGTCATTTGGGAGGGCATCCGGGCCTGCCGCCTTACCTCTTTTTAGTTTTCTGATAACTCCGTCTACCTCGTCTGTTGTTATTTCACTGTTTAGGATATCCTTCTCTTCAGAGGATAGACTGGGGATGTTTTGTTTGTCTAGAAATGTATTTATTTCTTCAGCTTCCGGGGAGCAATCCTCTGTGTATAAATTTGTAAAAAAGGCTGAGAATTCCTCTCTTATTACCGCCTCCTCAGAACCATTTCGGGAACTATCTATTGGGTCTATACTGCCAATTTTGTTTCTTACCTGGTCTGTTTTAATCTTCCAGGCGAGCATTTTCCCACAGCCTTCTCCATATTCATAGTGAGCGAGCTTACTACACTCCCATCTCTCTCTAATTTTAACCTCTAGTATCGTCGATAGGTTTTCCTTAAGGTTAAGCCTTTCCTTTTCTAGATCTTGACTTCTCAGGGATGAGATATTCGAGGATATCTGCTGATCCAGTTTTTTTATGTTATTTTCTATTTTCTGGATCTCTGTTTTAAGTTCCCTTGATTTATATATAGTCAGTCCACAGATCTTACCCCTTATTACTGCTTTATATGCCTCCCAAACCGTTTGAGGTGTGGCACTCCCGTTGTTATTCTTAAAGTATAGTTCTGTCTCTTGTTTTAGTTGGTCAATAATTATGGGGTCTAGGAGGGCTGAGCGGTCCAGTGTCCATCTTGGAGTCATTAAGATATTTTTTATTTTTAATGTAATTTGGACGGCAGAGTGATCCGAGAGATGTGCAGGGAGGTGAGATACATTTTGAGTTTTCTCTAGTAGCTCTTGATCTATTAGAAAATAATCAATTCTAGACTGTATGCCTAGTTTCTTATTTTTAAAGGTGAAATGATCTTGTTTAATGCCCTTCTTTTTCCATATATCGATAAGGCTTAGGTCTCTTTTATAAATTCCTAATCACTCTCTCATTTTTGGCAAGCTTGTCTGGTTACCTCTAGGGTACCGATCTACCTTTGGGTCTAGGATGATATTGAAATCTCCACCCAAAACCACTGGAGATATTGCTGAAATTAATTGAGAGTATAGTGATTGGAGTGGAATGGGATCATCTATATTTGGACCATAGTATCCTACTACGGTAAATGCATCCCCAAGTATGGTAACATTGGCTATGGCCCACCTCCCCTTGAAGTCTGAATCAGATGAGGTTAATCTTGCTTTTATGGATTTTTTAAAAAGTATTGCTACACCTTTTATAACACAATCTTGATTGGTGCATATGTAAAAATCGACCCAATGGAGAGTTTTCACTATCTCTTCCCACTCTTTTTTTAATAGATGTGTTTCCTGTAAAATAATACATAAATACTTCACTACCAACTGTCCTGCCACTCTGTCATCTCTTATCAAAGCCAAAATGCAATATAATAAACACTCTTGGGATTCTGCATGTAATAATCTTCTTAAATTCAAAGCAAAAATGTATGGTGAGCGGAATAAAGCAGGTAAATCCTTGGCTAATTACCTTAAAATCAAAAAGCAAAAATCTAAAATTGTGGTTATCCCATATAGCTCTGGCACTCGTCATATTACAGACACTGAGATTCGTGAATGTTTTACTCAATATTATACTTCTCTTTATACTCTTGAGTCCACCCCTTCACCTGAACAAATTGACTACTTCTTTCAAACTATCCCTAAAGCTCTCGATAACTCGTAGATTTTACATCGTTATATGCACGCTTCTTGGAAAATAAAATCTCTTACGCTATTAACCTATTACCCAAGGACAAAACGCCCGGCCCGGACGGTTTGACCGTTAGATTTTTTTCTTCACTTTAATCAATTTTTAGCCCCCCAATTGCTCACATTGATTAATCCCTTGCTAACTATTGGTGAGTCAAGAGGATCTTTCACACAAGCTATGTTGTGTTTGATTCCTCAAAAAGACAAAGACCCCTCCCATTGCAAAAACTATAGGCCTATTTCCCTTATTAATACAGACTGCAAAATATTCTCTAAAATACTAGCCATTCGACTTAATAATGTAATCCCTGACCTCATTAATATTTACCAATCGGGTTTGTCAAAGGCAGATCAGTTATTGATAATTCGAGAACCTACCTTAATATTATTCACCTTGCTTCCAAGATGGATTCACCAGTCGCTGCCATTCCACTAGATGCGGAGAAAGCATTTGATAGGGTCAACTGGGATTTTATTTTTGTTGCGATGGCATTGCTCCAGCCCCTCCATTATTAAATATATTCAACTGTTATACTCTGCCCCCTCTACTTCCATTTGGGTCAATGGCTGTCAATCTAACTATTTTCCACTCCTTTGGGGCACTAGGCAAGGTTTTCCTCTTTCCCCACTCTTATTCATTCTTGCTTTAGAACCCTTTTTAGAGAAAATTAGACGTTTTTTACAGTATACAGGTGGCCAATTTAAAAATATTGACATTAAATTCACTGCTTATGCTGATGATATTTTATTATATATTTCCAATCCGTCTACTTCCCTGCCTGCTCTTTTTTCTTTATTATAAGACTATTCAATTGTTTCTGGCTATGGATTGAACATTGATAAGTCTGAAGTTTTACCCTGTCTTTCTCATATGTTTCACGGTTCTGGTTTTGAATGGAAGCGCTGCCAGACCTTGCCAGACTCACACAAAGGACTTCTAGGACGAGGGGGCCTCCCGGCAGGAACCGCGTTTCGTTTGCGCGCCAGCCGGTGCTTAAAAGCCACCACTGCCTCCTGCACTGCGGGACGTGCTGCCAGACTACGCCAGACTCGCACAAAGGACTTCCAGGACCAGGAGACCTCGTGGCAGGAGGCGAGTTTCATTTGTGCGCCAGTCGGGCCGCTAGGGCGAAGGGCAGGCCCGTCTGAGCCCGTCAGAGACAGGAAGAGGCTGGGCTGGGCCACTCCCTTGTGTACACCAACGTGAACACCAAGGCGGATATTTGTTATTAAAACAAGGTACTTATTTGTATTGGTGTAGTTTGTTGACCCCCAATCTTGAGTAACAGTTAGCTGTAACAGTTAGCTGACACGCATGAACAAACGTAAGGTCACAGGCCTACTGGCAGGGGGGGGGGGTCGTGGGGACTTTGGATGCTTTTCTGACAAGAGCCGAGTCGTCAGTTCTGACTCATCAGATCCAGCTCACTGGAAAAAGACTTTCGCTGGACACCTTTGTGACCCAGAAACGGTCCTCAATGGGAGGCATAGTTATGGCTAAATCCCCCGAGGGTGTGCAGCATTCTGTGGATCATTTGTGTCATACCATCCCTGGCTCTAGCAAAATGGGGATTTAATCGTCCTCCCTAACTCCCCGTTAGAGGCTTCAGAGGTGACCACAGTCATGCAGGTCGATTTCACTATTACCTCAGTAGACAGTGCAGCGGTCAATGAGCCCGACCTGTCACACATTTTGGTCGAAGATCCACTGTCCCGTTCCACGGGATACAAAGCAATTACATCTGGCGTGTGCCGTGGTTAAGTCACCACTCGATCCAAAAGGGTTGCCAGGGAAAGAACAATAAATCTCTCAAAGTCTTCGACTGCTGGCAATGGAGAGCCACCTGTGAAACGCCCAAGGGGAGGAGCTGTACAAAAGCAAAAAAAAAACTCAGATTAAAACCTCAAGCAGCTAGGCCTCCTGGCAAACCCACTCCAGAACTGAACAAAGGATTGGCCGTGAATAAGTCTCATAATAGTGGTAACGATGATAATCACAATGGTGTGGCGTTTGGGGATGACCCTGACCAATGGGAGCGATTAGAGACTCTGATATCTGCTCTTCTGGGGCACATTTTAGGCAGACTAAGTTCAATCGAAGAAAAATTGCTTTCATTTGTGAACTCTGGGAGAACTGCAGTAAACCAAGAGGTATGTAGGTGTGCATATGTTGCTCAGTGGGAAGCTGTGGCTCTTGCCCCATTACCCGTACACATGAATTAGGGGAGGAAAAATGGGGATATTGAACAGGCCACCGGGAGAAATGTTATGTGCACTAGAGTCCCACAGGTACATTCGGAAGTTACCAGACCCAAAGTTACCACTGTTGCTAGGGGGGGTGAGGGAATCAATGACGGGGCCCACAGGCAATAGCTCAACACATTTAACAGACACTGCAAGGCCAGAAAGGGGAGACAATGCGCGGCCACAATTAACAGCGATGTTCTCTCTAAGTGTGCAGAGTATATCAGGCCTTCCGGTTTTAGACCTACCACCAGAATCTTGCCCATATACAGTTGTTTTAACTGGTGTCCCAGCACATATAAGCCAAAAAGAGGAACCAGTGACACCAATGATTAACACGGTGGCGCATTGGATATGTAGGAACGTGGGCTTCAATATTAGAGACTATAGACAAATCTTGATGGCGAGGAGGGTGTCCTGGATCGGCAGATCCAGGAAAGCCTTCCAAGAGGACTGTGTGATAGTGCCACGTAGGCATCCCGATCTCATGCAGCAGACCCTTTCTCAGAGTAATAGGTCTTATCAAGCTGAGATGGACTCATGTGTTCAACTGCTCCCGCTGAGCTTTTTTAATGGACCCTCGCCCTTCTCGAATCAACATCATAGAGAGGTATGTCGACAAGAGGGTGCATTTGGGTGGGCCAATGCACCGTTGCAAAATAATGCCTTTGCACCACTTAGAGACCTCAACGACCTAAATGATATTGATTGACTAGGTCCATCAAGGGAAGTTGATAGAATCAGTGGTACTCCCGTAACTATCTCAGATCGAGGGTGGAGGGGAGAAGGGACTACCGCAGGGAGAGTGGAAGGCCACACCATTCATGGTCTACAGGCTGTAAACGCCCATGTGGACAGTGGCTCACGCATGAAAGTTCCAATGTCAAATAGCATCCAGACAACTGATAGCGTAGTAAGGCCAAACTGGAGAGAAATTCAAATTCTCTCATACACTTTTATGAAAAAGAGCTCTTTAATTCGATCGAGGGTAAGATAGCCATTTTGGCTACTTTTAAGAGCCTTCATCTGTTATTGTTGCATAAGCGTAATCATTGGACTTAGCGGAGTACTTGAATGAGCCCAAACAGCTGTATACTAAAACATTTACAGAGCCACATTATTACTAAAATCAAATCAAACCTTATGAAACTCTTCCCATATTTCCCAAAATTTAAATTTCTTAGAGAATAATTTATCTTTTCTATCCAAACTATAAACTTTAAAGACAGATGCTAGCCAATCACTGTGAGTTGGAGGTGTTGGACTTATCCAATTTATGCAGACCTCCCTCCTTGCCAGGAGAATCAACATAGAGATTAGATTTTCTTGGGCTTTCGTTAATGTTCTCAAAGTATTTATACCTGTAATCCCAAAAATAACTAGGTCCATACTTACAGTTAGTTGTTTTCCCATTACCCCTTCTAAGGTGGTTCCCACATCCTTCCAGAAATCATCGAGACTGGGACACTGCCTGAACATGTGCAGGTCATCGGCCTTCTGTAGTCCACATTTTGGGCAGTTCTTTATTGTGGACCCGTTCAGTTTGGATAACCTTTTCGGAGTCCAATAAGCTCTATGGATGGTGAGTAAATGATTTCTTTTAAGAGCAGCAGAAGTTACAATCGACCAGCATTTGCTCATAGATACTTGCCATGTATTAGTTGTATCCAGCGTCGGCAGGTCTTTCCCCCAGATACTCTCCGGAATCTGGAAGTCCTCCTCACCCGCTGAAATTAGGGCCCAGTACCAGAAGGATACTTCTTTCGGAAACGGCTTCTTTGTCAACATCTTTACTTCAAGGGATATGTTCCCTTTTTTGGTTTCTTTGTTTGAGTTAGTCCAGCTGAGCAGTTGGTAATATTTAAATTTTGATAATGTGGAATTTGTGTATTCTGATAATATTTCCCAGTTGAGTAGCTTATTCTGAAATAAGAGTTGTCCCCGTTCTAGTACACCTGCCGTTTTTAAAGGTATCGCTAAGCTGTCTTTCAGGCATTCTGGTGTAGTTTGGGAGTCCCAAATCGGGGCTTTATCGCTATATAGGGGAATGTCTAAGGTGGTTCTAATACAGTACCATAACCTGGCAGCTGACTTTAAGATCTTCAGTTTAATTTTTTTTTTTATTTCGGATGGCCGAATTTATATAAAAAGTGGCTAGTGTTATTTGTCAGTTTCTTGAGAAACATGGGGTAGGTTTCATAAGGGCCCAGCAGTGCCCTACTGGATTTAAATTGAAAGGCCCTACAGTATTCTAAGAGGTCAGGACTTGCCAGTCCTCCCTGCTCCTTTTTCCTCCTTATTTTATGCCAGGCAATTCTTGGTCTTTTTGAGGACCAAATAAAACTAGATAAGTCTCCATGGATCTTTTTTAAGGTTTCTCTTTTGAACCCCAACGGGATAGAGCTAAAAATGAAGGTGAATTTCGGCAAGATTGCCATTTTTATAATATTGGATTTGCCCAAGAAGGTTAGTGGAAGCCCACTCCATACTTTCAGTAACTTTTTTACCTCAGTTTCTATTCTGTGAATGTTAGTGTGGGTTATTTTATCAAGATCTTTCTCAAGGTCGATACCTAAATATCTTATTTGTTCTTTGCTAAAAGGGGATATAAATCCCTCATTCCAGCTCATGGTTTCAGTTTTGGTTTGATTTATCTGGTAACCAGATCATTTCCCAAAACCAATCAGAGTCTCCTCTGTTGCTTTAAGAGCCTCCTTTAAATCAGAAGTAAAGATCATGAGGTCATCCGCATATAGAGATACTTTTTTATGCCATCCTTGATATTGGAAGGGAGAGATTGTGGGGAGGCTCCTAAGACATTCTGCCACCGGTTCAATATAAAAGTTAAAGAGCAGGGGGGAGAGGAGACATCCCTGGCGAGTTCCTCTTCCTATCTGAATGTTGTCTGTTAAGTTGCCATTGATTAATATTTTGGCTTTAGGAGAGTTATAGATGTTTTCTACCATTTTTAGTATGTTTTCCCCTAGATTAAATTTCTTCAGGACTTCACTTAAGTACCTCCAGTTAACTCTATCGAACGCTTTAGCAGCGTCAATTGTAATTATCGATAGAGAGATTTTCTCAGTGGTGGCGATATCTATTGTACCGATCAACTCATGGGTGAGGTCTTGAAGGTGTCTTCCTGCCACGAAGCCCTTTTGATTGGTGTTTATCAGTGACCCCGGGATTTTCCCCAGTCTTTTGGCCATGATTTGAGTGAAGATTTTGTCATCACAATTTAATATAGATATTGGGCGGTAAGACTCGCACTTTTTTGGATTTTTACCCGGTTTTAAAATAATGGAGATGGTAGCATCGTTCCAAGTCACTGGAATTTTGTCATTGTTCAAAAAGATTTTATTGAAGAGAGTTGTCAATTGGGGGACCAGTAAATCCTTTAGTTTCATATAAAGGTCATTTGGGAGGGCATCCGGGCCTGCCGCCTTACCTCTTTTTAGTTTTCTGATAACTCCGTCTACCTCGTCTGTTGTTATTTCACTGTTTAGGATATCCTTCTCTTCAGAGGATAGACTGGGGATGTTTTGTTTGTCTAGAAATGTATTTATTTCTTCAGCTTCCGGGGAGCAATCCTCTGTGTATAAATTTGTAAAAAAGGCTGAGAATTCCTCTCTTATTACCGCCTCCTCAGAACCATTTCGGGAACTATCTATTGGGTCTATACTGCCAATTTTGTTTCTTACCTGGTCTGTTTTAATCTTCCAGGCGAGCATTTTCCCACAGCCTTCTCCATATTCATAGTGAGCGAGCTTACTACACTCCCATCTCTCTCTAATTTTAACCTCTAGTATCGTCGATAGGTTTTCCTTAAGGTTAAGCCTTTCCTTTTCTAGATCTTGACTTCTCAGGGATGAGATATTCGAGGATATCTGCTGATCCAGTTTTTTTATGTTATTTTCTATTTTCTGGATCTCTGTTTTAAGTTCCCTTGATTTATATATAGTCAGTCCACAGATCTTACCCCTTATTACTGCTTTATATGCCTCCCAAACCGTTTGAGGTGTGGCACTCCCGTTGTTATTCTTAAAGTATAGTTCTGTCTCTTGTTTTAGTTGGTCAATAATTATGGGGTCTAGGAGGGCTGAGCGGTCCAGTGTCCATCTTGGAGTCATTAAGATATTTTTTATTTTTAATGTAATTTGGACGGCAGAGTGATCCGAGAGATGTGCAGGGAGGTGAGATACATTTTGAGTTTTCTCTAGTAGCTCTTGATCTATTAGAAAATAATCAATTCTAGACTGTATGCCTAGTTTCTTATTTTTAAAGGTGAAATGATCTTGTTTAATGCCCTTCTTTTTCCATATATCGATAAGGCTCAGGTCTCTTTTATAAATTCCTAATCACTCTCTCATTTTTGGCAAGCTTGTCTGGTTACCTCTAGGGTACCGATCTACCTTTGGGTCTAGGATGATATTGAAATCTCCACCCAAAACCACTGGAGATATTGCTGAAATTAATTGAGAGTATAGTGATTGGAGTGGAATGGGATCATCTATATTTGGACCATAGTATCCTACTACGGTAAATGCATCCCCAAGTATGGTAACATTGGCTATGGCCCACCTCCCCTTGAAGTCTGAATCAGATGAGGTTAATCTTGCTTTTATGGATTTTTTCAAAAGTATTGCTACACCTTTTATAACACAATCTTGATTGTTGCATATGTAAAAATCGACCCAATGGAGAGTTTTCACTATCTCTTCCCACTCTTTTTTTAATAGATGTGTTTCCTGTAAAATAAGGATCTCGCTGTTGATAGATTTCAAGTATTCAAAGATTTTCCGTCGTCTGCTCTTAGTTCTTAGCCCATTAACATTCCAGGAGGTTATTTTTATTTTTTTAGAATTTCTTTCCATCTCTCCCTGATTTCAGTCGATTTTCGCCAGTTATGTTGGGCCCTGATTACCCCCTTTCCTTCGGAATCAACATTTTGCTGAGGACATTTTTTTTTATTTTTCCCTAGTTTGCTCCCTTCACCCGTGCTCCCCCCACTTTTTCCCTCTAGTGTATACATTAAACCGAATGTGGATGTGCAAAATAAGTAAAAATAGAAAAAAAGGAAGGCACGGGGTGCACTTTCCCTCCCAGGGGATGCCTCCCTTTCCTTTGGGCCTTAATAATAGCCCATTTCGAGACCCGTGCCTGAGTGATTAAAAATTCTGTATAATTACTATGAAGGTGCTACTGCTAATACTACTGATGTTTTTTTTATTATTATCACTAGTGATTACATTTTTACTAGGAATGTGGATGTATTTGAATCTGATCACGCATCTGCTCTAAGAGTGTATCAACCTCCTGAGGATCTCTGATGTTGTGCATCCTGTTCCTCCACATTATCCTGAGTGAGGCCGGGAACTTCATTTGGACAGTTGCCCGAGCGCTTTCAAATCGGGCATTTTTTGCCCCAGTTCCCATTGCCTGTCTTGACTCACTTTCGCGATATCGGATCAAATCCTAAAAGACCAGTCGTCTTTCCTGTAAACCCCACTTTTCAGAGCCTCGCCTAGAATTCTCTCTTTGAGAGTATAAGTTTTGAAGTTTATTAAGATTTTTCTTGGATTTTTCCTCTCTTTGGGTTTTCCAAAAGGGTCCCGGTGAACCCGTTCAATATCGTCTTCCAAGCCCATGGTTTTGCTCCAAGGAAAGTGCTACTCTATGAGTGCTATTATACATTTTTTTATATCCGACCCTTCTTGCCCTTCTGGAATATTGAGAAATCTGAGATTGCACCTTCTGGACTGATTTTCTAAAGCTTCCAGCTTTTCATCTATGCTTTTGTCCTTTGCCCTTAAGGCTCTGTTGTTCTTCTCAGATTGCTCTACTTTCTTGGTCAGACCCTCAACTTCTGCTTCCACTGAGGAGACTCTATCATTTAGAGCTATTAGTTTGGAGTCTAAAGATTCAAATCTTTCATGAAGTTTATTTTGGTTATCTTCTGAGATTTTAAACCTGGACATCATCTCCTCGAGCATTTTTTCCAGTATAATGTCTGTACTGCTTCTTGAGTCATCCTGCAGATTTGAAGAATTAGTGGGAATAGGGGGAATTTTTGAAGGGCTATTAAGTGTGTTACTCGTGGGGTCTTTAAGTGAACATTGAGCTTGACTCGAGTTGTAACTGTTGAGTGGGCTCTGATTTGTTGTCTGATATAGAACCGGGGACTGCGATCCTTCCTGTAACAGTAGCTGTTCTATTGGATCGCTTGAGGAGGCCTCTGTGGGGGCACTGGTAGTGGCAACCGTTGGGGGTTCTACTATCCCAGGCGGAGCGGGGTTTTCCATGGTAACTTTATTTTGAACCCTCTCTTGTACTTTAAAATATGACCTCAACGAGGGAGTGATTTTTATTTTAGCAGCTTTTCCCCCTTTGCCTACTTCCAGTTTCTCTTCTCCAAGCCCCCTTCTGTTTATAGGTTTGCTTACTTGTAGTTTCAGCGATTTTCGTGAGACTCTTTTAGTGACTCGCGGGATTACTGGTTGTTTAGCCACAGGAGGGAAATTTGTCTTAAGGAACTGCCTGCTTCTCAAGCAGCAGGAGGACCTTGGTTCAGAATTACCTGTAATTCCCTTATCCACCTTATCCACCTTAAGTGCGATTATTTTTGTTCCTTGTTTATTGGAATTATCCAAAGATAGGTCTTCTGGATTAAATGGTGGATAGACTGTACTATCTGTAATTTCTTTTCCCCCCTCCACTTTTACCACATAAAACCTTCCTGTAGTATTTGTTTTTGTCTTTTGGTGAAGTGAGGGAACAAAATGAGGGCCAAGAATCCTTTCTGGAGCGTCTAGTGAACCTTCAACTGAGCCTGTCAGGTTAGGCTCTCTCAAGCGGGTAAAGATGCTCAGGGGTTTCAAAATAGTGAATAAGTCTGTTCGCTGCACCTCGTTTTGGTGCTGGTACCATTCAGAGCTAGACCGACTCCCCCGGCAGATTTCTAGGCTTTCAAAATCCTCAGATTGCTGTATTAAATTGTCCCGAGCCTCTGCTACCCCGCCTTACCTCTAATGAACACCGGTGTCCGACTCGTGGCTCTCCTGCAGTTTTGCCGTGCTCTCGACGCCGCCTCCCACCAGCCAGTGTTCGGGTGGAACGCCGAATCGCGGATGAGAGATCCCCGCTGTGGAGATCGGGGACTACGCTTCGGCTCCAGTACTTCCGCTGCAGCCTCGAACAACACACTGGAGAATGTTACCATTACGCTACGTTGAGCTCGGCACCCGGTGAGTTTTTAAAAAAAGGTGGAAAAATCCCTCGATAGGTAGTCTTAATGGGGTATAGTACTCGCTCATAGTTCAACGTCAAAATAGTCCGAGGAGTATAGCAAGCAGGCAAAGCAAACCTTAAAACGAAGGAGAGCGAGATGTAGTTAAAGCGTTTTTTTTTTTTTAAACAGATCCTCGGGCACCATGATCCTGAAGTTATAAGATCAGTAGGTTGAGGCTGTTTTTCGAGGTAGCAGCACCTGTAGCGACATTCTGCAGAACTCAGGCATGGTGCTCCCGACCGAGTCTATCGACCAGCCGCCATCTCCCCCCCCCCCTTGGAAGTTCATTCATGTTCACAAGGTTGAAGCTATGGAACTAAGCAAACTTTAAATGTTTTTCTGGTTGTTCTCTTTTTTGTATTTTAGGTCTCCCTTCTGATGTTCCAGATACAGGTGTACTTATCCTGGTTCCTCTATGTTTCGTTATACATGACTTATCCCGTTACATATGTTTCCTTAATGTCTGTTGCAAACCTGAAATGTTTTCATGTTGGTTCTCTTTTTTGTATTTTAGGTTATCCTCATGATGTTCCCAATGCAAGTGTTCTTTCCCCATTCCCTTCATGTTTCGTCATATGTCATTTATTCCGTTACACAGTTTCCTCAATGTATGGTAAGTTCCCTTCTATTTTGTCTCATATGTTTGCCCTTTTGACTTGATTTTTGTACTTTTTCCTTATTGTTCTAATGGTAAACCTTTCCTTCCTTGGTGCCCCTCCCCCGTTTCTTGAGGTGGTTGTCTTGTTTATTGCTCCCACTCTCATATTATTGTTCTTTTCGTTTTTGATCACTATGACTAAAGCGTTCTGGCTTTTCGTCATCCCTTCTTTGCTAGCTCTTTCTGGGTTGCTATGCTCCTTTTTTTCCTCCTCTTCTTTTCCCTATTCCTCCTTCTCTTCCTCTTTTCTTGCTTCGTCTTCTGGCTCTATTTTCCTCTATATCTCCATTCAGTCATCTCACTTCTAAGGTACCTGTGTTCATTTAATCTTTTCCTTTTAGGACCACGTCAAACGTTTAATTCTATTTTCTTTCTTCTTTGCCATCTCCTAACTTTTATTTCATACTCATGTATATATCTTCTTTTCCTCTTTGACCTTAACTTTCTTTTACTTGTATGCCTATTATTATTTAATTATTATTGATGACTGAGTTTCGTGTAATCTCATGGAATGTTAAAGGTATTTGAAATCCTGTTAAAAAACAGCGGGTTTTATCTCATCTCTCAAGATTGAAATGTCATATAGCATTAATACAAGAAACACACCTTAAGCTACAAGACATATCCTCACTGCGTAAACAGTGGGTAGGAGAGGCTTTCTGCTCCCCGGCTGTGAACAACAAAAATGGTGTGATTATTTTGTTTCATAAATCTTTAAATGTTTTGCTACAAACGAATTTCATGATACCAATGGTAGATGGTTGTTTTTAAATGTTAAAGTTAACAATACTCAACTCTCTTTTTGTAATGTTCATGGCCCTAATGGTATCAACTTAACTTTTTGGAATGAATTTTCTACTCTTCTCTCTTCCCAGGCTGTAGACAATTTAATTGTGGGTGGTGACTGTAATCAACTTATGGATCCCTTCCTTGACTGGAGATCTCAAACTAAATACATCCCTAATAAGATGCAGAAAACTTTCCACAAAGCCATCACCTCTAGAGGTCTGGTTGACTCTTGGAGAACCTCTCATCCTGACACACTAGAATTTTCCTTCTTTTCCCCTGTTCATAAATCCCACTCTCGTATAGACCACATTTTCCTTACTCAGCACGCTCTTCAATTTATGACTAATTCAGAGATTGGTTCCATCCTCATTTCAGATCATGCCCCCATCATTTTAGATATGAACTATCCCACTCCTTCCCCTGCATCCCGTCGCTGGCGTTTTAATAACTCTCTTCCCTTGGATTCCCAATTTGTTGAACATTTCACGCGTTTCATTCAGGAATTTTTCTAAATAATCTTTCTTGCAGTTCTCAATTTCCCTTAATTTGGGATGCTTTCAAATCTACAGCAAGAGGCTTTATTGTTGACTTTGTGTCTCGGAAGAAAAAGAAGGCTCTTATGGAGTCCTCTTTTATCTTAAAACAAATCAAAGCTCTTGAACATAAATACTTCACTACCAACTGTCCTGCCACTCTGTCATCTCTTATCAAAGCCAAAATGCAATATAATAAACACTCTTGGGATTCTGCATGTAATAATCTTCTTAAATTCAAAGCAAAAATGTATGGTGAGCGGAATAAAGCAGGTAAATCCTTGGCTAATTACCTTAAAATCAAAAAGCAAAAATCTAAAATTGTGGTTATCCCATATTGCTCTGGCACTCGTCATATTACAGACACTGAGATTCATGAATGTTTTACTCAATATTATACTTCTCTTTATACTCTTGAGTCCACCCCTTCACCTGAACAAATTGACTACTTCTTTCAAACTATCCCTAAAGCTCTCGATAACTCTGTAGATTTTACATCGTTATATGCACGCTTCTTGGAAAATAAAATCTCTTACGCTATTAACCTATTACCCAAGGACAAAACGCCCGGCCCGGACGGTTTGACCGTTAGATTTTTTTCTTCACTTTAATCAATTTTTAGCCCCCCAATTGCTCACATTGATTAATCCCTTGCTAACTACTGGTGAGTCAAGAGGATCTTTCACACAAGCTATGTTGTGTTTGATTCCTCAAAAAGACAAAGACCCCTCCCATTGCAAAAACTATAGGCCTATTTCCCTTATTAATACAGACTGCAAAAATTCTCTAAAATACTAGCCATTCGACTTAATAATGTAATCCCTGACCTCATTAATATTTACCAATCGGGTTTGTCAAAGGCAGATCAGTTATTGATAATTCGAGAACCTACCTTAATATTATTCACCTTGCTTCCAAGATGGATTCACCAGTCGCTGCCATTCCACTAGATGCGGAGAAAGCATTTGATAGGGTCAACTGGGATTTTATTTTTGTTGCGATGGCATTGCTCCAGCCCCTCCATTATTAAATATATTCAACTGTTATACTCTGCCCCCTCTACTTCCATTTGGGTCAATGGCTGTCAATCTAACTATTTTCCACTCCTTTGGGGCACTAGGCAAGGTTGTCCTCTTTCCCCACTCTTATTCATTCTTGCTTTAGAACCCTTTTTAGAGAAAATTAGACGTTTTTTACAGTATACAGGTGGCCAATTTAAAAATATTGACATTAAATTCACTGCTTATGCTGATGATATTTTATTATATATTTCCAATCCGTCTACTTCCCTGCCTGCTCTTTTTTCTTTATTATAAGACTATTCAATTGTTTCTGGCTATGGATTGAACATTGATAAGTCTGAAGTTTTACCCTGTCTTTCTCATATGTTTCACGGTTCTGGTTTTGAATGGAAGCGCTGCCAGACCTTGCCAGACTCACACAAAGGACTTCTAGGACCAGGGGGCCTCCCGGCAGGAGCCGCGTTTCGTTTGCGCGCCAGCCGGTGCTTAAAAGCCACCACTGCCTCCCGCACTGCGGGACGTGCTGCCAGACTACGCCAGACTCGCACAAAGGACTTCCAGGACCAGGAGACCTCGTGGCAGGAGCCGAGTTTCATTTGTGCGCCAGTCGGGCCGCTAGGGCGAAGGGCAGGCCCGTCTGAGCCCGTCAGAGACAGGAAGAGGCTGGGCTGGGCCACTCCCTTGTGTACACCAACGTGAACACCAAGGCGGATATTTGTTATTAAAACAAGGTACTTATTTGTATTGGTGTAGTTTGTGGACCCCCAATCTTGAGTAACAGTTAGCTGTAACAGTTAGCTGACACGCATGAACAAACGTAAGGTCACAGGCCTACTGGCAGGGGGGGGGTCGTGGGGACTTTGGATGCTTTTCTGACAAGAGCCGAGTCGTCAGTTCTGACTCATCAGATCCAGCTCACCGGAAAAAGACTTTCGCTGGACACCTTTGTGACCCAGAAACGGTCCTCAATGGGAGGCATAGTTATGGCTAAATCCCCCGAGGGTGTGCAGCATTCTGTGGATCATTTGTGTCATACCATCCCTGGCTCTAGCAAAATGGGGATTTAATCGTCCTCCCTAACTCCCCGTTAGAGGCTTCAGAGGTGACCACAGTCATGCAGGTCGATTTCACTATTACCTCAGTAGACAGTGCAGCAGTCAATGAGCCCGACCTGTCACACATTTTGGTCGAAGATCCACTGTCCCGTTCCACGGGATACAAAGCAATTACATCTGGCGTGTGCCGTGGTTAAGTCACCACTCGATCCAAAAGGGTTGCCAGGGAAAGAACAATAAATCTCTCAAAGTCTTCGACTGCTGGCAATGGAGAGCCACCTGTGAAACGCCCAAGGGGAGGAGCTGTACAAAAGCAAAAAAAAAACTCAGATTAAAACCTCAAGCAGCTAGGCCTCCTGGCAAACCCACTCCAGAAATGAACAAAGGATTGGCCGTGAATAAGTCTCATAATAGTGGTAACGATGATAATCACAATGGTGTGGCATTTGGGGATGACCCTGACCAATGGGAGCGATTAGAGACTCTGATATCTGCTCTTCTGGGGCACATTTTAGGCAGACTAAGTTCAAACGAAGAAAAATTGCTTTCATTTGTGAACTCTGGGAGAACTGCAGTAAACCAAGAGGTATGTAGGTGTGCATATGTTGCTCAGTGGGAAGCTGTGGCTCTTGCCCCATTACCCGTACACATGAATTAGGGGAGGAAAAATGGGGATATTGAACAGGCCACCGGGAGAAATGTTATGTGCACTAGAGTCCCACAGGTACATTCGGAAGTTACCAGACCCAAAGTTACCACTGTTGCTAGGGGGGGTGAGGGAATCAATGACGGGGCCCACAGGCAATAGCTCAACACATTTAACAGACACTGCAAGGCCAGAAAGGGGAGACAATGCGCGGCCACAATTAACAGCGATGTTCTCTCTAAGTGTGCAGAGTATATCAGGCCTTCCGGTTTTAGACCTACCACCAGAATCTTGCCCATATACAGTTGTTTTAACTGGTGTCCCAGCACATATAAGCCAAAAAGAGGAACCAGTGACACCAATGATTAACACGGTGGCGCATTGGATATGTAGGAACGTGGGCTTCAATATTAGAGACTATAGACAAATCTTGATGGCGATGTGGTAAATAAATAATTAATTACCGGTACTATTTTTCAATACAATCAATAAAACAGGTAGCTCAATAAATAAGAGTCAGGATTCGAGGTATCTTGAGTCGACAGGCTTTAATCAGGCATAAAGGACAGGAACAGGACAGCCTGTACGGGAATAAAATGAAGGCAGCTGCCGGGGACAGGATCTGGGAATAATGGATAATGGGTAACTTTTCTGTAACAGTTCACAGTATATATATATCAAAACAATTGCATTACATTCAATACAGTAGGCGTGACTCGTAGCAGTCGCGAAAGATAAGGGCAAAATGATGTAACAAGAAGGCGTGTACAGGGCGTATACATAGACATGTGATGTAAACGTAACAGTAGTGTCATAAACGGGGCGGAAACATGGAGGGGGCTACCGGAGCAGCTGGGACCTCTAACCTAGTGGTGCGCACAAACGGGCAATGACGTGTTACCAGGGAGAACTGGGGGCTATGACTTCTGCGCTAGAAGAGGAGACTAAAGTCTGGAGTGTCAGAGCGACATGTACCTAAGGCATATCTGGTATCTGGTGTTTGGAGTACATATTGATAGAATCCAAATGTTATCAGGGCAAAGGCTACTAGACATTAGGACTGATGCGTGCATAATTCTACATGTATTGCGTGTGCGAGGAATATTCTATGAATATTAATACAGTATTTCTCTTACATGGAGACATAAAGGCTAGACTATGGCTGAAACTATTGATGCGATTCAGTAGCTTAGGAATGCAGAGAAGGAGGGCTGGACTGATAACTAGAAGCATAACATACTCTTGGCAGACTGGGAGGCAGAGCCAGGCCGGGCCGGGCACTGCGAGGCATGAAGTAAGCGAAAGGTCAGGGATACAGGTGGGGGCTGTATCGCTCCTCGGAGAGGGTTCAGAAGACTGGAGCTGAATCTGGTGTCCGGGCCCTTTTGAGGCCTAGAAACGGGGACAATTCAATGAATTAACGTGCACACTGTAAAATGTGGCAACGTAGGTTTACATAGGCCTAATATTCGTTGTTTTCATGAGGACTGGAAACTGGCATACTAAAGATGGACACAACTATAATTGTGTCTTTAATCGATCAGAGGGGAATACATGCATATCGATCATGCACATATAGCATAAGATGGGGAACACGTAGGCACATATAACATGGCAAAATTTACTTTTCCACATTCCCTCCTTGTGCCCTACGTTTCCATCAGGAAACATCAATATTCATGATGCCATTTATCATTTCATGTAGCATCATTTGCTCGTCTTGAATTGTCTTGGAACGGGACTTAGGACTAGGAATACAAGAGGTAGCACACATGCCGCAAATCGCAGGGCCACATTGTAAACAGAGGCAGCAACTGAATATGATCATTACTGCTATACCTAGGAATGACAATACTTTCCATCCCCAAGCACATATGATACTCCAGAGCCAACCGGACCATGTCCAGGTGCCTGGATTCTGGTGTAACTGATGGGCAATTTTATGAAGTCTGGTTATAGCTGAATAAACAGACGGCGCGTTATTAGGAATGAAAATGCAGCAACTAGATCCGATGACTCTACATGCTCCTCCTCTATCGGCCAATATGACGTCAAGAACGAGCCGATTTTGGAGCACGACAAATCTCATAGCAGATTGCTCTTCAGTTAAGTTACCTAGAGCAGAAGTAGTCTCATTCACTACTGCTTCAAGGGTTCTGGTTAACCTACGTATTAACTTACTATTCTGGATAGGTCCTATAAAAAAGAAGAAACCTTTATTGAAGTCTTGATACTGTTCTAGAGTAGTTTCAGTTTGATCAACAATTGGGGACTCGATCTCCCTTCTATGTCTAATGTGTACTAGATGTGTGTTTCTGTGATAATCAGATGGGGCTAGAAAAACTGGTGGCAGTAGGAAGGCAATGTAACATGTTCCATCCCAATCGAGGGGCAGACGAACATATGCGGTTTGACCACAAACAAAATAAGAATGACGTGAGACTTTGAAAATAGATTTCCCACTGTCACTATACTCGACAGTAGTAGTACAATCACTATGTCCTACATGTGCGGAACCATTCTTTCTGATACATAATTCGCCTTTGACTGGTAGTACTGAAATGGCAGGCAAATCTGGAGTAGTATCGGACTGAACATTCAGGACCATGAAATTCGAAGAATAATTACCTAAATTATATACTTCATTTTCTAGATCTAACCCAGTTCTATGGGAGAGACCCTGCTTGTCTGGGAAACATGTTCGATTCAGAAGGGACATATCAGTGGAGGATGATGTTAACGTGGACCATGCTCCACATGAACTATTATGTGAAAACGGATAAGGAAAGAGTGGCAGAACTCCCTTCGGTGTCTGGAAAGGGGGGAGTCGACCACACACCCAACAATTAGTGGCATTGCTGGTCTGGTGTGAATAATGCAACATTCGAATGAATGTATTATTTCGCATAGCAAGATGATAGGATAGCTCGTGAGGAGGCAGATCACTAAATGTGTGCTCTACTGTAGCATTAGAAAACATATTTACATGTGAAGCTGGAAAACATAAATGTAAAGCATAACTTGTGCATGTAACCATAAGACTCAAAAATAACAAGAAACTTAGAACAATAATACATCTTTTAGAGTTTTGACTAACTCTCTCACTGTGGGGGTCTATCTCATACATGTCAGGAACCTGTCTAACCGTTTCACCCGAGAGGGACTTAGACAATTAAACTGGCTGACTTATTTTACTAGACCGGAGTTTCTCTTTATACTCCTGTTGCGGAGTTTTCTCTAACAGGGGAGGCTTGAGTTCAGAGTCTGTTTTTAGGCAGTCTTTAGGAAAAGTCTTTTCTCGTAATCCATGGAACTTCTTAATATGGCTCAGGTGGACCCACCCCTTCCTGCCCTCAAGTTTTACGGCGGTCCTTGTTGTTAGCAAGATCATGCGAGGCTCCTTCCAGCTAGGCTCCAGCGGACTTGAACGATCAAAATTTCGGATGAATACGAGGTCACCGGGAACGACTTCATGCGGTTTCACCTCGGTGTTGTCTGGAAATGCGGCGGCAACCTGTGAACGACAAGAGTGTAGGGCAGACATCAAGGAAGCTAGGTAATCTGTCAGCATATTACTGGAAACATCTGTAATACTGCGGGGTCTAGGTGTACCCCACATGTTTGGGGGGCGGCCGAATACGACCTCATACGGGGACAGACCTGATCTGGAATGTGCAACCATCCTCATATAAAATAAAGCAACTGGCAGGGCAACAAGCCAGTCTACACCTTTTTCTTTACATACTTTTGCAATGCGTATTTTCAGAGTCTGATTATGTCTCTCTACGAGACCGGCTGCTTCAGGATGGCGCACACAATGGAACTTCCACTGGTACCCTAACAGAAGGGAAACATGTTTCATAAGCTCAGATGAGAATGGCTGGCCGTTGTCTGAATACACGACCCTAGGGAGTCCATAGCGGGGAAAGAATTCACGAACCAACTGCCTAGCAGTGGTCACGGCTGTGTAATCTGGAACTGGATATGCTTCTGTCCACCTGGACAAAGCGCATACAACTACGAGAACATACTTGAAACCTCGACATCGCTCCATCTGAATATAATCCATCTGGAGGACTTCAAAAGGGTGGTCAGGAGGTTGGAATCCACCTTGCTCCACCGGGACACTTTTACCTGGATTGAACTGACAACATATCATACAGGTAAGGACTTTCTGCTTGGCTGCAGCTCGTAAATGCTTGTTGAACCAAAGGTTCTGAATACTGTCTAACATAGCTTTTTCTCCTAGATGTGCTGGACTATGTGCGGTATTAATAATGACTTGAACCATAGAGTCGGGGAGAAACCATGTGGCTTTTCCCTTCATCAACCATCCTTGATCTGTCTGGATCCCTCCTTGTTCGGACCATTTCTTGATTTCATCTGGGGTAGCATGTGACTGTATGTCTATGACATCTTGTGTAGGGTCCTTGACTGTCATACAAGTAGTCTGATCTGGAGTAAGTGTCTGTGTCGTGTTAACTGGAATGTCTGGAGCCTGAGCTGTAAGCTTGGCTGTTCGATCTGCTAGATCGTTACCTTGGGAAATGATGTCAGTAACTTTCGTATGTGCCTTGCACTTCATGATAGCGATAGCTGTCGGTAAATGTATTGCATCTAACAGAGCTTGAATGAGGAGACCATGCTGAATCTTGGTTCCATGAGAAGTCATGAAACCTCTCTCCTGCCAGAGCACTCCAAAGTCGTGTACGACTCCGAATGCGTATCGTGAATCTGTATATATGTTTACTTTCAGGTTCTTGGCACGTATGCAGGCTTGGGTCAGAGCGACTAGCTCTGCTGCTTGAGCAGACAGGGTGTCAATACGATGTGTTTCTATAACTTCGGTTTCAGTAGTCACTGCATACGCGGCTACTAGTTCTCCTGTACTTGTTCTTGTACATGAACCATCCACATAAAGTGTCAGGTCAGGATTAGGTAATGCAATGTCTGTCAGGTCTTGTCTTGGCTTTGTCATAGTGTTGACAACTTCCACACAGTCATGTGTGGCCGGATTTGAAGTAACTGACGGTAACAGTGTAGCAGGATTTAGAATGTTGCAGCGTCTGATTTCTATGTGTGGCTGGAACAGTGTCAGTTCATAACCTGTTAAACGTGCAACTGTCAAGTGCTGAGTCTGGGTTCGGTTTAAAAGAACTTCCACGGAGTGTGGAACTTGTACTGTCAGGGAATGTCCTAACACTATGGAATCACTTTGTCTGATCGCTAGAGCTGTGGCTGCAACTGACTTGAGGCACGCAGGCAGAGCCTGGGCCACTGGATCTAATGTGCTAGAAAAATAAGCACAGGGCTTGTATTGTCCTGCTTGATCTTGTGTGAGAACAGATAATGCAGTACCATCGCGTTCTGTGACAAAAAGTGTAAAAGGCTTACTGTAGTTTGGTGTCGCTAGAACAGGTGCTTGACATAAGGCTTTCTTTAATTCATTGAATACAAGTGTATGTTCCTGGGTCCAAGGGAGGACAGTCGATACGGCTGCCTCCTGTGTCGTTAACTGTATCAGTGGCTTGGCTAGAAATGCATACTGAGGAATCCATTGTCTGCAGTAAGAAGTGAGGCCGATAAAAGCTCGTACCTCCTTCTGTGTCTTGGGCTGTGGAAGACTCGCTATTAACTGGATACGGTCTGGTGTCAACTGCCTTCCCCACTTGGACAGTAAGTGTCCTAAGTATACCACTTGCTGGACACAGAATTGTAATTTGGAAGGGGACACCTTGTGCCCCTGCTCAGCCAGAAAATACAGAACCGTAAGTGACGCTCGCTCGCAGTCACGTTCAGAACGGGCTGTGGTCAGTAGATCATCGACATACTGGAGCAGAGCAGTGTCAGTTGGCATGTGAATATTGTCTAGTTGTCTCTTAAGTGCTTGACTGTAAATGCTAGGACTTTCTGTGAAACCTTGAGGAGCTCGTGTGAATTTATAGCTTCTTCCATTTAAACAAAAACCGAAAAGGTACTGGCTGTCTGGATGTATGGGGACACTGAAAAATGCGTTCTTGAGATCGATAACAGTGAAAAATGTAGCTTCAGAATCAATGGCTGTCAAAAGTGACGAAATGTCTGGGACTACTGGGTACTGGGGTATGATACATTTACTAAGCTCTCGAAGGTCAATCACTAATCGATATACTGGAGGTGCATTTGGATCAGTACGTTTCAGGACTGGAATGATAGGAGAATTACATACATTGGAGTCAGTTTCTACAACCACTCCTTGAGCAATAAGTTCGTCAATAATTTTGGATAAGGCTGCTACAGCCTCAGGTGGCAATCTGTACTGTCTTATTCGTGGCAAAACTATACCTTGCTTGAGAGTCACACGATGGGGTGTGATATGCATACAACCTACATCAGTTGGACCTTGCGCCCATAAATGCTGTGGTACATTCAATAATCTTGGATCAAAATCACGTAATACATAATGACCTTTAAAGTCTCTCAGGAACAATCGGACCCCTTCTGGAGAGCAGCAAATTACTGCACCTAATTCTTTTAATGTCTTGATGCCTAACAAATTTTCTGGACATGATTTCGTGAGTAACAAATCAGTAGTTCGGGACAATGGACCAACTTCTAGAGTAACTGGTTTCGAAATTTCATTAACAATCGGCTTTCCTGAAAATCCAAGGGAAACATTTTTAGAGCCTGAGAGCGGAGCCCCTGGAACCTCGTCATGACTGATAGTAGTCCTACTTGCCCCTGTATCAATCAGAAACTTTCTGTCTTTCCCTAATACTTGACTGTGTACATAGGGACCCTAGGCTGTTTCATGAATACTGTTGATACTCTGGATACTCTGTCTGGGCATACTGGTACATCTGCTGTGTAACAAGCTGTGTTGCAGCGATAGGCTGCGATGCTGGAACTGTCTGTTGTGCATTCTGGGGTGGCTGAGAAGTCTGTGAAACTTGTTCTTGTCTAGGCGGACGTGGTCTTTCTTTAGTCTTACCAGTAGCTATGTTGTGTTTCAGAACTGCACACTCGTTTATAAAATGACCTGGCTGTTTACAGTAATTGCAGGTCCCTTTAACGGGAGCTGCAGGATGACTGGCTTGATTCGGACCCTTCTTCTGACTGTCTTGTGGAACAGATTGTGCAACTAATACTTTCATTTTCGTGTCTTTCATACGGCTCCTTTCGTGTTCTTGCTCTTCCCTGATTCTGTTCTGGTGATACTGGAGCATTTGTAACATTTGTGACGGAGTATTAGCTTGCCAAGTACTTTCGACTTTCAGGACTCGATTTTTAACTTGTGGACTTGAATTCTCGACCAGTTTGGTAACAAAAAGATGAGGGTACGATTCACTACTTGTTTTCAGACCACTGTTAATAATAAAACATTTTTCAAATCTAGAATAAAAATCACTAGTGTCTTCATCCTGTTTCTGTTTACAAGCTGAGATTGCATCCCAATCTTCCTTTTTCGTGGTTAGTAATCTTGGCAAAACCTGGATCAATAACTCGGGCAATTCTTTAACTTTACCCCCAAGACCGGTACCTGGTACTCGTGAATTGTCTTCAGCTTCTAGAGCTGTCCAATCTATCTTTTTCTCTCCCACCTCCCATTCTTTTTTCCTTGAGTTTTTCATATACCCCTGCGGGCAACAGGACCTTTAACATTTTAATGATATCAGGATACGTGTATTCTCCCATACGGAGCATGTCTTTTAATTCTCGATGGAACCCTGCTGGATCTTTGTCGTGACAGGGAATTAACTTTTTCATCTCTAAGAGTTCCATCTTTGTGATAGGGGTGTAAACAAATACTCGTTCTAGATCACCACCCGCTGTCCTAACTGGGTGTACTTCTCGTAACGGATGCTGTCTATCTATGTAAAATGACTTACTTTCTGGAGGTGGGACACGAACAAAATGCGGATTCAGAAACGTTCGATATTTGTGGCGCTGTTCTAGAATGATACTAATTAAATCAGTACCTAGACCTCTCCATCTATACTGGAGTAACTCGTTCTGAACATCATGTAACGGACCTGGATCAGAATGCTGTCCCTCATACAGTGTAATGAGGTGCTGGATCATATACATACCCACCAATCTCTGCTCGGCTGGGGGCAGTTTCAGAAACATTTGTGCCACTATTTCGTCTGGAAAAGTGGTAGAATCAGTAGTCCACCGGACTGCTGATCGGGCTAGTTCTTGTTCATGCATTGTACTAAGTTCACAATAGCCTATTCGTGATTTAAGAATGTGATCGGTAGCTTGGAATACTTGTTCGAGAGAACCTTGTTCTGGTACTGGAGGAGGGAAAACTTTCTTGTGATCTAGGCGTGAATGTCGGTCGGGAAGTCTAGTTTTACCTACATACGCTATCCTGGAGGGATTCTCGTCGTCTACCTCTTCATTATCAGAGTTGTCTTCTTTCTCGGTTACTCGTGCTGCTTCCCGTTTCTCGTGTAACTTTATTATTTCCCTACGGATCTTCTTGTACATACTCTCTATACAGTTCTGTGTCTTGTGTCTTCCCTCGGCTATATGGTCACTCCACCTGGTCAAGACTTTCATTTCTTCTGGATCTTTATCCGGATAATCTTGTTCTCTTATTAAGCAATTAACTAGAAACTTTAAAAGCATGAGTTGAATCTCGACTTTTCTTTGAATCATGGCATCGCCAATACTTTCTGGATCTACTCCTGTACGGATGAAACGATATATTCTGTCTAGATATCCTTTCATATTCGGTAGGGTGTCCAAATACTCGGTCACCCGTCTTACACGCAATGAATATATGACCATAGTACCATCGCCTGAAACTGGATCATAACGGCATTCGGTAAGTGCTCGCTTGATATCTGTAAATGTCTGAATTTTTGGCGAACGCTGTAACGCTCGTTCATGTAGCTCAAGTATTGTCATACGTCTGTGTTGAGGCGGGGTTCCAGGAGGACTTCCCCCCGTTGCTCCTAGACTAGAATCGTCAACGGGTACTGTACGTGCTGGGAGAGTGACTGATGTAGCGGGTACATGTACTGTAGGCTGGACCGGGGGTGCCGTAACAGGTGCTGCAACGGGTGCCCCGGTGGCTGGAGGAACAGGAATTACATTATTTACGGGAGCTGGCGGAACAGGATTTTGCATATGCTGGGACTGTGTCGTCCAAATAGGACGAGAGAAAAATATCAGCTGCGGTCGGTTTGTGACATAACTTAATCGGAACTAATGGCGGCGGAAAATTACATGGTGCTTCCGGGGTTGCTTTCGGCAAGCCCTCGGCAAGAAGAGGATACATACCCTTAATAAGGGCATTTCTCTGTCTGTCTGACTGTTCGGTTTTAACTCGTTCACCTACTTTGATTAATTCCCTTTCTTGGGCTTTTTCTGAGGATTCCCTACTTAATTCTGTCTTTTTGATTTCTTTTTCGGTTCTTCTGTGAGATTCTTTACGCCATAACTCGATGGCATCTTTCTGGGACTGTCTGGATTTCTTTTTCCATAATGCTTCTTCTACTCGCATAATGCACTCGGCATCCCATGTACCTGACATGGGCCATCTATATTTTTCTTCTAATTCCTTGGTGTAATCCACCCATAAGTCTAGATATAATATGGCACTTAAGCCATGCTTATGATACATAAAATGACCTGGACTGTCCCTAGGCGGGACAGGAACTGCTTCCTCGAGCAACCCTTTTCGGGTTTTTAACTGACATAACTTAGAGAATAGAGGCATTATCTAGGCTGGAATCTGGACACAATACAATACACGATAAACACAATAATAACTGGAAAAACAAATCACTCATACCACGACATTGAAAACACATGGAATAACATTTAGAATAACAGTTTGGACAGAACACATGAATTTCTCGAGAACAGAATGTACTAGAATGACTAGATGCACTGCTAAAACAGTACGAAAACTTACCGGTCCCATAAAGAGACACGTCAGGACCCGCATCCACCTAGGTGGACACTTCGTGTTGGATCTGTGTACCAAAACCCACGGACCAGAGACAAATTAATTGACCCTGTCTAGATACTACCCCAGCAACGGTACTCACCGGGCAGCAAGAACGGAAGGCCTCGGACTGGACTGGACTGCTACGACGACGGACTACGAACTTCGGACTTCAGTTACAGGTGGGCCTCCGGATACCTCGGACCTTGGACTCTCGGCTTGGGCTCTGGTCGGGACTCGCCGCGTTCCTCACCGCCTCGTCTGGATGCTGGACCGCAACCTCCGTCTCCTCCGTGGGCCTGAGGGATACTTGAAGCAGAAATATCTGCACGTGCACGGTATGGTTCTGTCACGGCTGCAGAGGATCAGGGGGCCTGCGTGGCTTCTCCGGCGCGTGGGGAAAGGGCAAGTCCCTATTCGGGCGCCATTATGTGGTAAATAAATAATTAATTACCGGTACTATTTTTCAATACAATCAATAAAACAGGTAGCTCAATAAATAAGAGTCAGGATTCGAGGTATCTTGAGTCGACAGGCTTTAATCAGGCATAAAGGACAGGAACAGGACAGCCTGTACGGGAATAAAATGAAGGCAGCTGCCGGGGACAGGATCTGGGAATAATGGATAATGGGTAACTTTTCTGTAACAGTTCACAGTATATATATCAAACCAATTGCATTACATTCAATACAGTAGGCGTGACTCGTAGCAGTCGCGAAAGATAAGGGCAAAATGATGTAACAAGAAGGCGTGTACAGGGCGTATACATAGACATGTGATGTAAACGTAACAGTAGTGTCATAAACGGGGCGGAAACATGGAGGGGGCTACCGGAGCAGCTGGGACCTCTAACCTAGTGGTGCGCACAAACGGGCAATGACGTGTTACCAGGGAGAACTGGGGGCTATGACTTCTGCGCTAGAAGAGGAGACTAAAGTCTGGAGTGTCAGAGCGACATGTACCTAAGGCATATCTGGTATCTGGTGTTTGGAGTACATATTGATAGAATCCAAAAGTTATCAGGGCAAAGGCTACTAGACATTAGGACTGATGCGTGCATAATTCTACATGTATTGCGTGTGCGAGGAATATTCTATGAATATTAATACAGTATTTCTCTTACATGGAGACATAAAGGCTAGACTATGGCTGAAACTATTGATGCGATTCAGTAGCTTAGGAATGCAGAGAAGGAGGGCTGGACTGATAACTAGAAGCATAACATACTCTTGGCAGACTGGGAGGCAGAGCCAGGCCGGGCCGGGCACTGCGAGGCATGAAGTAAGCGAAAGGTCAGGGATACAGGTGGGGGCTGTATCGCTCCTCGGAGAGGGTTCAGAAGACTGGAGCTGAATCTGGTGTCCGGGCCCTTTTGAGGCCTTGAAACGGGGACAATTCAATGAATTAACGTGCACACTGTAAAATGTGGCAACGTAGGTTTACATAGGCCTAATATTCGTTGTTTTCATGAGGACTGGAAACTGGCATACTAAAGATGGACACAACTATAATTGTGTCTTTAATCGATCAGAGGGGAATACATGCATATCGATCATGCACATATAGCATAAGATGGGGAACACGTAGGCACATATAAAATGGCAAAATTTACTTTTCCACAGCGAGGAGGGTGTCCTGGATCGGCAGATCCAGGAAAGCCTTCCAAGAGGACTGTGTGATAGTGCCACTTAGGCATCCCGATCTCATGCAGCAGACCCTTTCTCAGAGTAATAGGTCTTATCAAGCTGAGATGGACTCATGTGTTCAACTGCTCCCGCTGAGCTTTTTTAATGGACCCTCGCCCTTCTCGAATCAACATCATAGAGAGGTATGTCGACAAGAGGGTGCATTTGGGTGGGCCAATGCACCGTTGCAAAATAATGCCTTTGCACCACTTAGAGACCTCAACGACCTAAATGATATTGATTGACTAGGTCCATCAAGGGAAGTTGATAGAATCAGTGGTACTCCCGTAACTATCTCAGATCGAGGGTGGAGGGGAGAAGTGACTACCGCAGGGAGAGTGGAAGGCCACACCATTCATGGTCTACAGGCTGTAAACGCCCATGTGGACAGTGGCTCACGCATGAAAGTTCCAATGTCAAATAGCATCCAGACAACTGATAGCGTAGTAAGGCCAAACTGGAGAGAAATTCAAATTCTCTCATACACTTTTATGAAAAAGAGCTCTTTAATTCGATCGAGGGTAAGATAGCCATTTTGGCTACTTTTAAGAGCCTTCATCTGTTATTGTTGCATAAGCGTAATCATTGCACTTAGCGGAGTACTTGAATGAGCCCAAACAGCTGTATACTAAAACATTTACAGAGCCACATTATTACTAAAATCAAATCAAACCTTATGAAACTCTTCCCATATTTCCCAAAATTTAAATTTCTTAGAGAATAATTTATCTTTTCTATCCAAACTATAAACTTTAAAGACAGATGCTAGCCAATCACTGTGAGTTGGAGGTGTTGGACTTATCCAATTTATGCAGACCTCCCTCCTTGCCAGGAGAATCAACATAGAGATTAGATTTTCTTGGGCTTTCGTTAATGTTCTCAAAGTATTTATACCTGTAATCCCAAAAATAACTAGGTCCATACTTACAGTTAGTTGTTTTCCCATTACCCCTTCTAAGGTGGTTCCCACATCCTTCCAGAAATCATCGAGACTGGGACACTGCCTGAACATGTGCAGGTCATCGGCCTTCTGTAGTCCACATTTTGGGCAGTTCTTTATTGTGGACCCGTTCAGTTTGGATAACCTTTTCGGAGTCCAATAAGCTCTATGGATGGTGAGTAAATGATTTCTTTTAAGAGCAGCAGAAGTTACAATCGACCAGCATTTGCTCATAGATACTTGCCATGTATTAGTTGTATCCAGCGTCGGCAGGTCTTTCCCCCAAATACTCTCCGGAATCTGGAAGTCCTCCTCACCCGCTGAAATTAGGGCCCAGTACCAGAAGGATACTTCTTTCGGAAATGGCTTCTTTGTCAACATCTTTACTTCAAGGGATATGTTCCCTTTTTTGGTTTCTTTGTTTGAGTTAGTCCAGCTGAGCAGTTGGTAATATTTAAATTTTGATAATGTGGAATTTGTGTATTCTGATAATATTTCCCAGTTGAGTAGCTTATTCTGAAATAAGAGTTGTCCCCGTTCTAGTACACCTGCCGTTTTTAAAGGTATCGCTAAGCTGTTTTTCAGGCATTCTGGTGTAGTTTGGGAGTCCCAAATCGGGGCTTTATCGCTATATAGGGGAATGTCTAAGGTGGTTCTAATACAGTACCATAACCTGGCAGCTGACTTTAAGATCTTCAGTTTAATTTTTTTTTTAATTTCGGATGGCCGAATTTATATAAAAAGTGGCTAGTGTTATTTGTCAGTTTCTTGAGAAACATGGGGTAGGTTTCATAAGGGCCCAGCAGTGCCCTACTGGATTTAAATTGAAAGGCCCTACAGTATTCTAAGAGGCCAGGACTTGCCAGTCCTCCCTGCTCCTTTTTCCTCCTTATTTTATGCCAGGCAATTCTTGGTCTTTTTGAGGACCAAATAAAACTAGATAAGTCTCCATGGATCTTTTTTAAGGTTTCTCTTTTGAACCCCAACGGGATAGAGCTAAAAATGAAGGTGAATTTCGGCAAGATTGCCATTTTTATAATATTGGATTTGCCCAAGAAGGTTAGTGGAAGCCCACTCCATACTTTCAGTAACTTTTTTACCTCAGTTTCTATTCTGTGAATGTTAGTGTGGGTTATTTTATCAAGATCTATCTCAAGGTCGATACCTAAATATCTTATTTGTTCTTTGCTAAAAGGGGATATAAATCCCTCATTCCAGCTCATGGTTTCAGTTTTGGTTTGATTTATCTGGTAACCAGATCATTTCCCAAAACCAATCAGAGTCTCCTCTGTTGCTTTAAGAGCCTCCTTTAAATCTGAAGTAAAGATCATGAGGTCATCCGCATATAGAGATACTTTTTTATGCCATCCTTGATATTGGAAGGGAGAGATTGTGGGGAGGCTCCTAAGACATTCTGCCACCGGTTGCATATAAAAGTTAAAGAGCAGGGGGGAGAGGAGACATCCCTGGCGAGTTCCTCTTCCTATCTGAATGTTGTCTGTTAAGTTGCCATTGATTAATATTTTGGCTTTAGGAGAGTTATAGATGTTTTCTACCATTTTTAGTATGTTTTCCCCTAGATTAAATTTCTTCAGGACTTCACTTAAGTACCTCCAGTTAACTCTATCGAACGCTTTAGCAGCGTCAATTGTAATTATCGATAGAGAGATTTTCTCAGTGGTGGCGATATCTATTGTACCGATCAACTCATGGGTGAGGTCTTGAAGGTGTCTTCCTGCCACGAAGCCCTTTTGATTGGTGTTTATCAGTGACCCCGGGATTTTCCCCAGTCTTTTGGCCATGATTTGAGTGAAGATTTTGTCATCACAATTTAATATAGATATTGGGCGGTAAGACTCGCACTTTTTTGGATTTTTACCCGGTTTTAAAATAATGGAGATGGTAGCATCGTTCCAAGTCACTGGAATTTTGTCATTGTTCAAAAAGATTTTATTGAAGAGAGTTGTCAATTGGGGGACCAGTAAATCCTTTAGTTTCATATAAAGGTCATTTGGGAGGGCATCCGGGCCTGCCGCCTTACCTCTTTTTAGTTTTCTGATAACTCCGTCTACCTCGTCTGTTGTTATTTCACTGTTTAGGATATCCTTCTCTTCAGAGGATAGACTGGGGATGTTTTGTTTGTCTAGAAATTTATTTATTTCTTCAGCTTCCGGGGAGCAATCCTCTGTGTATAAATTTGTAAAAAAGGCTGAGAATTCCTCTCTTATTACCGCCTCCTCAGAACCATTTCGGGAACTATCTATTGGGTCTATACTGCCAATTTTGTTTCTTACCTGGTCTGTTTTAATCTTCCAGGCGAGCATTTTCCCACAGCCTTCTCCATATTCATAGTGAGCGAGCTTACTACACTCCCATCTCTCTCTAATTTTAACCTCTAGTATCGTCGATAGGTTTTCCTTAAGGTTAAGCCTTTCCTTTTCTAGATCTTGACTTCTCAGGGATGAGATATTCGAGGATATCTGCTGATCCAGTTTTTTTATGTTATTTTCTATTTTCCGGATCTCTGTTTTAAGTTCCCTTGATTTATATATAGTCAGTCCACAGATCTTACCCCTTATTACTGCTTTATATGCCTCCCAAACCGTTTGAGGTGTGGCACTCCTGTTGTTATTCTTAAAGTATAGTTCTGTCTCTTGTTTTAGTTGGTCAATAATTATGGGGTCTAGGAGGGCTGAGCGGTCCAGTGTCCATCTTGGAGTCATTAAGATATTTTTTATTTTTAATGTAATTTGGACGGCAGAGTGATCCGAGAGATGTGCAGGGAGGTGAGATACATTTTGAGTTTTCTCTAGTAGCTCTTGATCTATTAGAAAATAATCAATTCTAGACTGTATGCCTAGTTTCTTATTTTTAAAGGTGAAATGATCTTGTTTAATGCCCTTCTTTTTCCATATATCGATAAGGCTTAGGTCTCTTTTATAAATTCCTAATCACTCTCTCATTTTTGGCAAGCTTGTCCGGTTACCTCTAGGGTACCGATCTACCTTTGGGTCTAGGATGATATTGAAATCTCCACCCAAAACCACTGGAGATATTGCTGAAATTAATTGAGAGTATAGTGATTGGAGTGGAATGGGATCATCTATATTTGGACCATAGTATCCTACTACGGTAAATGCATCCCCAAGTATGGTAACATTGGCTATGGACCACCTCCCCTTGAAGTCTGAATCAGATGAGGTTAATCTTGCTTTTAGGGATTTTTTAAAAAGTATTGCTACACCTTTTATAACACAATCTTGATTGGTGCATATGTAAAAATCGACCCAATGGAGAGTTTTCACTATCTCTTCCCACTCTTTTTTTAATAGATGTGTTTCCTGTAAAATAAGGATCTCGCTGTTGATAGATTTCAAGTATTCAAAGATTTTCCGTTGTCTGCTCTTAGTTCTTAGCCCATTAACATTCCAGGAGGTTATTTTTATTTTTTTAGAATTTCTTTCCATCTCTCCCTGATTTCAGTCGATTTTCGCCAGTTATGTTGGGCCCTGATTACCCCCTTTCCTTCGGAATCAACATTTTGCTGAGGAATTTTTTTTTTATTTTTCCCTAGTTTGCTCCCTTCACCCGTGCTCCCCCCACTTTTTCCCTCTAGTGTATACATTAAACCGAATGTGGATGTGCAAAATAAGTAAAAAGAGAAAAAAAGGAAGGCACGGGGGTGCACTTTCCCTCCCAGGGGATGCCTCCCTTTCCTTTGGGCCTTAATAATAGCCCATTTCGAGACCCGTGCCTGAGTGATTAAAAATTCTGTATAATTACTATGAAGGTGCTACTGCTAATACTACTGATGTTTTTTTTTTTATTATCACTAGTGATTACATTTTTACTAGGAATGTGGATGTATTTGAATCTGATCACGCATCTGCTCTAAGAGTGTATCAACCTCCTGAGGATCTCTGATGTTGTGCATCCTGTTCCTCCACATTATCCTGAGTGAGGCCGGGAACTTCATTTGGACAGTTGCCCGAGCGCTTTCAAATTGGGCATTTTTTGCCCCAGTTCCCATTGCCTGTCTTGAGTCACTTTCGCGATATCGGATCGAATCCTAAAAGACCAGTCGTCTTTCCTGTAAACCCCACTTTTCAGAGCCTCGCCTAGAATTCTCTCTTTGAGAGTATAAGTTTTGAAGTTTATTAAGATTTTTCTTGGATTTTTCCTCTCTTTGGGTTTTCCAAAAGGGTCCCGGTGAACCCGTTCAATATCGTCTTCCAAGCCCATGGTTTTGCTCCAAGGAAAGTGCTCCTCTATGAGTGCTATTATAAATTTTTTTATATCCGACCCTTCTTGCCCTTCTGGAATATTGAGAAATCTGAGATTGCACCTTCTGGACTGATTTTCTAAAGCTTCCAGCTTTTCATCTATGCTTTTGTCCTTTGCCCTTAAGGCTCTGTTGTTCTTCTCAGATTGCTCTACTTTCTTGGTCAGACCCTCAACTTCTGCTTCCACTGAGGAGACTCTATCATTTAGAGCTATTAGTTTGGAGTCTAAAGATTCAAATCTTTCATGAAGTTTATTTTGGTTATCTTCTGAGATTTTAAACCTGGACATCATCTCCTCGAGCATTTTTTCCAGTATAATGTCTGTACTGCTTCTTGAGTCATCCTGCAGATTTGAAGAATTAGTGGGAATAGGGGGAATTTTTGAAGGGCTATTAAGTGTGTTACTCGTGGGGTCTTTAAGTGAACATTGAGCTTGACTCGAGTTGTAACTGTTGAGTGGGCTCTGATTTGTTGTCTGATATAGAACCAGGGACTGCGATCCTTCCTGTAACAGTAGCTGTTCTATTGGATCGCTTGAGGAGGCCTCTGTGGGGGCACTGGTAGTGGCAACCGTTGGGGGTTCTACTATCCCTGGCGGAGCGGGGTTTTCCATGGTAACTTTATTTTGAACCCTCTCTTGTACTTTAAAATATGACCTCAACGAGGGAGTGATTTTTATTTTAGCAGCTTTTCCCCCTTCTCCTACTTCCAGTTTCTCTTCTCCAAGCCCCATTCTGTTTATAGGTTTGCTTACTTGTAGTTTCAGCGATTTTCGTGAGACTCTTTTAGTGACTCGCGGGATTACTGGTTGTTTAGCCACAGGAGGGAAATTTGTCTTAAGGAACTGCCTGCTTCTCAAGCAGTAGGAGGACCTTGGTTCAGAATTACCTGTAATTCCCTTATACACCTTTTCCACCTTAAGTGCGATTATTTTTGTTCCTTGTTTATTGGAATTATCCAAAGATAGGTCTTCTGGATTAAATGGTGGATAGACTGTACTATCTGTAATTTCTTTTCCCCCCTCCACTTTTACTACATAAAACCTTCCTGTAGTATTTGTTTTTGTCTTTTGGTGAAGTGAGGGAACAAAATGAGGGCCAAGAATCCTTTCTGGAGCGTCTAGTGAACCTTCAACTGAGCCTGTCAGGTTAGGCTCTCTCAAGCGGGTAAAGATGCTCAGGGGTTTCAAAATAGTGAATAAGTCTGTTCGCTGCACCTCGTTTTGGTGCTGGTACCATTCAGAGCTAGACCAACTCCCCCGGCAGATTTCTAGGCTTTCAAAATCCTCAGATTGCTGTATTAAATTGTCCCGAGCCTCTGCTACCCCGCCTTACCTCTAATGAACACCGGTGTCCGACTCGTGGCTCTCCTGCAGTTTTGCCGTGCTCTCGACGCCGCCTCCCACCAGCCAGTGTTCGGGTGGAACGCCGAATCGCGGATGAGAGATCCCCGCTGTGGAGATCGGGGACTACGCTTCGGCTCCAGTACTTCCGCTGCAGCCTCGAACAACACACTGGAGAAAGTTACCATTACGCTACGTTGAGCTCGGCACCCGGTGAGTTTTTAAAAAAAGGTGTAAAAATCCCTCGATAGGTAGTCTTAATGGGGTATAGTACTCGCTCATAGTTCAACGTCAAAATAGTCCGAGGAGTATAGCAAGCAGGCAAAGCAAACCTTAAAACGAAGGAGAGCGAGATGTAGTTAAAGCGTTTTTTTTTTTAAAGCAGATCCTCGGGCTCCATGATCCTGAAGTTATAAGATCAGTAGGTTGAGGCTGTTTTTCGAGGTAGCAGCACCTGTAGCGACATTCTGCAGAACTCAGGCATGGTGCTCCCGACCGAGTCTATTGACCAGCCGCCATCTCCCCCCCCCCCTTGGAAGTTCATTCATGTTCACAAGGGTGAAGCTATGGAACTAAGCAAACTTTAAATGTTTTTTTGGTTGTTCTCTTTTTTGTATTTTAGGTCTCCCTTCTGATGTTCCAGATACAGGTGTACTTATCCTGGTTCCTCTATGTTTCGTTATACATGACTTATCCCGTTACATATGTTTCCTTAATGTCTGTTGCAAACCTGAAATGTTTTCATGTTGGTTCTCTTTTTTGTATTTTAGGTTATCCTCATGATGTTCCCAATGCAAGTGTTCTTTACCCCATTCCCTTCATGTTTCATCATATGTCATTTATTCCGTTACACAGTTTCCTCAATGTATGGTAAGTTCCCTTCTATTTTGTCTCATATGTTTGCCCTTTTGACTTGATTTTTGTACTTTTTCCTTATTGTTCTAATGGTAAACCTTTCCTTCCTTGGTGCCCCTCCCCCGTTTCTTGAGGTGGTTGTCTTGTTTATTGCTCCCACTCTCATATTATTCTTTTCGTTTTTGATCACTATGACTAAAGCGTTCTGGCTTTTCGTCATCCCTTCTTTGCTAGCTCTTTCTGGGTTGCTATGCTCCTTTTTTTCCTCCTTCCTCTTTTCTTGCTTCGTCTTCTGGCTCTATTTTCCTCTATATCTCCATTCAGTCATCTCACTTCTAAGGTACCTGTGTTCATTTAATCTTTTCCTTTTAGGACCACGTCAAACGTTTAATTCTATTTTCTTTCTTCTTTGCCATCTCCTAACTTTTATTTCATACTCATGTATATATCTTCTTTTCCTCTTTGACCTTAACTTTCTTTTACTTGTATGCCTATTATTATTTAATTATTATTGATGACTGAGTTTCGTGTAATCTCATGGAATGTTAAAGGTATTTGAAATCCTGTTAAAAAACAGCGGGCTTTATCTCATCTCTCAAGATTGAAATGTCATATAGCATTAATACAAGAAACACACCTTAAGCTACAAGACATATCCTCACTGCGTAAACAGTGGGTAGGAGAGGCTTTCTGCTCCCCGGCTGTGAACAACAAAAATGGTGTGATTATTTTGTTTCATAAATCTTTAAATGTTTTGCTACAAACGAATTTCATGATACCAATGGTAGATGGTTGTTTTTAAATGTTAAAGTTAACAATACTCAACTCTCTTTTTGTAATGTTCATGGCCCTAATGGTATCAACTTAACTTTTTGGAATGAATTTTCTACTCTTCTCTCTTCCCAGGCTGTAGACAATTTAATTGTCGGTGGTGACTGTAATCAACTTATGGATCCCTTCCTTGACTGGAGATCTCAAACTAAATACATCCCTAATAAGATGCAGAAAACTTTCCACAAAGCCATCACCTCTAGAGGTCTGGTTGACTCTTGGAGAACCTCTCATCCTGACACACTAGAATTTTCCTTCTTTTCCCCTGTTCATACATCCCACTCTCGTATAGACCACATTTTCCTTACTCAGCACGCTCTTCAATTTATGACTAATTCAGAGATTGGTTCCATCCTCATTTCAGATCATGCCCCCATCATTTTAGATATGAACTATCCCACTCCTTCCCCTGCATCCCGTCGCTGGCGTTTTAATAACTCTCTTCCCTTGGATTCCCAATTTGTTGAACATTTCACGCGTTTCATTCAGGAATTTTTCGAAATAATCTTTCTTGCAGTTCTCAATTTCCCTTAATTTGGGATGCTTTCAAAGCTACAGCAAGAGGCTTTATTGTTGACTTTGTGTCTCGGAAGAAAAAGAAGGCTCTTATGGAGTCCTCTTTTATCTTAAAACAAATCAAAGCTCTTGAACATAAATACTTCACTACCAACTGTCCTGCCACTCTGTCATCTCTTATCAAAGCCAAAATGCAATATAATAAACACTCTTGGGATTCTGCATGTAATAATCTTCTTAAATTCAAAGCAAAAATGTATGGTGAGCGGAATAAAGCAGGTAAATCCTTGGCTAATTACCTTAAAATCAAAAAGCAAAAATCTAAAATTGTGGTTATCCCATATAGCTCTGGCACTCGTCATATTACAGACACTGAGATTCGTGAATGTTTTACTCAATATTATACTTCTCTTTATACTCTTGAGTCCACCCCTTCACCTGAACAAATTGACTACTTCTTTCAAACTATCCCTAAAGCTCTCGATAACTCTGTAGATTTTACATCGTTATATGCACGCTTCTTGGAAAATAAAATCTCTTATGCTATTAACCTATTACCCAAGGACAAAACGCCCGGCCCGGACGGTTTGACCGTTAGATTTTTTTCTTCACTTTAATCAATTTTTAGCCCCCCAATTGCTCACATTGATTAATCCCTTGCTAACTACTGGTGAGTCAAGAGGATCTTTCACACAAGCTATGTTGTGTTTGATTCCTCAAAAAGACAAAGACCCCTCCCATTGCAAAAACTATAGGCCTATTTCCCTTATTAATACAGACTGCAAAATATTCTCTAAAATACTAGCCATTCGACTTAATAATGTAATCCCTGACCTCATTAATATTTACCAATAGGGTTTGTCAAAGGCAGATCAGTTATTGATAATTCGAGAACCTACCTTAATATTATTCACCTTCCTTCCAAGATGGATTCACCAGTCCCTGCCATTCCACTAGATGCGGAGAAAGCATTTGATAGGGTCAACTGGGATTTTATTTTTGTTGCGATGGCATTGCTCCAGCCCCTCCATTATTAAATATATTCAACTGTTATACTCTGCCCCCTCTACTTCCATTTGGGTCAATGGCTGTCAATCTAACTATTTTCCACTCCTTTGGGGCACTAGGCCAGGTTGTCCTCTTTCCCCACTCTTATTCATTCTTGCTTTAGCACCCTTTTTAGAGAAAATTAGACGTTTTTTACAGTATACAGGTGGCCAATTTAAAAATATTGACATTAAATTCACTGCTTATGCTGATGATATTTTATTATATATTTCCAATCCGTCTACTTCCCTGCCTGCTCTTTTTTCTTTATTATAAGACTATTCAATTGTTTCTGGCTATGGATTGAACATTGATAAGTCTGAAGTTTTACCCTGTCTTTCTCATATGTTTCACGGTTCTGGTTTTGAATGGAAGCGCTGCCAGACCTTGCCAGACTCACACAAAGGACTTCTAGGACCAGGGGGCCTCCCGGCAGGAGCCGCGTTTCGTTTGCGCGCCAGCCGGTGCTTAAAAGACACCACTGCCTCCCGCACTGCGGGACGTGCTGCCAGACTACGCCAGACTCGCACAAAGGACTTCCAGGACCAGGAGACCTCGTGGCAGGAGCCGAGTTTCATTTGTGCGCCAGTCGGGCCGCTAGGGCGAAGGGCAGGCCCGTCAGAGACAGGAAGAGGCTGGGCTGGGCCACTCCCTTGTGTACACCAACGTGAACACCAAGGCGGATATTTGTTATTAAAACAAGGTACTTATTTGTATTGGTGTAGTTTGTGGACCCCCAATCTTGAGTAACAGTTAGCTGTAACAGTTAGCTGACACGCATGAACAAACGTAAGGTCACAGGCCTACTGGCAGGGGGGGGGGTCGTGGGTACTTTGGATGCTTTTCTGACAAGAGCCGAGTCGTCAGTTCTGACTCATCAGATCCAGCTCACCGGAAAAAGACTTGCGCTGGACACCTTTGTGACCCAGAAACGGTCCTCAATGGGAGGCATAGTTATGGCTAAATCCCCCGAGGGTGTGCAGCATTCTGTGGATCATTTGTGTCATACCATCCCTGGCTCTAGCAAAATGGGGATTTAATCGTCCTCCCTAACTCCCCGTTAGAGGCTTCAGAGGTGACCACAGTCATGCAGGTCGATTTCACTATTACCTCAGTAGACAGTGCAGCGGTCAATGAGCCCAACCTGTCACACATTTTGGTCGAAGATCCACTGTCCCGTTCCACGGGATACAAAGCAATTACATCTGGCGTGTGCCGTGGTTAAGTCATCACTCGATCCAAAAGGGTTGCCAGGGAAAGAACAATAAATCTCTCAAAGTCTTCGACTGCTGGCAATGGAGAGCCACCTGTGAAACGCCCAAGGGGAGGAGCTGTACAAAAGCAAAAAAAAAACTCAGATTAAAACCTCAAGCCGCTAGGCCTCCTGGCAAACCCACTCCAGAACTGAACAAAGGATTGGCCGTGAATAAGTCTCATAATAGTGGTAACGATGATAATCACAATGGTGTGGCGTTTGGGGATGACCCTGACCAATGGGAGCGATTAGAGACTCTGATATCTGCTCTTCTGTGGCACATTTTAGGCAGACTAAGTTCAATCGAAGAAAATTTGCTTTCATTTGTGAACTCTGGGAGAACTGCAGTAAACCAAGAGGTATGTAGGTGTGCATATGTTGCTCAGTGGGAAGCTGTGGCTCTTGCCCCATTACCCGTACACATGAATTAGGGGAGGAAAAATGGGGATATTGAACAGGCCACCGGGAGAAATGTTATGTGCACTAGAGTCCCACAGGTACATTCGGAAGTTACCAGACCCAAAGTTACCACTGTTGCTAGGGGGGTGAGGGAATCAATGACAGGGCCCACAGGCAATAGCTCAACACATTTAACAGACACTGCAAGGCCAGAAAGGGGAGACAATGCGCGGCCACAATTAACAGCGATGTTCTCTCTAAGTGTGCAGAGTATATCAGGCCTTCCGGTTTTAGACCTACCACCAGAATCTTGCCCACATACAGTTGTTTTAACTGGTGTCCCAGCACATATAAGCCAAAAAGAGGAACCAGTGACACCAATGATTAACACGGTGGCGCATTGGATATGTAGGAACGTGGGCTTCAATATTAGAGACTATAGACAAATCTTGATGGCGAGGAGGGTGTCCTGGATCGGCAGATCTAGGAAAGCCTTCCAAGAGGACTGTGTGATAGTGCCACTTAGGCATCCCGATCTTATGCAGCAGACCCTTTCTCAGAGTAATAGGTCTTATCAAGCTGAGATGGACTCATGTGTTCAACTGCTCCCGCTGAGCTTTTTTTATGGACCCTCGCCCTTCTCGAATCAACATCATAGAGAGGTATGCCGACAAGAGGGTGCATTTGGGTGGGCCAATGCACCGTTGCAAAATAATGCCTTTGCACCACTTAGAGACCTCAACGACCTAAATGATATTGATTGACTAGGTCCATCAAGGGAAGTTGATAGAATCAGTGGTACTCCCGTAACTATCTCAGATCGAGGGTGGAGGGGAGAAGTGACTACCGCAGGGAGAGTGGAAGGCCACACCATTCATGGTCTACAGGCTGTAAACGCCCATGTGGACAGTGGCTCACGCATGAAAGTTCCAATGTCAAATAGCATCCAGACAACTGATAGCGTAGTAAGGCCAAACTGGAGAGAAATTCAAATTCTCTCATACACTTTTATGAAAAAGAGCTCTTTAATTCGATCGAGGGTAAGATAGCCATTTTGGCTACTTTTAAGAGCCTTCATCTGTTATTGTTGCATAAGCGTAATCATTGGACTTAGCGGAGTACTTGAATGAGCCCAAACAGCTGTATACTAAAACATTTACAGAGCCACATTATTACTAAAATCAAATCAAACCTTATGAAACTCTTCCCATATTTCCCAAAATTTAAATTTCTTAGAGAATAATTTATCTTTTCTATCCAAACTATAAACTTTAAAGACAGATGCTAGCCAATCACTTTGAGTTGGAGGTGTTGGACTTATCCAATTTATGCAGACCTCCCTCCTTGCCAGGAGAATCAACATAGAGATTAGATTTTCTTGGGCTTTCGTTAATGTTCTCAAAGTATTTATACCTGTAATCCCAAAAATAACTAGGTCCATACTTACAGTTAGTTGTTTTCCCATTACCCCTTCTAAGGTGGTTCCCACATCCTTCCAGAAATCATCGAGACTGGGACACTGCCTGAACATGTGCAGGTCATCGGCCTTCTGTAGTCCACATTTTGGGCAGTTCTTTATTGTGGACCCGTTCAGTTTGGATAACCTTTTCGGAGTCCAATAAGCTCTATGGATGGTGAGTAAATGATTTCTTTTAAGAGCAGCAGAAGTTACAATCGACCAGCATTTGCTCATAGATACTTGCCATGTATAAGTTGTATCCAGCGTCGGCAGGTCTTTCCCCCAGATACTCTCCGGAATCTGGAAGTCCTTCTCACCCGCTGAAATTAGGGCCCAGTACCAGAAGGATACTTCTTTCGGAAACGGCTTCTTTGTCAACATCTTTACTTCAAGGGATATGTTCCCTTTTTTGGTTTCTTTGTTTGAGTTAGTCCAGCTGAGCAGTTGGTAATATTTAAATTTTGATAATGTGGAATTTGTGTATTCTGATAATATTTCCCAGTCGAGTAGCTTATTCTGAAATAAGAGTTGTCCCCGTTCTAGTACACCTGCCGTTTTTAAAGGTATCGCTAAGCTGTCTTTCAGGCATTCTGGTGTAGTTTGGGAGTCCCAAATCGGGGCTTTATCGCTATATAGGGGAATGTCTAAGGTGGTTCTAATACAGTACCATAACCTGGCAGCTGACTTTAAGATCTTCAGTTTAATTTTTTTTTTTATTTCGGATGGCCGAATTTATATAAAAAGTGGCTAGTGTTATTTGTCAGTTTCTTGAGAAACATGGGGTAGGTTTCATAAGGGCCCAGCAGTGCCCTACTGGATTTAAATTGAAAGGCCCTACAGTATTCTAAGAGGTCAGGACTTGCCAGTCCTCCCTGCTCCTTTTTCCTCCTTATTTTAAGCCAGGCAATTCTTGGTCTTTTTGAGGACCAAATAAAACTAGATAAGTCTCCATGGATCTTTTTTAAGGTTTCTCTTTTGAACCCCAACGGGATAGAGCTAAAAATGAAGGTGAATTTCGGCAAGATTGCCATTTTTATAATATTGGATTTGCCCAAGAAGGTTAGTGGAAGCCCACTCCATACTTTCAGTAACTTTTTTACCTCAGTTTCTATTCTGTGAATGTTAGTGTGGGTATTTTATCCAGATCTTTCTCAAGGTCGATACCTAAATATCTTATTTGTTCTTTGCTAAAAGGGGATATAAATCCCTCATTCCAGCTCATGGTTTCAGTTTTGGTTTGATTTATCTGGTAACCAGATCATTTCCTAAAACCAATCAGAGTCTCCTCTGTTGCTTTAAGAGCCTCCTTTAAATCTGAAGTAAAGATCATGAGGTCATCCGCATATAGAGATACTTTTTTATGCCATCCTTGATATTGGAAGGGAGAGATTGTGGGGAGGCTCCTAAGACATTCTGCCACCGGTTCAATATAAAAGTTAAAGAGCAGGGGGGAGAGGAGACATCCCTGGCGAGTTCCTCTTCCTATCTGAATGTTGTCTGTTAAGTTGCCATTGATTAATATTTTGGCTTTAGGAGAGTTATAGATGTTTTGTACCATTTTTAGTATGTTTTCCCCTAGATTAAATTTCTTCAGGACTTCACTTAAGTACCTCCAGTTAACTCTATCGAACGCTTTAGCAGTGTCAATTGTAATTATCGATAGAGAGATTTTCTCAGTGGTGGCGATATCTATTGTACCGATCAACTCATGGGTGAGGTCTTGAAGGTGTCTTCCTGCCACGAAGCCCTTTTGATTGGTGTTTATCAGTGACCCCGGGATTTTCCCCAGTCTTTTGGCCATGATTTGAGTGAAGATTTTGTCATCACAATTTAATATAGATATTGGGCGGTACGACTCGCACTTTTTTGGATTTTTACCCGGTTTTAAAATAATGGAGATGGTAGTATCGTTCCAAGTCACTGGAATTTTGTCATTGTTCAAAAAGATTTTATTGAAGAGAGTTGTCAATTGGGGGACCAGTAAATCCTTTAGTTTCATATAAAGGTCATTTGGGAGGGCATCCGGGCCTGCCGCCTTACCTCTTTTTAGTTTTCTGATAACTCCGTCTACCTCGTCTGTTGTTATTTCACTGTTTAGGATATCCTTCTCTTCAGAGGATAGACTGGGGATGTTTTGTATGTCTAGAAATTTATTTATTTCTTCAGCTTCCGGGGAGCAATCCTCTGTGTATAAATTTGTAAAAAAGGCTGAGAATTCCTCTCTTATTACCGCCTCCTCAGAACCATTTCGGGAACTATCTATTGGGTCTATACTGCCAATTTTGTTTCTTACCTAGTCTGTTTTAATCTTCCAGGCGAGCATTTTCCCACAGCCTTCTCCATATTCATAGTGAGCGAGCTTACTACACTCCCATCTCTCTCTAATTTTAACCTCTAGTATCGTCGATAGGTTTTCCTTAAGGTTAAGCCTTTCCTTTTCTAGATCTTGACTTCTCAGGGATGAGATATTCGAGGATATCTGCTGATCCAGTTTTTTTATGTTATTTTCTATTTTCTGGATCTCTGTTTTAAGTTCCCTTGATTTATATATAGTCAGTCCACAGATCTTACCCCTTATTACTGCTTTATATGCCTCCCAAACCGTTTGAGGTGTGGCACTCCCGTTGTTATTCTTAAAGTATAGTTCTGTCTCTTGTTTTAGTTGGTCAATAATTATGGGGTCTAGGAGGGCTGAGCGGTCCAGTGTCCATCTTGGAGTCATTAAGATATTTTTTATTTTTAATGTAATTTGGACGGCAGAGTGATCCGAGAGATGTGCAGGGAGGTGAGATACATTTTGAGTTTTCTCTAGTAGCTCTTGATCTATTAGAAAATAATCAATTCTAGACTGTATGCCTAGTTTCTTATTTTTAAAGGTGAAATGATCTTGTTTAATGCCCTTCTTTTTCCATATATCGATAAGGCTTAGGTCTCTTTTATAAATTCCTAATCACTCTCTCATTTTTGGCAAGCTTGTCTGGTTACCTCTAGGGTACCGATCTACCTTTGGGTCTAGGATGATATTGAAATCTCCACCCAAAACCACTGGAGATATTGCTGAAATTAATTGAGAGTATAGTGATTGGAGTGGAATGGGATCATCTATATTTGGACCATAGTATCCTACTACGGTAAATGCATCCCCAAGTATGGTAACATTGGCTATGGCCCACCTCCCCTTGAAGTCTGAATCAGATGAGGTTAATCTTGCTTTTAGGGATTTTTTAAAAAGTATTGCTACACCTTTTATAACACAATCTTGATTGGTGCATATGTAAAAATCGACCCAATGGAGAGTTTTCACTATCTCTTCCCACTCTTTTTTTAATAGATGTGTTTCCTGTAAAATAAGGATCTCGCTGTTGATAGATTTCAAGTATTCAAAGATTTTCCGTCGTCTGCTCTTAGTTCTTAGCCCATTAACATTCCAGGAGGTTATTTTTATTTTTTTAGAATTTCTTTCCATCTCTCCCTGATTTCAGTCGATTTTCGCCAGTTATGTTGGGCCCTGATTACCCCCTTTTCTTCGGAATCAACATTTTGCTGAGGACATTTTTTTTTATTTTTCCCTAGTTTGCTCCCTTCACCCGTGCTCCCCCCACTTTTTCCCTCTAGTGTATACATTAAACCGAATGTGGATGTGCAAAATAAGTAAAAAGAGAAAAAAAGGAGGCACGGGGGGTGCACTTTCCCTCCCAGGGGATGCCTCCCTTTCCTTTGGGCCTTAATAATAGCCCATTTCGAGACCCGTGCCTGAGTGATTAAAAATTCTGTATCATTACTATGAAGGTGCTACTGCTAATACTACTGATGTTTTTTTTTTAATTATCACTAGTGATTACATTTTTACTAGGAATGTGGATGTATTTGAATCTGATCACACATCTGCTCTAAGAGTGTATCAACCTCCTGAGGATCTCTGATGTTGTGCATCCTGTTCCTCCACATTATCCTGAGTGAGGCCGGGAACTTCATTTGGACAGTTGCCCGAGCGCTTTCAAATCGGGCATTTTTTGCCCCAGTTCCCATTGCCTGTCTTGAGTCACTGTCGCGATATCGGATCGAATCCTAAAAGACCAGTCGTCTTTCCTGTAAACCCCACTTTTCAGAGCCTCGCCTAGAATTCTCTCTTTGAGAGTATAAGTTTTGAAGTTTATTAAGATTTTTCTTGGATTTTTCCTGTCTTTGGGTTTTCCAAAAGGGTCCCGGTGAACCCGTTCAATATCGTCTTCCAAGCCCATGGTTTTGCTCCAAGGAACGTGCTCATCTATGAGTGCTATTATACATTTTTTTATATCCGACCCTTCTTGCCCTTTTGGAATATTGAGAAATCTGAGATTGCACCTTCTGGACTGATTTTCTAAAGCTTCCAGCTTTTCATCTATGCATTTGTCCTTTGCCCTTAAGGCTCTGTTGTTCTTCTCAGATTGCTCTACTTTCTTGGTCAGACCCTCAACTTCTGCTTCCACTGAGGAGACTCTATCATTTAGAGCTATTAGTTTGGAGTCTAAAGATTCAAATCTTTCATGAAGTTTATTTTGGTTATCTTCTGAGATTTTAAACCTGGACATCATCTCCTCGAGCATTTTTCCCAGTATAATGTCTGTACTGCTTCTTGAGTCATCCTGCAGATTTGAAGAATTAGTGGGAATAGGGGGAATTTTTGAAGGGCTATTAAGTGTGTTACTCGTGGGGTCTTTAAGTGAACATTGAGCTTGACTCGAGTTGTAACTGTTGAGTGGGCTCTGATTTGTTGTCTGATATAGAACCGGGGACTGCGATCCTTCCTGTAACAGTAGCTGTTCTATTGGATCGCTTGAGGAGGCCTCTGTGGGGGCACTGGTAGTGGCAACCGTTGGGGGTTCTACTATCCCTGGCGGAGCGGGGTTTTCCATGGTAACTTTATTTTGAACCCTCTCTTGTACTTTAAAATATGACCTCAACGAGGGAGTGATTTTTATTTTAGCAGCTTTTCCCCCTTTGCCTACTTCCAGTTTTTCTTCTCCAAGCCCCCTTCTGTTTATAGGTTTGCTTACTTGTAGTTTCAGCGATTTTCGTGAGACTCTTTTAGTGACTCGCGGGATTACTGGTTGTTTAGCCACAGGAGGGAAATTTGTCTTAAGAAACTGCCTGCTTCTCAAGCAGTAGGAGGACCTTGGTTCAGAATTACCTGTAATTCCCTTATCCACCTTATCCACCTTAAGTGCGATTATTTTTGTTCCTTGTTTATTGGAATTATCCAAAGATAGGTCTTCTGGATTAAATGGTGGATAGACTGTACTATTTGTAATTTCTTTTCCCCCCTCCACTTTTACTACATAAAACCTTCCTGTAGTATTTGTTTTTGTCTTTTGGTGAAGTGAGGGAACAAAATGAGGGCCAAGAATCCTTTCTGGCGCGTCTAGTGAACCTTCAACTGAGCCTGTCAGGTTAGGCTCTCTCAAGCGGGTAAAGATGCTCAGGGGTTTCAAAATAGTGAATAAGTCTGTTCGCTGCACCTCGTTTTGGTGCTGGTACCATTCAGAGCTAGACCGACTCCCCCGGCAGATTTCTAGGCTTTCAAAATCCTCAGATTGCTGTATTAAATTGTCCCGAGCCTCTGCTACCCTGCCTTACCTCTAATGAACACCGGTGTCCGACTCGTGGCTCTCCTGCAGTTTTGCCGTGCTCTCGACGCCGCCTCCCACCAGCCAGTGTTCGGGTGGAACGCCGAATCGCGGATGAGAGATCCCCGCTGTGGAGATCTGGGACTACGCTTCGGCTCCAGTACTTCCGCTGCAGCCTCGAACAACACACTGGAGAAAGTTACCATTACGCTACGTTGAGCTCGGCACCCGGTGAGTTTTTTAAAAAAGGTGTAAAAATCCCTCGATAGGTAGTCTTAATGGGGTATAGTACTCGCTCATAGTTCAACGTCAAAATAGTCCGAGGAGTATAGCAAGCAGGCAAAGCAAACCTTAAAACGAAGGAGAGCGAGATGTAGTTAAAGCGTTTTTTTTTTTTAAAGCAGATCCTCGGGCTCCATGATCCTGAAGTTATAAGATCAGTAGGTTGAGGCTGTTTTTCGAGGTAGCAGCACCTGTAGCTACATTCTGCAGAACTCAGGCATGGTGCTCCCGACCGAGTCTATCGACCAGCCGCCATCTCCCCCCCCCCCTTGTAAGTTCATTCATGTTCACAAGGGTGAAGCTATGGAACTAAGCAAACTTTAAATGTTTTTCTGGTTGTTCTCTTTTTTGTATTTTAGGTCTCCCTTCTGATGTTCCAGATACAGGTGTACTTATCCTGGTTCCTCTATGTTTCGTTATACATGACTTATCCCGTTACATATGTTTCCTTAATGTCTGTTGCAAACCTGAAATGTTTTCATGTTGGTTCTCTTTTTTGTATTTTAGGTTATCCTCATGATGTTCCCAATGCAAGTGTTCTTTACCCCATTCCCTTCATGTTTCGTCATATGTCATTTATTCCGTTACACAGTTTCCTCAATGTATGGTAAGTTCCCTTCTATTTTGTCTCATATGTTTGCCCTTTTGACTTGATTTTTGTACTTTTTCCTTATTGTTCTAATGGTAAACCTTTCCTTCCTTGGTGCCCCTCCCCCGTTTCTTGAGGTGGTTGTCTTGTTTATTGCTCCCACTCTCATATTATTGTTCTTTTCGTTTTTGATCACTATGACTAAAGCGTTCTGGCTTTTCGTCATCCCTTCTTTGCTAGCTCTTTCTGGGTTGCTATGCTCCTTTTTTTCCTCCTCTTCTTTTCCCTATTCCTCCTTCTCTTCCTCTTTTCTTGCTTCGTCTTCGGGCTCTATTTTCATCTATATCTCCATTCAGTCATCTCACTTCTAAGGTACCTGTGTTCATTTAATCTTTTCCTTTTAGGACCACGTCAAACGTTTAATTCTATTTTCTTTCTTCTTTGCCATCTCCTAACTTTTATTTCATACTCATGTATATATCTTCTTTTCCTTTTACTTGTATGCCTATTATTATTTAATTATTATTGATGACTGAGTTTCGTGTAATCTCATGGAATGTTAAAGGTATTTGAAATCCTGTTAAAAAACAGCGGGCTTTATCTCATCTCTCAAGATTGAAATGTCATATAGCATTAATACAAGAAACACACCTTAAGCTACAAGACATATCCTCACTGCGTAAACAGTGGGTAGGAGAGGCTTTCTGCTCCCCGGCTGTGAACAACAAAAATGGTGTGATTATTTTGTTTCATAAATCTTTAAATGTTTTGCTACAAACGAATTTCATGATACCAATGGTAGATGGTTGTTTTTAAATGTTAAAGTTAACAATACTCAACTCTCTTTTTGTAATGTTCATGGCCCTAATGGTATCAACTTAACTTTTTGGAATGAATTTTCTACTCTTCTCTCTTCCCAGGCTGTAGACAATTTAATTGTGGGTGGTGACTGTAATCAACTTATGGATCCCTTCCTTGACTGGAGATCTCAAACTAAATACATCCCTAATAAGATGCAGAAAACTTTCCACAAAGCCATCACCTCTAGAGGTCTGGTTGACTCTTGGAGAACCTCTCATCCTGACACACTAGAATTTTTCTTCTTTTCCCCTGTTCATAAATCCCACTCTCGTATAGACCACATTTTCCTTACTCAGCACGCTCTTCAATTTATGACTAATTCAGAGATTGGTTCCATCCTCATTTCAGATCATGCCCCCATCATTTTAGATATGAACTATCCCACTCCTTCCCCTGCATCCCGTCGCTGGCGTTTTAATAACTCTCTTCCCTTGGATTCCCAATTTGTTGAACATTTCACGCGTTTCATTCAGGAATTTTTCGAAATAATCTTTCTTGCAGTTCTCAATTTCCCTTAATTTGGGATGCTTTCAAAGCTACAGCAAGAGGCTTTATTGTTGACTTTGTGTCTCGGAAGAAAAAGAAGGCTCTTATGGAGTCCTCTTTTATCTTAAAACAAATCAAAGCTCTTGAACATAAATACTTCACTACCAACTGTCCTGCCACTCTGTCATCTCTTATCAGAGCCAAAATGCAATATAATAAACACTCTTGGGATTCTGCATGTAATAATCTTCTTAAATTCAAAGCAAAAATGTATGGTGAGCGGAATAAAGCAGGTAAATCCTTGGCTAATTACCTTAAAATCAAAAAGCAAAAATCTAAAATTGTGGTTATCCCATATAGCTCTGGCACTCGTCATATTACAGACACTGAGATTCGTGAATGTTTTACTCAATATTATACTTCTCTTTATACTCTTGAGTCCACCCCTTCACCTGAACAAATTGACTACTTCTTTCAAACTATCCCTAAAGCTCTCGATAACTCTGTAGATTTTACATCGTTATATGCACGCTTCTTGGAAAATAAAATCTCTAACGCTATTAACCTATTACCCAAGGACAAAACGCCCGGCCCGGACGGTTTTACCGTTAGATTTTTTTCTTCACTTTAATCAATTTTTAGCCCCCCAATTGCTCACATTGATTAATCCCTTGCTAACTACTGGTGAGTCAAGAGGATCTTTCACACAAGCTATGTTGTGTTTGATTCCTCAAAAAGACAAAGACCCCTCCCATTGCAAAAACTATAGGCCTATTTCCCTTATTAATACAGACTGCAAAATATTCTCTAAAATACTAGCCATTCGGCTTAATAATGTAATCCCTGACCTCATTAATATTTACCAATCGGGTTTGTCAAAGGCAGATCAGTTATTGATAATTCGAGAACCTACCTTAATATTATTCACCTTGCTTCCAAGATGGATTCACCAGTCGCTGCCATTCCACTAGATGCGGAGAAAGCATTTGATAGGGTCAACTGGGATTTTATTTTTGTTGCGATGGCATTGCTCCAGCCCCTCCATTATTAAATATATTCAACTGTTATACTCTGCCCCCTCTACTTCCATTTGGGTCAATGGCTGTCAATCTAACTATTTTCCACTCCTTTGGGGCACTAGGCAAGGTTGTCCTCTTTCCCCACTCTTATTCATTCTTGCTTTAGAACCCTTTTTAGAGAAAATTAGACGTTTTTTACAGTATACAGGTGGGCAATTTAAAAATATTGACATTAAATTCACTGCTTATGCTGATGATATTTAATTATATATTTCCAATCCGTCCACTTCCCTGCCTGCTCTTTTTTCTTTATTATAAGACTATTCAATTGTTTCTGGCTATGGATTGAACATTGATAAGTCTGAAGTTTTACCCTGTCTTTCTCATATGTTTCACGGTTCTGGTTTTGAATGGAAGCGCTGCCAGACCTTGCCAGACTCACACAAAGGACTTCTAGGACCAGGGGGCCTCCCGGCAGGAGCCGCGTTTCGTTTGCGCGCCAGCCGGTGCTTAAAAGCCACCACTGCCTCCCGCACTGCGGGACGTGCTGCCAGACTACGCCAGACTCGCACAAAGGACTTCCAGGACCAGGAGACCTCGTGGCAGGAGCTGAGTTTCATTTGTGCGCCAGTCGGGCCGCTAGGGCGAAGGGCAGGCCCGTCTGAGCCCGTCAGAGACAGGAAGAGGCTGGGCTGGGCCACTCCCTTGTGTACACCAACGTGAACATCAAGGCGGATATTTGCTATTAAAACAAGGTACTTATTTGTATTGGTGTAGTTTGTGGACCCCCAATCTTGAGTAACAGTTAGCTGTAACAGTTAGCTGACACGCATGAACAAACGTAAGGTCACAGGCCTACTGGCAGGGGGGGGGTTGTGGGGACTTTGGATGCTTTTCTGACAAGAGCCGAGTCGTCAGTTCTGACTCATCAGATCCAGCTCACCGGAAAAAGACTTTCGCTGGACACCTTTGTGACCCAGAAACGGTCCTCAATGGGAGGCATAGTTATGGCTAAATCCCCCGAGGGTGTGCAGCATTCTGTGGATCATTTGTGTCATACCATCCCTGGCTCTAGCAAAATGGGGATTTAATCGTCCTCCCTAACTCCCCGTTAGAGGCTTCAGAGGTGACCACAGTCATGCAGGTCGATTTCACTATTACCTCAGTAGACAGTGCAGCGGTCAATGAGCCCGACCTGTCACACATTTTGGTCGAAGATCCACTGTCCCGTTCCACGGGATACAAAGCAATTACATCTGGCGTGTGCCGTGGTTAAGTCATCACTCGATCCAAAAGGGTTGCCAGGGAAAGAACAGTAAATCTCTCAAAGTCTTCGACTGCTGGCAATGGAGAGCCACCTGTGAAACGCCCAAGGGGAGGAGCTGTACAAAAGCAAAAAAAAAACTCAGATTAAAACCTCAAGCAGCTAGGCCTCCTGGCAAACCCACTCCAGAACTGAACAAAGGATTGGCCGTGAATAAGTCTCATAATAGTGGTAACGATGATAATCACAATGGTGTGGCGTTTGGGGATGACCCTGACCAATGGGAGCGATTAGAGACTCTGATATCTGCTCTTCTGGGGCACATTTTAGGCAGACTAAGTTCAAACGAAGAAAAATTGCTTTCATTAGTGAACTCTGGGAGAACTGCAGTAAACCAAGAGGTATGTAGGTGTGCATATGTTGCTCAGTGGGAAGCTGTGGCTCTTGCCCCATTACCCGTACACATGAATTAGGGGAGGAAAAATGGGGATATTGAACAGGCCACCGGGAGAAATGTTATGTGCACTAGAGTCCCACAGGTACATTCGGAAGTTACCAGACCCAAAGTTACCACTGTTGCTAGGGGGGGTGAGGGAATCAATGACGGGGCCCACAGGCAATAGCTCAACACATTTAACAGACACTGCAAGGCCAGAAAGGGGAGACAATGCGCGGCCACAATTAACAGCGATGTTCTCTCTAAGTGTGCAGAGTATATCAGGCCTTCCGGTTTTAGACCTACCACCAGAATCTTGCCCATATACAGTTGTTTTAACTGGTGTCCCAGCACATATAAGCCAAAAAGAGGAACCAGTGACACCAATGATTAACACGGTGGCGCATTGGATATGTAGGAACGTGGGCTTCAATATTAGAGACTATAGACAAATCTTGATGGCGAGGAGGGTGTCCTGGATCGGCAGATCCAGGAAAGCCTTCCAAGAGGACTATGTGATAGTGCCACTTAGGCATCCCGATCTCATGCAGCAGACCCTTTCTCAGAGTAATAGGTCTTATCAAGCTGAGATGGACTCATGTGTTCAACTGCTCCCGCTGAGCTTTTTTTATGGACCCTCGCCCTTCTCGAATCAACATCATAGAGAGGTATGTCGACAAGAGGGTGCATTTGGGTGGGCCAATGCACCGTTGCAAAATAATTCCTTTGCACCACTTAGAGACCTCAACGACCTAAATGATATTGATTGACTAGGTCCATCAAGGGAAGTTGATAGAATCAGTGGTACTCCCGTAACTATCTCAGATCGAGGGTGGAGGGGAGAAGTGACTACCGCAGGGAGAGTGGAAGGCCACACCATTCATGGTCTACAGGCTGTAAACGCCCATGTGGACAGTGGCTCACGCATGAAAGTTCCAATGTCAAATAGCATCCAGACAACTGATAGCGTAGTAAGGCCAAACTGGAGAGAAATTCAAATTCTCTCATGGAACATAGCAGGCCTATCCACTAAATTTAAGAACGCTGAATGGCTACTCTATATACGGGATTTCCAGATCATTTGTCTGCAAGAAACATGGGAACCTGTTACTAATAACTTTTAATCTGGAGGGATATAAAACCTTCTTTTGCCCGGCGCGTAAGGCAACGTCAGGGAGAGCCATGGGAAGGTTGGTTATTTATGTTGATCTCACATTACAGGGTAGATGGTTAGATCTGGCCTGGGACTCTGAGGTTGTGCAGGGACTCATTTTCCTCACTAAAGGTTACAGGTTATTTTTTGTAAATTTTTATAACGCAACGTCACATGGTCAGGGCCTGGCAAGTCTGCACGATTTGGATGCTAGACTCACACAGACGCAGGAGCGAGGGCAGAAGGGGCTTCAGTTAGTTTTAGGAGGAGATTTTAATTGTCATCTGTGCCCAAACCTAAGAGCATTCTGTGGGGATTGGTCAACTTGTATGTTTGAGGATGGCCCACACTTGGAACATACAAAGGAGGGTAGGGAGCTATGTGGCTTATTAAACATGCATGCGCTAACGCACACGAAGGACATGATTGATGTCCAACAGGATAAATTGGTTCACCCTACATTCAAAGGCAGAGGAGGTGCCTCTTTTATTAATTATATTTTTGTCTCTACCGCTCTTAGAAATTGTGTGTCCAGGTTTCGTATCAGTCACAGTGCTTTTAGCTATCATAACCCCCTCGCCTTATCCTTGGTGGATGTATGTCACCGCTATGATCTGCCTGGAATGGGAGGGGGGAAGTCAGGGCCACGGACCAGGGCAGGAGGCTGCGTTGGACACAGGTTAACGGAGACGCCTTTTATAAATCCCTTCTAAAAGAAGGTGAACATGTCATTTTAAGGTGTCTAGGCCTGGAAGTGGAAGGGGCAGAATTAGTTGAAGTTTTCAAACAGGTTACCCAAATTGTTGATACCTTGCTGAGAGCCCCTGTGCCTAGTGTCAAAATAGATAACCCGAGATGGTTTGACCCACAATGTTCCCGCACTCTTAGAGAGCTGAAAGATGCATTAAAGACCTCCCCAAGAAATAGGGATTGGGTGTCCGTTTGCCAAAAAATTATAATTTACCTGTCAAGGGATGCAAATGTCAATCACATAAGCAAGCTTGGGATGACCTGACAGAGGCAATAACACTAAAAGACTCCACCGCTTTCATTAATAATTCTTGCTTTTAAGATTCAAATAAACCCGGGCTGAGTAATAATATCCTGCCAGAGCAATGGTATGAGCACTTCTCAGGGTTGTATAATTATAATCCAAGTACGGGTCAACATCAGGTGTATAATGGGGAACGGGGTATACCTCCACCGAGATTCTCATTGAGTGAGGTCAAAACGGGAATTGAGGGACTAACTAGGAACAAGGCACCTGGCCTAGATGGGATCCCACCTGATATTTTTATAAATAATGTGGATCTCTGGGTTCCAATCCTGTCTAGGGTCATAAATGCAGCAGTGGATACAGTAATGCCAGCGTCCTGGTCCACAGCTACGATTGTCCCTATTTTCAAAAAGGGTAATAAGGATAATCCACAATGTTACCGCCCGATTTCTCTCATTGATGTGTCAGCGAAGGTACAAGGGTCGCTGGTTTTTAGTAGGCTGATGGACTGGGCTGATGAGCACCAAGTTATAACTGATGTTCAATTTGGATTTAGGCCAGGGAATTCTATCACCAACCAATGCCTCAACCTATACCTTATTTCAGCCAAATATACATTAGTCAGTTCAGGGACAATGTATTTGGCATTCATGGACCTAACTTCAGCTTTTGACAGAGTCAATAGAGGGAAACTGTGGGTAATAATGGGCGGACTTGGCGTGGATCCCGGGCTTATTAACATCTTAAAAACTTTGCATTTGAATACCACTGCTACGGTTAGATATGGTCAGTCTGGAAATAAAACAGAACCCTTCACGTGCTCCAATGGTGTCAGACAGGGTTGCATATTAGCTCCCTTTCTGTTTACGCTATACATAAATGTTCTTGATGGCGCACTAAGCACTTTTCAGGTAGACACGCCAAGGATAAGTACCCGTGGAATTTCAGTTCTGCTTTATGCAGATGATGCAGTACTCCTTGCACGCACCCCCAAAGGTCTGCAGATCCTAATAGATGGGTTTGTATCTTTTATGGAGAACCAGGATTTGTCTCCCAATTTGGTAAAATCTTATGTTAAGGAAGTGGACAAAAAGCCAGGTAAATCCTATAAATATACAATTGAATCTAATTGTTTAGGTAAGGTACAGACCTTTTTGTGTCTTGGAATTTTATTTGATGGGCGATTAAATTGTAAATATTTATTTGAAGAGAAATGCCGAACCATGGCCAAATGTAACGGATCAATAATTAACTTTGTACAAAGGCTAGGACGGTGGTCCCCAGAGCAGATCCTGAAACTGTATAGCTCCATGTGTTGCGCCATAGTGCTGTATGGCAGTGAGGTGTGGGGATTCATCGAGGCGAATCAATTACAAATAGAGGAGAACAAGTATTTTAGGCGTCTGCTAAAAGTCCCTCAGAGCACGCCGGCCCACATTGTACATGAATAACTGGGTGTCCGTTACATTATGGATAGATGGGCAGTTAACCCCCAAGTTTGCTGGTCAAATGAGGAGGCTGCACTAAGCAGGCAGGGTATAGAAGATTGTCTCTCCCTGGACCATGGACTCAAAATTCCCTGGCTAAAATATGTGAAGGGGTCCTTTGAGAAAATTGGATGTGCAAACTTATTTGATAATCCCTCAAAAATAAGCACGCAGGATAAGGCACTGGTTAAGAACCGGTTCTTTAAGTATGCGATGATGCTCCGTGGAGATAGAGAGTTGCCCAAACCGTCGGTGAGAGAACACTTGGTAGTCAGGTCCACCGAGGGCATTGAACCATACCTGTCCTGTATAAGTAGTGCTCATGATAGATTTTTAATGACTCGGTTCAGGCTAAACCTTTTGCATCACGTTTAAGCAGAGTCGACAGGGTTTACGCGGCCCTCAGAGATGAAGGGACCCTGTGGCTGCGACCACAGGTCTCCACAGGACACCCTTCACTTTGTTTTACCTTGCCCATTTTAACTTCATCTCAGAAGACTTTTTCTGAAGGGTATTTTAAAAAAAGCCAGATTTAAAAAAGCCAGGGTGGCACTTTTATTTTTAAAATTGGCCCCAGATGCTTTTTTTTTTTAAACAATTTTTATTATTTTCCAGTGTAACAAACATGCACATTGACATTCAATACGACCATAATATTATGCATTTCTGGCTATATAAGTGCGGACACACTGCGATTTTAATTACTTCATCATGCGCGATATATCACTGTTCATTCCACCAGGGTTTCTAGCCCTTCACTTCTTATCCTGTTCTGCACCCTCTTCCTCGTCAGAGCTTGCATTATCATCCTCTGGTAATGGGTCACATATTTCCCCTCTATATATATTCCAAGCATTTACGTGGCTCCGGTAACAGGGAGACCAACGCTGTTATGTGCTGAAAGTATCGTGGAGAGACCGGGTATGGGGTGTTTTCCAGGGCGTATAAAAACCTCGGGAGCGCCATCATTTTATAGAGTGCCGCTCTGCCGAGGAGTGTTAGTGGTAATGACGCCCAGTGTTTCACATCATGTCTCAGACGTTCTAGGGGAGGTTTCAGATTCCTATCAAAGAATTCCGTCGCGCTGTTGGTGATATATATGCCAAGGTATTTGAAGGAGCCCGATGCCAGCATAAGCAGGCAGTCCGCATCGAGTGTGGGCTCTGGCCCCTTCAGGACGTATATTACGGATTTTGACCAGTTTAGTGTATATCCCGACGTTTTCCCGTGGGCATCACAGAGTGCGAGGAGTGTTGGGATGCTCCTGTCTGGATCCATTAAATATACCAACATATCTTCGCGTATAGCAATATACGATCCTCCCATCCCTCCTTCCAGCGAATCCCTTTTAATAACGGCGTTGCTCTTAATAGTGTCGCCAGCGGTTCCAAAACCAGGGCAAACAAAAAGGGTGACAGGGGACAGCCCTGACGGGTCCCTCTTGCCAGCTGTATTGTGGGAGAGATGTGACCGTTAGCAGTAACCTGGGCAACCGGGTTGGCGTATAGGAGGCGTATCTAAGCCATGTATTTAGGGTCGAATCCCATATGGGACAGGACGGCGAAGAGGTACCCCCATTCTACCATGTCAAACGCCATTCTGGCATCCAAGGAGAGGATCACCGCCAGTTCCAGTAACGACGGAGCCCGCGCCAAGACCCCATGTACACGCCGGAGATTGAGGGCCGTGCTCCGATTGGGCATGAAGCCTGATTGATCTGGGTGTATCAGCAGCGGGAGATGGGTCATTAATCTATTGGCTAATAGTTTTGCGAGAATTGTCGCTTCTGCATTGAGAAGAGAGATCGGACGGTATGATGAGCATTCTACCGGTGGTTTACCAGGCTTCGGGATCACTACGATTGTTGCGGTACGCTGATCCAGCAGTGGCGGGCTTAGCGTGTCTGACATGAGCTTGTACCATTCTATGGGAATCCAGTTCGGACCCAGGGCTTTCCCGGATTGTATCGCATGTATCGCCAGTTGGATTTCATCGACCGTGAGGTCCGCTTCTAGGTCTTGGACTGCTTCCGGTGGGAGTGTCCGCATGACTATGTGATTAAGAGAATCTGATGCTGCACTTTCTGTGATCTTTCGCTCTGGGGTATAGACTGTTTAGAATAGGGGTGGGCGTAGTTCGCGAAGTAGTGCTACGCGAAGCTACGCGAAGTGCACTTCGCACTACGCGAACTTCACGTAGCACTACGCGAGCTGCGTAGTAGCATGTTCGCACTGTGCAAGATGTGTTTTCAATGATTGCACAGTGCGAACAAGCATCCGGCACTGTGCAAGCATTGAAAACGGCATCTTGCACAGTGCGAGCTGTAGTTTTCTGCTGCTCGAGGAGATTATTACTCGAGCGGCAGCTTTCTCAACGCGAACAGGTAGTTTCTCATTGAGAGCGGTCGCGAGCATGCGCAACCACTCACAATGAAAAACCTGACCTCCTCGCGTTGAGCGTTGCTTGCTCGTGGTCGCGAACATGACGTTCAGGACCGCGAACAAGCAAGAATCTCGCCGGGATGTCATTTTGCTTGCTCGTGGTCGCGAACATGACGTTCAGGACCGCGAACAAGCAAAAAATGAGCGCTGCACTACGCTACGCTGCACTACGCATGTTCGCACTGTGCTACGTGCCGCTCGCGTAGTGCGAAGTTGCAAAAACTTCGCAAACTCCGCGAGCGGAGCGTAGTGCTTCGCCCAGGCCTAGTTTAGAAGTGATCTGCCAGTGTGTGTACAATCTCTTCTGGGCGTGTCTGTAGAAGTCCTTCTCTTGTGTGTAATTGCTGTATGCCTCTGTTGTCCCCCCCTTTTTGTCTAACCAGGCTAGCATTTTCCCGGCCTTGTCTCCTATATCGTAAACTCTACGGGCTGTAGCTGAGATACTGTTGATTACCTGCAGCCTGAGATGTTCCTTATATTGCTGCTGGCGCAATTGCAGAGTGTGTGCAGATTCCGCCGTGGGGTCTGCCATATGGGTCACGTTCGCTGTGTGTAGTGACAGTTCTAACTAAGAAGGCTCCCGCTGTTGTATCTTTTTGTGGCCAGTAATGGAAGCTATTGCTTGTCCTCGAAGGACCGTCTTATATGCTTCCCAAAGGATCGAGGGAGATGCCACCGACGCTTCGTTTTCATTGAAGTAATATGTGGTTGCTTTCTTGAGGTCTTTCTTAATTTTGGGGACCCTCAGATAATTAGGGTATATGGGATATACCCTCTTACGAGTCTTTTCCCAGCTGGAGAGAGTCAACACCATCGGAGAGTGATCCAACAGTCCCCTGGGCAGTATATCTATGGTATCAACGTTGCGCAGTCCGTTGCCAAGCATCACGAAATAGTCTATACGGGACAGACTGTTGTGTACTGTTGAGTGGTAGGTGTATTGTGTCGCGGTGGAGTGTTTGTGTCTCCAAATGTCTGTCAGGCCCATTGCGTCTAGAAAGCCCTGGAAACTGGAGGGACCGGAGGGGCGTGTTCTTATCGGGAATTTATCCAATATTGGGTCTACCACTGAATTAAAGTCTCCTCCGATGATGGTATCTCCCGCCGGGAGATTCAGTCGAAATTCTCCCAGTGCCGGCAAAGCAACTGCATGAAGGGCTGGCGGTATATAGACTGACACTATGTTTAAAAGCCGGCCCTCCCATTGCCCATGGATCGCCGCAAAACGTCCTTGGTCATCCACCCTGTGTTGTAAAAGAATGAATGGTGAGGTCTGTTTTACCAGGATGCCTGTTCCCCTTGATCCCGTGGTAAACTCGGAGTGTGCTGCCATTCTGTAGCCTCGTCTGTCTAGTGCCTGGTACGCCCTCCCTGTGAGATGCTAGGCCTTGACGCTTGATAGCTTGCAGTACCAGCCCTCTCTTGATTTTGTCCCCCAGCCCCCTAACATTCCAAGTGAGAATTCGTAGGGGTGGAACCGTGGTATGTTGGATTATGCCATTATTGGCGGTAGATTGTGAGTGCTGTGCCATAGTGAGGTGTTTTGAATGTGTCCAGCCATTTCTCCGTCGTCAGTGTGATATATATGCAGTCTTGTTGGGTGGTGCGTGAGTACTCATTGTCGTAATTTGCTGCAAGGTGTGTAACTTGAGCAATAACAAGTGAACCCCCCTCCCCAGCCCCCCTCCCTGCTCCACAGACATAAAACCACCCGCCTCCCCAACTCAGCAGAGTGCTCTGTCCCATCCCCAACCATGTACTTGCTTGCGGGGGTAAGGAGTCTCATGGTAGCAGCTGCCCCCTCCGTCCTCTTTAGCTTCTTCCGGTCTAGAGTCCAAGGGCAGCGCGCCCGTCATGTTGGACGACAGCCATTATATGTTCGATAGTCGGCCTCTTAGGAGTCTGGCTGCTGTCTGCCGTCCTCGGAACCCGCCTCTGATGGGTTTTCCAGAACGTCCCGTTCTGACGTCTGTATCTCTGCGAGGATTCCAGTCTGTTGGTTCCGCTGGCTTATATTGGTGCGGCGAGGAGCTCCCACCAGCCGCCAACCCTCCAGCCAGTCCTGTGCGGCTTCGGGTGTGTCGAAAAACCATGTTTTGTTGTTGGCAACCACTCTCAGTCACGCCGGAAACAGCATCGAGTAAAGCAGTTCTTTCGCTCTTAGTGCTTTCTTGACTTCCGTGAAAGTTTACCGACGACGGGCCACTTCCGCCATGTAGTCTTGGAAAAAGGCAAGTGTCGAGTTTTGAATCTTGATCAGCGGCAAAACCCTCGCTGCTTGGAGTATTGCATCCCTATCTCTGAAGTTGAACAATCGGGCCAGCACTGGTCGTGGTGCTGCACCCGGTTTCGGAGTTCCGCCGGGCACCCTATGTGCTCTCTCCACGGAGAAAAAATGCAACTGGCCTTTGGGCTGTAACTTGGTCTTGATTAGGTCCTCAACATATAGGTCCATCGCACGTTTGCCCTCCGACTCCGGCACTCCTAAAATTCGCACGTTATTCCTTCGCGATCGCCCCTCCTGATCATCCAGCTTTTCTTGAAGTTGTTTATTCACGGCTTCCATACGTTCCATTGCCAACTGTGGCTCCGAGACGTTTTCCACCAAGGACTTCGCGACCACTTCCACTTTTGTAACCCTCTCTGAATTTTGTGTAAGTCTGCTCGCAATAGGTTCACATCCGTGGAGATTGACCCTACCGTTGTCCGCACATTGGATAGCGTTTTCATTATGTACTCCAACGTTACTTTCTTGGCCCCCTCTCCATCCTGACCTTTTCCCGTGGAGGTGCGTCCCTCCGTCTGTGGCGGGTTGTGTTTTTCATAGGCGTATTTGTCCAGTTTTGCTTGCGTCGTTGTATTTTTCGGCCCTCTGCCTGTCATGGTTCTCGCCTTTTCTGAGTCGCAGGGTGTGGGTAACTCCCCACCAGCAGTTATATTGTTCTTGGCACGCCTCACTGTGATTCGCTGCGACTATCACTGCGCCGGGGTACCCTGCAATGGGGCGCTACTATGCCTGTATACAGCACACTGCCACTGTATGCCGGTTTTGTCAGAGACGTGTCAGTCCAGGCGTCGTCAGGGGTTGCTGCTATGCGCTCACCTCACTGACGCACTCTCTCTTTAGCGTCTCTTCCACTGGATAGGCTATGGCTATTGTGCCTGAATCAGCACATATGCAGGACTGTATAGTTGGCCCTGTGTAGTGGCACGTCGTCTTCTTTCCGGGAGTCCGCAACACTGACGCTGTCCCCGAGCCTTTCCGCCGCCCCCCTAAAGCTGCTGCATGCATCGGTATTCCACCTGGGCGCTTTGTGTCTTTTCTGTGTCTTGACTGTATGGTGTGGGCTCGGACCGCTCGTCATTAGCAGCCGGTTGGGAACTCTGCTCACTCTGTGGGGTCCCTCCGCCCTCCGGGCCTCCGGTGCGCTTCTGGTCCGTGGCAGCTCAGGATCCGCTTGCCGGCTATTTTCGGTGGGGGTGAGGGGGGAAGAGACCAATGAGCGCTACGGCCGTCCCAGGACGACGGGTCAATCGCTGTGTTGCTTCCTGCAGCGAGGTCCGTCAGATAGAATCACGATGGCGGGGCGTGATCTATGCCTCCAATGTCTGCCAATGTTGCTGCATCGATAGACCCTCCATTCTCCCCCTGCGCCCTCCTCACTGATGCCACGCTCCCACAGCCACTTCGCCGCGGGTCGCGCTTCCTTAATGATCTTGCACACCACCGGAGTTCGGGTTGTCTTTCGGTTGTCGCACCCGTCCTACTCGACACCGGTGCTGCTGGATTGCAGGTAGGCCTCAACCGAACACTTCGTGTTTTCCCCGGTCCCCGGCCACGGATTTTCATCGGGGTTGTGTCGGACGGAGACGCTCGTTCTCCGACTTCGGGTTCTGGTTTCAGAGGTGAATTTGCTCCGGATTAATGTGCGGATTTTTGAGAAGGGGCCGCTTTGCTTACAGAGCTCCTACGTTACACAGCCTCCATGTTTGGCTGCTAGCCACGCCCCCCGCCCCAGATGCTTTTACACTTTTCAGTATTATTAACTTTTTAAGGCCTGCATTTAGACTAAGGACCACAAGGGATATCATCAACTAAGCCTTTAGATGAGGTGGACTGATGAGGGACATGTTATGTTATGTTATATGTGATATGTTTGGTTTTTTATCTATATACTTAAATTGCAACAGGTAGATTTTAGACTGATGAATTGTTTTTTTGCTCTTTTTTAAAAACAAAGTTTGTACTGTAACCTCTATTGATAAACTGTCACTTTATGGTATTTTTATATGCCGAATAAAGAATGGAATAATAATAATAATAATAGAATGGAATCCCAAGAGTATCAAATGTTTGGGCATTTTATACGCCAACACCATCAAGGAAACTATTTAAATTAACCTTGCGGATATACTCAAAAAACTTTCAGTCCTCATTGAGAGTTGGTCCCCTATTTTTTTATCCTGGTGGGGCAGATTGGCCACAATTAAAATGATGCTCCTTCCAATTATAAATTTGTATCTTTCAATGCTCCCAGTCTCTCTTCCGCTCACCTTTTTCAGCACCATCAATCGCTCCATGACCAAATTTCTGTGGAAAAACAGTAAAGCCAGGATTTCACTCTCTTATCTTCAACAACCCAAAGATAGGTGGAGTCAACTTTCCCAACCTTAGACGTTATCATTCTACATTTACCCTGAAACAAATCTGGACCTTTTTGGCCAGACCCCCTCACACTCTTACAACGGCCTGGAGTTCTTTAGAACAAGCTCAACTCACTCCCATTACTTTTCTTACAGCCACTTATCTATCTCAACCCCCAAAGTGTTTTTTCGGGGAACGGCGTTTACTACGCAACTTTTACAATGCTGTGCCTTTTCGACGCAACTTTTACAACGCAAGTCGTTACAACGACTTGCGCTGGGGGGCGCTCCAGGATAGGGAATAGATTAATTTACTATCCAACTCCTTCCCTACTATCCACGGGGACTGGAGTTGGAATAGTAAATTAAACTATTCACTATCCAGCGCCCCCCAGCGCAAGTCGTTGTAACGACTTGCGTTGTAAAAGTTGCGTCGTAAAGGCATGCGTTGTAAATGCATGCATAGTAACGACATACATCCGTTTTTTCACACCCATTTTCTCACATTCCAAAACGCTTGCATCTTCTCTGTTTCAAACTCATCCCTCCCCTGAGGATCAACTTTCTCAAACTCCCATTTGGTATAATAAGTCCTTGAAGATTAAAAATAGAGCATTATTTTGGAAGGAATGGATTGATGAAGGTATTATTACTTTAAATCATGTGTTGAAGGACAGGTCCCCTAGGGACTACTCTGACATGTGTGCATCTTTTGGCATCTCTATCACACATGCTCCTCAGTATCCCCTACTAAGGGCTTCACTGACTCATTTCCTTTCCCAAAATAGCCCCCCTATTACACATGAACAGGTCTCCTCTCCCCCACCTGACTTTTCTACCTCTTCTAAAGCAGCTGTTATATACAAACTGTTATCCTGTTCTATGGTTGTTAGAACAAAATTTAAATTAGAACTCTAATGGGACGAAGACTAGGCCCAAGACTTTTCCTTTCAAACTTGGGATTCTATCTGGTCAGAAATACACAAGTCTTCTCGCTCTGCTAGCACTACACAAACTTTATATTTTTTCTATAACAGACTTTTTTTCACGCCTTCTGATATGCACACATTTAATTTGTAATATTCCAAGAGATGTTGGTCTTGCACTTGTGAGAACAGTGATTTTCTTCATATGTTTTTCCACTGCCCTTTAGTTAAATCCTTTTGGTCTCGTATTTGGTTAAAACGTAATAACATTTTATCTACAAATTTTTCTTTTGAAATCTTTCATGTATTTTTGGGCAGCTCCTCACCTCTTTGGGATGTACAAGGTAATGTTGGCAAATGCATAGACTTGTACTTAGCTATTTCTTTTCAGATTATCACCACCAACTGGAAAGACACTTCAAAAAAGTCATACCAAGCAAGGTGGAACTTAATATGTCATCATCACAGGCTTGATCATGCCTTTGCCACTTCTGTACCCCTTTCAATCAAAAAAGAGTTGTTGTGGTCACCATTAACCTCTTTTCTCTCTAGAATTGCTTCCTGAATGCATTTGTTTTTATAGTACCATTCTTGCATGTTCCAATACTGTTTACATTTTGACTTTTCTCCCCCTCTCTCTCTTACCCCCTTCTTTTCTTCTCCTTCCCCCCTTTATCTTTTTTTATTACTCAAAATGTAAAAATGCATTTTTCTTCTAAGTATAAGTTTTCCCTTTTGAGGATTTTTTATGTAATTTTGTCATTTGTACTATCTTTGCTATGACTTCTTTTTTGCTATATGACCTGTAATTATGTTTTACTTTGTTTAATATCTTAATAAAGCATTCTAAACTAAAAAAAATGTGATGCCGAAATATCTTTTATCTTCATTTAGGTGAACTATTTGGCTAATTGTGCATTGAGTTATGCAATGAGCTGTAGTAGATACATATTTCGACCTGATTCACAAAGGCAACTTACACTTTTGAGTAATTTCCAATTTTGAGTACGTTTTTTTGGTTTAGTTTAGTAAGTTAGTACTATACAAACAACAGCAAAAAAACAGTAGTAATTCCAGCAGCACACATGGCTAGCCACTGGTACTGCAACACAGTTCCTTAGGAGAGAATGAAGGTAGGGACTTTAAATAAAACCTCTTAGGTAATAATGTTACATTAAATGGAAATATTTAAATTGCTAAAATGTAAAAAAACATATAATTGAATGTTAAAAAGTATAAAATTGCACATATTTATTATGTAATTACTTAACCTTTTATTACACAATTTTGCAGTTAAATGGATACAATGTGAACTACGACCAGATAGAACCCGTATGCTTGGCCGTTAAGTTGCTCCTCTTACCTCCCACTTTGCACTCTGCTTCCAGGCGCGAACTCAGCCAGCCAGCTGTTTAAAGGGACATCAGACAGTGCTGAGACAGGGTGAGGGCATTGCTCAGCTACAATCTCCGGACCTGGGCACCAGATATTGGTGGTGTTAACCCGTAAGCGCACCACCTGCCCAACCATTGTCACAGTGAAGCAGCCAGTACCAGTCAGTGAGGCCAATGGCAGCCAGCGGCATTGACACAGGGAGCGGGCAGGATTTAGACCATAGTTCCTGACTCAAACTTGGAGGCATATACCAGTGACTACACCACCCACATGACTTTGAACTTGCAGTGGCCCCCTGGACCCCACCGCCACACCAGAGACGTTCCTCTCTCATCTATCTTCCACCCCTGCATCCAGCTCTCTTGAGGATGTGATCGATGAAGTAAAATTGGTGTGAAAAGCTACTTCCTTGGCGAAGTACCATTCAGATACTTTTCCGAAGGGAAAGCAATGGAGGTATTGAAAGACAAACTTTGGTTATCATTTTGCAGTGCTGCCTAGCTGGTAAACAGACTGATCGTGAAAAACACGATACTAAGCACTAAGACCAGCAGTCTTGCCTCATGGAGAGCAAAGGAAGCAGAATGCTACATTTGAAATTCAGGGAACAGAGCACTGACCATGAGTAGAAGGCACAGTTAAAAGCTCTCTCCTGGGGTCTTTCTAAATAAAGAGACAGCAAGCAGATGGCAAAAACGCAGCTGCTGAGATCGTAATCTAGCTGCTCGCTTCGAGATGTTAATATGGACACTGACTCGCAGAAAGGGAAAAAGTGTGGGATCCAGGTAAGGCAGGCTCTAAAAAAACAGAGAACCACCCCCTCCAACCAAAGCGGGGACTCAGAAGATTGCTCTAATCAGATCAGATTTGTCTAGAGAGCAAGAAAGTGTGGCCATCCCTTCAATATCAGAGGTTGATTCTCCATTGGAGGAGCTAGCTTTCGCTACTATGCATGCAGAACTGGCCACCCCACTGAATGACACTCAGGCCACTGAAAAAGATAGCGACCGGGCCACACTAACAGATTTGCCAGAAAAGAGAATTTGAGTCTGAGGGATTTGAGCAGATGAGCTGGCTAGTTCACTAGTCGATCAATTGACCCTATCAACTCAGAGGAAAGAAGACTTTAACAAGGAGGCAAGAGTGAAGGAATATCCCCTTTTTCTGAAGGCACTAAAATCTGGATCTGCAAGAGTGGGCTTAAATGAGTGGGCTTAAATGATAGTCCAGAGGCCAGTCTAACATCTAATCAGTCCAAGATTGACAGCGCTGGATCCGGAGCCTCACGGTTGGCATTGGTAAAAGAGCCTTTGCCTTTTTTTCAAGGCACTGTATGATGGAAAGTCTGTTGAGACTGATTTGAGATCCCTCCCTCAAGGGACTTACGAGTTTGGAAATAGCAATAGATAAGGATACCCAGAGAGAGGTAGCGGGGATCGAACAGGGATTAAATCAAGAGCAGATACAGGCACAGACAAAGCCACAAAAAAACAATCCAAGTCCTTACTGCATCTTTTGGAGCATATCCATAATGAAATTAGAAATCTGAAATGAACACAAATGGAGGAGAGTGCTTTGCAAAATCAGGATAGATAAAACCCTGTCACAGTTAGCCATCAGACTTTGGGAGGTCGAGCAGCAAATGTTACTTCTTTAGGGTAGAATGGTTGCTCAAAATGAAGAACAAGTGACTACTCAGAATGAAAATTGCCAATGGCCAAGTAAGATCGAAGACTTCTAACATATCCTTTGTAGGCGGGCAAGAAGGTGATGGAAATCAATTCTGATCTACAAGCTCGGCTCAGCAGGTCAAAAATGCAATCAAAACACATGTTCTATCTGGCTTAGACAAGGATTTGACGATTATGCGAACCCATCAAGTTCCAGCCCAGCAAACCCTGAATAAAAAATATCCACACACTATTCTAGTAAACATTGCCCTTATATAGGATTAAAGAACAGATTTTGGCTGTCACAATCAAACATAAGGTGTTTACCATTTCTGAGAGACGCCAACTTTGTGTCTATTCCGATAAGTCAGTAACAGCAGCTCGATGACAAAGAAAGTTTCAAGGCCTTCTGAGACAGTACAGGTCTGGTGGGGCTCAGGCCTCTTTGACTCAACAATGAACATGTTACGTTTTCTTTAAAGGACAGTTTCATATATTCTCAGTAGTCAGGAGGCACAGACCTTTTTGTGGATGATCCAGAAATCAGCCGAAGCAGTTAACCAGAAGGGGAGTACTATAAAACTTGAAATTTTGTTTCTCAATCATACAATGGAATTGAAATGGGTATTAGGCCTGTGATTGTGCAAGTACAGTCATTAATATAAGCTTTATGCTGTAAGTGTGGAGTGGGAGGGCCCCTTCTGCAACATTGCCGGAGGCTAGAAGTGACAGAGGAACAGGGTGCCATTTAGGACACAGAAGGTTTAAGGGGCAAGACAGCCAATTCCACCTTTGTTATGGTTCACAAGGGGAGATGGGTTGGTGGTGGAGCTAGTGGGTGAATGGACTGAATGGGGTGGGTACTAAGGAAAAAACAGCAACGTATCCGGTATGGGTTGCAGTATGAAGAGGCAGGATTGGGTTAATGCAACCATTCTGATATCTAGTGGAGTGGCTATGAACAATGTCTATAGCAATTTGGTAATAGGTACAAAAGGCTTTTGTAGAGGCTTTGATTGAAGACACAAGGGATGCGGATTGTTGCATGTAATGCTAACAGGACACTTAATAGGCAAAAACTGGGTATCCTCCTCAAAAGCACTTTTTTTTATACAGTAGACCCACTTAAGTACCAATAATCCCAAGTTAGAAGATTTTCATATGCATGTTTTGCATCTTTGGCTGAGCAATAAGGGGAGTTGAGATCTACTTGTCAAGGAATATAAATTGGAATAGTCTTGATATTAACGAGGGATGACAAAGGTAGATGGATCTGGGTTAAGGTCTTTGTCGAGACGTTATATTTTAATTGTATTAATTAATATGGTCCAATTAAAGATTACACAGTGGAACTGACTGAGATCTATTACCAATCATTCGAATCAGATAGCCCCATAATATTAGGGGTGGATTTTAATTATATCCAAACTGTAAAACTGGATTACTCAAATTGTTCTAAAAGACAGAGAAAGACAAAAACTGCAGTATTAACATCTGCTTTCAAACAAGATTTTCAAATGGCTGACCCATGACGTCTCGACCACCCGGATGTTAATCAATGTATCTGTTTTTTTAATCAGTTTCATACCGTGTCATGGATTTCTTTTTTGATGTCATCAATGGTAAACATAGAGTCAAGTACCATTATTGTCAATGTCTTTATGGACCTCTCTGTAGCCTTGTTAGAAGTTTGTCTAGGTCTTGATTGTAGCTCCAGATGTAAAAGGCGGTTTGATAGAGTACTGCTGGTGGACCAGGTCTGAGGAGAAGGAACCAGAGAGCTAATTACAGCTATTTTAAAAAAAGAAATCGGAATTCGGCTCCAGGCTTCATAGTTTGAGAGGCCTTTATAGCCACATTTAGGGGTGGAGGATTGCTTATAAAGACAAAATAAATTGCGATCACTCAATACAAATTTATAATCTCCAGCCACCCTGGAAAAGGACTTGTGAGCTGTAAATAGCCTGGGAAGAAATAGGAATGATCTAGAAGACGCCAGGAGTTTGACAAGGCCTCACAGAATCCTAGAGTTTTTTTTGTATATGAAGAAATATATAAAGCTGGAACCTTTCAACAGAAGGTTTATGTAGAAAGTCAACAGATTAGCAGGCTTTTGGCCTGATCCACTAGGTGTAAAACCCGCAGTAACAACATCCGCACTAATATCAATCCATCTACTAAGATCCAAACAAGCTGTAAAGAAGAGATGGTATAGATATTTTTTCAACTTTTTTATGATTTGTATCAAGGAGTGGACCAAGGCCCCGTACTGGAGCTGGAACAATATCTCAGCTCATTTGAACTTCCCAGATTGTCACAATCAGATCAGCATACTCTCATTTGGAAAATATTTCTGTCTGAGGTTAAGACAGCTTTAAAGGCCATTGCAACATGCCTGGGAACTCCCATTGGCCCAGGTTTGATCCGTTTCTCTCACAGGTACTAGGCCTAGCTACAAAAGTGGGGCATGACTTTTATAGGCACAAGTGGGGTAATGCATGGTGGTAGGTTTTTTCTAGATTACTATGGATTATGGAAGTTTCCATCACAGAAATTAAACAGAAAAGCATTGTTTCAAGCAAACTTTGAGGTTTGCAGAGCATTTGTGGGTAAGAAAACCTAGCGGGATCCATGCAAGGCACACTACGCTGGACTCCCCTGGTTGTCTAGTTTTCAAAAATGGTTTGGACGTTTGCATGGGTGGTGCCACAGCAATGCCCCAAATACAGCAGCTATCCCTATTCCTTATCTCTCAATGTGGCACTTTAGGGCCTTTTAACCAATGCCTCTTGGCCCACCCACAAAAGTAGCGTACCGTCCTTATCGGGATACATGTGAGGACTCAGGATGGTAGAAAACTTGTGGCTCCTAGAATATATCCCAGGAATTTCTGTTACAGAAAAGTGAGGAAAATGTGTATTTCCTATCAAAGTTTGATGTTTGCATGGGCTTCTGGGTAACATTACCTGGACTTCCCTGTTTGTCTGGTTTAAGAAAATGTTCAGGTTTGCTAGGTTACCCTAGGTTCTGGCTGAGATAGGATTCAAAATCCCAAGCTACATACATTGCAAAAAAAGGACCAGTTTTCAGTGGAAAAATGTGATGCATTCATGTTGTGTTTTGGTCCATTTCCTGTTGTGGGTACTAGACCTACCCACACAAGGAAGGTACCATTTGTATCGAGAGATTTGGGGAAATGCTAGGTGGAAGGAAATTTGTGGCTCCCCACAGATTCCAGTAGTGTACATATCAAAAATGTGAGGAAAATGTGTTTTTTAGTCAAAGTTTGAGGTTGGCAAGGGATGCTAGGTAAAGTAAAAACCTGGTGAGAGGCACGCGTCACCCCACCCAGGATACACCTAGGTGTCCAGTTTTAAAAAATGTATAGGTTTGCTAGGTTTCCATAGGTACCGGCTGAGCTAGGGTCCAAAACCTGTAGCTACCCACATTGGAAAAAAGGGTCAGTTAAGTGTGGAAAAATGTGATGAAGCCATGTTGAATTTTGGGCTATTTCCTGTTGCGGGCACTAGGCTTTCCCACACAAGTGAGGTACCATTTTTATCATGAGACTTTGTGGAATAATGGGTGGAAGAAAGTTTGTGGCTCGCCACAGATTCCTAAGGTTTCAATCACAGAAATGGGCGGAAAATGTGTGCTTCTAAGTCATAGTTTGAGGTATGCAAGATATTCTAGGCAAAAAAACCTGATTAGAGCCTCACAAGTCAGCCCACCCTGGATACCCCTAAGTGTCTTGTTTTCAGAAATGTACAGGTTTGCTATGTGTCCCTAGGTGCCAGCTGAGCTAGTGTCCAAAACCTACAGCTACCCACAATGGAAAAAAGAGTCAGTATTCTCTTTTATAAACAATAATTCATCATGTCTCTCAGTCCTTCTTTTAAAAATGTTCAGCCCAAAACAATCAGTCATAAAACAACTTCAAGAGGGTCCTTCACTCCAGCTGAATAACATAGCACTCCAGCTTTAAGAATTTATGGTAAACTCTCTTGGGATCATGGATTTAATGACCCAGTGGACTTACTGTTTTTTCATGTTGCTGGGGGGCTGCTGCCCCTTCTAGGATCACCACCAGGTTAACTAATGTAAATAAAATGCCCTCACAGGACTTCATGGGGCCCTCTATGCAAGAGCAGTGGATAACAAATAAGCAGGGTATTTTTGCACTCTCTTGTGCAGGAAGCCACAATGTCCCGGGGTATGGGATCCTGAGTCCTCTTGGAGGTTTAGGGAGGGGGGTTGTGTACCCCATATCCATTTAAAAAATACCAGCCCCTGAGATGGTGTCCCAGGGGCCTCTCTGAGGCTTGGGGGGGTAGCACTCCCCTTCCAATTATAAATATACCGGCCCGTGAGACCTCATGAAAGCTCAGGAAGGGTGGGTGCATGCCGCTCTCTCAAAAAATTTACAAATGCCCCCCCCCCCGACACTGGCCCACTCACCGGGGTTTACGTTGGAAAACGTGTTTAGGCACCCCCCTTTTTTCTCAACCTCCGCTTGATGGATCACCTTTAAACTTCCAGGAAGGAACTGAGGTACATTTGACTTTTTTGGGAAGTTTATGTGAAGGTTTGTCAAGTGGCGCCAAAGTTATAAGCAAAACAAAAAAATGCTTTTCCAATGGAAATGCAATCCTAACTATAACTACCTAATGCCGTACATATGGAGTGCCCATGTTGACTAGTTTGAGCTCTGAACATTTAATTCTGCATGATCCCACTCCACACATGAAGGCCCCTGCTTAGCCCGGGACGTTACGTGAACGAGTGGGAACAAGGTCTGATTTCAACAAAATAAAAAGGTAAAGTTTCATTTCAGTTACGTGTTTATATTAGATATAAAACGAGTCCTAAAAACAAAAAAACAATGAAGTTCATTGGTTTCATTTAACTCAGCTAACTATAACTTGCGCCCCCGCTATGCACTGTTTATGTCACAAATTATGCCACTCATGACATGTTAAATGATAGCGGATGGGAGAAAAAGCTTCCAAAGTCAAGCAGAAATTCCTATTTTTGGAATTTCAAGTACCACTGGACTCCTACAGGACTGACCTTCCAGATACACCTAAGTTTTTAATCCCAAAAGCCTCTTTAAACACTATTTTCTTGAAACCTGCTAGCGGATTTGTACCAAATCACAAAAGGGATGGTTGCTGAGTAACGTTTTAACTTTATGACAATTTTCTCTGAGAGCTTCCTATAGGAAAGAACATGAGAAATCAATGTTTTGCCCCTACCACCCTTTTTCTTGGCTCTTCCTTAACAGATTGACACAAAGTTTTCCTTAAATAAGCTGAGATGATTTCAATTTTTTGGGAAAGGTTTGTGAAGGTTTGTCAAACAGCACCAAAGTTATCAGCAAAACAAAAAACGCTCTTACTATGGGAACTCTGACCAAACTATAATTGTACAGTGGTAACCATGAACGTATAATATATATAACTTCAAGGTACATGGGTGTGGAGTTCTGCATAGTAAATCTCTAGTTGTCATGTTATGGCTCTGATATTTGTTTTTGTAGCATAATATGTAAATGCCCTTCTCAACACATGTAAGCTATTATTCCAAATAACAGTTGGCTGGCAATGGGGCATTTTTTGAATCAGAACTGCAAATGGGGTCAGTAAACACTGATCAGGCGGTGAAGGAATATCATTGAGGCGCCAAACAATCAGGAGGTAGCCATCTTGGTTGAATGACTATTTGATAGACTATTGATAAAGTTGTTATTGAGCAACTATTCTCCATGCACAAATGAGTTACTATAACTTGTTTAAAGGAGGAAAGTTTGTGCCTTTGCTTTTGTTATTGTGTGTATACAAGTGTGTGTATATGTAGAATGTACTTGGCATTCATATCTAGAGGATAGCATGTATAGGGAGGTTTCTTAGTTAAAGTAGAAGTGTATTCTGGAGTTTCTGAAGTTCAAGGTAGTACAGTAGTTTCCTCCGTTGATGGTATAGCATTGATCGCTGTTCTCCGAGCAGTTTAGTTAGACTCTGGTGGACACACCGCCAGTCTACGCTGCATTATTATATTACTGCCGTGCTGACAGTGTGTCGGCGGTACAGTCAGGGCGGCAGCATGCTGTGGCTCTAGGAAAGAGCCTGCAGCCAATAGCGGCCATACTGCAATGCCCCCAGGCGGTCGAGCACACTGTTTCCCTGCAGCACAGTCTGCAGGAGAAACAATGCATGGAACCTTGCCGATGGAATGAGGGCAAACACAGCTGACACTAATAAGCAATGTTCCCTCTAATTATTTTTGTTTCTGTGCAGAAGTGACCTGTTTGTGTGAACACATTTCTTGTTTGTGTGCACAACTGATTGATATTAGCAAAAATTATACTACTTTCTAGTGAGATTAGAAAGGACACCTCCCCAAACATCTAAAAGTTAAAGAGTTCCTTGAAAGCCTAGTTCCCTGCTAAATTGTCTAACATGCATTGGCAATGTGCTGCACCCTGCACTTACACAGGTATACCCTTCATCCTGCACTCACAATACACGCTAAAAACTTGCACTCAGGCACATACTCACCCTGCACTCACACAGCACAATGCTCACCATTGACTTACAAAGAATCACCGCTTACCCTTCACTCACACAGACATATTCAGGCACTTTGCTCACCCCAAATTCAGATGCACTCATAAACACACAGAAATTATGCATTCACAGGCGCTTATTCACTGTACACACACTCGGACGCACTACTTATTCTGCACTAACACAGACAGATGACTCACCCTAAATTCACACAGGCATACCACTCAGTCTACACCCTGCAAGCAATCCTTTCACCCTGATCTCCCAATGCACAACACTCACCCTGAAACTCACATTATTCACAACACCACTCATTGTATAAAGGTACTCCCCAACACTACACTCACAATACACACTATTCAACCTGCACTCAACCTGCACTCAAAATACACTTTGCTTGCCCTGCACAGACTGAACACTTCCTCATTCTCACACAGGTACACTGCTGACAAGACATTCACACAGTTCACCCTGCACTTATCCAGACAATAACTTTACTATGCACTTCTGATGACTCTCACCCCTTCCAGCATGCACTGTACACATCACTAACCCTGCATTCACTTTGAACTCACAAAGTTGCATCCCTCACCCTACACCCTCACAGGTATACTGCTCATATTGCCCTCAAACATGCAAAATGCTCATTTGTGCAAAGGAATAACTCTCACCCTACACCAATGCAGACATACCCATATCCCTCTACTAACAGAGGCACAGAACTCACCTTGCACCCAGTCAGAGACATCGGCGAGGACTAGACACAGAACAGCTCCTGCAAAGCCCAACCTGTAGGAGTAGGAGGAGAGTTGTCAAGGAGAATTCAATCTCACCCCCTTCTCCATCCTTATTAGACATGAATGGGTGATGAAGATTTGGAATTAAGAGACAAAATACAATTCTTTGTAAGAATTTAATGAAAGTATAGAGCATCTTTAATATTATAGGCAAGTAATTAGAATCAAACCTCGCAAACTGAGGGAAGATAACAAAAAATAGACACTCTGCAGGGAGGGTGGGACACCGGTAAAAGAAGGAATTGGGGCTGAGAGAGCTGTGCAGAGAAGAAAAGAGCCTGCCCAGGGTCTGGGCAGGCTCTTGGACTGCTTTTCGAGAAAGCAGTTTTTTTTTCAATGCAGCTGGTTTTCCTTAAAGGAAAACAGGATGCATGTAAAAAATAAAAATGAAACTTTTAAGTAATTTTTAAGGGCAGGCAGTGGTCCCTGGAACAACTGCCTGCCCTTAAAAAATATCCTGAGAGCCACTCACAAAGGGGAAAGTGTCCCCGGGGGACCCATTCCCGTTTGAGAGTGGTTTACCACCCTTCTGTGAAGGTTGGTAAACTGCGACTATTTTGCTATCGCAATTGCAGTAGCAAAACTGTCATACAAAGCTTCAGGAGTTGCTATTAGGAAGGGACGCCCTTGGAGAGCCGCTTCCTAATAGCGAGTCACTAAATCTATTTTGCAAGTCTCAAATTGATTTGCGACTTCAAAAATAGGATTAGTCCATGGGCCACACGTTTTTTTGGTGTCGTAAATAGGTCTAAAACAAATTTGCGCCCACAAAAAATGTTAGTACATCTGGCCCCATAGGCGTTGTTTTCAGATTCTGATGAATTCCCTGTTCTTTCAGCATATTGCTAGGGTTGTACCCCACCATTGGCAGGCTTCTTCACCATTTAGTGCACCGAAAACTGAAGATCATTTGGGGATTACCCTTGATCCAATCAGATTAGAAACTGCCTGATCTGATGAGAGAAAGAAAGAGATAGCATGAAATTGTAATGCCTCTGTGATTTCAATTTCAGCACTTCTCAAAAGAGTGCGCGAATGAATTCGGAGAGAGCAGGCCAGGCAGTAAGCCTCGGATCCTCTCTGTGGTGTTAGCACCTCACTACCCTGTTTACTGAAAGATATACAAAGGTAAAATGTATGCCAATTAACTGGACTGCCCGCTCGTGTAATCAACACTTGTGTTCCTTGTCTTTTTAAAAATGTATGTTTTTCGACATTGTACTGTAAAGAAATTGGTGCTTTGAATTACTAATGTGTGTTCTCAGAGTAGTGCTGCAAACATTGCTATCATTTGTTTGGGTATAAAGACATTTAGGACTCCTTCTTCTAGGACCTCCTTTCCAGCAACCCTCTGAATTTGAAAAGCTGAAGCTAGGCCATCCTTTTATCATTTTTTGACTTTTGATATAATTGGAATTCTACCCCCTTGCATCATGACTTGTGCAGAGTGGACCTACCACACATTCCTTCAGCACCGTCACTTTAGTCCAGTGCAGAATCCTATGCCTGGACCAATGTCACTCTGCAACCTAGGGGCCCTAAAATATAATGCATTGCAGTCTTCATCAAGCATGGTATCTTTTATGAAGTGGGAGAAGCAAAGAAATTAGTGGGAAGAAGGAATGGATGGAATGCAGATTCAAAGCACATCAGATTGTATGCCAATGTTTGGGAGAAATTTTGTACCAGATAGAGAATCATACATGTATCTGTGAAATACACTTTCATCCAAGGGTTTGTTGGCGCTATATTACTGATGCTTATTATCTAACTCAGTGGTACACATACTCTGGTCATTTTATTTTCTTTAGGGGTCTTATTTTTAGCTACAGGTTGGATTTACTTCTACTCCCATTCAGCAATAATGGTCTTGCTAACTGTCTTTTGACTATTTGTTTTATGTGATTTGTTTCAGGAAGTGTTTGTAGTAACCACTGCTACACTCCTGCCAGTTCCAGACAGGAACTGTAATTAAGGAAGTAATTTGGAGAAATCACATACGTTTGTAAAAGAACAGGAGAGCAGCTTTCAATTGTGCCCACAGAGAAGAATGTAATATCTCAAGTAGGGTAATGTCCCTGGTAGAGGTGGGGAACAGCATGTCTGAGATGCAGATTATTTTATGACTGCAATTTTCAACCGAGCTCATTATTTTTCCAGCTCGGCATTTCTCTACCTCCCCAATTAAAGTAAGTTGAGCATCACTCTATTTTCTTAAAACAGCTTGGCTTTTCGCAGTAGCAATATCTTTCAAATACAAGCATGTGAATAAAACAGCTTGTGCTTTTATTTAAAAAAATGTAGTACCCGCACAAACATGTTCCTTATTTTCACGCTTACAAAGTGTGTAAATCTTGTGTATGCCTTCGCAGTTTCAAAAACAGTTCATTACTTTGTTTTCTTCTGAGAATGGCGATAGTAGGTCGGGAGACTCCCGCCTTGAACAATCCTGATACATACATAAATGGAAAAGAGTGCTTTCTTTTGGTGGGATGGGAAATTCACCTGAAGGTAGCAGACATTTTGTTAATGTCTTTTGCTCAACTAAACGAGTAGAAAAGAGGCTATGTCCAGAGAGTGTGCGGAAAACCTCATAGGAGACCCTGCATCATTTATTTTAGCAAATAAAATAGTTTTGTAAATATTTAAATGATAGCCTACGTCGTAGACTTAGTATTGTCACGTTATGTACAAAACATATTATAAAGTTGTGTCTGCCACATTGAGGACAGGAACCAACCAACATTTCTCATTAAACTGTTTTCTTTCATTGTTGCTTGGGATTTATACATTTCAGTAGGAGAAGGTGATAGCTTGTCTTCCATGTAATGTATCTCCCACAGTCTGTTCTTCAAGGTGCCACCATGCCCTCTGCTGGGATTGTCCTGCCTTTTCCTGCCGGCTAGAGCAGGCAGGACAAAGCTCCTTGAGAAAATAGTGCTCGGAGGCTGTAATTAAAGCCTACCAAGCAACAACACATGTAACAGAGGATGTCCTCATGGGAGGTTACAAAATGGGAAAAGGTGGTACTAAGGAGGGGCTACTAAACCTATTGGCTAATGAAAAACCACAGGTTACAATGGACAATGACACAAGCCAATGAAAAAACTGGGTGCAGAGTGGGTGGAGCTTCACGTCCATACCTCGATACAGCATGCCTTGCAGAGCAGCGCATGCGCTGCCCAGACTTGACCTAAAAAATGACAAACACCAGCAACAACCAACCATGAAAGTAGAAGATTACCATGGCAGTACCCACTAACATTGGCCTTAGAAACAAGAGAAATACACTATTATTATCCTAGAACCTATATTTGAAGTAAATCAAATGTCAGTCTTCGTTATAAAAGTGAAGTTGTGACTTTAGTAGGTATCAAACACGAGCATGCACTGTCATATAAACAGAAATACCGCAAAATGGCAGAACATTTTGGTCCTGGAACAAAATAGCTTTTCAAAGCTTTTGTTTTAACATTCGCTGTCACTGATCCAGCCAAAAACAATACCAAAAAATTACACTAACACATCAGATGATTTGCAATGTTTGTTCTATTTGGTTTCGCTTCTTTTGTTATCATCTTCAGCTACATGGCACATTGAAAGAGAAAAAAGGAACAGCAAGCAATAAACAAATCTACAAAAATTATGTTCTAATTTACCACAGTTCGAGTTTTATGTACCACCCATGACGCTTAAAATCCTCATTCTGTTCTGTTCTCCCCGTCCTGCAGAGCAAAGACCTAAATAACAGTAGTACATACACTACAGTCGTTTCCGGGTTGAAACTGCATGAGAACATACTGATTCAGTAGAAGTAAAGTAACACGTATTTATTTATTTATTATGAGTTTTATATAGCGCTAGCAAGACCCAAGGGTATCAGAGTGCTTTACATCAGTAAATGCTCACATCAGGTTAACAAGATAAATCAACTCAGGAAATGTTTACTTTGAGTTAACAAGATAAATCAACTCAGGTAGTCCGTCAAGTCAGTGGTTGAGTATAGGAGAGGAGAAGTTGGAGAGGGAGGTCCAGGGAGAGCTGAAGGTGGAGAGGAGATGTTGTCTCGCTGGGCGGTTAATTATCCATTATTTGAGATGCTGCTTGATTAGGGGATCTTTGAACTGTCTCTTGAAGCAAGGCTTGGAGGGATTGGCCCTGATAGGTATGGAGTTCCAGATTTTATGGGCATTGGTTGAAAAGGAGCGAGCCTGAGTTTTTTGTTTGTGGGCTTTGGGCGAGATGATGAGCATGGTATTAGAGCTTCTGAGGTTTCTTGTCTGTACTGCCCTTTTAAGCTTAGGTTGTTTTTCTGATGTGCAGGGCTTTGTGCGTAAGACAGGCTTTTTTGAAGCTGCAGTGAGCTTCAGACAGCAGCCCTCTCAGATCATACAGGGCCGGGGGGATGTGGTTGAATTTTTGTGATTCCTGTGACTATTTTGGCTGCTGCATTGAGAGTGGTTCTGATGGGCGCATGGCGGTATTTGGCAGAGCCTGTGAGGGTGGCATTCTCAACAGCACCAGCGCTTGTGTGACAGATTTGAAATCATTCTACGGTAGGTGGAGTTTGATTTTGTTCAGAAGTTTCAGGTTGTAGAAGCCAACCTTCGCATTGTTCTTAACCCCTTCAGTGCTAATGACAAGGGTAACTCGTCATGGAGTTTCCATTGATTTCAATGGAAAGTCAATGGAAGTGCATCATGTGCCTTAGCAGCCAAGTGGTTAATATGATCTTTTATGGTCAGTTTGGAGTACAGAGTGACCCCTAGAGATTTGACAGAGTCAGCAGGAGCAGTTTCTCCATTAGGGCTGTGGGGGTGTCCCTTCTGAAAATTCCTACACATTTACATTAAAAAATATTAACTAGATTGTATTATTTAGAGATACAATCATATCTCTAAATAAATTGATGCATGTAAGTCTGGATTGACTGTTTCAGGCTGCCTGCCCCGCCTCGCTCTGAAGCAGGAGATGGTAGACAGACAGTAAATCAACTTTCCTAATGTGATGCACAACGCAGGGCTTTCTGTTTTAAAGCCCTTCATTGCCATTGGGGTCTCTGGTTATATGCACACTGTAGGCCAGTAATGCAATAAGTATCACGGTTTCAGGTGTAGAAGACTTCACCCTTGCATGATTTCATACGTCATTCAAAGACGTAGATCCCAACCTTTCGTCATATGTGACAGTGGATGCAAGCACTTCTGATCCGGTGCCTTGTTCTTGGTAATGGGAAGTGTTTGCAATCTAATGTGTTCTGTAAACTGTGTCGAGACCCCTCATTACTCTAACCTCCCCACTGTGACACCCCAGGCCCTCGCTGCACAGTGCTTGCTCCTTTAGAAGTAGACCTGCAGCATTTGCTCCCTTGAGAAATAGATCCAAATAAGGAGCAGGGTTTGTTCTTGTTCTCTTGCGAAATGAATCCAAATATCTGAGACAGGCCCAAAGTGATAGATATGTGCTTACTGTGGAACATGTGCTTACAGTGGGCAGTTCTCTGATGTATGACATTAAAACTGGCCCTCTGAACATGCCCCCAAGTTAACACTGATGCTAAAACCATGGATTGACTCGCAAACAATGAATGTTAAAAACGTCAAGGGAATGCATTTCAGCGATTTAGTTCCTCTCTTATTTTACATGCTTTACTTAATCTTGTATTACCACGAGTTAGCTATTTTATAATGTTGTTGTTAATCTGTATTTTTCGCTGTGCATACTTTGAGGCTTGAGCCAGGCAAGGTGTTTATGAGGGGCTTTGATTGAGCGCTCAGGCCCTAAGGTTAAAGCCAAACACAGGGCCTGTCAGTGGGTTGGCCTTTCTGCAGAGCACACAGAACAATGTCTATGTATTCCATTAGCAAATTAAATTCTATGTGTGTGTGAAGGAGTACACTGATGTCAAAATATTAACAAGGCAAAAGTAAGAGAAATTAAAGTGCTTACATTTGAGGGAGTGCAGTGCATGTTGGGGGCAGTGAAGTGACAGAGATGCGAGGAAGGGCATTTGGGGAAGAGTGAAAAGAGGATGCTGAAGAAGAGAGGGGGTTGAAGGTGTGTCGATGGACAAGATATGCATAGAAAAAGAGAATATCTAATATAAAGCACACATAATTGAAGGCCAATACTCCTTCCACAGGCCTCAATGCTATTTAATTCACAGACTCACTATTTCAGAATTTAAACAGTTGCAATGTTAATTATTTATAAGAAATCATTGCTGTTACTCTTCTATCTTAAACAGCTAACTCCCAGTGACAAAGCTAATCATACTGACACTCTTTAGGCTTATGTAAGTTGCTGTGCCATTTATCTGGATAAAATTACATCTCAGAGAGAAACCGAAATACTCCTCTGATGGCACACTATGGGAATCACTTAAATGTATTTGTTGTGTTCCTTTATAGAGAGCATCTCAATTAAAGACCTGTCTGCGCATTTTCTGTATGACTGGTTACAGATAGCATCTGTGGGTGCTTCTCGAAGTCTGATTAGAGCATATTTTTCCAAAGTTAATTCTGCATGCAGTACAAGACACTGGGCAAGCATACATTTTATAGGGCTAAAGTTGTCATGCAGAACAATTTACTCATTACAGTAACTGTTGAACAAGTGAATGCAAGAAGATATGAGGCAGTTTTTAATGTGTTTATTATTTAAAGACTATACTTTCCCACTGCTTAATAAGCCTTGCTTTATCGCTACATTCATTTGCTTTAAAATGCACCATTTGCCAATCTTTTTTTCATTCCTGAGGTTTGTCCATTGATCTTGTTCACATTTCTTGCTATATACAAGTCATGCCCGTTTACGCCTCACCACTTTCAAATGTCACCAGCCACCACTGAGAGTCGGCTACTGAGAGCAAGCAGTTGAGAGGGCCAATGAAGTTTATCCATTCTAGCATCTGGGTGGGCTGATCTGTATTTGATATGAGTAGAATTTTTGTCTTGTCTTGGTTGAGCTTTAGGTGGTTGTGAGATAGCCAGTGTTGTACTTCTTTGAGGGTGACATTTAATCATAGAATGTCTTCAACTGAGAAGACTTTCAAATAGAGCTGATTGTCACCCACATATAATTGGAAGGGGATTTCAGTTTGGTTGAGGATGGCAGGTAGAGGTTCCATGTAGATATTGAATAGTGTGGGTGAGAGGAATTAGCCTTGGGGGAACACGCGGGTAGTTCCTGTCGTAGCGGAGGTGTGTCTATTTAATTGTTTTAGCATGGTTATGGAGAAAGGATGCAAACCAGCATAGGACAATGCCATATGCATTGATTCTTTTTTAAGGAATTCCAAGAGGAGCTTGTGGTCGACTGCGTCGAAGGCCGCCGATAGGTCTAGGATAACAGTAGGCAGCATTGGTCTGTTTCTAGAGACTTGTTTAAGCCATCTATTATGTGCAGAATGGCTGTTTATGTGCTGCATCCTTTTTCTGAAGCCCAATTGGTGGGGTCCAGAAGATTATTGTTTTCAATATGCTGGTCAAGCTGTTTGAGAACGCATCTCTCTAGAGTTTTGGCCTGGTAGAGGAGATTAGAAACTAGTCTGAAGTTATTGAAGTCATCCGGGTCTGCTCCCGTTTTTTTATTCTTTGTGTTACTTGACTGAGTTTGAGACAGTTTGGCATCACTCCAGTTTTCAGTTCCGAGGAGTTAGAGCGTTGTTGAGTTTTTTTGCCAGGGAGGCTGTGAGTGCGTCATCAAAGTGGGAGGAGGGATTGGACGTAACCGTGAAAGAAGATATGTATTCCTCCGTGAGTGGGTTGGAAATCGTTGAACAGATGAAAACGAATTTGTGTTACTTACACCTCTTAGAAATGAGCATGAAGTACAATACTTAAAGGTTTAAATCATCTTTAATCGGCCACATTCCTTAGCCCCGTTCATCTGAATACCATACCACTAGTCATGTAGGTTTAATAGGGCATTTTAAAATATTATGTTGGGTCTTGTAACTCACATGATTTAGCAGACAAGTGATTTCATTTTCCCACTGGATATGTAAGAATTCAAAAATATCCATTTCATTGATAAAAGTGCCTTAAATGGTACTGTCAATTCAGTCCAGCTTCTATGTCCAGTGCTATGTCCAGCAAGAATGCAATTAAAAATGCTTAGCTAGATATTAATTTACTTTGAGTTATGTTTAGGTTTTTCTGAGCCTTGCACACCCCTTATGACCTTGTTTGCTTGGCCAAGGGGACAAGAGGTGATAATACACAAACTCAGTCTATTATCAACAAGCACTTCTCCAAGTAATGGTAAAGCCAACTCTATTCAAATGGTAAATTAGTGAGGATTGAGTTAGAAAGATAGAAAAACTGTAGCAGTGACCCACTAAAATCTCAAATGCATGGGTAGTAAAGCCTCTAGGATCAGAATGGGGAAAATAAATGTTGCCTTGGTAAGTGACTTTTGCAGTCATTTAAATCAATAGACTATAGTTTGAGTAGATGGAACCAATTTAGAGGATCAACTTGTCAGTGAAAAATTGCTTTGATAGCTCATTGTTTAAAGTGCACACTTAAAACTGTCCAGTTTTTTGAATATCTTTTGTGGGGTGATGCGTGAGATGCTTTTCACACAATCTCCTTCAAGGACAGCACAGTTCACAAAATAGGTAAATACTAGAATCCTAACCTCTTGCATGGTGGTATGTTTAGGCGCAACATCTGTGACACCCATTGCACAACGGATTATCTAAAATTAAATAATTAATGGATCACCTTCAAAGGTGCACTTCTGTCTACACCATCTGTGACATACACTCCATATCACATCACTTCAAAGGAAACCATCACTGGATCAAGGATCACCATCAGAGATTCGTCACTAAGAGAAGATATGAATTTGTTTTTGTCATGATGTGCTACTGTCTATAGGGGACCCTATAGAGTATGTAGGCAAGATAGAACATGCAAGACGGTGGAGTGCAATGAACTGGCCCTCATGCTTTTGCTGAAATTAAGGTGGGTGGGTTTATGAATCAGACTGAATCATTCACTGGCTGGCCGCAGAGTGAAGAAGATGCTTTACCACCTACTTATACGTGATTTTTGCAGAATGGCCAAACCTGAATTTGCAGACTATCTATTACTGGCCTTCTCCAACTGTATGTTAGTATCCTTTGTGTTTGAGAAAGGAGGACTGCAGCCTTAAATTATTCACTTGTAAAGGTGATTCCAATCTCAATCCTCGATCAACACAAGCTTTTGTGCAAACATAGTGGCTATAAAAGCACCAGGACCTTTTCCAATATGGATTACAAATTCACTAAATAGTTTTAATTAACAATGGTATGATGAACAATTGTCATTCACCAGTTGCATAAATGATCCTCGTCCTGTCTCATTGATTACCTAACTTTCTGTGTACAGACCTCCAGGGCAGTTTGTTTTTTAGTTAAAGGGCAGGGGAGCAGTGCAGACCCCCACCCAAGCCTCTTCTTTAGGCCCTGGGTACCACATCCTTCAGGGCCGCACATACATGTATAAAACAGGAGGGGATGCACGGTTTCACTCCCCAAGCCTTTATCGGCCCTGGTGGCATTTTGAAAGTTTTGAGGCTTAAGGAGGAGGGCTGCTTGGCCTGCAGCCCATTTTCTCATTTTCGGCCTCAGGGTGGGCTCCTTTTGACCTTTTGAGGTCTGGGGAGGGAGGCTACACAGCCAAAACTGCTTTCCACCTCTCTCCTATTATACTGATTTTGTTTCTGTGTTTTTTAGACAACAGACAATGAGGCTACTGGATGTGTAGCTAGAGAGAATTTATCAGGCTCTGTCAGTATTTGTTGGCTTCCAGGTTCTTGCCATATGTTGGTATTGCAGTAAGCATTGATTACAGCGGACACTTCTTGAGGGTGATGCTATGTCACACATTTCAGGGGGCAGTAATTAAGTGACTGCTGGGGGAAATTGAGATCAATGTTATACCATCTTAAGAGGAAACTACTGTCCTCACTTGAACTCTAGAAACTCCAGAAACTACTTCTGCCTCAACTAAATAACCTCCTTTCACTCTCCATCCAAACGCAATGAATGCAAAGTGCATTTGACACACACACTGTCTTATACATAGTCAATTACAAAAGCAATGTCACACATTGTCCCCTGTAGTGTAGTTCCTATCTTCCCAATAGGCTCTGCGCATTGGAATAATACCTACAGCAGTAAAGGCCTAGGCCAGACGTTAACTAGGTCTACTACTGTCGATACTAGACTTAAGTTTTGGGTTTGCCAGCATAGCTCAGAGTTCGCTAGAAACTTTCTCGAATGTTCAAGGAGGAATTAACTTCCCTGATTAGACAAGAAGGGATTTAGTTTCTGACAACCATAGAACATGACAACTTTGCTTTCCCCTAATCAAGAGTCAATCTCGAGAGTCGTGTGAACAAAAGGCAAATTATTTTACTCAGTCAGTACGTGCATTCTTAGTCTCATCAGAATGTAGAGAAAAGGAAGAGACGGGCGTGTTCAATAAAAGATGTTATTTATTGATCAGTCTCTTTTCTCATACAAGAGAAATGGATCGATATTATTGCAATACTTATAGCTAAGTAAAGTGCATACATTAAAAGCAGTAGTATAAAATAATACTGTAAAAACATTGATATGGTTTCTAAGCCATAAGATGTTTAAAATGAATAAAATATATTTACATACACATATACATTTGACTAAACGTACTCAACTGGTGTTTCTAAATACGCCTACCCCGTGTACCTGACCTAAGTCTAATACGTGGGCGGGAATAGAAAGTTACAGTTTAAGTTAAGTTTGTTTTTGCCAAGTGAATAACTAAAGAATTCTCTGTGAGGGGTTATTCAGTTCTGTACCTGGAAGTTAGGATGAATGAGGAATGGTATCTCTTTCTCTGGTCTCGATATTCCAGGCTGCCTGCGAGGGCTACCCCGAAACGCCGGGGCTGGATTCTCGGCAGGAGAAATCAGCGCGTCTCTCAGCGCGTCAGGAAGGCGGGGCTGCTGCCAGCGGGGTCTGCTCTGCTCTCGGCTTCGGCAAGTATGGCTGCTCCGTCTCGTCACCACGCGTGTGTTTGCATATGGCAAGATCGGTAATATTTATACCTTTAAGGTGCCGAGATTGACGTAAGGATGGACATAGATACGTCAATAAAGATGTCATACGATTTGCTCGTTAGCACATTCTTTTACTAAAGTTCTCGGTGAAATCAAAACAATGGCCGCAGGGTTTTGCCCAGGTTGTCATAGGTTTGATTTGTTATGAGAACTCTGTATGCCTTATCAGGGGCTGGAGGAATATCGCTTGTCTAATTAGATCGCAAGCGTTATGACCTAATCAGATAACACGTTCCTGTGCCGTAGTGTGACTGCGTCAGATAACGGTATCTGCATCATGGGGGTTTTCTGCCTCATGGGCTGACTGCTAGTTAACTTGTTGGTTTGTTTAACTAGAATAGGGTCAGGAATAGGGGGATCGATTCAGAACCGATAGGAATACATGACACCCACTCCACGCTAACTATGGACATATTTACTAATCTAGGCATAGTATAACATAGTACAACATACTATAGAGTAGTGTGTATACCTTACCACCCCAAAATACATAAATGCATTTTGAAATTTTCAAATATACTGAAAAAAATTGCAGACATATATATATGGTATGCACTCAAGCTGTAGAAAAATGCCAAAGTAATTGCATTTGTATACATTATTGCTTATTTGGTATATGAGAATTACACATGAAATGGTTTCTGACAGAAAAAAGTTTCGAGACCATTCCATCACAGAATAAAATATCTTTATGAACATGCCAGCGGGCAGCTAATGTCTATAAGCTATCTAAATTTTAGAAACTTTAGTTCTCCAAGAATAGTTCTTACTTTAAGCAGAAGATAGTGTCCCGAAAAATATGCAAAAATATTTGGGGCTGCTGAAAAAACTGCTGTCCGTGAACTGGAGCGAAAATGTTCATGTGACTTTATTTTTAAAGTTGAAGGCCGAATTCAGGGAATGCCGTGTGCGAGCTTGCTCAAAAGTCTCTATTTCTGTTCGGGTGAGAGCATCATATCATTTAGGCTTTCGAAAAAACTGTCAACAGCTTCCTGGGAAAGTTCCACTAACTCGGAAATAGGTGTAATCATGCATTCTTGCGCATGATTGTCTCCATTGACATTCTGATTAGCATTACTGACAGAAGGTCGTACCTGTTCGATGCTGCTTTCATCTTGAACTTCACTACCCATCAATCGTAGTGGTGAAGCTTCCACGAATGCCGTCATCAGGATTGGTAGCCTTTGAGGGCAGCACAAAGCATGAACCTTGATCGGGCTCAACAATGTTTCTGCATCCATCGGCGCATCCGATTGTAGCGTCAGACAGGTGTCTAACACGCATTCTTCTCCGCATAGCAGACACCTCAATACAGGTAAAACACATCTTTGCCACATTGGTCGAAATGATAGAAACCAGGTCATGTTCAGGTCTCTAAGCCGGGAGAGTCCCAGGATTTTTGATATCCGGTCCCGGTATCCAATGGCTAGGATTGTTTCTTCCCTTGTCGCAAGAGTTTTGTCTGTGACATGGGTTGCCATAACGAAAAATAAGGACTAAGAATAGGATTCCTGCAATTAGTCCCAGTATCAGGGGAAGTCCGCCAAAAATCGAATGGACGAAATCTGGAAAAATACCCAGTATGGCTTTGAATGGTGTTAATGCCATCGAAAATACTGTCTTAAATACCTTTGAGACCCTATTGGTATCAGAAATATTTAATATTTCATTCAGGATTTCCGCGAAATGTACGGGGGAATTAGTTGATAATAATGTATGTATCTCTGCAGTCGTCCTTGCGACTTGTAGATCATACGTTTCTTTTGATGACGAGAGCCTGGTAGGCGTCTGAAGAAGGACTGTTTTCATTCTGCTTAAAGTATCTATTCGAATAGAAGTAATTTTCAAATCGGGCCATGCCCTTGCCTCCCTGTCTGGAAAGGAGCTGGGGAACAATGAGCGTCCACAGCACTTGACCTTCGCAGTCGTAGTTACTAGATAAGGAGTCCCGGGCATAAGACTACAACATCTGCGGTCTACAATAAGAATGTAACTCCCATTATAGAGTCTTTGAAAGAATGGTTCTATCTCAGTTGCAGGTGCGCCTTGCTGGTGACATGAAAGGTTGTATGAATTCCCTTCACAGGCTCCATGCAAACTAATTCCGTTACACAGAAGCGTGCCGCTTAGTGACATCGCACAATTGTTGCCACTAAGAAACACTTTCTGGCCTTTATTACTGACACATGCATGTGAATAGGGCAGGTTCCATGTTGTTTTAAGGTACCCCTTTCCCAATTTCTCGTACATGCCAGCCTGTATATATTTTTGGCAGTATTGAAACCTGAAGGTTGAGATTGGAATATTTATGATTCCATGTATTATCCATTCACTGACAGGTCGTTCTGACATTGTCATTGGTAATCTTTCTAGTTTTTCAATGCTCAAGATTGTATAATCAGCACCCTTTTGCGCCATACCGATTTGTCTATCAGTAAGGTTAAAGATTTGGAATAGTGACGTTGTGTTGATTAAACGCCAAGGCACATAGCCTGAACGCAAATTTTGTAACGTCCAGCCAAGCTGTACAATAGAGCGCAATTGTGACTGACCGTGTTGTAATAACAGTAAGTCTTGCGATAATATATCGATTGCTGAAGACACAATGATGTCCAAAGAAAAAATTCTGGAGGACAGAGTCATTAACCCATTGTCCACTACAGAAAGTGATTTTTCCAAATTAATACGCTCAATTTCCCGTATTCTCTCTGCTGTTTCAATTTGAGTAACCTTCCAGGCCTCATTGTATGCTGCATATACAGAGGCTGCTATGAAACGCTTTTGACGCTGTTTGCGTGGTCCCATTATGAAATCACGCAAGTCAGCACCATCAGTAAGTAAAGTTAGGTGTTGCTTAATTTCTGCCAGTGTGGAGGTTTGTAGCCATTGAAGGCATAATTTGCCCACACTGTAGGTGGTTATTATCCCTGGGTGATGTCTTTGGGGATATCTAGGGTCTGGCCTGGTCATTTTGAACCCCTGTGTTTTGTTCAGGAATCTGTCTTGACAGTTATTAGTATCTGTGGGCCAGATCAACCACTGTTTCCAATCAGGATGTGTTCTGTTTTGGTTTAATATATGGTTTACGTCTATTTCTTCATCTGTAGAAGTGTTGCTAAATATTGTTGGATTTGGAATAGACGGTTTATTTAGGTCTTTGATTTTGGCTAAGCCAAGACAGGTGGTTTGTTGGACAGTGTCATTTAAAAATATAATTTGTTCTGGGATCATGCAGGCTCTAAACAGTGATTCGATACCCTGTACTTGCCATTCTTTTGTACCCCAAACACTTTTCAATTCAACATTTTTGTCCCAATAATCAAATCCAAAAGTATTCATTTGTTCAAAAAATGAGTCTGAATATATCAATTTTGTGTTGGTTATCATGGTCTTGGTCCCTGTCTTGTTTGACAATTTAAAATAAAATGTTTCAGCATTACTTGTGTTAAAACCTGAAAAGTATGAATATTTGTCATAGAAGGTTCTTGAGCTTCCTTTTGGAGGAGTTGCACAATGTTCCCATTGATTATAAATTAAAACATTTCTAGGCTGTGCAGATCTATGTAGGAAGTGGTTACCATAGTGGTTATAGCAATACATACTGTCATAATTTGTAGAACCCTGCAAATAATCATGTTTGGTAAATTTAGCAGACATTACTAAATCAGACATCATGTTATTAATACTTTCAAAGTCCCAATCATCAGCAAATGAGTTTGGTTTTGCAAAGTCACTCAAGGAGATCTTAATTTGGTGTGGATATTTCAGGATCTCGACCGGACCATAAATTTCATAGTCAGTGTTGTCCCATGCTATCCCACCCGGTATAGGATTGGCTGTGAAGTTGGCTGAAGAAAGTTCTCTTTTCTCGACGTGTGAAGATGTGTGTGGTTTGAGGATCAAGTTGATTTTCAGACTTGCTGTGTCCATTTTAGCATATTTTCCCTCAATGAAGCGTCCCAATGTTAGTATCATGATGAGCCAAAGTATGAGGATAATTGCACCAAAACCCACCCAAAATTCAATCCATGGAGAAATCAGATATGTTTCTTTCAGTTGTTTCAAAAGTTCCTTAGCTTTGTCTTTAAAGGAGTTTGATGATGGCTGTGTCTTTGATTCACTGAGGTTTTCAGAGGAATCATCGAAGTTTATGAAGTAGCCGGATGCAGTTCTGTCAATTGTTCCAATTGGTTCAGGATTTTTGTTTCTTGCATTTTCACTTGGTACTTCAGTATAGATTGGTGTGTCTCTGCTAAATATTTTTATTTGGGTTTTCAGAGGTCTGAGTTCTATTGCATTGTTGCATAGTCCTTGTTGTTCTTCTGTAGGCGTTTCGAATGTGATGAGCCTCTTCGTTAGGACCTCTGTACTGGTAGCAAACCTTGGTGTTCTGCTACTTATTGGGAGTCCACTTGGCCTACTGTTTGTTATCGGCCACATGTTGTGGTTTTACCAGGTCGATGGATACAACTCGGTTCTCCTTTTTACCAGCAAGTGGCGGTAGTACAACTGATCTTGTCCCGTTGACAGACAAGACAGGAACTGCTTTTCTGTAAGAAGGCCCAAATTCCTTCTTTACCGCGATCTTTTCCCTGACTAGATCCCCGACTTTTGGAATCCAGACAGGTCTTGCTGGGACAGGTGGTGGTTCTTCAGTGGTTGTTGGCTGTTGTTTCAACTTTATGTTGCTCAGGTCTTTTCTTGTTTTGTTTAAGTCCTGCAAAATAGCCAAACGGTCTTTGATATCAAAGCTTTTTTTTTTCTTTCACCACTGAAGCCTGACTATCAAGGTCAGAGATCAACATCCTAGTTCCAAATAATAATTCGTACGGACTGAATCCCTTCAGAGAATTTCTTGGCAAGTTATTTAGACTACGTTGGACACTTATTAGATGTTTGACCCACCCAGCTCCCGAACCTAATATCCTTTCTGCTATAGATTGCTTTATGCCTTGGTTTTTTCTTTACACCATCCCGTACCCTCAGGAAGGAAGTGAGAAGATTCCCGCTGGACTGTGCTCATTCGGCCATGCTTCCCCCCAGGCTGGTGGGCTTGAGTGAAAACAATGGTCGAACGTAGCATGCTCTTAGCGTATATGCCATTTAGACTCGCAAATCTTTGTATAACAGTCCGGACGTCAGCCGAGTGCTGGTGATTTACATTATAAGTGGAAACTAGCCTGTATATGTTAATCGCAAGCCATTCTTTTTAATGGTAATATTATCTGCCGTAATACGACGAGGTATCAAACTGTTTCTCTCCCCACTGCGATCTCTATTGCAGTTTGGGCAGCGTTTTACAAACATGGTGTGACGCAGGCTCATGCCTGGCCACCAGTACCGTGATTGTAATTCTTCCGGAGAATCTTTTAATTTGAGGTGTCTGAGACCCTCGCCCATATGTGCGTCTGCGATTAACAAGTTTCTCCTGTCCATGTTTGGAATCACTCTATCCCCCACTCCAGGGATTCGAGCAAAAGGGACGGAGTTTGCATCGATTATGTATGTATAATTGAGTGGATAGTTGATCGGTAACGCTGAGCAGTCGCCTTTTGATGACGTTTTCACCGCCAGCACTGTTTCACCGTCAATGTATTTTAATGTACGCTTTTTTCGAACTACGGGAGCCGATTTAGTGGCTGCCGCTGTGGCTGTCTCAGCCAATGAATTCCCTGCAACGTGAACGCCATCACGCTGATGACTCAGTGAGTGTGTCACGTGAGTCTTTGGTAGTTCTTTTTGTAAAAGAGCTATTTGTTCCCAGAGCAGTTTCTGCTTTATTGGTGCATCTGTGTCATCTTTGTAACCGTTTTGAATCCATGCCTGCAAATCGCTGTTATATGATTTGACGCAGTAATATGAATCTGACACTATAAGTGTCGGGAATTCGCGATCCGCATTATCTAGCGCCATCTTCAATGCTATTATTTCAGTTTGTTTTTCTGAATTAGTTTCTACTGAGTGTGATTTTGTTAATAGAGGTTTTAGTTTACCTCCGCGCCACACTTCTTTTGTAATCTCACATGTGGGGTTGTATGCTTGTTCTCCCCAAACGGACGGTTGAGCATGTCCGTCTGTATAGATTACACAGGCGTAATGTCGTAAAGGCAGAATGTCGATTGGCAGAGGATATGTTTCTTCATATTCTAGATTTTTTTTGGTGATGTTGAATTATTATTAAAAAATATTTTTTCTGGACTTTCAATCAGTTGCGGTTTTACTGGTATTCCACCTAAACTGTCTCTACCTAATTCCTCATAGGATTTTTCTATGATTCTGGCAATTTCAGCTGGTTGGTCTGCTATATCTGTCTCTTTTAACCTCTGGAGGATCGCCACGTTTGCTGCTTCACCTTTTATGTTGGCTAATAGTATAGCCGAGACCTGCTTGAAGTCTTTTAGTAATTTCATACCAAGAGTTAAAGCGGGTTCTGGACCGTATTCGTCTTGAATTTGTTTTAGCACATCTGGTATCACCGAAATGGTTGGAACACCGTGCGTTTTTGTGTAGATGGAAGCAAAGACTGTACCCCAAGTGTCACAGTCCTCAATGTGTGGTGCGATTCCCATTGGAAGACAGATAGTCAGAATCCTGTGTTTTTCTAGCGGGGTGGTGTCTGGAAACACCGCCTCTATTTGGGTGATCTTTTGCGCTAGCCAGAATGGTATTTGTTCCCGTTTAGCCGGTACTTTACCTAGGCAGGACTGGATGTTCTGTGGTGTAATTTTATTTGTGTTCCCCTGGTGAGGGGTCAGCTGTGGAATTTTAATTGCTGGCTGAATTGTTGAAGTCCGCATCACATACTGGACTAATTGTCTATGTATTTTTATTAATTGTTTTAGCTGTGTTAAAAGCTCTGGTGCAGGCATTCTTTCGATGTCTGGATGTGGTGTGTATCCGGCTAGGACCGGCCACGTTGCTCCTGGTCTACCTAAAGGACCGAGCCTGGTGATGTGATTATTATGTTTTAGGGCGCCATCAAATAAGAGCAAATGCTCTTGGAATTTGAGTGGTACTTCCACCTCCTCGAAAGGAGTGTACATTTCAGGAGGTTCCTCTATTTTGTAATAGTGGAAGTACTTTGTTACAGCATTAGCTGCTGGAAAATGTATCCATGAATAGTATACCTCTGTCTGCCGATATTCGTGTGCCTCAATTACGAATATGACTGTGCCACCTCTAGGTGTCAGTCCATTTTCTATAAGCTTTAAGGTTATAGATTTCCTTTTGATGACCGGGATGAGTATTATCTCCGGGTCAGCGTCTTGTAGTGCAGTATCAGCTGCTGCGATTTCAGCTGCTAATCTAACTGCCTCTCTTTCTTCTTCATTGTCTGACATTTTACTGTCTTGAAGGTTATTATGTTTGTTTGCAGATCAGGTTTCTTATGGAAACAGAGATTAGATGCACAATATTTTGGAACAGTTTATCCTTCAACGTTGACTATACCAAGAACCATACATAGGAGTTACCTCCTGCGAGGTTTTGGAGGATATTACCTTTCACCCACTCCAGACGTCTTTGGAGTATAATGGGAAAAGGGGTCTGAGTGAGAAAGCACGACTGAGTTACTCTAAATGTCTTACGTTAGTTTTATCGCCCTTTCCAAACACGTTGGGCGCCATGTAGTGTAGTTCCTATCTTCCCAATAGGCTCTGCGCATTGGAATAATACCTACAGCAGTAAAGGCCTAGGCCAGACGTTAACTAGGTCTACTACTGTCGATACTAGACTTAAGTTTTGGGTTTGCCAGCATAGCTCAGAGTTCGCTAGAAACTTTCTCGAATGTTCAAGGAGGAATTAACTTCCGTGATTAGACAAGAAGGGATTTAGTTTCTGACAACCATAGAACATGACAACTTTGCTTTCCCCTAATCAAGAGTCAATCTCGAGAGTCGTGTGAACAAAAGGCAAATTATTTTACTCAGTCAGTACGTGCATTCTTAGTCTCATCAGAATGTAGAGAAAAGGAAGAGACGGGCGTGTTCAATAAAAGATGTTATTTATTGATCAGTCTCTTTTCTCATACAAGAGAAATGGATCGATATTATTGCAATACTTATAGCTAAGTAAAGTGCATACATTAAAAGCAGTAGTATAAAATAATACTGTAAAAACATTGATATGGTTTCTAAGCCATAAGATGTTTAAAATGAATAAAATATATTTACATACACATATACATTTGACTAAACGTACTCAACTGGTGTTTCTAAATACGCCTACCCCGTGTACCTGACCTAAGTCTAATACGTGGGCGGGAATAGAAAGTTACAGTTTAAGTTAAGTTTGTTTTTGCCAAGTGAATAACTAAAGAATTCTCTGTGAGGGGTTATTCAGTTCTGTACCTGGAAGTTAGGATGAATGAGGAATGGTATCTCTTTCTCTGGTCTCGATATTCCAGGCTGCCTGCGAGGGCTACCCAGAAACGCCGGGGCTGGATTCTCGGCAGGAGAAATCAGCGCGTCTCTCAGCGCATCAGGAAGGCGGGGCTGCTGCCAGCGGGGTCTGCTCTGCTCTCGGCTTCGGCAAGTATGGCTGCTCCGTCTCGTCACCACGCGTGTGTTTGCATATGGCAAGATCGGTAATATTTATACCTTTAAGGTGCCGAGATTGACGTAAGGATGGACATAGATACGTCAATAAAGATGTCATACGATTTGCTCGTTAGCACATTCTTTTACTAAAGTTCTCGGTGAAATCAAAACAATGGCCGCAGGGTTTTGCCCAGGTTGTCATAGGTTTGATTTGTTATGAGAACTCCGTATGCCTTATCAGGGGCTGGAGGAATATCGCTTGTCTAATTAGATCGCAAGCGTTATGACCTAATCAGATAACACGTTCCTGTGCCGTAGTGTGACTGCGTCAGATAACGGTATCTGCATCATGGGGGTTTTCTGCCTCATGGGCTGACTGCTAGTTAACTTGTTGGTTTGTTTAACTAGAATAGGGTCAGGAATAGGGGGATCGATTCAGAACCGATAGGAATACATGACACCCCTTTTAAACACAACATGCAGCAAAATCATAGCGACTCATTCATGCACAAAGACAGTTGTCAACAACATCTTTATCACTTATCTGCCTAATAGCCACTGAACCAAGATGGCTATCTCCTGATCGTCTGAGCCCTGTATGATATTCCTTCATCCCCTTGATCAGGGTTCACTGACCCCAAATGCAGTTCTGAGATAAGCTGCCCTTTTGCCACCCCCCCCCTCTCATTTGGAATAACAGCTTACATGTTTTGAGCACTAAGAAAGACATATTGTGCTACAAAAATATCTTATGAAAACAAAAACACTGGGTCTGGGCTCCCACCGGCATCGCTTGCCACAAGCGTATAATGAACAAAAACAGTGCAAATGCCGCACAATTCAAAAATACACATTTGTTTGTATAAACATACGACTTGAACAATATGTTTATTGAATGAATCAAATCTGATTTTTATATATTTTTCAATTTTTCACTTCTATTTTGATAGTGATTTCCACAAATTAGATACAAATATTAAAAATCTGGAGTGCACAACAATAATTATTTACAGTGATTACAAACTCATTGTTTGACATTCAATCCTCATTCGTACCTCACTCATCACACAACACAACAACAACTCACTATGAAAACGTGAATGATTCAATAAATGCTGTTAACATAAACAGCAACAAAAGCCAATGTTTACTTCACAATAAATTTGATATAAACCAATGTTTCTGCGTCAATTATTATTCAACCAATTTGGCTACTGAAAGGTCTACGCGTTTCGAACTAACATTATTGCGTAGTTCTCATCAGGACCAATCTTGCACTTGGCTACAAAAGCTGGGAAGTTTGGTGAAATCTTGATTTCTGATTAATCCATAACGTTTGGATTGTGCCCGTCCCGCCTATCTCTGTTGGCAAGTCGGGCGCCTTGCGTTATTAGAGAGGGTTGCCGGTGTCGGTAAAAGTGCTCCGTGGGCAGTTAAAGCGCGGTGTGCTTTTGAAGGGAACGTTCTCCCGTTGCCGGTCAGTGTGTAAGGAGATCGTCGTGTGAGCACATCTTCCTCCGAGGCCGTCCAAACGCCAAACGCTACACTGGCCCCAGTGTAGCGTTTGGACGGCCTCGGAGGAAGGTGTGCTCACACGACGATCTCCTTACACACTGACCGGCAACGGGAGAACGTTCCCTTCAAAAGCACACCGCGCTTTAACTGCCCACGGAGCACTTTTACCGACACCGGCAATCCTCTCTAATAACGCAAGGCGCCCGACTTGCCAACAGAGATAGGCGGGACGGGCACAATCCAAACGTTATGGATTAATCAGAAATCAAGATTTCACCAAACTTCCCAGCTTTTGTAGCCAAGTGCAAGATTGGTCCTGATGAGAACTACGCAATAATGTTAGTTCGAAACGCGTAGACCTTTCAGTAGCCAAATTGGTTGAATAATAATTGACGCAGAAACATTTGTTTATATCAAATTTATTGTGAAGTAAACATTGGCTTTTGTTGCTGTTTATGTTAACAGCATTTATTGAATCATTCACGTTTTCATAGTGAGTTGTTGTTGTGTTGTGGGATGAGTGAGGTACGAATGAGGATTGAATGTCAAACAATGAGTTTGTAATCACTGTAAATAATTATTGTTGTGCACTCCAGATTTTTAATATTTGTATCTAATTTGTGGAAATCACTATCAAAATAGAAGTGAAAAATTGAAAAATATATAAAAATCAGATTTGATTCATTCAATAAACATATTGTTCAAGTCGTATGTTTATACAAACAAATGTGTATTTTTGAATTGTGCGGCATTTGCACTGCACAGTTAAAAATATCTTAGCCAAAACATAACAAAAGAATGACATCATTGATGACATAGCTGATCACATCATTGAGGACATCACTGATTACATTTCAAATGGCAACATCCACGATACTGCTATTCACATAATTCTATAAACCCTTACACCACGTTATAAAAAGAAAGCATGTGGCGTTACGGGCAGAGTTGCTGACTTTGGAACTCGGAAATCAGGTTCGAGAATTGGTATAGGCTCAAGATCCTGTGATTCTGGGCTAATCACTTAATCTCCCCATGCCTAAACAAAATTATTGTGACCTTGTGTAATGTAACTGGTGCTCATGTAAAGTACTCTAACACTTTCGAGACGAGTTTGCACTACCTAAAACTGCACAAAAAACAAGTTGTCAGCAAAGGGGCTATGTCCATATACATAAGATACTGTGTGTACATCTGACATACTAGAGATCATTTTTGACATATGGATCATCCAGAGTATATGGCCGACATTAGTGGCAAAATTCTTACACTGCTATAATGTAAGTAATTTTTGGCAGAAGAAGGAACAAAGACATATGGAGAGCATCCATGACAAAATACTGGCCTGGACACAATTGAGATAATTTTGCACCAACAGCACAATTTAAAAAAATTGGGGGTCAACTTGGTGAGCATCAGGTTTCATTTACTTGGCACACCATGAAAGGTCTTGAATATTTAATGAATGCTCTTTCAAAGCCTACGGCTTTTTAATGAATTTACCAACAAATTCTTAAACAGACATGTGTATCTGTTGTGTTGTTGCCAGGTTTCTACATAACGTTTATCAAATACACACTGGCTAAATTCTTTTTTTTTTTATAGGTTCATAGTACGCCTCTGTAACACTGTGCAATCCAGTACCTCAGAGATTCCAGGCTAGGTCATCTAACAACCTTCCTGGTGCAAATGATCAACCCTTATTCCATTTTCCACTAAGTTCCATTAGGTGCTCCCTTCACCCCTGGATACTGATGCAGGAAAAGGGACCAACTCCAATAGGAGAAAGTGAGATTAGTTTTCCTGTTCCTCAAGCCACATTACAAAAGTTGTGACACTTAATACAATAATCACGCAGTTATTATGGAACTTCAGTGATGTGTAGTGATAACATAAAGGTTGAGGTCATGTAACCACTTCGTAGGAACATTCAGGGCCAAATGTCATATAATGTAACTTTATGTAATGTAATAAAAGTCAAAGGGTGTATGATGTCACATCTGCTACGTGGTAAATTGACATCCATGGATTCCAGACAAAAGGCGGAGGAACCTCAATCACCAGCCTACGGTGTAGCACGGTTACAATGAATTTTTTACAACGCACTACCATTACATCGCAACTTTTACCACGCAAACCATTACAACGCAATGCGCTGGGGGGCGCTCTAGGATAGGGAATGTATTTAATATACTATCCAACACCTTCCCTGCTATCCACGGGGACTGGAGTTGGAATAGTAAATTAAATAATTCACTATCCAGCGCCTAAAAGCATTATGCGTTGTAATGGACTGCGTGGTAAAAACCGTGTTGTAAAGGCATGCGTGGTAAAAGCATGCGTTGTAGTGACACCAATCCCCAGCCTACTCATCTCCACCAGCGGCAATCCCACTCACATCTACAAATTCAACAGATGTTCCCATACAAAAATGAGTGCTGGTTACTATAAAATACTACCACTTTCAGGTCCATCACATAAGTTGTGTGATTATGAACTACTAGAAGAAATAGACACTCCAATGAATAGTGCATCATAGTTGTGGAGGAATGTTATCTCCAATTATACACCAGGTCGAACGATGCAGCACGTCATAGAACATCTCATGCACTCACCAACCCCCAGCCAGCTCAGCTTGCAGAGCAATGAAATGAAATGGAGCAAAAAAAATGCCTAGAGGCATCAAGGTGCTGAACGCGGTTAGCCCTGAAAATGGGAAGGAAGGCGGAATTATAGAGCAATTATCTTAAGGACCCTGAGCCTCCATTACAGAGTGAAGAGTCGGGATTTTAAAGCCTTATGGAATGGGGTATGAGCCTGGAGGCTGGAGATGGAACATGGGAGGGAGTTCCAAAGCTTGGATGCAGCCACCGAGAAGGCTCTGCCTCCCCATCTTGTCTTTAGGAGTGTAGGAACCATTACTCAGTTATGACTAGACAATCAAAGCTGACTAGAAGGAATACACCATTGAAACAAGACTGGATTCCTCGCAGCCTAGTGTTTTGTAATGATTTGTGGACAATACATAAAGCTTTAAAGATAATGTGTTTGTTCACAAGTAGACAGTGGAGCTTAGATTTCCCTGTTGAGACTGACTGATATGTATGAAAATCAAAGACCAGCCTTGCCACCACATTTTGAACCAGCTGCAACTTGGCTATTGCAGTCTTGTTGATGTCAATAATAGAGCACATTGCAATAGTCCAGCTTGGATGAGATCAGTGCCAGAGCCACTTGCTTGCGTGCCGGTAGGGGGATGTAAGGAAATACATTCCTGAGAGTCCTGATCACCCAGAAACAGGTTGAAACCGTCCGATTGACCTGAAGGTCAAATGACAGATTTTTGTCTACCAGTACTCCAAGGTTTTTTTGCAAAGTCTGTGGGATTGGATAATGTACCCAGTATATCTGGTCACCAGGAATTGGTCCAAATGGATGGTTGACTGCTGATGATCAGGACCTTTGTTTTGTCTCCATTGAGTCTGAGGTCATTTTTACCCATCCAGATGGCTACTGCCTGCATACAGTTTTTATAGTTGGTGGAAAGAGTCTCTATATCTTTGGTAATTGACACAATTATTTGTTTGTAATCTGCATATGAAAGAGCCTGTATCCCAAAAGACCTTATGAGCTTAGCCATTGTGGAGACATATAGATTGAATAGTGTAGGGCTCATGGAAGAGCCCTGAGGAATCTCACATGGACTGCAGCCAAACCACAAGCAAGTTTGAGAGATTGTATCAAAGGCTGCAAACAGATCTAGAAGGATCAGTGCCACAGCCTGCCCTGCATGAACCATGGCTCAAATTGAATTGACTGCAGATACTAGTATGGTTTCGGTCCCATGGTTACTCCGGAATCCAAACTGTGAAACATCCATCAGTTCATATTGTTCCAGAAAGGCCATCAGCTGGGTGTTCATGGGCTTTTATCAGGATTTCGGCACTGGTAGGCTAAAGGGAAATAAGTTGGTAGTTTTTTAAATTAGTGGTGTCCAGATTATGTTTTTTAAGAAGTTGCTTAACAGCTTATTTTTTCCACAGTTGTGGGTAACATCCTGCAGTGATTCCCTTATTAAAGGTTGCTGTGGGATGTGAGGCAATAGTGTTTGCTCTCAGCTGGAGAATTTTGGGAGGACAAGGTTCAAAAGTAGAACTTGATTTCAAGCTGAGAACATAGTGCTCCGTCTGTTCATGTGTAAGGAGGGTAAAGCAGGAGAGGGTTGCCGCCGGGCTTTCTCTGGCTAGCAGAGCCTCTGATAGGATTTGCTCAGCAAGGATGTCCCTTTGGGAGAGAATATGGGGCTCTGAGTTGAGGTGTTTGAGTTCTTTTTAAATATTCACGATTTTACTGTGAAAAAAGCTCTCTACTCAATTACATAACTCATGAGAAACCTCTTACTGGAGGGGGCTGAAGGTGCAGATAGAAGGTTAACCAGCTTGAAGAGATCTCTAGAGAATTGGCAGGCGCCAACTTGTTGGTACAGTACAGCGATTTCTCTTCCTTGATGCTGCTTTGCATTCCCCCAGAGTAGACTTGTATGGGGTTCTTTCCTGTGGATCATAGCGTTTTCACCAGGCCCATTCTTGGAGATGAAAGGCCTGTCTTGAAAGTCTGAGGGCCTTATTATAAGCACGGCTGTCCAGGGACTGCCATAATCGCGGTGGTGGTCTAACCACCGCCACCACTGCGGGTCCGCTGTCAGTATTACGAGTGTGGCGGTTGGATCACTACAGGACTTCTGCATCTGCTGGGATCCAGGGTCCAGCGGTGGTGGTGCAGCTGTAAAGGGCAGGAATTTGCTGAAGGTGCCTCTACGGCACCGCCAAGCATATTCTGAGTTGCTTATGAGCCGGCCGGTGAGTCCATCATGTAAAGGGTGGCAGAGATGGCGGATCTAGCGGATCTCGCGTACGCGAATTTGCGAATTTACGGATTCGCAATACGCAAAATCCGCGAACTCTCGCGGATTTGCGGATTTTTATGTTTTTTGTGTTGGCGAGCGTTCGCGAGGATTTGTGGACCATTTCGCAATTGCGAACTTACTTTTCGGCTCGCAACGGCCGCGACTATGTTGTTTCTACGTCTGGTTTATCATCACAGGTTCACAGCACCCTCTGTTTCACCACTGCCACCCTCTGGTACACCCATGCCCCCCTCTAGTACATCCTCACTGCCACCCATTAGGTTTGTTTATCACTGTAGATTATGGGGGTGAAAAAAAGCAAGCACACCTGCCCTGCTTCAACTGCCATGAATTAATTTGGGGTTGAATAATGTGTCAGTGATTTTGAAACTTCCAGTCTGGCTGGCACCTGCTTCCTTCCTTATCTGTAATTTGCTTTCTGTTGCAGTGAAAGCAAGCACACCTGCCCTTCTTCAACTGCCATGAATTAATTTGGGGGTGATTAATGTGTCAGTAATTTTGAAACTGACAGTCTGGCTGGCACCTGCTTCCTTCCTTATCTGTAATTTGCTTTCTGTTGCAGTGCAATTTTTTTTCACAGGACCTTTATGGTCTACTTGTAGCTATTCTATGAGCCTGCTGTTTGGGTCATAGCAGGGTCATGGAATAGTTGCAAATAGGCAACTGAACTCTGGAGGGGCCCCTCAGGAAGCACTAGAGTGAATGGTTACTAATGTTAAGTTTGAACTTTTGCACCTGCTGATTGCTTTCAGTTTAGCAAAAATCGTTTTTCTGCAATTTCGCGCGATTTGCGGGGCGCGAATCCGTGCGAGATCGATTTTGGAAGCCGCGAATGCGTGCGAATACACATTTTTATTTTGCGGCGTGTATGTTCGCGTGATTTTTTGCGTGTTCGCAAGGCGCTTGTAGCTATACGTTTGCGAAGTTACCCTAGCGGTCGTACACGGGCGCGGCCATCTTGTTTGTGTGACGTAATTCCGTTAACGGCCGCTATGTGTAATCTCGCAAAGTGTGCTGCTCGCTAGTACAATTTCGCGCGTGATCGCGAGGAAAATCTCGCGCGAACTTACCCACGCGGTCGTGAATGGGCACGGCCATCTTGTTTCTCATTCATTGCTATGGTTCTGGGCATGCTTTCTGTATCCTCTCTGAATCTCTGCCATCCTTTGCTTGTTTGAAGTTTATTTGATCTATTTTACTTATTATCTATCCCTCTATTTTTCTAGCTCTATATTTTTGTGTTTTCTGCTACTTTTTGTTAATTTTAAACTACTTTTTTAAACTCTTTTCTTTTCTTCTTCCCTGTTCTATTTCTTCTTTATTATTTAACTCATTTCTGCCCAGACCATGGTAAAGGGAGCCGGGAAGCACCCTGAGAAGGGGAAGGGTCCCGCACCCCGTGCCCGGCTCCCGTGCGGGCGTTTGAGGGGGGAGCAAGTGATGCCACGGGAGATCTTTAGCGCGGAGGAGGTGGCCGCACTCATCTTCCACGTCCAGCGCCGCCTCCCCAAGACGATCCTGGGAGGCGGCAAGATCGCAACAGGCTATGGCATCCGGGAGCGCCGGAAGCGGTGGGAGAAGGTGTGCCGGGCCATGTTTAAGCTCTCTGGGGTCCGGCGCACCTATAACCAGGCCACCCACCGCTGGACGGATGTCATGGACCGGGAACGGGACTTGCTGGACGCGCTCGGCGTAGAGGTCCCCGGGCTTGGTGAGTAGTAGTAGCTATTTCTAGCTATTTCATCACTAATCTGTTTTATCCGGCTCTGTTATTTGCAAATCTTTGTTCTTTACCAAGAGCAATAATGCTGCCGATTACATTGTAGGTAAATTATATTTCAAAATCTTCTATGCATTTCAGGTGCACTACTCTCCTTCTCAGTAGCCTTGCTTGCTACTATGCTTATTTGTTTTGTATTTTGTGTTCATTTCATTGGCCTGAGAAATTATGTATGAGTGTAGTGTAAAGAACTGCGTAATGCTAGACACTAAGGGTCATATTTTCAATTACCGGCGCATCCCTGCAAAGTAGCAGGGATGCGGCAGTAATTGTGCGCCATGCCACCACCACCCATTGGCCCAAAACGTCACAGAAGCCTTACGCATCTGTGCCGTAAAGGCGGCGCATTGCTGTAGTTACGTGCCAACGATGGCGCAGCTCCAGCAATGCTCTGGGGTGCCCTATCTCCCCAATGCTGCATCAAGCCGTACGTCGGCTTCAAGCAGGCGCAGGGTTTGAGTCACGCATCATTGTCCTAAAAGTGACTGATTGACATCTTGTAGATTTCCCTCAGCCACTTTTAGGATTCGTTCCTGCGCAGGAACGCCCTCCCTTGCGCCGGAACGCCCCCTGATGGCGCAGGGCTTTACAACGTGATGCATCTCCCATATGCGTTTTTTTTTAATATATACGCCGCACCATGGCGACTCTTTTGTTCTGCCGCTGCGTCACAAAAGTCACGCAACAATGTAGGAAAATGAGCCGCAAGGGACTTCTAAATCAGCCCTAACAGACTGAAGTCCAGTCCTTCCTTTAGACACATGGCTATAAGAAGAAATAGTGGTGGTGGTCGGTGGATTGATAGTTTGAGTATTCACTGATCTGCAAGCAGGATGGACTTTGTCTGTCACTTCGCGTGCTGCGGACTTCTGCCTGCCAGGCCTAGGCAAACCTTTTTAGTAGTCTGTTTATTGAGTTACATAGGAACTTTGAAAGTCAACGGTCCGCAAATCAGGCAATACGAATAATGTAGTATACCACATGAGATAGGTCAATATATCCGGTGGAATAGTTGTCTATCTATTTGCTATTTCTCCAAAATATTTTGTTATTGTTCTTTTGAAATGTTTGATTTGGTTGACAAATCTCATCCATGTTTTCTGGTCTTTCTTTCTTTCATGTTGTACATCAGCTCCCCCCAAGGGCAAGAGGACACAGGAGGAGGAGGAGGAGGGTGCTGTTCAGGAGGATGCAGGCCTGGATCGGGCAGGCGAGGGCTCCTTTGCTGGCCCCAGTAAGTTTTAATTTTAATAAAGAGTACCTATTTTTTCCTAGCGTTCCTCATTCGATTTTTTCAAAATCGTCTTTGATCTTCTTGTAGACTGGATCTAAATTCTTATCCTGCCTCGACTATGACTCCCTGTGGTATTACTAGATTATTCTTATTAGTCTGTGTGTGTAGCTAACTAAGATTGCACATTTGGCAATTCTATTGGACTCCCATTCTAGTCAGCAATAGCTCTATGCACTGAGTGCAGTCCTCTGGGATTGTCAATAATGTCTTTTCAAGTCTTCTAAATGTTTATGCTTTGACAATTGCCAACAATAAAAAGGTGAATGACCACCAAGAAAGAATAAGATACTACTTTACTTTTGGTTTGGATAGGAGGACAATCCATTCTACTACTGTTGCAGGGACACATCTGCACAAACCGAACTATGAACACTAAATAGTGCATTGTTTATCAATTATAATAGGCGCAGGTAGACTTTCTTTCCACATACCTCAGTGATATCAGACTTTGAAGAACCCCCAATCTCCTTACTGACTAGATAGTGTGGCAGAGTCATTTAGCTCCCTAAGTCACCGATGATTGATCCACAATGATCATTAGATTATCCTACGCAGGACAAGAGTACGGAGTCACAGTCAAGAAGTGTCAGAGGCACTCATGCTTGCAAAAATTCCAAAACCTTTAGCTCATCCACTCTAGTCTGGAGGACCAAAAACCACAGAGTCTATTTAAGTATAAAAGCTTTAATAAAACTAAACACATTTATTAAAATCAACTTTGTCATAAAAGTAAACGTTTAACTGCAAATGGAAAAGTGCTTAGTGCTAACGATTAATTGGACACATTTCTTGTGGTCTCACCTGGTTTGAACTTGAGCTTGACCCTGATCGTGTTCTTAGAAGTCAAGCTTCTGTTAGGAGAAAAAGTGTTGTGTGTTAAAAATAAAAAGCAAGCATTCATCAGTTGTGCCAAAAAGTGCAGCAAGACAACAGCCTTCCCTGGAAAAAGGGACATTTTTACTGTAGAGTATACAGTTACAAATTATTACATTGTATGTCGTTTTTTTTTTATTTCTTCATTCCTCCTAGACCAAATATTATATAGTAGTGAGTGGTGTATTTCTAACATTCTTAAATGTACTTTGTAGGTGTAACATCTGGTGGCGGGGCCAGCGCGGAGGTGGTGGTGTTGGGCGAGGACTCTGGGGAGGATGCGGTGGAAGTGCCGGCGGACGTTCCTGTGAGGGTTCGCACGGTGGTGGCTGGAAGAGGTAAGCTATATATTCCTTACTTATTGAGATTGAAGACTGCATAGTGTGCTTTCTGCACGGGTGTATTACAAATCAACCAGGTAGTAGCCTCCTCGAAATGTATTTCGACTTAGCTGTGAAGTTTTTGGTGAGAAGAATCCCAATAAGATCTTAGATGAACTTGATGGATGGGATGAACGAAAAGCGAAAGAAGGGTGTAAGTAAGTGTGGAAGGACGAGAAATTTTATGATGGCTGGCAAAGAAGAATGATATGTGTTTGCTTGGCCCCCGAGGTGGCTGGGAAGGAAAGAATATGGTATGGTGCATGGCTGGGTCAATGATGAAGCAAGGATGGGTGGAAGGAAAACAGCCTGGGTGGGTGAAACAGAAACTGTATGTGTGCATATACTTTGAATGGATGGATGCCTGGAGCATGGTATTATCTGACTCTTAGATAGCACATGTGTATCTAGAGAGAGTAGATGGTCGCTGGATGAACTAAGTGTTACCTTGAAGAGCATGTAACACCGCACCCGCACGTCCGTTCCAGTGTAGGGAAGGCAAGGAAAAGAAATTGTAAATTTGTCCAATACTACCATGAATAGTAGCAGTAGTTTGTATTGCAACTGCAAGCACAGCATATATCCGGTTATTACGGTGGACACTCCGTACCTCTCTAAATAACTTTAGTTTAGTAGTAGTACGTCATTCATGTGTGGGTGTATCACTGTTCACTCAATAATAAGCAAAGCACCTAAAGTCATCCCATATGTCATCAAATACATCCCATGTGAAGTGATAGATAATCTAATTATTTAGCTTCTTCGTTTTCCTTTTCTAGTACTCATTTGCACTGTAGGGTGAAAGGTAAATTAATTAAGCAGTAGCCCTTGTAACAGAGTATTCTCAGTGCCACCCGTAATAGAAAAGTAATAGCTTCACCACCTGCATGTACTGGACCGGTACAGTAACGCAAGTCTGTCTCACTCATCATGGTGTGCGTCTGTTTTTCTCGGGTGCAAGTTCACTGCGCTGGCATTCTGCGGCTTGCATAAGATAACGTACCAATTTTCCTAAACAAGAGAGAAGAAGAAGAATAAGACTGGTGTACTGTCATAGTCGACTGTAATGGAAGTCCATAGTGGTCGTAGAATTTGTTCATTAAACTACCACTAATGTTAGAGCAAGGATGCAGAAGTGGGAGGTTAGATAGATACTGTCCTCAATAGTTATGTACTGTGCTTTCAATTTGCTACTTGTACTGTGACACAACTTTCGGCTCAATCACTTTGTGTTATTAATGTGAAGGAGCATTGGTTACAGACTATGTCTTTCTTTCTTCATATAGTTGCTCCTTCCAAATCGACATCACGGAGGGAGCAGGCTCGAATGGCCCGGCAACGGAGGCTGGATGCCACTGTCGCCGAATATCGGCGGCTGGTGGCCCTGGAGGAGGAGGAGGACACGCAGTCGACCGGTGCAACCACAACATCCTCGACTGGGACAGCTGCATCCTCCTCCGTGACCCCACGGGCTGCCAGCCAGCGCAGTGCTCCAGCGGTACGGAGCCGGGCTAACAAAGCCAACCGCCACCGCCAAGCAGCAAAAAGACCAGCTGCCCCCCACAGGAGCTGCAAGGCACGCCAGCGCCGCCTAGGAGTCAGAATGTCCTACCTGGAGCAGGAGGTCCTTAGGTACAAGAACTTGGTGGAGGGCCTCCGCTTCGACCTTGCCACCCTCCGCAAGGAGTATGATGCCCTGGCCGCAAAATTCACCAGCACCCTCCAGTAGTGGAGTGTCCCTTGCCCTTTTTTTAGAGACTTTTGGGGGGTGGGATTTGGGAGTTGGGTTCTTTTTGGGACTTTTCAAAGACAATCGTTGGGGTTAGGGAGGGTCTTGAGGGAGATTATTTTGTTAGGGCTACATAAATATACTTTTTTAAACTTTATCTGACCATACCTGTTATTTACTGCTTTTCAGTCTGGTGGGTGGGGGTGTAACAGTAAGTTTGTTTTCCTGAAGAGTCCCAGGACTTTAGTAGTACTACCGTCAATCTCTCGTCTAGTCCTAATACTCCATTATACTACCTCCCACCAAACGCTTATCTTACCTGTAATTTGTGTTAGAAATTAGGGCTAGGCCCAGGGCTGGCTCCACGTGAAATGGGGATTAAGGTTGGCAATCCTGGGCGGATGAAATTTCCTCATTGCGGTGGTACTAGTGGTGTGACACAGTGGCAGTTGCATGCCTATGGAAAAAAAGAAAACGAAACCTGGTTTGTCCTTACTGTAGCATTACAACGGTTACGGTACGATCGAGAATATAGCAGGTGACAGTACACTAGAACAGTGCCACAATGTAGCCTAACAAATGGTAAAGTATTGCAAGTATAACTAGTACTTGCGTTGAATTTATTTGACATTGGCTCCTACTACTACAAGAAATAGTACTGAAGCTGAGTAAGTCTAGAATATATCCTCGTATTCCTTCACCAGCCTGTTGCTATGACCTTATCCTCCCCAGCAAGTGTGTGGAATTATTGATGTCATTTAGTCAGACATCAAGCAAAACCACACAGCCCGGGGGAAGAGGGTTAGGGTTTGGAAAATGGATGGGAATGGGGGTTTCTTTTTGGGTAGGTTTTGTTGAGAGAAAGAAAAAAAAGCACAGCATGGACAAACAATAATTGAAGATAAAGAAATCTTTGGGTACAAACTAAAGCTAACCACATGCAGTCACACTCATAGAAGAAAACAATGGATACTGTATCTGTATTCTGTATGTTGTTGGAGTTGTCCTGTTGAATTTGGTAAGTAAGTTGCATGCAGCAAACAATTCCTCTTATTAGCGGCACTCCTCCATTCCAGCTGACGCTTCGTCCATCAATGTTGGTGACCACTGACAGAAGACACCCTGTCCACTGCCTGCCTGGCGGATGTTGACTGAAATCCGGCCTGTAATTATTGAACGGAAAACAGGAAGTGCTATTACAATACCACTGATAAATAAATATAAGGTATGTACGCTGTGTGGAGGAAAAAGTCACACTTTGATTTCCCTAATAGACAGTACAATATTTTTGAAATTGCGTACTCTGTCTGAGTCACCTTTTTAAGGATAAATAAGTATGGCCAAAATAATTTAGCGGATCTTTCCCCTCAAGCTAGGTGTACTGTAAACTGTGTTTTAGAACAAAAATTTGAACTTCCCAGCAATGCTCCCACCAAGACCCTTACTAAAGTCAGTCGCAAAAATGTAGAAGACCCCCAATCAGATCTCAAAAAACGAGGCCTAGCAGAAAAATGGTGACAAAACGTACTTTGAAAGTAAAATTAGGCCCAAATACACCCTTACCCACCGTGGATTGTATTCAAACGACTTGCAAGCAAGCAAAAGTATCCATAGCCAGCATCGCTCCAAGAGTGCTCTAACACCCCAGAACTGAGTTGCAATAGAACACCCCGAAACACATGCAATCCTGCTGCTAGGGCTAACCCTAACGAACCCTAAGTTACAAAAAGTGCCAAAAGGTTTTTCCTTATGGATTTTGTCCTAAACACTTCTATCCGGTATTAGACCTTCACAGGAATGCCCCAAGAGACCCGCCAACCCACCCGCAAAAAAGCACGCGACAACACCCCCAAACAGCCAAAAAGCAAAATCTCATACTTACAATATCTCTCGACCTTCGGTCCAAACGCGCTATGCAGCTAGGTCATCATCATAACTCCTGTTTTCCACCACGGGTTTCCTGAAAAGCAAATGCAATCAAGATTAGACTGTCGCATCAGTGCTTCGGCAGAGACCCCGCAACCCACCCACAAACACCAGGAAACCCCCCAAAACGCTACATTGAGCAAGATGTCAGAAGAAATAGCAAAAAAAAGGCTTTTCCTTATGGATTTTGTCCTAAACACTTCTATCCGGTATTAGACCTTCACAGGAATGCCCCAAGAGACCCGCCAACCCACCCGCAAAAAAGCACGCGACAACACCCCCAAACAGCCAAAAAGCAAAATCTCATACTTACAATATCTCTCGACCTTCGGTCCAAACGCGCTGTGCAGCTAGGTCATCATCATAACTCCTGTTTTCCACCACGGGTTTCCTGAAAAGCAAATGCAATCAAGATTAGACTGTCGCAGCAGTGCTTCGACAGAGACCCCGCAACCCACCCACAAACACCAGGAAGCCCCCCAAAACGCTACATTGAGCAAGATGTCAGAAGAAATAGCAAAAAAAAGGCTTTTCCTTATGGATTTTGTCCTAAACCCTTCTATCCGGTATTAGACCTTCACAGGAATGCCCCAAGAGACCCGCCAACCCACCCGCAAAAAAGCACGCGACAACACCCCCAAACAGCTAAAACGCAAAATCTCATACTTACAATATCTCTCGGCCTTCGGTCCAAACGCGCTGTGCAGCTAGGTCATCATCATAACTCCTGTTTTCCACCATGGATTTCCTGAAAAGCAAATGCAATCAACATTAGACTGTCGCAGCAGTGCTCCCAGACCCCAAAACTCACCCACAAACACCCGGAACCCCGCCAAAGAGCACCTCAAAGGCAAGCAAGTCAGCAAAAACGGCAAGAAATTTCCGCCTCATATTTGGTCCAAAACACTTTTATCCGTTATTAGAGCTTCACAGCAATGGGCCCAGAGCCGTCAATTCACCAGCAAAGAAGTAGAACACCCCCACAAGTGCTGAGTCTTTCTTCATTGGGCGTAATCCAGCCCTCTGCTTTGAGGGAAATAGGAGGAGGAGGATAGAGGAGCATGTTCTTCTGAACTTGTGAACCTGAGGAATGTAGACTGCGGCACCTTCAAATCAATAAGCAAACAAGTGAAGACAGTTCTGCTGATGGGCTTGTTTTTGGGATTAGGTGATTAAAGTTTGAATTAAATTAACAGTGCAAAACAAAGAAAGACAGACACACAGGAATAAAAGTGAATAAGGATGAAAAAAAAGTTATTGATTCACTGTCTCATTTTCAGGGCTCGGTGTCAGGGAATAAGAAGAAGATTTCGTCATCATACTCGGCGAATTCAGGCAGGATGAGGTCAGCATCACCGAACAGAGAACAAATCCCCTCATCTACGTTGCCGTCCTCCTCGTCTTCATGTGGCGTGCTTTCTCGTACTTTGTAATCTGGTGGTATGAGGTGCTGATTCATCTTGATCATTGTTAGCCGCTCCACATTTTTGGGCGAGAGGCGGCTCCGTTTGGGAGTTACAATGCCACCAGCAGCACTGAAAACACGTTCAGAAGACACACTTGCGAGTGGGCAAGACAAATAGTTTATAGCCAGGTTGGAGAGCTGTGGCCACAATTGTTTTTTCCCATGCCAATACTGCAATGGCTCATCATTAAGAAAGACCTCTGTTGAGTCATTCAGATAGTCCTGCACCATCGACTCAAGGTCCTCAACGGTTCCTCCACTTTGCTTACTTTTTGCTGTGCCTGTGACCTTTTTTCGAGAACCATACCCAAGCAAACTTAGCCAATCCTCTTCAGCAGCGAATGTTACTCTTGTGTGTGGTGCAGATGATCCGGTTGCCGGTGTCTTTAACGGCTGAGAGGTCACTTGTGCCACAGCCACAGGTGCAGAAGTGGATTCTTTTGACTGGGGATGGCCTGCTGATGCTGATGCTGATGTACTGCCTTCTCCTTCAATATCCTGCCGTTCTTTTTCAAACCTCTTGGCTGACCAGGCGAGCCAACGTTTGTACTTTTGAACATCTTCATCAGCAAAAGGAAAGAATGCTTGGCCTGCCAGCGCCTTTTTGTAGCGTGGATCCAGAATAGTAGCACAAATGTAATGCTGTTCTGAGTTGATCTTTTTAAGACTTTCATCACCACGTAGGCGCTCTAATAATTTCTCCGACAAAAGAAAAGGGTCTTTGTTTTTTTCAACTTTTTCTAACTCAGAAGACACCGCCTTCAGTTGGTGCTCCAGCATGCACAACAATGGGATAGCTTTTCCCAAATTACAGTCCTCCTGGCTGACTGCAAGCGTGAAGAACTCAAAAGGACGAAGCATGTCTGTCAGGCTTTTAACTATTTCCCAGTGCGCCGCATCCATCCTCAGGTCCTTCTGAGCTGTACCCAGTGTTAAGAAATAGTGATCGAGTACCGTATACTGCTCATACAGACGCTTAAGCATGTAGAAGGTTGAGTTCCAACGTGTTGCCACCTCCTGGATGAGTGCTTTCACTGGCATTCGACGTTCAAGTAGCAGGCTCCTCAGATGCTTCCGGGCCTTAAAAGAATGGCTGAAATGGTTGCACATTTTGCGGCAGGTGGCACGCTGGACTTTCTTTATCACTCAAGAATTTTTGAACTACCAGGTTGATACAGTGCGCCAAACACGGCACTCTGAAATAGTCACCCAGCGCCATGGCCTTAACTACATTGGCGCCATTATCCGTGGAAACATAACCAATCTTGCGTTTTTTTGGGGACAGCCAGTGAAAGACCTTTTTGTTGAACTCGTCCAAAATGTTTTGTGATGTGTGACTTTTCTCCAAGCCAAACATGGCTAGTGTTGCATGTTTCCGAGCAGCTTTAAAAACTTAGTCCGGGTCAACACCTGCGTTTAGCTTTGCTTTAACACCTGAAAAAGAGACCCAGTGTGCAGTGATGCACATGTAATCAGCGCCTGCGCCACTGGTCCACATGTCTGTTGTCAGATGTATAGTGTGAACAGCACTCTTCTGCAAAGCTGCCCCAATCGCCTCCAGCACATCTTCATGTAGTGCTGGAACCGCAACTCGGGCAAAATAGAACCGGCTAGGAACCTTCCATTTAGGGCAGAGCGCTGCCACTAATTCTAGAAAACCTACCGCTTCTACAAAAGAAAAAGGGAGAAGGTCCACAGCTAGCATTTTAGCCAGCTTAGTGTTATACAGACGCGTCAGTGGGTGGTTGCGTTCATATGGCGCGTCTGAAGAAAACATGGTTCTAATGTTGCCCTGGACCAAGCATTTACGGGATGATAATGACTTCGTTGACCCAATTATGCTCGCTGGTGAACTTTTTCGCGTTGGTGTCTCACTCGCTCCAACACTCTTAGTGTGTCTCACATGGGGTGTGCTGCTGACAGGGGTACTGGGTGTAAGTGAAGTGTTTGACGCGTCTTCTTCCTTCTCGTCATCATCAGATGAAACATCAACGTTTTCTTGACTTCCAATTCGGGCTTCCTTGATCGCCTTTAGGTGCGCAAACCATTGGACAGTGTGCTGTCTCCTAAGATGACCTCTCTGGCCTCCGGTACCATAGTTGGTACCAAACTTACCACGACTAACTGCTTGCTTACAAATGGTACAAATGGCGAACTTTTCCCTTTGTGGGCAAACAGTAAAGAAGTCCCAAACTGGGGACTTGAAGTGTCTGTGGGGGCCGGAGGAGGCGGCGATACTGGTGGTGGTGATCATGCTGCTAATGCCAGATGAAGTGGAGGATCTGGATTGCCCAACTTTTGTACGTTGTGCACTTTCACCGCCACTAATTAAGGTCGAGGTGGATGGAGGTCCCTTCTTGTGAGAAAGAAATATGGAAGCGGTACGAGTTGGTGTACTACTTAACTCCAATGATTGTGGTGTTTCCACTGCCTCCTCGTCGACAACATCATCATCATCACGCTCAGCAGCTTTTCGGGCTAGGGTCAAAATGTCTGTTTGCTGCATGCCCGCTGGGGCTGCAGTGACCTTTATGATGACTGGGTCGTCGTTGTCAGAGTTTTCATCAGCAGCAGTATCCGCCACTTCTTGCTGAGCCTCATCATCACACTCCATAAGTCTGAGACTTTGGACGAGCTTCCTTTTACGCTTAACTACCTTTGTCAGATCATGGTGTGCCTCACTCTCAGACGGCAGTGGTGCTGGTTCCCAAGTTTGATCCGTATCATCAGAAGGAGGTGTGCTTGAAGAAGATGTAGACACCGCCCTTGATCTCTTCCTTGCTAGGGGTGTGGAAGACAATGAATGATCATCAGGAGGAGTGTCTTCCTCAAATGATACCTCACCTTGATTGTCGATTTCCTGATGTGCCCCTACTTCGGGAGGAACAACTATTGTGGGCACTTGTGACCCTCCATGCACCTCTGCTTGCGCATCTCCTTGCGCTGCCTCTCCTTCCACATGTACTTGGGCTTGTACTTGCACATGTGATTGTTGTTGCGGCTGTGGTTGTTCAACACTCGTCAGATGAGCTACAACAACCTGTGTTGATTGAGGGACATTGCTGCTGCTTTCTTGCGATGAGCCAACATCACTGGTCGATGGTGATTGAAGAACTATACTGGCTGCCTCTGCAGCACTCAAGGGCTTGGACTTAAGTTGGCGTGGTGGTGGTGATGGCACTGAGCCCAATAGAGCGGGGGTGCTGCTGCCAGCTTGGTCCCCAGCAGATCCCGCTGCTGCTGCAGGCATACTTTTTTTTTTACTCCCAAAAAAAGGGGCGGCCGGCACACCAGTCTCCTTGGTAACTTGCTTCTTCTGCTCCTTACTGGCACCTTTCTTGCTAGAGGAGCTACGGGTAACTTTTTTTGGGGCCATCTTCTTCAGAGCAGGTCAGAACAGCAGGCAGCAGTTGCACGAGTTGCAGAGTTGTCTGTGTCCAGACGTGACGTCGCGTGACGTTATGCTGCACACACACACCGCTGCAGGACTTCTTCCTGGCACTGGTGGTTCTCTTGAGTCTTGTGCACCTAAAAGCAATGGAAGACAGAGGAACATCAGTTCAGTTATACACCCCAAAAAATCGACAAAACACAGAAAAATAAGCACAATCCCATGCCATCCATGATGTTTACATTCAAGACACCCCACAGAAAGACTAGGCCCATGCAACACTCACTACCCCTGGGCATAATGGATGAAAAGTAGGCAAAATAAGTGCAGGCCTCAGACACTGCCTCTTTTCAAAATGGCCCCTTACACCCCAAGCCAGTCCACATCATCAGTACACCCCAAAAAAACAGAAAAACACCCACAAATCACCACAATCCAATGCCATCCAGGATGTTTACATTAAAGAGAGTGAGACCACACTACAGGCACACTCAGTCCATGCACCACTACCCCTGGGCAAAAGGCCACACCAGCAGCCCCCAAAAAACGACAAAAACCACAAAAAACAGCACAATCCCAGCCCATCCATGGCCTCAATGGTGTTTAAATTCAAGAGGACACCCCACAGAAAGACTAGGCCCATGCAACACTCACCACCCCTGGGCAAAGGGCCCCACCAGCAGCCCCAAATAAACGACAAAAAACAATAAAATCAGCACAATCCCAGCCCATCCATGGCCTCAATGGTGTTTAAATTCAAGAAGACACCCCACAGAAAGACTAGGCCCATGCAACACTCACTACCCCTGGGCATAATGGATGAAAAGTAGGCAAAATAAGTGCAGGCCTCAGACACTGCCTCTCTTCAAAATGGCCCCTTACACCACAAGCCAGTCCACATCAACAGTACACCCCAAAAAAACAGAAAAACACCCACAAATCACCACAATCCAATGCCATCCAGGATGTTTACATTAAAGAGAGTGAGACCACACTACAGGCACACTCAGTCCGTGCACCACTACCCCTGGGCAAAAGGCCACACCAGCAGCCCCAAAAAAACGACAAAACCACAAAAAACAGCACAATCCCAGCCCATCCATGGCCTCAATGGTGTTTAAATTCAAGAGGACACCCCACAGAAAGACTAGGCCCATGCAACACTCACTACCCCTGGGCAAAGGGCCCCACCAGCAGCCCCAAAAAAACGACAAAAAACAATAAAATCAGCACAATCCCAGCCCATCCATGGCCTCAATGGTGTTTAAATTCAAGAAGACACCCCTCAGAAAGACTAGGCCCATGCAACACTCACTACCCCTGGGCATAATGGATGAAAAGTAGGCAAAATAAGTGCAGGCCTCAGACACTGCCTCTCTTCAAAATGGCCCCTTACACCCCAAGCCAGTCCACATCAACAGTACACCCCAAAAAAACGAAAAACACCCACAAATCACCACAATCCAATGCCATCCAGGATGTTTACATTAAAGAGAGTGAGACCACACTACAGGCACACTCAGTCCATGCACCACTACCCCTGGGCAAAAGGCCACACCAGCAGCCCCAAAAAAACGACAAAAACCACATAAATCAGCACAATCCCAGCCCATCCATGGCCTCAATGGTGTTTAAATTCAACAAAACAGTTGTATCATGCACCCATAACCAACCCTGGTCCTACTGGATACTGTGGCTACCCACAATTTAATTTATTTAATGTTCTGAAAAAGTTCCAAAATTGTAGTTGCAGCAACTGTAATGCCCCAAACAAACTTACTTGTGAAAGTTGATTTCTAATCCAAAAGTGATCCAAAGAAAGTCAAAAAGGCCTCAAATCCAAATATCCAGCAGCACCCACAAAAAGTAATCCTTCCAGCTCCAGATCCAAATGAAAGTGACCAGGAGATGGACAAAGCACTGGGAGGAGCCTGCTGGCCAGGAACAGGAAGTTGGAGACTGTGGGGCACTTCCTTCCCTCCCCCCCCCAAAAATGGACTCCTTGCAAAAAAAAAGGCCATGCAAATGTCAACCTGAGGAGTGATTCTGATAAAAATCATCATTTTCTGAAGGTTTATCCTGTTTGCTGGTGGATTTCTTGTGCAGAATTGCAAAATCTCTATTTCGCGAGTGCGAGATTGTTCCTTTCCGCCGCAACTACGTGTTCGCAATTGCGAACTCTCGCGAGGTGTGCTGTGCAAGGTGGCAAGCCGCGATTACGTATTCGCGGGCGCCAAACTCCCGCGGGATCACGCAGCAAGATCCAAAATGGCGCAGCACTCGCAAAATATGATCGAGAAAAACAACTCGGCAAACGCTTAATGACGGAAAGTGAACGCCGTGCACCACGCCGCGCGCCGCAACCAAGCAAAAAATCCGCCGCAAGTGGATTCACGGATTTTCGACAAATTCGCGAGAGTTCGCGGATTGCGAATTTGCCGAAAATCCGAAAAATCCGCGAGCGGAGCGGATTTTACGCCCATGCTTACTAACAGGGCCCCCTACCACTTCTGGGACTGGAAGTGCATGCAGTGTGCACATGTTGTACCCCCTGGAACTGCACCCCTGTTCCTGCACGGTCTGGCATGCTCAACATGGTGCATACCACATTGTGCAGGAACGTGATGCAAGCACTCTTGCGGCAGCGGTCTGCCTCTAAGTCTCTCATATGAACCTAACACAGCCGCTGCAGTACCACCTGACCGACCTGTATTGGACTCATAATCCAGCAGGGGGGTGCACCACAGGCTCGGTGGAACACCGACAAATACAGCGATGGCTGTGCTGCAGGAGGACCAACAAACTTGAAATATGGCCCTAAGTTTCTCCAAAAACTATTGGGAAGTTGGCACCTATTCGGCATATAAGTTTTATTAATGCAAGCAGCAATATTTATGGCAGTAGTGAGCCAGGAGGAGAAATCAGCAGCTTAAAGTTCCATATCCTTATGATCAGTCCAATTGCAGATATTTAGGACATGGGATAAGGCTTCTTTGCTAAATCTTTTACAATTTATTTTAGACGTTCTTTGTTTCCACAGTTAGGGATCTCCTGTATATGAGGCTAGGAGAAGAAAGAGAAAGAGACATCATAATGGTCGGACCTGTTGATGGAGGGCCTTCGAGACCTTGAGGCGAGGGTAATTAGAGAAGATACCATACAAAGTATTGCCGGCTGAGTGTGTTGGTGTCATAAATAATTGTGAGAATCCACGGCATGTCATCATGTCCCTAAAAGCCCAAGAGTCTATGCACCTATCATTTTCCAATTGGAAATTAAAATCCCCCAGAAGCATTATGTTATGTTTTCCAAGGTATGGTTCTATTCGCTGTGCAAACTCTTCTATGAAGACGGGCCTAGGTCCAGGGAGTCTGTAGACTAGGACCCCAATGAATCAGTAGGTAGGCAGTATTTTTATAGAGAAATGAAGCGCTTCACAGGGGGTCGTGCCTGGAAAGTTTCCTTGAGGCATGTGTTTTGTGTACCACTGCTAGCCCTCCCCCTGTTTTGCCTGTCATCCATACTAATATTATAAAGAGAGAGCCCAAACCTTTGAGGCGGGTAATCTCAGTAACCACAGCACCAATCACAACACCCAATACAGCATTGGAAAGGGCAGTTGCAGCAGAAGGACATAGGCTATGCAGACGGCCACCATATACATTTAAAAGGTAAAAGAACCGTGCTAGCAAAGTAGTCTTTTGTGGGCGTGTCTGCGTTCTGCTGGGGGCGTGACAAACGCTGGGGCGTGTGGTACGTTCCGCCCTTCATGCCAATGTGAGTCGTAATTGCGCCGGATCAAGGGGCACGCTGGGGGCGTGACACGCTGGGGCCGTGACAAACGCTGTGGGCTTGTGTCCGCGCTGTGGGCGTGTGTCCGCCCTTCATGCCATGTGAAGCACAAATTACGCAATTGCGCCACATCAAGGGGCACGCTGGGGGCATGACAAACGCTGAGGGCGTGTGCTATGTTCCGCACTTCATGCCATCTGGGTCGTACATTAATCAGATCATCTGCTGTGGCCGTGTGCTGGGGGCGTCACAAAGGCGTTCACCTCGAAGCGTGGTAAGTAACCATTCGCAAGACTCCCATGGGGGACTGCCCGTTGTCTCACACATACTGGGGGTGCCAAATGCAGTGTGTGCCTTGGCCTGGGTGCGTCTGAAAGGGCCGAACACAGTGTGTGGCTTGGCCTGGGTGCGTCTAAAAAGCACTCGGGCCGAAGAGCGTCAGTGTGGGTTATAAAACAATAAGAACAGTGGGAAACAATCATTCAAGACTCACACAATTCTAATTGTTAGACGGTCGCCGCTGGCCCTCAAGCGTGGGCACACGCGACTGAGCGTGTCTGCGGGGACAATTACTGAAGCCTCTCATGCGCGCTCTTACTGAACTATCACATTAAACCAAATTACACGCGCCTGCTAATATCAGCCAGGGCTGTAGCCGGGCTCAGGTGGCGGATCACTACACTAATTACATGTGCCTGCTAATATGAACCAGGGCTGCAGCTGGGCCTCAAGCGGGGGGACATGCGCCTGCTAACATCAACCAGGGCTGCAGCTGGGCCTCAAGCGGGGGAACACGCGAATGACCATATCTGAATACACACATTACACACATTCTATTTCATACCCGGACAACGTCGGGACGGGCTGCTAGTGTTTAATAATTGTTTTACCCTGGGGATGGCATTTACAAGGGTACCTTTTATGTATAGGGGGCACTTTCTCTGTTTGCGCTTGGCACACCTTATACAGGTTCGCAGGGCGCAAACGGGGAAAGTCTGTCCAGTTACATAGAATGCTCAGCCCTCAGGACAGCTGTGAACTCGCACTGCTCTGTGGCAGTGCATTCAGCTGAAAAACTGAGCGGCTTTCAAGTATCCGCTCAGCAAGGGGCGCTAGGTGGCGCCAAACCAAGATGGCCGCACTGTAGTGAGGCTCTCGCCAGATCGAGCCTTTGATCAATCCTTCTGACCATCCTGACCGGGGACAGCTGTTCTATCTCCCCGCCGTGGTGACCGCGGCGTCATTCCACATTCAGCGGTGCAAGCGGCGTTGGAATCGACCGTCTGTGAGCGAAGATATCCGCTGCTTTACTCGGAGGCGGCTCGGGCTGTCTGCCAGTGACCCGCCGCTCCGGGGCCTGCTGGCTGGGAAACTCCGGGGATTTGCGGCCTAATCGGGGCTGCGGACACACCGACTGCGGACCAGACTTTGTGCCGTCGCTTCCTCTGCGCCTGTGTCTTGCTGGAGGGGGACCTCCCTACATTGAAGGTGAGCCCTTCCTCTTACTGCCACCTCCTGGGAGTGATTGCAGACGGCCATTAACGACGGAAAGGGCGCGAAAAAGGCCATTGACGGCGGAGCGGAGTTCAACGGGCAGTGGCGGGACACACTATCTGGCGCCGCCTCCCACACTGCCTCACGGACCGCATAGGTGCTAATACAGCCGGGACACTATTAAAATCTGACAGGGAGCAAACATTTATCCTGCGCTGTAGCGCATTGAGACTGCACTAATCCCACTTGCTATTCTTGACCTTCCCGCCGCCCTCGCATTGCTGGAACCCCAAGCGCGGTAGGCTCGTCCATGCTGCTTGTGTGACCCTGCGGGCAATCCCTACAGCGCTCACTGTACCCGCCTGCTCTCCTGAGACGACCTTCCCGCCTTTCATTACACGACGTGCACTGCCGAGGGGTTGTCCCGCACCGGCCCAGAGGGCTCATCGTTTCCGGCTCACATCGACGAGGCGCGGAGGCCACCTCACCGCTCCCTCGCCTGCATACGTGACTTTGCCCACTGGCTACACTGAACGCTGGCGATACCTGACCAAAGCCACTTGATAGGCTACAGGACATAACCTGCAAGGTGAACTGGCCCCCTTTACAATTGCGGCGTCGCTTTCCTGGCTGCTCTTCTGGCTACTCTCCTGTTGTGATCCGCATAGAGGGACCCTAGCTGGTGCATCGGTGGGTGGATTAAGTTAACGCCACTTGCGTCTCCTGCTTCACCTGTGGCGGGGGAGACATTGTTCACCAGCCCTGCTTTACTACTTTGGGCTCGTGAGCCAAGGACTTCAAATAGACGTCGCCTCTGAACTACACGGCGCCCATAGTGCCACTTACAAGAGAACCTTTTCAGCCCTGTAATTCCGTCTTGTCCCTTAGACGCTACCTCGCGTCACCACACACTGGCTGCTCCTACCACGCCGGCTTCGCGTGCGCCTAGACGTGACATGGGCCGCAATGACGCCAAACAGACGAAAATACCGTTTGAATCTAAGCGGGCCTCCAGAAACACGCAAGAACCCAAAGATAGCCCTCCCGCCCGTGGCCCTCCTGCTGACGACTGGAAAGCCTTGCTGCTGACCATGCAACAGAGTCTGACAAGTATAGACGCCAAAATCGACACGATCAATACTCGCATGGATAGTGTGGTTACCAAATTGGAACAGCATGACACCAGACTTAAAGAAGCGGAAGATAAGATATCAGATCTGGAAGATGGTGCCACTACGAATGCCAGGCAGGTGACCCAAATGGACAGGCTCTTAAAAATCATCGCGGAGAAAAACGAAGATTTAGAAGCCAGGTCCAGGCGCAACAACATCCGCGTCCTGGGCCTTGCGGAGTCCACCAACACTGGGAAAATGGAGGTGTTCATCGAAAATCTGGTTGTCGAACTCTTTGGTAAAGAATCGTTCTCCTCGCACTTAATAGTGGAGCGAGCACACAGATCCTTGGCCGCACGCCCACCGCCAGGTGCCCAACCTCGCCCCATCATAGCGAGATTCCTCAATTATAGAGACCGGGATGCGGTGCTCCGTCGAGCGAGAGAGATTGGCACGGTAGGCTACTGTAACACTACACTCTCATTTTTCCCGGACTTCACCCCGACGGTGCAGGAAGCCAGGAGGAAATTCTTAGGTGTAAAGAAGAAGCTCCAGGATCGAGAGATGACGTACGCCATGCTGTACCCGGCGAAATTGAAAGTTTCCCACGGGGGCAAACAACACTTCTTTCAAAATCCTCAGCAGGTGGAGGACTTTCTTAAACGCCACAGGGCGGACGAAACCAGAGGAGGCGCTGAAAACCATCGCTCCAGGTCCACTTCGCCTATGAACCAGCAGGAATAGTCCATACTCACAGTGACTGCTCCGTGGACAAGGAGAGGTGACGGACTAGGCGCCAACACCATGGTGAGATACAAATCGAAAATGTTGCTTGACTTGGTATACATATTTGGCAGGCTCGATCGCCCACCTCCGTCCCACGCCAAGAGACCGGGTCTTTACCTGGTTCCAAGTGGGTGCGAGTAGGGATGTGGATGGCAAGTTTGGTGCCCCTAGTACGGTACCCCAATGGGCGAGCCCCAAAATCTCCCTTCTTGTGGTAGAATGGAGGGATATGTGACATTGCTAATGTTTTTAAGTTGGGGAATGGGAGGGATAGTGGGGATTGGGAGGGTTCAAGATGCCCGGCGAGTTGGGGTTGCCGGAGTGGGAGGAGGAATGTTCCAACATATTACCTGCAGGACTGCATTGTTTATTGTTCACGCTAGCAGTTGGGCATACCGAGAGGGTAGTTGGGGTTCGATTCATATATCTGCTGCCAGTGGTTATTTGTGCATGGATGTTGTAGCTGTTTGGCGCTCATTCTTTCCGTTAGACATATGGGAGACGTAACTGAACCGCAGCCCGCCTCGCAGTTCCGAGTAACCTCCTGGAATATACGTGGGTTAAATAACCCGAAGAAAAAAAGACAAATACTGGGGTATCTTGACAGGCACGGGATATCTGTAGCTATGTTGCAAGAAACTCATCTGATGCCTAGCGGTTCCCCTCCATTCGCTTCTAGATGGGCTGTGAGCAGGGTGTTCTCCTCCTATTCTAATTACGCTAGAGGGGTAGCAATACTGGTGAAACGGGGTACACATTTCACTCCAGCTGGGACTGAGATAGATGCTGAGGGGCGCTACTGTATGCTATGGGGGAAATTACACTCGCACACAATATTGTTTGCATGTTACTATGGTCCTAATACAGATGACCCTGAGGCTCTTCTCACCCTGTGGGGGAAAATACAGGCATTGGGGATAGATCACGTGGTGCTGGGGGGAGACTTCAACACGGCCCTCATACCCGCACAGGACAGGTCGCACCCACATGCCTCTCATTACACTAATACTCAGCGATCACTACTAGGAATACTGAGGGAGCACCGCCTGGTGGATGCGTGGCGACATATGCATCCCACTGCCAAACAGGGTACTCATTGCTCTGCGTTCCACTCCACATGGGCCCGCCTAGACTATGTGTTTGTTTCAGCAGGTTTATCCCCATGGTTAACCAAAGCAAGTCATCTGGCGCGCACATACTCAGATCACTCCCCGGTTCTTCTCTCCCTAACCATTCCCCTTACCACACCCCCTTTCTTGAACTGGCGCCTGAATCCCGCACACCTGACTGACACTGCCTTCACTGCTGAATTGGAGCAGGAAATCACAGAGTTCTTTGAACGGAATATTAATTCAGTTTCTAGTCTCACTACAGTTTGGGAGGCCTTTAAAGTGACGATGAGGGGGAGTTGTATCGCCAAAGGGGGGGGAGTTCTCAAGGCGCTGCGAACAGACATACACAAGCTTGAATTCGAGCTCCGTCAGCTAGAGCGAGAGATGGCGAATGGAGACAGGGACGGCGCAGCGCATGCTCAGATCAGGGAAAAACTGAACGAATACTCAGAAGCGGCAGATAGGGAAGGCAAATTTCTGGGTAAGCCCTTCAACGCTCGGGTATATGGTGAGGGAGACAGACCTGGTAAGGCGCTGGCCAATGCAGTCAGAACCCCTCGATATCAAAATTATGTCCCGACCTTATTGGACAAACATGGCACACCGCACCACGATACCGCGACACAGCTCCAAGTGTTAACTGAACACTACACCTCGCTTTACACCTCACATAGGAACGACAAGCTCAATTTGCAGGAATACTTAGACGACACTGCTATTGCCTGGCTGGGACCGTCCCAACAAAAATTCCTTCATCACGAGCTCGAACTTGATGAGATCAAGGATGCCATCATGTCCATGAAGTCAGGGAAGGCGCCGGGGTCGGACGGCCTACCGACAGATTTTTATAAATCCTTTATACATGTGCTAGCACCCATACTGAAACGAGTCTTCTATGCGGCATTGGAAGAAGGCTCGCTCCCCCTCACGATGCGAGAAGCTTTAATAACGTCACTGCTGAAACCGGGTAAGCCACCCGAACAATGTGATTCCTTCAGGCCCCTCTCACTATTAAATACGGACAGCAAGATCTTAGCTAAAGTTCTCGCTACACGTCTCAACCTCCTTATGGAACGACTCGTCCTCCCAGATCAGGCGGGGTTCGTTCCGAACCGTGCCACATCCCATAATTTGCGTACTTTACAGGCAGTGCTGCAAGATATTAACCCCAGGTGCGAAGCTGCTGCTGTATTCCTTGACGCCACAAAGGCGTTCGACTCCCTAGAGTGGGATTACCTCCTTACACTGCTCGAAAGGATGGGGGTCCCCTTTAATTTTCTAGACTGGATTCGGCTGTTATATTATAAACCCCAAGCTACGGTGCTGCTAAACGGTGCGCGCTCCGCTCCGTTTGAGATCCATCGAGGTACCCGGCAGGGTTGCCCTCTGTCCCCGATGCTCTTCGCGATCGCCATCGAACCCCTAGCCGCGAAGCTTAGACAACACCACAGACATCGTGCACTAATCTACCCGGAACGGCAACTCCTGATCGCATTATACGCTGATGACATGACCCTCTATGTAGACAAACCACGAGATAATTTAAATCCCTTATTGCGCGAGATTACTAAATTCGGAGCTATAGCGGGGATACAGATCAATTGGGCGAAATCTGCTCTGTTCCCCTTGACAGACAAGACCTCGGAATTTCCTCTTGACTACCCCCTGGTGTGGGAATCCGATGAAATAAAATATCTAGGAATCAGAATCACCAGGAATCGAGAGGACCTTATCAGGGCTAATTATGGGACGGTCCTGGACAAATTGACAGACAGCGTTACCAGGTGGCTACACCTTCCTTTATCCATGGCAGGCCGCATATCACTTATAAAGATGGTGGTCCTCCCCAAATTATTATATCTCTTTACGAATATACCCTATAGCCCGGGTTCTTGCTTTTTTCGGGCCCTCGACTCCCAGCTATCGCGACTGATCTGGGGTGGCAAACAAGCTAGACTCAGCTTGAAAACCCTGATGTTACCTTATCACCAGGGAGGGTTTGAAGTCCCGGACTTCCGAAAATACTACGATTGTGCCCAAGGACATTTTGCTTCGTACTGGTTCCATCCCCCTCCATTCATGGCCCATCTGGCGGTTGAGGATGGCTATATGAGACCGGAAAAACCCTCTGGGTATCTCTACACTACGGTCAGTATGACCGACAGAGACCCGTCTACGGTGGACTGTACTGTCAGAGCCTGGAAGCGCATTGCAGGGCATATGGGAGTACTCTTTGCCTACTCGCCTCTAATGGCGGTGGCTAATGACCCCAGAGTGAGTATCGCCCGAGAAGAATTAGGACGTAAATTCCTTGCCAAATACGCTATAAACACCTGGGGAGATCTCTACCTTCAGGGCGCTTTCCGCACGGCTGTGCAGATTTTTGGGGACAATTCCCCCACGATGATGGATACTTTTCTCTATGTTCGCCTCCGACAAAACATTAAATCCGCCACGCCCAATTTTCCGGACGAACCAGAAATCATGACGCCTCTACACTCCCTGCTCCAGGCCACTGTCCCGAAGCATGTAGTCTCCATGTTGTATAAACACGTCCAGGTGGCTCCATCGCCTCCCTCCTTTAGAGCCCGGCATGACTGGGATGCTGACCTACCCGAGCCCATGACAGACGAGCAGTGGGAGACGAGCTGCTCTCACACACACGCCGAAACGGAAACACACGCCTCCGATTGATACACTATAAATTCTTGCACCGGCTCTATTTCACGCCGGCAAAGTTGCACCGTCTGGGCCTCAAGGACGACGATAGATGCCTCCGCTGTGGCACCCCGGGAGCAGATTTTATACATCTAGCGTGGGGATGCCATGCGGTCGCCGCGTACTGGCTAGAGGTGTTTGACGCTCTATCGGCCATGCTCGGAATATCCATAGACCCTTGTCCTAAAATAGCACTGCTCGGACTAGCTCACCCTGCTGTTAAGGCAAACCGCAAATTTTTTGCACTAAGCCTCCTTTTGGCTAAACGTCAGGTGGCATGCAGATGGGGCAGGGGGCGGGCGCCTAAATTTAAGGACTGGCTGAGTTGCATGGCTACCTGGCAAGAACAATTACACAACTATGCTGACCTCTTACCACCTAAATCACGACCCAAGGATCTATGGGGTCCCCTTACTTCGTACCTACTACACTCACACACTGATGAGCATTCTGTGGAGGGAGATACCTGAGGAATAGATTGCAGTGATAGCCGCTCCGCCCCCACACGTGGGCTATGCCCACTTTCACACTGTCAACGACATTACCCCAGCGCGCGCCTCCTACATATGCTACCCCCTGCTGGAAATTGCTTGCTTTAGGACCTGCGTTTGCGAACACACGCGGCTCCGACTGTTACGGCCCCCTAATACATAACGTACAGAACATGGAGGGACGGGATTGCGGGGAGACGAGCGTCCCCCCCCTCACCTTTTGTTTTATTCGGACTTGGTTCAGGAACGGTTATTCTCATTCAGGCAAACATTCACTGCAACATACCCATAGCACGACACAATATTGTACTCTCCGCTTGGCAAGCGTGCATACTACCTTCCCCATGGTTGAGTCAACATTAGTGCAGTGGTAATGACACGGCCGGCATGGCCTGGCATCCAATGCTGGACAGTGATTCCAACTTTGCGCCCCCCGCGCTACAAAGCTCCACCATTCCACTGCTCCAGCATGGGGGCTTCGCAGGGGGAAGGAAATGAACATACTACGATGTTAAGTTGTTTTAAATGTAAAAAGTAACCTCATTGCATTGTTGCTCTAAAATCACAGTGTAATCAAGTAGATCTCCTGCACTCTCCTCTATGACCCATGTTTAATTCCATCGCGGCCGGCCCTGGTGGGTTGTAGGCGGCTTGCTGTGTGCATCCCTTACCCTTATTGTGACTACTTGACCATCTTCTTACGGAACACTGTAAAAGCCGGCCTACGATTGTGGGTTGTAGGCACAGAGCTGTATTTCATGTGTTTATGACTAATAAAGGTTTTCAAAAAAAAAAAAAAATAAAAAAAAAAAAAAGTATCCGCTCAGCAATGTGCCTGCACTTTTCAAGGGAAGTAGAGAAACCCTTGCAGGCGGGTGCAGTCAGCGACTGCCCCTGCCTGCAAGGGGATTTCTGGGGGGTCCTGGGGACTCCTTTTTCACCCTTCAGAGGGATGCTACCAAGGGGCATACAGATTGTGTGCCTCCTTTTAGGGGGTGCACTGTCAGTGCGCTCCCTGACAGCTTTGTTGCCTCTGTAGCCACATCTAAAATATGGTGCGGGTGCCGAGGTAAAGGGATTCCCTCATTTGCATGACGCCATGCCCCCATGTAAATCAGGGAATGCGCTCTTGAGAAAGCACCTGCGCTGTATGTGTGCCAGCACTTTCAGTATTACAGAAGGGGCTGCACAAGCGTCTGCATCCCCATTTGTAATACCAAAGTGCCCCGGGGGCACGTAAAGCAGGCTCAAACGCCCGTTGTGCCCCCAACGCACTTTGTGTAATATGATCCCAGGTCGGGGCCTGACGATTTCTTGCCCAAGGTAGATCCAGTGAGGTTCATGATACACAATGATTTCTGCAAACTCCATTTTAATTTTTAACCAGGGACCTAGCATTGATCAAGAATCCCAGATAATTTTCTTCCTCAAGGTTATCCCCAAGATGAAGGGACTTAGGTTTGCTAAGCAGAGAGGTGGTACTGGGAATAGGTGCAGAGGAAGTGACCTTAAATCCACATGAGAGGCAGCTACTGTTCCTATTGTGATAAAGGGGGAGAGGATGTGTCGTAAGGACTATGGTGGTCGACCTTGAAGCTGGGGATCCAGGTTTAAGTCTCTGTAGGGACGCGCAACATCCTGCATTTCTGGGCAATTCACTTAATCTCCCCATGCCTAAAATGAATGGGGTAGATTTACAAGAACTGGCGCATCTCTGCATTTTAGCAGAGATGCATTAGTGAAATTGCATCACAGAAAAGAACACTTGCGCCACCATCGATGCATGGCATTTACAATGCGGCGCCCCGTGGCGCAAGGATTGATAGATACGTGATGCATCTTTTGGCACAAAGGCAGCACATTGCTGGAGTCGTGTCGCAAGCAGCTCCAGCAATGGTCAGGAATGCCTATTACTATTATGCTGCATCGCTCCTGACGCCTGCTTCAAGCAGGCGCAAGGTTTTGACGCACTGGCGTCGTAAAAGTGACTCAGTGAAATCTTGTAGATTTCACTAAGTAACTTTTACAGGGCTTTCTTATAATGGAACGCCCACCCTACATACATTGTACCTGATGCTGGTATAATGTAGCTCAGGGCTTTACAACATGGGGCATCTCCCTAGAAGCGTCACGTTGTAATTGTGGCGCATTGTTTACGATGCCACTGCATCACAGAAGTGACACAACGGTGGCGTAAAGTTGTCGCAAGGGGCTTGTAAATCTGCCCCAATGTGTCAGTCTGTAATGGAACTGGTGTTCGTGTGCACTCTGATAGCTTCGGGTCTAGTCCGCTCTATACAAAATTACAACAACAACAAAAAAGTTTGTTAAATTCAATAAGGGAGAGACATTCATAAGAATTGGCGTGATTTCTCCAGCTTAAAAGCAGCTCTCAAGAGTAAGCCAAGTCGGGGGTCTTTTCTCAGGAAACAAGCATTGGCATAGCCAATAGGTCTCGCTTTTGGGACCTTATAAGTGTTTAGCCATGCAACAGTTGATGTGGTTGCACCAAGGATATTGTGCTGCGTAACTAAATACTTATAAGGTCCCAAAAGCGAGACCTATTGGCTATGTTTTCTTTAGGATCTATGCTCTTTTTATTGTACTGTCTTTTATGAATGAACTGTTTTGGGTTATATTTCAATGGTTTTAATTAATTGTCAAATAAAGAATTATTCTCAGTGTTAGTCCTTAGAGGCTTTGGGGGTAACAGATAAGTTATCAACTCATCCTTATCTACCAGCAGGTATCCTTAATATAGTCGACTATCTGGATTAGAGGCTATATTATCAAAGTGAAAAAGCTAAACCCCACCACTAAAACATGGCTTGTGTATTATATATCTTTTCGGGGTGGTAGCCATTCACAAAAACAACAAGCAGCGCCGAGTGCAACTGAGTTCATAAACTGAAGAAGGCGGAGCTTTGTAGGGTAAGTGCTCAAAAAGTACAACCAGATTCTCGAGATATTCTGTAGCATTACGGGCCAGGATCTCAAGCGGACGAGCACACACAGGCAAAACCCGATGCAGAGTTTTGTGGGGGTCACACAGGAGGACTGGTGCCAGAGTGCGGAGCAAGGGAGTTGCAAATGAGAAGGCGGGCCGGGCCGTTGTGAATTTGTGTGATTAGTCCAAATAAAAGGGCAGTGCCTAGTATCAGATTACCTGTGCTGAGGAGGAGGAAGTGACGCGGAGGAGGTGACGCATAGGGTCAGGCCTTAGGTCATTCGAAGCCCCAACAGAACCAAAGAAGGAAACTGCTGTTAAACACCTGAATAAACAGCAGACGTCACGCGGCGTGGCTTGCCATCTGCTCTAGCCGCTACCACAGATGCCGCGGGTCTCACCTCTGCACCGGACCACAAACTCGCAATAACGAGGCCGATTAGCAGCACTTCTCCCACAACACTCCTGCAATGGAGTTTTCTTTTGACTAGTAAAGTAAAGCCGGCACGATACGGATGTCTGCACAGAGATTACAGAACACGCACCCCCTAGGGATTAGACTTCTTTACCTCTGTTTCTGGTTTTCGTGCCAGATAAAACACTTTGTTTTCATGGAAACCTCAGACAGACCACACAACTCTGATTCAGTAACTAAAGGAGCAGCCTCAGATCAGTGAGTAACGGTCCTTCCTTTCTTTCAGCCACTGTGAATCTGCAGACTATAGTGTGCACTGGCAGGGGCAGACGGGAATTCTGCTCTTTATCGCCATGCAGCTAGTTTATTGGCTAGCCTTTGAAAACAGTACACAATGTCATTAATATGCGGATCTAAAGCCACGTCCGACTCTGTCCTCTATCAGCTGCATGATTTAAAAGAAGTGGGCACCTCAAGTGCATGAAAAGAAATCAGGGAGATGTGTGCGCATGAGCCGCAAAAGTTATCGCGAGTGGATTCACGCGATAAAGCCACATGGCAGCTGTGCACCTTGCACGCGCTTGTGCGTGTAACAGCAAGCTGGAGACTGGAAAAAGCATGTGGGCAGCACTTTGAAAACTCGCTTCTAAATGTGTCGCAGGACAGCGCATGCGCTGACACAGCGAGACCTAAAAACTGGCAGGGATTCTGGAACCAGGTGCAGTCCAGTTACCGATGGGCACACATAGACTTGCCCACTGCGTGTCCATGTGCACATCCCAATTTATGGGCGTTCTCCACAAAGAGAGTGCGAAACTAGCCCGCTAACTGGCATTGGGAGGGACACTCCCCGGAATGAAGAAAATGCTTGTTTCCCTCCACTCAATTGGCTAATGGAGAAGCCGTGGGGGACCAGGAATAGAGCCTGGGGATAATTAAAGAATTGAGTAGATGACAGTAAAGCGCTAGTGGCTTATGGATCTAAAAGTAATTGCAGCGCACACAAAAATACAAATGACACAATAGTTAAAATATCAGGGCTCGGACGGGAGCACCCTACCATCAGGCAAAACACTGAGCCAAATAAGAGGCGACTGTACGTGTTCGGGTGGCAGTTCGTGGGAACAGTAAGTGCAATACTAGCTTTAGTTGGCTTCTGCGGGCCTAGCTTGCCCAGGAATCTCTTGAGATCCCAGATCGGAGGCAGGCCAGGACAGCCACACAATTGAGCTGGTCCCTTTGCACTGATTCCCGCATGTTCTGTAGAATGAATTTCTACATCCTAAAGTAGGCTACTCAGTGGCTCTTGGAGCCCTACAATTCAGCAATAATTGTATAATATTTAGACAGAAGGGCCGCCCACCGGCCAGTGTACGACCTTTCAGTTAAAACAATAATATAATAGTAAAAATACTCTGAGTCTGCAAAGTAGTGTCACTTCTAGTAAAACAATGGCCCTTTCATTTCTCATTGAAAACACATATACATTAGCAACACTCGCTGCTGCGCTGTCCAAGAGCCAGATGTCTTTCAGAAATCAAAGAACATATTTAATTCTTTGCATAAACTGTGCCTGGTTCTAGAGTTATTAAATAGGAAACAGATAATATGTATGCAAACAAAAGCGCCCAACACACTGAAATAAAATTACAGGTACTGTAAACATACAGTCACAATTAATTTATCAATTCTTTCGGTTTAGCCAGCAATGAAACTTACAATACTATGCGAAATGGAGGCATAAACTACAACAGACCTTTTCAGTTAGAGAGCAGAGGCGATAAACTCATTTTCTTTCTTTTAATAACCGTGCTCTACCTGCCAAGGTGTTCATTGTGGAAAATATGCTGGTAGAGGCAAGTTTGCTTTTCTGAGAGTCCGTGAGCAGTGCTGAATGGGTTTAAAGCTTAGGCCCAAACTTACTAACGCTTTGCACTGGGTTTGCGTCACTTTTCTGAGAACCCTGTACACAGTGCTTAATTTGAGCAGGTCCTTTCAGGTGCTCAGCACCTGCACTTCTTTCACAGGGCCGGGGCTACAATTTCTGAACCTGCAGGTGGTGGTCTCAATATTAATTGTTCAATTCAAAATAAAAAGAATAACATACATTGCATGGTGACTGGCTGGTAAATGTTCCTAGGCAGGCTTCCATATGCCTGTCCAGCCAGGCATGATGGTGTATCACCACGTTAGTGATTATGTCATCACGCACGCTGATTAAAAATTCAAGAATTCATCGACAAACTATGGCTTGCATTCTATTCCCCTAGTCTGCTGCACCCTGCCACTGCCTGAGCCTAAACCTCCCCTTGAATAATTGTAGCTGGGGGCTCATCACGGAGTTGAGGCAAGGAAGCTGCAAGAGCGCATTTGGAACTTGGGAGTGAGGGCTCTTGAGGAAGAAAGTAAGTGTGGCCTTTCCAGTTGTTGCGTAGCCAGAGTATGATATCCGGCAGCCCTACATTGCTGCTATCCTCAATGTGCTTGATGCGGCTGTGGCCCAACACAACTTTTGCGCGCCATGGCGTCACCAGTAGAATCTGTGTGCTGCACCCCAGCATGGTAATTGCTGAGTGTGAGTGAGCTCAGTTGACACCACAGCCATACTTAACGGCATTGGCAGCATTACTGCTGGGAACAATGCATGTGCTGTAGCAGGCAGGATCACAGCAAGCTGAGCAGTGGATGCCGATGCCATCTCCATTCCTGGACCTACCAATTACAGGCAGCACTAGCAGTGACATGACCTGCTGTGCTCAATCAGCCGCCTGTTCCGCAATAAACCCAGTCATACCACACTGATTAATATATGCAAAAAAGCATTTTCATTTTGTTTTTGCACTCAGTGTAGGTAAGAAAGTAAAACATGTCATCTTCCGCTTCATTAGGAATGACAACAGGAAAACGCAGAGTTCAAAATAGCAGGGACTTGTACAGGCTGACGACAGGGATCACAGGCAGCAGCAGTGTTATAGATCAGAGACAGCAAGAGTAAAAAGAGAAGAAACAACAAGAGAGGAGAGAGAAAAAATGGAGCAAAGTAGAAGAAAAGGAGTAGAGCCAATTAGTTACAAAGAGAAAGCAGCCATGATGTGAAGAAGAGAGCATTAAGAAGAGAGAAGATAGAATGAATGGATGTGAAATACAGTACAGAGGAAAAAGAGCAGACAAATGATAAAATGGAGACACAGCTAATCACTGCTAGAGAGTGATAGTAAAGAGCCAAGATCAAGGGGAGAGAGAGCAGAGCATGGATAAAAGTGAAGAGAAAAAAGGGCAGGGCTAAAATGGATAGAAGGCAAATCAGAAATAAAGGGTGTGACAAAGGTGATAGAAAACAATTAGAGAGGTGAGAGAATAGACCCTTAGAGCAAAGACAGGAGACAGACAACAGAACAAGGTTAGAAGATAGAGACTGAGGCAGTGAGAGTGTTGAAAGTGGGGCTGACCAGAGGAAGATGTGAGCGGTGGCCTCCTTGGCAACATTTTCAGTACCTGCACTTCTTTTTTTTTTACAAATTAAGCACTGCCTGTACAATGTGCTAGTATGGGATTTTCTATCCAAAATAAATCAGGATTTAGTTGGGGTAGTATTCCAAATGAATGCAAAGTTGCACTAGGCTCTGCTTTGGTTACTTTGCGCCAAGGAGGCATTCCATGGGTGGGCCATGGGCATTCCCATGCTACCACCCATGGGTTTTTATCACAATAAATAGCTACAAGAAATGGTAAACAGGTATGTGCTCAAAGGTCTTATGTCTCCTCAAGGCAAGCGTAATGAAGAGAAATGTTTTCATTCACGTAAAAAGTGGGAAAAGCATTGAAGCCTATTTTTGCACTGCAATGGACTCCTTCCAGTACAAATCTTATGCTTTAGAGCAGTCTTCTCTAACGAGTTGCTCGTGAGCTACTGGTGGCTCTCCAGCTACCTCTAGGTACTTCTTCTGTGTTCAGTCCACCCCGCTAAGTTAGAAGCTCTAGCTTGGATGAATTAATAAATGTATAATAACATTGAGAGTGTGCAAGACACAAATGTGTATATTTTCAGAATTCACAAGCTGACATTTAGAGAAAAATGGCTCAATTTCTAAAATATATTTAAAGCTAATGTTTGAGTGATAAAACCTGTGGCATTTAGCATACATATTTTGATACATTAACTTTGCTGCCTGTGGCATTGAGTTATCTATCAACAATTTGAAATTGACAAAACCTTTTTTACATTATAACTGGAAACCCTTCCTTATCCACTGAGATAACCAATGCTAGTAATCTTGCATATGGTGGCTACTGATGTTATTTTGTCTGATGTGGTCACTATTACAGCACTAATAATATTAGTAGCTCTGGATGATTTTCATTGAACAAAAGTAGCTCTTGTTACAGAAAAGGTTGGAGACCCCTGGTTCAGAGGATGCACACACCCTTGTACTCTAGTGAAAGGTGTGTGCATGATGCATGACTGCCAATAGTGTACCAGCTCTGGGACAGTAATAAATGCACCATATCTTAGTACATAAAGCCCATTTTTTCTTTCACATTTTGACGTACGGCAGCAGAGCAACTTTAGGGCAGCGTTGCCTGGCATCAACGAATAATAAATCTGGGCCTAAGATTTTAGTGCTCATTTGAAAGAGCGAGTACGGCACAAGTACTGCTCTCCATCATTCACAAGATTGAACTACAATGTTTTGTGGGTAATTGTAAAGAATAGTACTATGAAAGAAGCAAGACACCTGTTAGAAATGAGGTTTCTGGTTAGCTGGGGTATGCACCTAGGTCAGGCAGAACCTACCAATCTAATCAGGGCAAGGGAGTTACACACCTAAAATAATCCCTGCTAACCCCTTTGGTAGCTTGGCAGAGCAGTCAGGCTTATCCCAGAGGCAATGTGTAAAGCGTTTGCACAACACACTCACACAGCAGCGATACACTAGGACCACTACAAAAGAAACTCCACACAAGGTTATATAAAATATTCTTTGTATTATCCATAAAAACACATTTGAACATAATCACATATATTACTCTGTGCCACCAGACACTTGTCATGACTTAACAGAGATTATATAAATCACTAGGCCAATTGTCATAACATATCACATTTAGAGATACCAGTAACTACTGGTAGTATCTGTACTAAGCATAACACATTCTGCATAAACCCAATCAGCCACAGTGCATGTATCCTAAGCACTTCATGCCCACCTAAGACATAGGTAGATCACCATGGATGAACAATTAGGGTGCTGCCCAGACAATTTAACCCCAATCACGTGAGCAACAGGCATTAATAAAGCAGTAGTCATCATTTACTCAGAAGCCATACCAGTCACTACCGGGAAACAACCTTTACAACGCAACTTTTACAACGCACTACCATTACAACAAAACTTTTGCAACGCAACGTCCATTACAATGCATTCAATTACAGCGCAACCATTACAACGCATGACACTACAACGCACACCACTACAACGCATGTCATTACAACTCAGTCATAACGCATACCATTACAACGCATAACATTACCATCCAACACTTACCCTACTGTTGCACTCCCTGGAGTTAGAATAGTAATTTTACCCCTACACTATCCAACACTTACCCTACTGTTGCACCCCCTGGAGTTAGAATAGTAATTTTTACCCCTACACTATCCAACACTTACCCTACTGTTGCACTCCCTGGAGTTAGAATAGTAATTTTACCCCTACACTATCCAACACTTACCCTACTGTTGCACCCCCTGGAGTTAGAATAGTAATTTTTACCCCTACACTATCCAACACTTACCCTACTGTTGCACCCCCTGGTGTTAGAATAGTAATTTTTACCCCTACACTATCCAATACTTACCAAACATGCCATGTAATGTTATGCGTTGTAATGGTATGCATTGTAAAGGTATTATGCGTTGTAATGGAATGCGTTGTAAATGTAGTTTTTAAAATTTTGTTGTAAAGGCATGGGTTGTAATGGAATGCGTTGTAATGGATGCTGCGTTGTAAAAAATGCGTTGTAATGGTATGCGTTGTAAAAGTGTACGTTGTATCGTCATACATCCGTCACTACCACCTCCATCAGACTTGCCAAGAGATCGTCCTTCAAAAACTGCCTGGATAACAACGCACACGACAGCAAAGAGCTCTTCAGCATCGTAAAGGAACTCTCCAACCCCATCGCCAACGCCAATGATATCCCGCCCTCACAAGAACTGAGAACTGTGCGACTCACTGGCCTCCTTCTTCCACCGAAAGATCACTGACATCCACAACGGCTTCGACACCACGACCACGCCTGACTCCACCCCTACGTACACCACCCGCACCATCCGCCTGACCTCCTGGACCAACGTCAACGACGATGAGACCCGCAAGACATGAACTCCATCCACTCTTGATCTCCGTCAGACCCATGCCCACACCACGTGTTCAACAAAGCTGACGTAGCCATCGCACCCCAGCTACGAAAGGTCATCAACATCTCCTTTGAAACAGCGACATTCCCAGAAAGTTGGAAGCACGCCGAAATCAACGCCCTCCTCAAGAAGCCCAAGGCGGACCCCAAGGACCTCAAGAACTTCCGGCCCATCTCCATGCTCCCGTTCCAGGCGAAGGTCACCAAGAAAATCATCAACGCACAACTGGCCCGCCACCTCGAAGACAACAACATCCTGGACCCGTCCCAGTCCGGATTCAGACGAAACCACAGCACCGAGACAGCCCTCATCACTGCAACAGACCACATCAGACACCAACTGGACAGTAGCGAAACATCAGCCCTCATCCTCCTGGAGCTGTCAGCCGCCTTCGACACGGTCTGCCACCGCACACTAAAGACACGCCTCCAAGAAGCCGGAATCCAAGAGAAGGCCCTCGACTGGACCTCGTCCTTTCTCTCCGGTAGAACACAGAGAGTCCGCCTCCCACCCTTCCGATCCGAAGCCACCGACATCATCTGCGGCATCCCCCAGGGCTCACCCCTCAGTCCGATGCTGTTTAGCATACACATGGCCCCACTCGCACGCGTCGCCCACCAGCACAACCTCAACATCATCACCTATGCCGATGACACCCAGCTCATTCTCTCTCTTACCAAGGACCCGCACACTGCCAAAACCAACCTCCACGAGGGAATGAGGGTCATCGCCGACTGGATGAGAAGCAGCCGTCTGAAACTGAACTCGGACAAGATGGAGGTCCTCATCCTCGGACCAACCCCCTCAGCCTGGGACAACTCATGGTGGCCGACCACGCTGGGAACAGCTCCGACACCGACCGACCACGCACGCAACCTAGGATTCGTCATCGACTCCTCCTTCTTCATGTCAAAATAGGTCAAAGCCACCTCCTCCTCCTGCTACAACAACCTCCGCATGCTCCGAAAGATCTACAAGTGACTCCCGATGGAAACAAGAAGAACAGTGAGACAGGCCCTCGTCAGCAGCAGGCTAGACTATGGCAATGCACTCTATGCAGGAATCCTAGCCAAACACCTGCGCCGACTACAACGCATCCAAAACGCCTCAGCCCGACTGATCCTCAATGCGCCCCACCGTAGCCACATCACCCCCCACCTGAGAGACCTACACTGACTCCTAGTCGACAAGAGGATCACCTTCAAGCTCCTCACCCACGCACACAAAGCCCTCCACATTGCCGAACCAGCCTACCTGAACAGCAGACTCAGCTTCCACACCCCCACCCGCCAACTCCCCTCCGCAAGCCTCGTCCTCGCCACTATCCCCCGCATCCAACGAAAGACCTCCGGCATCAGATCCTTCTCCTACCTCGCCACCAACACCTGGAACAGCCACCTGACCCACCTAAGGCAGACCCAGGATCTACTCGCCTTCAGAAGACTCCTCAAGACCTGGCTCTTCGAACAGTAGAGGCACCCACCCCCTCCCTTCAGCGCCTTGAGACCCTGATGGGTAAGAAGCGCAGTTTACAAGTTCCTTGATTGATTGATTGAATGATTGATTTGTCGATAGGACACCTCCTTCTTGTGGCTCTTTTAAGGAGTGCACTACTGTCGAGGAGGTTTCTTCCTCCTCCAGGACTCGGGGGCCTCCGTTAAGGTTTACCCAAAGCACCCAAAACCACAACAATACTCCCCAGTAGGTGCTTGTCGGAAAGGGGGAGGAGCGAACCACCTCCCTCAGTGGGGGTGACCTCAGAGTCCCCTGAGTATGGCCCGTGTTGCCCGGTCTGCCAAGGCAGCTGCCCACTACCACACGGGGCAGCTGCTATGCCTAGCAGAAACCGTGACGCTGACTCGGCTCTCACGCGGCCGGTCAAGCTGTAGTGCACAGACTGACCCATACTCCTGCGAGTTGGACTCCTCCCTGTGCCGGGGCACTCAGGATGCAGAGCCCTCAATGGGCTCCCGAAGTCACCAGGCTGTTGCAGGCGGCCTCTAGCCCCGCCCACTACGTGACGGAGCTCTTTTCTTCCTGGCTCACACGGCAGCTGCCAATGCAGTGCTGCCTCGAGGAACAAGGTTGAGAGGTATGCAACGCGACCCTCATTGCACAAGCAACAACTTTCAAGACGGGTGGGAGAGGAGCACAGTTTTCCTTGCTGGACTCTGCTCACTGTAAGATGCAAGCATGATCCTTGGCTTTCTCTGAAGTAGTACCTCGCACGTGGCCATGGCGTCTCCCTCCTTACCAGAAGCACTCACACACGCTGCTCCAGGCACAATACCCCTTCTGCACTTCTGGGCATCAGAAGTAGAGCATTCACCAAGCGCTGGATTAGGGGGGCAATAAAGATAAAGTAGCAGATTTACATTTCCTGGCGCATCCCTGCAAATCAGCAGGGATGCGCCAGGAAAGATGCGTCATCCAAGTTTACCCTTGCGCCACCACAGATGCGGCGCATCTTGGCGCAAGGATAAACAGCGGGTTGACGCATCTGCCGGCGTGAGGTTGGTGCAGTGCTGGAGCTGCGTTGCGAGTGCGACGCAACTCCAGCGCTGTTCCATTCCTGCCCATGTCCAACAGGGTGTGTCAAGCGTTACGCCGGCTTCAAGCAGGCGGATGGTTTTGACGCAACATGGCCATAAAAGTGACTCAGTGAAATCTTGTAGATTTCACTGCGTCACTTTTACGTGTTGTTCCGGTGCCGGAACGCCCACCCAGCACTGGAACGCCCACATGAAACCTGACACAGGTTTCATGTGGAGCAAGGCTTTATAACGTGACGCATCTCCCTAGATGCGTCACGTTGTAAATAAGGCGCAATGTGGCGCATGGTTTACGCCGCCGCTGCATCACATAAGTGGCGCAACGGCGCCATAGAAGTGTCGTAAGGGGCTTGTAAATCTGCCCCAAAGTGCTCAACCTGTCTCCACCTTGGAGACACGAAATGGAACTTGCAGGGTGAAAATCCAGTGCTCACCACACGCTCAGTCCAAAATCACGCAGGGCAGAGCTTGACACAGGCAGGCCAGCACACAGGGTCACTCAGCAGAGTGAACGTCCTTTCAGCCACCCAGCAGGCGGCAGGCCGGTCCCAAGTGCCGGTTCCTCCTGGTACACTGCAGTCCCCGCAGTGTTTCAGTTCAGTTCTAGGTCAGTTCTCTCCCAGTTCTAGGGGCACTTAAAAATACATTAAGGAGTGCACAATACCCCCTGTTCACAGTGTAAGCCTTGGCTCCAGACACACCACGGGGGCGGAGCCATCATTGTGGAAGGCAGGCACAGCCCTATTCAGGTGCAGGTGCTACTCCTCCGACCACTCCAATTGCAGACCAGGCCTATTCAGGTGCCAGGGGAAACTCCTCCTGCTACTCTAAGTTCAGCTAACATCTATTCAGCCTAGAGCTGATTCACCCAGGCACGGCAGGACACACCTCAACCCCCCCCCGGGTCAGACTGGAATGAATGCATATCCCCTCTCTCCTGTCGGTCCGAACCAGACGGTCAATACACCTCAGGCAGGCACAAAGACACATACGCACACAGAAATGCCCACTTCTAAAAGTATTCATAAAAGGGGGTGGTGATTGACAGAGTATCTGAATTAAACAGAACACTCCTACCCATGTCAAAAGATCAGGGCTTGATCCATCACCGTTTTTTAGCTCACTGTACTATCCCAGCTCAGAACCTGGCTACAAGCAAATTAGTCTGACCCTGGCCCAGTGCATCATGGGAACAGGGCAGACCAAACTACCAAGCCAATTCTTTACTGGAAAGGAAACAAGCTTCCGGGGACCGGTTTCTGGCATTGCAGCCGTCTTCGGCCCGGCTTGCTTGAATCCTGATGGTGCAGTGAGCAAGGGACTCACAACTGAGTATACCCTACCACACTTATGGTGGCCAAAACGATTCATAAAAGGGGTGGTGATGGACAGAGTATCTGAATTAAACAGAACACTCCTACCCATGTCAAAAGATCAGGGCTTGATCCATCACCGTTTTTTAGCTCACTGCACCATCCCAGCTCAGAACCTGGCTACATGCAAATTAGTCTGACCCTGGCCCAGTGCATCATGGGAACAGGGCAGACCAAACTACCAAGCCAATTCTTTACTGGAAAGGAAACAAGCTTCCGGGGACCGGTTTCTGGCATTGCAGCCGTCTTCGGCCAGGCTTGCTTGAATCCTGATGGTGCAGTGAGCAAGGGACTCACATCTGAGTATACCCTACCACACTTATGGTGGCCAAAACGATTCATAAAAGGGGGTGGTGATGGACAGAGTATCTGAATTAAACAGAACACTCCTACCCATGTCAAAAGATCAGGGCTTGATCCATCACCGTTTTTTAGCTCACTGCACCATCCCAGCTCAGAACCTGGCTACATGCAAATTAGTCTGACCCTAGCCCAGTGCATCATGGGAACAGGGCAGACCAAACTACCAAGCCAATTCTTTACTGGAAAGGAAACAAGCTTCCGGGGACCGGTTTCTGGCATTGCAGCCGTCTTCGGCCAGGCTTGCTTGAATCCTGATGGTGCAGTGAGCAAGGGACTCACATCTGAGTATACCCTACCACACTTATGGTGGCCAAAACGATTCATAAAAGAGGGTGGTGATGGACAGAGTATCTGAATTAAACAGAACACTCCTACCCATGTCAAAAGATCAGGGCTTGATCCATCACCGTTTTTTAGCTCACTGCACCATCCCAGCTCAGAACCTGGCTACATGCAAATTAGTCTGACCCTGGCCCAGTGCATCATGGGAACAGGGCAGACCAAACTACCAAGCCAATTCTTTACTGGAAAGGAAACAAGCTTCCGGGGACCGGTTTCTGGCATTGCAGCCGTCTTCGGCCCGGCTTGCTTGAATCCTGATGGTGCAGTGAGCAAGGGACTCACATCTGAGTATACCCTACCACACTTATGGTGGCCAAAACGATTCATAAAAGGGGGTGGTGATGGACAGAGTATCTGAATTAAACAGAACACTCCTACCCATGTCAAAAGATCAGGGCTTGATCCATCACCGTTTTTTAGCTCACTGCACCATCCCAGCTCAGAACCTGGCTACATGCAAATTAGTCTGACCCTGGCCCAGTGCATCATGGGAACAGGGCAGACCAAACTACCAAGCCAATTCTTTACTGGAAAGGAAACAAGCTTCCGGGGACCGGTTTCTGGCATTGCAGCCATCTTCGGCCCAGCTTGCTTGAATCCTGATGGTGCAGTGAGCAAGGGACTCACATCTGAGTATACCCTACCACACTTATGGTGGCCAAAACGATTCATAAAAGGGGGTGGTGATGGACAGAGTATCTGAATTAAACAGAACACTCCTACCCATGTCAAAAGATCAGGGCTTGATCCATCACCGTTTTTTAGCTCACTGCACCATCCCAGCTCAGAACCTGGCTACATGCAAATTAGTCTGACCCTGGCCCAGTGCATCATGGGAACAGGGCAGACCAAACTACCAAGCCAATTCTTTACTGGAAAGGAAACAAGCTTCCGGGGACCGGTTTCTGGCATTGCAGCCATCTTCGGCCCGGCTTGCTTGAATCCTGATGGTGCAGTGAGCAAGGGACTCACATCTGACTATACCCTACCACACTTATGGTGGCCAAAACGATTCATAAAAGGGGGTGGTGATGGACAGAGTATCTGAATTAAACAGAACACTCCTACCCATGTCAAAAGATCAGGGCTTGATCCATCACCGTTTTTTAGCTCACTGCACCATCCCAGCTCAGAACCTGGCTACATGCAAATTAGTCTGACCCTGGCCCAGTGCATCATGGGAACAGGGCAGACCAAACTACCAAGCCAATTCTTTACTGGACTAATTTGCATGTAGCCAGGTTCTTAACTGGGATGGTGCAGTGAGATAAAAAACGGTGATGGATCAAGCCCTGATCTTTTGACTGGGTAGGAGTGTTCTGCTTAATTCAGATGCTCTGTCCATCACCACCCCTTTTATGAATCACTTCTAAAAGTAGCATTTCTAAAATAGTAATAATAAATCCGCTTTCACCAATAAGCAGGATTTATCACTACTATTCCAAACATACCAAACTTAATCCCTCTCATGTCCGGAAATACTACTGAAGCACATATCAGGGAATTCCCAATGCATCCCTTTGAGAGGGCAGCCTCACAGCAGTGAGAAACCAAATAGTCTGTTTGTCACTACCAAGACATGCCACACAGTTAAGGCACATGTTGTACCTTTTACCTTCACCGCACCCTGCCCACAGGGCTAACTAGGGCCTATCTTAGGGGCGACTGACAAGTTGTAAAATGGGAGTCGCAGATGCGGGAACCGCTTTATGTGCCACGTCACAGCGGCAGTAAACCTTGAGTTTATTTGCCTCAATGTGAACTTCTGCATGTCTACCTTATTACACCCTGACGGTTTAATTATTGATTAGTTTGGTAATGATTATTGATTATCGATTATATGTTCTTAACATGAAAAGTTAGTGTCTTGTTCTATGTTGTCTACAAGTACAGGTACGGAGCTACCTGAGGAATCCCGGGAATGGAATTTAGCCTGAAGTAGGCAGAAGAAGAGTGTGGTAAAGAAATCACACTGCAGAAATACTTTGTCTATTGTAATAATTCCTAAAAGCTACGGAGGGCTGTAGGTGTTATATTAGGGAAATTCGTATATACGTAGAGTGTTTGAAATAGCAAAGGGTCCACTTCCAAAGCTCTAGCCTTATCCCCAGGAGAGTAACAAGACCTCTTTTCACACCAAAAATGCCTCTTGTGAAATTTTGGCCTTATCCCTAGAGGAGTAACAGGTCCTCCCGGAGCTTGTTAGAGAAGTGAGATAACGCTGGTCGTATTATTGCTTGCAGTGTGAGAAAAATCTCTTTGAAGGGGGCAGACTATCTCTTTATTTAGTGGAGCAGACAAGGTAGCATTGTTTTGTGTTGTTACTAACAGAATTTTGATTTGAAAAAACTCAGAAAAATATTGCTGTAATATTTTGTGAAGGGAGGGTCAGTAGATGGAGTAATACTGATGTCAGAAAAAGCCACGCTGACATTGGAAAGGCAGCAGGCGAGTACTGAGCTCTGATTGGTTGGTTGGTGTGAGCCACGGTAGCATTGGTGGAGATAGCAAATACGTAGAGAGCTGTGATTGGACTGTTGGTGTGAGACGCGCTGACATAGGACGAGAGTTGACCAATAGAACAAGTAGAATTACAGAAAGGTTTGTTTGTTTGTTTTGATTAAAAAACATTAGCGCAAGAAGCCAGAAAGATGAAGTTGCTTAAGAAAATAAAGAATTTCTTTAACATTCTTTAACATTTGCTCATTCTCCCCTGAGGTGGAAGCCGGGGGCTCTCCACTCTATCCCTCCTGCTTCTTTGTATATTTTGCTGGAAAAACGTTTTTAAAAACTGTAATTATTTTAATTGTTCGTTTTTACCTACCAAGCGACCCAGACCCTTGTGCGCGAGATTTGCGTCGCACCGAGGCTCCCTGCACCCGATCTCCTTACCGGCGCAGCCGATTGAGGCGCTGACGCCGGGAGTCAAAGGGGGTAGCCGCCATCGTAGTGGGAGGAAAGGGTAGCGGTCCAGCTGTAGGACGCCTCCCGCCCTCCCAGGATACTTAAGGGACATCTACCGCTAGCACTCTGACATTTGCTCATTCTCCCCTGAGGCGGAAGCCGGGGGCTCTCCACTCTATCCCTCCTGCTTCTTTGTATATTTTGCTGGAAAACCGTTTTTAAAAACTGTAATTGTTTTAAATGTTCGTTTTTACCTACCAAGCGACCCAGACCCTTGTGTGCGAGATTTGCGTCGCACCGAGGCTCCCTGCACCCGATCTCCTTACCGGCGCAGCTGATTGAGGCGCTGACGCTGGGAGTCAAAGGGGGTAGCCGCCATCTTGGTGGGAGGAAAGGGTAGCGGTCCAGCTGTAGGACGCCTCCCACCCTCCTCCACAACGTATAAAAAAACGATGATTTCCCGTCCACGCAGCGGGCGGGCACAGCGGGCGCACCGGCGGCGCGCCGGCCGCGCGCCAAAGGCAAGCCCGTCTGCGCCCGTCCGCGCCTGGACCGGGCTCAGGGCCGTAACCCCTGGTCCAGATCGCACAGCGCATAGTATCCACTATTCGACTGTTATGCTGCATAACCTGCGCCCATCTCATGTGAGTAACTGCACAAAGTATGACCCTGAGCATGCCCTAGGACTAACCACGCACTCCAGTCCCCACTGTAACGCTATCATTCCTTTGGTAAACAAATCAGCCAAGTCTAGTTACAAGAAAATCCCTAAGAGTACCTTGATAGCTCTCACTAATGTCCGTTCATTAGGAAAACATAGACAGGACATAGCGGACCTGGTTAGGGATAGGAATATAAACATACTGTTCATGACTGAGACGTGGATGGACAGTACGTCCGACCCAGACTTAGTCATCGCGGTCCCAAACGGGTTCAAGGTTTACCGACAGGACAGACAGAGCAAAAGAGGGGGCGGGTTAGCTATTATCGCTCGCGACACTTACATAGTCAGGACTTTCCCAATTCCCTCACGCTCTTGTGAAGCCATGCAATTCTCCATTAGTCTATCCCCCTCCCATAATTTCAGAGGAATGCTCCTATACAGGCCACCAGGAGTACGCTCAGGATTTCTCTCTGACCTAAGTACCATCCTGGAAACCCTAGCAATTGAAGAATCACTAACGGTACTGGGTGATCTCAACTTTCATTTAGAGAAATCAGATGACAGGGATACGTCCTCTCTCTTATCAGATATGGAAACCCTCGGGCTCCCTCAATTGGTTAATTCCCCCACCCATGATGGCGGTCATATCCTAGATGGTATCTTTTCCAATCTAGAGGATATTCGTATAACTGACATCCTCCCGCTCCCATGGTCGGACCACCATGCAATTCTGGGCACAATCACCACCACTGAACTTCCTACTGCCAGTGTTTCCGCTTCCAGTCGCGAATCTTTTCAGGCCTGGAAAGATATAAACTGTTCCAGCTTAAAACTTTTACTTGACAGCACCCAGCCTATACCATCTACCGACCCAAATATAGCCACCAAGCAATTCCAGGACTGGCTGGGTCTTGCCACGAACTCACTGGTACCTCTTAAATTTGTGACCAGAAACAAAGCGACCCCTTCAGCACCTTGGTTTACCGAAGACCTCAGGAATCAGAAACAACTTTGCAGGAATAGGGAGAGGCATTGGCGGAAGTCTTACAACGAAGAAAGTAAAACCCGCTACAAAGAAATGCTCGCTAAATACAAAGCCATGATTACTGAGGCCAAGAGGAAGTACTTTAGCGAACAGATAAAGCTAAGAATTCTAACAAACAACTCTACGATATCACCAAGCAGCTAGCAGGGAACTCCCCCGATTTAAACCCCCTTCCCTATCAGTCCCTTTGTGATGCATTGGCAAATTTTTTCTTCACAACGGTTAATGATATCTATTCAGCTTTCTCCTCCAATACTAAGAATCCCACATACACTAAAAACTCCAGACCACCTGTCTCCTTATTCACCCAGTTCAGAGACATTACAGAGGCCCAAACAGCTGACATTATCACTACCATCAAATCTGGATCAGCTTTAGACCCATGCCCTTTTAAAATTCTTCCCCCGGTTATGGACTCTTTGATACCTGTCATCACTCAAATCTGTAACTCTATGTTTAGTTCAGGGATCTATCCGGACACACTCAAAAAAACTCTCCTAAAACCACTCCTGAAAAAACCACACCTAGATAAGGATGAGTTGAAAAATTATCGACCGATAGCCAGTCTCCCATTCTTGGCAAAAGTTGTAGAAAAAGCGATGAATTCGCAGTTATCCGAATTCATCGAGGAACATCATCAATTGGATAGTACCCAATTTAGGTTCCGTAAGTTCCATGGCACCGAAACTGCCTTGATCAAAGCCGCTGATGACATCAGAGTCATTCGAGATCAAGGAGGAACAGCAGTACTAGTGTTACTAGATCTATCTGCAGCTTTCGACACGGTTGACCATTCGATCTTGGTCGATCATGTCGAAAACATGGGCATTCAACAGACAGCCAAAGACCTATTGGCTTCCTTTTTGTCAGGACAAACTCAGGCTGTCACCCTTGGATGGTATCAATCGACTAATCTGTCTCTGCCATGTGGGGTCCCACAAGGCTCATCCCTGAGTCCGACACTTTTTAATATCTACGTGTCGGACCTAGCCAAAATCATCCGAGTGCATGGGATGAGCCTAACTTCATATGCAGATGACACGCAGTTAGTCCTGGCCATCAAAAACAATGGCGAAAGGGTGGGCGAGAGCTTTAAAGAGGGTAGGTTGGCAATTGGAGACTGGATGGCCTCCACTTGTCTAAAACTCAATTCTGAGAAGACGGAGGTTGTCATATTTGGACAACTAACACCAAGTTGGTCACCCGCTTGGTGGCCCACGTCTTTCGGGACCCTGCCTAAACCCGCCCCCAAAGTGAGGAACTTGGGAGTTATCTTTGACGATGGCCTCAACTTTCTCACTCATGCCAACCAGATAGCGTCCACAGCTTTTCACAAACTGCGCCTAGTAAAGAAAATCATTCCCTTCCTTCACGATAGTGCCGGTAAAACCCTGATAAGTTCCCTAGTGTTGTCCTCATTGGACTATTGCAACGGTCTTTTTGCCAATGCTCAGGAAAGGGTAATCAACAAAATGCAGACCATACAAAACGCGGCTGCAAGACTTCTTGCTAGAATTCCTAAACATAAGTCTGCGGCTGATACAACCAGAAACTACCACTGGCTCCCTGTCAGAAGCCGGATCAAGTTCAAAATCCTGTGTATCGTATATAAGGCCCTGCATAAGCAGGGACCTCAGTTCTTAAAGAACATTTGATTCCCTACTGCCCCCCCAGATCACTGCGATCCACCACTCTCAACTACCTAGTGGTGCCTCGCACCAAGACTGTCTCTTGGGGAGATCGCCAGTTCTTGGTCACGGCTCCAAAACTGTGGAACACCGTACCTCAATCAATTAGGACCAGCCACTCTCTCTGGTCATTTCGCAAACAGCTAAAAACATGGCTGTTTAATCACTAAACCTTACATTATCAGTTGGAGAATTCTTTGCAGAAGTCGCAGCGCCGAGACGCCCACGGGCATTTGTTCGTGCTTAATTAAATATCATAAATAAATAAATAAATAAACAAGGATAAACCGATTGTGACTAGAGAGGGAATTCCGATTCCACCTCCAAAAACGCCTGCTTCCTATGTGATGTTGGAGAGAGGATATCATACATGTATGTGCTTAGAGAATTGGTTAGAGTATACAAAAGATGATGATGTTATAGCTTTTTCACAGCATGGTGCATTTAATGTTAGAATATTACAGAATTTGAGAAATCGAATGAATGTTTTAGAACCGAATCCCAGATTGACGCAGTACGAAGCATTGGAAGAATGGGAAGTTGAAGCATTTGAGAGAGCAAGGTACACAATTGGTAACAGAGGTTACAGGAGTATGATGTTTAGATACTCATTTGAGATTAGGGAAGAGCTGAAAAGATGGAGCAGAGCTGTAGTAACGGAAGGATTGTATCCAGTTTTAATTGTTGTTGAGCAGACTGGAGGCAAATGTAAGGAGAAAAAGAAAACATAAAGACTCCAAGTTTAAGGGGTGATATGAATGATTCTGAGGATGATAAATTGTTAGAGGACATTATGAACAAAAGACCTCCACCTTTTGAAGAGAATTTAGGGGCGATGACTCCAAGTGCACCACAAATGGGAACCCCATCGACTCCACAAGTTCCAGATGTAGTGAAAGTAGTGTGGGAAAATGAATTGAATCTGTTGAATAAGGCAAAGTTGGAGCAGGTCCAGAAATTTAATCAGTTGAGCTAGAATGCAGAAGCCTTAACGGTACCGGTAACAAATGGTCCTGTAGTTTCACTGTATGGAGAAAGACAGAATGTATCCAAAGTACATGCATTGGCTGTTCCAGGAAGTAGTATCAGGAGTGGCGATAATGAGGACGGACAGGCAAATGCGAATAGTACTTTGTTCGATCTTCCGAGTTGTGAGTTGATAATTGAGTCCCCTAGAAGAAGCGTACAAATAGATCCAAGAAAGATAGGGCCAAATGTCACTCCAGTAGCTGACAGTTCAGCAGGTCCTTCACCGGGAGAATTAAATAATTGGATAAAGGAAATGACAAAGCCAAAACCTCACCCACAGAGTGTAAATGTGAGTCAGTAGAAAGTGGATTTGGAAGAGATGATTATTGGTGTCAGAAAAGGATACACTGGAGCGGCCCCTCGGGAACAGAAGCTCTTACCCCAAATCCCTCAAGTCAAAACCCAGAACAACTATTAAATTGTTGCCCTCAGAGTTAAATCTGGGGGAAAGGGGAAGTGGAAGACAAAACAAGAGAGACTGCTTCAACACTGGCGCCACCTCTGGATTAGGACCGGAGATTTACCTGAAAGGCAAAACAACAATTAGCCTCCCTATTCTCTATCTTTCCTGAACTTCTTATTATCTGAATTTTCTACCTTGGGAAGCTTACCAGTGATAGAAGGAAGCTAGCTACTCTCCAATAGTTTTGTCTGTGAGTTTTTGCATATCAGATTCATTGGAAGAACGAACTGGTGCCTTGGAATAAAACCCTCAGTATTTTCTTTGCAACAGCAATGATCTCCTCAAGCGGATACATTCTATAATCTGTTAACAGTCTTTAGTTCCTCCTTAGCGATCACGTTTTCTCACTGTCATTGAATATGCGGTCTCCAAAACACCTTGCACTAAAATGTTCTATTCTTTTACTCAGAAAAATAGTTTTTTTTTTCTTTTTGAGAATATACTCTAAATGCTATGAACTATAAAGTCTTTTCATCACTCTGAAATTTCCATGAAGCTGAAAATGATAGTCTCTTTAGGCTCAAGGCTTCTGTGTCGCTCCCAAGCTTGTCATGCTCAAGAACCTTGCAGTTTTTCAGTCATAGCCTGAGACTCGATAGAATTTCTAAAACGCTTACTTGTAAAGGTGAGTTCTACTCTTGACTGAAGACACTCCTGGAAATACCTGCTCCTTTTCTCCTTCTTGAGAACGAAACACTTGAACTGCTACGGAATACTTCTTATTGTCAAAATTAACTGAGGAGGAAAAACTTTCATTAATACACGCTTTTTACGCTGGAAGAAAGCGTCAAGTTCATACTTCCCATTAGTGGAAGAACGAAGGCTGCACAATTGATTTTCGTCGAGTTATTAATCAAAAAGACAGCGAGCATAGGCTAGAAGCTCCTGTCACAGAAAATTGCCGGTTGAAGTGTGCAGCGTGTACAACACGCATGCGCAATGCAGGTGCGCATGTGCAATGCAGACGCGCTCCGAGTTCAGAGGCAAACAACTAGACCGCTGCCCACCACCTGAAATGGGAACAAACTACTGCATTCCCAAGATGACAGAGCGCCGTATTTCTTTCAGTAATTGCAGCAAGGAAGATCTCCAGCAAGGGCTCCTTCGCCATAAGTTTCTTTTAGGGCGAGGTGGGCGGATCCTGACAATTGGTACAATAACTCCAGACAGATTATGAATTTAACGGGATGAAGAGCTGTTGTTTTTATTTAAAAGCATTACTTGGAGGGCCAAAAATCTTCATGAGAAATTATCAGAAGCTGCTAGTGAGTATGGAGTAGACACAGAGAAGTCCAAAGTGTTGCAGAAGTCATATATATTGGCTTTTACTGATAAAGATCTAGAAAGTTTGAATGCGTCTGGAAAAAGATTGGAAATAAAATAATTTATCATTATTTTGAAGAAATGGGGAGATGTAGAGTGATGGAAAAATAGATGGACTAGAAAAAAGGAAGAACCAACTGATAAAGGAGCGTCTATGTTTCCATTGAAAGAGACAGAGCAAGTTGAAAGGGCGTATCCAATGAGAGAAGTACCAGGTGGTGGATATGTTCACGTACCTTGCACCAGGCAGGATATATTGTCTTTCTCGAATGATTTTCCTAGATTAAGAGAAAAACCTGTTGAATGGTGCAAACAGGTAGAGATGTTTGTGAAGGTTTCAAATATGTTGTTAAAAGATTTAGATAGATTGTTTGAGGTTGTCGTTCCAACTGATTTATGGACAGAGTGTAAGATCACTGTTGATTGGCCAAAAGATGAATTTCCTAGGGACCCTAAAACAGGTGCACAATCAGATGAAGTAATGAAAAAGTATAATCAGGTAATCACTTATTTAAAAGGAAAGATTTCTCCAAAAGAAACAGATTGGGTTAAAATCTTTGAAGTGAAATATTTTCTGCTCCATGTATTATCTACTTTATAGTGCCAACCTGCTATTTGTAATGTGTTCTGTTTTCGTTCTTGTTAACAGAATTTCATCTCAGTCTGAAACATATAAAATCAGAGTATGACCCATCACAGTCCCTTCCCTACACTTTGCCCTATTGTCAGGCAAATGGCTGCAATCTATTTTAGACATCTGGGAAGACTTACAGCAACTGAATGCAATGCTTCTTACAAGTACACTATTGGACACAGTAGTCAACCATGCTTCTGAGCAAGAATCAAAAGTGTAAACTCATCTTTTTCATGAGAAAATAGGTTCAAACTCAAATTGTAATCAGGTATCCTGAGTGCGGGTGCATGACACAAACTCTCTTTCAATTTTATTAATGATTCAAAGCACCAAATGGGACTTGGCTTAGTACGTCATTACATATCAACCTTACTAAATGTTTTGCAATATAGGAACCATTGGGAATCCACTGTCTAAGGTAACCAACAAATCTCAGGAACATCTGAACCTTTTGCTGGGTGGTTGGGGGATTCAATTTCAGAATGGCAGAAACATGTTGTTTTGAGACTTTTCGCACACCTTTTCTCAATATGATGTAAGGGATAAATGACTTCTTTCGCACAATACTGCATTTATGTCAGGAGGACTTTATACCCACTTTCTACAAGATGGTTAATCAATGCAGTGGTGACTAGTTTACAATCCTCCCTTGTCTTAGATGTCAACAATGGGTCATCTTTATACTGCCCTAGGACTGAATTACATGGTAATTTCAAAATCTCTAAATCCTTTTTCAAAATCTGAAATAAAATTGAAGGACTGTCTGTATACCCTTGTGGGATTCTACATCACAAGAATGCTTTCTTTAAAAATGTAAATGCAAAAAAGTAACTGTGAATTTTCATGCAATGGTATTGAGAAGAATGCTTGGCACAAATGACTATGTAGTAATCCGGAATTTGGACAAACAAAGAACCACAATTGTATTAATCGTTCAGGGGTCTTGGACAATTCCCCGTTTTCCTGTTGGTTTCTTAATTCCCATTATAGGAGAATTACAAGGACTGCCAATAATCACTCATAAGATTCCATGCTCAAACATTTTTTTAAATTACTGGTTTCAAACCCTCTTCTGCCTCTTTTGAAAGTCTGTATCCTCTAGTTCTTGGAAATATTGCACCTGATTGTATTTTAACTTTTACTGGTTCTACTGTTTTGATTGGCACAATTTCCCTTCCTGTGAAATACCATACTTCTTCACTAACTTTAAGCCTCAAGTCAGAAGGGACATCTTCCCTTGTCAAAAATGAGTACATTTCAACTTTGGAATCTTCTGTACTAATTTTAAAAAGTGAATCTTCATCTTGTGTGTCCACTGCGGCACAAGTGTACAATAAATGACACAACTCATCTTACAAAGAAGTTCCCTTCCATACAAGTTCACTGGACTTGAATCACATAAAATAAACATGTTTATTCTGCATCTGTCCTATTCTGGCTAGAACATCTGCGGATACTTGATTCACAATCTGTTTGTTACTAATCCCTGCAACTAGTACTTCTTTTCCTGAGATGCATAGGTTTAGATCTTCCACAGAATGAAATATAGAATGGGCAGCCCCTGTATCAATCAGAATGAAACAGGATGACCAATGACTTCACCATCCACATATGGGCCATTTTGATCTACCTCTAAGACCGCTCCAAGTATGCAATCAAACCCTATCATTGAGTACTGGCGCCCGTCATCTCATCATTGATGGTCACGGCATTCTGAGAATAGCCTGATTAGTATGGCATTTTATTTCTCATATTCTGCTGCATTACTGGGGCAGAAGGAACTGGCATTTGGAAAAATTTCTGACTATGCAAATTCTGTCTTAAATTCTGCAGGTCTGACATTGCATTATTTCTCTGTCTCATTTGTTGAATTTCTATAATTTGATCTCAATTCTAACTTCATTTCCTCTTCCAATGTCTGATCCTCCCACACTGATGACAAGCCATGGGTTTCTTCAACATCTCAACATTCTCTTTTTTTTTAATTGTATTTATATATTCACAGCGAGAGCACATAAACAAAGAAAGAGAAATCCATTACAGTTCACAACCATAAATAAAATAAGTCAACACAGATCATCATAACAGAAAAAGAAAAAATACAACCAATCCATCGTTTTCAGCACATTTCATCATATCATCAATTATCAGTCCTCATAATAATTACGGAAAGAGCCCCAAATTTTTAAGCCCAGTTGTCTCTTCCTGGAGCCCCTGACTGAGAAAAGCCCCCATTCCAATTCATATAAACTATACATTTTAGCTCGCCATTGTTGAAATGCAGGTGGTTTTTCCTGCAGCCACTCAGTGGCTATACACAAACGTGCTACCGCCATAGAGAAAAAAATAAAGTGACGATGTTGGTATAATACATCCGATGACCTATTTGTAGGAATTTTCCCCAATAGCATCATGGCAGGTGTGATAACTAAAGGCATTTTAATAACCAATGAGAAAAACATTTCAATATCTGCAATAAAACTCTGAAGTTTAACGCAGCCCAAAAAAATATGTATACTGTCTGCATCATCATCCTTACAACAAAAACATTTGCCCTCGTACCCACCCCCCCATTTTGCCATTTGTGCCGGAGTATAACATAGGTCAAATAAAGTCTTAAAAAATTGAACTTTTACATTTGTAGACATTAATGATTCTCTCACCAACATAAGCATATTCTCAACTTCAATTTCCAAATCCCCTAGAGCAGTAACCCGGTTCAACCTGACTTTATCAAGGTCGTCTGATCTTCCCAAAAGTAAAATTTGATATAAAACTCCAATTTTAGCCAGTCTTCTAACACCTTCAACCACAGTATCTGTTCGTATAGCCAAATTAAGTTGAGCTAAAAAATCACGTACTTGTAGAAATTTGAGGAAATAGGTTCTAGGAAAAGCAAACTGAGCCATTACTTCATCAAATGATTTACAAATCCCATTATCCATATACAGATCACCCAGGCATCTAAGTCCCTTCCTCTGCCACTTTTGTGACATATCATCTGAAAATATTCCTGGTAAAAGCCTATTGGCTTTGAAGGGTGTATAATAAGAAATTCTCCCCATTGCAGTTATTTTAAAGAACCATTTCCAAACTTTAAATGCACTAATCAGTACTTTAAAGCACATACGTTTATAGTAGCTACCGTCTAGCTCGATAAATAAACATTGCTTCGCAATAGGACCTAATAAAATTTCAGAAATAGTAGGAGCAATAGCCATATTAGCAGCCATCTCCCCTGTGATCATTATCCTCATTTTTAACAAAAAACAAGTGACATAATAGAAAAAAAAATCAGGCACCGCCAGCCCCCCCTATCCAGGGGTAATGTCATACTTTCATTGCACATCCTCGTCTACCTGGGCTCCAAATTAATTTGCCACACATTGATTGTAAATACTGTTATCTTTTTTTAGGTATTTCTAAAGGTATTGACCCAACAAGTAAAGAACCTTTGGTAACACATTCATTTTAACAATATTAGACCGACCAATGATAGAAAAATATAATCGCTCCCACCTATCTAATGAGGTCTTGATTTTAGCAATCAACGCAATCCAGTTAACATACACCAATTCAATCATATTTGCTCTAATCTGTATCCCTAAATACGTGACTTCTTTTACGAATCTATCGTCATGCCATACTAAGATATCCGAGCACAGAATCTGCATCTTTGATTCATTGAGTTTATAACCCGTTACGCTACCGAACTCTATTGCCAGTCTCTCGATTTCTTTAATGGCAGTTGCAGGATTCACTGTAACAACGGCAATATCGTCTGCATATGCGATCATGGAGAAAAAATAATCAAATACTCGATCCGGTGTAATAAATACGCTCCGGGTACGTTGTTCAATGAAAGGGTTAACCTTGCCGTGTTCCCTGAGTGATGCTCAAAGAATCCGAAAGCAATCCCATAGAAGATATCTTAGCCTTAGGGGAAAAATAAAGAGACTGTAGAGCAACAATAAATTCCTGGCCAAAACCCATTTTGTCCATAAATTTCCACATATAGCCCCAATGAACTCGGTCGAACGCTTTCTTGGCGTCGAGCAAAATAAGTGCTAACTCCCTTTTCTCTACACCTGCGATATCAAATAAAGTAATCACTTTATTTACATGATCAACCGTGCCTCTTTTTGGTATAAAGCCGTGTTGATATTGAGACACTAAGGATGCAATAACTTTAGATAGTCGATTAGCCAGGATCTTGAAATACATTTTATTATCGGCGTTTAATAATGATATTGGACGATAAGATCCAACTAAGTCAGGAGCTTTGCCTTTCGTACAGAACACCGCAATCGTGGCATCTGACCAAGATCTAGGAGGATAACCCACCTGAGCCATGTGCATAACTCTCAGCAGCTCATCCTTAATAATATTAAAAAAATGCCTATAAATCTCCCCGGGTATTCTATCGGGTCCTGCTGCTTTGCCTAAAGCAAGGCTTTTTACTGCGCTTTCCAATTCCAACATCGTAATCGGGGATTCCAATTCCTCTAAGTTTAAAGGATCAAGTACTTTCAAGCCCACTTCTAACATTTCTATCCAATCCCCTACTTGCCTCTACCCCACTCTGCTGAGTATATAATTCGGAGTTGAACTGCTGAAAGATCTTAAGAATCTGATGGGGTTCAGTATGCAATACCCCATTTACATCTCTCAATGCCTGAATGTTTCTAGCTGACTCCCTCATCCGTAATCGTACAGCAAGCCGTTTTACGATTGTTTCCCCGAATTCATGTCTTTGCATTTTAGATGTTAAAAACCTTCTGCCATTCTCTGCACTCCAAATCCCCAAAACATTGGCCCTCTCCTTTGCCACCTCATTCTCTAGCTCAGATAGATCATTCAGGCTTGTGACAACCCCCTTAGTTAGTGCAGTTTCGGCCTCAATCAAATGCTCATAAAACATTGCCAACTCTTTTTTAAGCTTCTTTTGCTGCCAAGAAGTAAAGCTAATACATTCACCTCGAAAACACGCTTTAAAAATGTCCCATACTGTACTAACAGTGGCCCTTCCTATATTATTCCCCCAAAAAATCTGAATCCACCTATCCATATGCTCCTTAAATTCCATGTTTAAACCTAATTTCCAATAATATGTCAAATGTAAACTTTTAGGTCTATTGAGGCAGCCCAATAGTTCAAGTATGATTGGTGCATAATCCGATGTAATCCTTGGATAAACACTTAGGGGTCCATTAGGATGACAGGCAGACTTTGTCCCCCCGTCATCCTACCGGTGTATGTGACCACCTGCCATAAGGGCGGGGGTCCCGTTCTACATATTATGATGCGCCCTCCACAGTGGCGGGCGCTTCCCGCATTTGTAGCATTGCGGCGGGCGGTGCTGAAAGCACCGCCCGCCGCAATGCTAAAAATGCACGTTGTGCATTTCAATGCACAACTTGACAGGCACCGCGTGGTGCTTGTCATGTTGTGCATTGAAATGCAGGGGGGACAATAGGTACCCCCCATGTGCACCTCCCCCACCCCCACGGAGTCCCTGGGGGCCCGAAACGGGCCCCCGCAGGGGGCCTCCACATGCCTTTCCGTGGCGGCATTCCCGCCACGGAAAGGCATTCACAAATGCCTATCCTAATATGGCGGTCGGTGTCTAATAGACACCGCCACCATATAAACCCTTTTCCGCCCCAGCCGCAAGGCGACCGGGGCGGAAAAGCGGCGGACGGTCTTTCCGTCCGCCGCGGCCAACCATGCCATCATAATATGGCGGGGTGTTTTGAGTCAGGATGGCGGGCAGATTGCCCCCGCCAGGCCGGCAGTGGCTACCGCCTGCCTGGCGGGGGCAATTCGCCCGCCATCCTAATGGACCCCTTATGGTGGCCCCAACCAGTAATGAAACAGGTGCGAAAAAGTAATCGAGTCTAACTAGCATTTTGTGGGGGTAGGAGTAAAATGTAAAGCCACTATCTTGTCCCCTCAAACTACCCCATACATCCACTAACCCTTGGTCCTTAACTAAATTATAAAGTGCCCTAAAGACTTTCGGTTTCCGCCCCCTATATTTATCAAAGCCATCCTGAAGTGCTCTATTCGTCAGATTTATATTGATATCTCCACATACCACCACCGGTTGGGGCTAGATAGCCAATTCAGAATTTATTTCGCTCAAGACCCCCGCGTCGTCCACATTAGCTCCATATACCGTACAAAGCGTTACCTTTCGCCCTTCGAAATTACACTCTGCTATATCCCAGCACCCATTCTTATCCATTAGTTTCCGACCTACATTAACATAATTTCTTTTAGCAAGGATGGCTACTCCCCTTGTCACACTAGATTGGCCTGTTGCAACAATTGGCGAATATCCCAGCTCCTTTAAAAACCTCCCTCTTAGTCCATGGGATGTGGGTTTCCTGAATACACAATAAGTCTGGGCGAATATGTCATAATTCAGCTGCTACTTTTTGTCGCTTTAATACATTATTCAGCCCAGACACATTCATTGAACAGATTCTTATTCCTTTAATAGACATTTTAAATAAAAAAGCCAACGCTCAGAGGCGCTTGTCCTTTCAGAATCAAATCCCCTGATTATTGTCCGCCGAAAATCGAGCTGACCTTTGCAACAATTATATAAATCTAGTGTTAATCGCTGTGAAATACTTTTTACCCTTTTTTTACACCCCCCACGTGCTACCCACCACCTCCCGACCCCATTACCCCTACCCCCCCTGAACCCCTCCCCCCCCCGCCTGCCCCCCCACACCCCTTAACGAGGCTTTAGGACTTATGGTCATCTTGATGCAAGCTTGCCCACAACCCCCTGCCTTTGCACGTGGGCCATAATGCCAACCAAACAACACATAACATAGAAAAGAAGAGAAACCATCAGAGAAAAAGCGGAAAAAAGAGAAGGGAAAACCATCCATAAATAAATTCGATAAGTAGTTTCATTGCCCTGTATACTCAGACCACTTAGTTAAATACAGCATATATTACATTAAACCCAGAAATTCCTTAGCAGAAGCAACTGTCGTAAAGAAACGTGTGCGCTCCTTGTAAATTACTTTCATTTTTGCGGGAAACATTAAAAATGCCTGCGCCCCCTTAGCTTGGAATTCCGGGATCAACTGTCGGTACTGCCACCGTAATTCAACAGACTGCTTGCATAAATCAGGGCGTACAAAAAATTCACAGTCAAGTCCATTTCTCTTCTTATCCGGTCGCGCTTTCAAAAATATCTCTCCCCGAGCAAGGAAACTATTAAACGCCACTAAGATAGCTTTCGGTTTCTGGTCTCGCTGGTCAGCTCTAATAGAGAATATCTCAACATTCTCAATGATGCCATTTGCTTTATCATTCTGTGCCATCTCAGTCATGCCATTCATTCCTTTCCCATTTCTCACAAAATTGTATTTGAACCCACTTGCCCTCTTTCATACTGCTTCATCTGAGCAATCCTCAATTTCTCCTTCAATGTCTTCTGTTTCTTCTCCAAATAATTATTACTGTTGTTCGCCTATTTCAAAATCTCATCAATGCCTTTGGTTGACTAGAACAATTCACTTTGCTGAATGTAGTAAGTAAGTAAGTACTGATTGCTACTCTCTGCTTTCATCCCATTTACAAATGCAGAAACAAAACCGCCGAACAGCATCTTTCTCTGGATTTTCAACTCCGCAAAGTTTCTTAAAGAGTTGCATCAACCTCACATAATAGGAGTGCACTGACTCTTTAGCCTCCTGTGCAGTTCTCAAAATATTTTCGCAATAAACGCCCCTTTCTGGAACATGTTTTTTCAAATTCTCAAACACTGCTTTATATAAGCCACCCCAAAGCCAGTATACATTCCAGCTACAAACAATTTCAAACACCAAATTCAAATCTGTCATTAACATTGGAGCGATCATCCCTCAACTTCGGAAAATTATGCGTGAAAGAAAACAAACACTCCATTGGGGCCCAACAGGGAGGGGGGGGGGGGGCAAAGCACCTACCAGAGACTCAAAATTTTGTTGTGATAAAGGCCGCTTTATTGGAAGCAGGTGCACCTTACACAATGAAAACCCTTGGCCTGCGCCGTACAAAACTAGGCCTCACTAAATATGTAATTTCCTGAAAAACCCCCCACCCCCTCCCCTAAACTGGTTCCCCCAATCCACAAGCAGTAAACAATTAGCAAAAACGAAATTCACCTGGCTAAATACTTTATTGTGCTTGACCTACCCCGATAATCCAAAACATATCTCCTGCACTTTCCCCATATATTAGGAATAACCGCCCCCAAAGGCAGAAATCACACCCGCGCCTGCTCCAGCGACACAACAACCCCACAACCATCAAACAAATCCCAATGCACCTGCCCCCAAGAAAACCCCTTCCAAAAAACACCACCACACCCACAAAAAACCCCACTCCATCCTGAAAAAACGGAAATCAACCCACCCATTGTCCCCCCAGGATAAAAACTTGAACCCCCCTTTCAACTGCAACAAAACCCAGGGAGGGAGGGAGGGAAAGACATTTTATCCGCCACCCCCCCGCCCGGCTGCTGTGTCCCAAGTCACCAAAATGGTGGCCTATTACCTAAAATGGCCGGTTTTAAAGGCAACCAGCCCACAAGCAGCCCAAAAATAGCCCAACCCCAGCCCAAGGCTACCAGAACAGCCCAAAACCACCCCACGTACGGTGCTGGCTCTAACCCCCCCTTCCCCTGCCCCAAAACCCCCCCGGTGGTGGCAGGCCTCCCGCTGGTCGGCCGCCCCCCCCCAAGCCCTATTATCCAAGGAATGTGTACCAGATCCCCTCCATGTACCTCTCTCAAAAGAAACGCAGTCACTACACCTGCTTCTATCTCTGAATCCCTTGCTACACTTTTCCCTATTTTTGTCTTCTCATTGTTCTTCATCTTTCTCTAATTCCTGGTTTCCTGCTTCCATTTTTCTCAATGTTTTTTCAAATCACTCCAATCCTGAGTATTTTCAATTACATCTTTAATGTGGGCTCGTAATGCAATGAGTCTCATCTCTTTATTTAATCATGAGTGCATAAATATACAGCAGTACATTTATTCCAATCAGGAATCCAGACACATGTGTAATACCCAGTCTCTTCTATAGTTTTGAACTACTTCTCCTCTGTTTACAACTTTTCGCTGTCAAACAACCCAACAAGTCAAATTAGCCCCAAAACACAGTGAGCGAAAAACAAAGGATTTGCTCTGGCATATGTCCACTTATCACAGTGTGACCGGTTAACAACTAATCCAAGCATATTTAGGGTGTGACAAATCCTCAGTCCCAGCGCAGCTCCTTGGCTAAACTTCCAATGACAGAGCGGTTCCTGCGTGAACAGAAAAGGATCACAACAAATCTTAAAAATCAATAAACCACTTGACTGTTTACCCTTGAAAGGAAATCAAATCAGTATTTGTCAGAACAGAGTATTCCCAACTGACCAAGAAAGGGAAAAAAGGGAAAAAATAGTTCCAATTTTAATGACAGTAAGTAAATTCGAGAATATAGGCTAAATTTTCAAACAGTGTAAAACTTTTGCTAGGCAAAGCATCTGGCCAGCAGAACTCTAACTCCCGAGTTTACTTGCTACACCTTTGTGCGTTCAGGTTAAGCACAGTAATCCAAAATGAATCTCGCAACCCGGAAAAGAAAATGATTATAACAGATCCTCATCAATGTTTAATTGGTGCCTCGCTCTACACACCAGAAATACAGACACGATAATAATATCTCGAGATCTTAGATTTACAACGAAATCCGATAACCAACTTAACCTTCTAAGAAAAACATAGAGGGGCAGATTTATGATAACTGGAGCATCCCCAGGGATGCGCCAGTTATTTTGCGCCGCTGCTCCGCAACCCATGGTGCGCCGCATTTACAATGCGGCGCACCATGGGGCAAAAACGGCACAGATGCGTGACGTATCTGTGCCGTAAAGGTGGCGCATTGCTGGAGTTGCGTCGCAAGCGCGACGCAGCTCCAGCAAGGCTCGGGGGTGCCCCATCTTGGCAATGCTGCTTCAAGACCTACGCCTGCTTCAAGCAGACGCAGGGTTTTGACGCAGCATTGGCCTGAAAGTGACTGAGTGAAATCTTATAGATTTCACTCAGCCACTTTTGCGAGGCGCACCTGCCCCGGAACGCCCACCCTGCGCCGGAACGCCCACAAGTGGCACAGGGCTTTACAACGTGACACATCTGCCTAGATGCGTCACGTTGTAAATGGGTCGTAGGGATGCACCACGTTTACGCCGCAGTTGCGTGACGCAAACGTGGCGCATTCCCAACATAAATCTGCCCCAGAGTGGGTTCACAAATATGAATAATACATAGGAACAATAATCAAACAGTGAATTGATGCCACTATCATCAATGCATAACCAATCGACTCACTACAGAAACAAAAATCCATCATCACAGAACACACTTCTCATTGATTCAGATTTATCTATTAATACGTACACTCCAAACTCATTCAGCATGGCAGCTTAGTGGAGAATCCAGCATCAGAAAATTGGCAAAAATCGAAAATACTCTTTTCGTTAGATTTGCCCATGCCAGATTAGAGAGAGACCAGTCATATGTAAATTAGATTTGCCCATGCCAGATTAGAGAGAGACCAGTCATATGTAAATTAGATTTGCCCATGCCAGATTAGAGAGAGACCAGTCATATGTAAATTAGATTTGCCCATGCCAGATTAGGGAGAGACCAGTCATATGTAAGCCAGTGTTAGTCTTGCTCCAGTAACAGTGCTTAATTTGTAAAATAATACGTGCTGGGACCCAAACCTTTGCTCAGAGGTTGCTGCTGGGGCTGCAGAAGGTCATGGTGCTGAATCGCCTGACTGCATGGTCTTGATTTTCCCTCAATCATTTTTAATCCAACAGCAGACACTCCCAGCACCTCTCTCTCACTCCTGTGTGTTCTTTCTTCTCACTTTCTCACTTTTTTCCTTTTTTTTTTTTCTTGTTCCTTCCTCCTTTTGTGTCTTCCTCTCTCTTGTTCAAGGTCAAAGTCTGATGAGGAAAACTAAGTGCCAGTGACCATGAATTAGTGCCGGTGGGGCTCACTTGCAATCGCAGGCTCAAATTAAGCACTCTTCAGTAGGAACAATCCATCCAAACTACCAGACCAGGTCCTTTCCAGACAAGAACACAAGCACCACCAAACCGATTTTGACCTGCCTAGATCTCATTAGTGAGGCATCGTTTGAGTCCTATAACATGGTAGGTGAAATAGGAAGGAATGGAGTGTGTCCTATTAGATATTCAGTTGCTGAGATTAATTTAAGCATTCAATTCATACCCTTGTTTGTTGCAAAAGCATTGCAGCCAGAATATCAACTACACATATATTGTGAAGGTAAGAGTAAATAAGTATGTATACATTTACTACATTTAACTTGACTATACACACCTTGACAAATTATATTCAAGGTATGTAGATGTGGAGTTAAGAATGGTATAATTGTACTTTGTTATCTATACTTACTGTTAGAGCTGACCAGGGGTAGCTCCTCCGCAGTGGCGGCGGAGCATCGCCCCACTGGTCAGAGCAAGCAGCTAAAAAATAAAACGAGATTTAATTATCGATTTATTTTTCAGCAGCTGGCTCAGCCAGCATGTGCAGGGTGGGGCGGGCAGGTGCATGAGAGGGGAAAGGAGGAGTGCTATACGACCAGAACACACATTCACATTGGTTTCTCTAACCCGGCTGCATTGAACAGCCCAACTGGAGAAACCCCACAGACTTCCTGACCTGAGCGGAGCGCCTTTCCAGCCAGCTCAGGCCAATCCCACTGCTCTCCTAACAGTAGGGCACCGCTGGGATTGGATGGGAGTCTGTGACGTGGTCCCAGTGTCTGCTGGGACCACGAATAACCAGCACGGAGGTGCGACACGGAAGGCAGCCGACAGCAGGTAAGTTTAACTTTTTATTATTATTCAACTCCCTCCCACCTCTCCCCTGCACTCCACCTGCACTCCCTTCCCCTGCCCCACCACTTCATTTATGTGGCGGCCGCTGCTGCAGGAGCTGACATCTTTTTGTGTGTTATTCTCCTAGACGTTTTGCCTTTACTTCTCATTTTTTATTGAAAATATTTTTGTTGGTATTAGCACTGTGCTCAATTTGCCCCTGCTAAGCACTGGTAAACTTGTGCTCTCTCCCTTAAATATAGTAAACTTGCTATACCCCTAATTGACACATTCAATTTACTTATAGGGCCCAAGTAAATTGTATCCCATGTACTCAGGGCCTGTAAAATATATTCTACCATTGAGCTGCAGCACTCATTGTGCCACCCACTAAAGCGGCATACTCGCTGTGGGAAGTTTCAGACTGCACATGTGTACTGGAACGGGAACACACGTGGTGTATTCCCCTCATACGGGGCACCACAAACTAAATAGAATAGAGCATTTTCAACTAAAGCTTCCAAAATCACCGGGGATCCAAAATATATAGAATACCTGACTCACGTTACAAACACAACCACCTTCAAGAAAGAATTACAACCAACAGGGAGGTACCGCTTAAAGAAGACTTGGCCATGATGAAGTCGCAGGATATTTTTCCCAAAAGCAAGATGAAACTCGTGTTGGCTAAGAAGTAAAACAGTTGAACATATGAACAAGAAAAGAAGAAGAGAACAAGAAAATCTACATTGACATCTGTGTATTTGTTTGTGTGTGCTGGGGGACCATGTAATTGTTGTTTTGCTGGCCTTCACCACATATTAGAGAGGAAGGTGGTTCTCTCTACATCTGAAGCACCGCTACTTACACCCCTTATATATCATTGTAAACATATTATCTTATGGATCTCCCCTTAGGGTGACATTTCCCTATAAACTTACCGCCCAATCTCTTTAGTATAACCCACTAAAGTAGCACTGAAAAACATGGCTCAGGTCTACCACTGATGCCTGTAGTACAGTTTTGAACTGACATTTCAACCTAGCAAAATTATTATTTTGCCAGGCCTAACCCTTCATTTTTAATAAGTATAAGTCACTCTCAATCAGGCTCTGAAGACTCATAGGCAGGGTGCATGGTGTTTAAAAAGTCGGCCATGAGTATTTAAGTTTTACATGTCCTGACAGTCAAAAACTCATAAAGTTGCTTTTTACTGTTGCAAGGCTATCTCTCCCATAGACTAACACTGGTTTGCCTTATTAAACTTTTAGAAATCTGACAGTTTTTCACCTAAGCAAAGTCTGCCTTCCGGCCAGTGTCCAGGTTTACATGACTTAGTTTTTAATACACGTCACACCACAGAAGAATCATTCACTTCTTCTGTGGTGTGATGTGTATTAAAACTAAGTGATGGATAGAAAGCTTGAATTAATCTCAACCCATCGTTTTTTTGCCCACCATGCCACCATAAATGCTCACTCCAAAAAAATAAAAAAAATAAAAATAAAAATAAAGCCAGCCAAATACAAATCATCCTTGATGATGCTCTAATGGGAAAAGTCCAGCCCAAACTGCCAGACCAGGTCCTCCCTGAAATGAAACACAAACAACCCATGACTGGTTTCACCCTTATTGTGGACTCACCATTCAGGTATAGCTTGATTCCAGTGGCACATTGAGCACAGGACCCACAACTAGGCACATACATCACGCTTAGCGCATCAAAAAAACGAAGTGATGGATAGAATGCTTGAATTTTTCTCAACCAAGGATGAAACCAGTCCTGGGTTGCTTGTGTTCTGGTTCAGACAGGACCTGGCTCTGTAGCTCACGCTGGACTGTTCCCCCTGAAGTAGGGTCAGGACGGATGTGCATAAAGGGCCATATGTATCAAAATCTTCTTTTGCGATTCTCGAATAGCGATTTTTTGCGAATCGCTATTTGAGAATCGCAAAATGCTATGTATGTAGGATAGCAAATCATTTTGCGAATCCTACATATTCCTTAATTGCGAATCGCAAATTGAGATTCACAATTAAGGAATATCTCCCCATTCATTCCTATGGGCCTAGAGGCCCATAGGAATGAAAGGGGAGATAATCGCAATTTGCGATTCTCAATTAGAAAATTGCGAATGCAAATTCAAGGGTGCCAGGGTGCCAAAAGGACACCCTGTTGCACCCCTGAAATGTACATGTGTGCGCATGTGGCACACATACATGCCCGAAGGGCATGTATGTGTGCCACATGGCACTTTGAAAAATGCAAAAAAGTGAATTTTTCAAAGAAATCGCAAATTACCACCAACTTGAATTGGTGGTAATTTGCAATTCCTTATGGCCAAATTGCACATTTTCTGTGCCTCTTACATTGCATTTAAGGAATCGCAATTTGCGATTCCTTAAATGCAATTGCAAAATAGGGAATCACTATTTTGCGATTTCTTATTTTGCAAGGCTGTTACATCCCACTTACTTGAAATGCGATCGCAAACGGCGTTTGCGAACGAAATTTTGTTTCACACATATGGCCCATAGTTGGGTCCAAACTGACGTGTGCAAAATAACGATGATTGGGATGTGAAGTGATGGATAGTGGCTGAGATTAATTCAAGCATTCCATCCATAAAATTTTTTATACTTTAGTGATGTGTATTCCTTCCCGACATGGGGACAAAAGAGGTCTGGGTGTAGAGGGAGTGCGTCTTCCTTACAGGATGGATGGAGTGGAGTTTGGCCCTGCCCTTATTACACTTCAAATCACCCTTCCTGCAGCACATAGGAACCTGACACTGTGCCTGCCCTTGACTTTATTCATCAAAACAGGCTGGAGCCAAACCCAGGAAAGAAGGAAGAACTGACTTGAACTAGTTTGGGAGTATGCTAGGGAATGCCCTACACACAAACAGGCTTGCACTGGGTATAAGAATCGCCCCCATAACCTCTCACCAGAACGCTCCTGGAAATTAATAAGGATTGCCCTGCTGTCTGAAGAAGGAAGGCCTTCCTGCCTTGAACCCAGAATCCCAAGAAGTGACTCCAAGGTTCAGCTGGCTGACCTGTTTGAGCTACAAGGGCACAGCAAGCTTCTAGAGTTCTTCCTTGCAACTGCCCAGCTGACCAGCACCTACTATACCTGTCTGAACCTTGCTGCTGGCCTCAGTTTCAGTGACTCCTCGCCCTCAAGTGGTGCCTCCCCAAGGTCCTGGATCTTTAGCGGGTTTCAGAGTGTACTTCCCTTGCTTCAAATTTACAAGAACTGAACTTCAGGCGAAAATCCAGGCGTTTTGGGTTCTGTGAGACCGTGAACTACCACCAGTGTGACCCTCCGATGCGAAAATCCGAAAGTGACCTACACCTCATATCAGCAGTGAACGTCCACGTATACCGCCAACACATATTAAGAGGCAACCTACTCTTCAAGCCGACAACAATCTCCATGCATCCCAGGGACTTGGACAGAGTGATAAGTGAAATCTACACCAGATGAACCTGGCCCCTGGTTCTGTCCTTCTGCTTCCTTGTGGTCAGCCTGAACTTGTGCAGCGTGACCAGATCACCAATACCACACACACAACCAGTACAGTATGGACCAAAGCGGTGCAAGTGCCCCTCAAACACAGCACTTGAGGAGCACACTCAGCAGCAGTGAAGCATGATTACACACACAACCAGCATCAAGTGAGCAGTCCTCCTTCGCACAAAAAAGGTATAATATAGGGGAAAGCCAAAGTCCCTCAGCCGCAGCACGTCAGTAGCACAGACAGCAAGGGTGCAGCTTATTTCATAATAATAATAATAATAATCCACATTTGTAAAGCGCACAATCACCCGTTAGGGTCTCTAGGCGCTGGGGGCCGTCGGGAAGATTAAGCAAGCTATTGCCCAGAGTCACATGGTGCTGGGCAGATCCCTGCCGCCGGTGCCAGGGATCAAACCGTGATCCCCAGCTTCCGGAGTCAGTCGCCCTGGCCGCGGCGCCACACCTCTTCCTTACAGACAATAGACATGCCTAAGTAGCTGCAGCTCGTGCTTTCCCCCTCACAGAACAAAGCACAACCCCGTGATTGCAGTCTACTTCTGTTAAATAGAGCAGGCACCGCACGGGAAGCAGTGGCTCAGTATTCCCGGCACAGAAAGTCAGCAGCCAAAACTTTCTTTCACAGCAGCCGAATGTCACTAGACTAGAAACTCCTTAATTTGCCCTATTACGAAGCAGCGCAGACCGGAGAGATGTACAATGGTCTGCTTAAAACAAGATACATCTATTCGAATGTATTGAATGTATGCATTTCTTCCATCTATGAGACGTTGTGATGACAATACGTGGCAGACAGGCAGTCATTTTTTTGCACTTCTTCCTGTCGCTCTCACCCTCTCTTTAACTTTCTATGCAAATTAAGACAAACAAGCACCTTACCGCAATAGATAAAAGATACAGCTGAAGAAACTCACAAAAAGCCCAATGTTTAGGCATGCTCGGCACTGTTCGCATATCTTAATATTAATGAATGTGGGATTTTATCTAGCAGATTGAATCGACTAGGATAATCCAAGGAGACGCGGGGCAATGAGATTCGCCGGAATCCGACGCAGATGTTTTTAGGCTTCCTTTGTACGTCCAGGCTCATATATTTTGAAAGAAACCAGGACCACGCCTTCTAAAGTGGTGGCAAAGGCAGCTTCAGACATCAGAGATGAAACGCGGTCAGTGGCAAAGGCTGTGCCAAGTCAGGAAGTCCACCCTGTACATAATGGCATGTATGAAGTGATACCAAACACACCCCTTCACATGGCTGGCCGCTTCTCAGACCTCGGCACACATCTTGAATTCTCATTGTTTTGATTTTGGATGCCACACCTGTTTTTAAGTAAAAAATCAACAAGTCTCACTTCATTATTATTGTTTTGTGCCTGTTGAAATATTTTACATCGTTATTATTTTGATCAGGTCAGCATGGTGAGGGATTAGCATGCGCAGGGGCAACATATTTGCCAAAATCTACAGCAGGGAAGAAATGACTAAAGTGTTAGGAGTGGTAGTTACTCACAAAAAGGGACAGTGCAGATTCACCCAAAGAATGAATGGCTGCCATATGCCACAGCAATCAACGGAACAAATAAAGGCACGAGAGACTGGTGAAACATCTGGCACGAGAGACTGGTGAAACATCTGTCTGGTAAAAGGAGTGGATGGTATGAGATGTGATTGCAGGAGTGGTTGTTGCAGGGTCACCCCAGGACATTCTGTGAACACAGTTTAAGTGCATATGCCGGTGCACTTGCCACGTGAATTTTCCATCATCCATCTGCACAGGAAGCAGGGGCGTAGCGAGAGTTTGTGGCGCCCGGGGCTATCCTCCAGAGTGCCACCCCCCTGGGAGGGTGCTCGGGAAAAAGGACGGCGAGCACCTGAAAGAGGTCCGAGAGACCCGTAGTATCACCGCTAATAGTTACCTCGATCATGCAAGTTACTTGCACATACATGACATGGTCCAGGTCTAGACAGCCCCCGTCCCCAAAATAGTGCCGCCTGGGGCAGACCGCCCCCACCTAGCTACGCTCACACTCATTCTTCTCTCCATCCTTCCTTATCTCCATCCAGCTATTCATCTCACACGTTAACACGTCAAAACAATATGGAAAGCATCCTTTTTCTTCCTCAAGACCCTACTGAATATAAACCTTACATACATTTCCAGGATTAAGATCTCCACATATTACCCAGCATAGTGACAGAAATAGAAGAATCCAGTGGACTGTATGTAGGCCTTGCTCTGTTACTCAAGTGCAAAGCCCAGCGTGTACAAAAGGCAGCAGTAAGGCTTCTTACAGCCACAGAGCTTAGTAACGTTGTATGTCACACCTCCAATGGCCCCCAGTTTCTCAGAGGATTTTCTTCGAAGGGCTTGGCATAGTCCACAAAATCACCTATTGAGCTTACATGAGACGTGAATGTCCCTGACCAAAACCTAGGGTCAGTATCTAGACACCTCCCCTTTCCACAAGAGAGGAAATGACTGAACACCATTCTCGCTCCAAGCAGCTAGCTTCAACCTTCCTATTAAAATGTAGATTTTTTTATATTTGTTTGTGAATTAAATAAAATAATCCTTGTATATTTAATAAATACTTGTTTCTTTATTGCTTTGCGGTTCGAAATGAACCTGGCCACACACAACGTTGGTTTCCAGGAGCCCTGGGTCATTATGGCAAATAATGTAATACACTTGCTACTTTTTGGACTGGCTGGGGGTCTTAAGCTGACTCAGCACCATCCTTTCCTTCAAAAAAACTCATTGGTTACCCAAAAGGATGGCGGACAAACGAGATGCCACGAAAATATGTTGCGCTCTGAGCAAACTATGTGTCATGGAGAAAGTATCCTGGCTCAGTAGGTCAGGTATGTTAAAGACCATGCTGGTCACAGAGGATGGTGCTCGTGAAAAGATGGTGATATCCACCACTTAAATTAATTTAATATTTTACTATACTAATTCAATACTAATCCTTTATTGGTCCCAGAGTAGCGTGCTACTCGCCTTAAAAGCACTCTGATGCCTCGTTAGGGGTAGTAAGTGCTATATAAATGCAATTACAATACAAAACAATATGATCACAGGTTGTGCACATGCAGAAAGTCCCCTAGGCATACCGGATATATTATTTATAGACTGCGTTGGCTTTTGCAGACACGTTAAACTAAGCAGGAGTGGTACATAGGGAGAAGAAATAGATAAAGGCCATCCATAGATTACATAATTCCGAACCAGGAGGACAGAGAGAGGTACTAAAAAAAATCTATGTCATTTATTTTCCTTATTGACTAAGATTGAAACAGAGGCAAATGTAGGCGGGAGACAGCTAAAAGGCGTTATGCAAAAATGAAACTAAGCATAGGGAAGTTCTAAAATGCTGGCATCGAGGAGGCAATAAGCAGGAAGGTTGCTGGGGTCACAGGGCAACGCATATAAAAGTTAGGACCTTGGTCACACTCGCATCCCTGGGTGTGAGACCGTCCCCCTGCAGACCCATGCTGTTCCTTACCTGTTGCTGGCCTCCTGCCTCAGTGCACCCTCTCTACCACCTAAGGATAGCCTCCTGTGTCCTCTTTCTGTGCACCTTCTGCCCTGCGGCTGCTGTCCTGCTTCTGTGACCCTCTGCAGCTGCTGGAGCCCCAGAGTTTCCCTCCTCTTTATCCTGGAGTTCCCCTCCCAACAACAACTTCCTCCTGGCACTCGCTTCAGGCATCGGGCAACAGGAAGTCACGTGACGCGCTGCTGCGCAGCCACGCGCACGCACTTCAAACGGCAGCCGCAGCACTGGCTTGTTGCGGTGGCCTTTATCATTTATTTGAGGACACTCATTGACAGTAGTGTCCTCAAATAAATGATAAATGCCGCCGCAACGGGCCAGTGCTGCGGCCGCCGCCTGCAAAGTAGTGCTGCCTGGGGCGGACCGCCCCCACCGCACCCCCCTAGCTACGCGGGTGACAGGAAGCATCATCACTGGTTTCCCTCCAGAGCCATCTTTAATAGAAGAAGCAAAGCAAGAGGACTTACTATCTGCATAGGAAGGGACATTGTTGCATTTCCCATCATCCATCCACATTGGAAGTGACATCACTTCCTGCCTTCTCCCTACTTCAATCAACTCTTCAGGGAATCCCATCGCTTAGCTTCTCTAGCAAAAGCAGTACACAGACAAGGGTATTGCCTGTTTGGGCTTGTTATGGCCTGGAAAAAGCTTTGGCCAGAACCCTTTTTCCCTTGAAACCTACATTGTAAGATTATAATCGTGTGCCTCACTCAGCACCCCATATTGGCAATCGCTATAATGATACACAGACTTAGACAACCCAAACACTCTCATAGCATTCACACAACACATAGACCCCATCTAATACGCATTCTACTAACTACCACACACACACACGAACAACAGAACACACCTCCCAACTCGTGCTCATTAATACTCGCTCTGCAGTGCTCCAAGCACAAGATATCTCAGACTTGATGTCATCTTTATCACAGAAAAAAGGTTCACCCATGTCTTTACACATCCTAGATGTCCTTCTTCCCACAGGCTACAGCATCCATTTTGTGGACCGTGCACATAAGAAGGGAGGTGGCCTAATTGACAATCACACCCCTCCTGCTACTGCACACTAGGCAAACAAGTAATGCTCAACTCAATGGAGCTGCTGACATGCCATTTCCTGCTCTCTGCAACTCAGTCTGCCAGATTCCATCTCATCTACAGGCCTTCTGGGCAGAACAAGGACTTCAATGATGAATTCTCAGTTCTCATCACCACCTCATCCATCTGACATGTCCACACCACCTTTTAGGGTGACCACAACCCCCTGAACAATGAAAGCTTAAACAAAAAGAAAAATGAGACACATCCTCCTCAACCTAATTGATGCTCCCAACATGGTACGGCATGTCATAAAACCCAACACACTCCTAAGGCCACATCTCCGAGCTTGTCTTCTCAACATCACCAATAATCCAGTGCAAAGCCCCTATACCCTTGAGCAAGACTGACCACTCTTCCATCCCTATCTGTCTGTTCAGCATACTACCAATAAACAAAGGTCAACACATAAGAGAAGGCCAAACCTTCAGATCCTTCCATCAACAGCCTGATGCTTGAACACTTATCTTACCCCATCAACTCAGCGCCCATTGCCAACACGGTTATAAACAACTGTAGTAATTGTAAAGCTATGTGAACATCCATGCCCCAATTACAACATGAAAGTGCAAGCCAAATATTTCAGCTCACTAGTATTATAAAGAACTTGCTGAAAATAAGCGATCCATTCACAAATAGGAAAAAATTGGAAAAAACAGAACTCCCTGAGGATCTCTAGGCAGCAAAGGGGACTGGGGCACACCCATGACCATCATGCTGCAGTTGGAGGGTGAGGATGCCCAGAGACAGGAGGTCACTAGCAATACAAGGGTAGCAACAGCAGTGGCAAGACCCCAGGGCATGCCTCACCATGAAAGTGGTGTAGAGTGTGGAGTGTGGGAGACCACAATGCCCCTCTGTCGAGGAACATGGGCTGAACAGCTGGATGAAGGGAAGAGCTGCAGGGTCAGGTCGACCGCCTTAGATCCAGATGCAATGGGGTTTGATATGATAGTGGAAAGAGATACTCAGGAACCAATGAGGTGTGGACTTCCTCCAAGGATGCCAATTCTAAGAGTTGGCAGACTTATACAAGTGCTGCCGACACAAGACCAGTGGAGAGCTGGCAAAGACTGGCTACCCAGAAGTCGCTAAAAGATGCAGCAGGACAAGGGCAGATGAATTTGGGGACATGTTGGATGAAAGTGATCAACAAGGAAAAGCGGCATGGTTCAGATGGAAGGATGGAGGACAGGAGGCAAAATGGAGAAAAATGGCTTAGGACACTCAATTGGAGCAGGGGGAGTGGCCTAAAAGGTGAGTATGGGAGAAATGGTGGGCAGGCAAATGGTCTCCAGGGAGGGATACAGGGTAGTGTGAGTGAAGTAACTGGGGTGATAGCAGAGTCTGTAGTGGTAAGAGGGAATTTACTGACATACACAGAGCAAGATGGGAGTTGTGGGACTGATTTCCAGACCAGAAAATGCGGATCACTACAACAGATGTGCAAACTGAGGAGAACGCTACAGGGTCGTAAGACTGACAAGCATTGTTGGAGGCACTGAAGTAACACCAGTGGGAGGCAGCAAGAATAAGTGGACCTGGACGGAAAGTGATATGGACTGCAAGAAGGGACAGAAAGTAGTGGACAAAGGAGAACAGCAGGTAAAGAAGTTGGAGGTAAGGACAAAGTGGATGGGGAGACAGAGAAGATGACTAAACTATCTTACATGAGGGTGTCCAATCCATTAGGAGGTCATCTTTTAATGAGCACTAAAGATAATTTATGGACAAGTTAATACATTGACATATTATAATTATTGCACATGGAGACAGGTGTAAAGAGGATTTTAAGGCGGCAGATAGAGACCTGGTCAAACGCCTGAAGGTACCATATATGAAAAGTTTCCTAAAAACAGTGTCGCATTGTGGAACTATATGGATGTCGTTAGGTCAGCCACCATAGGTTTCAGTGGGTTTGTGTGACTCCAGTATGATGTAGAATTTTATTCATCGAAATTTGCAGCATCTACAAAATCATGTGTTGACTTAGAAAACAAAAACTATGGCTGCAATTCATAATACCTACCAAGCCGCTAACATCAGTATATACAGGGCGAGGCTTGCCAATGCCCTACACGCCATACAGTCAGAAAATGACCAGCGGAAGTCTGCTGGAATTTCCACAAAGGGGCCTGTCACCGATCCCACGCCGATTTTGGCATAACTGCTCAAAGTGCAGTAGTAAGCATCCCTGGATGTAGTGCATGGAGGGACAAGGCTAGCAGGTATTTGGCAGAGGTGAAAACAGAGGTGTGCTGGCCAAGGGCATCTATGCCGGTTAGGCCTGAAGGCATGCAACCTTGGCTGCTGCAGCAATCTGACTGGGCTGCAGCTATGTTTCAGATGGAAGGGTTTCACCAGGGATTCAGGCGCCCATACAAAGTGCCTATGAGAGGGAAAGTTTGAACAATTTGAGATTTTGCAAAATGCAACTTTTTACAGAGAAATTACAGAGCGAGGTGGAGGTAAAATGGGAAACTATTTCGGGAGCTACCAATGCCAGAGCAGATAATCTGTCCAGTAGGTGTACTGCTGAAGAAAACAGCAGGCAACCTCCATTTTTATACACCATTTCTCATGGCCAGAAGGAACATTTACAAATGATTTCATAGAACAGAGTAATTGTTCAGTCCACTATGCCACACTGACCAGGTGATTGCACTGGTGAGACAATGTGGCACAGCTGCAGAGATGGGAAAGCCTGCAATAAAATCAGCATTTCTGCTACTACTGGTTCACCCTGATGCCTTTCAGTTGCTGGCCATACACTTTTCAAGGACAATATTATTATGACATAGTGATGCAAAGGGGTGTTTGGTAGCCTGGGACGCATTTGAGAAATACAGCACATTCATGGAGCTGGTGGTAAGGCAGGTGGCCCAGAATGGGCAGATGCTACACTACCTGGACAAGTTTTTGATGGTGGGCAGAGTGGTTCAAAAGGATGAATGCAGTAGATCGATGGACGCAAGAGTGGGCGGCTGAACAGTTTTGCACTCTGCTAGCCCTGGAAAAGATGAAAGGCACATGCACGCGATTGACATGCTGAGGATTGAGATATAATCAGTTGCAATGCAATGATATCACAGTTAGCTGATGAGAAACTGAAGATCTTGATTGAACTCTTGCATAAAGTGAAAGAAAAGGAAAGGAAGATTCAACAGGTGCTGGGGCACTGGAATTTTGCATGCGGGGTGGTGGCACTTGATAGAACTTTCGGTAGACAGTTGGCCTTGGATATGAGGGCTGCTGCAGAACCACACCAGAGGCAGAGAGTGAGAGGAAGGGTGAAACAATATTTATAGATGTGGTTAACAATCCTCAAACTGTACATCGGAGTGATGTTATGGCTTCAGGATGACTTGTTGACATAGACAGTAGAGATCTAAGAGGCATTGGGAGCAGGGACTGGACAGGTAATGAAAAAGGGAGTGGTAGACAGAAAAACGGCCACTAGCATGGAGGAACAAGAAACACAGTATAGCCTTCTTAGAGTTTTTCCCAATGGTGGTGGCGGCAGGGCTGTGGGGGAAGAAACTGAAGGACAAGAGTGTGATATTTGGAATGGATAGAGCATTAGTGATGTATGAGATAAACAGGATTGCAATGAAATATGAATATGTTTTATGTCTTCTGAGAGAGCTGCTATTGAAGTGTTTGTGGTGTAATATTTTGTTCAGAGCCAGACATGTGAGTGGTTTTGATAATGGGATGGCTGACGTGCCATTGAGTTCAAAATTGGTTCCATGATTTGGTTCCTGAAGCGGAGAAAAGGAGCACACTTGTCCCCCAGTACCTGTGGGAGATAGTATTGTGAGAGCTATGCAGTTGTACTGGGGTTGGCAGAGTTTCTGGGGTCAGGTGCAAAGCAGAGGAAAATTCAGGACTTGAGTTGGAGAAGAGGAGATGGGCATGATCAACTTTTTGTTGGAGCAGATTGAGAAATGTTTGGCAGCAGCAACTATTGAGGGGAAGATGGGGGAATCGTTAATTATGGGAAATGTTTTTGGGAGCACGATCCATTTGGGTGTGAAATGGGTAGAAATATACTTGAAGGGTGTTTCAGAAAGAGAGGGAAAACAGGAGTGAGTTAAAGAAGCTGGTAACAGGATTTTGATGGCATAGTCGTTACCCGTGTGAGTATATGTCTGTGAAGGAATGTATTTATGGTGCTATTCTATGGGCATTTTGAAAATCTGAGCTGGTGCGAGAGTAAAGTGTAGAGGGTTAGCAGCTGGAGGATGTGGTGAGGACCAGCCCCCTGCAATCCTACACAAGTCCCCGCTTCTACCATATTCAAGAGTATTTCCCTTTCTTCTAATACAGACAGTCATCAGTTACCGAAACGCTTGTCAATGACCGCACAGGGAGACGGAGGATTAATCGGGCAGGTGGAACAGATTGTAACGTTCCTAATGCTCCCTCTAATCGAGAGATTAAAAATAATCTATGAAAACTTGGGCACGTTACAACATGCCACACTAGACAACACAAAATTGCTACACTCGCTAATAGATAGCAAGAGAAGTGGGGGACAATCTACATACATAAGTAAGCGGACTGATTCCATCCAACCACCGATACCAAATGCCATAAATCTGTTACGTCTACAGTGAGAGAGTCTCTGACTAATGGGGATCTTAAACTCGTGGACACAAAGGACAGAGTTCAGTGTGTGGTGGGAAGTAGTAGTCTCATGGGGACCCAAGTGACCCACCAGGGAGAGGGAACACAACCATCTCCACAGACTAAGGGAATTACACAAAATAACAAGTTAGCCCAAGTTGAGGGTAGTCGCACCCTATTAGATCTACCCCCACAAAGTACCCCACTAGGAATTGTTCTGGGAAACATTCCTCCCCTCCCTGCCGGAGAGAGAGAGGATTTCTCCCAGATCAAAAATAAGGTCATTCACTGGCTATCCCGTAATACTGTAGAAGTTCAAACGGTAGGGCATAACATAATCATGGCCCGGAGAGTAGCGTGGCTGGGACGCTCCAGAAAATCCAGAGATGGAGATTGTATTGTGATAAATTTCAATAGCCCGGCACCAGTGGAAAGGATATTAAGGGAAGCAGAGGATGGGACTCCACAGGGAGGTAAGGGCATAGACATTCTACCCCTCGGGTTTTTCTATAGGTCAACAATAGGAACAGGAGGTATGCTAATAAGATACCTAACTATAGAGAACTAGAGGGGTGGGATATAACAACCCCGAGGCCCATTGGAGTTCATTCGAGGGGCGGATCAGGATACTTCCCGGAGGTTTCAAATAGATATAATGTCCTCTTGGGCCTTAATGACTGCGACTGACTGTGTGGTAATTTTATCAATTATTCCCCCCCTCATGGACTAAACCCCTTGTCTGTACACCCCCCACCACCAGATAGTCCTGGGATAGTTCCCGACAATTTAGAGATGATCCCAGATACAATGGTTCTAGTAGTAGAACAAGGCCCATGCGAGGAAAATACTCTTGGTTCAACAAAGCCTGATCATCCCAGAAAGTTCCCGTGATAAAAGAGGCTAATTCAGAATATAATGTCCTCTCGTGGAACATTGCGGGATTGTCAGGAAAGGTGTCTGACCCCTTATGGGTGCAGTTTATAAGCCAATATTCCATCATTTGTCTCCAAGAGACATGGCCCACAAACTGCAATATATCCTTGGAGGGGTATAGATCATTTTGGGTATCAGCAATAGGCTCAAACAGCGGCCGTGCATCAGGAGGTTTGGTTATTTTTACCTCCCTGGCGTTAAGAAGTAGCATAAGGGTCTTTTCCTCTGGTAATTGAAACATCCAGGCCATTATATTGGGGAAAGACAACAGCAGCCTGTGTGTGGTAAATTTTTATAATGCAAGTAACAAGGGTGAGGGATGTAGGATCACCGAACTGCACAATTTTATTAATCGGTGTCGTGGTCCAACTAGAAAGAACCTGCTACTTTCAGGTGACTTTAACGTGCACCCTTGCGGCGATCCCATGTTAAATACCTTGGCGACCATGGGCTGCCCCACGATAGTGAGGTTACACTTTGAGCACACAAAACAGGGAAACACATTGAACCTCATGCTAGATGAGCACGACCTGATGTTCACTATGAGTATTGCTCCACCGTTAAACACACAAATGGAACCCACATTCAAGGGTAGAAGTCATGGAACCTTTATAGATTTTATTCTAGTTTCTAGAACTATTATAACCCTCGTTTTGGTTTTTTGAGTAATATCAAGCGCACACAGCGATCACAACCCAGTCTGTGTGTCACTAGGAGGGAATTTTCTGAAAAAAAAGATAGAATCTACGGAGGTAACATGTTGCAACCTATTAATGGAGGGCGGCATATTAAATGGAACCAGGTTATACCGTCCCTCTTTCTTGATAGACTTAAGAAAGAGTGCGCAGCCGAATTTCAAAGCTGTCTTAGTGGTGAACCCTTGGATGTAGGAGTCCTTAAAGCCTTTGATTGTATTGCCTCCAAGGCAGGAGAGATGTTGCATGCTCCGGGGGAAAAACTCCATCTGGAGAACCTAAATGGTTTTGCCACAACTGCTCCAAAGCAGCCAGAGATTTGAAGATGGCCCTTAAAATAACTCCCTGGAATAGGCCCTTGATTAGCACACTTCGGCTAAATTACAAAAAAATCTTGGCTAATAGGAAAATGGAGTTGAAAAATGCACTCTGGAGGGAGCTCTTAGACCCCTCGACCCTAGCAAGCAGCTCAAGATTTTGGTCCACAATTATCCGCTCACCGTTATTAACATCAGGGGCGAAAGAAGTCGGGTCTAACATCACGGAGGAAGAGTGGGTTTTCCACTTTTCCATAATCTTTCAGGATACAGTTATCCAACTAGCCCAGCCAAAAGAGAAGATGGGGCAGGACGTTTTGGTGTTCTCAGAATTGGAACTGTTGGAGGGAATTAATACCCTTTCAAATAAGAAGGCACCAGGTCCTGATTGTATTCCCCCTGACCTATTTAAATCCAATCCTCTATTTTGGGCTCCTATTCTGGCAGCGGTGGGAAACCCCGCAGCGAAAAAGGGCTGCCCACCCTCCTGGGGAGTATCAATTATAGTACCCGTATTTAAGAAGGGTGACCAAAACTGCACTTTAAACTACAGGGCCATCTCCCTGATTGATTCTATTGTTAAACTTTTAGGGGGTGTTATATTAAAGAGGCTTACTACATGGGCGGAGGAGAAAGAGATTATATCTGATATTCAGTATGGGTTTCGTAAAGGGCATTCAACTATGGCCCAATGCCTAAATCTCTATCTGATCTTGGGTAAGTACACCCTCTCACGCCCGAGAACTATCTACATGGCCTTCATGGACCTTTCCTCGGCATTTGACTGTGTCAACCGAGGAAAGTTGTGGCAGTCCATGGAGGCAATGGGGATTGAGCAATACCTGGTGAACGTCCTAAAAAATCTACATAGAGATACTAAGGCAAACGTAAGATAACCTTAGATCTTAAGGTGACAAGAAATTTTAGAACTAGTAGGGGGGTCAGGCAGGGGTGCATACTGGCCCCCTTTCTTTTGAACCTTTATATAAATGACCTTGAAGATCTATTGGTTGAGACAGGGGCTGACTATCCCTATGTGGGACGAAGAGGACTGCCCGCCCTGCTATATGCGGACGACGCCGTTCTCTTAGCCCGCACCCCGAAAGGGCTACAAACCTTACTCGAAGCCTTCCACAGGTTTATGGCCAGGCGAGACCTGTCCATAAACAATTCAAAATCCTATGTAATGCAGGCGGTGCAAAAAGCAAAAAAACAGTATCCCTTTATGGTTGATGGTATCAAGGTGCCTACATGTACATCTTTCTCCTATCTGGGTGTTCTCCTAGATCATCAGCTTAACTGGGCCACGGTTTTGAATAAGAAAAGAGGAGAAGTTACTAGGGCTAATGCTGCGCTCTTCGGTTTTGCCGCAAGAATGGGCAACAGACCAGTGGCGGCCATGTTGAAGGTCTACCATGCAAAGAGTATCTCAATAGCTAGCTATGGGAGTGACCTATGGGGATACTGTAACTTAGAGTGTCTTCAGGTGGTCCAAAATAAATTCCTTAAGCAGCTTTTGTGTCTACCTCAGAGGACCCCGAACATGTCTGTGCACGAAGAGACGGGCACACCTTTTATTAGTGATATCCTGTCCCTGCGACCCCTCACTTTTTGGCTACAATGCTGGCTTAACAAACATCTTGGTCTTACCCATAGCCTCCTAAAAGAGAGCTTAAGCCTAGACTGTATGACCAAAATCCCCTGGATGAATTATCTTAAAACTGGCTTTAGTAGGGAGGGGCGCGTTGATTTGTTTTTATAATCAGAATGAATCACTAGTAAAGACATAGTGTCCATCAAACAATCCTTTACCATGCGTAAAACTTTGGAAAGGGAGGACAAGGATCTGTTGAAGCCTAATGTGCGTCTACACCTGATGCTCAAAACCTCACCGGAAGTGGAACCTTACTTACTTTGGCCACTACCAGCCTATGAGCGTTTTTAATTAATCAGGTTTAGGTTTAATTTGTTTCATTTGTTATTAGCAGTCCCAAGGGGGTGTCATAAAGGGAAAGTGCTGGCACCCTGTGGCTGCGGCAACTTGTCTCCACAGGACTTGCTGCACTCCATTTTTTTTGTAAATATTATGAATTCCCAAGGGCTTTTTATCTAAAATCTATTTTAAAAAGGTTGAATTTTGTACAAACTCGTCCTGCATTATTTTATTTACAATTGTTAAAACCTGATTGTATACCTCACGTGGCTGTTTTTTTAAAAAGTGCAATGAAGTATAGGAAATGTTTGGACACTTAGCATGGAATTAGTAACTCCCAGATTGATGTTATCACTATTGTGCAATAGCTGGAGCTAAATGTTATGAATTAATAGGTATTTTAATTGGTGTATCTTATACTATGTATTTTACTTGAAAGTCTATAATGTATTTCGTCTATGAACTTTTATAGTTGTGCATAAGTAAACCGAATAAAGTGTTTTGAAATGAAATGTGGTGAGGACAGATATTAGGATGGGGCTTAGGCCACAGCAAAGCAACACAGATCAACAAGCATTGCAGTAGCCAAGAGTTCTCGCCTTTTGGGACCTTATAAGTGTTTAGCCATGCAACAGTTGATGTTGTTACACCAAGGATATTGTGCTGCATAACTAAATACTTATAAGGTCCCAAAAGTGAGACCTATTGGCTTTGCCAATGCTTGTTTCTTAGGTCCACAATAAAAACGAAGCAGATGAAGAGAGCAAAAAAAGAGAAAGTCTGGTTAGAGGATGGACAGTGTATACATGTCCACTGACTTGTTTTTTTACTTTCAATTCTCCTTGAAGCTAATATCAGATATTGTAAGCCTGCTTTTGCGTTCTTGCAACAACTTGGCCGTGCTCAAATACCCTATGCTGTTGTTCATTTTATAAGATGTTCACTGGCAGATAGGAAGAGCCATGGGGACTTGTCCTGAGGGCATTTATCAGTACTTTTAATATTTTTATTTTTCTGTTTTCTGACTGTATTGATGTATTTTATGTGTGTTTGAACTTTGCTTTTAAGCCTTTTTTATAGCTGAATAAAGATTATTATGACTGATTGAAAGCACATTTCCTTTTAACTGGGATACACTTTGGGCACCATGTTTACCCCCCCGCTATTGTAGGCAGCCTCAAAGGCAGGATGAGAAAGAAACAAACTACAAACAAACACCTCAGAATTCACTGGAAAATATACCCCCAACCCTACAAGGAGTACAACCTACGCCCCAAAACAGAAACTGTATTTGCGTGCTCACACACTTTCACTGGGAGACATATTTTTGCTTCAGTGATTCAGAAATAAGGCAGTGATTGTTCAGCACATTTGAGAGAAGTCTAGCCTTGGCTGCTAATAAAGAAATGGTAGCCTGGGTCAGGCCTGTGACACAGCCCTCGGTAAATGCTCTGCATTTTCTTTAGGGTCACATGGACACATTTTATCCATTCCTTCATGCGTGGTAGTCTCCACAGTGCATCTGTTTTACTGTAACACAGGAGGGTATTAATAAAACGAATGTACAGCAGGTGGTTATAAGCAGCATACGGATTCTGAATCGTGCATCTAGCCTTGGCATATGAGCTAGGGACGGTGGACAAATTCTCAGACTTGTGAGATTCTCAGATCTTCTCCACATACTTCATAAGAATGTGTAGGGTTACTTTTGCAATCGGCCCTTGAGAGGAATAATGTTAAGAGAGTTGCTGAGTGCGTGTGTGAGAAAGAGAGCTTGCACAAAAAAAATACATACTAGGAGCTGTCTGTTCCACAAGACTGATGTTGGTGGCAGTGAGTGACTGCATCTCATCAAGGTTGCGCTTGCCGTCGTAAACTGTGCAGTGCCTGCAGACGGGAGACGCTGGCTTCCCGTGCTCTTCCTCACTGAGGCTGCCTCGGACTGTGATGTCACTCGCATCCCTCGCTGGAGTTCAAAGCGGCCTTGGTGCCAATGCTTGGTTTCTCTTGCCTGAGCTCATCACTCATGGCTATGGTGTAAGAGTGGAAAAGGTGAGGGGGAAATGAATGAGTGCGGCGCAGCGAGATAAAAGAGCAGACAGGGAACAGAAGTAGGTTGAGGGAGTTAGAAGGCTCAAGAAAACACGTGGGGGAGAGAATGGAGGCAGGGAGAGAGAGGACAGAGGTAGAGAGGGAGAGCAAATGCAGAAACAGAGCATAGGCAAAGGTCTTAGTGTTTTGTAATTTGGAATCACTGGCTGAAAATACACAGCTCGCGAGTGGTGCACGCGTGAGAGAGAGGGGGAGCAGGAGGTGAGCCCGGGAGTGGTGTATGCGTGCACGCGCAGTCTGCTCATTTTTAAGCACTGCATTCGTGCTTGTGGCGCTCCCCTGATCGCTCCCGCAAAGTGGATGCCGTCCCAAGCCGTAGTGTGTGCTTGAAAAGGAGCAGAGCGAAGGCTAAAGCCCCTCCTAAGCAGCGCATGCACGCTGTGTAGGCGAGACCTAAAAAGGGAAGGGGAACATGGTGTGGCTGCAGAGGTCAGGGGAAGAAGGCATTTGCCTGTTGAAGATGATGGGTGATGCTTGAGTCTGAGTGAAAGGTGATCAGAGCCACTGTTTATGCATGCAGATGGCTTTAAAGTAATTAACAGGCAGGTCTGAGGAGTATAGTGGAAGTGCTTGAGATGGAGTGGATACAATGCAAGGGAGTTCAGCACTCTTCCATTCAGGGCAAGAGCAGCAACAGAGGAGTTTTGAATGGGTTTGAGTGAGGGCCGTCTGAAGGGATTGGGTAGATGGAGGAGTGCTTATATGTAGAGAAATGTGAGTTCAGGGACCACCAGGAATTAAGGAAGATCTTGAAGGCTGTACTTTCCTATTGCAGGTGCGGAGGGTAAAATGGCATGAAGAGAAGGATTTGGATATGTAAATAGTAGATATTAATACTAAAAGAGGCTGGGATCACACAGGAAAGCAGTTGTATGGGCAACAGTTGGGAATGGATGATTTTGAACATGCAATAATATGCTGGTATATCTTACTAGGAATGCATGGGGATAGCCGATGCCGATAAGAGACTTGAGGGCAAAGTGACCACAACTGAATGTGATGGTTTTGCACTCTGGAGAAGAATGACTTAAGGCATCCAAAAATGCTCATATATTGGGTGCTGATAAACTTCATTTGTCAATTAACAAAAATTCTCTATTGTTTAGGAAAAGGTAGCATCTGAAATGCTATCTCTACATTGAGGTTCTAACTGAGGAATATTTATTTTAACTATAGTTACCATACTGTGAATTATAAGATGTTAATGCTACAGCTGTCTAAACAATGAAAAATAAATATCTACAACAATATCATTGTTTCCCTATTGGTGTAGCAGCTCATAAATAACTCACATTTACACAAAAATGGATCCAAGCCAGGCATGGCACTAAGTGCTCTTTTAAGTGACAAATAGAGTACTGCCATTCTTCCAAAATGTGGGATATTCAATTATCAAGTAATACCATTTGGTTAATGAGCCTCAGCGCAGCGTCCATGTAATTTGTTTTTCACAATGATAAGGTGCCTTTGTGACTACATTCTTATTTATCGAGCTACGCCGCATTTCAGATGCTGCAGTGACATTATCAATGATGTTATGGAACATGTCATTAGTGATATAATATGTGGGGAAATTAGCAGTGTACCGCCAGTACCTGCATCCAAACCCTGTTAGGCAGCAAATCCATGACGGGGGGAGGGTCATGTGGTCCTCTCTACAAGCCACTATTGGTCCTGAAGACCCCATCTCCCTGGACCTCTTGTTTTTAAAAAGGCTAGCCTCTAATGGCCTGAGGACACCACCCCCCTGGGTTTTATTTTTTAATAAAAGGGAAGTGGCATGTGTACCCCTTCTTAAGTCAATGTTGACCCCAGGGACCCCATCACCCAGGGACTTTTTTTATAAAGCGGCCCCCCTCCCTAATCCCATATTGGATTCGGGGAGTGCACCCCCAAGGGACAAAAAATATATTATTAGGGGAGGGGGGCACGTGCTCCCCCGAGCCTTAAGAACCCCCAGGGACCCCATTCCATGGGGCAAAATACATTATTATTAGGAAAGGGCTAGTGCAAAGCCCACTCCCTGAGGACAAATTGACCCCACGGACCCCATACCCTAGGGCCATAATTTAATTAGAAAGGAGGGGGCATGTGCTCCACCTCCCCAAGCCTTAGGAAACCCCAGGGACCTAAATACTCCAGGGCCAAATACTTAAACATTAGAGAAGAACTCGCTCCTTGAGCTAAAATGGGCCCTCGGGACCCCATCCCCCAAGGCCAAATTTAAATTTGATGGGAGGCAGGCATGTTCTCCCTCTCCCAGCCTTCAAAGGCTGGGGACCCATCCCCCAGGTCTAAATACATTAATATTAGGGGAGGGGGGCTGTGGCTCCCCGTCCCTAGGCCAAATGGGCCCCCGGGACTCCTTCTGCTGAGGCCAAACAATATAACGTTCATGGATGCGGTGAAAATCCCCAGGCTCCTATGAGCCCACACTGGAGCCAGTATTTCTCCCACCCTGAGAGTGTAGTTCCTTCTGTTTGCTCCCGCCAAGAGGGAGCAATCACAGTTTCCCTTTCTGTAACAGTGCGGGCAGGGAAAATAAGTGTGCTCTCACCCAGCAGGAGGATTTTCGAACATCCTTTGACACTTTTTTCCATGCCCATGGTCCTGCAGGCAGGAAACATTACTGCTTCCCGGGTTGGGCTCCCTGTGACACAGTTCAAGAGCCGCCCCTTGTAAGGCACGAGGAGGGTGTGCCCACACCCCCTAGTCTGAATTATTGTTTGGCCTCAGGGAATTGGGTCCTTGGAGCCCATTTGAGTGCACAACTTCTTCTTATATTTATTATTTTTGGCTCGGGTCCCCGGGCCTCCTAAAGGAGCTGTGCTCCCCCTCCTCTTTTTAATGACATGGCCCCGGGAGATATGATCCCCGGGGCCCACCTGCGGCTCAGGGAGAGGGCCACATGCCCCAATCCCTAAATATGTCTAATTTAGAAAACACAAGGGTGTTTTTTATTTTATTTTGTTTTTTAAGAAAAGATTTGCGACTATTTTCATTCCACACAGTGCCTGGGGTTGAGGGTATCCCTACCCTGCCCCCCTTTTCTTTAATTCAACTCAGGGCAGGGGACTAAGACTCCAAGTCCTGTAGTGGCTGCCAGCAACATGTTTCTTCATATTCCTGGCAGCTAAGCACTTGCTCCCGTGGGAGTGTGTCTCCCTGGACCAAATATTTTTTTTAATGGGTTTGAAGGACCCTCATGAGAGTCCCTCAAACCTAACTGTCCAGATATACAAATATGTTTGTCTCTTAATATCTATGTCAAATATTTACTGTACATGTAGGAAACCGCTGCGAAGCAGCGGATATTGATTTATTTATCGTTCTCTCTCTATCTCTATCTCTCCCTCTCACGCGCTCTTTCTCTTGCAAGGGCAGGTGAAGGTCCTGTTCTCTCCTGTAAGTAATAACGTAACTCTTTCCATTCAGTTATGCATCTTTTTCAGTTTCTCAAGGAAAATATTCGACAAATATAGGGGCATATTATCAAGGACCGGTGTTAAAAGTATCGCCGTTTTATCGTCAGGAAACTGCTGATAAAACGGCGAAAATGGGCTTGATAATACGCGCTTGTTAATTCCCATAGAAGCCCATGTTCTAATGTTAACATGGGCTTCTATGGGAATTAACAAGGGCGTATTATCAAGACCATTATCGCAGTTTTATCGGCAGTTTCCTGCCGATAAAACTGCGATAATTTTAACACCGGTCCTTGTTAATATGCCCCGTAGTGATGTGACTTTGCTATTTCTGTAGCACAGTGTCTGATGAGAAGGTAATACCTTTAGGTCTTTCATACCCTTGGTTAGTGAGTGTCTGTCTGTAGTAATTTAAAGCTTACTCTTTGCCTTATTCTGTATCCGCGCTTACCCAAAATATACTAACTTCAGCTCACTATCCCTCTTCTAGTAGGATGATATACCGTCTGCTAGAGTCAACTATATTCACGAATATGATGGATATTGGCATGCATTGTACACAGAGCCCTACACTCTGGCTGTGCTACTTTTCGCGTTCAGAAATTAACTACTTTGGGCAGTTTGCTTTCTCTCACAACTTAAGTTTTGAAATACACCCCTTGGATCCTCCAGCTTTTACAACGAAATCCACAGTAATCAACACATTCGCAAGTAGTGCTCTAAAAAATTGGATTTTGATTCCTCCTGTCATCAAGGCTTTTTCATTATGCTTGGCTTTCAAAAAAGGCCTCTCATTTCTTTGCTTTCAGAGTCCCTTCCAATTATGAGATACCCATTCCTCTCAACTGTATCTCTGGTATGCTATTCAAGTATGTTTAACATCCGGTTTAATTTTTGTACACGATGTGTAGATTTTATTTGACAATGTCACCTGTTTTTACTGTTTTTGTTAGTGAGCTTTTATCTTATTCTGATTTTGGACTGTTTTCTTCTTTTATCTGCTGGAAGATGTAGGTGCATTTTTAATAATTTTAAAATTATTTTTATAATTTTACATATCTATAACTGCAAGCAATCTGTTGAAATTGTTTGACAGGAAAGCCCTCATTCAAGGTTTTGCAGAATATGGTGGGGTATTTACCAAATCCATAAAAAACTTTCATCCCTGGGTGAAATATTTACCTGGTGTGGTAAATACTTCCTATTCTACGTTTTCAACTAGGAATCTATACACACTAAATTGTGCACATTTTATTCCTGGCCTCTTTACAATAGATTCTCAACAGGTTTAGTATGCTGGAATCTATCAGGGGTAAAAGCGCAAGGATATGCTAATTATCATGTGGTGTGTAACGCGGATCCCAGTGCAAACTCCTGTTTGCACTGGATTATAATTTAGCCCTGAACTTGTAATGAGGGCCTAATATAGGCCTATATATATTTGCTGTCCTTGGGCCTTTACACATAATACATAGAATACAAATGTTTATTTATTTATTTATTTATTTATAAAACTTATAAAGCGCACTGTCGCCTTGCAGGCATCCTGGCGCTGGTGCTCCAGAGAATGAACGGAGGGAACAGCAGTAAATCAGCCAACTCAAACCATAGGGAACAGCCAAGTCTTCACGGATTTTCTAAACGGGAGAAGTTTATCCAGTTGCCTAATCTCCCAAGGTAGACTGTTCCAAAGTTTGGCCGCAGCCACCCCAAAAGATCTTCCCCCTGCCCTGACTTTTTTAAATCTAGGGACTCTCACCAGACGTGCTGACGAGGAGCGCAGTGCCCTGGTAGGGGTATACCATGCAAATTTAGCTTGCAGCATTCTGGGTCCAAGCCCATGGAGGGCCTTAAAAACAAGGCAGAGAGACTTAAATCGTATTCTCTGCCTAAGGGGGAGCCAATGAAGTTCGGCCAGGGCCGCGGATGCTGATGTTTTTCTAGGCCACCCCAAGGCCATTCTGGCCGCCGCTGATTGAATTCTTTGAAGCCTATCAAGCAAGAAACTAGGAGACTCGAGCAGAAGTGCATTGCAATAGTCGAGTCTACTCAGAATTGTACATCTGGCCACCAGGGCCCGAGCAGAGGAAGGTAAAAGCGGCATGATCTTACGAAGGGACCTAATCAGGGCAAAGCAGGAGGATACCGTTTTTGAAACCTGGGCCTCCATAGACAGCTTGTTGTCCAGCATAACACCTAGGTTGCGCACTGTTTTAACAGGAGAAACCCTAGTGGCAAATTCCGGGGGCCAAAGATTATCATATAAATATTGTGGTTATGTTCATGACATTCCTCTGTCTTATCCATTTTACTTACCAGCACTTTCATTATCCCTTTTCCGAGTCTTCTTCATCACAGCCCTTACAGTGCGAGGGTGATCTTTACCCTCAATATAGGCAGCTTAATACCTCTTACTTTTTTAGTTAAAGATAATATCTCTTTTTTTGTTTTCATGATTCAAACCCTGCCTTCCCTACTCATAAAATGCAAATGATGTCACAACTTGCTCGGATTTTTCCCTTCTCTCTCTCTGTTTATTAGTTTCTCTCTCACCCTCTCTCTCTCTCTGGAGACAACAAGGGGCCAGATATACAACTCTCAGGGCCAGATGTAGGAGAGAAAATACCGGTCGGTAATGGCCGATTTCGGCCGTTACCGACAGGTATTTAGGATTTGGCATGTAGGGGCCATCATTTTACAGAATCGGTAAATTTACCAATTCGGTAAATTTACCGATTCTGTAAAATACCGAATCGGTATTTTTACCGATTCGGTAAATCCACATGTAGGTGACACTCCTAAGAGTGTCACAGGCCCTTAAAAATCGGTATTTTACCACCCAATCCTATTGGGTGGTAAAATACTGAATTCAGGTGTGCATGCACATCTGTGCATGCACACCTGTGCCATGTGACACACAGACATGCCCTTAGGGCATGTATGTGTGCCACATGGCACACATGCCTGTATTTGGGGTGCTAGAGGGTGTCAAAGTGACACCCCCTGCACCCTTGCAGGATTCGGTATTTACCGAATCGGTATTGCCCATTGATTCCTATGGGCTTCAAGGCCCATAGGAATCAATGGGCAATACCGATTCGGTAAATACCGATTCTTACCGATTCGGTAAATTGAAAAATAAATTTACCTACATCTCACTACTTCTATTTTACCGATTCATAAATACCGAATCGGCAAAATACGGTATTTATGAATCGGTAAAATAGAATTACCTACATCTGGCCCTCAGTATTTGCAACTTGCACTTTTAATTTTTCTGCACTGACACATTTTGAGTCGCAAACACTGATGTACAACAGTGTCTGAGACACTGTTTGATATTCTCAAATGGGTTGTAAATGACCTCCATCATTAATATGCATGAGGCAGGTCACATTTTGCCACTCATTGGTAATGGCTGGCACGCACAGGGATGGTGGCCTGCTGGATTCAGAAGACCACCATGTGTGTGACTGCTTTTTAAATAAAGTTTTGTTAAATGCAGCCCACTGTCTGTGAAGGAAAACGGGATCTGTTTTAAAAAAAAAAGTTTATTTTTCATTTTTTTTTTGTGGGCTGTGGACCCCATCCTGTTTGCGAATGGCTTATCACCCATTTGAAATGGGTGGTAACCTGCGATTGCTCTGCGACCGCATTTTGGTAGCAAAACAATCTTACATCCCCCTGCAACTCACTATTAGGAAGGGACGCCCTTGGCACGCCCCTTCCTAATAGCGACTCGCAAACCCTATTTTGTTAGTCGTAATAGGTTACCGAATTGCAAATTAGGGTTTGTACATTTCAGAAGCTGTTTTAGTGTTTGCAAACGGGCCAAATCGCTGTGTGCGACCGCTAAAAACGGTCAGGCATTTGGCCCAAGCTGTTTCCCATATATACTGCTGGTGTCCTGAATAAAGGAGCATTTGACAAGGTGCATCTGGTGTGGTGCACTGTTATCCCTCTGCATGGTTACTTGGGCCTCGCTATAGCTGGGCCTATTTTCCACCCTGTTTCTTCTGGTTGCTCTTCTTTGGGTGATTTAACATTTAGTGTATATAGTGTTGTACAATGTCTAATCAGGTAAGTTGGAGCCTGAGATAACCCAGTGCTCCCACTCTTCTGCTTGAAGCAGTGTGTTTGGTTTGTGCGTCAATGAGGCTGCGATAGGAATGAGAACGAGGGAACCAGAGTCTCTTTATTGGTAGTGGTCTCTTAGAACAGGGCCACCACTGGGGCTGTGGAGCTTAAAAGGCTGTCCTTAGCAGGCTGTTGTCATTAGTTTGAACTACTGCCATAACGTTGTGCTGAAAGTATTCACAGAGGTGGTGGCATCCAAAGGATCCTATTGATTCCCCTGAGTCTGCTGTGATTTCCCTTAAACTGATAACCTCTAAGAGGTAGTGATGAGGGCTGTGGCAACTGCTCTTTAGTTTCAGATTAGGTGCCCAAGACTGGAGCTAGGTGAGGAAGAGGGAACTGAGGAGAAAGAACTGTTGAAGTAGGTGGCCCACATTAGAGACATCTTGAGCATCTGAGGGCCTCTGTAACCTAGTAACTTGCTGGTGCATTAGGCTACCAAAGACATCCTAATCCGGGAAGAGAAGGACATTGAGTAAACTGGTTTATCTGAGGTTCCTAGGGCAACATTAACTGGAGGAGAAGCTTAATCAAAATGCACTCCATCTGAGTTGGTCAAATCCTTGCTGACTAGCATAGCATCTTCATTCGTAATTGAGACTGTATACCTTTAGGTCCAGTTGATAAGAAGGTGGAGGTGTTTTCCAAGTGGAAATGCCGCCTCCAATTTCTAATGTCTTACTGCCACTTATGCTGTGTTAGCTTCACAGGCCTTCTTGAAGATATTTCAGGCCGTTTATGACAACTTACAGAGGGAATGGATTAAACTGTGCTCTTGATAGTGTGCATCCTCAATATCGAACCCACAATATTGGTGGGACAGAAATTTGAGGAGGAAGAAAAAAGATTGACATGTAAGTAATTCTAGATTCTTCTACTTCTAACTCCACGTATATATGCCTACACATACATATTCCTTCAAGGTACTTAAATGTGTTGTTAGGAATAGTAAATCCATACTTCCCTGTATGCACCCACCTTTCGATATTTTGTCCCTCAAAATTATGTCCTCGATATTCCTGTATCTTTATATTGTTGATGTTGATATTCAGTAGTACAGCACTCTTGAGCACCACGTGCCGTATGGTGAATTTTCTCTCTGATGCATTTGGTGGTTTAGGTACCACTGCATCTCCTTCTGGGGCTCTCTCAGTTGGTCATACACACGTTTAAATACGGCTTCATAACTTGGAAGCAGCCCAGTCTTTTCTTATTTCTCACCTTTTTTGGGCAAAAAGATTTTTGGTCTACAATTGGATGAATTGCTGAAACATTCTGATTAATTTAAGCAGTCAGTGGTGCTGGCACAATTTTCAGAGTGGTGGTGCTGACCTTTTGCACCATAGGAATATAGACTATGTCTAGGAAGATTTAGATTAAGAAGTGCCTGGAAAATGTGGTCAAAAAGTCCTGATCATGGTTGCTATAGAGACTATTTTTAATCAATGCACTCATGGAGTGCTGTCTTCTGAAAGCTAATCATTTTCATTATGGAACCCTTGTAATAGTATCAAGTGGGTGCTACAGCACCTATCGCAACCCTACTTCCAGCGGCACCCCTACTTCCAAGAAGCTGTTTCTTGCCTTTCAGAATCAACCACCCAGAGCTCATACCTTCCTATTTCTTCTGAATGAAGAAAGTGATTATAGGTATGGATACAGCTGGTTTCCAGAGAGACTGGAAAAAAACAGAACAAGTTTTGATGTAATTTGGGATTCATGGGTGGAGGAGTTAGGATTGTTGAATAATGAAAACAGAAAAATGTATTCTTTTTAATAAAAAAAAGAAAAATAAATTCAATGGAATGCATTAGTAGGTTTTAGTCAAAATGTCTTTCTCAAGGGTGGGAATCATGGTAAGGACTTGGCCTGTCTGCAGGGAGTAACCCCAAATGGTTTACCTTCATGCCTCCTGTTTTGCGGAATTCATTTTGTTGGTCTTAGGACTCTGCACACTTTACCACTGCTAAATAGTGCTAGAGTACTTGTACTCTCACCTTTAAACATCGTAACATTGGCATACACCCAATTGACCCATTTAATTGACTTGTAAATCCCTAGTAAAGTTGCATTAACTGCACCCAGTAAATTAAATGCTACTGGTGGCCCTACAGCGATTATTGTGCCACCCATATAAGTAGCTCTGTGAAACATGTCTGAGGCCTGCCATTGGAGCCTGTGTGTGCAGTCTTAAACTGTCATTAAGAACTGGTAAAATAAACCTTTTGCCAGGCCTAAATCTTCTCTTTTAATTTATATGTTGCCCCTAGGGTATGCCCTAAATAGGCCAGAGGGCAGGGCACAATGTATTTTAAAATGTACTTTTAAGTTTACACGTCCTGGTAGTGAAAAGCTCTTTCATTTGTTTTTCACTACTGTGAGGACTGCCTCTCTCATAGGATACCATTGGGTTATCTTATTGCATTTAATAAGTGATAACTTTCAAATGACATCAGGGAGGAATGATGAGTTTGGTGGCTAAAGAATTGTAATTTAAAACCCTCTTGAATAGCAAAGTCAGATTTTAAGTCACAAATCTGAAAATGGCACTTTTAAAAAGTTGACATTTTCTTGTCCAAACCAATTAGTGCTTTCAGCCTGTATCCAGAGTCACATAATTAGATGTACTAGCAGTTGGTCTTTGTATATTACTCCCAGACATTGAGACAAAGGGGGAATAGGTGTGTCAGGATGGACTTGATAGGCGACACCTACCACACTTGCACATCTCAAAGACTCTTTTGTGACGACCTCTGTTCGTAGTAAAGCACAACACAGTACATTCAAGAATTCTTTTTAAAGTTCTTTGTATCACTTACAAAACGCTTCAGGGACTAGGTCCAAACTTTTTAAGAGAAAAACTTAGAAGGTATGTTTCCAACAAGACTCTTAAGTTCAGTGAAGTCAGGAGCCTGATGGTGCCACCGTACAAACTCTCCTCCTCGGGAGGTGGGATGTCTGTGGTCTGCAAAACTCAGAACTAGAATCTGCTTCCCATGGAAATAAAATCTGCCCCCTCTCTTTTGAGTTTCCACAAGCTCTTAACTGTGTGGCTTTCCGCAAAATCTTAATTGCGTTCTTTTTATTTCTTTGCTCCTCAGCGCCGAGATGCCTCAGGGTATTCGTTCGCACTTTATAAAACTCTGAATCAAATCAACAGCTGTTTTCATTTTCCATCTACATTGTACTATTCACAGGACCTATGTTGGTAATAGAATACACCAAGTTTTCCATCTGATTTGTACTCTTTTGTGAGCACCTCTGTTGGTAGTATAGTGCAACTGCAGCTTCCATCTATTTTGTACTCTTCTGTGAGCAACTCTGTTGGTAGTATTGTGCAACTCCAGCTTTCAAATGCCCTTTCAGTATCCGCTGAGGACAGTTGTTTACAGCAAAGTGCTACAAGCTTTCCATCTCTATTGTACACTGCTGTGAGAACATATGTAGGTTGTGTAGTGGATCACCTCCTTCCTTTATCGGCAGAACCCAGAGAGTCCGCCTCCCCCCATTACGATCCAAAGCCACCAAGATCACCTGCGGCGTACCCCAAGGATCATGCCTGAACCTGTTTAACATCTACATGACACCTCTCACCAACATCGTTCGAGCACACCACCTCAACATCATCTCGTATGCCGACGACACCCAGCTGATCCTCTCCCTCACCAAGGACCCGGCCACTGCCAAATCCAACCTCCACGAGGGAATGAAGGCCGTCGCAGAGTGGATGAAGACCAGCAACCTGAAACTGAACTCGGACAAGACGGAGGTTCTCATCCTAGGCCCCACCCCCTTCGCATGGGACGACTCCTGGTGGGCGGCCACGCTGCGAACAGCCCGGTCACCCACCAACCACGCTCGCAACCTGAGATTCATCCTGGACTCCACGCTCTCTATGACCCAGCAAGTCAACGCGGTCTCCTCCTCCTGCTTCAACACCCTCCGCATGCTCCGCAAGATCTACAGATGGATCCCCACTGAAACCAGAAGGGCAGTCACCCAAGCCCTCGTCAGCAGCAGGCTGGACTATGGGAACGCCCTCTACGCAGGAAGCACGGCCAAACTCCAGAAAAGACTTCAACACATATAAAACACCTCCGCATGCCTCATCCTTGGAATCCCTCGCCGCAGCCACATCTCTGCTAACCTGAGAGACCTCCACTGGCTCCCGGTCAACAAGGGGATCACCTTTAAGCTCCTCACCCACGCTCACAAAGCACTCCACAATGCCGGGCCAGCATACCTCAACGAACGACTCACCTTCTACACCCTGAACCGCCAGCTTTGCTTCGCGGACCTCACCCTCGTCACCGTCCCACACATCCACCGAACAACCACCGGCGGCAGATCATTCTCCCACCTTGCCGTCAAGACATGGAACACCCTTCCCACCCACCTGCGACAAACCCAGGACTTGCTGACCTTGAGGAAACTTCTCAAGACCTGGCTGTTCGAGCAGTAGCTGATTCTCCCCCCCCCCCAGCACCTTGAGACCCTCACTGATGAGTAGCGCGCTTTACAAATGTTTGATTGATTAATTGATTGATTGACACTTCAGCTTTCCAGCACTTGTGTGAGGCTGTGATTTTTCTTTGCCTAGGTGCAGGGCAGTTCTGTACACATTTTCTCAAGATGTCAACCTTGCCATTACGTACTCATGCCTTTGTTTTGTATGGTGCAAGTATTGTTACGCGTTTTTGCAGAATAAATACAGAGGTTGTACATCTCACTCTTACAAAGCCTATTTATGACTAATGTAAGTCCCACTCTTACAAAACCTATTTATGACTAATGTAAGAAGGTCAGATTTATTGTCTTTTTAGTGTTTGACTCCTATTCCTGTACATAGTTATTAATAAAGGATTTAAAATACCACAATTTAGGGATCAAGTTGAAATGGATGACGCTTTGAGTGTTCACCTGGGAAAAGCTAGGGCACTCGGAAAGTGATGGACACTTCTTGCCATGCTTCAGCAATAATCTTTTATCTGAGACTGTTTAGCACAGCTCCAGTTCTCTCTCCCCCTTATTATCATGAGCTTACTTATTAGTACAACCCCTGTCCTCCATCTTCTGTGAGGACATCTGTCAGTAGTAGGAACACAATTGCAGTTTTCCATCTCCATTGTCTTCTATGAGTACATCTTTTGGCGATATAGTGCAACTTCATCTTTCAGGCAATTGTATTTTCCCTTGAGGACATCTGTTATCTGAATAGCAAAAGTGTAGCTTTTGTGGTCTTATCTTGTTTTCTAGAAGCAACCTCATGGCACTCGGGGTAGAAGAAGAACCATCCTTTTAGATCTTTGGGCTCTGCAGAGACTCATGTCCCCTAGTCCACTGACGGCAAAGGCAAGTTAAAAGTTCCTGCTGCAGTGCAGAACAAAAAAATGATTTGCATGTATAAAATCCCAGATTGAGGTAAAGAATAGCAGTTGCGATGATAGTCTGCTTTTCAAATATAAACTAAAGGACACATCAAAGATAATAGAAATATGTGAGACTAAGATGCTACTGTGGCTGTGGGAAGAAGGCTGACCAGAAGCCCTTTTCTATAAGTATAGAGGAAGTATTGAATATAATATAAAATATAATATAATATATATATATATGATTGATTGATTGATTGAAGGCTTTATTCGATAAAACATATCTTATAGCAAATTACAACACAAATAAAAAATGCATTATTACAATACCATAATAAGACATTGATACTCAGTAAAAACAAACTTTAAAATTCAATTCAAAATAGATAACAAGAGCCTTTTGGTTCGGATATATATATATATATATATTTTTTTTTTCCGATAATAATAAGCATTGGAATGTCGAGTATGTTTAAAAGTAAAAGAGTTATATTAGGGGATATACCCCAATATAATTACATACACGAACCCTGCTTTCCAAAATCCAAAACTAAACTGTGCAGATATCAAGTGAAAAGATATTGTGTTAATCAGATACACAAATGAAGTGTGCAGGAAAATTATATGAATGTTTGTTGCTGTCAATGATTTTAATATTGCACTAGAGTACTTTAATATTAGGTTTTTGCCATTTTTCACCATTGTAAATCGTTGTAAATAACACACTACAAGATGGCCGCCGTTGCAATAGAGGGAACATCTTCTATGTCAATGAAATGAATAAGGGCGCAGGGTTTAAAATGGCGTTTGAATGTTTGCACAAACTGACACTGACGAAGCTTAATTGCGAAACGCGTCTGTCGAGGGTGAAGGGGGTTTGGAGAATAAATAAACTATAAACATCTTTACACCGGAGTGCTGGCCGTTCTTATCTGACGAGGACTGGTTGGATTGTGTGTTTGCTTCGTAAGCGCCTCACCAGCACTGGCTTTGAGCACCCGGGACACTGTGGAGCGACGGCGGTGGAGGACCTGTGTGGAAAACATTTTTGGCCGTCTGCCCCGAGGGAAATGGAGCGACAAATGTAATAAGGAGGGACGAATTTCGGTCTCCGAGTAAAACAACGGCAGGAGCGGGGAAAAGGGTAACTGGTCACCCGCGAGTCGCGTAAGGACGAACGGAGGACGCCGACAGTCTGTGGACGCCCAATGAACGCTGCAAGCGACAGCGGTGAGTGACTCCAGTTAACCCCTATAACGCGCACATATAATCGAATACGCTCTCTCTCTGTCCCGAATGGTGTGACACAAACTCTCCAAATCCCCGTATAAAACGTTTGGAATGACACTGCCCCGAAAACTTGTTTAAATCACGAGTGCACACTCAGACATTCCAGCAATGGCGATTCTGGGAGAACTCACGGGTGAAAGGGAGGCAGCTGCTAATGTAATGTTCATGTCGGCAACAGAAAGACCGACAAGCACAAATGACACCCTTATGCCTACAGTGGCAACCACCAATCTTAAGAGCCTGTTGCAACAACTAGAGAGGCTACAAGAACGAGAAGTGAGAAAATGGTGGGAAGCCACCTCCCTTGAAAGATATATAGATTGCAATAGGATCCCCAGGGGTTTACGCATTTACACAATCCCATCATATGAGAACCCGGACCCAGCCCTCTTGAAAGACTGGGCGGAATACACTGCGGAATCAGCAAAGGGAATGGTCAGAATGCTCATCAAATACGCCTGGAGCGACCGTGAAAAATGCATTAAAAATATAACAGACCTGGAGGAAACCATCGCCAAAGAAAAGGATACTAAGGCCAGTGAAGAATTGAGAACAGCTATGGCTAAAAGACTCAAAAAATACAAACTGGAAATACGGAAGAGAAAACAGACAAAATTCCAAAGGGATGAACAAGACTACTTGTCAGGCAGGATTTTAACTTTTGCACGCAAGTATGATGCCACAAGGAAGAGACTCGCTCAAGGGAAAGGACAGACGAATGCAATTGACACTGAGGAATCAGAGGTAGAGCTATCGGATGGGGAACAGAACACGGCCCCTCTTACGAAAGGAAAAGATAGAGCAAAACCTTTTTTCGACGAGTACCAGGCGATGAAAGAAACCCTGCAAAGACCGCAATTGAGGAACCATCCCCCCCAAACAAGTCGAAGAGGAGGACGAGGCGGGGGGAAAGGCACAAGGGGAGATTCTCAGGGCACCACCACCCCGATGGTCACACGGAGTGTTTCCAAACAAAGGAAACAATGATCAAAATGGAAGATAATAATGTCATCAACTTATCGAAGAGGAACCTGACGAGCGATGAGATCAAGGTACTCAAAAAGGGTTTGAGCTTCTGTCGAACGAGTGAGTTCAATCTTGTAGACACCAAAATTGACTTTTTCAGGTTTATAAGAAAATTGAAATTCAAAAAAATCTTTTTACAACATCCAAAATTAGGGCAAGAACCAACAAGCCAAGCAATGACTGAAAATACATCCAGAGAGGAAACAACAGAGGATAATCTCCTGAACATTCTGCTAACTCCTACGCAGGATTTGCAAACTGGTGAGCAATACGCAGAGAGTAACAATGAAACATGTATCGCACAAGTTAGAGACCCTAGCAATCTAAAGAATAAATCAAAAAAATTACCAAATGCATCTCACGATGCGATAGACGTTTTCAGTGAGGCAATAACGGCAGATTTGGAGAAAATGGCAAACATGAAAATGGACATGAAAAAATCAAACATCACAAGGAAAGAATGGGAAGCAATAAAATCTTTACGCAATGATAAATCAATTGAGATCAAGCCCTCAGATAAGGGTGCGAACATTGTCGTTTTTTCTAAGGAGAACTATGAATATGAGACTCTAAGACAATTGAGAGACACAGAATGCTATGCTATGGTAAAGAGAGAACTGTATGTGAAGAGTACCATAGAATATGACACTCTATTGAACAAATGGAAGAGTGATGGCATGTTGAGCTCTGATGAATATTCTTTTCTCCATTGTGATTCCCCTGTTCTTCCCACATTTTACCATCTGCCGAAAATCCACAAGAACGCCAAAAGACCACCGGGTAGACCTATTGTCTCGGCAATAGGGAGCCTCCTTGAAAATACCTCGCGTTTTATTGACACATATTTGGCTCCAATTGTGAAGGATCTACCGTTGTATGTGAGAGATACGCAGGATTTCCTTCGCATTATGGACAGTGTCACTTGGGACAAAGACATGTTGTTGATAACATTGGATGTCGTAAATCTATACACGTGCATTGACCATGAAAAAGAGATAAGTGCTACGAAGTGGTTCCTGGATAGGAAACACGATAAGTTTCGGGCACATAGTGAAATGCTTGTGTGTATGATAAGGTTTTGTCTGTACAATAATTTCTTTCTATTTTCAGGCCAGCTGTATAAGCAAATTAGGGGAACATCTATGGGCTTGTGCTTCTCTCCCAGCTATGCGAATCTATTCGTAGGCTGGTGGGAGAAGCATGAGGCCTGGGGAGGAGATAATGAGATCTGGAATGAGAGAATCTTGATGTGGACAAGATACATCGACGACCTTTTTATTGTTTGGCGCGGAGATAGGACCTCGGCTGAGGAATTTGTATCCGCGCTTAACAAGAATGACCTGAACCTCAAATTCACGAGCACAATCAGTGATAAGAGTGTATATTACTTAGACTTAGAAGTATTTGTGGAAAAGAACAATCTACAAACTAGACTATATAGAAAACCTACAGCGGGGAATGCCGTGTTACACGCGGCAAGCCATCACCCCAGAAGTCTAATCAGTAATGTACCCTACGGAGAATGCCTCCGCCTAAAAAGGAATTGCTCAGTGGAAACGGACTTTAGAGAGGCCCAAAAAGATGCCAATAACAGATTTAGAGCTAGGGGCTACTCACAGAAGACATTAAATCAAGCCACTGAGAAGGCGGACACCATTAACAGGAGGGATCTCCTGTTGGTGAAGGAGGCTCAGAGTGGAGATGATCAGGTCAGAATGATCACCACATTCAGTGTAAAATCAGGTGACCTTGTCCAGTCCTTCAAGAAAAACTGGCATATATTGAAAACAGACAATATCTTGAAGAAACATCTTTCTGATAGACCCAACATCACATATCGAAGATGCCAGTCAGTTTCAGATCACCTGATACACAGCCACTTCTCCCCAGTCATATCAACCCCTGCTACCAATAGGGTCACAGGATTTTTCCCGTGCTTACGCTGCAAAGCTTGCAAATATAGCAAAAGAGTAAAAGAATACCCAGGAATATCTGGAGGAGGCGAACCCAATAGGATAATCACGAAACATCTGAATTGCAACTCAGAATTCACGGTGTACTGTCTGGTGTGCCCGTGTAATAAACGGTACATTGGCAGCACTATCAAACCCACCAAACTGAGAGTCCTGGAGCATATGAGGGCCATCGCGAATAAGGATAAAACCTATCCGGTGGCCCGTCATTTTGCCCAATACCATGGAAGCAATAGGGACTTACTCAGGTACTACTGCTTAAACCAAATTGTAAGATCAGAACGGGGCGGAGATAGGGAAAAACTACTTCGCGTCACAGAGTCACGATACATTATGGACCTCAAAACGATGACACCATGGGGTCTTAATAATGATGCAGAAATGTGGGTTCACCTATAATATGATACTGGTAGAATTCATGAGTGCATTTATCCATGAGAGTAAGAGATCAGCCTATACTTGCAGGATCCCTAGGCCAAGCCTTGTAAATATGTAAATATCTGTATGATAGTAAGTTTGGACTAAAGCCCATACAGGGCTCGATAAAAATAAGCATTGGAATGTCGAGTATGTTTAAAAGTAAAAGAGTTATATTAGGGGATATACCCCAATATAATTACATACACGAACCCTGCTTTCCAAAATCAAAAACTAAACTGTACAGATATCAAGTGAAAAGATATTGTGTTAATCAGATACACAAATGAAGTGTGCAGGAAAATGATATGAATGTTGTTGCTGTCAATGATTTAAATATTGCACTAGAGCACTTTAATATTAGGTTTTTGCCATTTTTCACCATTGTAAATCGTTGTAAATAACACACTACAAGATGGCCGCCGTTGCAATTGAGGGAACATCTTCTATGTCAATGAAATGAATAAGGGCGAAGGGTTTAAAATGGCGTTTGAATGTTTGCACAAACTGACACTGACGAAGCTTAACTGCGAAACGCGTCTGTCGGGGGTGAAGGGGGTTTGGAGAATAAATAAACTATAAACATCTTTACACCGGAGTGCTGGCCGTTCTTATCTGACGAGGACTGGTTGGATTGTGTGTTTGTATATATATATATATATATATATATATATATATGTGTGTGATCAAGACCGGGGTGACCCGGTCGAAACACGTCATGTTGTGATATGGGACAATAAAAGCACTGAAGAATAACTTTTCCTGTGTGGAAGTCCATTCCTGTGAAAATATGGTGAGAAAAGTGCATGTGGTCAGGTTCTGGTGTTGGATATGGATATATATATATATATATATATATATATATATATATATATATATATATATATATATATATATATATATATATATATATATATATATATATATATATATATATAATACAATATAAAAAATACTTAAAACAATATGTTTGCCAAAATGATGCAGACACCATTACACGCCAAACCTAATGCTTGGGTAAGAGCTCATACCCCTGAAACCATAAAATATACCTACAGTGTCATAAATGTATAATGCATTCATATTGCCATATACAAGACACGGTCAACGCCAGACCGATTAGCTCTGTCAATGCTTACATATTGTTATTTTGAGGCTGAATATGTGTTCTTTGAAGCGCTCAGTCTCATTTAAATTGTAAGCGCCCTTGGCAACTTTTCCGGGACTGGGGGTAGGATTAATCATAATGTGTTACACCACTGAAGGCCTTCTGAAAGCAAATGTCACCATAGTCTGTGGTGTGGGCAGTGGATTAACATAACCACACAGTCACTCGGAGCCCAGCCTGAAGAATGCAAGCTCATTTTTAATAAACAGAAAAATGACATGCATAAAGTTGGGAAATGAATATCGCATGTGTTCTACCAGGGGAGCGGGTCCCCGTAGCTTTCGCCATGATACCGAACATGTGTGGTCGAGGTGTGACACCCCGAGAAGCGCGGTGCTCTACAATGCAGCCTTTGTTGTAACCCGGGCCCACCTAGCTTTGATGCAATCGACCTGCGGCTCAACGCATGACTTTTGTTTGCAAATCAGTCTCTTCTCATTTAAATGTGGCATCCCGAAAAGCAGGTTCGTACATTAAAGACAGGAGCCATAATTGGAAACCAAGATCTGGACCTTAAAAAAATAATATTTAATTCGCTGCATATGTTTGTCTAAGGGCTGTTCGGTGCACGAGGGGTTTGTACACCATATGGAAAATATCTCGGCTTGGGAACGACTTCTATAAATCACTCAGGAGTCCGGCCTCGAGTGCTGTCGTGTTCTCCAGCGCGTGGGATAGTCTTTGTGTCTCGCGCAAGAGCATTAGGAATTCATGATAACGCAATTGTATGCACGTGCTGCAGACTACACAGAGCATGATGTCATGGCAATACAGTGGACATAAAAAGGATGAAATTATGCATGGTAACAATTTATTTTGATGAATGCTGAGGGAATCTTTGTACGTCAGTGTAACAGAACAAACCAGCAGCATGCTAAAACCACTGTCTAAAATAGGCGTTAACGTGGCAGTGAGACATGACCTCACACAGCAGGATCAAGGAACGCAGGTGCATATTAGCAAGAACCTCGTTAAAATTATCGCCGTTTTAGCGACAGGAAACTGCCGCTAAAACTGCGATAATTTTAACGAAGTTGTTGCTAATATGCCCCGCAGTTATTTTCGTAACATGGAGATACCTTTTCTTATCTGATAGGTGCGGCCAGACCAGAGATAAAGGGCAGTTATCGGAATTCATACAAACATAACGGGTGCAGGTCATAAAGCTGTTTCAGTAATTCTGTCTTAGTCACATCATAGAGGCGACCTGAAGATTTGATTGGGGATTTCTAAAGTGCCCCACCTATCCAAGCGTGTCCAGGCGCTAGATTGCCTGTAGTGACCCACAGCACTTGCTCCAGGACTAGGCGGAAAATCAGTTGGAGAAGAGCCATGTCCTCGGAAGACTTACAGTTGAATGCCCAGCAACGCGTTTGTCTCTGTTTCATTAAATCTTCAAATGAAAAGACCCCAGTGAGTGCAAAAGTATTTTCTTACTCAGTGGAAACTTCGGGGTATATGTATCAAGCTATTTTGCGATCGCAAGCACTGCGAATCGAAAACAAACAGTGTTTGCGATCGCAAAATAGGTTCTTCCTATGTATAACTGAGTATCGCAGTGCAAAATAGGTATTCGAAAAAATTACGAATACCTATTTTGCAAGGACCACTATCTGCGAATAATTTTGGCGAGTTCGCAAATAGTGACACGCTATTTGCAAGAATTGCAAAAAGCGTACTCACAAATTGAGAATTCATAAACATATGTATGAAAAAATTGCAAATTGCAAACCTTGAAAATTAGCAATTTTGCACCTGAATATTACCACCAACTCAGAGCAGTTGCAACCTATTTAAACAGGCCCACAATGCCACAGGGATTTCCACCATGGCAGCGCTGTATGTGATAACCAGGAGGATGCAGATTCAAGCAGCAGCACAGAGAAGGAGGCGACAGGAATGGGTCTTCAGAGTGTGCATCACTGTTCCAGCAGACAAAGGAGGAGATACATGAGAAGAATAGACTGGACTCACCTACCATACTGTACTTGATTACTGAGCTAAAACTTATGCTTGAACACCCAACCCGCAGGACCCAAACCATACCACCACATGTACAGGTCCTGTGTTCACTGCACTTACTGGCATCTGGAAGCTTCCAGGAGGTGATAGCGACAGCAGGAGGTGTCTCCCAGAGCTGCCTGTCGTGCTTCTTCCATGTATTCTTGGATGCAATGGTACAGAGGCTACATCATCACATTCCCCACCACTCAACAGGCATTGCAGCAAACCAAACTGGACTTCTACCAGATTGCCCAATTTCCCCATGTCATTGGTTGCATAGATGGCACCCAGGTAGCCCTCTCACCACCCTCAAACAATGAGTATGTTTTCAGAAATTGCAAATCATTCCATTCACTCAACATATAGGTCATCTGCAACTCTAAATATATCATAACTGAAATAGTGGCAAAATACCCCGGCAGTACACACGATTCCTTCCTTTTCAGACAAAGTGGGATATACACACGTCTCACTGGGGTCGAATTTGGCAAGGGTTTACCTGCTAGATAAAGCACTCTTACATACAGTTAAGGGCTGAAGTGAGAGGACAGTGACTAACCGTATGTCTTTCATCCTGTAGGTGACAATGCATATGCAATCCGTGACTTCATTCTCACACCGTACCGCAATCCGGCTAATCCAAAAGAGCGAAGATACAACTGTGCACATAAGCCAACGCGCTGTGTAATTGAGCATACATTTGGTATTCTCAAGAGCAGGTTCCGGTGCCTGCATAAAAATGGAGGAGCACTAAAATATAGCCCAGAGACCTTCTGCAAGATTTTGCCTACTTTCGCCATGCTGCACAACATTATGACTAGAAAAGGCATACCTGTGGAAGTCACAGATACAGAATCAGATGAGGATGAGGTTCTAGGTCCACGCTGCAGACAAGCAGGTGGTGTGGGGGCAGCTGCTGGCCGACAGAGATGTGATGAGATAACACATAACTATTTCTAGGTGAGTAATGATGACACAATGCAAATAATGATTTGGGCATGACTGTGTTTTATTGTACCTTAGCTTCAGGTAATTAGCAGTCACACAGGCTCCAAACACACTTTATGAGTGGCACATTCAGTTGCACATATCATGTACACAGTGCATGTGTAATGGGAAATTAAAAGTCCATATGCCATGCGTTACTTCACCCATTAGCATTCTGAGTTGGTGACAGTTTATTTATTGCGTGCATGTACTGCAGTTGCACACTCAGGGTGCTGACTGCTCTCCTTTGAGGCATCTGACAGTGTGTCCTGCCAACCACTACGCGGTCTGGGTTCTGCAATTGGTGGGGTGATTTTGCTTTGGCTGGAGATCTCCTCACTGTCTTCTGAGCCCATGAGACCTGTGCCACCTATGGTAGCTGTCAGCAGCTGGTCTACTGAATTTGCGATCTGCACCACCCCTTTGACCACATCCTAGCTGCTGTGTGCTATTTTGACTTGCATGGTCACTGTGTGGCGTGACAGCACGGAACTGGCATTAGACAGGAGAGTGTACCTACTATCACTATTTTGCGATTTTGAGGTTACCCGTTTGCATCTCTCCCCTGAGTTACTCCACAACTTATACATTTCCTTTTTTTCTATCTGTATATCTTCCTTGTGGGACTATACAACTCGCTGACTCCCTTCCTTTGTCTCCCGGTTCTCCCTGACCCTTGCCTTTCGAGGACCCTGTCTTTTTCTGTCTTATGTCCCCCCTCTGTTGACCTGCAAGTTCTGACCCTTCTCCTAACCCCCTGTCCCTTGTGCCCTTAGACTAAGCACTCCTTCTCCCCTTGTTGGGGATAGATCCAATATCCATACCCTCGAGTCTCAGTGACCCCTCTGAGAGAGTCCACAGCGCCAAGGGAGCCACTCACAGTTGAGGTTAGGTATTGCACTCCTTGCCAAAGCACTCCTTCTCCCCTTGTTGGGGAAGGATCCAGTAGGTAGGCCTTGGAGTCTCAGAGACCCCTCTGAGAGAGTCAACTCAGTAAAGGAAGCCTCTCCCAACAGAGATGTGGGGTTAATACCATTTCCCCTGGGATCACAGCTTACCGGACCTTGGACGCAGCTTTTCCTTGTCTACTGGTTTGTGCCCCCTCCTTCTTCATGCTTAGTCTCTCATCCTCCCATACCTCTTTCCCTCTTTCATTCTTTGTCCACTTCCCTTGCTCCTAGCCCCTCTCCCCTGAATCTCTCCCCTTGCCTGATTCATAACATGTATCTACGCCGCCTAGCCCCCTGTCCCTTGTGCCCTTTCTCTAAGCATTCCTTCTCCCCTTGTTGGGGAAAGATCCAATATTCATACTCTGGAGTCACAGTTACCCCTCTGAGAGAGTCCACAGCGTCAAAGGAGCCACTCACAGTTGAGGTTATGGTATGGCGCCCCCTTGCCAAAGCACTCCCTCTCCCCTTGTTGGGGAAGGATCCAGTAGTTAGGCCTTAGAGTCTCATAGACCCCACTGAGAGAGTCCACTGCATCAAGGGAGCCTCATGCAACGGAGATGTGGGGATGATTCCACTTCCCCTGGGATCACAGCTTACCGGACTTAGGCTGCAGCTCTTACTCGTCCTCCGGTTTGTGCCCCCATCGCCCTCCTCTCCTCTTTCATACTCGGTCTCTCTCCCTCCCCCACCTCTTTCCCTCATTCAGTCTTTGTTTACTTCCTCAGCTCCTATCACCTCTCCCCTGAATCTCCCCATGCCTGCTCTTTCCCTTACGTATATGTCCTTATTGTTTTTCTCAATGTAACATGTAACTATGTAACTATGCTCTGAAACTGTGTAATCTCGTAATGATGTAACCTGCAACTATGGCCTGATACTCATGTAAAGCGCTCTGATACCTTCGGATCTAGCCAGCGCTATATAAAAAATGTCAAATAAATAAATACAAAATAAATGAATAAATAAGGACAAGCGATTGACTGGCTTGCTAGATGTGTCCAGACGGGTGAACAGACATTGTTTTCCCCTGCATCTGGATGCCTGGTCTCTTTTCACGGTGGCACAGAGCTCTATTATTGCTCCCGTCATTTCCCTGATGCTGACCGCACAAGCCTTATGCCCCTCATAAATTTTCACATTGAGTTCTCTGATGCCCTCCTTCATGTCAGTAAGGTTATGGTTCACAGAGACCAGCTGCCTGTGTATTGACTTCATACTTCTGGCTTGCAGGCGCTGGGCCTTCACCATGGTGCCTTTCAGGCCGGAAAACACCATAGGATCCTCTACAGCGTCTGCGCTGGTGTGTGCCCTTGGCCTGTATCTCCTGCAACTTTGATCCCTACCGTGCACAGGGGGCTGATCATGGACCTGATGTGTATGCTGTTCCTGCTCTGGCTGTGCATCATACTCTATGGATTCTGCTTCTCCCTCCAACAGTGGGAGTGGAGGCACAATCTGACTGTATGTCCATGGGACAGGTGTTGGCAGTGTTGTCTGCTCTGTGTCCTCTCCCCCTGCCTGGTCCTCTGTGTGTGCTGCCTCCTCGGCTTCAGTGTTGTCAGCCTGTTTTTCAGGCTAAACTGTAAATTAAAAAGCACTTTTTATTGTGTGTTCTGCTTCCCATTGTTCACTGAATAAAGTTTTCTGCATTTAGGTTAGCTAAGTACTGTGTTGCATTTTTTCCTTTACTAATTTGCTTCAAATGCTTATAAATTGCTGTGTGTCATTGCTACACTGTATTATGTGAGCGACTACCTCTCCCATGATGCATTGCTGGGTGCGTCAGAAAATGTGGAATGGAGTTGCATTGTTACTTTGTAGCTGGGGCATTCCTGAGTGTGTGATTAAGTTGGTAATGTGTCAGGGCTGATTTAGCATGCATCTTACTTTGTCTGGTGTTGGGCGTGTCGGAGCTGTCGATGTCAGCCAGCTGATGCTTTCAGGCTGTAGGGAGGACACCACCAGCTCCTTAAGGGATGTAGTTCCCTTCTCTGTGGATGTACTCCCGCCAGTCTTCGTCGCCTCCACAAGCCTGGTTGCAACCTTGTCCTTGGACCTGGAGTACATGTCATACCATAGCATGCGTAGGTCAGCAATGGAGCACTGGGTTACACCAATGGCATTCACTAAGTATGGGCGAAATTTGCGAATTCGCCGTCCACGAATTCGCGCGAAATCGAATTTGCGATCGGCATAATCTGCAAATTCGTGCGAATTTGTGGAGTTTTTTCTGCGTGTTTGCAGGGTTTTTTGCGTATTCGCGGGCCGCTTGCAGCGCACCGACCGCGAAGTTACCCATGCAGTCGTACATGGGCACGGCAATCTTGTGCGCGTTGCGTATTTCCGTTTCCGGGCGCTTTTGGCAATCTCGCGTTGTGTGCGGCGCGCTATTACGAGTTTGCGTGTGTTTTTGCGTGCTCGCGAGGGAAATATCACGCAAACTTACCCACGTGGTCCTCAATTGGCACAGCCATCTTGTTTTTCATTCATTGCTATGGTTCTGGGCATGGCTTTTCTATCCTCTTGTAATCTTTGCAATCCTTTGTTTCTTTGAACTTTTTTTTGCTCTTTTTTGCTCATTATCTATCTCTCTATTTGTCTAGATCTATATTTGGTGTTTTTTTCAACTTTTTGTTACTTTAATACCTACTTTTTTTGTTTAGCTCTCTCTTTTTTTCCCACCTATTCTTTTCTTCTTTCGCTCAGGACCATGGCAAAGGGAGCCGGGAAAAGCATGGGGAAGGGTCCCACACCCTGTTCCCGGCTCCCATGCGGGCGATTGAGTGGAGTGGATGTAGTGGCCAGTGAGTCCATAGTGCTGCCTGGTAGTAGAATTCCTGAAACTCCCGCTGTTACAGGACTACAAAGACGGCGGAAAGATACATGCCAAAATGTTATACTGTGCTTGCAAATTGCTAGTGTTACTGTGAGACAACTTTCCGTGGAATTATTTTGTGTTATAGTTAAAGAGTATTGGTTACATTAGTTTTCTTTCTTTCTTCATATAGATGCTCCCAAAAAGCTCACCAGAAGGGAGATGGCTGTCCGGGCCAGGGCCCGGAAGCTTGAGGCCATTCGGGTGGAATATTGCCGGCTGTGGGCTCGGGAACAGGAGGAGGGGTCATCAACAACCTCCTCCAACACTGCCCCCCTGTCCAGCAGCCAGCAGCCTCGAGCACGGCACCGTGCTCGGACAGTCCCCCGTCACCGCTCAGCTGCAAGAACATCAGCAGCTGGCCCCCCAGAGCCTGGAAGGCACGCATGCGCCGCCTAAGCCTAAGAGTGGACTACCTGGAGCGCAAGGTGGACGACCTTGAAAAACAGCTCCGCGACCTCCGCAAGGAGCGGCGGGACCGCCTGTCCAAACACCGCCGGAAGTGACTGTGTCCCTTGCCCCTTTTTTACAGACTGGTGAGAATCGGGAGTTGGGGATTATTTGGGACTAGTGGACTATTTGAAATGGACAATTGTTTGGGTTAGGGAGGAGTGGGACTAGTTTATTTTTGTTAGGGGAAATATATCATTATTCTTTTTACATACTTCAACATAGTGTATGTGTGGATCTTATTTTGTGGGGTGGTGGGCGGGGGTTACGGCACGTTTGGTTTCATCAAACTTACCAGCATGAATTATCCAAAAAAAGTCCAAAATGTTCAAAAGTGCCACTAACAGAGTTAGTGAATTCAATTGGCCTACTAGTACTTTACTAGTACTACTGTCAGTCTCTCCTCTGAGTCCTAGCCCATTATTCTACCTCCCCAAAATGCTTATATTACCTGTGATTCGTGTTTGAGATTAGAGCTAGGCACAGCGCTGGCTGCATAGCAAATGGCGATTATGCCATCCCGGACCGAAATTCCGTTGTTGTGGTGTTAGTCGGAGTGGTACCACACTAGCAGAAGCAGCATATGAAAAACAAAGTTAAAAAATGAGACATTGAGTGGCCTGAGAGGAGTATTAGAAGGAACAGTAGCCTAAGCAATGCTGAAGATAAGTATGGGGAAAAAAGAATTGCATGGATGATTATGGCTACAACAAGAACAGTGACACAGCAGTGTAACAACAAGTCTTCTTGACATGTAGGAGGATGATGTTGACAATGGATCCAATCGCTGGTGAGCATGAAATTCAGAATTTATTTTAAAATACTCATTGTTGTTTTTTTAACGAGAATTACAATATCTTATGATTCATCTGGTTGCCTTAAAATTGATTTGAGGAGGTTGCTTGCACCTTATCCTCCCCAGCAAGTGTGTGGAATTATTGTTGTAATTTACTCACACCTCAATGAAAACCACACAGCCTGGGGGAAGAGGGTTAGGGTTTGTGGGGAAAGTTTTGTGGAGAGAGGAAAAAAGAAACACAGCGTGGAAAAACAACAAATGAAGATAAACAAATCTTTGGATACGAAGCCATCCATAAATCTTTTAAGGGACATAAAGGAAGTGCATGCACTACTGCATGCATGAAGTTGTTTGCTAAATGGATAGGTTACTGAAAAGTAAGTAGTACTTTCTACAATGTACTAACTCTGAAGAAATAATGTGACAGTACAGGGCTGCAGTAATTACTCAATTTCACTTGCCTATCTGCCCTCCAAGAGAAGAACCACTTAGTACATCAAATTAGTTTAAAAAATAGCAAAGAAAAAAGTATACGACGGCTGGAGGGATAAATTGAAGCAGAGAGCAAACAAATGCACAGAGTCACACGCATAGAAGTTAACAGCAATAACATTACTTAAAAGATAAGTAGAAATGAAGATGGATATTGTAACTGTATGTTGTTGTAGTTGTCCTGTTGAATTTGGGAAGTTGCATGCATCCAGCCATTCCTCTTTTTCGTGTTACACCTCCATTTCATCTGATGCTCCGTCAATCAATGTTGGGGACCAGAAGACGCCTTGTCCACTGCCTGCCTGGCAGATGCTGAATTGCGGGTAATTGCACAGGGTAAAAGCCGGCCTGTAATTGTTGATGGAAAATCAAGAAGTGATATTAAAACACCACGGAGAAAAAAATATAAGGTACGCTGTATAGTGCAAAAATAACACTTCCAGTTTCAGAGTCAACAGTATTACAATACATACAAGCATCATTTCGAAAGTGCGAACTCCGAGTGTCCTTTTCAAGGATAAATAACTTGTGTGGGCGAAATTTGCGGATCTTTCCCATCAAGCTAGGTGTAAAGTGTAAACTGCAATTTTAGAACAAAATTAGACCTTCCCAGCAGTGCTCCCAGACCCCTCAACCCACCCCCAAACATCTAGAACCCCAAGCAGCCCCCCAAAAACATGCGATACTACTAGGCCTAACTTTCAACTGTGCCAAAACACTTTCTGCAACTAGGGCTAGGCCCAAACCCCCCTTTTCCACCATGGATTTTTTTCAAACCACTTGCATCCAATATTAGACCTTCCCAGCAGCGCCCCAAGACCCCTCAACCCACCCCCAAACATCTAGAACCCCCCCAAGCACCCCCCAAAAACATGCGATACTACTACTAGGCCTAACTTTCAACCGTGCCAAAACGCTCTCTGCAACTAGGGCTAGGCCCAAACCCCACTTTTCCACCATGTATTTTCTCCAACCCACTTGCATCCGATATTAGCCATTCCCAGCATTGCCCCCAGACCCCTCAACCTACCCGCAAAAAAGTAGAACACCCCCAAACAGGCCAAAAGCAAAAATGAAAAATCCCACACTTAGAAAATTTGAGGCCTACCAGTCAAAATCACTCCAAACGCGCTCTGCAGCTAGGCCCTAACTCCCCTTTTCCACCATGGATTTTCTTCAAACCGCTTGCTATCAAAATTAGACCTTCCCAGCAGTGCTCCCAGACTCCTCAACCCACCCCCAAACATCTAGAACCCCAAGCAACACCCCAAAAACATGCGATACTACTAGGCCTAACTTTCAACTGTGCCAAAACGCTCTCTGCAACTAGGGCTAGGCCCAAACCCCCCTTTTCGACCATGGATTTTCTTCAAACCTCTTGCATCCGATATTAGACCTTCCCAGTAGTGCCCCCAGACCCCTCAACCCACCCCCAAACATCGAAAACCCCCCCAAGCAGCCCCCCAAAAACATGCAATACTACTACTAGGCCTAACTTTCAACCGTGCCAAAACGCTCTCTGCAACTAGGGCTAGGCCCAAACCCCACTTTTCCACCATGGATTTTCTTCAAACCAATTGCATCCGATATTAGACCTTCCCAGCAGTGCCCCAAGACCCCTCAACCCACCCCCAAACATCTAGAACCCCCCCAAGCAGCCCCCCAAAAACATGTGATACTACTACTAGGCCTAACTTTTAACCGTGCCAAAACGCTCTCTGCAACTAGGGCTAGGCCCAAACCCCACTTTTCCACCATGTATTTTCTCCAAACCACTTGCATCCGATATTAGACCTTCCCAGCAGTGCTCCCAGACCCCCCAACCCACCCCCAAAAACCTAGAACCACCCAAACAGCCCCCCAAAAACATGCAATACTGCTAGGCCTCAGTTTAAATTGTGCCAAAACGCTGTCTGCAACTAGGCCCAAACCCCCCTTTTCCACCATGGATTTTTTTGAAACCACTTGCAATCAAAATTAAACCTTCCCAGCAGTGCTCCCAGACCCCCAACCCACCCCCAAAAACCTAGAACCCCCCAAACAGCCCCCCAAAAACACGCAAGTGAGCTAAAAAGGAAAAACGTTTTCACCATGGATTTTCTCCAACCCACTTGCATCCGATATTAGACCTTCCCAGCATTGCCCCAGCCCCCTAAACCCACCCGCAAAAAAGTAGAACACCCCAAACAGGCCATAAGCAAAAATGGAAAACCCCACACTTAGAACATTTGAGGCCTAAAGGTCAAAATCACTCTAAACGCGCTCTGCAGCTAGGCCCTAACTCCCCTTTTCCACCATGGATTTTCATCAAACCACTTGCAATCAAAATTAGACCTTCCCAGCAGTACTCCAAGACCCCCCGACCCACCCCCACAAATCTAGAACACCCCCAAACAGCCCCCCAAAAATATGCAATACTGGTATATCCAAAACATGGCAAATTGCGCTGTTCACAAAAAAGTGCTGCTTTCAGCACTGCTACTACTTCCATCCTCTTGAAACTTACCTGGACACTTGTTCCAGCGATTCCCAAGAATCTCAGCAAGGCAGAACAAAATCGAACCACTGCGCCCTTTGAAGGAGAAGAAGAAGAAGAAGGTCTACGACTAGTTTTCACTTTTCACCCAAAGACACGGACCCGCAAAACACCAAAAGAGGCCACAATTCTGCCGATTCTGGACCAAAGAACGCCAAACCCCCCTAAAACCTTGCCAACATCATTATGAATGAGCCTGCATCGGGCCCTGAGCCCTAGACTCAGCGGGAACCCTACCAACTTAAACCCAAAAACCCTAGTAAATCGCACTGAACCCTAAACCCTAGCTATGCTTTGTCTGTCTGTGTCAAAGAGCCTAGCTATGCTACATCAGGATGCTTCAGTCAGCGGTGCCTGCCTTCACCGTCTGCATGGCCCTGCCGCAAGCATGGGCCAAAAATCTGTTCCACTCAAGACTTTGCGAATTTTCTGTAATTTCGCGAGATTCGCGAAAAACCGAAAAACAGCAAATTTCGCAAACATAACGGATGTTTGGCCCAAGCTTGAGGCAGGGCCATGCAGACGGTCAAGGCAGGCACCACTGAGTGAAGCAACTTGATGTAGCATACCTAGGCTCTTTGTCAAACAGAAAATAGAATTAAGAACGTGGCACTGCCCTATATATTTGGTTAAATGTTTGGACTCTTAATGAGCCTTTAACCAAATATATAGGGCAGTGCCACGTTCTTGATTCTATTTACTGTTATTTCCCCTGCCGGTCTGCTCTTCATCAACTTCAGGGGGCCCCTATTTGTTTATTAGGTCTTTGTCAAACAGACAAAGCATATCTAATTGTATGCAGCAACCCACATAGCCCCAATTTTACATGAACTGCTGTCTGGAGTGGAGTGGACTCTGCCTGGCATAACAACAACAGTACACTGCCTCGCCCTCAACCACTACATACCACGAATAGACAGACATGTAGTTCTGCTGTAGTAGTTGTTGTAGACTGGTTTACCTGTTTGCCACTCACAAATTGGCCATAGTTCTTCCGTAAACCGACGCTGATGATCCTTCCATCCCAGTGAGTGACTGTAATGAAAAAAGATATATTATTTAATCAATCATCATGGTATATTGGCAAGTGAGTCCACTCCAAGGACATTTTGCATATTGGAAAATGCAACCTAGTGGCCCCTGAAGTTGAAGTACAATTTGAATTAAACAAGGCAAAAAAAACCAGAGTAGTAGACATGAGTTACAATTACTATGTAATAGATTAAATAATAACTAAGACAAGACATATGATTCATTTCATGCGCAAAAAACAAACAGCAATTGGTTTCATCAGAGACAGACAGCCATTGATGTCCACTGCATGCCATCTTCTCATTATTCATTACCTGTTCTACTTTTTGTCCGCATCTTCTTTGGAAAGTGAGGGCCCACAGGGCAGCCTCACCTGTCAATTTCAGAAGTAACTTTGTCAGCAATCAGCAAGCATGTAGTTAGTCAGTAATTTCAGTCCCACTTGACGGGACTCGTCTACGAAGACAAAGTTTCTTTATTCTTCGTAATCCATCCATTTGCCTTGAGGGAAATGGATAGGGGGAGTCTGGAGGAGGAGGATAGAGGAGCATGATTGAGTTGTGAACTTGTGAACCTCAGGAATGCAGACTGGGGCACCTTCAAATCAATAAGGAAAATAAGATAAAGACAGTGCTGCTGATGGACTTGTTGTGATTAGGTGATTCGAGTTTTGTTGTGGTAAAAGTTGCAAAACAGAGAAAGACACACAGGAATAAAAGTGAATAAGGACGAAAAAAAAGGAACTCATTTTCAGGCCTCAGTGTCAGGGAAGTAGACCTCGTCCTCAAACTCTATGAATTGAGACGGGGAGTAGGTCAGCTAACAGAGAAGAACTTCCGTCACCTAAGTCGGTGTCCTCTTCTTCCTGCGTGCATTCACGTATTTTGTAATCTGGTGGTATGAAGTGCTGATTCATCTTGATCAGTGATAACCTCTCCACATTTTTGGGTGAGAGGCTGGTCCTTTTTGAAGTTACAATGGCACCAGCAGCACTAAAAACATGTTCAGAAGACACGCTTGCGAGTGGGCAAGACAAATAATTTAGAGCCAGGTTGGTGATCAGTGGCCATAGAGGACTTTTCCCATACCAATACAGCAATGGGTTCTGATTAACAAAGACCTCTGTTGGGTCATCCAGATAGGCCTGCACCATCAACTCAAGGTTCTCCAGGGTTGCTCCACTTTGCGTAGCATCTGTGGCCTTTGTAGCACTGGAACGAGCAAACCCTTGATGAGTTAGCCAATCCGCTTCCGACAATATTATGGCTGGGCCTGGTGCAGGTGAGGATGATGATACGGTTGCTGGTGTCGTTAACGGCTGTGAGGGAAAGTGACTTCCTTCGGCCACAGATTCAGAAGTGGAATTTGACGCCGGATGGCCTGCTGATTTAGTTGTACTTCTGCCGGCTCCTTGAATTTTCTGCCGCTCTTTTTCAAACCGAGTGGCTGACACAGCTAGCCAATGTCTGTACTTTGAAACATCTGCTTCATCAAAAGGAATTAATCTTTGCTGGCCACTGCCTTTTTGTACCGTGGATCCAGAATAGTGGCACAAATGTAATGTTGTTCTGTATGTATGTTTTTAAGCCATTCATTGTCAACTAGGCGGCTTAATAACCTCTCCGCCAACTGATATGCGTCTTGCTTTTCAGCATCGTCTCGGAACGTTGAAGGCACCGCCTTCAGTTGGTGTTCTAGCATGACCAACAATGGGATAGCATTGTTGGTCCTCCCTGCTGACTTCCCTGCTGACTTCACGCGTGAAGACCTCAAAAGTACGAAGCATGTCTGTCAGGCTTGCAACTAGCGTCCATTCTTCCAACTCTAGCCTCATTTCTTTCATAGTAGAACCCGGTTTATAGACATAATAATTTATTACCCCCCACTGCTCAGACAGATGCTCAAGCATATAAAAGGTTGAGTTCCAACGTGATGCCACCTCCTGGATGAGTCCTTTGATTGGCAGTCTACGTTCATGTTGAATGCTACTCAGCTGCTTCTGGGCCTTAAAAGAATGGCTGAAATGTGTGCCGATTCTTCGGCAGGTTGTCAGTAACTTGCTGACTGTGTTTTCTTTTTTCAAGAAATCTTGCACCACGATGTTAATACTGTGCGCCAAGCATGGCACTCTGAAATAGCCACCTTGCTGCATGGCCTTAACTATATTACTGCCATTATCCGTGGAAACATAACCAACTATGCAATTTCTTGGATGCAACCATTCATAGACCTTCCGATCAAACTCCTCCAAAAGGTTAGGTGCAGTATGAGTTTTCTCCATGGCAAACATGGCTACTGTTGCATGTTTCCGAGTAGCTTGAAAAACTGTGTCCGTGTCAACACCTGCTTTTAACTGGTCTTTAACCCCTGCAAAAGAGACTCAGTGTGCAGTGATGCACATGTAATCAAGGGCTTGGCAACTGGTCCACATGTCTGTTGTCAGGTGGATAGTGTGAACAGCACTCTTCTGCAAAGCTGCCCCAATCACCTCCAGCACATCTTGATGTAGTGCTGGAACCGCAACTCTGGCAAAATAGGACTGGCTAGGAACCTTCCATTTAGGGCAGACTGTTGCCACAAATTCTAGAAAACCCACCCCTTCCACGAAAGAAAAAGGGAGAAGGTCCAGCGCTAGCATTTTAGCCAGCTTTGCGTTATACATTATGCCGTTGTGTGGTTGCGTTCAAATGGCGCATCCGACCAAAACATGCTTCTAATGGTGGGCTGCACCATTTTCTGTGATGATGATGATGCAGACTTCTTCAAACCAGTTAGGCTCATTGATGTACTTTTTCACATTGGTGTCTCTCAAAGACTCTTAGTGTGCCTCATAAATGTTGCAGGGGTAGAGGGTGTGGGCACTACCACTGCAGTGCTGCTGCCAGGGGTACTGGGTGTACCAGAAAAAATGTCGGTCGGTTCTTGACTTCCCCCCTGCACGATCATCCCCTCGTCATCATCATATGCAATATCAATGGATACATTTGGATTTGTGTTTCTTTTGGCTTCCTGGATCTTCTTAAGGGGCGCCTCCCACTCGATAGTGTGGTGTTTTTTTAGATGACCTCTCTGGCCTCCGGTGCCATAGTTGGTACCAAGCTTACCCTGACTAACTGCTTGTCTACAAATCGAACAAATTACCATGTTTTCCGCCTTTTGGCTAACAGTAAAGAAGTCCAAAACTGGGGACTGGAGAAGTCTGCTGGTGGTGGAGGTGCTACTTTGAGCTTCAATGCCAGATGAAGTGGGGGATGGGCGTGGCTGAATTTGTTTCTGTTGTTCACTTACAGCACCACTACTTGAGGTAATGGAGGTCGAGCTGGATCGAGGTCCCTGCCGGCCCTTCTGACAAAAAAATATGGAAGCTGTAGGTCGTGTTGGTGTTATAGTTAACTGCGTTGGTGGTGGTACCAGTGCCACGCCGCCCACATCCCGCTCAGCAGCCATTCAGAATAGGGTGAAAATGTCTGTCTGCTGCAGGCCCGCTGGGGCTGGAGTGACGTCTGTGATGACTGGGTCGTCGTCAGACTGTTCATCATCAGCAGAAGACACCACTTCTTGTTCGTCGTCATCACCCATTAAGTGGAAGCCTTGCGGGAACCTTCCTTTTAGGCTTATCTACCTTTGTCGGCTCATGACGTGCCTCACTCTCAGACTGCATTGGTGGGTTCCAATCAAGATCAAGGTCATCAGAATGAAGGGGGCTTGAAGAAGAACTTGTAGTAGTAGTAGTAGCAGCCCTCCTTGAACTTTGTATTGCTGGGGATCTGGAAGACAATGGATCATCATCAGGAGGAGTGGCTTCCTCGGATGATACCTCCTCTTGAATATCAATTTCCTGATGTGCCCCAACTTCTGGAGGAACAAGCGTTGTAGGCAGTTATGCTGCTCCATGAACCTCTAGTTGCACCTCTCCATGCGCCTCTCCTTGCGCATCTAATTGCGCCTCTCCTTGCGCCTCTCCTTGTGCATGTACTTGCGCTTGTACTAGTTGCACCTGTGGTTGTCGTTGCGGCTGTGGTTCTTGAACACTCGACAGCTGAGTTACACCCGGCGTTGATTTGATGGTACTTTCTTGTGATGAGCCAACATCACTGGTCGATGGTGAATGAGAAAGTAAAGTGGCTGCCTCAGCAGCGCTCATGGTCTTGGACCTAACTTGACGTGGTGGCACTGAGCCCAATGAAGCGGAGGTGCTGCTTCCAGCTTGGTCCCCGGAGGACACCGATGCTGCAGGCGTAGTTTTTTTTCTCCCAAAAAAGGTGTCGGTGGGCCCACCAGTCTCCTTGGTAGGTGGTGCCACTTGCTTCTTCTGCTCCTTATTACTGGCAGTGGCACTGGCAACTTTTTTCGCTGAGGCGCTACGGCCACCTTTCTTTGGGTCCATCTTCTTCAGATGTCAGAACAGCAGGCCACAGTTGCACGAGTTGCAGAGTTGTCTTGTCTGTGGCCACACGTGACGTCATGTGACGTTGTGCTGCACACACAGCTGCAGGACTTCTTCCTGGCACTGGTGGTTCTCTTGTGCACCTAAAAGCAATGGAAACCAGAGGAACATCAGTTAAACACCCCAAAAAGTCGAAAAACACACAAAAATCTCCACAATCCAATGCCATCCATGCCTTCAATGATGTTTAAATTCAAGACACCCCACAGAAAGACTTAGTCCATGCACCACTGAGTACCCCTGGGGCTAATGGAAGAAAGCAAGGCAAACTGGGTGCAGGCCTGAGCACACTGCCTGGCTTCAAAATGGGCCCTTGACCCCCAGCTACATGGCCAGGCCCTGCCTGGACCAGTCCTCAAAATGGCCCCCACCCACATGGCCAGGCCCCAACAACACCCCAAAAAGTCGAAACACACACAAAAATCACCACAATCCAATGCCATCCATGCCCTCAATGGTGATAAATTCAAGACACCCCACAGAAAGACTTGGTCCATGCACCACTGAGTAGCCCTGGGCCTAAAGGAAGAAAGCAAGGCAAACTGGGTGCAGGCCTGAGCACACTGCCTGGCTTCACAATGAGCCCTTGACCCCCAGCTACATGGCCAAGCCCTGCCTGGACCAGGCCTCAAAATGGCCCCCACCCACATGGCCAAGCCCCAACAATACCCCAAAAGGTCGAAAAACACACAAAAATCACCACCATCCAATGCCATCCATGCCCTCAATGATGTTTAAATTCAAGACACCCCACAGAAAGACTTGGTCCATGCACCACTCACTACCCCTGGGCCTAATGGAAGAAAGCAAGGCAAACTGGGTGCAGGCCTTAGCACACTGCCTGGCTACAAAATGGGCCCTTGATCCCCAGCTACGTGGCCAGGCCTTGCCTGGACCAGGCCTCAAAATTGCCCCCACCCACACGGCCAGGCCCCAACAACACCCCAAAAAGTCGAAAAACACACAAAAATCACCACAATCCAATGCCATCCATGCCCTCAATGATGTTTAAATTCAAGACACCCCACAGAAAGACTTGGTCCATGCACCACTGAGTAGCCCTGGGCCTAATGGAAGAAAGCAAGGCAAACTGGGTGCAGGCCTGAGCACACTGCCTGGCTTCAAAATGGGCCCTTGACCCCCAGCTACATGGCCAGGCCTTGCCTGGACCAGGCCTCAAAATGGCCCCCACCCACATGGCCAGGCCCAAACAACACCCCAAAAAAGTCGAAAAACACACAAAAATCACCACAATCCAATGCCATCCATGACCTCAATGATGTCTAAATTAAAGACACCTCACAGAAAGACTTGGTCCATGCACCATTCACTACCCCTGGGCCTACTGGCTAGTGAGGCTTTACAGGCACCCCACAATTAAACAAAAAAATCAACATATAACAGTGAGCTACATTTCCATGACATAAATGAGAATTAAGTTTAAAAAAAATCACAGAAACAGTTGTATCATGCACCCATGACTAACCCTGGGCCTACTGGATACTGTGGCTACCCACAATATATATATTTTTTAAGTTGTGAAAAAAGTTTTAAAACTGTAGTTGCAGCAACTGCAATGCCCCAAACAAACAACACCAACTTACTTGTAAAATCTCAAGTCCAAAAGTGATTCAAACTCCAAAGTCCCAAAAATCCTCAAATACAAATATCCAGCACCAGCCACAAAAAGTAATCCTTCCAGCTCCAGATCCAAATCAAAAGTGACCATGGACAAAGCACTGGGAGGAGCCTGCTGGACAGGAACAGGAAGTTGGAGACTCTGGGGCATTTCCTTCCTCCCACCCCTCAAAAAATGGACTCCTTGCACCAAAAAGTGCAGCCAAATTTCAATCTGAGGAGTTATTCTGATCAAAATCATCATTTTCATAAGGTTTATGCTGCCTGCGGTGGATTTCTTGTGCAGAATTGCAATTTTTGCAATTTCAGGAAAGCTAGCTGTTCAAATCTCCCGCCGGTAGTCAGCTGCGCGCCACATCTACGTGTTCGACATTGTTTACTCCCGCAATGCGTGATCGCGGGCCCTTATGACATACTCGCGTTGTCAAACTCTCGCTGTGCAAGATGGCGGGCCGCGATGACGTAATCGCGGTCGAAAAATGATCAGGTCACATGGGGGACATTTGCTACCATAGGATGCATGTTTCCAAACTGTGCTTCGAACACTTCAAGAAAGTATTTCTTGTGCATCTGGTTGTATTTGCACATTGTCCTTGCTGCAGGATCAGGTCTCCAAACAGACCATCTGCCTGGGGAAATGAAACACCACTTTTACACGGGGCTTTCACAACCTTGAGTGTGATATCTGCAGCCTCTTCAATAGTACAAGTTATGGAATGTTTCATGATTATTTGCTCCATATGGGCCTTGTTAAAGAATGGAACAGAAAGTCTCTCATAATTCAATATCTACAGCTGTTCGACATGATTTTCTGGTGACCTTCTTCTGCTCTTTAAGGGACACAGGTTCAAATTCTGGATACTCTAGTATATAATCATCATACATTTGAGGCCCATCTCTACTAATGTAAAGAATCAACAATTAAGCAGCCATTGTGTTGATATTTAAAATATTGCATGTGGCCATAAAGACATTCTTGGCCATTAGCAGTACCATGCAATAGGATAGTAATATCGTGAAATTGTACCCCAAAGAAAATCAAATCAATGTTTCTTGCTAATTTCAGTTTGTATGTTTATGGTTGTTATTAATTCAATGTTATTGTCTGTATATATTAGGATACATCCAGCTTCAGATGCATTTTTGCCATTGTGAAAGTAATTATAAAGTGTATTTTTTGTTTTGTTGAATGCTAATGACTCTAAATGCAGATAGATAGATAGATAGATAGATAGATAGGTAGATAGATAGATAGATAGATAGATAGATAGATAGATAGATAGATAGATAGATAGATAGATAGATAGATAATGCAGATTTAGCTTTAAGGAAGGGCCGTAACTCACAATTGGTGAAGCATTGAGTGGTTCATGTTGACCCCCCTCCCAACAGTGATAGTAAACCACATTTTTTTTAATGTAGATTTGTTTTAACACAAGTTATTTAAACAAAACCAGGATACAGGGGGTTACATTTGTGCAATAAGGCAAATCCATATTGAAGAGGCCTTCTGACTATTATGAGATTTGTTTTCCTAGGAAATGTAATTGATACATTCACTGTGAGATGGTGAAACATGTTTTTGTAATGTCAGTTTTGATGTATTGTGATAATAAACTTGAATTTGGCCTTTGAACTGTAGTAATAAATGAGTGAATGTTTGTTTGTGCAATTGTTTAGCAAATGGTGTGGGTGGATTGCCCTGCAATACTCCCTTCCTCTGCACCTTTAATACTGCTGATTTGATCCTGGACAACATCATTTGCTGTCTGGGCTTTCTTTGGGATCCCTGAAGCCAGCTTCAGTAAAGCAAGCTCGAACTAACCTTTAGGATGCAGAGAGCTCAGAATGGCCCATATGTTTAATGTCTATCATTTGACACCCTATAAAGCCTAGCAAAAAACACTGCCCCCAAGTCATTTCTAAACACGGGTACACATCCCTAAACATTGTGAAATATTCCTTTTTAATTATTTCATATATTTTGTTATTATGAAAGTAATTCTGAATTGTATTTCTTAAAAAAATTATTGCTACTAATTTTATATCCGATACGATAAGCAATTACCTCTATATAAACTTCCATTGAGGAACAGAGCGGTCTACACAGAAAAGGTTAGTCGTCCCACCAACCACCGTAAACGTTTTGACATTCCTTCTATGGAAACCTCCAAGTCTCTAAGAAGCCTATCTAAAATAAACAGATGAGAGTATTTTTAATTAGGGCAGAAAAGGTAAGAATCATTTCTTTAAGAAGTGAAAGAGTACTCTGTGCAGAAAGCTATCAGGTATCAGTGTCCCAATATGTTTCATAGTGTCTCAAGTGGTCCCATTGTATTCGCTGGCCCTGTGGTGAATGGAAGGTTGTGGATGGGAAAGGAGGTAACACTTTGGAGGAACACTTAGCCTGTATCGAAGTGCTTTTGAAATCAGAAGAAAACCACTCAGATGTTGTGCCTTGGACTGGAGTTTGTGCAGGCGCAAATAAATGTATGTGTGTGTTTGTGTGTTTAGATATATAAATATAGATACACTTCCGATGCTTTTCCTGCAGAGAAACATTTCATTTTTCTAAAGCTATGTATGTTACCTTTTCTAACATATGTAAAGATGCTTTCTCCTGATTATATAAATACCTTTACTCTGGCGTACTTCAGAATCAGTAATATGTTCTTTTATTTTTTCTTTTATTTTTTATTCAAGAATTTTTACAACATTTATTCCCTCCCTCCCCCCCGCACAGGACAGTTTAAACCATAAGAGACAAAATTAGTGGGCAGGTTATATACACGATTCATCATATATATATATATGCAAGTGGATATTGAGAACAAACGACAATATGATACGTGGGCTAAATAAATTCAGAAAGGAAAACCCCCCCCAAAATTAACAGACTAACACAAAAAACAAAAAACAAAAACCCCCACCCAAAAGGGGATGGCCTATTTTACCCCTTCCGTTATAACTCTGATCTCTCGATTCTACTTTTCCACTCTGCAATAGGTTTCCATATATGTAGTCCTAATATTCTTCTCTTTTTCCCTTTTCTAGCATATATCTCTATTTCCAAATTATGAATATGTAGTAATCTTGCCATCCAATGCTGCATGGTAGGTCGGGAGCTCTCACGCCACGCAGAGGATATACACAGTCGTAGCACAGCCATAGCCACAAACAGAAAGTATTCATATTGCGGTTGTATTGTGCCCCATCCTACGGCTAATAAAATCACCTCCGCTGTTAACTTTACTCTGCAGTTTAGTGATCTATCCAAGAAGACTTCAATAGCTCCCAGCAAGGGTCTTAGGTTAGGACATTCCGCAAATATATGTGTCAAATCCCCGTCTGTGCTGTCACAACGTGGACATGTAATCCCCTGCGTACCCCCCCACTGTGCAATTCTAGCTGGGATGTAGTACAACCTATACATTGTTTTATAGTGTTGAGCTTGTAAGGCTGCTGAACATAATATCTCTTGTCCTAGCCGTAGTGATTTTTCGAAAGACCCCTGTAATATCCCCACCTTATTTATCCATTTCTGTTAGAATTTTCCTATATCATCCTCTCTATTTGCTATAAGTCCCGCATATATCCTTTTAATCGTAAAGCCGTACCCCTGCTCTATAATTCCAAGTATTGCATTATCCTCAAAACCTCACGATCCTCCTGTCTTACTAGCTAGAAAACTTCTCACCTGTAAATACTTGAAGAAGGTCCTTGAGCTAATACCAAATTCCTGTTTTATTTCTGGAAACTGGGGCACCCCCGTTGAACCTATCAGGTCTCCCACTTTTTTCACTCCCAGCCGGATCCAATCCTTGAAGGTTGAATCCGCAAAGATCTCTTGCGGTAATGTAGGGTTATTGTCTAATCTAGTGTACTGATTAAACCTCCCGAGTCCGGCACTTTTTTTAAAAGCCTTCCATACCCGGAATGCCGCGTCTACTGTTTTGAATCTCGTTCGCTTAAAATAGCTTGATTCCGTATACTTCAAGAGAACATTCTGGACCTCTTCCGCAAAGACCAAACCATATATGGCTAATGAACCCAATTGGGCCTCCGCGTCCAACTCTGCCCCCCCCTATAAGGCCTGTCATTTGCTGTAGTGCTGCTGCCCAGTAGTATAATCTCAAATCTGGCAGCGCCCATCCCCCCCTATCCCTTGGTAACGACATGAACCTTAACGCTCTCCTTGTCTTGCCCTGTGACCAAACAAATCGGTTAATCATGTGCTCTATTGTGGAAAACCATATACTATTAAAAAACAGAGGAATCGTTCTAAATAAATATAGACATTTTGGCAATAGGTTCATTTTTATAAAGTTTACCCTACCTACTATTGACATGTGCAGATTGTGTATTCTATCTAGATCTTTCTATGCTTTGTTTATTATTGGGCTGATGTTAATTTCCACCAACCTGTCCAGATCGGATGTGACGACCACCCCTTGATACACCCCCTTAGTGCTCACCCGTGGATCAGTACAAACTGCATAATCGTTCTTTATGATCTGTGTCTTAGCCCTATTCAGTGCATATCCTGCCACTCGACCAAACTGTGCTGCCTCCTGCTCTATTGCCCTAATGGCTTCAGTGGGAGATGGAATGATGACCGCGATGTCATCTGCATACGCCAGGACTTTGATGGGGCCCATTTTTGTGTCCAGTGATTGAATTAAGTTATTTTGCTCTAGTTTAACAATCAGAGGGTCTATATACATTGCGAAAAGAAGGGGAGAGCACGGACACCCTTGCCGAGTTCCCCTGGTGATCGTAAAGGGAGCCGTGCGTCCAACATTGACCCTGACACAAGCAGTCGGTGCTTTATATAACGACTGGATTGCTGTCATAAATCCCGCCCCAACCCCACTTCTTCTTAGTATGGCCCAAAGAAACTCCCAAGCCACACGATCAAATGCCTTTTCGGCATCTAGCAGCAAGGCTGGCATTGGGTTCCCCAGTACCCCTTGTAAATCAAATAGGGTGATCATCTTCCTAATGTGTTGCGTTGTACCCCTGTGTGGTATGAACCCATGTTGATTTTCACTAACCAGACTCCCTATTACCTTGGAGAGTCTTACCGCTAGAGTTTTAGAGAAGATTTTTAAATCTGAATTAATAAGTGTTATTAGGCGGTAAGAGCCAGGCTCCGATGGGGGATTCCCTTTCTTTAAAATTAAAATGATATCAGCCCCTCCCCAGCTGGCTGGAATGGATGATCCTGTCTGTGCCTCTCTGATCGTTCTTATTAGGTCCGCCTTAATGGACGTGAAGAAGACTTTATAGAATTCCCCTGGGATTAGGTCTGGACCCGCTGCCTTGCCTGAGGGTAAGCTCAACATAGCCTCCATAATTTCCTCTGCTTTTAGGGGAGCGTCCATAGCCAGCCTGTCTTCCTCCTGTATTACTTTACTGGGTATGCCCTGGAAATATCTTTCGATATCTAAATGATCTCTATCTTGGTCTTCCATATATAGTTTGCAGTAAAAATCCCTAGAAACTTCCATAATTCCCCCCACATCTGTAATCAGGTTGCCATTGCAGTCCTTTATTTCTTTAATCGCCCCTTTAGCCGCCCTCTGTCTAGTTCTTGTTGCTAGTGTGCGGCCTACTTTCTCACTATATTCGTAACACTGCTCCCTTTGTACAGTGAATATTTTGGCCGCTTTTGCTGCTATACATTCCTCTGCCGCTGCTTTAGCCAGCATAACTTCCAAGAGTCGCTGCTCCAAGTCACGCCCACCCAAAGTAGCTTGCTCTAGCCTATGCTCTGCTTCCAACAGGGCATTACTTAGTTGATCCGTCCTAGCCTTTTCTTTTTTTTGTGTCGAGATACTAAAGCTGAGTGTCTCGCCACGCACCCCCACCTTAAAAGCAGCCCAATCATTCCCTACCGAAGTGCTCCCCCTATAATTTCCCAATACCCCTTTATCCATGAGTGCATGTGCTTAAGATATACCTCACCTGCCGGAAGCTCCCTTTCAAATGTCCACGATCTCACCTGCCTCTTAAGCCTGCCGGACATTATTGTTAAGATCAGTGGGTTGTGGTCTGACAGGATACGTGGTAACCGATCCACTTTTAGATTAACTAGCATTGATCCTGAGGTAAAAAAGTAATCCAGCCGGACACATTTTTATGTGGTGCTGAATAATAAGTAAAGCCAGCTTCTCCTGGTTTCAATTTCCCCCATGCATCCACCAATGCATTATTATCCGCCATATTCATTATTGCTCTACAGACCCTTTTTTTCCTTCCTTGATATTGCCTCAGAGGTTCCATGCCTTGGCCAGCACCATCTATATTGAAATCTCCTGCTAAAATAATCCTCGGCGCCAAAGTGGCTAGTTATAAATCCAAGAAATCAAACAATTTTGGATCATCCTCCGTTGACCCATATATCGACCCTAGCGTGATCCATTCTTCACCCATTAAGCATTCTATCAAAGCCCATCTTCCCCATTGATCCTCCAGCCTTTTCCTTGTGCTAATATTGTGCAGTTTAGTTAGGATAGCCACCCCTCTTGTTTTGGCTCCTTGTCTTGAGTATGCCAGAAGATGCAGCCCTAATTGTTCTAGCAGGAATGGTTTGTTCCCTTCTACATGAGTCCCCTGAAGACATATAAAGTTTGCTTGAGACTTTTTCAGTAGTAATGCCACCCTCTGTCTTTTTAACCGATTATTGAGCCCGCATACGTTTAACGTTAAGATCTTAATAGCAGTATCCATGGTTCTATATATCTGCTGGGCACCACACATCTTCCGTATATGTACCATGTCCCTTCATCATTTTTTCCCCTTTTTTTCCCTCCTTTTATTCCTTTACCCCTCCTTCCTTCTCTTCCCCTTTTCCCTGTCTATCTACTATTTGCATTGCCCACTTTCCCTGTTTTGCCTCTCTGTACTGTTGTGCCCTTATAATTACCCTCTGTCCTGTGCCCCTCCCCCTCCCCGCCCTCCTCCCTTTACAGGCAAATAGGTCAATCCTGACCTATGTGTAGCTGCTTCCTGGCCTCTGAAGTGTCGCTACCATCCCTCTCCCATCTATATCTAAACTAATACAGTCTAACTGATACATTTAAACCTTAAACTAATACAGTCTAACTGATACATTTAAACCTTTAGACAATGCAGACAAGCCCTACTACGTTTATGCTTAAATCTATACATAGCACAACCCTGCTCATACATCAGTGAAATTTGTCCTTGTCATAGTTTTTGTACAACTGTCCGAGTGTCTCCCTGGCTCCTTTTTATCTTTAGCTAATTCAGATAGTCCTGCGCCTTAATCTCGGAGAAGAAAATCTTTGTTTGACCATTCCATATTATTTTAAGCCTTGCTGGAAATAACAGATAAGCTTCACATCCTATGTTTTTGAATGGGTCTATCATTTGTCGCAGCCTCCACCTCCTCTCCACTGTAACGTGGCAGAAGTCTGGTCGAGCGAAGAAGGTTATACCTTTGATTATGCGACAGTTCTGTGGTCTGGCTCTGTCCATGATCTCCTGCCTAGCCAGGAAATTCCCTATAAACACCAGCATAGCTCTAGGCTTGTCTTTCTGTGCGGTGCCATATACCTTCTTTTGCGTCAGGGGAAATCTATGTGCTCTCTGCACCTCACTGTCCCAGTTCCAAGTCTCAATTTCCGGGAAGGCACCCTTTAGAAGCCCAATTACAAAAGACCTGGCGTCCTGCTCCTCTGCCCCCTCGGAATGCCCAAAAGCAGGATATTATTGCGTCTCTGCCTATTCTCAAAGTCTTCGAGCTTCCATTGGATGTCTTCTGTGGCTCTCTCTTGGGCCTCCCTAAATTCCTGCCAGCGGGTCACCTCATCTTCCAGCTTTCCTGTTCTTTCCTCTACTTCATTTACTCTTCCTGCCATCTCTGCATATAACTTATTCATTTTACTTAGAGACCCTTGAATTTTTTTATTTGCTTGCTTAGCTCTTTTGTTCTCGGTTCTGGCCTCTCCCTGCATTTGTTTCAAGGTGGCATAAAGTAAATCCATCGTAGGGGGTTGTTGCTGTGTGTTTTGAGATCTCCTCTGTTGCTCTCCAGACCCTGTTTCTTCCTGATATAGGCTAGATGTCGCTGAATAGTCCCAAACTAATTTTTTGGCCATATCAGCTTGTGCTGGGCTAATAGGGGTTTTCCTATTGTGCCTCCGGTAACTCTTCTGAGGTTTTTTCCCCCTTCGATTTGATGATGCCCTTTGGATAGTCTCCTCTGAGATCTCTGAGTCCTCAGAAAATGTTAGATCTGGGTCTGTGTCTGTGTCTGTGTTACAGGCAGAGCTTTCTATTGCACTCTCCTCTGACCCTCCGCTCCCTGAGGAGGCCCCCGTCTCGTCGTTCACTGAGTAGAAACATTCGTCATTTGGAGAACCTGGCGCTATCGACCCCGGTTCTATCACAGTCTGTGAGCAGTGAGCAGTTATAACCTCATGTGCGCCATCATGCTCTAGATGTGACATAGGCACTTCCTTGTCGTTGGTATCTATAGTGTCTGCCTTCTCTCTCCCTGCTATATCTTGCAAGACCCTTTTTCCGTTTATGCCCGTCTCTGTAGTCATGGGGAAACTTGTTCTAGCCCCATCGCCGATATTGCCGATGGTGTCATTACCCAGCAAGTCTAACCCCTATGCATCTTGCACCATTTGCACCGCTTGCCCCTCAATGGTCTCTCCATCGCTATTCATGCCTTTCTCGACGTTAATGTCAATCACCTGGTTTTCAGCACGGCTTACCATCCTGCGCGCCTCTGCATCTTCGTGGCAATCCGCCGCCGATTCACTGGTATTCTGCCCTGCCGATTTCCTCTCATCCGCTGTTGCCGAGGACTGCTCCGATACTGGGAGCTCTGGCTACCGCGCATCCAGGATTGCCTTGCTCGGCGCTCCCTGTGCGCGCGCCGCTTCCGCCGCCTCTGCCGCTTCTGACAATGGTGATGCTCCGTCCTTGGCCTCAGTTTATGCACGTTGCTCCGCTCGCCCTGGATTGCCATCGAGGACCGGATCAATCCGTGCGGATCCCCCAGCAAATGTTTCTGCCACGTTAGGCTGTCTCAAGGTGGTGCCCCTGGGTGTTTTACCACTTGTCTCTTTCGGCGTCATCTTACAGTCCGTGTTTGTTTTCTTCTTGGCAGCCACTATGGCAGCCGCTCTCTTTTCGGCTTTCTGTTCGGACCTTTTCTCTGCTCTTTGCTCGTCATCTCTCTCTCTGGCTGCCTTAGCCTTCATTTTTGAGCCTGAATCCGTTGTTGTAACACTCATGGTTTTGGCTGTTGCCTGTCTCCTGGTTACTGCATGAGTGTGAACATCAGGTTGTTTCAACGGGTCAGCTGTCATTTTCAGTGCATCCTTTGCCGTGTCCTTCACCTTAGTTCCGCGTGCCGGCATCTTCGCACAATCAGTCTCGTGAGCGCCTTCCCAAGTGGCTTTTGTACGAACCCACCTGCACTGCAACAAAGCTTTATGGCAGACTCTTTGATGTATAAGTTCAAGGATACTAGTGCCAATGTTTCTCAGCCTTTCAATCCTCTGCATGTCTTCTGTGATCTTCCTTAATTTGTCTCAGTCAACTGGGAAAGAGAGGTAGGAGTGACTTACTCCTGTGACCGGTCCGCGGCCATCTTGCCCCCGAATCAGTAATATGTTCTGCTGCATAATAAGAGTTCATGTTATAGTAAATGTCCTACGTCAAATAAATATAACCTTTCCAAACATGTTCACTGCATTTAGAATGCATCACACACTATGGGCATGCATTGAAAGAGGAAAATGCCTGTAGTGATGGTGCCCCTTACTGCACAAAAACAATATCCCCACGACGCAGGCATCCTTGCACCATGGTGGAAGGATGCCTGGGCTGGCGCATGGCTGCAGTTTGTGCGCTAGAGCAGGGCAGAGCACAGGAATGCGTCAAATTATTGTAAATGTGTCACATTCCTGTGCTTCGGAAGTGCCGCAGCGTGGCGCAGCCATAGGGCTTGCTTTGCTGCTCTGCGGCACTAAGTTAATACAAAAGTCTCTCTTAAACCCACCAACTCATTTATCCTGCACTTCACAAAATAGTGGATGTGTCTCCTTTTGAAGAAGGATGAGGCACTTTTTAATCTGCTTGAAATTTATCTGAACTTTCAACTAATGAAAAGCATGGAATGCTCAATATTTTGATAAATAGTCCTTGGACTCCACCTAAAGTTTGCAGACTATGCAGGAAGTGTTGCGGTTATTGTTAAATCTATGGTCTCACAACAGAGAACTTGGCATATATAGGGAAAAATTGAGTTTACTGTGAAGGAAAACTAAATTTTAATCTGAGACAACCTCACACTTAAGTAGCTAATTTCATGAGCAAATTATTTTGTACCGTGACACCTTTTCTAAATGTGTCAGCAGTTAGTGGATCCTGTGACACAAATTGTTTTAGTTTTTATTCAGCTGCGACTGACATAAACAAAAAGTGGTGGGGTGGGTAGAGGTGGTGCCGATGTGGGAGCGTGGGAGAAGGAGCACGGGGATAATAATAAAAAAGACCTACCTGAAGCTGCTTGCCACCTCACGCCTCAGTGTTCTGCTGCTTCCTGGTACCTGCAGACACTGGGACAGCATCAGAGACTCCTTGTACAATCCCTGCACTGCTCTTATGCTATAACCAGTAGCATGAAAGCAGCGCAAGGAATGGCCTGAGAGGGCTGGTTCAACACTTGCTCAGGCACAGGAAGCCTGTGCTATTTCTCAAACGTGGCTGTGCAATACAGATGGGTTGGAGAAACTTAACTGAGCATGTCTGTCTGGCTGCCTTAATACACCAGTAAAACACACACCACGTGTTCCTCCTCCCTCCCATGGCAAGGCCCAGCACATCCCTACACATGCTGGCTCAGTCAGCAGCTGAAAAATAAAATAATTATAAAATACTGTTTTATTTTTCAGCTGCTGGCTCTGAGCTAGTGGGGTGACGCTCTGCCACCATTGTGGAGAAGCCATTGCTGTGTTTATTTAAAATCTAGTGGGGATTTTGGAGGTCCCTCCACCTAGGCCTGAGGTGTCCACACTAGCCCTTTATGTGGATGCAGGTTCTGACCACTGTGTTCTCTTATGGCTGCTGCGAAAGGTGTTAGTTGTAGCCAGCCAATCAATTAGCTCGGCTTAACTTTTCCAGTTTTGGGTCCATTAAACAAAACTGAATGATCGGATAAATATTTCACTTGTTCAACAGAATCACTTTATTTTTATATTTGGCTCCTTGAACTGTCTTAAAACTCTGGTTCTGGAATGTTCATGGGCTAATGGTTGTGATAACCTTTTAACTCTTTCAAGACCCCCCCCCCCCAAAAAAAAATGTAAGTGCTAATTTCTTGGAAAATAGTGATTGAATACACACAAATACAAGCAATGGCACTTTCTTGATTCCAATTTTTTGCTAGGTTTTGTGTAATTCTGCTCAGTACTTTAATTTGTAAGGCAGAGCATAGATTCCTATAACATTTTAAAGGTGATAGTCCCTTTGACAGCCCTTTTTAACCACACTTAATAACTTTGGTGCTGTCTGATGAATCTGATGAATCTGCAGAGACATTGTAAATCGGGTTATCCAATTTAGGTTAAGTATGGTAAATTATGTACTGATCCACAAGAGGCAGAGTAAATAAAGGGGGTTAAAATAACAGTTTTTTCCCTTCTAACTCTACTGGCAATATTTGCGTTCTCCAATAAAAAAAAACAACTTTCAGTAATGTCTCACCAAAAGTGGCATAAAGCAAGAACTTTCTCAAAAGAGTGCCTTTGCTTGGTTTTGTGTAAATCTGTTTTTGAGAATTTTGCATTACAAGAGTGTGTTGAGTGGGATTTGAAGGGTTAAAAGTTAGAGACATCTAAACAGTTAGCCTAAGGAATGTATGCAAACTTAAGTTTGAAAACTGTTTGCAGCCCCAAATCTAAGAATATATATTTTTTTGGGATGAGGAAACTTTCTCTAACTAAGGGGCCGATTACGATGTCAGGAAATCAGCGACCACCGGGATTTCCAGCCATCATCCTAAATATTCCCACCGCCAAATTTGGATGGCGGTGGGAATGGGACAGGTACAGCCGCGGACGGAAAGACCGTCCGCCGTGGTCCCGCAAGGCAGTCCCTTTCCGCCTGCCTTGCAGGACCCGGTACTATGGGGCTACAGAGGCGGTGCTGTACAGGCATCGCCGTGGGCATTAGGATGCCTGTTTTTGTGCGGCGGAAATCCTGCCGCAAAAAGACAGGGGGAAAATGCCTTTGGGGGCCCGTTGCGGGCCCCAAGGGGGGTGAAAGGGGCTGATTACGATGTCCGCCCGCCATCGCTGGTGGAAAAGGGACTACCCGCCATAGGTGCGGCTGTCCCGCAAAACGAATTAGGATGCGCCCGCCACACTGGCGGGCGCATCCAGTATGGTTACATTGTGGCAGGTGGCAGCACACGCCACAATGTAAAAATACACGCTTTACATTTGCATGTACAACGTGGCAGGCACCGTGCAGTGCCTGCCATCTTGTACATGTAAATGTAGGGGGGTACCAGGGGTACCGTCCATGTGCAGCACCCCACCCCATCTCCACCTGTCACCTGGCATCCTAATGCCCACGGCAATGCCTTCACGGCACTGCCTCCTTAGCCCCATAGTACCGGGTCCCGCAAGGTGGGCGGAAAGGGACTGCTTTGCGGGACCACGGCAGACGGTCTTTCCGTCCGCTGCGGTACCTTTCCCATTCCCACCGCCATCCTAATTTGGTGGTGGGAATATTCAGGGTGATGGTGGGAAATCCGTGACCGCTGGGCCAACAGTTGCGGATTTCTCGCCATTGTAATCGGCCCCTAAGACTTGGATTTGTGGACCTGTGCTCTCATTGGCTGGCCACAAAAAGGATATATGGTGATATATGTATGTACTTCAAAAATACAGTTATTGTAATGAAATAAAACAGAAAGACCCAGACAATGTCCAAGTTACTAACCAAAGCCAGCACAGCAAATGAAAATATTATATTTATAACACGAAATAAGAGGACTTCAGACCACATCTTGAAATTCCAGTGCACACAAGCAAAGAGATCATACTGTATCAATAGGTATGTCATTCATATTAATAACGGTAAGGTAAAATGTGATGATATGTGTCTAGTGAGATTATGTTATTGGTGAAGTCATCTATGACGTCATGGGTGAGGCCATAAGCTTTAAACTTTGTGTGCGAGGTAAGGTTTGCGAGTTATGATTTGAACTCTTAATAAAGTTCATACTGCACAAGATCTCACTTTTATTCAACCTTCAATAAACCCCATAATCAGTTAACTGATAAAGCACAAACTTCATATAATGCCAACTTTCACTCAGCTTTTAATGAATCATATTCTTGGTAAAATGCCCAAAAAACTAAATTTTTGATACAGCCCAGACAATAATACAATCACTCAGCTCTTGATTAAGCCCAGACCCAGCCCTTCCTTTATAAACACACACACTCAGCCTTTGCTGAAGTCCTGGTTTACTTGATACAGTATGGATTATGGCAAACAACAGCTAAACAATGCAATCAAGATGGTGTTGATTAAAATGTTCAGACCAATATCGAAACAGTAATCATTTGATAGAATATGCTACAGTCCCCCTATACACTTGTATATACTTACGTTGTGTTCTCCAGAGAATAATAAAATATATATTTGAACATTTACATTTAGAAATATTTTTAAAAAATTGAAAATATGCACTTGAAGATACATATAGGCTCTGTATAAGATTATCGCAAACACATGCACTTTCTACAAGTCCACTACAGCCTTCCTCCCACTCATCTATTCTCCCTTTTCCTTCTATCTTCATCATAGGGTGTGTTTCGGGGTGATTGTTTTACATTAGTAGTTTTTCGGTTCCTGCATTGAATAAATGTTGGACCTGGCCCTTTTTGTTGGGTTATCCCAAACGTTTTGCCTTCCTCCTGTATTTTTTCTGACCTGTTTATGTTGGCTATAGGAATCTGGGCCCTTTAAAACTGCTATTCAGTGCTATAAAAGCACATGTTCTCTCCTGTTCACTTGGTATGATTGATATACACCTGTTTGGCATATGTATTTACCTGTAAGTTCATTGTACAGTGCTATCCCATATACCTAGGATCTGTAAAATAAATGCTACTAGTGGGCCTGCTGTGGTGCTTGTGCCACCCACAGAAGTAGCCTTTCAAACCTGTCTCATGCCTACCACTACAGAACTTGCGTGTGCAGTTTTTTGCCACATTGACTTGCCATTTAAATGTACTTACCAGGTCTGGGATCCTACACATAGGTCACCCCTAAGGTAGGCTCTAGGCAGCCCTATGGGCAGGGTGCTGTAAAGTTAAAAGGTAGGATATGTGCCTTGAATGAGTGGCATGTATTGGTAGTGACACACAGCCTATTTGGTTTTTCACTGCTGTGAGGCCTGCTCCTCTCATAGGTTTGCATTGGGAATCCCCCAATATGTTTTTCAGTGGTAATTTCTGATCTGAAAGGAGTGGAGTTGCCATGTTTGGTATGTTTGGAATAGTGGTGATGAATCCTGCCTATTGGTGAAGGTGGACTTTGTATTACTATTTTAGATTTTAAATATACATATACAAATCCTCTGCACACGTTTAAAAGTAAATACAAAAAGTTTCATAAAATATCACAATGATGTTTGTCTTTGTATTTTCTGATGTCTTTAATTCAAGATCTCAAGCCTTCCTTCTTAGCCAACACATGTTTCATCACTGTTACAGGGGATTACCCTGCAAATTCTTTAGGGCTAAAGGAATACATAAACAAGTTCTTGTTTGTGTATGCAATGGTAGTAAGGAAACTTTGTCTTTCAAATTATTGACAAAGTCGCTTTGGTGACATTTGTGAATTATAAAATAGTGAATATTGCTGTGTGGAAATCCATGTGAAACTAGTGTTGTATATACTTTTCGTACAAATCCTTTGTGTATTAATTTATCAATGGGGGAAGAAAGAACAAAAAAGGCCCCCTGTCGTTTATGTTATCGTTATAAGACATACAAGTACAGTTGGTATTCGAGATTCCATTATAAGAATAATCCTGTGGTTGGCAAGGTGTGGGCATGAAATCAACCCATTTCGTTTTATAATCCTGAGTTTATGCATTAATTCTATTTCATTATATTCCCTCATGCTGTCACTTAATAGTAAATGCATGCTGACTATATTGTGTAGTTAAATATGTGTATGGGAACGTATTATGTTGAAATATGATACCTGAGGTCAGTTTTATGTTGTCTATAAATAACAGAGAAAAGGGCACATAAGCAAAAGAATGGCAATCTCTACATTCTAGTATGGTGTACTTGTTAACCATGAGGGATCCCCTACTTTATTTCCGGTGATAATTTCAACCCGGAAGGGGTTCCTATAATTTCTGTGCATGGAGAGGTAAACTATTTGGTCTCATGTCCAAATATCTTCAGGTGCTTCCAAGTGTAAGGGAGTTTCTTTTAGAAGAACTGCCCCATCCTAAAGTGAAATTAACATTCTATTAATATTATTATCCCTTATTTGTCTGTCTAGAATTTTGACAATAATAAGTCAGTTTTTTCACTTCTTACCGGCAGTATTAGGTAGAACCCCTTGGATCTCCAGGCCGTGGTGTGTTCGCGGTGCAAATCAGCAGTCTGCAGCCAGCCACCCCGGCATTTTCTTAAGTAATGGAGTGCAAGGGAGACTAAAGCGGTTCCTAGATCCATTTTGGGGGCCATCTAAGAGTGATGTGTCTGGGCCCCCGGGGCTACTAAACCCATTATGGGGGCCATCTTAGAGTGGTGTGTCGGGGGCCCCAGAGGTACTGAACTCAATTTTGGGGCCATCTTAGAGTGGTGTGTCTGGCCCCCAGTGGTACTGAACCCATTTTGGGGGCCATCTTAGAGTGATGTGTCAGAGCCCCCGGGTGGACTGAACCCATTTTGGGTGCCATCTCCGGGGCACTGGAATCATAATTAGTGAGAACTAGCAAAATGCTGGCAGGGAAAAGGCCAGTGGTATGCCCAAATTCTAAAAGCTATTTGCTAGAAATCCATATCTGTAGGGGCACATGACCGTATTGAGGTGCACTACTATACAAGTGTGACATTTGTGGTAGCGTGCATGCGGCGTTTATACATAAGTACATCCTTATAAGAGATTTCACATGATATCCAAGTGATTTGTCGTTTTGACCCGAACTAATCAACATGATAGTGTGTTTTGTGACATGTGGCACTGTGATGTGTCAGAGCCCCCGGGTGGACTGAACCCATTTTGGGTGCCATCTCCGGGGCACTGGAATCATAATTAGTGAGAACTAGCAAAATGCTGGCAGGGAAAAGGCCAGTGGTATGCCCAAATTCTAAAAGCTATTTGCTAGAAATCCATATCTGTATGGTAGTGCACCTCAATGCTGCCATGTGTCCCTACAGATTTCTAGCAAATAGCTTTTAGCATTTGGGCATACCACTGGCATTTTGCTATCAACATTTCTCTAGTGCTCACTAATTTCGATTTCAGTGTCCCGGGGGGTCCCTATAATCCATTCTAAGATGGACCCCAAAATGGGTTCATTACCCCCAGGGGCCCCGACACACCACTCTAAGATGGCCCCCAAAATGGGTTCCGTACCCCCAGGGGCCCAACACATCACTCTTAGATGGCACCCGAAATGGGTCTAGGAACTGGTTTAGTCTGCCCTGGCACTCCATTACTCAAGAAAATGCCGGGGTGGTCGGCTGCAGACTGCTGATTTGCACGGCGAACACACCACAGCCTGGAGATCCACGGGATTCTACCTAATACTTCCGGTAAGGTGTGAAAAAACGGACGTATTATTGTCAAAATACTAGACAGACAAATAAGGGAAAATAATATTATTAGATTATTAGTTACACTTTAGGATGGGGCAGTTCTTCTTGAACAAACTCCCTTACACTTGGAAGCACATTAAGATATTCGGACACAGGACTAAATAGTCTACCTCTGCGGGAGCAGAAATTATAGGAACCCCTTCTGGGTTGGAATTGTCACCAGAACTAAGGTAGGGGGATCCTTCATGTTTACGAAGTACACCGTATTAGAATGTACCGGTAGCTTGCTTAATCTTCCCGATGGAACCCAGCGCCTGGAGACCCTTAGGGGTGATTGTTTGCACTTTACAAATGTGGATTCCCATTCTTTAGCTTATGTGCCCTTTTCTCTGTTAATTAGAGACTACTTGAAACTGACCTCAGGTATCATATTTCAACAAAATACGTTCCCATACACATATTTAACTACACAATATAGTCAGCATGTATTCACTATTGAGTCTCAGCATGAGGGAGCACTACTTCGCCACGAATATAATGAAACAGAATTAATGAATAAACTCAGGATTATAAAACCAAATGGGTTGATTGCATACCTGCACCTTACCAACCACAGGATTACTCATATAATGGAGTCTTGAATGCCAACTGTACTTGTATGTCTTATAACGATAACATTAACAACAGCGGGTATTTTTTGTTCTTTCTTTCCCCCATTGAGAAATTGATACACAAAGGAGTTGTACAAAAGCAAATACAACACCAGTTTCACATGGATTTCCACACAGTAATATTCACTATTTTATAATTCACACAAGTCACCGAAGTCACTTTGTCAATAATTTGAAAGATAAAGTTTCCTTACTACCATTGCATACACAAACAAGTACTTGTTTATATATTTCCTTAGACCTGAGGAAGTCGCGGGGTAATCCCCTGTAACAGCGACGAAACACGTGTTGGCTAAGAAGGCTTAATATCTTGAATTAAAAGCATCATTGTGATATTTTATAAAACTTTATGTATTTACTTTTAAACGTGTGCAGAGAATTTGTATATATAGTAGAGTGGTCTGCTCCCCAAACACATGGGGATTTGGTGGTTTTTCCCTACCTTATCCACCATGCCAGATTACCTGCCATAAGGGATTTGTACTTGTGATAGACCTTAGAGCGCCATTTTGCCTATTGCTGACCTCCGACTGTATACCCACATTTAGAAAGTGGGCATTTCTATGTGCTTATGACTCTTTGTGCTTTGCAGCCAGACTCCAATCAACATCTCGTTTAGACTGGCAGGGTCCTGTTTGTGAATTCACTCTAGACAGTCACACAAAGGGAGCTGAGGTGTGACCTACATATCCTGATGGCCCGTCAACAGTCTGATGGGTCTTCCTGAACTAGAGTGATGAGAGGCATTGTCACTGACACCTGAATAAGGCAGTGCCTGCCCCACACAATGATGTCTCGACCCTGCCCCTGGAGTATGTCTGAAACCTTGACTGGGGTTGAATGGGGGTGTTGTGCACTCCTAAGATTTCTTTTGAAGTTACGTCCACATCAAAGACATTTTGAGTATAAGTACAGTGGCTCTGACCTCATGATTTTAGATGCTGTGTGGTACTTGTAATCCGATGCTGCTGGCTCTATTATGCTGTACCTTGCCAGAGGACTGCCAGGAGGAACCACCATTGGACTTAACTGCTTTGTAGTGCTGACCTGCTGGGCTGAGCGCATGACTGCCACTTCGCTTCAAGGAACCTTGTGCTGGAGTGCCTGTCTGTGCCCTGCTTTTGGTGTCCCCAGTGTTCTCCAGGGGCTGCGGACCTGTCTTACCCTCACCCCCTGTGCATGTGAGGGGTTTTCAGAGGTAAAGCAGGATCCCTTTCAAACTGCCTAGAACTTTTCTGTGGGACTTGTGAGTCCAGCTGTCCTAAACTACAACGCTCCAGCTGCCTTGAACGCTTTCAAGTGAGGAAGATGCATGTGGAGCACTTTTCCACTCTCATTAGTATTTACTGGGATCTGCGATGGTGCATGGTGAGCGCCTGGGGCCAAGATGGCTCAGTGCTTGTCATCCTTGTGTTCTCTGAGTGTGAGACTGAGTGTGGTGGTTACTGCCGGGGAGAGAGAGTTCCAAAACTGCAGGGCACCATAGCCCCGAGGTCATAGAGAAGGAGTAGCATGGCTGCCGTCCCAGAAAAGAGTTGGCTCCTTACGCGAGGCATAGCACGGAAAGACTGAGGGCGATCTCTCGCACCCGCAGCTGGCCCCAATCACAGTCTGCAAGAGGCACGGCCACTTGAGGCCAGAGGAGGTCTCTGGCACCTCTCCCTGACCACAGGAAGCCTCGGGTGCTGGGAGCAGAAGAGAATTGTGTGGTGAATCGCCCACTCATGGCAGGCCCAGCTGGATTCCTGCGCGGTTGGCCTGCTCTCATCGCCCCTGTCCCGCCTTCATGTTCGGAGCCTCACAGATGGAAGGCCTGTGTCTCGGATCCACCTGCCCACACCAATGCCCGGTTCCAGGTGTGGGGCTCGATAGGGCCTGTTTTTTTGGCCAAGAAAGCTAAATTGGCCAGCAGCTGCACCCGGTGAATGCAGGCAGCTGCCTTTGCTGACCCCATTGCGGAAGAGACCGAACGAGGCCTCCCACTTGATTTTCAATGTGTTCCCTCCCCCATCGGACACATACCTGGCAGGCACTTTTTCTATGTAGGAGCACAGTGGAGTGAGTCCTCGCTGGAGGTCCTCCAACCTAGACCATGCCACCATTGGGGAAACAGCAATCATTACTAAATTAAGTGCAATAGGCGTACACGCATTTCTGGGCCCCATATTTTGTGGTTGTTTACAATAGAACACCTAAAAGAAGTGCAGCTGCACTGTGACCTACATGTATTGTATTGTATTCTATTGTAAATGTATTTATATAGCGCTTACTATCCCTGACGAGGTGTCGAAGTGCTTAGTGTATAGGGTGATGTTGGGTGATTTATGTGTTTTAGCCGTTACTTGCTGCATTTCCACCCCTGAATGTATAATATGTGTCATTTTACCCTGCACTGTCAGGATAACAAGTATTACTTCAGGTCCTGCATACTATGCATTATAATGGTATTTGGGTGATGTTTGCAACATATATTGCCCTAACTGTGATGTTATAACAATTGCATAATTGGCAAAGTGATTATTGGTTCATCTGGTTTTGGTCTCTGGTTATGTACAGTACAGAGACATATTTTCATATAATACTGTTTGGAGTCTCTTTTGTGGTGTATTTATTGTGTCACTGGTGTTTGTCTGTGTGTTGCCCAAACACTTCACACATTGCCCCTGGGATACACCTGACTGCTCTGCCAAGCTACCAAATGTGTAACTCCCTTACCCTGAGTAGAGTTGTGGGTCCTGACTGGCTTAGGTGCATACCCTCTCCATCCATAAACCCCATTTCTAACAATAAAAAAGTGGTGAAGGCTTGATAGAAATGTTCCTATCATACTCCAGCACTCTGCTGATTTCAAACAGACTGGATGCATATGTTGACATGGTAATATCCTTGACATTGTGCACAGACCCTCTACGATGAGCTGTGACGTGCATCATGAAAATTAATCAAGGAGAACTGACAGGTTGCATCTTTTCTCAAGGGAATGAATACACTAGAAGAGCCACACAGGTCTTAACATATGTCTTTGTTAATTTGATGTCATAATGCACTCCCCTGAGAACCATCTGTCCGATTCCAAGTTTGGCAGACATGTGACTGTCAAATTGTGACAGCGTACCCGGTTTGTCAAGCTCTTGGCCCATCAACCCTGGTAGAGTCAGAGATTAGGTCACCTTTCCACGAGACCGCATTTGCTTTGTTAACAGAAGGCTTACTCAGACAGCCTGATGGAGTGCTGGCTTTCGGAGTAGGGGCATCACACCAGCCGCCCTATTTAGGGCTGAAGGTCCATTACCAACAGGGATAACCAGGTGGTAACAAACAGAAGAAATAAACTAAATGACCCCACATCCAGGAAAATAACCCCCCGGGTGTAGGCGTCATTATTTATTTGTTTTTTTAAACCAATTTAGGACTTTGGAGATTTGTTTTTGAAAAGCAGGACGTTTGGTTGACAGCTGTCAAAACCAATCCCAGCTGTCCACCAAATTTCTGATACCTTCAGAGGAAACACTGTGACAGCTGGGTCCATGAAGATACACAGATCACCTCTGTACTGGTGATTATCTCTACATTTTTACTGTAGCAATCTGACCGGGTTGCAGACTTAATGTCCTCTGTCAGCTTGATGGATGACCTCCCGCCAAACCCTAAGTCTGTCCTCAAGTTTCCAATAGAGACAGGAGTCATAAGGGTTGTGGAAGCACAAAGTGTATTGCATTTGGAAATGGCCATCAAATGGTCCCAAGACCACTGCTCATACTTGAACATGGCTAACCTCAGGGCCACGCGTATTAGGCAGCAATGGAAGGAGAAAATATGCAGTATGGTTGACTAAATTATGCATTTCAGAAAAAGGAAAAGTTTGTGGCATGGCATAATGTAGCATATTCTGTGGCAGTATTATTACGCTATTTTTGTCATTTTAACAACGGAAAATTGACCAATAAACATTTGGAAAGCATCTGGTGCTGGGTGGCACCACATGTGGTGACGTTTAAGTGAAGTTAACTTTTGATCCATTTGAGCTAGAAATATATTTTTTCAGATCTGCAAATTATGCAGCAGATGGTCTAATATGTGGCAAGTGTGTTAAATCCATAAATATACATTAAATGGTACACCCCAGAATCACATAATGCCTGTGACTGGCTATCATTTGTATTTGGAATTAAGCTACAAAAGTTCCTTTGCTCAGCTTTGACTACAGTAAATTGTAACACTGTTCTAATAATTAGGACCGCAGAACTGAATCTTAGCTAAAGCTGGAGTAAAGGTATTGTCTACATTGGTTTAAGATGGTTAATTTATCTAAAACTCACTAGTTGTTGGGGTCTGGTCAAGAATCATCATCACTAGTTACTTTCAATGATACTCTACATCACATCTGGGCATGAAAGGGCTTTGCAAGTTTTGGTCAGGTGGGATTCACTGCACACATTTAGAGATATTCAAAGTGAATTCGATTTATTCAATGGTGGGGATTGTAACCTGCAAATTAGATGCTGTTTGATGTTGTACTCTGGACTATCTAGAACGAGAATATAGTGGCACACTAATATCATGGAACAATATTGAGAGACAACATTTTGAAAGGTGAATTTATATGGGTTAGTATAGAGCTATTATTTTAATTTTTCATCTGTGTACCTTAAATGTGTATGTCTTCTAGGTACATAGATGTAAGGTTAGTTATAGATGATCTATACATACTTACCTTTCAATATTTTGTCCCTCAATATGATGTCTGTGATGTTAGTGTCCCATGAAATTCTGTAGTCGATATTTAGAATCTGCACCTTTAAAATTAGTGATATACATTTAATAGAGTTACTACAAAGGAAACCAAAGTTGTCAACATTAAAATCTTTATTCTTTATTTGTGTCAACCATGGCTGATGGTAATGTTGACCTTCTTACCCTATGTTCACAGAAGTTAGACATGTAAATATTTCATAAATGAAAGCATTTAGCATGGATCTAAGTTCCTTCTGGTTGTTAACTTAGAGCTACAACATTTTAGAACAGTGGAAATGCTATAGTCAAGTCACGTCAAGTCAAAATGCTTTATTTCGATAACCAATATCATAAAAGCATCAGACAATCCTTTATAAAAAAAATAGACTTTGAGCAAATAAAAGTTATCATAAAACACATAGCAGGTACATGGTGTCTACTCGGCCAGAACATGATAACACATTGTTACATCACTTAAGAATAAATCAATTATTGCCAAGACTATGTAGCACAGATTCAAGGGATTTAATAGTAACAATATTTCATTTTGAATAAAAACAGGAATTTAAAATATGTGGTTAGAAACAATGGGACCCAATATAACTTATATAAGTGACAGTGCATACAAATTAATTCTTGCAATGTTTGGTCAGTCAACTTTTGCTCAGATATATTCCTATGGTGCCTGAGGTATAAGATTAAATCACAAGGCTTTATGCCTAATTATCCAGGCACAGCTTAAGAACTACGCTGCAAACAAAAAGGGTTCTTGAATCAGACTTCAAAATGCATAAAGCAGCACGATGGTCAAGGGTGCCCAATTGTCTGCAGATTGGTTTTACTGATTTAGACCTTGCTGTTTCGTACGCTGGACATGCACACATAAGGTGGGCAACCCTCTCCTTTGGTGCCCCGCAGCAAGGACAATCTTCTGTTGTCTGTTTTGTGGAGCACCATTTTGCGGTTAGTTCATGGACCAGAAGCGATCCAAGCCTAAATTGGATAAAGAGCGCTCTATCTCATGGTATCTGGATTATATCCTGATATGGTTTAAGGCTTCTACGCTGCTTGTGCTGGTAAAATTCTTCCGTTAGCCTTCCCGCATTTGGATTACTAACCTCCCGGGTATCATCCCAGTCCCAATAGATGCGTTTTAAGCTCTGCCTTAATAAGGGTTTTTTGGTTATCCCGGAATTCCTTAAGGCCAAGAGCTGTCATTGAGTTCCTTATGTTAGTTATCCAATTAACCCTTTGGTTGATATCTAAGCTCATTACCTCTTTTTTTTTTTTTGGGGGGGGAATATAAGTGCAATTACAATTAATAGAAAACATTATTGATAAAATCCGGAGATAAAAGCAGCAGCTCTTAAAAAGGACTCTAAAAATTATGCGACATTAAATATAAGCTCAGATTGTACAATATGACTGAAACAAATTCATAATAATTACATCTTATTGCCAATTCATAAAAAAAATTGATATTTAGCGGGTAATCAAATGCTGATATGCTTTAAAAGACAGTATTTCAATTGTATTATTACAGTTTAGATTTCCTCCAGTCTGTGACTGGGGCCCAGAGTCTTCTTCCAAAGTCCCGAGTTCTTATTCCCTTTAGTTCATACAGTGCAGACTCAATATTGTGGATTCCGAGCAACCTGGTGAGCCACATTTGGAAGGAGTGGGCCACACTATCCTTCCAACCGGCCGAAATCAAAAGCCTAAGCACGGCCACAGATATAAAGATCAAAGCTTCTTCCTCTTTCCCAAGTTTTAGGTTAGAATCCGTGCCCAGGATCATTAGGGTAGGTGATAGGTCGATCCTATGACCTAGCAGCCCCTCCCAGAATTTTTCAATCTCTTTCTTTACCGGGGTTAAGAGATTGCAGTTACAAAACATATGTAGTAGGTCTGCTTGACCATTCCCACACCTTGGACACGAATCGTCCGTCCTGACCCCCCATGCGAATAATTTCGCCGGTGTGTAATACAGATTAAAAATTGTCTTGTAGTGCTGGGCCCTTAAGTTTGTGGCTCTGAAGATCTTCTTATTCAGTAATAGGGCCTTATCAACATCTATATCTGGGTTTCCCAATTTTCTTGCCCAGGCTACCTCAGTCTTATCCACATCATCTTTGATCTCTGCAATAAGAAGATTATATATGGTCTTAATTTTGCTGCACCCTCTAGTAAGCACATCCAATATGGGACAGACATCAGGAGGTAACAATTTTGGTCTCTAAGCCTTCATTATACAAATTATTTGTGTATAGACAAACCAGTGATTATCTGGGATTCCATATCTATTTTGTATGATATCAAAACGTACTACTCCCTCTCCATCCATTAATTGCCCCAAGGTTTTAATACCCAGCTCTCCCCATATTTTAAAGATCCTATCTGCTTCTATTGCTGAGAGGAGGCTGGATTTATAAATATGTAAATATGGATTATTTTTTGGGATGTTGCAGTGCTTTCTACAAGCCGTCCAAACTCTCCAGAGACCATCAATAATCTTATATCTTGCCTTCTTGAAGAATTTACGATTGGTTTCACATAACATTAGCCCCTGTGCCTTTCTGCCTAGCAGTAACTCACATATGGATGGAGGACGTTCCATTTCTAAAGTTAGGCCGTTGACATATGTCTAAGACCGGAAAAGCACTGTAATTTTGTCAGCCGCCAAGTCCAATGATACATCTTTAAATTTGGGAGAGCCAAACCTCCCCTATCTTTCGGGAGGGACACCAAATTGGCAGATCATCTTACCTTCCCAAATTGCCAGATAAATTTAATAAAAGTTGACTCCAGATTTGCAATAATTTTCTCCTCCAGAAATAATGGGATGGCTCTAAATAGATACAAAATCGTAGGAAACATTATCATTTTGACTGCATTAACCCTCCCAATCAAGGACAAATGCAGCCCATCCCACCTTTTCAGCTCAGATTTAATTGATTTGATAAGTGAGGTATAATTTTCCTCCACAATTTTCTCAACCAACGCATTAATTGTCACCCCAAGATAAACTGCTGCTTCTACAAATCTGGGATCAACCTTCACGATCTTTTTTGTGCAAATGATCTGGGTCTTAGATTCATTTAATAGGTATCCAGACCTAGCAGCAAATTTTTTCGTCAAATCTGACAAGACCTCTATTGCCTGCTGGGGCTCAGAAGAGAACACCGCAATATCGTCCGCATAAGCTAGGACTTTGTTTTCGTACCCATTAAAGATTACTGGTCTTAACCCTAGTATAGCCTGGATTAGCGGATCAATATATAGGGAGAAAAGTATCGGAGAGCACGGGCATCCCTGACGGGTTCCCCTCTTTATAGGAAACAAAATCGATTTCTCCCTCATAACCGTCACGCTAGCGACTGGATCTTGGTACATCGCCCTTAGTGCCCTAATGCTTTTCTGTCCGAACCCTCTTCCTGCTAAAATATCCCACAGATAACTCCAGACCACACGGTCAAATGCCTTCTCTGCGTCGAGCAGGATCATGGCCATCTCCCCTCCTGTAGCAGCATGGGCATCAAATAGAGCTATAGCTCTGCTGGTGTGATCCGTCGTGCCACGTCCGGGGACAAACCCATGCTGCCAAGGGGAAACAAGACCGCCGATGATCCTACCCAACCTCCTAGCCCAGATCTACGAGTACAGCTTGGTGTCGGAGTTAATCAGCGAGATAGGTCTATATGATCCCGGGTTCTCACTAGGTTTCCCTTTTTTAAGGAAAATAATAATATTAGTCTCCTTCCATGAGTCTGGGGTTTGGCCTGAGCATACTATCCCATTAAAGAGATCTACGAGAAGAATAATAATTTCGGATTCTATACTCTTATAGACTTCTAGAGGAATGCCATCGGATCCTGCTGCCTTCCCCGAGGCCAGCTCGTGTAGAGCAGTTATAACCTCCAATTGGGTAATGTCTTTATCTAGTTCTTCTTGTAATAGTGTATCTAGAAGCGGTCCTTGATCTTCAACAATATCCTGTTGTTCACTATCTCTATTCTCCTCATCGTATAGTCTTTGATAGAAGTCTCTGAAAACATGTAAAATATCATTAGTTTCTGTATATTCGTTACCATTTTCCACAATCTTTGAGATTACATTTTTGGGCCTCTCTTGTCTCAACCGGAGAGCAAGGGCTCTACCCCCATGTTCACCTGTTTCGTAACGGTTGGCCCTTGTAGCTTGATACTCCCCTAATGCCTTTTGTGTGATCAATTTCTGTAGTTCTGCCTTAGTAGCAGAAAGGGTATTATAACTAATGCTTCCATCTCCACCAGATGCTATAGTCTTAACATGTTCTTCTTCAATATCCGATAGTCTCTTGAGTAGTTTGGATTCTTCCACTCTATCTTCTTTTTTCATTTTAGCTGAAAAACTGATGGTCTCACCTCTCAAAGCTGCTTTGAAGGATTCCCAAACTATATTCAGAGGCACTAAATCTATTGGCATCGAAAAAAGCTTCAGTAAGTGCTATGGCCTATTTAGTGAGTTCAGGAGTCCGCCTAAGGTGGGCCCAAAAAAGCAATGGGCGCAGCTTAGCAATATCACTAAATGAACACCTGCCCATGTCATACATCAAGGGTGTTAGTGGGACATTCCGGGGAGCATCACCAGATCCCTCAAGAACGTGTTCTCCGATCTGTGGATCTCATCAACGTTGTCAAATCCCCATAGCTCGGCTCCATAAAGGGCCGAGCTTAACCGTGAGCGCCGAGGCAACTGGCCCGCTTTGTGATAAGCGATGTACTTTGCCTAATACCCCGACCGCACATTTATGATTCAAGAGCATTTTGTCAACGTGGAACCTCCACTGCATTTTTTCTGAAAGTTGAATCCCAAGATAGTCAAATGTGCTGACTCTCTCCAAGTGGGTCCCATCTAAGGTGAGATTGTTTCTGAACGATTTGTGGGTGTTAAAAGTCATAAACTTGGTCTTAGAGATGTTGATGACCAGCCCCCGGGAATTACAGAAAGATTGAAATCTGTTCAATAATTTTTGCAGCCCGGCTGGGTTCTTAGAGACCAGCAGTGCGCCATCGGCAAACAGGAAATTCGGTACCTTGTCACCCGCCAGGGCGGGGCATCAGCTGGAACTTCTTGCAAGAAGCTGACCACCCCATTCACATATAAGGAGAACAGGGTGGGTGCCATAACACAGCTCTGGCGGATCCCCCTGTTAACTGAAATCCTTTCTGTCAACTGACCTTGGGACCCCCATCTCACCTGTGCATAGTTGCCCTTGTAAAGCCGGATCAGTAGGTTGAGGATTAGAAGAGGGATGCCCATATCTCCTAGTAGTTGCCACATTCTTTTCCTGGGAACCGGGTCAAAGGCAGTCTTTAAATCAATAAAAGTGAGATAAAGACTGCCTCTGTCGATCATAATGACTTTCCAATATATAAGGAGCCGCCTGAATACCTGGTCAACCATTCCTGCGTTGGCCCTTAATCCTGCCTGATATTCAGAGAGGACATCTTTGTCCTCAGCCCAAGATTGAATCCTCAGTAGCAGGACTCTGCCAACTACCTTCTTGATTGCGTCAATCAGACTAATTGGTCTGTAGTTGGCAGGGTCCTCTCTGGCACCCTTTTTAAAAATCTGGACCACCTCTGCACCCTTCCAAGATTCTGGTACTGGGCAACCATTAGAGATAGAGTTAATTAAAAGCAAAATGTACCATGCCCAGTTTCGGGGGTCTGCGAGGAACAAGTCTCCTGGGAGGCCGTTTGGTCCAGGGGCTTCGGCGGGGACTATCCGCCTAATGGAAGCTTCTACTTCAACCAGCGAGAAGAATTTGCTGTTACTATCATCAGAGAGAGTATGAAGATGATTGCATGGCCCTTACAGGCAAACATCATCAGTCCCGGTGTAGAGTTTCCCAAGGTGATCTTGCCAATCTTTGCTTGAAATATGGTTGGGGATTAGATCTGAATCCCGCTTGTTCACCCGTCTAACAAGGTTCCAGAAAAAATTGGTGTCCCTTGCTATGCTAGAATCCTTCAGATCCTGCCAGTGAGACTCGTCCCACTTCAATTTTGCTTGAAGCAGAGCTGCTCTGTACTCTTTACTTGCGATTTTCATCAAAGGGCAGTTCTTGTTTTTAATTGCTATGCTAGTGCCTGCCTCTTGTGCCTGCAATCCTTAGTATACCATGACTGTTTACTCTTTACTTTCACACCAGGTTTGCTGCGCTTATTAGGTGCTTGGAAATATACACCTATCTGTTCAATTATGTGCGAATGGATTGCAGGGACGTTTACCAACCCGCCTATGCCTATAATTGCCTCCTGTAGCTCTAAAGTGTTCTTGCCTCATTCCAGATAGTTTTTGAGTCTTGTGCGACAACCTTATGTCATTTAAGGAACCTTCTATAATTTGAGGAGACCACCTCTTTGGTCAGAGATAGAGTGTGAGTGCTCAGAGAAAGACAGGGGAGGACCCATGGGATCATCATGTTCACATAAAGGGGGTTATGGTCGCTATCAGTGGTAGTGCACACTACCATGTCTATCATATTTCCCCATAGCCTTACGTCTAATAAGACGTCTAATAAGACGTTGAGAAGGGCAACTAGCTCCATTGTAAAAGTTAGCCCCCTGGGCATCTGATAAAGTTCTGCCATGGCTGACCTCAGGCCAAACTCCAAGTTAAATGCATTCAGTTAGATTGCTATATGAGACCATCTGTTAAAGGGAGGTATACTTAGTGGGGGAACAGCCCATTTTCTGTCATCTTCCTGAACCCCCAACATGTCCTCTGAGCTTAGAGGCTCATAGGTACAGTTAAAATCTCCTGCAACCACAACTCTAGAATGGGGCGGGCAACTGAATAAACCTTGTTCCAATAGCGTGACAATAGGTGATGGTTTACCCCCTATGGTTCCCCTTATGTAAGCATTAAACAAGTCAAAAGTTCCCCCCCCCCTCCTGGGTCCCCTAATGGTGAGCCTCAAGACATCAGGACTCGAACTATGTTGTACAATGATTCTGCAGCCCAAAGCAATGTTAACCCAAATAATCAAACCTCCCGAGGGGTGCCCTCTCCCCATGGTAGTGGCTGGTGAGTGGAAAAAGGTATAACCTAACTTGTATATCGGACAAGCTCCAAGTTTCCTGGAAAATGCAAATATCAAAGCCCTCTATCATTTCATTCCAGTGGGGCAATGACAATTTGCTTCTGAGCCCTGCAACGTTCCAGGAAATAACCTTTACCTGTTGGTGTAAAGCCGGAGCAAGGATTGTTTCTCTGCTAGGCGTGTATTGGCAGGGCAACACTGGGACAGGAGTTAAAACAAGGGGATCTGTAAGTGTGGAGGGATTAACCTCATGAGCCCTCAGAGTATCAATAGGGTGGTAGCTTCAGCCAGTAATTCCCGAGGTATTTTTCAATGGCTCGGTACCAATGCGAGGGAGTTAGGTGTTTTAGAGATTGTGTTTAGTCATTGAAGGGATAATGTGTGGTCCTGATGTAGCTGGACTTTGCGTTGCTGTCAATCGATGGCTTCTAAGGGGGTCCCTCCCCTTAGGGCCATCGATGGTTGCTTTTCAAGTGGCCTGGCTACTATAATTATTGGAAACTGTCTGAACTGTATAGATGAGGAGCCCGGAGGGCAATTACGATACTCCAGTGCAAGAAGATTTCCGGCTAAATTGGCCTTAGAGACAGTAAGCTCAATGTAGTCCAGGGGTTGGGTCAGGGACGTGTGTCTCCAGGCCCTGACAATGTCCCCTCGTATGACTGAGCAACAGCCCCTACATGGCAAATCCAGTGTATGGATTTGTTGGTTAAGGAGTCTTCATTTTTGGGGCCACCCATTAGGTCGAACTTGGGGACATTAACCATAAAAACGTTTTGCACCTGTGGAAGGAGGGGGGGTTACTGGGTAGCTCCTCTGGAGGTGATATTTTGCAAGGGGGCGTGTGATCAGTGGTAAGCTAGGAGGTCTAGTGCAGTTTGTAGAGACCTGAGAGGAGACTTGATTCTGGTGGTTTTTAGATGTTTTGGCTTTGAGATGGTCTGCCTGATTTGACTTGGAGGTTGGGGGGACATGCTTAAATGTTACTAAGGAGGATTGAGGAGGCCCATTTCCTGTTGGGCCTCTTTCTTTATGAGTAAGTATGCATGCCCGGTGGGCTTGTGGGCATTGTTCGTGAGGGGGATATGCAGGCTGCTTGTGCCGTATGTGACAATAAGTTCTTTGATCATATGTCTCATGGTTCTGCAAAATCTTTCATTGTCCGTTTTGTTCATTTTATCAACTTCCAGCCACGGAAATAAAATGTCAAACTTCCACCATTTGTACACTTCCTCCATCTCGGTCATGTATCAACTTTTGTGCCTCGATTGTTCTAATGCATCGCTCTCTGAGGAAGTGTTTCTGTCTCTTGTATTAATTTTGTTTTCTCCACGCAAATTTGGCAGGCACACAGGACTCATGAAGCATGGACAGTTTCAGACTCCCTTCTCTTTTTACATTTTAAACACGCATTTATTTTTCTAAAATGACTCTCGGACCATTTCATTAATCACTTAAAATGCCTATACCATAAACGCACCCCTATGTGTTGCATATTTCTCTCTTTTTTTTTACCCATGCACATTTAAAAGGGTTATTTCCATTACAGATTAGTGTAAAAATAATCTAGCAGCTTTTAGTCTGTCATTTTTTCCATTAATGATAAGCATCTGTGGCCTACTTCAGCATCTTATTTCGCGCTTGCGCAGTTTAATCTTCTCCCATCACACGATTAGTAATTTTACACAATGGGGGTTCAATCTGAGCAGGGTTCATTTCGATAAAACCATGCTCCACCAATCCCCCCTTCGATGGCGTCTTTGAGCCATCATAAAAACCAACCCACAATACAAATTGTCACCATTTTATATAACTTAGAAAGCAATAGTTTTCTTTTGTTTCAACATAACTCCATCTATATCCTTTACTATTTCATAATAATTTACTCTCCTGTCGTCTAGCTCTATTTCTTCTCTCTTTTTCTTTCTTGCTTATCACTTGGATCCAGTGTTTGTTTCTTACATTTGTAGCATTTGTATATTAATAGCAGCATTAGTATCCATGTAGCAATTGCAACTATTGGTGTAATTATTCTCCCTAATAAACTATTACCAAAAGTAGAAAAACAATTTCCCACTGAGGAGGAACCTTTACCAAGTCTCTCCCAAGCACCCTCAACCTTTAGTTCTGTCAAATCTTCCCGCTAATATGTAATATTTTTTATATATCCCTCTAGGCTCTTACTTTTGTCAGGGATATATGTGCAACGCTGTTGGATTTTCAACATGCTACAGACTCCACCCTCGTTAGCCAATAATACATCAAGGGCAAGTCTATTCTGTAAAACCATAGACCTTATCACAACCATCTCAGTATCAATCATCAAGAACCCACCAACAGTGTCTGTTGATCAACGATCAACCACTGTGGACAGTTTTCTCATTTTGCGTGAATTTAGAATTACTACAACTGAAGGTATCAATGCTCCAAAAATATCACCCACTATTTCTGCAACACTAATTCCACTTTTACTACGAGTTAGTTCATCCTTCTTTTCATTGATTCCATAATTTTTATCCAATGATATACTTTAGGAAAGACAATTCCCATATAACAACACCCATACCAAGGTGCAAGCAATCTATAATAGGCATTCTTCCCACACACATGGGGCCTCATTTATTAGAAATGACGCATCGCTGCGTGAAAGCAGCGATGCGTCTCTTCTCAGTACGCACTCCTTCCGACATTCCTGATGCGTCATATTTAATGTATGACGCATCATGTCGCAAGGAGTTACAGATACGTCGGTATTTCTGACGTATCTGTATGCGCAAAAGTGACGCATTGCTAGAGTGTGTCACAAAAGTGACGCAACTCCAGCAATGCATCCTTTCACATGGGGCAAGCCCCATGTGAAAGGGCCTGCGTCAGTCTTACGCCTGCTGTGAGGCAGGCGCAAGATTTTGACGCAACGGCGTCCTAAAAGTGACGCAGTGAAATCTCATAGATTTCACTGCGTCACTTCTACAACCCTTCCTTGCGTCAATACGCCCCCCTTTGCATACATTATACCTGGCGCAGGTATAATGTGGCGCAGGGGTTTACAAAGTGGCGCATCTACCTAGATGTGTCACTTTGTAAATATGGCGCAACAAGGTGCATTTTTTACACCACTGGTGCGTCACAAAAAGTGACGCACCGGTGGCGTAAAAGTGACGCACAGCCTCATGAATGAGGCCCATGATATCTTCCAGGGAAAACAGGATCTGTACCTCCTCTTACTTCCAATCCTCTCGTAATCAAGAAAATATGATCACATTCACTAGAACCAATGAAATAGGTATTAAAGTCAGTTTTTAATCTAAGCAAGCAAAGCTTTCCTCTATAATACCAATCTAGAGTCATGGCAGCACATGTCTCACCTTTTTTATAATCGCCTTCCCTGAAAGCCCATGGGGGTACACAGGACTTTTGCTCAGCAGCCTTTTTCTTAAAACTCTGTCTTCTATATTCTACCAGATTAATAAACCCAATCTCCTTCTGACGCAATTTGCAGGTCAAGTCATTTCTATGTGCAGACTATTGTTTTAGTCGAATGGAAACACTCTTCCATAAATTCTGCATCTCTAGCACTAATTACTCTATTCATGTTTCTTCTAATTAGAATTTCAGAAAATACTAAGTCAAGGTTTGAACTAGTTAATACACTACAAGAAACTCCATGTGTCAAAGGTAAGTTATGATATGTCACTCCCTCAGAAACAGACAATGGTAGTTGCATGCACACATATCAATCTCTCACATCCATCGTGTCCTAGTACTTGTACAACAACTTGGTAAAGACATTTAACAAGAAGTCATTAATTGAATTTTCCTGATGATAAACATTATCATCAGTCATCTTTTCTATTTTCGTTTCGTGATTCTTCTTTAAGACTATCCACATCTACTTTCTCACTCAACACATTATTAGTATTATTATTTTTAGTAGGATACATAAAATACGGCACAACTACAATTAATGTTAGCCAAACCAACATTAGTAGTAAAACACTTATAAAGCAAGCATTAATACATCAACGTTTAAAACTTCGGATTTGAAATCCAGTCTCTATAATATTTGCCTAATCCATTCTTTTATTAAACAGAAAAATCATAAAAAAAAAAAAAATAGTAATAAATAGTATATCCAAGCACTAAAAAAATTAGTGTATCGAAGCACTTTTGAAGCCTCTTTGCTTCACCGTTTTTTTCAATATATCTTCATATTCTTTTATTCTTTGACTCAATTCCTGCTTCAATTTTCCACACTCCTCCAAGTGAATGTTCAATATTCTGCTCCTCAATTTTTACACTGTTCATTTAAGGTGGCTCATAACCGTATGTGTGACTCAATTCTGCAACAGTCTTTTCTCCACACTGATATGTGTGTTCAGCGGTTTCCGACACCACATATGTCCATTCAGGTGCTTTGTATTTCTTGTTCTGAACGTTTGGTTTTTTTTGTTCTCCGAACTGTATCTTCTTCAGAGTCACTTTGTTCAGTTTGGCTCTATACTTCTATTATCGTGTTTGGAGCTTTTTCTTTCAGAGTGTATTTCAGCCTTTCACTCCCTTTGGCCACACACATCTCCTTTTATGGCTTTCTTTATTTGCACTGTTTCACCAGTTTCAGAACCAAGTTCAGAACTTCTCTTGTTTGATTCTTTTCTCTGTTGTACTTGCTCTTGATTTCGATTCCCATTCAAAACTTCTCGTTCATTGACATCAACAGCAGTCTCAAGAGTCCCAGTAGCTGGTGCCCACTTTATTCGACTTTGCTCAAGTTCCAACTCAAGTTCAGGCTCAAGTTCAACTTCAGGCTCTTCGTAGCCCTCTGCCTATTGTTGTTGTTGTTCTTCTAGTCTTTCAAGCAGACTTGGGACTTTTCTTGTGTGACTCGCATGTATCCAATTTGGCAAACCACCACACTTCTCTGCTGTTGTTGTCACCAATATCACTTGGTATGGCCCAAGCCAACGTGGCTCCAAACATGACTTTCTCACATGCTTCTTTACCAGAATCCACTCTCCTGGACTTAGGTCATGTGCTTGTTCTTGCTGTGTTGTTGTTGCAACTTCTCCAACCTGAAGAGACACAGAACGTACCACATCAGCCAATCTTTTGCAATAATCGAGCACTAGATCATCAGTTATATTCATCAGTTGATTTGCTGGGACTATTGGCTGTATCATTGCTCTCCCATATTCACTTCATGGGGCACAATCCAGTCTTTTATCAGGAATGCTTCTCAGACTCATCAAAACCAAGGGTAAAACATCTGGCCTTTTCAGTGCTGTGGATGCAAAGACTTTTGAAAGTCTTGACTTTATAGTGCCATTAATCTGCTCAACCACACCTGAGGCTTCTGGTCAATAGGCACAATGCAATTTCTGCTCAATTTGTAATGCTGCACAAATCATCAGAAATATCTCATTATTAAAATGAGTCCCTTTATCTGTTTCTAAAGAGACTGGAAACCCAAACTGTGGTATTATCTCTCTCAAAAGCAATTTACAAACTTTTTGACTATCATTCAGTCTTGTTGGATATGCTACTACCCAACGAGAGTACAAACAAACCACAACCAACACATATTTCAGTCCTTTACAAGGAGGGAGCTCAATAAAATCAGCCTACAATCGTGTAAATTGTCCTGCTGCTTTTCCAATTTGTCGCTAACTGACAACAGTCTTTCTCCCTGGATTCTGCTGCTGGCATACTATGCATCTTTGGCAAAGACTCTCTGCAATGATGCTACATTTTGGATTATACCAAGACTGCTTGAAAACTCTAATCATGGAGTCTCTCCCTACATGTGTTAAGCCATGATACACCCTTGCCATCTGAGACAACAAGCTATCTGGCATTATTGGTCAGTACACACCCACACTTCATCCTCTACTCTTTGTGTACAACCTGCTTTGATCCAGATTTCCTTTCCCTCTTCACTAGCTTCTTCCTGCAATTGTCTAACTTACTCCCATGTTTCCACAGAAGAGAACATTAGGGGACAATTTGTATCCCTTGCCTTTGTTTATTGAAATTGAATTTTGAGCACAGAATAATGCAACTTGATCTGCGTACCTGTTACCACTCATCACATAGTCGCTTCTAGATTCATGTGCCCGGATATTTGAGAACTGCAACCTCTTTAGGAAATTGTAATGCAACCAACAAATCTTTTACATTTTTACTATTTCTTATTACAGAACCTGAAGAGGTCAAGAAACCACGTTGCATCCACAATTGCCCAAAGTCATGTACCACCCCAAAACCATATTGACTATCAGTGAATATGGTCACTCTCAGATATTTGCCAATTATACATACCCTGGTTAAAGCAATCAGTTCAGAAATTTGTTCAGAACTTTTTCCTTTCAAGCATGATGCTTCGAGAACCATGGCCACTGTGCAAACCGCATAAGAAGCACAAAGAGTGCCCTTTACATCTCTCAAACAAGAGCCATCCGCAAACATCACACAATCCAACTCTGACAATCTTTTATATCTGGCCTTAGCTTAGTACACAATTCAGCCACATCCAGAAAATCATGATCTGCTTCTTCCACCACTTCCTCACAATTTGGACTTGACAACAATGTTGCTGGATTTAGAGTTGTAAATCAAGTCACAGTCAAATTCTCTGCTCCCAGGACCACTCTTTCATATCTTGTTAGTTGACTACTCGTAAGATGCTGTGTTCAAGTTCTCGTCAACAAAATCTCAACAGAATGTGGCACATACACTCTCAATAGATGTCCCATTACAATCGACTCGCGCAGCTCCAAACTCACACAAGTAGCAGCCACCGCTTTCAAACAACCTGGCAATGCTGCAGACACTGAGTCCAAAGTAGCAGAAAAGTATGCCCATGGATGGGGTGCCATTCCATGTGTTTGTGTGAGGACTGAAAGTGCACATCCATCTTTTTCACAACAGAATAGTGCAAAGTCCTTACTGCAATCTGCCATTCCTAGTGCAAGTGCTCGACAAAGGCTGTCTCACAACTCTACGAATGCCTTCATGCTTTCCTCAACCAGATCAATTGAATCAACCACATCTTTATGTGTCAATCTTTGTATTGGCTTGGCTGTTAGTGAGAAACCACTGATCCATTGTCTGCAGTATCCAACCATACCCAGAAACATTCGAACTTCTTTCTGTGTTCTGGGAGGCCCCATTTGAAAGATCACAGCAATTCGATCTTGAGATACTTTCCTCACTCCTTTTTTAATTTGGTGTCCCAAATATTGAACCGCTTTCGAACAAAATTGTAATTTAGCTGGAGACATGTTATGCCCACCTACTGTCAAATGGTTCAGTAGAGCAATTGTATCTGTCATACATGTTTCCCATGTCTTTGATGCAACAAGTAAATCGTCTATATAGTGCACCAACACTGAGTCTTCTGGCATCACCAATGACTCCAGACACTTTTTCAAAAGCTGATTGAATATGAACTGACTCTCTGTATACCCTTAAGGAACTCAGTACCATGCCAAAATATGGTCTCGAAACTGGAACGCAAAAAGATATTGTCTATCCGGATGCAAAGTTATTGAGAAAAATGCTTGACACAAATCAATCACTGCGAACCACTCTGCATCACAAGAAATTTGGTAATTTGCTGGATTTGGCACTATTGGTAACAAGGTATTACAATCTTTTTCACTTTTCTCAGGTCTTAAACTATCGTGTACTTCCCACTCGGTTTCTTAGTCCCCATAATAGGTAAATTACAAGGACTCCTTAGTATACTCGCAAAATGCCTTGTTCAATAATTTGTTTAATTACAGGTGTCACTCCTTCAATGGTCTCAGGACTCATTTTGTACAGTGGCATTTTTTGAAATTCTGCTCCCTGTTTGACCGAAAACTAAATGGGATCAACTCCTTTCATCAATCCAATGTCTTTCCCAGAGAAATCCCACACATCTGTCACCACTGTTTCTCTTAATTCAACAGGCAAATCCTTCGCTGTAAATAAAGGATACAAATCATTCACCTCTGTCCCTTGCCTTGCCATCATCACTTTGAACGCAACATCCTCATCTGGCGTTTGAAATTCAATGCCATCTGGTGTGCAATAGATTGTGCAATTCATTTTACACAAGTCCCTACCCAAAAGGTTTACCGGTCTAGTATCACACACCACAAACCAATGTAAATCTATAAACTCTCCAATGTGTACCTTCATTGGTTTTGTCACTGGAGTTTTAATTAGATGGTTTGACACTCCTACAACTTGGGTAGTGCCTCCCGAGGGGGGTATGTTTGGAATTTCCACTGTTCTCAAAGTAGAACGAGTAGCACCAGTGTCCACAAGGAACGTAACAACATTACCTTCAGCGTCTCCATCCACAAAAGCACCACACTGATCTACCTCTAAGGATGCACCATGCACGCACTCCTCCTGTCCCCTCAAGCACCTTCATTGAGATGTATCTGAATCACTCTCCTGACACTGTAACAGGTATTGTGAGACATTTTGAATATTACCAACTTGTTCTCCTGAATGGAACCCACATTCGCACTGTATCTTTGTACTTGAGCATTTACATTATCAGGCATTGGAGCTCGTGGTATTTGCACCTGTTTAACTACCTGTTGTTGCTGTTGTTGATTCATATTCATTTCATTCTGCATCTGTTGATTAAAGTTTTGATTCATTCCATTATATCCTGGAAAGGTTTTATACTCAATTTTCATGTATCCCAATTTTCTGCAAGCATGACAAGGAAATGTCCTTATTAAATCTTATTTATTACCTCTACCTCTACCTTTTCTTTGGTTATGAACACCACCATTCGTCATGACACCACCCATGTTAGAAATCTGACTATTTTGAACATTCTGATTCTAACCCTTTGATTGGAAACCTACTTGAGAATAATGCACAACATTCCCACTTTTCTGTGCTGCCTTCATTTGTGCCCACATCAATTTCTCTTTTCAGTTTCGATTCAATATCATCACTACAATATTTTGCATATTGCAGTATCTCATTCACTGTTTTGTTTTGCCAGCAGATCAAATGCGGTCGAATCATATTATTAATCTCTGGTTTCAATCCAAACGCAAACCTAAATACAAAATGTCCCATATCTTTCTCAGTTATACTCTCAAAGCCACTATGCTGTTTAAATACGTGTAAAAGCCTCTCATAATAAGCATGTACTGATTCTTTAGTCTCTTGAGTCGTTCTATCGATTTTAAGCAAATCTGTCTCTTTTGGTGAAATCTTACTCTTCAAGTATGCAAGTACTTGATTATATTTCTTTATCACTCCATTTGATGGGGATCCAGTCTGCATCTCTAAGACATTCCTCTTTTGGACAATCTCCTGCAATTTTTCACCCAGTCTACACATCAGCTGGAACCAAAATGTCAAACAAAGCATCTAAATATTTCAAAAAACCTTTTGAAACCTTTACAAACCTTTCTACTTGTTTGTACCACTCAACCGATTTTTCTCTCAATCTAAGAAATTCATTTGTAAAAGACAATATATCATGCCTTGAACAAGGAATATGAACATATCCACCACCTGGAACTTCTCTCATTGGATACATCATTACAGTTGTCACTGTTCCTGTCCCTGTCTCTCTCACTGGATATATACAGGAGATGCACCCTTATTTGAGAGCATTTCTTCTTTCTTTTTAGCCCATCTGCCTTTCAAACGTTCCAATTCACCCCAACGTTTCAGAGTATTAATCAACTCATTAATCTGCAATCTTTTACCAGAAGTATTCAAACTCTCCAAATCTTTGTCACTAAAATCCAATCTATATGTCTTTTGCAAGGTCTTTTATTTTTTCATGTCCACTCAATATGTTTGTGCAACTTCAGCAAACCTCTCATGCAAACCCTTCGCTCTCATTGTAATGTTTTTACACAAGAACAACAACTCTTGTTCCTGATATTTGCTCAACCTCTCTGGACTATTCATACCTTAATCATTTCCTTCAAACCTGCTTTTAATCTGCTTACATCCATACTGGTATTCATTTTATCACACACCATCTCTCTAATATTCATTCAACTCTTCTGGCAATGGTCCTACTGATCCCCCTCAGGTGGGTGTCACTTCTCTTACATTCTGCATTAATCTCTTGGTTCTACTTGCACATTTCGCTTTGGTGGTTCTATTTGTCTTTCTGAAATATCAATCAATGTCCCCATCTCATTTGCTTCAACACCATTACTACTCCTAGCATTATTAACAGGCACTGTTAATGCATGCACTCGTTAAATAATTTGGCCCTCACTATACCATGGGACTATGGGACCAATTGTCACTGGAACTGATAATACCTCTGCATGTAAAATCATTTGATTAATTCTTTGTGTCAAATCATCTTGTATCTTATTAACAACTTCTATATTCCTCTCTTGTGAAGGCTGTGGAGTTTCTATTTGAATCAAGGGAGCATTTGGGAAGGTCCTTTCCTGCTCTTCCTGATATGGTGGAGGTCTATTTAATAACAATTCATCCAATAACTCATTATCAATTTCATTTGAATCTGAATGTGTACTTTCCACATTTTTCTTTTTCTCCTTGCATTTCCCTCCATCCTGATCCTCAACAACAACAACCGGATATAAACCTTCACCTTCTGCGATCACATCTCTCCTCCATCTTTTAATCTGCGCATCCCATTTTGCTTTTGAGTACCTACTCACTGTATTTCTATATTTAGTCACAGATCTGTCTCTATCTCTCTCTTCTATATGCTTCATGTTCCCATTCCTCAAGTGCCTCATACTGCCTAGGTTTAAGATTTGGTCTCAATTGATTCATCTGGTATCTCACATTTTCTAAAATCCTCACATTAAATGTACCATGCTCTAGGAAAGCCATATTTCCATCTCCTTTCGTATATTTCACCCAATTCTCCAACCATGTACACATATAAATCTTCTTTCCAATGACATAAAAGAAGCAGGCGTACCAGCAGGTGGCACAAGAATTCCCTCTCTAATAAGTATAGGCCCATCCTTCCTAAACAAAGTCTTCATCATTTTCAACAACTTCATTCTAACTCTCTTTCGTTAATCTAAACTCAGAAACAAACAAGGAAATCCTTCCGTAATCCCACTCACAATATTCGTTCACACTGTCCAATACCTGCGTGACTCACACCAACCAACCAATGATAGCACAATACTCTCTGATGAAGTTTTCGCTAACTAACCAATGCCAGCGCGGCTCTCTGTGACTTCAGGATGACTCCTACTACTGACCCTCCCTTTCCAAAATATTTTCAGCAATGAATTACAAAATCCTTTTCAAAGAAAAAATAAGATTAGAAACAACACAAAACAATGCTGCGTTGTCTACTCCACCAAAAAAGAGATAGATTCAATCATTCATAGAAAGCCTTTCGCTAATAGCGGAATATCGACCAGCGTAACTCCACTCGCAAAGAAGTGAAAGACTCTCGGGACTTCTTCAATTGTACTTTCTCATAGGTACCCAAATAAATCTTTCACTATTACTAACTTCAGAGTTCCCTATGCAATGTTAACAACCTCTTTCGTTGCTTAATATCACAACAGCAGACAAAACACTTTTCCAGTGTGCACTATCGACACTCTTCCTCTGCCCATGAAGCTAATACATCCTGGGATCTCAGGCAACTCCTTACCCATTTCTTCCAGACAGCATAGCACCCTAGCACAATATATTAGTAACCAAAATCATTAATTCCAACCTATTAATTTGCCAAAGAATTAATTATAACCATCAACCTGCTACCAAAACTGATCCAGCGATAAGGGACTAATACATTTCACCACCTGGGCCCAATTTAATACTCCACAAGTCCCTTTCATTCTGGGTGAGTGCAACCAAACTTAAAAATGTCTTATTACCAAATCATCAATTTCTCTATTCTTTGTGGCAATGCAATCTTTACAATGTAATCAGGGTTTGGCAAAATAATATTTGGATCTAGAATAATACTATTGCATACTCTTTATATAACCAAACAATAATACTAATAAAGACAAACTCATTTATGAGTTAATAATACTTTATCTATAATAATGTGATTACTCATCAAGTACAATACAGCTCAACTCATAAATCACCATGCTAGAGAAACATAAATGGGAAAATTACATAAGAACATCTAAAAAAATAAGTGAGTAGATAGGCGTAGAGACAAAAGAATAGAGACAATAAGTCATTTGCAATTCAGTTATGCAAATTTAGAATTTCATACCAACACCAAGATCAAGAATTTTAGAAAGCTACCATCTGGCCATGAGAGGCCCCTCAAGAAGAGTTAAGGAGCAAAGTTTAAAATCAGGATTCAGCAGAACAGCAGCCAGCCCATAGAATTTGAAAACAGCAACACAGCTCTCTCCTCTCGCAAAGTAGGAAAATCACGTAAATCTAACCCCACCCAACAGATACCTATAGTTATACTCTAACTTCTCTAAAATCCAACCAATATTGTGTCATAACACGCAATTGTCATTACATTCTTTCAGTGAAAACAGGGGGTGCTCAATCACACCACTCGCCACGTGACAACTCTGCAAAATAATACATTGTCCGTTTTGTTCATTTTATCAACTTCCAGTCACGGAAATACAATTTCAGACTTCAACAGTTTGTAAGCTTCTATCTCAGTCATGTATCAACTTTTGTGCCTCAATTGTTCTAATGCACCGCTCTCTAAGGAAGCGTTTCTGTTGCTTGTACTCATTTTGTTTCCTCCACGCAAGTTTGGCAGGCACACAGGACTCATGAAGATCGGATAGTTTCAGACTCCCTGCTCTTGCACATTTTAAACACGCATTTTTTTTCTAAAATGACTCTCGGGCTTTTTTTGCAGAGCAGAAAATCCATATTTCTAGGGCAAACAAACACAAGTTTCATTAAGGACTTATATTGCTTATTGCATAAACGCACACCTATGTGTCGCATATTTCTCGGTTTCTTTTACCCATGCACATTTAAAAAGGTTATTTCCATGACAGATTAGTGTAGAAATAAACCAGCAGCTTTTACTCTGTTATTTTTTCCATGAATCATAAGCATCTGTGGCCTACTTCAGCATCTTAATTCACATTTGCGCAGTTTAATTTTCTACCATTTTAATCTTTTGCATTTTAATTTACACACCACACGATTGGGGTTCAATCTGAGCAGGTTTCATTTTGCGAAAACCCTGCTCAATCTGGGTGATTCCACCGCGTAGTACCGGATCGAAAGGAGAGTGCTCTCCCACCCCCAAAAAACCCAGCAGAGATAAGAAGCAGAACCTGACCTGGGGCCGGAGAGGAAAGGACAGACTTTGACGTTTGGAAGTGCCTCCCGTGAAGGCTGGAGACTGGAGTGGCTCAAGCCCGGCAGTGGCTGGACTGCTTGGCAAACTACGAGGCAGGCTGCCGGTGGAGCTCGAGGACAGCCAGGAGGTGAACCTGACCCCTCCCCTTCCCCACAGCAACACCCATACCCACATCTAGATAAATCAGCACCCGCAATCGGGGTGCGGAGCATGTCAACACCACTGGAGAGGACAATACCCGTGTGCTAAGGACTGGCGGGGTGGGTCCGAAGATACCCCCTGCTTTTGAAGGACAAAGCAGGTGAGGACCACCTGCAGCCCTGATAGAGCCATACTTGTACAATGGAGCATGGGAACGCCAGCAATCCTCAAGAGGAGGATTAACATAGGACTTGGACCCAGACGCATGGGGGAGGCAGGGTGATCATTCCGCCCCATGGTAGACGAAGGCAGTCACTTATAAGATAGTTCTCAACACCATTGATGGCGCTGCAACAGACATATTGGACAGCCTGCCCCGGCGCTGCATAGCCGCTGAGACCCTCACCAACACCAATAACCAGGTGGCAGGCACACAACCCCATTATACTGGGCGGCTCTCCGTGGCAGGACCATTATAAACGCAGCACATAAAGGCATGACGCCCCAGAACACAGTCAGTCAAGGGGGAAAAAGATCGCCATTGGGTGAGCGGGCACTATGGCATCACATCCTGGGCAAGGACACAGAGTGACCGGCCAATGCTCATTCCCTAACCTCCCCCGACTCAGGAGCAGTAATAACGCTCCAGCAACTGGTGGAAAAAAGTGCGGGATACAACCGGAGAAGCTCAGGGAGGCAGCACCTAGGGCTCATCCCATAGCCCAAACTCTAATCTAACGGCAAGGGCACACAGGAAACATAGAACTCATATAAATGATCCAAAGCACAAATAATCACAAAACGATGAGAAGGCTGAGAACAAAGAAGGGACAGCAACTTACAGCGCCCATGCAAAATCCTGCAAAGACGTCAGAAGACCGGCAGGTGCACTCAGAAACAGCGGCCTCCCCTGGACAATGTCCGGGCAGCCATTGCACTTTCCAGGGTGACAATGAAGGAACGATTCGGGACGCTCACAACAGACCTTAACATACTGCGACATGATCACCGCAAGCTAACTGATAAAGTAGCTGATGGGACAAAAGCCATAACCGAGCTGCAACCCCTCACCAAGGCACATCAGGGAACCATACAGGATCTCCAATCGAGAATCTCACAGCTCGAAGATATGACGGACGATTTGGAAGGTTGGTCCAGAAGAAGTAACGTCAGGATCCTGAACCTGGTGGAAGGTGCATATTCCTTGAGCTTTACGGAGACCTGACTGAAATTTTTCATGCCTGCCGTGCAGCTCTTGCCTTTCTTCTCAGTGGAGAGAGCACATTGGGTTCCGACGAAGAGACCACCCCCGTGATCCCTCCTAGACCCTTTCTCGTCAAGCTCCTCTACTTCTGCGACAGAGATGCTGTCTTGCGAGCCGCAAGGAAAAAGGACCCATTAAGGTGGAAGATGAACATGTAATACCGCCAGCGCGGATTCCGACTCCCCTCCACTGGTTACCCTGCAAACAGTGGACACGCTCATTTGAGGAACAACAGTAAAGCTGTTTGCACCGTGTAGCATCACATAATCATACACCGTCCATGTACACCTGAACCTTATCAGTCTCCCCGCACCGGTGGCTGCTACAAGTCACTAGCCTCCAATACTACAATAGATGCCATAAGGGCTGCCCACATGGAATGTACTGAACCTGTGCGACCGCAGTCCCTCATAGTACCTTAGAGTGTTCACACTATGCTTTGTTTGGACGTACTGCTAGTTGCAGTAGGTCCCCAGATTTGGGATCATATCCCGGTAAAGTTATCACCATTACCTCCTAGTTTGGTCTCAACCCTCACACCACGAGTAGGCGATGGGTGTGCAATCGTACCAATTCATGCACAATCCACATGGGATAGAGAGTTGATACATCCAGGTTCTTCGCTATCACCCCACCTTCCACCACCACTAATTCCCCATCATGACTCTCAAAGCAAACATTAACCCCTTGCATACTTATGATGAGCTCAGCTCGTCATGAGGCCCAGTGGAGCTGTGCTCATGACAAGCTGAGCTCATCATAACTGCCGCGGACAGCCCAAGCAGGGATAATTCCCCACCTGTGCGGGTGTTTTATGGGAGTGGGCGGAGTCATGACGAGTCCAGCTCATCATGAGCAGAGCTCCACTGTGCAGCATGACGAGCTGGAGTCATCATGAGTTCAGTGGGGCCACGCGCGGCCCCTCCCCCCGCACCGCTGGGGAATTTGCCCAGCGTCGAAGGGGTTAATATACTCACCCTGAGTGTCCGGGGAATGCATATGGCACACAAGCGATATACAGTTTATTCCTACATCAAGCATCAGCAGGTGCAAACAGCACTGCTGAAAGAGACGCATCTCAAAGCCAGAGAGCTAGATAAGCTGCACAAGCGATGGTGAGGCTCTTTCTGCACCACCACATACTCAGCGTATGCGCATGGAGCACTGATCTGGGTCAGGCCATGAGTTCCCTTCCGAGAGACCACTAGAGTGACAGACAAAGAGGGCCGGTACGCGCTCCTGGAGGGACTTCTGAATGGTCAGCAGATACTGATAGGTAGTATTTGTGCTCCAAATACTGAGCAGGGAAATTTTTGGGACTCTTTATCTGGTATCCTTGCTCAATTCACAATGTCACATTGGGGTCTGGGTGGAGACTACAACTGTGTTCTGTACCTGTCTCTAGACAGATCCTGCCCTTCTCTCTCCAGCTCCCCGGTGGGCAGACAGGCGGAATGATACGCTCCTGGGTAATACATTGGGCTCTCACAGATGCCTGGAGAAGCCAACATCCCACTCACAAGCTTTACTCTTATCACCCCATTCCGCATGACCTATGGGTGCATCTAGTCTGATTCCTATGCACTTCTGCAGTAGTACCAATGATACATCACACAGACTATCTGGGTTGAGTAGTGTCAGACCATAATGCACACGTGCTGGCGGTCAAATGTTCCCTGCCAGCACCCCCAATCCCCACCTGGCAATTGCCCCGGGACTGTCTTGAGGACCTTGTATTCTGACATGAACAGGAAAGTAGCATTGGTGACTACTTCACAGAGAAAGCATACACCACCTCCTCCAGACTCTTGGATTGGGACCCCTTTAAAGTAGTCACCCAGGGAGCATGCATTAGACAGATAGCAGGGGTTCAAAGGACACTAGAACGCAAGCTGAACACCTCAGAAAAAGAGGCTAGCGAACCTGACCAAAGCAGCAGATGCCGATCAAGTGTCCATAGCCCTAATCACAAAGGCTAAGACCACATACACAGAAGCTCTGGTGGATCTGAGTAGATACAACTTCAAAGCCGACGCAGCTAGAACCCACCAAGAAGGGGAACAATGTGGTGCACTGCTAGCCTGCCTCATCCGTCAAGAAACAGCAACAAGCCCTATTACAGAAATAGTCGATCCAATGGGAACTACGGTCTGCACGCAAGAACACATGCTACAGTCTTTCAGAGCCTACTATACCAGAGGTCTTCAAACTTTTGGGTGCCGAGACACCCCTGTCAACATTTTCAGTCGTAAGGAGACCCCCTGCTGACAAACATTTCTAAACCTGTAGGCAGGGCTACTGGAATTATGAGGCAGGTGAGGACCAAATTACACGATAGGCTTGACTAAATTGTGTGGGAAGAAAATGTAACTAATGTTATGTGATGCCACGTTATTTTGGGATAGAATTGCTTCATTATTTTGAAATTTTTTGTACACAGTAACACTGAGGAAAGATTTCACCCCATCAGTACCAGTTTATAACCAAAATATAGCAATTAACATCAGAAAGATGTCTAGTCAACCTTTGTGATGGGCCTTCCACTCCACAGGACTATGCGCCGCCACATTAGAAGCTCACCTGCCCCTGGCAGGGAGCAGCAGGGGTCCCGTGAAACCCTGGCTGTCTTGTGCAGAGTTAGGAAATCTACCCATGCTGCTTTCCTCTCACCCCTCCTTTCCATCCCTCTCTCCTCTCCTATCCCAATCCTGGATCCCTCTCTCACTTTGTAGGCCATTTTCTTTCATCCCTTTTACAACTTCTGAATTCTCCCCATTCAACTTCCGACTTCACCCTTAATCACCTCTTGCCGTTCTGTCTTTTCACTGCCCTACTCTCTAATAGTCTCTCGCATTTATCCCATGGCCTCTCTGCCCGTCACCTCCCGTGCCCATCTGCACTTCTCATTCACCTCAAATCTGTCCATTCAAATTGTTGTCTATTTGTATCTTACACCTCTCCAGTCCCCCTCCAGTCTTTCACATCTCTCCTTTGTTCTTCCACACCTTCTTTAACCAATGTCCCTCTCCCCTGTTACCTCACCACCAGTGCTTAATTTGAGCAGGTACTTAATTTGAGCCAGTACGGAGCAGGTGCTCCGTACTGGCACCTAATTGTGCACACTGGCACTATGACCATCTGCCACATGGTGGCTCTCTCTGTGTAATTCAGAGATGAGCAGAACAGCTGTTTATTATTTCAATATACATTCAAAATGATAAACTCCTGACATCCATGCCATTCCTATAGCCTTGGGGGCTTGAAATAGTCACACTTGTACAAGTCTTATGATTGGTAGTTGCATAGGTATTGTCACTGGCCACACTGGCAAGGCAATGGGTGGGTGGTTGAAGATGCAGTGGCCTACTGGTGAGGTCCTTGGCACATGCTTTGTTACAAATTAATCACTGCTCCGCACCCACCGAAGTACTCCCTCTCTTCTCCAATCGCTGCTGTCCCTCACCCATGTCGCATCAAATTACTTTTTGGGTCACAGATCATCTCCCAGCTATCTTCTCTCACAGTTTAACAGTAGCCGTCCTCTGTGCCCTCAACTTTCCCTCACTCTCACTTCTTGCTGGTTTGCACTTCCCTTCAGCACTTTGCATTTCTCCTCATCCCTGACCTCTTCAATTGAATTCTCTCACTCCCTTGCTGTACTTTCTCATCCTCTCGTCTCTCCTCACCGAGCACACTGGTTGGACCCGTATGCTCCTCTTGGCCTGTGCCACTCTGCTTATTGTTACCTAAATCAGGAAGGTACAAATTGTCGGTCATGCTGTTTTGGTGCAAGACAACAGTTATGGAATGTGCACCCTCCTTTGCTTCGCTCCCCCAAGAATCTATTATCCTTTAGGAAGATATAAAAATCTGGCTCTATGTTCTGTAGGTCATCCCATTTGGCTGGTTCGCCTTCCCATTCTGTGTGTTTCTCATTTTCCTTCAGGCAGCAGATGGCTATTAGCCCCTGAACACCTTTTGGTAACAGAAGCGCACTACAAATGTAAAAAATAAAAGTAATAGGCAGAAGCAGGGGAGCCACTAGATCCAAACTTCATGGGGGCCTTCATTCTCAGGCAGGCCTGGCCCTAGCACTGGTCACACACGGTGCAACAGTCTTTTTTGGTGCCCCCTCCCCAGTTTCCTCCTTCTCCATAAATTCCCTCACTACCACTCACCAACAATGCAGCTCATCTCTCTGTAGCACCTTTCTGACAAACATTAATTTTTATTTATAGCGCTACTCATAGTTTACTCACACTCAGTTCTGTGATCTGCATAGTAAATGTTCTTTGTAGCAGGCACATTAACCCTTGGCACTTTGTGGATGACAAGAGTGACCATGTGAGTGCACGGTGAGCGATGCAACAGTGTGACAGTAGGGAAAAAGGAGTGACTGCAGGATGAGTGAGGTGACCATATGAATTTGGGTGCAGATGTAGGTGCAGAGTGTGATAATGAATGCATGGTTAATGATGGGCTTGTTTGAGTGAGTTGCAAATTGAGTAGTGAGGGGGCAGATGAATGAGGTATCACATGAGTGCAGGATGAGTGCAGATGAGTAGTGTGACTGCAGGGTGAGGTACAGGGTGAACAGCACAAGTGCATTGTGAATGCAGAGTGATCGCTGTGAGTGCAGGGTGAGCGGGTGAATGATGTGAGTGCATGATTATCAGTGTGAGTGCATTGTGATCCCTGTGAGTGCAGTTTGAGCGTGAAAGTGAAGTGTGAGAATGAGAAGTGAGTTCTTTGAATGCAGGGTGCATTCCCAGACACTTGAAGTAACTCAGCATATTATTGACGGCGGCCTAGGGTTTCAGATATAAGTTAAACTATTGCTATTATGGCATTAATCAGGGATCGAGGGTGGAGAAAATACATAATATGCTTGCTGATCCGGCAACACACTTCCAGTCATATGGTTAGGGTTGCCTGCTCATAATTTTGATGTCCCAGACGGTACAAAAATAAGCAGTCACCTAAAGCCGTCTTTTTCAGCACTCATCTGTGCATAATTCGAACACCAAATATAAATAGAAAGCACTTTTAATTGTGTTCTAGGGCTGCTTCAATGTTCCATGACTGATAATTAAAGGGAACAAAGACAGAAAAGTCACATTAGGAATGAATGCATATGGTTTTATTTACAATTCTATTTAGTGTCAAGAGGAGGCCTTTGCAGGCTCTTTAAACATCAAATGGCTGATATTTTTATTTCGGCAACCCTACTTTATATTTCTTTTCAATGAAAGGAATTCTCACACTGCTGCAGTAAATGTAAAATGCCTATTCCTTACATTTGTATAGTGGGGGTCCAGGGGGTACTGGAACTAGAAAAACAAGCATTGGCATAGCCAATAGGTCTCGCTTTTGGGACCTTATAAGTATTTAGTTATGCAGCACAATACCGTAGCTACTGTGTCACGGGCCCTGGTGCAAAGGAGGAAACATACGTACTGACTGCTGGCTGAATTATGAAACTCCTCAGTCGTCTGGGCCCTAGTGCACTACACTTGCTGTACCATTGGAAGCTACGCCCGTCCTCCCCATCGCTTTGTGTCCTGGACTGGTGCTTTCTTACTATGTTGGACTAATTATAAAAAATCAGGTGCCCACTGCATTATTTTTGGATCTTATGCAATCTGAAAAACTTTGAAAATTCTTTGATAGGTGATAATAATTCGTGGTGTGACCGGCGACGGCCGGATCTGTGGGGGCATAGGTCTTACTTAATGGCATTCTATCCTCAGATGTGCGTGAACTGTAGACACTTCTCTCTTAAATCGTGAATATATACTTCTTGAGTGTTTACCAAAGTTGGAAGTAAGGCATCCCTCACTCATCACACTAGCTCTCGCCATTTCTTCCCTTTCACGCATTTCATTTCCCAGACCCCTATCCAGTTCTCTCCCTCATCCCATTTCCACCTGGGCATTTCCATTCTGTCCTTTGTCAGAGCTGTCCCTTACCTTCAATGTGAGGATTTTAGGAAAAAGCCTCCAAAAAGCTCCAGCTTATGAAGAGATTGAGATATTTTTCACTTTCCCTGAGTACAAACTCGTGGACAGAAGGAATTATCCGCAAATTGCAACAGGCAAAAGGAAACACCGGTGCATTTAAATGTATGATGCACGTTAAAATTATAACTATTATTGTTCAATTAGCTTCAAGCCCGAGTCTAAGATGAGATGCCTGAGCCCACACTTGCTGCCCTCCGGGTGTCAGATCCGTGGCATCAGAGGGTCCTTCTTCCTGTTCTTGAAAGCAGGGCCCTTCCCCCAGTCTGGACAGTAGAGTGACTTCCCCGGCTTTCAGCACTCTGGCCTCCTGACTTGCTCATGGCCCTCTTGTTATGCATAGGTGTGTCTGCATGAATGTGGCTGGCATCTTGTGTGGGTGGCCGTCTCGAGTTTCCTCTCAAGCCAGATGAATTTAACAACCCTGCTGCTGAACTGAGGGTGAGGCTTCATTTACAGGATGCGGGACATAGATTTAGCTTGAATTGCTCATCAAAGCGAAGGAAGGGGAAAAAAAGATGAGCAGAGGAGGAGGCAGCAGGGGGAGGGGAGGGGGGGGCTGCACCTGTTTCCCTTGCTGGAAAAACTAAGCCTCAGTAACCAGTTTACAAAGGTATGTAAACATGCAAATGGTCTTTAAAGACCTGTGAAAAACTCATGCGTGCCGTGCTGTGCTGGAGATAAGACTGCAGACACAGCAGCTCGAGCTGAGACACACTATGGGGAGGAGAGGGGCTTAATCCCTTGTAGTTGTATGGGCCTGGGCAGAAGTGTGACCGGGAATGCGCGACCCTCTTTGCAGCGCTCCAGGACCCCCCTGGCGGTCGCACCCCACACTTTGAAGATCCCTGTATTATACTAAGATTTATGCACACCCACATGGGCATGGGAGCGAAGACCAAGCAGAAAAATTCCTGTCCCACATCACCTTGCCGCAAATCCCTCAGTCCGATAGAACAACCCTAGACACACCAATCACAGCAACCGAAGTGAAGCAGGTGATTCATACCCTACCACATAAAAAGGCTCCGGGTCATGATGGCCTACCCTTAGAGTATTTAGCCACATTCTCCACACAACAGGCACCCAGATTAGAGGAGATGTATAAAGAGGCATCCGATAAAGGGGAACTACAGAGCTCGCTACAAAACCTTTCCTAAAGCCAGATCGTGACTCAACATCACTTGCCTCCTACAGACCAATCACATTATTATTGACGGACTGTGAAATACTTGGTAAAACCCTGGCAGATCGCTACACGCAGATCCTCCCGACATTAATACACTCGGATCAATGGGGTTTGTGCCAGGCAGAAACACATCTCATAATATTTGCGATGGTTTCACGTGCAGAACAGGGCAAATGATCGATATCCCCACGTGGCTTTGCTAGTCCTGGAACTGGGGAAGGCCTTTGACAGCCTTCCTGGTCCGATTTATTTGAGTTGCTGTGACAGATAGGGGTGGGTCCCACGCTGTTAGCATATACAAAACTTCTATATACGAAATGATCACCCTGCATACTACTTGGCCGTTACATCTCTGCCCCGTTCCTGATAGCGCGAAGCACGCATCAGGGGTGGCCGTTATCCCCACTTTTGTTCACGTTAGCAATTGAGCCATTAGCCATCCACCTCTGGGAGAGCTAGACAGAGTGGGGCATCCCAATAGCAGACACAATACATAGCGTGTCTCTATATGCGGATGATTTACTGTTATATGAGCGTGAAATCACGATGAGCCTGGTGGCCATCTCGGAAATACTTGCAGACTTTGAAACAGTGGCGGGCCTAAGTGTTAACTGGGCGAAATTCATGGTCTATCCCCTAAGCCCCGACCTCCCTCCACAAGAGATAAACATTGGTGATGTTAGCCTGGGCTGGAGTGTGCAGGCCCCCGCTATCTCGGAATCCGACACTACCACTCCCCCACATACTTATACGGGAGCAATCTCCACCAGGCGGTAGTGGGGATACCAGCCCTAATTGGTGTCTGGACAACCCTACCGCTTGCCCCGATTAATAGAATAGCCTTAGCGAAGATGATAATAGTGCTGCAACTTCTCTACCACTTCGCAAATATACCGGTCATCCCGCCACGCTGATTTTTCCGGGAACTAGATTCCCTGCTCACCTCTCTAATCTGGCACACAGGTAGATGCAGAGTGGCCCTGAAAACATTGCAGTTGCCAACCACTCAGGGCGGATTGAGTAGTGCACTCCGTTCCTACCACTGGCAGGTCTGCCACAAGGCAATTCACATTATACAGCCCAGACCTTGCAGACATGGACAGACTTTTCACTTAAGGAGATCGCCTCTCTATTTGAGGATGGTCAGCTGCCTACTTTTCACCGCCTAGCGGAGGACACTGGGCTCCCACAAGGACAATTTCACCTGCATAGACGGCTGGTAGCAGATTGCCAGCAGCTATAGGACTTATCAGATGGGGAACTACCAACGCACCCAGTCCTGCACACAATCCTCCATATGGGCCCGGGACCACACTTAGTCACCTGGTTATACAAAGCTATCTAGGAGCTTTCGAACAGACCACTCACCAAGCTCCGGCAAACTTGGGAAACATAAATAGAGAGAGCACTTCATGACAAGGAATGGGAAGTCACCCTAGAGTACCCCAAGAAAATATCCCGAAATGCCAGATTTAAAAACATTCCATTAAATTTCCTACAGAGAGCATACCTCACGCCAGAACGGGTGCAGCGATACTATCCAGACACACAATTTCTCTGCCCGTAATGTCATATACCCAAAGCTACTTTCCAGCATATGTTTTGGAGCTGTCCCACCATATAGCCTTACTGGGATGGGATTCACACTAGACTGTGGGAGATTACTGGGATACCCGATATAACCACATGGGAGGCCTGCACGCTCAGAGTGTTCCGCGCCCAGAAATTTGATAAAATACAGGCACGGTCTCCCTCTCTGTCCCTCCTATAAGCGAAGCGTGGAGTTGCCATGCATTGGCATGCCCCTGAGGGACCCCCAAACGCAGCCTGGTCAGGAGCTGTCAGTAAGTGGGGCGCAGTGGAAGAAGATGCACTGAGGAATGAGGTGACACAAGGCGTGCACTGGAGACGCATCTCTGTAGAATGGGCTGAGCTTATCCAGCAATTCCGACAGCATGAAATGGAGAATTAAGTAGATGCAATGCAACAACTTCCCCAGGCAACACCCAACCTCATACACACACCCAGAACACAGGGTATACCCACATCCCAGGAAAGCTTAATGCGAAACACGACTCAAGCCCCATGACAAGCCCCATAGAAACAATACGAACCACCCCCCCTCTGCACTTCCCCTCTATCTCCCCCACCTTTTATTCTGTTCCAGCCACTGACTGAGTTCCAAATTGATCGCCAAGTTAACAAAAACTAGACCTACCCAAGTTTGCACCTGTTCAGGGGTTCACAGATGATATATACTGTCATCTTGATCGCCCATTATTATATACATTTGACAGAGCATTAACTGTACATGTATAGTTGTGAAACACCAAATGTATGATTACTATGCTTAAACTGTTGAACAAATATGGATAAAATAAATAAAAAAAATTGGTATATAAAAAAAATGAAGTCAGTGAATGAACTTTGTTAATGTATCTACCCATGGGACATTGCCTAATGTGGATAGGCACATACAAAATATTTTGTCCCCAGTTTGATATTGATGTGTATGCTTATATAGGGTTGTGTGGCATTAACATGCATGCCAGTACCATGCGTGCATTTACTGGGCATTTAATACCATGTGCGTTGCGTTACTTCGTCGACCTTAACCACGCATATTATATATATACATACACACACACACTTTCACTGAAAGAAAATAAATGTTAAAGTGATGGTATAATTAGGAGAAATGTTCAGTAACAACGTAATGTTTTAAACTCTAAAAACCACAGAAATTCACCAGTTATAGTTATAGTTATCTCAAGTAAGTATAACTCGTGGTCTTAGGTAACTATAACTCGCTCCCCCACCATGCACAGTTTTCTCATGACTAATTTCAACGTAAATGTTGCAGAGATATCATCAAAGATGTGATAAAAGAGGGCATGAGTGTTGTGCTATATGAGGTAATTAGCAGTGTATGGTAAGTTAGGGAATGAGTTATAATTACTTAAGATAACTAACTATAACTTGGGAATTTCTGTGGATTTTAGAATTTAAAGCGTTATGTTTTTACTGAACATTTCACCTAACTATAACATTACTTTAACCTTTTTTTTATTGAATTCCTAGGTTTTAAAAAATGTAAAGTAATATTTAATTACAATACGTTAATCCAACCCCAGAGGCCATGCTTGGTGGGATATTGGCCGCAGGGCCTGGCCTGCATCCAACCCCCCAAAGACAGCCAAACCCATTCTGCATGTGGCCTTCAGCCGTGTGCTGTGGGATGTTGGCCTCAGTGCCTGGGGACCCCATCCCCAGGTGCTTTTCAGCCCAGGAACCCCATCCTCCAGGCCCAGCATTGAAATTAGGGGGAGGGGAACACAATCTCCCTCCATTGGCTGAGTCTTGCACTGGGACCCCGTCCCCGGGGCCTAGCACAATAAAAGGAGGGTGCCCATCATAGTATTGTTGGAAGTTGTTTGGGCTACATTGCTCCCACCAGCAGGGAGCAACTCATAACACTGCTCCCTGTGGGCAAGAGCAATATTTAGATCTGTTTCCAAACAGATCTCAAGGCTGCTCCCTGCTGGCAGAAGCATTTTTTATGCTCCCGCCAGCTGAGAGCAGACTTGGTGTTTGTTCCCACTTGGCAGGAGATTTCAAAATGCTCCCACCAAGTGAGCGCAAACACCGATTTCCCTGCTGTTGTCAGTCATCTGTGTTGTCATTTGAGATGTCATCAGTGTTGTCATTAATGATGCCATAGAACATGAAATGACTGATATAATACGTGAGGTCAGAAGCAGTGCATGGCTGCAGCACAAGTCATACTCAGCTCTGCTAACTGTAACTAGTGAATTTCTGTGTTGTTTTTTAGCTCAAAATGTTAATATTGTCACTGACATTCACCTGAATATAATGTTACTTTAACCTTTGTTTTTTTCAGTGAACTTCTAGGTTCCCAGCCACTCATCGCCTTTGGCAGGGTGGCCACAGGACTGTATGTATTTCTAAAGGGCCGGGATCCCTATGACTAATAAGGCATTGGGGACCCCATCCCCAGGGGTCAAAATATTTTCAATTGGAGGTGTACGTGGGGGCCCACTTCCCGATCCTTTATATACTCTGAGTCTCTTTAGGCCCCGGGGACACTGTTGTGTAGTTCCAAGGAATCCTCAGGGCCTGCACGTTTTGGATGACCTAAACTGAGGGCTTGGTGTCCCAACCGCTTCCAGATTCCCAACACGCAGCTAAATCTGCAGAAGAGGCAACGAAACACAGGTCTTGCCAGGCCAGTCTAAAAGACAGGAACCAATGCTCACTTAGCTCACCAAGCCGAGGCGTACCCAGGTAGAAAACTATATGCTCACAACAACGTTATTTCAGCAGTGTTCTCTCCATGTCTTGAGGAATTGGGACGTCCATTGTGAATCAAAAAGATTAAAATCAGGATCCCTGTTACTGATAGCAGGCCCAAAGGAAGCCCTCCAAAAACGCTTCCTAGTACGGAGAGTATGAAAGCTGGAATTACTCCGAAGATGGTTTGAAAGGTGGTTAAAAGACATGATCCAAGGCGCTTAAATAAGTGTACAATCCCACTCGTATCAGACATATTAAAGATACGATGAACCATTTCTTATAAATGGATTGGGAATTTCCTGCGGACCAAGGCCTGTATCTCTGCTGAAGACCTGGCAACCTGGAGATCAAATGTCTCTTCGGCTAAGGTTAGGGCCACATTTTATTGGAACAACATGGCTTTCAGTCTGCTCAGCGAATCAAACCATATACTGGAAACATTCAATGAAGGCCACAGTGGTGCCTCCTTAACTGTGCGAGCCGGGGGGAAACAATACTTGCTTGCAACAAACAACCCTTAAGTTTGCTGTAACTAGATATGCGATGCCTGGCGCCATCCTGCAACATCCTTGATCATACAGCATTAAATAACTCCCATTTGAAAGTAAATCCAAAACTGGATGAATAACTGCAGTGGGGGAGCCTTTCAAGTAGCAAGATAAGTTCACGTTCGAAGCATTATCGGTGAAGCGAGACCTCCTTACACACTAAAGATCCGCTAAAGCCCTCTCACAGTCTGTACCACTTAAGAAAATGTCAGTGTCCTTATTTCTACACCTAAACCTATACAGTAACTTTCCTGTATGTACCCTTCACCCAACGCTTCATACCTGCCTGCTTGGATGTATCTAAGGCAGCATGGTGTACTTTGCATCTCTACATGCCATGGTCAACTGTCTGTTTTCAGATTATAAACTGAAAACAGATTTGAACTGTTAATGTACCCAGAATGCAGCAATTATAGCATCCAGCTAAAAAGCACAATGGAGTGCCATTTGAGATTACCGATGTTGTAGGATATACAAATCTTGTTCTATTATGTTGATTGCTGAGGAGACAATGCTGCCCAGTGTATAAATGCATGAAGAAATTGTGGTCCTACCATTGTCTACCACAGCCAATGCCTTTTCTAGGTTAATTCCATCAATCTCATGTAATCTCTCAGCAGTATCCTGTTGGGAGACTTTCCACAGTTCATTGTAGATGACATATAAGAAGCGTTTATTATGCAGTCTCTAGAGACCTAGCAAAAAAAAACTAAGGGCCAGATGTAGGAGCCCAAATACCGGTCGGTAACGGCCGAATTCGGCCGTTACCGACCGGTATTTGGTGATTGAGATGTAGGGGCATCATTTTACAGATTCGGTAAATTAACCGAATCGGTAAATTTACCGAATCTGTAAAATACCGAATCGGTATTTTTACCGATTCGGTAAATCGGATTCGGTCCCTTTGGGACTACTGAGTCGGTATTTACGGAATCTGTAAATACCGATTCGGTAATGCCCATTGATTCCTATGGGCTTCAATGCCCATAGGAATCAATGGGCATTACCGAATCGGTATTTACAGAATCGGTAAATACCGAATCTTAACGATTCAGTATTTACCGAGTCTGTATTACCTACATCCCCCCCCTCTATTTTACCACTACTTAAATACCAAATCGGTATGATTCGGTATTTAAGAAGTGGTAAAATAGATTTACCTACATCTGGCCCGTGAATCCATGTTGTATGGCAGAAGGGACAAGTGTTGTTTTACCTGTTGTGATGTTGAGGATTTTAGCCATTCTAGGCACAACTTTCCAACACTGTAAGAAGTCACTACCCCTGGGTCGCCTGTGTGTACACAGCATAAGTCATGTCTATAGATACTAAACCCTCTGGTGGTACCTTTGAATCTTGATTGGTACTTATTTGTGTCGATAGGTCAAACCAACCATCACTTCCAATTGGGAGCTAATGAATTATGTGCACCTCCTCACTAATCAGTGTATCATTTGATATATTTTCAATAGGTTTGGGCGAGGGGATGCATGGTGTTTTCAGGTCTATCTTTTTGCAAACCCATAGCAGGTTGTCTGCTGCCCTGTTCTGTTCAAGAAAATTATCTATAAGGGTATGACGCAAGCTCTAAATAAAGCCTCTGTTCCCTGAACCTGCCACTCTTTCTTCCACTGGATGGATTTTGTGTCTATCGTGCCCCTCCAATAGTCAAAACCTTGTATAGACAGATGAGAGATAAAAGGTTCTGAATATATTAGCTTGGTGTTTGTCAGCATCATTTTCTTTGCAGTATCATTCGTTTGTTCTAACTTATAGTAATATGGCATTGGGTCTGATGTATTGAACCCTGAAAAGTATACACATGTCTGTGCAAATGTGGCAGAACTAACTTTCGGCGGTGTCAGTTTGTACAATTCCCTGTAAGAAAATGCAGCAGATCGTTATAAATCTGAGAGCATAGTGTTTACAGTCTCAATGTCCCAATCATCAGAGAGTGAACTCGGGGTAATGAAATCATTCAATGAAATTTTAAATAGATGTGGAATATTCAAATGTTCAGTAGGACCAAATACATCATATGAAACTTTATCCCAAACTATATCATCTGGTACTGGAACTGCTGTTATGTTCACTAGGGACAAGTCTCTTTCTTCACGGTGTGATGACGTATGATGTTTCAAGACCAAGTTCACAGGTTGCACTGCGAGCATTGTGGGAGGTAATGTCCATTCAATAGTAGGAAAAAGACAGTTCATATACCAATCCAATTTAAGAGGAACGTGATCCCTAATTCAAACCAAAGAGCCACCCAGGGGGACACAAAGTAAGTCTTTTTCAGCCAAAGTTAGAATTGTCAAAAATTTTCTTTCTTGGAAATGGGTGGCGATTGCTCAGGTTCACTTGGATCTGAAGAAAAGTCATCGAAATTGATGAAGTAGCCAGACGTAGTTCGATCTATCTTTGGGAGCTCAGCAGTGTTCGTAGTACCGGCAGTTGCTTCTTGTGAAGGCATATTTATATAAATTTCATTTTTGGGCCGAATTGCAATTTGCGTTTCAGTTGTATTTGGAAGTTGTTCAGTTTCAACAGGTGTAATTCGTACTCCGTACTTGGTAGTCCGGCATCTTGCACAGAGGAATCTTGAAATGTTATTAGTCTTTCTATCCAAAATTCCTTTATAATAGTGAGAGGAGATCTGCGGATACCCAGGATTCCACGCGGCCTGCTGTTGGGAATTGGCCACATAGTGTGGTTTGATCAGATCAGTAGAGACAAATCTCCTTTCTTTTTGCCCGAAAGAGGCAGAAGAAGTACTGTCCTTGTTCCTTGAACTGCCAGGATAGGTACAGGTGTTCTGTAGGATGGCGTAAACTCCTTCTTGTCCATGATGTTTTCTCTGACCAGGTCCCCAATCTTTGGGACCCAGACAGGTCTTGCCAGAACCGGTTTCACTTACCCAGTGGCGGCACGTTTGACTTGGATGTTGCTTTGTAATGCCCAGAATTCATTGAGCTCCTGTAAAATAGCCAAACGATCATTCAATTCAAATGGTTTTACATCCGCCACTGTGCTGGTTTAATCGAGGTCAAGTACCCACATTCTTGTCCCAAACAGGATCTCATAGTGGTATGTCCTCCCAAGGATTTTCTTGGCATATTGTTTAGTTCCCTCTGGACCCCATATAGGTGATTGATACAACTACCTCCCACACTTAATACCCTTGCTGTTAAGGATTGCTTTAGGTCCCGGTTTTTCTTCTCCACCACCAAATTTCCCTTGGGATGGTAGGGGGAGGAGTACTGCAAGGCCATGCCCAAACCTTCCATGGCTTCCCTGTAAGCCAGAGAGCTAAACGCAGGGCCACAGTCGGATTGTAATGTGACAATTGCGTATGTCCCAATGAAGACTCACAAATCCAGTACATACAGTTTAGGCATTTTGAATTTGCTGTGTTCAAATTGCCTTCCTGTGCTGTCAAAATTTGTAATCTTGGCAAAATCAGATTAAAAACAATATGTTGGATTGAGTGATCACTTAGAGTGGTGTACTCTATATGAAAATGCGACATTAATGGGAGCGTTATAATCGTGCACTCAAGTGCCGTTTTAGACCCTGGGCCATGATATGTGTATTTAGGTGGGTTGTCATTTTTGGGCCTTCCGTTAATCACACGCATTCCCTGATATTCCAAGGCTGTTACTAGCTGTTGGCCGATCAGATCTGTATGTGTCTGCTGATTTGAGGACTGTTGCTTTATACTCCAATAAGTATTGTAGGCTGTCAAGATTTCATCTTTGTCAGGAGTATGAAGGAGGTTCGCATTGAAATCTCCGGCCAGAACAATATACAATATTCAATTGGTTCTGCACAACATGAATCCGAAATTGTTTTTCTTAGTAGAGCATTGTTCTTTTCTTTTGGGACCGTTGGTTGTGTATAGCAATTAATCAGTATTACTATTGTGCTAATTCCTTGACCGTAATACGAAAGTTTGATAAGTTGAATACTAGGATCTGGAGAAGTCTGCTGCTCCGATGTAATTTTTAGAGCTAACGCAATATAAACTGCCAGGCCACCCTTTGCTTGGCCATAGGGATTATATATTTCTGCCACTGCTGAGTTGTGAGTAAAATCAACTATGGGGAGGTCTTCAGTGCCCATGTCTCTTGCAAGGCAATTATGTCACATGTGTCACACTCATGAAGGAAAAGACCTTCTTCAAGAAGCTTTTTTTATGCCAGCTATATTCCAGAATAGAATGTGGATTGCATTTTCATGAGTATTACTAATTTTGTCTATTCTTTGTCAGACCGTCTTTTTGTTGGTGAGGGTGCCTGAAAGCCAGTTCCATTGATTAAAGCTTGCTGGTCTGTAATTAATCGGTCCGGGGTTGTCTCTGAACTGCTGCTTCCCTTAGCGTGCTGTAGTACTGAATAAACTTCCTTGTTTGCCAGTGTATTATTAAAGTCTCGTTTTGCTTGATAAGGTTAGAGTTCCATCCATGGAGAGGGATATCGAGGGATTGATGGTGTAGATAATTTTATACCCCAAGCTGCAAATTGTTTGGTACCTTTTAATATTAACTGAGCTACCTCGGCCGACTGCCGTGGGTAGTGTTCCAGTCCAGGTAGGACCTGGCTTGGCAGTTCGGGCTGGACTGTTCCCATGGGGCACAGGGTCAAGACTGATTTGCATATGGCTGGGTTCAAACTGGAATGGCATAGTGAGCAAAAAAATGATGGATTTAAGCCCAAATCTCTGTACTGGGGTGAATGTATGACATTGTTCTGCATTCTGTCCATCAACTGGTGGTTTTGCGCTTGTTTTTTGGCATCCTTCTGTCCTGCGGTAAGAAACTGGACTGCCAACAGGTTGATCGTGCCTATACGGGTTAAATCTGGGATTTCAGCAATATATCTTAGTATGTTACTTCTATTTAGGATATCATGTCTGCCTTGCAATTCATATTCCGGAGTCCAAATTATCTGCTGCTTTGTGCAGTCGGGCTTTGATGCATCTCCTAAGTAATCCTTAGCAGTGCTGTCCCTTGGAATAGAGTTTGTCTGGTTTATAATATGGAATCTTAATTAGCGTTGCAGCTGTTGGTCCTCTCCACCCTCTTTTTGGAGGGCTGCTATTTGTACGGAAGCCTCTGGAAGTGCTGAACAGTTACCCTCTTTTATTTTGTGCTGCTGAGAGCCCGGAGTGTGGTCTGGGATAGTTAGATCTACCGTTGTTGCTGAAAGTGTTTTTACATTCTTAACCAACTAACATAGTACATTCCTGTTGTCCGGTTGAATTGTTTTGAACTAGAAGCAATGGTTGTCGGGTTGGTGAGTAATGTGGGGATAAAGGTACCAGGATGGGCCATTTCTTATTTCCTTCCTTGCCTGTATGTGTCTTGTGTAAGCAAGCTCACTCTATTTACCGACTCATGTGATTCCATTTTTGCTTGGGTGTTGTCATGGACTGTGGCAATCTCGTCGCTGGTTTGCTTTTTATGAACAATAAACAAAAGAATTTTCTTTCTGTGTCACTCAATTAAATTCCCTAATGTGAATTGACCATCTAATGATTACCATGACACAACTTAAAGATTGTTCAAATGTCAAAAAGTAGGTTTAGTTTGTTGGTTTTATTAAAAGGCACTTTTTTCGTCAATATTATTTAAAAGTTTTACAATATATCCAATAAAATGAGAAACGACACAATATTGAGAATGACCAACTCAGAGCATACTATATTGTTCTACACTTTCTGTCTTCTAACATGATGCATCTATACTGTGGCATACAGCAATATTCACATACACAAAATATACAATCAATTATACATAAAAAGATAAAACAATACTAATAATGGTCCTTTTGTCGACGCGTTTCGGTGTCTTTTAAGTTGTTTATACACCTTCTTCAGGACAGATCAGTTAAAAACAATTAATCTTTGATCTAAAATTAAATATATACAGTTAAAATCACAAATACCTGTGTACGTTTCTGAATACAAACACCTATTATTTAATGCATTTTCTAAATTCTAATTCAACTTAAATGTGTCAACTAGTCTGGTCATCAAAGAAATAATTTTTCCTTACACAAATCACCAGTGCATCGGTTTTCATTCATGCAGTGGTGAACCTTATCCTTTACTTCTCAGGTTCTCTTATTCATGGGAGTGTTTATCAACTTCTACCTCCGTTCCCTATGATATTAAAGGCAAGAGACTCACTATCAATATTGAGTTATCCTTATTCCTGATAGACATCCCCTAAGTCCTAATACTTGTACACTTACTTTATGTGAAAGGGGTTTATTTTCTTTTTCCTTTATTTTGTAGGTCCAACAATAGAATAAAAATGTATGTATGAAATAAAGAGATTACTTTTGAGTAACGATATTGTCAAATTCAAACCTTGGTTAAATTTGGATCACAGACCGAGACACAAAAGAAGCAGAGTTCACAGCCCACACAGCTCTCACAGCCCACACAGCTCTCACAGCTCGCACAGCTCTCACAGCCCACACAGCCCACACAGCTCTCACAGCCCACACAGCTCTCACAGCCCACAGAGCTCTCACAGCTCTCACAGCCCACACAGCTCACAGCCCACACAGCTCACAGCCCACACAGCTCTCACAGCCCACACAGCTCTCACAGCTCACACAGCCCACACAGATCTCACAGCCCACACAGCTCTCACAGCCCACACAGCTCTCACATCTCTCACAGCCCACACAGCCCACACAGCTCTCACAGCCCACACAGCTCTCACAGCCCACACAGCTCTCACAGCCCACACAGCCCTCACAGCCCACACAGCCCTCACAGCTCACACAGCCCTCACAGCCCACACAGCTCGCACAGCCCTCACAGCCCACATAGCTCTCACAGCCCACACAGCCCTCACAGCCCTCACAGCCTACACAGCTCACATCCCACACAGCTCTCACAGCTCTCACAGCCATACAGCTCTCACAGCCCACACAGCTCTCACAGCCCAATGCATCTCAGAGTCCACACAGCTCTCACAGGCCTCACAGCCCTCACAGCCCACACTCTCACAGCCCACACAGTACTCACAGCTCTCACAGCCCACACTCCCACAGCCCACACAGTTCTCACAGCCCATACAGCTCTCACAGCTCACACAGCCCTCACAGCCCACACAGCTCACATCTCACACAGCTCTCACAGTTCTCACAGCACATATAGCTCTCACAGCTCTCACAGCCCATACAGCTCTCACATCCCATACAGCTGTCACAGCCCACACAGCTCTCACAGCCCACACAGCTCTCACAGCTCTCACAGCACACACAGCCCACACTCTCACAGCCCACACAGCTCTCACAGCCCGCACAGCTCTCACAGCCCACACAGCTCTCGCAGCTCTCACAGCCCACACAGCCCGCACCGCTCTCACAGCCCACACACCCCACACCGCTCTCACAGCCCACACAGCTCTCACTGCTCTCACAGCCCACACAGCTCTCACAGCCCACACAGCTCTCACAGCCCACACAGTTCTCACAGCCCACACAGCTCTCACAGCTCACACAGCTCTCATAGCCCACACAGCCCACACAGCTCTGGCAAAGATAATACCAGCAGCGAACAAGCACTGGCAAAGACAATAACGGCAGCAAAGAAACTTTGGCGCCAATTGAGGGATCTGCCTGTAATTTTCCTTAAATTTGCTGAACTCCTTCCCTCAACGTTTTGGGGGGATTCGTCAAGCGGTGGCATTTCATATTGTTTTCTATCTGCTATTCCTATCCCTCTGTTTACATTTACTGCTTGCATCCATGTTAAAGGTAGCGCAAAGCGCTTGTAAAAAAGGAGCATATTTACAAGCCCAATGAAACCATTAGCACTATCTCTCTACCAGCATTGAATTCAAGCATGAGAAACACTTTAAAAAGAAGTCTACCATATAAGGTAAAAGATACAAACTGTAAGCACACACAGCTAACATTAAGGAAAAAGATGAAAATATAATTCCTTAATTCACATAGACACTCAGTGTGATGCTTGTCAAAAATCTTAAAGCCAGTCATTTCAGCAAAAAACATTTAGCTTGTTAAATCGTTTTAGGCACAGAGAGTGAGATGACACACACACAAATAGACAGATGGTGTAGGCAGAGATTGAGATGCCACACAGATACAAACAGAGAGATGGTGGAAGGAGAGAGTGAGATGAGGCATGCAAATAGGGAGATAGTGCAGGCAAAGAGTGATATGAGACACACAAAGAGAGATGTGAACTAGTGTTTATAATGTTTAGTTAATGTGTTTGCTATGTGTTATGTTAGTAGTGGTCTATAATATGTCACATTTTTCTTTTCAACAGATTGTAAATATCTACAGAGTCATAATAGATTATGCCTACGAAAGACCGCCAAAAGAGACCTTATAAGAAAGTTTTATTGACTAAGAGGACTCAATTAGAAGATTCATGCAAAGGACAATCTTCAGAGAAAAGAAAAAATGCTCCTGGTAAGCAAACCAAGGAATTTTTAAGGAAATTGTTAAAATGCAGAAAAAGTCAAGAAAGTGTTTCTACGAAGAAAAAACAAGTTGTAACTAGAAAGAAAAAGCAGAGGTCACCAAAAAATGGTATAATGGTACAAGGAGATCATAGTGTGTCTGGTAATCGTAGGAGAAGTCAGTTTATTGACATTCGTAGACGAATGTTTCGTAACAGAGTAGTTTTGAATTTATTAAAAAATCTTAAGAAGTATAATAGGAAAACAAATTTTTACAAGAAAAAGAATAGAATAGAAAAGTTTGTTGATTAGGCTTTTGAAGTGAAGAGAAAGCTGTATATTTTAGTAATCAATAGAGTTCGTACACTAGATAAGGCAATCAATGATTTGAAATCAAAATGTAAGTGGAAAAGAGTAATCAATCGAACTAATTTTTGTGAGTTTTTTTGGGGAGAATGGAAGCATAGTTCAAGTAGTGAGCCATTTTTTAATGAAGAGAGTTACTTTCAGGATAATGATTTGGTGCATGCAGTTGACACCAGTGGTCGAGCATATGAGGTGAAGGACGGTTGTCCAGTTGAAAAAGAAAAAATTGTGCCTAGAAATGAAGATGAGGTGTTAGCTGATGAAGTTTTAGGGAGACGTGCTAAGGGTCCGATGTATACTTGGAATTGTAGTAGTATTTGTAGTGTGCGACAGGATTCTATTAATTTGTTTTGCAATTTCTTACGTACATATAGTAAGAAAAGTCTAAAACAAAAGTTTAAGATGTTACAAGACTTAGATCCTTGCAGAGTGAGGGAAAAACCGGTTTGCATGGTCATTCATTGGCTTGTCTTTCTAGAAAAGTATGTCAGAGTACTTTTCACCATTTTAGGATGTTAGGAGTGCATCAAACTAAAGTGAGGAAAATAGTGAGAAGGTTGTATTATGCAAAAGTCCAGCACTTAGGCTAAAACAGTTAAACAGTGCTCTTTTGCATGGATCTGAATTAGATGTGAAGAAGATTTGTGAAGAAATAGAGTTTTGTTACTTTGGTGAAAAAGAGGACACTGCCGTAAATGATACAGTAATAGAAAGTAATGTCGAAGAGAATGTACAGATTGTAAGTACTCAAAATTTTGATCATGAAATTAAAAAGTTTAAGATCATTTCAAGTGAAAGGCCAAATTTTTCTTGTGTGTGTTGTCGACGAACTCATTATAAGAATCAGACTCGGTTAGTTGATTTATATTTTAAAAGTGAAATGGAAAATAATAATGAATGGAAGGATTTTGCAACTTATTTGTTGGTTGAGAATTGTTTTGATTTGGGTTCTGATCTGCGTATTTGTAAATATTGTTATAATAAATTAAATGAAAACAGAATGCCTGCTAGAGCTGTACATAATAATCTTGAGTTGGTAAAGATTCCGTCTGAATTGATGGGTTTAAATACCTATGAGTGTATTCTGATTCAATGTGTACATCCTTTTCAGGCTATTGTTCGCTTGGAGCCTAAGACAGGGAAATTGCCTCCTTCAGATTTACAGAGAGGAATAAAGGGAAGAGTTGTTTATTTGCCTTTACAAATTAAAGAAATATATTGACACCATTGGCGTAGAAAAAGTGGAAGAGGAACCTCTAGTTATTCTAGTTAATGGCGTTCCTACAAAGAGTAAGAAAATCTGGCAAGAATTAGTGGATGTTAGGAAAGTCAAAAAGGCAACGTTGTATTTAGTAAAAAACAATCAGTACTACAAAAATGTATATGTAGGAGAAGAGGAAACAACTGTAGAAAAGGACAGTGATTCATCAGCTGGACAGATTGAAAAAGTAGATGTGTCTAGAAGTGAACAGATTTATGAGCATTATAGTGTTCATCCTTTGCATTCCAAAGAAGTAATGGGGAATGCTATTGAGTTGTTCCAAATGAAAGAAGCCAAAGGAAGTCCCATAAGTGTATGGGAAGAAAGCTTGGAAGCTCGTTGTTTTCCTCAATTGTTTCCAACAGGTCAAGGTGGAAGATATGATGACCGACCTGTTCGAATTCCTGCGTCGGAATACCGGACTTTAAGATTATTTGCAGAAGATCCAAGATTTCGTCAATGCATTCCATATTTGTTTCATCTTCTGTTTGAGAGTGACTTCTCTGGACTATCCTATGCTGTGAACCATATACTGAAATCTGGAGTACATCTTCAAAATGTTTCGGCAAGGGACTTTATGGATAAAGTCCAAGTGGAAGACAGTATTTTGGAATCTCACCTAATCAATCTCATGGCATGTCAGCGTGGTACGAATGAGTATTGGTACCGTCATCATGGGGAATTGAAATGTATGCTAAGAAACTTAGGAACTCCTACATGGTTTCTCACTCTTAGCTGTGCTGAGTATGCCTGGGAAGACTTACTTGAATTTCTTCGAGAGGCAAATGGAAACATAGAAAATATAGAATTCAAGACACCTGGAGTACTGTGCTCTTTGGATCCAGTTAATGTTTGTAGGTATTTTAATCATCGATTTGAAGCTATGATGTCTTTCATCACAAACAAAAAAAATCCTCCACTTGGAGAGGTTTTGGATTTCTTTTGAAGAAAGGAGTATCAAGCAAGAGGTGCTCCTCACATACGTATGCTGCTATGGATCAAAGATGCTCCCAAATTTGGAACAGATTCGGATGACACAGTGATGAGTTTCATTGAACAATATTCCACATGTGTTGTTCCGAAAAGTACAGAAGAAGACAATTTACGACATCAAGTATTACGCTTTCAAACCCATCGCTGTGGAAAGTACTGTCGTTGAAAGTTCAAATCCAAGGAGAAGTTCTACAGAAAATGTCGTTTTGGATTTCCACGACCAGTAATATATAAAGGAAGACTGAACAATTTTATGTCTTCACTGCGACATACTGTGACAAGAAAATCACCGAAAAATACGTACAACTTGAAAAGAAATGAAGAGTCCAAATACATAAATGACTACAACCCAGTCATTTTGTCCATGTGGAATGCTAACATGGATATTCAATATGTTGCTGACAACTCTATTGCTGTGGCTCAATATGTAACATCTTACATCACAAAATCAGAAAAGACGGAACTGAAGGAAATGTGGGAGGATATTTCGCATGAAAAGAGCCTAAGTAAGAAATTATACAGTTACAGTCTGAAGATGTTGTCGCATCGAGAAATTGGAGCATATGAATGTTCAGATCGGTTATCATCAGCAAGTCTGTACGCCAAATCGAGATCCATCATTTGGGTAAGTCTAGGTCTTGCTGCAACACGAAACCGAGTTTTGAAGTCTGCACAAGAAATTGAATATTTGGCGGAGTTTCAACCAAATAGTACAGATATTTTGAAGACAAACATGTTGGATACATATTATCCAAATAGAAGTAGTCATCTTGAGAACGTTTGTCTCTATGAAGTACTGCAAAGCTATACTTTTAAGAGGAATATGACAGAAGATATCAATAAAGGAGTATATGCTTTAATTGGATGTGAAGGATGTCTGGTGAAACAAAGAAAAGGACATTTGATTAATCATTGTAAATTGAGTTGCGAATCTCCTGATAAAAGGGAATTTTACTATTTAGCTCTTTTGCAACTCTTTAAGCCATGGCGTTCAGAAGAGGAACTACTTGGAGATTTTCTCAGTTTTGAAGATTGTTTCAATGCAACTAAGGATACCATAGAATGTCCTGTATTTTCAAATTATCTGCAAATGTTGAACGATGAAATACAGCAAGAAGCTATCATTGCAGCAGAGATTGCTAGAGACAGTTCTCAAGACAGTCAGAGTTCTGCTTCGTTGAGTCAGGATCCACTAGGAGGACCAATTATCCAAAATGAAGCTGCCACTGCCATGGAAGAGGTGGAAAGAGCCATGGAACAAGCTCAGGAGGATGTAGTTAATTTAGAAGATTTGGAAAATCAACTAAACGTGGAGCAGAAAAAAATATATGATGAAGTCACAGAACAGATTGAGCATGGTTTACGTCATGATAAAAAAGAGTGCTCATGTATGTCAATTGAACCTGTCCGACTGTATGTGAGTGGAGAAACCGGAGCTGGGAAAAGGTTTCTGATTAAATCAATTACTAGTTATCTGCAGAAAAGAACAGAGTCATCACTGTCTTGTGTTGTTACTGCTCCAACTGGGTTGGCAGCACATAGCATTAAAGGGATTACTTTACATTGTTTATTGATGCTGCCAGTAGAGCATGATAATAAATTACAATACCACAAGCTATCTGGAGAAGCTTGTTGTGTAGTTGGTAGAGTCCTGAAGAAAATGAAACTTCTTATCATTGATGAGGTAAGCATGGTTTCAAATGTGATGCTTGCTTTGTGCATTTAAGAATGCAACAAATTCTTAAAACAGAGTATGATGTGTTATTTGGAGGCAAACACATCATTGTCTTTGACGATCTACTGCAGCTAACTCCAGTGAAAGGACAACCAGTGTTTAAGATGCTTACGCATGAAGATACAAGAAAGTGCCTAGGAAGCATTGGAAATGTGAATGTCTGGTTATATTTTAAATATGCAGAACTGCTTCAAAACATGCGACAGGCAAAGGATGAAGATTATAAAAATATTCTACAAAATGTAAGAATTGGAAAAGTAACTGAACATGGCAAAGAAGCTTTACAGTCACGATTAATTTCAAATTTGTTTCAAAAGGAAAATATTCTCCCAGAGATTATTTAACAGAAAGTTGCTGAAAACAAAACTGTAATATGCTTGATGTCAACTCTTCGAGAATGTTCAGTCTTCAACAACAAAATGTTAGAGTTAGAACATCAAGAGATTGTGAAACTGGAAGCTATTGATAAAATAGAGCACGAAGGAGTTACTATTGTTTTATCAGAAAAGTTGAAATCAAAGTTGGATTCTTTAGAGAAGACAATTTCTAAAACTGCTGGTTTTGAAAAGACTCTATATGTATGTTTAAATTGTTGTATAATTTTACAACGGAATTTAAATGTGGAGAGAGGTTTAGTAAATGGAGCAATGGGTCATTTTGTTGATTTTGTGAATTACCGAAATAGAGGTGGAATTGAATTTATAAAAATTAAATTTGATGGTATTGAATATGTACAACAAATCAGTCGTTGTTCTGCCCGATTTTTGCTTGTGAAAGATTTATATGTCCGCAGAAAACAGTTTCCTGTTTCTTTGGCATATGCAGTGACTATTCATAAATCTCAAGGTTTAAGTGTAGATAGTGTTTTGCTGAATATTGGAAGTTCTGTCTTCAAGGGGGGTATGGCATATGTTGCTTTATCTCGAGTCAGAACTTTATCTGGATTGTACTTGATTGATTTTGATGAGACAAAGATAGTGCAGATCTAAATTGTGTAAAGGAATATAATAGGTTAAGAAGAGAGTATGCTCCAAATTTACCTCAATATCCTCTATTTGAAAAGCGTGTAGTAGGCCGAAAAAGAAGAAATGAGAAAAATTGTAGCAAGGCTGTAGCAAAAAAAAGAAAACTAGATGAACCAGTAATTGTAAGCAGAAACAAAGAGGATTCTGTTGAAGATATTGTTGGATTTCAGTTTGAGAACAGTTCTGGTGTCAACTGCTATGCTAATGTATTGGTTAATGTTGTTTTTTTTCTCCAAAGTTTGCAAGAACAGATTGTTGAAAATCGGGATCAAAGTTTTTGATGTTTGTTGAATACTGTGTTTGAGAAATGTAGCAGTGATAGAACAAATATAGAAAGTGTTTCTGATATTCGAAATGATTTAGACATATGTTCTGGTATAACTCAATTTTCTCAGGATATTCAGCAAGATTGTCAGGAATTTCTAATGTACATGCTTGTTGTATTGCAAGAGGAAGGTATAGATGTTGAAAATATTTTTGGCCTTTCTTATACATGGCAACATGTGTGCGATAATTGTTCCTTTTCAAGTAGTAGAACAGTAGATACCGAAAGATTTATATATTTGACTTTACCAGACTGCAAATCAGTGTCTTTTAATAATCTAGTTAGAGCAGCTGATCAAAACATGGTTTGTACCCAATGTAACTGTGCAATGCTATCAACATTATTTATACAAAGTTATGGACAGTACGTAATTTTAATGTTCCAACGATGTAGACCTGATGGAACTAAATTAACAACTTTAATTAAAAATGTTGTGGCTTCTCAATTATCAATTTCAGGAAGAACCTTTGTAACAGTAGCAATTATTTTCCATGATGGTCCTTCAACAACATCTGGACATTATACAGCTTATTTAAAATGTCAAAACGGTTGGACTTATTGTAATGATACTGTTTTGACTTTCAAAAAACGTTTGCCTTTTGACTTAAAAAATTCTTACATAGTGTTTTTACAACCTAAATTTTAGGTAAAGTAATTGGCCTAGAAAGATTGGAGCAATTAATAAAAGTTAGTCATCAGGATACTATATGATGTTCAGATTCTTATAGTTTACTGGTTGTTTAAGGTTTTATGGACATGATACAGATCCTTGGGTGGAGATATAAATATTGTTAGGTGTTACGAAAGACATTGGAGCTTTTCATGCAGAAGGTCGGGAAATGGAAGGTCAAGAGTATTATTAAGTATTTTCCAAAACAAGGAATTTTTACGTACTATTTGGCCATGTGGGAAAGTACATCAATGAAAAATGAGTTTCTCGGGTAAATGTTGATAATATATGTTTTTACATAATTTTGTAATGATACTCAATTGATTTTTAAACAACGTTTGCCTTTTGACTTAACAAATTCTTATCTAGTGTTTTTAGAACCCACATTTTAGTGAAAGTAATTGGACAATGAAGATTGGAGCAGTTATTAAAAGTAAGTGTGTTGTTCAAAATTAGTTTGTGAGTGAAAGTGATCAAGATAATTAGTAAACTGGTAGTTGTCACAGAGGTAGTATAAGTGTATCACATAGTGAGTGATATCAGTATTATAGGAAATGTTTATCAAGAGTAAGTCAGAGGTGTAAATATAATTTTTGTTAGATGATGAAATAGATGTTGGACTTTTCATTCCGAAAGTCGGGTAAATGGAAGTTTAAAACTACTAATAAGTAATTTCCAAAAAGAGGACTTTCTGTATACCATTTGGCCATGTGGAAAGGTATGTAAATGAAGATTACGTATTTCGGGTAAATGTGGTTAATATATGTTTCTATATCACTTTAGTTCAAGAGTATAATAATGAGATACTGTATCTTAGAAATTGCTGTTTGGAAGAAAACATTTAAGATATGTTTTTTCTACGTTTTATGGTTTTTTTAAACACAATCATTTTGATTGTGGTTTCTTTTGCCCGCTGTGATATGATGAGTAGTATTGAACTCACTGTTTTTAGTGAAAATCAATATATTCTGAGGTAAGTACAACTAATAAAAAATACATTTTCATTACTTTTTTATTTCTGTTTCTCTCTATCCTTCCCTTACTGCCTCTCTCTTAACCTCACTGCTTTCATTCCTTCAGTTTCTCACTCCCTCTCTCTTATGTTCACTCCCTTTAACTCATCCACATTTTGTCACTGACTTTTTTTTGCTCTTTCACTCAGTCCCCTTCTCTCACTCTTTTCTTCTCTCCCTCTATTTCCTCACTCTTTTACTTTTCTTGTCTCATGCTCACTTACCTTTATTCATCCTCTATCACCTCTGTTTCGTCAAACTTACTGTCATTCTTTTACCCTACGTCACCCCTGTCCCTTTATTTTGCTTCCCATACTTATCCTCATTCCCTATACTTCACTTCCCTTCTTCTTAGTCTTCTCACCCACTCATGTTAAGTCAGTCCCTCTGTTTCACTCCCCTTCACCTCTCTTTCCTTCCTTTGCTCACTCACTAATTCCTCTTCTGTCACTCACCTAACTGCACTTCAAATACACCTTCATAAAACTCCCTGTGTCCTCTTACTTTCTCTGTACTTTTCCATCACTCCCTCTCTCTTAGACTCACTGTTGTTAACGCACCTGCACTAATTCCCCCTTCCCTCTCCCTCATTTTCCTTCCCTAATTCCTCTTTCCTTTTTCTCCTGTTTTGTCTCTTGTATTGTGAATAATGTACTATAACTGATTTGTTTTTTCGTTTCCACAGATATTTCATTTATAAGGTAAGTACGACTGACCCAAAAAACCTTTCTATTTCTCTTTTTGTCTATCCTTCCATCGCTCCCTGTCTCTTAGCGTGACTCTCTTCATCACCTCATTCTGTCACTCCTTTTCCCTCACCTACACTACCTCATTTTCCTTTTTTTGATCCCTCACTGAGTGTCCTTCTATCACTCCTTCATTCACTCTCTGTGTGTAGTCAATCACTCACTCCCATTGTCTCACACTCACTCGACTTTATCCACCCTCTATCATTTGTCTTTCTTCAACTTCACTGTCCTTCTCTCACTCACCTCTCCCTTGTTTCGTTAGGTTGCTTCCCACAGTACCCTTTATTCCTATCCTTCATTCCCCTTCTGCTTTCTTGTTTCCCTCACTTACCTTTTCGCAGTTCATCTGATTTACTCCCTTTCACCCCTCATTCCTTCTTTTGCTCCCTTACTCATTAACCTTTCCTCACTCACCTTACTCCACTTCACTTACTCCTTCTGTCACTCCCTTTGAACTCTGACATCCTCACTTCTCTTTCTTCACTGTCTCTCTGTTAGCCTTACTTCCTCTGTCCCTTCACTGTCTCATTGCCCTTCCCTTTCACTCACTCTCTTTAACTCACCCACACTCCATCACTTGTCTTTCTTTGTTCCCTCACTCAGTCCCCTTCTCTCACTGTTTCCTTCACTCCCTCTGTGTCCTCAGTCCCCTTGTCTCACGGTCATTTGCCATCTCTCTTTTGACTGTGCTATGTCTTCCTTTGGCTGTTCCATGTTTCTCTCTGTGTGTGCCATCTTACCCTTTGTCTGCACAATATATACTTGTGCCTGTGTCATCTTACTCTCTGCTTGCACCATCTCACCTTCTACTTGTTCTATCTCACTCTCTGCCTGCACCATTTTACCCTCTACCTGTGGCATCTGTCCCTCTGCGTGTGCCATCTAACTTTCCCACATTTTAATCTTCTTCCTTCTTTCTTGTATTGTGAAATATACATTGTATGCATTACAATTTATTTTTTTCTTGTGTTTTACAGATATTATATATTTTTTTTTAATTTCCTTAACTTTTTTTTATATCTTAGAAGGTAAGTATAACAAATAAAAAACTTTTTTTGCAATAGTGTCTAAGTTTTTATTATTTCTAAGGTAAGTATGAGAAAGAAAAATAAGTTTGTTATCACTCTGTAATTGTGACAGAATAACTGCCTCACTCTTTCTCAGTCCCTTGCTCTCTCTCTCTCTCTCTACATATCTCTCCCTGACACTTAATCTTGTATGTTTTCTCTTTCTACCACTCCTCCTCTTTACCTCAGTCAGTTTCTTTATTTTTTTGTGTTTGATCTTATTTTCCTTCCTTCACTCTGTTATCCATTTCTTACCTGTTGGTAAGCCTTCCACTTTCCCCAGTGCACTTCCTTGGTAAATCTAGATGTAGGTGGCACTGAAAACAGTGCCACAGGCCTTTAAGTATTCGATAGTTACCACCAAATACTATTCGGTGGTTAATAACGAATTCCTGTGTACATGCACATCTGTGCATGTACATGTGTGCCATGTGGCACACATACAAGCCGTAAGAGCATGTATGTGTGTGACATGGCACACAAGTTAGAATCAGGGGTGCAACAGGGTGTCAAAGTGATAACCTGTCCCCCTTGACAATTCAGTTATTTTACCAAATTGGTATTTACTGGTTCGGTAATTGCCATTGATTCCTATTGGCCTCAAGGCCCATAGGAATCAAAGGCAATTACCGAATCGGTAAATACCGATTCGGTAAAATGACTGAATTATATAGATTTGGTAATTTCAAAAGAGAAATTAACTACATCCCATTTACCTACTCTTAAATGTTGAACAGGTATGATTTGGTATTTAAGAGTAGGTAAATGGAGATTACATATATGTGGCCCATTGAGTTGTAACATATTTATATACATATGTTACATTTCAGTGCTTTGGAAGTACTACAGTATACTATAGGTAAACACACTATAGATTTATGCTGTACCACATCCTTATAGTTTTGCACTTTTACATTTACTATAACAAACTTTTACATACAAACATAGAAATATAGTTCTTTTTTTGACCAGTAGAGGTAGTTCTAAAAAGAACTGGGTTTTTTTTGTATTTTTTTGGTTGCTAGAAAAACGGTGTAAAAAAATGGAATTTATAACCAAAACAATTGTTCAACATGAACAAACCATGAAAAATAAAGAAAAAAATTATTTGGTGCACTTGTGGCTCCTGTTTTTTTGCAAAATAACTTCTACGGACTGTTGTCCAAAGGCAACTAATTTATTGCACTGTATGCACTGCATCATTAGATTTTTCAATTCCGGCTGGATATTGGCAATCGTGGAAGCTGCATTGGTGGTGCTGTTGAAGTACTAGGAGCAGAGCCCTGCTCTTCACATCTATGCACCACAGCTCTAGCCCAATTGTTAGGGTGCATATTCTTAACATGGCGTTCCATGCTATAGGTTCCAAAAGAGTATTTTTTATTTGGATTGCCTCTTGACAATACTGTGTCACAGATTTTGCATCTGACATGCGGTGCATTGACTTTCTTCAAACCTTCTGGGAATGAAAAAAACTTCCAGACTATGGACTCTTTTTTAGATGGATGGGGGTCCTCTTCCACAAATTCTTCTAAAGAAGAATGTTCTGATTCCTCACGTTCAGCCATTTCCAAACAAGCCAGGAGCTGTTGAAAGTAGATGTTGCTTCTCTGAAAGCCAAAGAAGAATGATGAACATGGGAGGGGTCTGTCTACAATTGGAGTAGGAAGTATTATAAAACAATAGAATGTCTTGTTTTCAGGTCACATGGTTAAACATAATCTTACGGAGCGTTTACGGAGCGCTTACGTAAGCTTACGTAAGCTTACGGTGCGTTTACGTATTATTTACGTATTATTTACGGAGCGGTTACGTCATCTTACGATGCGCTTACGTAATACGTACCCTCGCGAGATTTATAATTGCTTATAAAACTTTCGGGGGTAAGAGCTTTAAGCTTTTACGTTGCGCGGACGGAGCTCTTACGTTGCGTGCACGTGCGACGCACCCTCGCGAGATTTGTTACTACTTTAAAAAGTAATATACTGTTGTTAAAAGTTTTAAAAAAACATTTTCTACATTAAAGCATTGTCTACCTTTAAAATCAACGTTAAAAACGTAGATATTATGTTTTAGAAATTTTAAAAAATTTGTCAGGGTAAGAGCTCAGAGCGTTTACGGTGTGCTTTCGGAGCGCTCACGGTGCGCGGACCCTGTAATTATATTTAAAAAAACTTGAAAATAAAAATATATATATTCACTGAAAAAACTATAGGTTTGAAGCCTTACATAGTTAGGTATTAGCAATTAAAACACCTTGCAAATTCACTGAAAAAAACATAAGTTTCAGGTCATATATAGTTAGGTATTAGCATTTAAAAAACCTTGAAAATTCACTGAAAAAACCATAGGTTTCAGGTCATATATAGTTAGGAATTAGCATTTAAAAAAACGTGTAAATTCACTGAAAAAACCATAGGTTTCAGGTCATATATAGTTATGTATCAGCATTTAAAAAAACATTGAAATTGCTCCTATATAGTTAGTTGGACTAACTATATTTCGCGCACCCGCAATCCACTGCTGATGATGTCACCTATTACATCATTCATGACATGGTCAGTGACATCACTGATGACATCTCAAATGACATCACTGATGACATCACTGATGACATCTCAATTGACATCACTGATGACATCATTCATGTGATAACACGATGCACCTCCTCACACTCTAATCTAACCTTTGATACACCCAGTCTTAAATACAAACTACCATTCTTGAAACCATTGACACACCAATACCAGTTACTACATACGCACTCACTGATTCCTAGGTCTACACACACATCCACTCATTCACCCATACAATCACTCATACATACAGTCACCCATCAATACAATACTATAATATGCACTTATACACCTATGGAGACACTCACACACTTTCACTCATCCATGGACTTTCTCACACACCTAGTCAGTCATGCAAAGAATCAATTGCACTACCATTTCCTCATCTATACAGTTATACACACAACACCTTACTTATTCAAACATATACTAACACATACTTACTCTCTTAAACAATCACTGATACAAGTACACATTGATCCATACAGCCACTTGCATAATCACTGACTCTCATGTATAGTCATTTATATATACCAACTCTCACATGCACTGTGTTTTACATATGTACTTACTTGGACATGTAGCACTGAGATATACATTCACTCACCGACACACCAATGCACACAGTAAACCGCCCATACAGCTGTTTCCATATGCACTCATACACCTAGTGAATCAACTGCTCACACATCTATGCACAGAGTCACACACCTCCCAGTCACCCACACACACTCAGTCTCACATACAAATACTTGGGCAACCAATCAATGACCCATATAGCCACTCATATAGCTACTGATCAACACATACAGCATCTTACACAACAACAGACATACTGATGCACACATTCAGACAGTTTAGTCACTAACCCATGCATTCAGTAAGACACATTTAATCACTCACTCATACAGTCAGTCACACGCCTACTAAATCCTTCATCCAGACACTTATACATCTACTCATTCTTCAATATGTAAAACATATTTAAACTTTACAGAAACACACAGTCACTGGATGATGTCATCAGTGATGTCATCAGTCATGTCAATTGAGATGTCATCAGTGATGTCACTGACGATGTCATGAATGATGTAATATGTGACATCATCAGCAGTGGATTACGGGTGCGCGAAATATAGTTAGTCCAACTAACTATATAGGAGCAATTTCAATGGTTTTTTAAATGCTAATACCTAACTATATATGACCTGAAACCTATGGTTTTTTCAGTGAATATATATATATATATATAATTTACTGAGGACTCGATGACCATGAAAAAGCCTTTTGTGTCTTATCGTATCTTGTTGGCTGCGTTCCTTGAGTGTGGTGTAAGTTTTCTATTGGTAATTGAACCAAGGGGGTTGGCCTACCTTTCCTGCCAGCACCAGCAGCAAGAGCACATGAGAACAGTGACCTTACTGTTTAAAAATTAACTGCAAGCAGCGCCTGGTACCTGACCAAACAAGGAATTAATTTTAACCAAGGATGCCTGTAAATATCTTCAGTCCTTCCAAAAGAACAAAGAAAAATAAGGCCCAGCCTGTGTAGAGGTCAGATCCCTAAACAAACGAGGTTGGAGGACTCTGTGAGCCCGAGAGTCCCCCCCAGGTAAAAACGTTGGTTACTAAGTGATGATCTCAGGTATCGATGCGGCCCATAGCGAATGACAAGTAGCTGAGTGAAGGGCCTTTGAACTCGGGTCAAATGATTACTGTTGCACATGAAGTTGAATAGTAAATCAGTGAGTAATTGTTTAACCGTGAAAGCAATAGCAGTAAAACAGGTTCAAATGCAGAGGAATTGTTGTTTGCTAAATGTGCTACTACAAAAACTGTTACTGAGAATACTAACATGTTTAACCAACTCAAAATGGCACTCAAAAAGGAGATTACAAAAAGCTAGGAGATTATAACATTAGAAAAGTATATTCAAGTGGGGAGAGTCCCCAAAGGACTACATATGTTTACTATACCAAACTGCCCTGATACAAGGCCAGAAATGCTGGTAGAATGAGGAGAGAAAAATGTGCAATGTTCTAGGAATGTGTTATTCATTCTTATTGAATATGCCAAGATAGATGTTGAAGATTTACTTAAATCTATTAAGGAGTTGGGAAATAAAATTCAAACAATAACACAACATGAAGAAAAGTTACAAATTTAGGAAGTATATGGAGAGCAAACTGGATAAGCATGAGGCAGAAATAGAAGCGCGAAAAACCAAAAACATTTATCAGAGATGAGAAAGATTATGTAAAATGAACTATATACACATTTACAAAATGCTTTGACAATTAAAAACAAACAATACACATTAGGACATACAGTGAGAATCTTGCCACCCAATGAGTAAATAAGTGAATCAGATACTGATATCAGTGAGGGCACATCGGAAGCAAGAACATAAACTACTTTTTAAGAAGAAATGCAATTGATGTATATTTATTTATTTATTTATTTATGTGCTTCTATAGCGCCTGAATAGATCCCCGAAGGGATATCTCTGCGCTTAAGATGGAACGAGCGTGCTTAAACCCCGGGCCAATCATAAACATAAAGGTAAGACACAAGCTGAATTAAATGGTGGTGAAGAGATGGGTTTTGAGGTTTTTGCGAAATGATAGATTTATATTGATCTATAAACATCAAAAAGAAGAGGCAGAGGATGTGGTTGAGACAGAGGCCTACAAATAACCATACAAAAAACACCCAAAAACCAGAAGAGGATGTAGGAAAACAAACAATGTCATCTTCGCAATCACAAGAGAACAAAAGTAATGTTACTGAACCTGAAGAGAATTTATTGGGGAATTCATCTCATTATGAACCAACAAAAGATGAGATGAAATTATTGAATAAAGAACTGTTTTTATGCCCAGAATTTGATTTGGTAAAGATGAGACTCAACACATATAAATGTGTACCTAACATTAAATTAGTAAAATATTTTTCAAAGGAGAAAAACCAAAGAACAAAGAGAAAGAAAAGGCGGAGAATATATAGAAAGAGACAGATCTTACTATTGAACAAACATCAGACTTGAAGACCCTATTTGATCTCATGTATGATTTAGATGATACAGACCTCACAGGAACAGAAGTACTGGAACATCCTGAAATAGACACTAATAAACATAGCTATAGTAATTTCAAACCTAAATCCAAGTCCAGTCCCATTTTAACACCTAGCAATAAAATGGACACCTTCTATGAATTAGTTATAACGGATTTCGATGTATTGAGAAAGAAGAGAGAAATGACAAAAAAGAAAACTTGAGCACATGAGACTAAAGGGCTCTGGCACATATGCATACTAATATTATAAAGAGAGAGCCCAAACCTTTGAGGCGGGTAATCTCAGTAACCACAGCACCAATCACAACACCCAATACAGCGTTGGAAAGGGCAGTTGCAGCAGAAGGACATAGGCTATGCAGACGGATAAAAAAATGTATTAGAAAAATTGCAAATAACTACATCATCCAGAAGGCCAAGGGCCAAAATAACATCAAACAGGAAATGATGTAATAATGTGACTCACTATATTGAGACTGAGAGCCTAGAGCCAAATTGATCATGAACAAGGGATATGCTATCCCGAAAGGCGTAGATTTGTGCCTGCCTGCTTGAGAAACTCCATGCTGTGAGGATTAAATAAAAAAGCACATAAGTGAAGACAAACGCGAGTTCGTCTCCTTTTTCTCCCAGCTGGGGGAATTGGTTGTGGATTTAAATGCGGCGTGGTTCTGCCGCAGGGATTTACGAACCGGCGAGAGAGCGCTGCAAATTCTGGCAAAAAGAAACCGAGGGGTATCAATATATATATATATAACTATATATATATATATATATATATATATATATATATATATATATATATATATCCATACTAGTATTATAAAGAGAGACCCAGTTGGCATGAAGTGAGGAACGTAGCACACGCCCCCAGCGTGCCCCTTGATACGGCGCAATTGCGTGATTGGCGCTTCACATTGCATGAAGGGCGGACACACGCCCACAGCGCGGACACACGCCCACAGCGTTTGGCACGCCCCCAGCGTGTCCCTTGATGCGGCGCAATTCCGACTCACATGGCATGAAGGGCGGAACGTACCACACGCCCCCAGCATTTGTCACGCCCCCAGCACACGCCCACAGCAGAACGCAGACACGCCCACAAGGGACTACTTTGCTGGCACGGTTCTTTTACCTTTTAAATGTATATGGTGGCCGTCTGCATAGCCTATGTCCTTCTGCTGCAACTGCCCTTTCCAACGCTGTATTGGGTGTTGTGATTGGTGCTGTGGTTACTGAGATTACCCGCCGCAGTCTACCGAGGCACAGGAAAGCAGAAAATCAAACATGTAGAACTCAAAAAGGGGGCAGGGTAGAAGCACCGTGACCCCCTAGGCCTGGTCAGGGGGTCCCACAACGACCCCATAGGCCCCACTTTTCATTATTTTTTGTTTGAAAAATCGCGGGGGTGCGGGCACCGTGCGTGCACAGTACGAGTACCGTACGAGCACCGTGCGCGCACCGTGCGAGCACCCCGTGATGAAAACAGTAAATTAGGGTGCATATTTTTTTTTTTTAAAGATGCAATTCTAATGGTTCAGAAAAGATCATTGAAAGGAACATTTTACATGAATAGCTGTTATATTGAAAGCTCTAACAAGCTTCCTGGGTTTATTTGCAACTTAGTTTGATGAACTTTTCAAATCTGTTCTTAGGTGGGAGTTTCCATGGTAACAGGTTCAGTGAGCAGTAGGTGGATGGGTGACTTTTATATGAGTTTGAAAGTGTGGGAGTGTAGAACCAATTGGAATGTTAGTTTAGTTTTGAAATAGTGTATGAAGTAAGTTGATTGGTTAAGAGCAGAGATATCTGCGAAGAACAGTGGGAAACTGCCATTTCTGCTTCCAGTCTCTGAGGTGCAGATCAGGGATTCTCTTTAAGAAAAGCTGCAGTGTTTTTTGACACTGTTCTCTTTTTTCAAAAGCGATTTTCAAGGTGAGTACTGGTAGCAGTATTGGGAAGCATAAGAAACATATTGGGCTTTATTAGTGTTGGTTTTAAAAAATAAGTGAGGTTTCTGCATTGTATTATGTTTGTGTGTTTTTCGAATTTTTGGTGTGGTGTTGGGGCCTGGCCATGTTGCTGGGGGTCAAGGTTACATTTTGAATCCAGGCAGTGTGCTCAGGCCTGCACCCAGTAATGTAGTGCATATTGAAATGGGCTATGTTCTGTTTGACAAATGATTTACCATGTTTAATGATTTTTGGAGAAATGTGTGGTTATAATATTTTTGAAAAGGGTCACATTTTGCGCAATGTTTAACATGGGTTTGTAAATATGCCCCTTTTTTTCTGAAATACATCTCTCTTTTTCTAGATTGTTTCTTGTGCTATGCTCAAATGTTGGTATATCGTGTTTTTATTAAATGTGACAGAAAGGGATTGTAAATATGCTCCAATTGTTTGTCCCTGCCTGGACAAGGCCTCAAAATCTTGAATTAAAACATTATTGAGGGCAGGGATGTCAATGGATTGTGCTGATTTTTGTGTGTTTTCTGAATTTTTGGTGTGGTGTTGGGGCCTGGCCATGTTGCTGGGGGTTAAGTGTATATTTTGAATCCAGGCAGTGTGCTCAGGCCTGTACCCAGATTGCCTTGCTTAGATATATTATGCCCAGGGGTAGTGAGTGGTGCATATTAAAGAGGAGCATATTTACAAGCCCCTTGGTATAAATTGAGATAGAATATAGAAAAAAAGGGTATATTTACAAGCCTCTTCTGTACCACTCACTACCCCTGGGCATAATGGGTGTAAGCAAGGCAAACTGGATGCCAGCCTGAGCACATTGCCTGGATTCAAAATGGATCCTTGACCACTCACTACTCCTGGGCATAATGGGCGAAAGCAAGGTTAACTGATTGTAGGCCTCAGCACATTGCTTGGATTTAAAATGGACCCTGGGCCTTCACCCCCAGCAACATGGGTAGTCCCTGCCTGGTGTATTAATGATTAAGAGAAGCACACCTGTTTTTTATATTTTGAAAAGGATAATTTGGTTAATTAGCTTTTTTAACTAAAGCGTGCAACTGAGGTGGCACGTTTGTCCTAACCGTGCCTACTCTGAACAACCTATCTTAAGTGTGGAACACACTTAACCTCAATGCACTGTTGCTGTTGTGGTTCAAAAGGACACCACTTTGTTTTAAATACACTTTATATGAAAATAATATTCAATCTTTTTCATTTAGAACTGTTTGAATTTTTTTCAAAGAATCACAAAATTAAACATTCATTTACATTTTAACATCAACATGAATTTGTTAAAATCACAAATAACAATACATTTATGACACAGTCACAAATTTTAAACATCAATGGCGAATGATCTTCTCTGTGTCCAATGCATTTAGAGCTCGTGGAGCTCTTCGTCTGGGGCCTGAAAACTGAGATTAAAATGAAACATTATTTTATTTTAGCTCTGTGATTACAGAGATGTCGAGAATTCTCAATGTACTTAGCAAACTGAAAATAGAGCAACATAGGAAAAATGGTGAAACTCAAGGTGAAGAAAAGAACCTAATCCCCCACCACTTTGTGTATAAAAAATGCCTCTCATACTCACTAATGGGTAGAACAAAACCGTTCAGTGTCCTGCATCAAAGATAGGGTCTTATGAAAATCAGTTCACAATAAACACAAAAATAACAGAGGAAACCTGACCACCAGCTTACCTTGGTGCCAAATGTAGGTTGTTTTATACAGCAAAAATCTTCTACCACGTCTTTAACACGCTCACAAAGACCGCTGTTCCAGTAACTGGCAACAAAGTAAAAAAACAGACTTACTACCACAGGACTTCGAAAACACTCATGGGTCAGTCGATCAAAACTTCTCTCAACCCTTACCTTTCAAAAAGTAATCACTTCTCTTCTCGACGTCACCCTAGCGCTGCTCAACCACTTCACCAAACGGTAACCACCTCAAGCACAGGTACCGCGGTGTCACATAGTAACATGGGAAATCCAAAACAAAAAACGGACTAACCAGACCACGTAAGGAACACCAACTCAAAACAATACTCTATCTGAAGTTGTTCCAGCTAACTCAAACCGAGACATCATATGCTTAATAGCTCGCGCATATCAAACCTCTGAAGCAAAAACAACTCGAAGAAAGGGTCCGATGAAAGTGCGGGCGCCATCTTGGAAAGGTGTGTATACCAAAACTCCTCAATCGCCAAGAAAACAATGTGTAGAAGACAGGGAAAGGTGAGAAAGAACAGAAAACTAAGAGGGTTACAAATGAATACACCTGGAAAATTATACAACAATACAAAAAATCATGATGACTAGACTGGATCATGTTTACAAATTATTTACAAAATACAAACGGCAACCTTATTAGCAGAACCACAGTGAAAAGGTCACAGAAAACACGTAAGATGTAAGATCTATTTTTTCATTGAGTCCTAGTGGCTCTTGTGTTGTATGGATTCTTATCCAGTATATCTCTCTCTGGAGGAGGGATCTGGTGAGATCGACCCCCTTGTGAATTTTAACTGTTTCCAGTATGGAAAACCTGAATTGGGAAATGTTATGATTGTTATCTGACCAATGTTTTGCCAGAGTGCTTTTGAAGTTTTTGTTCCTGATCGTACTTTTGTGTTCAGAGATTCTGGTTTTACGTTTCCTTTCTGTTTTATCTGTGTATAGTTTCCCACAGGGGCATTTTATGTAATAAATCAAATTTTTAGAGTTGCAATCTCCATCATAATGCAAACTCATTTCTCGTCCAGTTTGTGGATGGTGTAACACATTGCCTTCAATTACATTGGAACAATGCACACAATTATAGCATTTTTTCATTCCCTTTTGGTTAGCTTCTGCTTGTCTTATAGGTGTAAGTAATAACTCCTTTATATTTTTAGATCTTGTAAAGGCGAAGATTGGCATATTGGCAAAAATACCATTGAAGTCAGTCTCATTCTGTAATAATTCCCAATGTCTTTTAACAATGTTCTTGATTTTCTGGGATGAAGTAGAAAATTTGGAGACAAAACATGTCTTTTGCTCGATTTTTTTGGTTTTTGCTTCAGGAGATTATCTCTACTGCTCCTCTGTAGCCTCATCTTTGCTTTATCCAAAACATCATCAGAATATCCCCTTTTTTTGTACCTCTGTTGTTGTTCAATCAAATTTACTTCTAAGGCTTCCTTTGTCGAACAAATTCTTTTTATTCTCATATATTGAGAGACAGGTAAATTGTTCTTGAGATTTTGAGGATGAAAACTATTGAAGGATAAAGAATTGTTTACATCAGTCTCTTTTCTGTAGACTGTAGTCTTAACTGTTGGATCTTAAATATTAACCATTACATCCAAAAATGGTAATTCTTTGTCACTGATGGTATGTGTAAATTCAATTTGGTCTATGCACTGGTTGAGTTTTCCAATTTCAGTCTCTAGGCTCTCCTTGGAGCCACACCATAGTACAAAGATATCGTCGATAAAGCGACGATATATGATCGCTTGCTCTTTCCAAGATTTGTTGTTGAACACAAAATCTGCCTCAAATTTCGCCACGAAAGTATTAGCGTACGCGGGAGCTCCCGCAAATCCCATTGAGGTACCATTCTGTTGGAGAAAAAACTTGGTGAACCATTGGAAGTAACTATGGTACAAGCAGAAATGTAAAAGTTCTAATATGAAAACTTTGTCTGCCTTTATTGATGGTTGTTGTAACAAAGCCCATTCCACGGCTTCCATACCGGCTTGATGAGGAATAGATGTGTACAACGACTTGACGTCGATTGTGCACAAAAACATGTGTTTGGTAGTCTTAATTTCCTGTAATTTCCTTAAAAAATCGTTGGTGTCTTTAATGTATGAGGGCCATTGTTGGACAAATGGCTGGAGAAATGTGTCAATGTACTGACCGAGTGGTTCAAAAATAGTACCACATCCGGTCACAATTGGACGCATAGGGGGGTCTTGTAGATTCTTATGCACCTTGGGGAGCATATAGAGACGTGGTCTCCTTGGGTACTGAACGGTTAAAAAAGATTTGGTCATTGTTGAAATTTGGCCGGATTCAAGTGCATGTGTCAGGATGTCTTGCAGGGTAATTTTTAAATCCTCAGCTGGATCCTTCTCTAATTCAAGATAAGTTAGTCTGTCTGACACGTGTTCATCAACTTTTTGATTGTACATGATCCTGTCCATTACTATGGTAGCCCCTCCTTTATCAGCCTTTTGTATCAATATTTCGGTGTTTTCTTGAAGTCCTTTCAGTGTATTCCTGTCATATACTGATAAATTCTTCCTTTTGGATTTGCTCAAATTCAAACGATCTAGGTCATTCTTCACCGCATTTTCAAAGGCATCCAAAATTTTGTGTGACACAGGTGCTTGAAATTTAGATTTAGGTTTAAATTCCAGAAATTCTGGTTCCTCTTTATCAGGCTGAGGTGGAACTACGTTCGTGAAAAAATGTTTCAATTTTAAGACTCGCATGAATCTGAAAAAGCAATTTCATTCTCCAATTTGTTGGTATCATATGTAGGGACAAATCCAAGACCTTTATTCAATACTTTGACCTCATCTTTAGTTAACTGGGTTTTGGAAATGTTTAGAACTATTTTTGTCTCTTGCTTCTTGTCCGAGCTCCTTCGGTGTCCTCTGCGGATTTTTTTGGTGGTTGTTGTTTCCCTGGCGGTTGACTTGAATCCCCTCCCTGGGCTAAAAAAGACTGGCTCGTTCCTGCTACTCTTGGTGCTTCTGTGGAGGTTGGTTCAGTTGTTGATAAAACTTCCAAAATTTGAGTTTGAGCTGACGGTCTGTTTGTGTTCAAATCTGTCTCCGACACTAGACTTTCCTCTGATGTTGTAGGTGCTTGTTTCTTATGATATACTTTCCTTTGGGTGTAGACCTCAGCCCACGTATAAACTTCGTTGAGTTTATAGTCCAACGTGTCCCGTTTAAACTTCCTTAATTTTCCTTCCTGCAGCTCTTTGGAGTATTTGTCTAGCTTTGCATTGATGTCATTGAGTGATTTTTCCCAGTCGTCTTTGTCCATTCTTGATTCTAAGTTATGTTTAATTTCCTCTATTTCATGGGAAAGTTCATGGATAACTTTAGCCAGTTCCTCAATCAATAAAAGAATCAAATCCAGGGAGCATTTATTTAGGATTGAGTACCACCTTTCCATAAACTCCTTGTTAAGGTGGAATCTGTACAGCATCGGTTTTATTGACATTCTCAAACCTCGTGGGATTCTTTTCACTCTGTGATACTGCACAAGAGTTGACGCATGCAGTTTTTGGTTAACTTCACGTTTTGCTAAATATTCCAGTTGTTTTAATTGTTGTATGATTGTGTTGCCTTGTACATTCGAAGTCTTGACATCCTGAATTAAAGAATAAATGTCAGCTGCTTGTTCATTAGTATAAGCTAAGGTATTAGCTCTGTTTTCAGTGATACTTGAAATTTGATCAAATGACATGGTTGGGGTCCCTGCCTAGACCAGGCCTCAAAATCTTGAATTAAAACATTATTGAGGGCAGGGATGTCAGTGGACTGTGCTGATTTTTGTGTGTTTTCTGAATTTTTGGTGTGGTGTTGGGGCCTGGCTATGTTGCTGGGGGTCAAGGTTACATTTTGAATCCAGGAAGTGTGCTCAGGCCTGCACCCAGTAATGTAGTGCATATTGAAATGGACTGTGTTCTGTTTGAAAAACTGATTTACCATGCTGTATGATTTTGGGAGAAATGCGTGGTTATAATATTTTTTAAAAGGGTCACATTTTGCGCAATGTTTAACATGTGCTTGTAAATTTGCCCCTCTTTTTTCTGATATATATCTCTTTTTTTCTAGATTGTTTTTAATGCTTTGCTCAAATGTTGGTATATCGTCTTTTTATTAAATGTGACAGAAAGGGTTTGTAAATATGCTCCAATTTTTGTTAAAGGTGATGCAAGGGGCTTTAATGTTTAACATTAATGCTGGTATAGAGATTGTGTAATGGTTTCATTAGATATATTATGCCCAGGGGTAGTGAGTGGTGCATATTAAAGAAGAGCATATTTACAAGCCCCTTGGTATCAATTGAGATAGAATATAGAAAAAAAGGGTATATTTACAAGCCTCTTCTGCACCACTCACTACCCCTGGGCATAATGTGTGTAAGCAAGGCAAACTGGATGCAAGCCTGAGCACATTGCCTGGATTCAAAATGGATCCTTGACCCCCAGCAACATGGCCAGGTCAGGGTTTGTAAATATGCTCCAATTTTTGTTAAAGGAGATGCAAGGGGCTTTAATGTTTAACATTAATGCTGGTATAGAGATTGTGTAATTGTTTCATTGGCATATTTACAAGATATGAATGAAACTTTTACAGTATTTTTGGGGGTGTTGTTGGAGCCTGGCAATGTGGGTGGAGGCCATTTTGAGGTCTGGTCCAGGCAGGGCCTGGCCATGTTGCTGGGGGAGAAGGCCCAGGGTCCAGGTTTTTGGTGTGGAATTGGGGAGCACTATGTGGGTGTGGAACAATTTCAGGCCTAGTCCAGGCAGGGCTTGTAAATATGCTAATTAAACCATTACATGATCTCTATACCAGCATTAGTATTTAACATTGAAGCCCCTTGCATCACGTTTGTATCATCTAGTCTGCATGCATAATAGGATTGCTATGTGCTATGTTAGTAGTGGTCTATAATATGTCATATTTCTCTTTTCAACAGATTGTAAATATCTACAGAGTCATACTAGATTATGGATACCAAGAACTGGCGAAATTATTTCAAAAACAGGAAGCCTCAATTAGAGGATATAAATAAAAGACAACTATGGACTCTCTCTGGACTCTCTCTGTTTTGAATGGTCAGGTTTCTCTAACCATTGATGCTTATATTAGTGGTGCTGTTGTTTTAGAGGAAGTGCTGGGAGCAGAGCCCTGATCCTCTGATGCTCTTTTTATTGCAGTTTTATTCCAGTTGTTGGGATGTAAATTTCGGAGATGGCGTTCCATGCTAAAAGATCCAAAGCTGTATTTTTTCTTTGCATTCCCTCTGGAAAGTACTGTGCCACAGATTTTGCATGTTACAAAAGGCGCATTGAACTTTTTCTGTCCTTCTGGGAATTCAAAAAACTACCAATCTATGGATTCTTTTGTTGATCTAGGGGTTTCTTCAACAAAACCCATCTGATGATGAACTAGAATAATCTTCAGGTTCCTGCTGTACAAACAATGAAAAGAATCTATGCAAAGAATCTTCATCTTGAGAATGCTCAGCTTCCTCATGTTCTGAATGTTCAGGTTCTTGCTGTTGAGACATTTCAAAAGATTTTCCAAGAGCAAAGTGCAAATGAAAAAAGGTGTTGCTTCCTTGAAAGCCAAAGAAGAATGATGAAGAAGATGGGAGGGGTCTTTCAATAATTGGAGTAGGAAGTATTATAAACCAATAAAATGTTTTGTTATGAGGTCACATTGTTTGACGTAATCTTATGGTATGAGTTGCTGGGAGCAGAGCACATTTCTCTTTTTCTCTCTCTCTGGGTATTTAAAAAAATTCTGTTATATGGATTCTCTCTTTGTTCTATGGGTTTCTCAGGTTCCCTCTCTCTCTGGGTATTTAAAAACATTCTGTTCTATGGATTATCTCTTTGTTCTATGGGTTTCTCAGGTTCTCTCTCTCTGGGTATTTAAAAAAGTTCTGCTCTATGGATTCTCTCTTTGTTCTATGGGTTTCTCAGGTTCTCTCTCTCTGGGTATTTAAAAAAATTATGTTCTATGGATTCTCTCTGTTTTCTATGGGTTTCTCAGGTTCTCTCTCTCTGGGTTTTAAAAAACCATAGGTTTCTATACAAACATAGAAAATTAGTTCTTTTTTAGCTAGTAGAGGTAGTTCTAAAAAGAACAGGTTTTTTTTGTCTTTGTTTTGCTGTTGATTTGAAAGAAGTGCTGGGAGCAGAGCACATTTCTCTTTCTCTCTCTGGGTATTTCTCTCTCTCTGGGTATTTCTCTCTCTCTGGGTATTTCTCTCTCTCTGGGTATTTCTCTCTCTCTGGGTATTTTTCTCTTTTTGGGTAAAGTTATATGTGTTGTTTTATACTTGTTTTAATAAAGTTAAAAATGTTGTTTTAAAGTTGCTTATTTAAAGTTATATATAATGTTTAAAAGTTTTAAGTAAATAGTGAGTGGTACATGTTCTATGGATTCTTTCTGTGTTCTATGGGTATGTCAGTTTTATGGGTTCTATGGGTTTCAAGAGAAAAGTGTTTTATTAAAGTTATATATGTTGTAAGTTATATATGTTGTTTAAAAGTTGTTTAAATAAACTTACATATGTTATTTAAAAGTTTAAAATAAACATGTTCATTATTATCCAAAATAATGTGTACTTTTATATTGTACAATGGATACATGTATATAATGATGGACAACTTTTGAGTGTTACATATTTCTTAAAAAATGGGTGGTATGTGGCACATATACATGCCCTAAAACCATGTAAATACAGACTCGGTTAAAATACCAAATCTGTAAATTGTAATGTAGGTAGCACTGTTGACAGTGCTAGAGGCCTGTAAGAATTCGTTATTTTCCACTCAATACAATTGGGTTGTAAATAAGGAATTCCTGTGTACATGCACATCTGTGCTTGTTCAGCTGTGCCACGTGACACACATACATGCCCTTAGGGGTGATGAAGTAACTAAGAACTAATCCTATCTATCTGGTGGAATAGCCTAGGCCTGGGTGGTGCAACTGCCTCACAGTAATGCCTGGTGCAAGGGGCTTCAATGTTAAATACTAATGCTGGTATAGAGATCATGTAATGCCCTTAGGGCATGTATGTGTGCCACATGGCACACAAGCCAAAAACAGGGGTGCTACAGGGTATCAAAGTGACACCCTGTTCCCCCTGGCAGGATTCGGTATTTACTGATTCAGTAATTACCAAATTGGTATTTGCCATTGATTCCTATGGGCTTGAAGGCCCATAGGAATCAATGGCAAATATAGATTCGGTAATTACTGAATCTGTAATTACCGAATTTTACCGAATTGGTAATTAATTCGGTAAAAATACCTACATCCTCATTGCCACTTCTAAAATACCAAATCGGTATGATTCGGTAATTAAGAAGTGGTAATGTGGGATTACCTACATCGGGCCCTCGGTATTTTTGAGTAGGTAAATTGAGATTATGTACATCTGGCCCATTGATTTGTAACATATTTATATACATATGTTACATTTCAGTGCTTTGGAATTAGTACAGTATACTATAAGTAAATTACTTATGCTGTACCACATCCTTACAGTTAATCTTCTTTGCTCTCTGTTTCTACCACTCCTCCTCTTTACCTCAGTCAGTTTCCCTCTTTCTTTATTTTTTTAGGTTTGATCTTATTCTCCTTTCTTCACTTTGTTATCCATTTCTTACCTGTTAGTAAACCTTCATTTATTGGCACTCCATTTCCTCCAGTGCACTTCCTTCTCTCTGTTTCTCACACCTTTTCCCTTTTGTGTTCACTTTTGTTTACACTTCTTTGTTTTGAAAACAGTGCCACAGGCCTTTAAATATTTGTTAGTTACTACCGAATACTATTCGGTGGTAAATAATGAATTCCTGTGTACATGCACATTTGTGCATGTACATTTGTGCCATGTGGCACACATACATGCCCTAAGAGCATGTATGTGTGTGACATGGCACACAAGTCAGTATCAGGAGTGCAACAGGGTGTCAAAGTGACAACCTGTCCCCCTTGACAATTCGGTAATTTTACCGATTTGGTATTTACTGATTCGGTAATTGTCATTGATTCCTATTGGCCTTTAGACCCATAGGAATCAATGGCAATTACCGAATCAAGGGGCTTATTTATGAGCCTTTGCGTCACTTTTGCCCTGCTGGTGCGTCACTTTTTGTGACGCACCAGCAGGGTAAAAGAATGTGCATGGTGCGTCATATTTACAAAGTGACGCATCTAGGTAGATGCGTCACTTTGTAAACCCCTGCGCCACATTATACCTGCGCCAGGTATAATGTATGGAGGGTGGGCGTTTTGACGCAAGTAAGCCTTGTAGAAATGATGCAGTGAAATCTATGAGATTTCACTGCGTCACTTCTAGGACGCAAATGCGTCAAAATCTTGCGCCTGCCTCACAGCAGGCGTAAGAATGACGCTGGCCCTTTCACATGGAGCTTACCCCATGTGAAAGGAAGCATTGCTGGAGTTGTGTCACTTTTGTGACACACTCCAGCGATGCGTCACTTTTTATAAATGAGGGCCCAATTCGGTAAATTGACTGAATTATACAGATTCGGTAATTTCAAAAGAGAAATTACCTACATCCCATTTACCTACTCTTAAATATTGAAGTGGTATGATGTGGTATTTATGAGTAGGTAAATCAAGATTGCGTATATCTGGCCCATTGAGTTGTAACATATTTATATACATATGTAACATTTCAGTGCTTTGGAAGTAGTACAGTATACTATAAGTAAACACCTTATAGGTTTATGCTGTACCACATCCTTATAGTTTTGCACTTTGACATTCAGTATGACAAACTTTTACATACACACATAGAAATTTAGTTATTTCTTTAACCAGTAGAGGTAGTTCTAAAAAGAACTGTTTTTTTTCTTGATTTTGTTTTGCTGGAAAAACGATGTAAAAAAATAAACTTTTTAAGGCAGATCATTTTTCAACAAACTATGAAAAAAAAAGAAAAAAATTATGGGGTGCATCTGTGCTTCCTGGTTTTTTGTAGGATAACTTGAATGGACTCTTGTCCAAAGGGTATTAGTTTCTGGCAACGAATGCATTGCATCATCAAATTCTTAAGTTCTGGTTGGATAATTGCAATCGTTGATGCTTGCATTGGTGGTGCTGTTGATTGAGTAGAAGTGCTGGGAGCAGAGCCCTGCTCCTCTGATGATCTTTTCATTAGAGCTTTACTCCAATTGTTTGGGTGTAAATTCCGGACATGGCGTTCCATGCTAAAAGTTCCAAAGCTGTACTTCTTCTGTGCATCCCCTCTGGAAAGTACCGTGTCACAGATTATGCATGTGACTAAAGGCGCATTGACCTTTTTCAGTCCTTCTGGGAATTAAAAAAAATTCCAAACTATGGACTCTTTTCGTGATCTAGGGGTTTCAGGAACAATTTCTTCTGAAGATGAAGTAGAAGAATCCTCATGTTCCTGGTGTTCAGAATGCTCTGGTTCCTGATCTTCAAAATGCTCAGGTTCCTGCTGTTCAGCCATTTCAATAGATTTTTCAGGAGCAAAGTGCTGATGAAATAAGGTGTTTCTTCCTCGAAAGCCAAAGAAGAATGATGAAGATGGGAGGTGTCTTTCAAGAATTGGAGTAGGAAGTATTATAAACCAATAAAATCTTTTGTTTTGAGGTCACATGGTTAGACGTAAGCTTACGGAGCGTTTACGGAGCGTTTACGGAGCGTTTACGGAGTGCTTACGTAAGCTTACGGTGAGTTTACGTTCTATTTACGGAGCGCTTACGTCATCTTACGATGCGCTTACGTGGTATGCACCATCGCGAGATTTATATTTGCTAAAATAAAGTTATATATGGTCTTTAAAAGTTTCAAATAAACATGCTCTTTATTATCACAGATAATGTGTACCTTTACATTGTACAATGAATACGTAGATATAACGATTTAAAGTTTATAAAACTTTCGGGGGTTAGAGCGCAAAGCTTTTACGGAGCGCGGACGGAGCTCTCACGTTGCATGCACGTGCGACGTACCCTCGCGAGATTTGTTACTACTTCAAAAAGTAATATACTGTTGTTAAAAGTAAAAAAAAAAACATTTTGTACATTAAAGCAGATATTGTGTACCTTTAAAATCTATGTTAAAAACGTAGATATTATGTTTTAGAAATTTTAAAAATTTGTCGGGGTATGAGCACAGAGCGTTTACGGTGTGCTTACGGAGCATTCACGGTGCGCGGACCCTGTAATCATATATAAAAAAAAATGGTAAATAAAAATTATATATATATATTATATTAAATATATATATTCACTGAAAAAAACATAGGTTTCAAGCCTTACATAGTTAGGAATTAGCATTGAAAAAACCTTGCAAATTCACTGAAAAAAACATAGGATTCAGGTCATATATAGTTAGGAATTGGCAATCAAAAAACCTTGCAAATTCACTTAAAAAAACCATAGGTTTCAGGTCATATATAGTTAGGAATCAGCATTTAAAAAACCTTGCAAATTCACTTAAAAAAACATAGGTTTCAGGTCATATATAGTTAGGTATTAGCATTTAAAAAACCTTTGAAATTGCACCTATATAGTTAGTTGGACTAACTATATTTTGCACACCCGCAATCCACTGCTGATGATGTCACATATTACATCATTCATAACATGGTCAGTGACATCACTGATGACATCACTGATAACATCTCAAATGACATCACTGATGACATCACAGATGACATCATCCAGTGAATGTGTGTTCCTGTAAAGTTAAAATATGAATAGAAGAATGAGTGTATGCATGAGTGTCTGCATGAAGGATTTAGTAGGTGCGTAACTGACTGTATGAGTGAATGATTAGATGTGTCTTACTGAATGCATAGGTTAGTGACTAAACTGTCTGAATATGTGCATCATTATGTCTGTTGTTGTGTAAGCTGCTGCATGTGTTGATTAGTAGCTATATGACTGGCTATATGGGTTATTGTTTGGTTGCCCAAGTATTTGTATGTGAGGGTGAGTGTGTGTGGGAGTGGCTGGGAGGTGTGTGACTCTGTGCATAGATGTGTGAGCAGTTGATTTACTTGGTGTATGGGTTCGAGAGTACATGTGGAAACAGATGTATGTGCGGTTGACTGTGTGCATGGGTGTGTTGGTGAGTGAATGGATGTCTCAGTGCTACATGTCCAAGTAAGTACATATGTAAAAAAAACAGTGTATGTGACAGTTGGCATATATCAATGACTATACATGAGAGCCTGTGATTGTGTAAGTGACTGTATGGATCAATGTGTACTTGTACCAGTGATTGTAAAAGAGAGTAAGTATGTGTTAGTATATGTTTGAATAAGTAAGGTTATGTGTGTATAACTGTATAGATGAGGAAATGGGAGTGTGATTGATTCTTTTCATTACTGAGTAGATTAGATAGTAACTCCATGGATGACTGGCACTGTGTGAATGTATGTATAGGTGTATGAGTGCATATGATAGCGTTCTATTGATGAGTGACTGTATGCATGAGTGATTGTATGGGTGAATGAGTGGATGTGTGTGTAGACTTATGAATCAGTAAGTGTGTATGTAGTAAGTGGTATTGCTGTGTCAATGGTTTCAGGAATGGTAGTCTGTATTCAACACTGGATGTATAAAAGGTTAGATTAGAGTGTGAGGAGATGCATTATATTATCACATGGATGATGTCATCAGTGCTGTCATTTGAGATGTCATCAGTGATGTCATCAGTGATGTCACTGACCATGAACTATAACTGGTGTGAAACCTATGGTTTTTTAAGTGAATTTCAAAGGTTTTTTAAATGTTAATTCCTAACTATAACGATTGTGAAACCTATGTTTTTTTTAGTGAATTTCAAAGGTTTTTTAAATGCTAATTCCTAACTATAATGATTGTGAAACCTATGGTTTTTTCAGTGAATTTCAAAGGTTTTTTAAATGCTAATTCCTTACTATAACGTTTGTGAAACCTATGGTTTTTTCAGTGAGTTTCATAGTTTTTTAAAAAGTTAATTCCTTTGTATATCGACTTCGTAACCTACGATTTTTTTTTTATTAGCTGTTTTTTATAACTATTAATTATAATTATAATTTTTTTTTTAACTATTTGTTCACTGTATTTTTCTTTTTTTAATCATTTTTTCCTGGTCCGCTCAGGGTGCGCGCACTGGTAAACTTACCCGTATCATTTTGTCTTGGAGCGCTCAGGGTGCGCGCACCGGTAAGCTCTCCCGAGAACGCAGCGAGAGCGCTATTTCTGCACTCAGGCGCGCTGCGTAAGCGCCCCTGGAAGCGCCTACGTTCGCGCCACGTAAGCGCTCCGGTCTGCGCAGCATAAGCGTGGCAAGTCATGTGACCTTAAAATAACTCTTTTCATTGGTTGTTAACAGTTTTGGCAGACTGTCCGGACTGTTAAGAATGTTGACAGACATCATACAGCCAATCAGCTTTCCGCTCGCGCACTCCCGTAGCGCGCCGGGTGCGCTCCCTGGTACGCGTACCGGTGAGCGCTCGGAGCGCGCCTATTGATATATATGTTTTTTTGAAGTTGCCTTTCATAAAAACCTCAGGAGCAATTTCAAAGAAATATAGAAAAGGCCCTACTACATACCAGTACCTATCATTTTGCCAACTTTGGTGTAAATCCATTCATCCGTTCAGGCTGTAGCCGTGTCTAAATGTCCTATGAAAAATTGCATGGGGAAAACACATTTGAAAGTATTGAAATTTACAACCAATCAAAATATTACTTTAGTTTGGAATTTGTGTGTGATGAAGTTTGATTGGTTATGTATATATCTTAAATGAGAGGAAAACACGGCCATTTTGTGATACCCCAGTCTGAGGTACTTTTGAGAGAAAATGTGGGTGCTCAACTGCTGGACTTAGAATAACACACTACTAACTCTTCTACTATCAAAAAGGTGAGTGGTTAATTTGTAAGGGGAACTATGTTGTACACTTTAAGATAATTTGGAAAATGTTTTCCATTAGTTATTTACAGTCCTTCTGTTATAATTATTGTTTAAGATTGGCTTCATCACATGCAGTGCTTTATATTTCTAGTTCCTGTCTAATACTATACACTGCCCATTTAATTTTAAAGAACTAAATACTTGATTAAGCTACTTTTATGTTATGTATTACTAAAAACGAAAATTGAAAGTGATTACTTTTTTCTGCAATTTACAGCAAGAAATTTGAAATTAAAATGGAGGACAGCAAGGAAATTTCTGTTGAAATTACAGCAACATATCTTGAAAATGAAAATGTCATGGATATTGAATATTGAAAAAAGGATTTCATCACAAACAGAAGATGACTTAAAAGATTGTTTGGATCAATCTCTAGATGAAGAATTAATTCAATGTTTGGATGAAAGAGAATGCCAAGAAACATCAATAAACAATTTTCATGAGGAGATTAAATGTATGCATAAAGATGAAATACCAGATGAGGACGTTACAAGTTTTATTAAATTATGAGAAATCTGAACAATAAATTATTAATTACAAATTAAAAATTAGTTGACATATTATTCATTTTTATTTCTAATTTATGAGGTAAAAGCGAAGTGATTGTAGTATAATGAAATACTCATAGTATAGAGTGCAACATTTTTATGTTACATAGTAAGTTTATTTGTTGTATTTTTACCAATGTATATTTGACATCTCTTCTTCATCTCCTGCCTCCTTTCTCTCACTATCTGTCTCTGATACACCCTATTGCCGCCATTTTGTGTTGTTTCAGAAAAGAGTGAAATGTAATACTTCAAAACTAGAAAAGAGAGCAGGGTAGAGTGCCCCTCACCCCAATATTTTTTTAAACTATTTTCTTTCACTGTTTTTCCCTGTGGTACGCTCTGGGTGCGCGTACCGGAGAGCGTATATGAGAACGCACCCAGCGCTTACCCCGTGAAAATTTCAACAAAAGAAAAAGTGTTTTTGCCCTTCAGGGTCCTTCTAGGCCCCCCTCAGAAAACCTAGGGGGTCAGGAGGTGTCTACTCTGCCCCCTTTTAATTATATCCCCCTTTCTTTTTCATCTCTTGTGTCTCGATTCTACCGAGACACAAGATGACGGACTCTCCGGACTGTTTAGAATGTTGACAGACACCCAATCAGCTTTCCGCTCGCGCACTCCCGTAGCGCGTCGGGTGCGCTCCCCGGTACGTGCACCTGTGAGCGCTCGGAGAGCGCCTATAGATATATATGTGTTTTTGAAGTTAATTTTCAAAAAAAACACTGGAGCAATTTTCTTCAAATATAGCAAAGGCACATCTGCGTACCAGTCCCTACAATTTTGCAAAGTTTCGCGTAATTCCGTTCAGCCGTTCGGGCTGTAGACTTGTCAGACCATCCTATGGAAATTAAGATGGGGAAAACACGTTTTGGGACCCCCCTTTTTTCTCAGCCCCCACTTCACGAATCCCCCCGAAACTGTCAGGGAAGGAGCAGAGCTCAGCGAGGCAAATTTAAGGAAAATTACAGGCAGATCCCTCAATCGGCGCCAAAGTTATTCCCAATAGAATGTTCGCAATTTCCTATGGTAACTAGGTCCTAACTATAACTACCTACTGGCGACCGCCAGTAGAAAATATATATATATATCCATACTAATATTATAAAGAGAGAGCCCAAACCTTTGAGGCGGGTAATCTCAGTAACCAGAGCACCAATCACAACACCCAATACAGCGTTGGAAAGGGCTGTTGCAGCATAAGGACATAGGCTATGCAGACGGCCACCATATAAATTTAAAAGGTAAAAGAACCATGCCAGCAAAGTAGTCCCTTGTGGGCGTGTCTGCGTTCTGCTGTGGGCGTGTGCTGGGGTCGTGACAAACACTGGGGGCGTGTGGTACGTTCTGCCCTTCATGCCATGTGAGTCGTAATTGCGCCGCATCAAGGGGCACGCTGGGGGTGTGACACGCTGGGGTCGTGCCAAACGCTGTGGGCGTGTGTCCGCACTGTGGGCATGTGTCCGCCCTTCATGCCATATGAAGCGCCAATTACGCAATTGCGCTGCATCAAGGGGCATGCTGGGGGCGTGACAAACGCTGGGGGCGTGAGCTACGTTCTGCACTTCATGCCATCTGGGTCGTACATTAATCAGATCGTCTGCTGTGGCCGTGTGCTGGGGGCGTCACAAAGGCGTTCACCTCGAAGCGTGGTAAGTAACCATTCGCAAGACTCCCTTGGGGGACTGCCCGTTGTCTCACACATACTGGGGGTGCCGAATGCAGTGTGTGCCTTGGCCTGGGTGCGTCTGAAAGGGCCGAACGCAGTGTGTGGCTTGGCCTGGGTGCGTCTAAAAAGCACTCGGGCCGAAGAGCGTCGGTGTTACTGAACTATCACATTAACCAAATTACACGCGCCTGCTAACATCAGCCAGGTCTGTAGCCGGGCCTCAAGCGGGGGGGCACGTGCCTGCTAACATCAACCAGGGCTGCAGCTGGGCCTCAAGCGGGGGAACACGCGAATGACCGTATCTGAAAACACACATTACACACATTCTATTTCATACCCGGACAACGTCGGGACGGGCTGCTAGTGGTTGTATACAATCACACCGCAGGTTAGTACATCAGGAGTCATCACATCGCAGCCACTACATCTGGAGTCAATACATCGGGAGGACCTATACATTGCATCTTTGCAGGTAAGTTTCAAATAAACAGATGAACACAAGAAAGAACAGCTAGTTAATTAAATAATCACAAACTAAATTCGTAGTATGGTTGCATTTATAAGTATGTGAGGAAAAATAAAACATTTGAGTATGAAAGAACAACTTCATAAACTCCTCTTAAAAAGCACATGGACAAGTAGTGTGGAGGAGAGGTCACAACACAGCTCTTCAGTGTATGATGGTCCCAGTAAAATAAATTGTTTTTAAGAGAGATGAGACTCTTTCATATGACACTCACTCTAGGTCCCTGTCATGGGAAGAAAGGGAATTCCTGCAGATAACCAACACTGCCTAGAGCAAGGCTTTATGTACAGAGAGTGTACTATGTGTCAGCACCATGGCAACAAACTGCGGGGCATATTACCAACAGCTAGCGAAAATTATCGCTAAATAGGCTTAGTGACAATTTTCCTATCGCCAAGCATCACCGGATTTTATCGCTGAGATAACGTGCTATTATCAACGTTTATCTCAAAACCGATAAAATGTCCGGCGATAGCGGCAAAATCCGTGAACATCGCTGAGAATACAGCGATATTCACGCATTATCGCTAACAGGGTCTTAGCCATTATATCCAACTCCCATTGGATATAATGGGTAAGAACTGGTCTGAGCAGGCGTTAGTTTTTGAAGATATTCGTGCTTAGCGCGAATATTTCAATCGCTACTCCTGCCTTGCTAATAGGCGATAACAGTTTGGGTACGCCCACTTTGCATGTAATTAGAGATAATTATCGCTAACATGCAAAGCGGGCCACAAACTGCTCGCTATCGCCTCAAAGCTGTCGCTAACATCAGTTAGCGACAGCTTGCTAATAGGGCGATGGAATTATCGCCGCTTAGCGGCTGAAAACGGCCGCTAAGCGGCGATAATCCAATATCGCCAGCCTTGGTAATTGCCCCTACATTTCTCAGTAGGCCATGAACTCTCACCCATTATGGAGATGCAACAACCATTGTTGCTATCTGGGTCTAAATTCTCTTGTGGCCCATGGCGTCTTTCATAGGCAATGGTGATACAAATCTTCTGCAGCAGGGGACCTTGCATTTGTACCTAAGATTCCTTTGCTAAAGACGAAGAGTGTCCATTGGATATTATTAAAGAACTTTGGGAACGCTGGCCCAGATGTATAAAAGCATTAAGGGGCAAATTTACAAGCCCCTTGCGCCACTTTTGCGTCACTTTTCCCATGTTAAAAGTGACGCAAAAGTGGCGCAAGGGGCTTGTAAATCTGCCCCTAAGAGTTGGTAGATTGGCGCAAATAGCTTTGTAACTGCTAGAAATGCCATTTGAAATGTATAGAAGTGGTTTAAGGATTGATGTCTTAGTTTTGCATAAAAAACAGACAAAATAAGATGTCTCTATTTTTAAGGATTCTTCAAAACAGAATCTGTATTTGAGAATCTCTATTCTTATGTACAAAACACTTGCAATTAGGAAATAAGTGCAAAAGTGTGTCTTCTGAAAGTTGTGTTATTTTCTGGACATGAACTCTTTGAACATTTATTGTGAACATTTCTAAAGCTGCAAATGTGTTGCATTTCACTTGATGGTTATCATGTGATGGAATAGAAAGAATGCTTAGGCCAAAACTATGTTGTAAGAATGTAAAAGCATAAGGTATTAGAGTTCTAATATGTTTAAAGAAATTGCAAAGCTATGGAATAGTAAAATCTTTGTTTTATAACTACCTTCCAGTGCTACAAGAGTCAGGAAACTGTAAATCAAGTTCCTAAGGAGTGCATAGTGTTGAAGCTTAAGAGAGAACTTATATAAAAGGTACTTGTTGTGCTTGTTATTAATTTCAGGAATTACATTGAAGTACAGATTGTTGTTTATACAACAATATTGCTAAGATATGTCCATTACAGTTAAACGTGGAACCGTCATGGAGAGTTACTAAGGATGTCTCTTTGCATTTGGATAGCCATTACATATTGTAGACATCATTGATCAGCAGAAGGGATGAGTCAGAGTGGTGAAGTCTCTGTTTATTTTCTCTCTTATATTAGCCCCCTTTCCCTGTTTCTAGTGCTGGCCCATGTATTCCTGTGTATATGTTCATTGGTGAAGGTGGTGAAAGACAGAGAGTGCATCGCTCCTGCTGGGTTGCAAGCACAAAGTTAGTTCATCCTCACACTGATATGCTTTGCCACATTCACGCTGTCCAGTTATGAAATAGAATATTGTTAATAGAAATACACTCATGTTGACCAATATAAATTTCAACCAATCTCTGTTTGTGTTGAAATGAAACAAGAGTTTAAATAAGAGCCGATAAAAGCGGTGATAATGTATCTCCCTTTCTTGATAATATGGCCCTATTTCTTTTGCAGTTATATGTAGCAAGACTTTCGCTCAAGGGCTTCAGGGCGCTTCACAGGAGCGTTATATTACGTCACACTTTTTAAGATAGGGGGAGATTACTATTTTTTTCTCAGATGTTGAGCCGAGGTTGGGATTGGACCTGATTCCCCAGCTCCTAAGTCAACAGACCCAACCCATAGGCCTCATCTTCTCCTTACTGCCTTGGCAGTTTAGACATCTTCTTGCAGGAGCCTACTGTAAACAAAATCTGTTGATGCAGTATTGCCCTGTGTCTGTACAAAGTGTGGAGACTACAACCTGTTCGTTTCCTTCAAAGGATTAATTTTAATGGTTACAATTATGCTTTTAGCTATTTTAGTTTTGCAAATAAATCGTGCTTTATATTATCAACCACAATACTGCATGATGTTGATTTTTATTATTCTCTTACAACTGCAGGACCTGCTGTGTAGAAACTATTTTTGCAAACTCTGCCAACTTTCCATGTTTGCGTCCCAGTAGCAAACAGAGCAGCATGCAGCCTGCTGTTCTGCCTGCCAAATGGCTCCGGTGTTTTTGTTGTCATCGTTGCCATTTTAGATCGTGATTTATAATGTCCTAGGCATGTTTCCACAATGGAAGTGGCTCAAATGGCAGTTCACACTCTGCGCCTTTATTAGTAGATGGTGTACTGCAACTTAGTGGATAACATTGCTCGTGTACTGTTAGACTTGTTGGCATTGAGCGTGAAAGCCTCTTTTGTGCTTTGTTTCGCTTTCCATGAATGTTAAATCCTGGTCTTCTTTTGATGCCGAGAAGAAAGAAATTAACACAAAGCATGACTTATCACATAATACAATGTCACTTGGCTCATCAAAAAAAGAATAACTGGTTCCTAGCCACATGCTAGGACAGTGGTTTACAAAAATTAAGGGCCATGTCTTACATTTGCCTAGGAACATTTTCTCATGCGGACACATCATTTTGTGCAATTGTCTTTTGCAAGTAGTCACCATTTTGCTTTATATTGTTTCTTTTTCGTAATTATTTGCCAGTCTGTTACTTTAAAGGAAATAATGTTGCTTTCATTATTCAAGATCAACATGAACGAATGTATATTGTTTATGGGTTCACATTGCAGATGGGCACAGTAAATATGCTAGTGAAATAACCAGATTTACACATGTTCAAGATTTTATGCAAATAGCGAAAAATCTCTAATCTGAAAAGCGCCAGGGATATTTCAGTTAGCTCTGAAGCATTTCTGTATTTATCAGCCACGTAGTCTCTGCCTATAGAAATCTATAACTAAGTAGGTACATTATTTGAAAGGCACTTTGTACAGTCCCTGATCTCGTCCGTATTATTTTTAACTGTGGCACATAAGGGTTGAGGGATGGGCTGAAAAAGACCGTTTCAACTAGGGGTCTTCATTAATAAATACGTTTTTATATATTGAATTAATCATGGGTAGTGAGAATCGTATAACTATGTCTCATCGACATAAATAAGCAGTAGTTTAATAAGATGCTCAAGGCAACTTTCTAGCCATTGCTGCAATTCTCAGGATGCAGGGAGGTAACTGCACATTGTGATACAAATTGCCACACATGATAAGGAGCAAAGGCCATGCATAACATGGTCACTGATTCCCCTCCTTTCTATATAGCGCGGTCTCGTAGTTTAAGGGGCTGGTGTATCCACTACAGGGATCTCAGGGGTATATTATCAAGGGGTTTTATCTCCGCTTTTTTGGCTTTAAAAGCCAAGAAAGCGGAGATAAAATTATCTCCCTATTACCAAGCTGTCGCTAGCACCAGTTAGCGACAGCTAATAGGAGATAGCGACCATCATGGGCCCCACTTTGCATGTCAGTGATATTTATCACTAATGATATGCAAAGTGGGCGTGCCAAGATGTTAGCGACTGGAAACAGTCGCTAACATCGCTATCTCCTATTACCAACTTTTGGAGATATTTGCGCTAAGGGCGAATATCTCCAAAAGCTAACACCTGCCCTGAGCAGTTCTTAGCCATGTTATCCAATGGGAGGTGGATAACATGGCTAAGAGCATTTGCTCGATAATGCATGAATATCGCTGACTTTTCAGCGATATTCATGCATTGCGGGCGTTTTTTATCGCATTTGCGATAAACCTTGCTAATAGCAAGGTTTATCTGCGATAAAAATCGCCGATAATTTTTGTCTCTAAACAAGTTAGAGACAAAAATTATCGCTAGTTGTTGATAATATACCCCTCAGTTCTACTTCTTGGTCTAGGTTCAGTTCCTGTTGAGTTAAGTAATAATAAACATTTGCTATTATCAGTAGCTCTTAGAGAGATCCTGGAGTGCGTGTGCACTTTAACAATATACTGTTATCCCTTTCTCATCAGCCAGAGTCATAATGGAACAGGCCCAAAAGCAGCGAAGATGTGGCACCTCCTGCATTTCTAGGCTTTTATTGAATGAGGAGATGATGGTGAACGTCAGCACTTCTTGGTTGTTACTCCCTTGCACTCGCACTAGGATTGATGTTGCCTCACACGGTTGCTGAGCTTTATAGCACGTGTGGAATCCTGACAATGTGGCGATAGTCGTCCAATTTGAGTTCATTTGGTGGGTGCATCATCATATTGATAGGTAATTAGATGGGCAACATTCATTGGTTTAGGTGTGTAATAATATGTTATGTTACATGGACTTGTAAAGTGCTACTTATCACTTGAAGGGTATCCAGGTACATGGAACAGGTGTGAAGGCCATCTGCTAGGGTTAGTTGAGTTAGTTGAAGAGTCAGATCTTCAGCTAGGAAGGTGGTAAGAAGATGCATGAAGTAGCAAGGAGAGCAGGTAAGGTGCAAGGGAGGTGGGAGGAGGAAAAAGAGGCGGAAGGAGAAAGGGCTTTGGGGGTCTGAACAAGCTCAGGAAATCAAGGATAAAAGGAATAAAAAAGACTGAAAAGAGCACAAGAGTGTGAACATTCAGCAGGAGGCAAAAGAGATCGGAAAAAGGCATAAGGAGTCCAGCAAAAGCCACAGAGAGTTTGGAAAAAGGCACAGAAAGGTCAGAAAAAGAGGCACACAAGTTCAGAAAAGCCACAAGAGTGAAAAGTTTGAAGAAGGCACAAGAGTGGAAAGCGAAGAGGAAAGAGGAGAAAGTGGGGCACAAGAGAGAAGGCATTAGAGGGAGATAGAGTGGAGAGCGGAGGATGCAGGAGGAGTGAGTCAGAGCTTCATGGTGCCAGGCAAGTTACTGGAGGCCTAGACTGGTTGGAGGACCTGTCCTAGGTAAGTGGAGGGGGGAGCTTGGCCATTCATTTCAATCTGCCAAATGTACAATATTACTTAGTACAATTGTGTACCACTCTTGAACAGTGTCACTTGCATAGACATGTATTACTCATGGGAGCTATTGAGGATAAATATTGTGAGAATGCTCCCTGACACATTGATGTGGTGTTAATATTTTCAATAATAAGCTACATCTTTTGAATGTGGAGGAGTTTAGGTTTATTTTGTGTCAGTATTGTAATATGTTCTGAAACTTATAATTGAAAATTCTATCTGGATTAGAGAGAAGTCCTATGAAACATTAATTGTGGGGAATAGAGACGGTTCCTGAGCTATTTTGATCATTTCATTTTTGTACAGATTGATCTGTATTCCTTTTTTTTTAATTTACTGAAAAACATTTTAGAGTAGACAACTGTCTTCCACATATATGTGAATATCTGAAAATATAAATCAATTTCATAATCATCGTGCCCAGCTGGAAGCCGAGGCCTGATTTAAAATTTGGTGGACAGGATACTCCATCGCAGTGGCGATGGAGTACTCTGTCCACCAAACTCTCTGTAGGCCAGCCAGATTTAGAGTTAGGCGGTCCTCCAGGTTTATGTAGTGTAAAGTTTACTCTATTGGTGTGAACTTTCTTCTGATGGCACTAGGAAGAACGGACTGTCAGAAGAAAGCCAACCGACCATCAGCCCTATTTGAGTGGGCGGTTGGATGGCTACTTTCTTTTGCTGTTCTCCTCATTTATGACTACAGAGTAAAGTGTACTCCATTGGGGCAAACCTTCCTCCGATGGCTCTAGGGAGTATGGGCTGTGGGTAGTGTGATGGCTTTCTTCTTTATTACTGCCCATCACAGTCAGGAATAACATGGAGGGAATGGAAGTAGAAATGAAAAGAAATGACCCTCCCCAACCATGGGAACAAACTCCTATGGTGCCGGGGCCATTTGTTTTTTCTTTGCCAACAACAAACTCTCCCCTAGGAAAAGAAAAACATTTTAAAGTTGGTGTAAATGTCCGTCACCAATGAATGGCTTTGTATGAACCACTGTGATGGCAGTTCATACAAAGCCAGTAAAATCACCGCATGACTGGCAAGGAACTCTAAATTTCATTGGATGTATTATATAACAAGCATTGGCATAGCCAATAGGTCTAGCCTTTGGAACCTTATACGTGTTTAGCCAGAGCTATTGGCTTTGCCAATGTATTTAAGCTATGCTGTAAAGCAGCATGTGTGTTCTGGTTTTTGTTTAGTCTGTGATATGTGATTGTAAGGGTGTTTGAGGTCTTGTGTTTATCAACTGATCTTCATACCTAGTCTGTTAGAGTTGTGGTGAGTTGATGTAATTTTGCCTTCTCCTGCCAATTAATTTACTTAGCCGTGCCGTATAATTCCAGTGGCCCTGGCCTTAGCCTTTGTACGTTATTGTGTGAATATGGAAGTATACATCAATGTGTCTATTGTAGCGTTTATCGATCTATTCTGGGAAATTCACTTAATTTCCTCTTGCCTACCCAAAAAAATTGTGCACTTGTGCAATGTAACTGTAGCTCACCTTTGGGTCAGAGTTTGTGTTATATTAAAATGCAACATAAGAGAGGCAATTTGCAAGCACAAAACCATTTTCTCACCAATTTTAAAAGGTTTTTTTTCAATTGTGAACATACCTATTTGCACTTGTGAGTTTCACTTATACATACATGCAAGGAGATTTAACAATGAACACCCCCCTCCCCGGGAGTACCATGGAAGCCTAAAAATACGTTTTTCCAACATATGAGGAAGATTACTGGTCTTACTAATGTCTAAAGCGTGACAGCGGAAGTTACAAACAGGTAAAGAGAAGTACTTGTAATATTAGAAAAAATAATACTTTTAATTCCACTTCTTCTCAATAAGCATTGCAAGAACAAGAAAACTAGAAGACATTTTTTAAGTTAATTCTTTTTTTAATAGAATCGTGCAGTTCTTTATAATTGATTATTGGTTGCATATAAGGTAACAAAAATACTTAAAACACTTTTTTATTATAACTTTTCAACATGCTGCTTTACAGCATAGTTTAAATACATTGGCAAAGCCAATAGCTCTGGCTAAACACTTATAATGTTCCAAAGGCGAGACGTATTGGCTATGCCAATGCTTGTTTAGGACTTGAGCCCTGACAGAGAGGAAGGGTATTTTGATGTTCCTAAGTGTACTTCACCAGAAACCCCATGTTCAAGTTCTGGTCTTCACTTTGACAAACTATTGAACTCTGGGAAATGTATTCATGCTTTAGTTCACCTGAACCCATTGCAGCAACACACCTGAAAACAATGACTTGTAAAAGGAAAGTCCAAAACAGATATATGGTGTCCCTGATAACATGGGTGTCATCTGGTAACCACAGGGGAGTGTTAGCCAGTAGGAGAGGAGGGCAGAGGAGACAGCAAGGGGTCACCCCTCCTTGGTGGAGCTGTGCTAAACACGAGGCCTCCGCTTGCACACTTCCTGCCCTAACGGTCGTGCCTGTGTACCACTGGGGCTGTTTACATGTGGGCCACATGTTTTCCAAATTAATCTGATAGGTGTAATCCATCAAGGCCCTGGTGTGAAATCCCTTCAGACTCGTTCTCCCCAACCCCCCTCCCACCATGCCTTCACCATGGCACTCTCCACTCGCCCCCCTGGGAACCTAAGGGACGAGGCTCCGTTCCTGGGCTGTAGGGAAGCAGCGTGACTAAGGCCGCGTTTTCTCTGGGCACCAAATGAGATTTTTCCCTCTGCCTGCCTTTGGATAAAGCGGGCCTGACATTTGTAATCATGGCGGGTAAAGCAGAAAATGGCAGCTCTGCTGCCCGGCAGGGGAAGGAGAAAGGGGGTCTGCCCTGCATTGATTAGCTCTTAGCTGGGCCCCCTCCTAAGCTTTTAAGGATGGGGTAAATCCACTCAGAGCTTCCAGGGAGAAGCAGGAAGGAGGGAGCAGGGCAACGAGGCAAGTAGAGAGAGAGAGAGATGAGAAGGAGCAACAGAGAGGAAAACAAAAGGAAGAAAGTGGGGGCCGGAGCAAGAGGGTGTGAGCGGAGACAGAAGGCGAAAGAAAGGTGAGACGAAGGCAGAGGGAGAGAGAGGGGGGACTGAAAAGAGAGGGAGAAAATACGAGTGTGAAGAAGCGAGAGAAAGGAGAATGAGCAAAAAAACGGACACAGGAAGAGGAGAGAGGTAAGAGGGAGAGAAAGAAGGAAGGAAGGAGACAAAGTGGAGATAGAGAGTGGGAGATGAGAAGACGGCATGAGGCAGATGGGGTGATAGAGAAAATGACAAGAGGAAGATCAAAAGCAATAGAGAGAGCGGTGGCTGATAAAACAAGTGCTTGTCACACGCCACTCCCGGCACCCCGAGTGCGGCAGTGCTGCAAAAACGCTAATTAACAATCTCGCGCAGGGTGACATCAGTTTCAAATAAGATTGGTGAAAGCGACCACGCTAATTCAAGCTTTTCAATCACTCTTGCTTGTGCTCCACCTTGCGGGAGCGAGCAGCGGCACGCGGGCCATCTGTTTTCAATTAGTGCATGCGCGCCGCTGCTCGCTCCCGCAAGGTGGATGCCAGCACAAGCACGATTGCTTGAAAAGAGCTGACCAATTTCTAAAGGTCATCACCTAGAGCACCACACGCGCGCTGCCTAGGCAAGACCTAAAAAGGCTCCTTATGGAGAAGCTTTGGAACCCCATAGTTAGATCTACACTGCAACAGCAGTAGGTCTGACCTATTTTGGGTGTGTATTGTTTGCTCTATGTGCTGCAGTGACAGATGCTGCGATTACCCAGTGTAGTATCCCTGAAAGGACTAATAAGAATCAAAAGTAGATTAATCATTTTCAAAAGTGAGCTGATCACAAATATTTGTGTTCGGGTGAGCAATTCAATTATTGCTGAGAAGTAGGCTTGCTCATATCTGCCAAGAGATTCAGTAGGTCTGCGATCTGTAATTAGTTTTCTATCACCATTGAGTAAAGATCGCTTTAGTGCTGGCATTGAAAGAGCATAACCAAGATGGAAATCTCCTTGGATAGGTGATGAATCCTTTTCTGAACTAGAGGCATTGAAAGAGCATAACCAAGATGGAAATCTCCCTTGGATAGGTGATGAATCCTTTTCTGAACTAGAGGCAGCACCAGTGAGACTGAAGAGAGACCTGTAAGGTGATGACAACTGGTGATGGAGTGGCATGCTCTGTGGATTCAAAATTGTGTCATGGCTCTGAAAGCCACGATTGCCCCAGTGAAGAAGTGGCATGTGTCTCACTGACTGCAGCAGCAAAGTGAGCTTGCAGATTAAGTGTCCTTGCAGTAGAGACTTGAGAGAATAAGGCTGACTTAAAGGGCTCTGAGATCAAAGGTGACGATGAACAAACCCTGGTTATGGCACCTATGCCATCAGACACTATAATTGAATGATTGTGGAACTGAGCTATGTCTGAATTGTGGGTCCCAGGTATTCCTTCACAGTGAAACAAAGATAGCATTTAATTGGACAGAGGGTATGAATGCACCTATGCTTAAAGGGGTAGCTCCTGGAGGGGATGCAGCAGTAATTGGCATCCCTCTTTTTGGAGAGATGTGTGGGGTCCGAATGGACAGGTGTTATATGATGAATTAGGTGAAAACTGGGGACATTATTGTTGTGAATGCCCCAGGGTGAGGGAGCAGGATGGGTTAGTTTTTAGTTTTGGCAGACATGGGAAGCAGTATGAATGAAGATTGTAGTGTCATGTAATGTATGGTTTGGACATGAGCAAATGGGTCAGTTATGTGTTCTTCGGAGCAGAAAGAGCCTGATTTAGAGTTGAGTATAGTGGCATAGAGTGCAGAGTAGATTGGCGTCAGGTGCAATGGTGTAGAGTGCATTGTTTTTGTGTAAAGTGGTGTAGAGTGCATTGGTATATAGTACAGTGCTTAGAGTAGAATGTAGTGGCATCGAGTAGAGTGGTACAAATTAGAGTGGCGTAGAATGAAGTGGGTCAGCACATAATGCAGTGGCATAGAGTGAAGTGGCGCAAGTGGAATGTTGCAAGGTTGAATTACCCCCAGTAGCCAGCATGATTGTCACATAAATTCTTTCATTTTTAAGTCAGAGAAAGATAAGCAAACACCAAGCTCCCTCCGAAGAGACAGAGGCTGACATTTGACGTCTGCCTTTGAATGCACAGCAAATGTGACAAGATAAGAACAAGATGTAAAAGCCTGTTTATAGAAAGAGAGCACTCGGAAGGATAATGTAAATAAGGTTTGGGCAAGGAAAAGGACAAATTCAAGGTGGACAGTCTAAAACAAATAAAGCCAGCAAATAGAACACATGAAAATGTGAGGTACAAACCAAAAAGCCAATGGTAAGCAATGGGTGGAACGCATTCCCAGGGAAGCCTTCCAAATGTCCCTAAGATGTCTTTAAGAAACCAGAAAGCTGCATAAGAAATGGGCAGAATGCATTCCCAGGGAAGCCTTCTGAATGTCCCCAAGATGTCTTTAACAAACCAGAAAGGTGCGCTGCCTGGTAGGCTTCGACCTAAAAATGAATTAAGTTGGGCCATAGCCAAGAAATGGCAATCGTGCAGAAAAAATACCCAGTTGTTCTCAATCTCTACCAGTACCTGGGTAAGCCTGCACAAAAGAATTGAGAGAATTAATCCTTAAGTAACAATTCTGGGAAAGGCAGACTTTTGAGAAAAACTTTTGGATCTCAATCCAAGTAGAGAATAATCTCGAAATAATTTTAAATTAGACAGTTTTGGGGTTGAATATGTGGATGACATTATTAAAAATCCTCCAGTGACATTCTGGTTCTCAATCTGACACAACACACATGCCTCATTTAATAGGTAGATCATCACCGATTGCCTCACATGTGCTAGAAGACTGAGAATCCCCTGGCCCAAATTATCAAGACGCAACTGAAAAACCCGGGGAGGCCGGCACTCTTTTCCAGTCTCACCACCATGACAAAAACTGATATGGTTTGGGTGAAAAACACTTTTAAAGCTACGAGGCGCTGTCAAAGGGAGGAAATTGAAACCCCAAAAATCACTGTAAGGGAATGTGCTGTGCTCCAAACTGCAACAGCCTTACACCCTATCTAGGTTGGTTCTACAGCACTTCGGATAGAATGTTATTGAACCGATTCAGGTTAGGTTTCCCTTTTGGTTTTTCACTTGGTCAATTTGACTCAACCAAAATATTAATATGCCCCAGTGATGAATCTACTCCACAGAGTCTGTTTCATTTGACCTTGTTTTGTGAATTCTATTCAGTTTTATCTAAAATAGTTTTAATTCCAATCATCAAAGAACTAGGAATTAGATGTTGTGATGCTGCCCTGATTTATTTGCAACAACCTAACTCCCATCTAACTGTGCAAATATTTGTTCTTTCTTAAAATGTGCTATTAATAGAGGAAAAGCTATGTAGTTATAATTAGTGGAGATTTTTCTGTTGGGCGGACATCAGCACTTTAGGGTCATCCTGTGGCTGTCTTTTACTTATGAAATAATTTTGTGTAAGTTTTATGGAATTTACCTCTTTGTTTTACATATTTATAAGTGTTCATTGGGTCTTGTGAAACTTGTCGCTACTTTTTATTCGCACTTTACTATATCATACCAGATGGAAGAAGTAAGTATCCGATAAGGTGTGGTCTGATTTCAGCCTGACATGATGGCGGACGTAAGAGGACTTTTATACTTCTTCTGTTATCGAGCCCATAGTTTGTATTCACTGTCAGTGTTTTTACTTGTTGTTTTCTACACAATGGATTGTTATGAGTTTATTATTGCTGTCACTTTGATGCTCTTTTATGGTTACTTGTGTAACCAAAATAACGTTTTTTGACTGATTGACATTTTTGTAAAAAGTCTGGCATTTGAATTTACACGAAGATAGAAGGGTACTCCCCAATTACGTTTTAGGTCTAGAGGAGGGAGTGAGCACAAAAAACTGAAAAATGGAACCTCTAAACTGACCTGTATCTTATTCACAACTGAAAATTAATCTAATACATTTCTATAGAGATGCAATCAAACTGTAAATATTCACATAAGCATGGAGTGCTTTGATTCGTTATTTATTGTCATTTAACATTTAAAATCAAATAGACATTTCATCATTTTTTCATATTTTATAAGTATTTAAGTGCAAAATACATTTTTAGCAAGTGAAATAAATTAATACAGACCCCACAACACAAATACTACTATCTGGAACTCACCCATTCTTCATCATACATACCTAATCTTACATACTCTCAATAGTGACATAATGAAAAACAAAATATATATAAAAGACAACAAAATATTGGAGATCCCAGTAGGTTCTTTACAGTTTAAATATCCTGTTTCTTCATCTTTTATTATTTCCAAATTTATAGATTTCTTTTTTTCTCTTGGTTTTTCTCTTCTAGGGCCCGATGTAGGTAAAACGCATTTACCGATTTTAAAATACCGATCCGTACCGAATCGGTATTTCAAAATCGGAAAATGATATGTAGGAAAAAATAGTCGGAAAAATACCGAATCGGTAGCATTCGGTATCGAGAGTTGATACGTACCGAATCGCCAAGTACCGATTCGGTATAGGCCGGGTCGGACACGTCCAATTTGGTAATAAAAAAATGCGGAACCAACCGAATCGGTAAACGCCGAATCTGAAATATAAATACGCCCCATGGGCCGAAAGGCCAATAGGAAGGCATTATACATTCCGAATCGGTATTTACCGAACATATTCGGAAAATACCGAATCGGAAAATACCGATTCGGAGAATGGCGATTTGCCGAGCAGGTTGAGTGACACTGAAGACATCAGCCAATGAGCTGTAAGCACCCTCCCCCACAGGGAGTGGCAACCCAGGCAGGTGCAACTCATCAGAACTTTCTGGAAAGCTGCCTGAGCTGAGCAAACACAGAGAGAGCAGGATTGTGAGCAGGATCCCTGTGAGACATGGCTAACAGCACAGAGAGCCAGAAGGCAGCGCGTAAGCGCAATCCAAAATTCAGCACTATGGAGCTGCAAACTTTGGTGGAGGAGGTGGTGAGGGTGCACACCCAGCTATATGGAAGGCTGTCCCTCACTGTTCCGGAGAGCACCAAGAGGAGGCTGTGGATCGACATCGGGGAGAAAGTGAATGCAGTTGGTGTCACCCACAGGAGCCTAGACGACCTCAAGAAGAGGTTTTACGACATCCGTGGCGTGACCAAGCGCAAACTGGCCGACCTGCACAAGCAGGCTGGACTCACTGGAGGAGGAACAAACCGTGCGCCACCCCTCACTCAGCTGGAGGAACTAGTGGCGACCACCATCGAGAGGGCCAGTGTCGTGGGAATTGGGGACCTGGATAGCTCATTCCGAGCTACAGCTACAGGTAAGAAGCATGCGCAACTTGACACACCATACCAGACACCTCCCCTACAGACCCAATGCACAGCCAAACCCCAGGCCAGTACTGCTAGCAACAGACATGAGCAATGCATCTTGCTAAATGTACTCTGCAAAAGTTACCAAAAACCACAGCAGAAGCATAAGATAAATAACAGTAATACAGCATCAACGTGTTTGTAATGAGATGTGCAATGCTTTAATAGTAGTGACTGGAACACATTAGCACCCACTTGACAAATGCTTCTTTATACCTAGGGGCACCATCAGGCGGGGGAGCAGCATCAGCTCCAGCACCAGCTCCAGCACCAACAGCCAGTGCGGTGGCGGTGGCAAGCACCAGTGCAGCAGCACAGGAGGAGGAGGACAACAGCTGTGCCCTGGCCAATGAGGAGGACACTGGACATTCCCTCACAACTCCACACTCCCCCCGACTGTCTCAGTCTCAGTCGCCCTCATTGCTATTCTCCCCGGAGAACACACCACCACAGAGCCACCCTGCACCTGCCACTTCCCCGGCCCGGAGGAGAATTGTAGCTCCATTAGTCATCATGGAGGGGGCAGCGGGTCAGGCTCCTGCACAAGACCCCGTGACACCAGCGTCACCAGAGCACACACAGCAGGGCAGCAGAAATCCACGTAGGCCACGTGCAACCAGCAGCCCAATACCAGCACCGGGAGGCAGCGTCTTCGCAGGGCTGGAGACCAGCATGGTAACGATACAGAGGATGCAGGCAAAATCCATCCTGGCCTGCCATCGCCAGTTGCGCCTGCACAACCTGCAGATGGGTGAAATGACACAGGGCTTCAAGACCTTCGTTGACAGCAACAAGGAAATAGCGACATCTATTGGCCGAATGACCACTGCCATCACCCAGCTCTGCAACAGATTGGATGACCATGAGCTGAGTCGTCGCAGGGATGCACGAATACAGAACAGGTCACTCAACCGCCTTGCAGCTGCGACTGCCCAGCTATGCCAACGTGGGGCAAACATGGAGGCCAGCCTCACACAGAACATGTCCGAGGTCACTAGGGGCATGGGCCGTATTACCACCGCCATGGAGACACTACTGATCTCCAACACCGTAGTGAATCCCGTCCTGGGCGAGGCTGGGGACAGCAGCAGCCGCAGCAGCCCGGCCAGCGCTGCGTCAGAGCCGCGCCGGAGCAGCAGGCGCTCAGCTGAGGCTGCAGGGCATTCAGAAGGGGGTGAGGCTCATCCTAGTGGGCCTGCTAAGCGCAGCAAAAAATAAAGACTGCCAGTGCGGGTGAGGCAACCCGGACATTGGACATTTCTACCCCTTCTTGTTTAACTTTTCTTTTGTTGCACATCAGTGCAGTAACGTTGATGCAACATTATTAAATTTAATTTCTGAAAACATACATTGACCTGTTTGTGCATCTGTACTCACTCAGAAATAGTTGTCTGTTATCTCCTGACGCCTGTATCTGCCGTCAGTTGGTGCAGAGACTCCAGCAGGTAGTGGTAGTGGCACAGCATTGTCATCGTCAGGGTCCTCGTAGTCGGATAACTCTACCTCAGTGCCTTTCCTGACTGCAAGGTTGTGCAACATTGCACAGACAGCAATAATCTTGCAGCAGGTGATGGGGGTATATTGCCTTGCACCTCCGCTCTTGTGCAGACATCTGAACCTGCTCTTCCAGATGCCAAAGGTCTTTTCCACTACGTTCCTCGTGCTTTTGTGGGCACGGTTGTACCTCCTTTGGCTGGGTGTTGAGGGGTTGAGGTAAGGGGTGAGAATGAACGAGCGTAGGGCATATGCACTGTCGCCTAGAAGGAGAAGGGGTAACATTACTCACATGCATACATGTACTTCACACTGCAATTTTGGTTATGGGGGTCTGACACTGTGTCTTACCTAGGAGGTATCCTTCGCCAAATTCCCCTGCCATCAGCCGTGCATAAATTCCGCTACTCTGGAAGAAATAGGAGTCGTGGGTACTCCCCGGAAACTTTGCAACCAGGTCAGTGATCACACACTTGGCATTGCATATCACTTGCACATTTATGGAGTGCCGTGACTTCCGATTGCGGTATACGTATTCCGTGTCAGCAGGGGGGCAAATCGGTATGTGTGTGCCATCTATGCAGCCAATGATGTGGGGGAATCTTGCCATCTGATAGAATTCAGCTTTTGTCTGTGCCAGTTCTGCATGGGTGGAAGGGAAGGAAATGTAGTGGTCCATCCTCTGGATCATGGCATCAAGGAACTTGTGGAAGAACCTTGACAGGCTGCTCTGGGTCACCCCTCCTGCCACAGCAACTACACTTTGATAGCTGCCAGACGCCAGCAGGTGTAGGCAGCATAGCACCTGCACCTGCACAGGGATTGCGTGTGCCCTTGGGGTGGGGTGCTGCAACAGGGGTTGGAGGTCCCTGATGAGGTCTCTGATGGTCTCTGCCTCCAGCCTGTACCTCTGTAGGATCTCTGGATCTGTCAGCATGCACAGGGTGATCCGCTGTCTATACACCTGCTCCTGTCTCAGCCATTCCCTCTCTCCTTCCTGCTGTAGCCGTAGCCGTCTTGCTATGACATAGAAAGCTGCCATGTTGCAAGTAGAACTGCATTTTGGGTCCTTTTTTATAGGTTGCACCTGGTTACCACCTGATCCCAATCCATGGTAATGTCCGACTCTGAAATACCGAATTTGAAGCAAATTCGGTATTTCAGTGCTTACCTACATCTCATTCTTCAGCTTTTCGCATCGAATCGGATTTTGACCGAATCGGAATTTATACCAAATCGGCGAATTTACCGAATCGGAAAGTCACCGAGTCGGTAGAATTCCGAATCGGAAAAATGTCGGAATCGGAAAAATCTCCGATTAGGTATTCTACCGATTCGGAGATTTTCCCGAGTCCAATTTTTTTCCGATTCGGATTTCTACCAACTCTGTGACTTTCCGATTCGGTAAATTCGCCGATTTCGCAGGATTTCGGCCTCCTACATCCCGTTGTCTCTATTCCGATCGGTAACGGCCGAAAATACCGATTTTCGGCCGTTACCGACCGACCTACATCGGGCCCCTAGTGATCTTGTTCTACTCGGGTCTCAGGTAGGAAATGGCCTACGTACGTTTCGGTGAGAAAGGTTATGTCACCTTCATCAAGGCCAACATTAAACAAAAACTAATACAAACAGAATTAAAATCAGGGGGTCCTTTATGTTATTGTTAAAAGGAGTCACGTTTGTTAATACAAACGGAAGGTAATATCCAGAAAGGTGGCTGGCGTATGTTGCTGCAGAGTAGTCTCTTATAGGTGGGAGAATTCTCCAGTTATCAGTCAGTAACAACCATCGCAGGAGAGCAGTCAGTACTTGTACTGGGGTGTGCTTAGATTTAGTTTGTTATCTTATCCTAAAATAATTACTGCGCAAGGCGATATCTGTTGGTGATGCCGCAGTTGCCTGAAGTTTACTCTAAAAAGGTCAAAAAAATGGATCCTGGTGGTATTAGCCTGAAAACCGGGCTGACGAGCCTCGTAGTTTCTCCGACACTCCCCAGAGCAGCCGTGTATTAGATTAATTTTCAGTTGTGAATAAGATACAGGTCAGTTTAGAGGTTCAATTTTTCAGTTATTTGAATTTACACGAACATTTGCTAGGTGTTGATGAAAAGCAAAATGTCTCAATGATTTTCAATTCACAAATGTTTTCCGAAAGCTCAATACAAATATTCTTTTAAAAAGAAGATAAGAATTAACGTTAATTGTGAAATTGCCATTGTAGAGCCTCTAATCGACATTGAATACTTTTAGGATAAAAAGTTAAATATGAAAACGGGGAAGTTGTACTCGCATACTTAAGTTTTTAAGTGCCTGATTATAAGCGGTCCATTAAATTATGATCCCTGTGCAAACATCAGTTTCCACAGGTATTGCAATTAAAAGTGGTGCAAATGTTATTGCGTACCGATTTTTTTTACAGCTCAAAGTGTGGGAATTTAATAGCGGTAAAAGGCCCGGACGTTTCTGGGACATGTGGATTTTTGTGCAGTTAGCCCCAAGATCCACTTGTTTTTTCCAAAAACGACTCCATAGCTAAATTACGAAAAGCTCCCTGTTGCATTTTATTGGGTGTGATATGTATTGCAGACACCAGCTAAGTGTAACAAGGCCATGCGATATACCTTCCAACGACACTCTTTTGTCTTTGAAAATCACAATGTATTTAAAATATGTTTTGGGTACCGGGATGAGAGGAAAATGTGCTTTTATTTTGAATAAGCAAAACTTTATAGTGAAAACCTAATTTAAATTATTGAACATTATTGAGAATTTAATTGCTGAAGTTAGTTCAGTGATGACATTATTTACTTGATTACACATGACTGTAGGCCCAGGTACTAGCTTATTTGCAAAACCCCTCATCCACAGAATCACGAATACACAAGGGATATGGAAAGCATGCTGGCCAAATGATTCTAGTAAAGCTCTGCCTTAGCCTTCTATCTATCGCAACCTAATGTCTACACTATGATGCCTGCAACTAAAACAAAAACAACCAAAAAAACACAACAAACCTGCCTAAATGGAGTAAAAGATTAAGGCCCTGAATTTGATGTTGGTCGGAAAGCCTTCGACCACAGGTCTGAAGCTTTCCAACCAACATCTTCGGTTTCAGTTGCGACCGCGTATTACAAATACGGAGGTCGGATTTTAAACCAGCTGGTCATTCTGGCTGACTTCCAGTGGGCTCAAGGAGCCCATCGGCCAGTCAGAACCGGCACGTAATCCTTTAAGGACGGCGTTTCCGCAGACGGGATTACTATGTCAGTTTCCCACAGGCTTTTCATGTTGAGCTTTTCAACATGAAAAGCCTGTCGGAAAGAAACTTTGGTGGCCCCTTGCAACAGTGGCTTCCGGATGGGTGCTTGGGGGCACATATGGTGCCCCCTGTCAATCCCTGCACCGAGTTTTTTAGTCCTTTTCTTTGCAGTGAGTAATAAACCATGTGGTACCTGCCATGTGATGCAGGGATTAACAAAAACTGCCATTTCTCTATGGGAGTTTGTGCTGCAGCCGGTTTCTGACCGCAGCACAAGCTCCCATAGAGAAATGGGAGTGTGTGACTGCACCATGTGTGGTTGCATCCTAATACTGCGGTGGGGGCCTCTGAACAGAGGTCAGTTGTTCCTGATTCCGCAACAGTGTCCCGTCCGACATTCTAATGAGGCAATGAGTCAGGTGATCCAATGTGAAAAGTTCTAGGTTTTATAAAATATTTCTAATGTGCCCTTTAAAGACACAATTAGGGCAGACACAAATTCATGTTGTCAAAATGCATGCATTTCATTTGCATTCTGGGGTTTCATAGGGACTGTGCTTCATCTAATGCACCAGTAGAGTTTTTCAGCCACTTTTTTAGGTCGAGCTTTCGAGACATGTTGTATCTTCCTTGTAGACTTACAACCCACCCACTACTTTTCATTTCTTTGTTTGTGTCATTCAAAAATCCATGCTTGTTCCTGGCCGATCCTTCCTCTTTTCCTTCTTTTTTGTCTTTCATTTCCTCCCACGGAGCACCTCCCAAGTGCTTTATCTTTACGCTTCGGTTGTTTATCATTGTTTTGTGGGACTATTTTTTCCTTCCTTTCCTGCCCGTGATTACTGTTGCCCGTTTTTTATTCACTCGCTCCTTATTATCTCGTCCCATTTGCTGTTCATGCAATGACTGGCCCTTTAACAAACCTTGTGCCTTTAACTGAAGCTCCTTTAATTTCCTTCAACCGTAGCCAGAAAAGACCATCTGTTGTGCTCTGATCAGAGCTACTGGAATAGGGGTGCTCTGCTTCTTGGTGAGTGCAGATGCTCACTCCCGTCGATCCCATTTGCCACCCAGATAGGTCCTCCTGACTTCCTATTTATGCTCATTATCTTTTTTTACCCTTTAGGCCCAGCTTTGCTAACTTTTCCTATCTACTGACTTTATATTGATATTTGAATTGTGGACTACAGAATTTTATTTCAGAATTCATCCTATTCCAACATGGGTGTCTCATCGTCATCTGCTCAGTTAGACCACGCCCATGACATACTGCAGCAACAGATTCTGGTGTCACACATCTGGGTCTTGTCTGGTTTACACTTTAGAGTCGGCCCCTTGAAGGCTCAAGAAAAAATGCAGGCTCTCTCCTCAGGTGTGCAGGGCGCAGAACCCTCTGCCGTGCCTTCCACCTTCCTTGGAGATGCATTAACTGCAACGTCTAGATTGTACTTATCACAGGGGCATAAATAAAGCCCATGCAGAGCCTCTCCGTAGAATGAGGCCTCTCCTCTTGTGAAATTAATTAAGGAAGCTCGTGTCCCCCAGCTGATCACTGTGCACTTGCATTTAGTCTGTATCCATGTGCACGGCTGGTTCTTTCTTGGATAGCGAAGATTTAATTAAGAGAATCGCTCTTCAATCTCTGACTGGAGAAGTCACTGATGTTCTGTCATGATGTGACTTTCTGAGAGATTGGCGCCTACAGCATGCCTCTAATTACTTTTCGGGATTGTCTAAACTAAAAGAGAAAAGTTAGGAAAGAAATAATTAAGAGTGAAGATGGAGGCAATATTAAAAGGATTCACATGCTTGCATTCTGAAACAAGGAGGTTTTGAGGGGCCTAGGGGAAGTGTGCTGTGTTTGCATACCCACTCCATTGCACAAAACCATCTCTGTCCCACTAAACATAATCTCCACCTCCCTGGGCATGACATCATATCTTCCAACTATAGCATTAACCCAAGTTCACTGGACATAACAGCATCTCTACAACTCCAGGCTCAATTACCCACTTCCCTGGCCATGACCGCATCTCTACTAGCCAGAGCCCTCTCCTGATTTCACTGGATGCAACAGCATTTCTTCCACTCAAGTCTCAGTCCCTCACTTCACTTGACATAACAGCATACTTTTCTACCAGCCAGAGCCCTCTTACGATTTCATTGGACACAACTGCATTTCTTCCACTCTAATCTCAATCCCATACATCCCTGGACATAAAGGCATCTGTAGCAGCTAGTTTCTTCTTCAGACTTCAAGCTCACTCATGGCTTAACACCCCACTTCCCTGACTGTGACAGCATCTCCATCAGCTAGTGCTCTCGCCCAATTCCACTGGATGCAACAGTATCTCCACCACTCAAGGCTCAATTAACTATTTCCCTGGCTGAAACAGTATCTTTAGCAGCTAAAGCCCTCTTCTGATTTCACTGGACACAACATCATGTCTTCTTCTCTAGTCTTAATCTCCACTTTGCTGGCCATACCAGTATCTTTAGCAGCTAGTGCCCTCTTCAGACTTCACTGGACTCAACCCCCTCTTTTCTAGCCATGACAGCATCTCTACCAGCTAGAGACCTACCTCACTCCCCTGAGACCAATAGTATCTCTACCACTCAAGCCTCAATCCCCCACTTCCCAAGTGGTAACAGCACCTTTACCAGCTAGTACCCTCTCATGACTTCACTGGTCTCAATCCCCTGCTTCTCTAGCCATGGTAGCATCTCTATCAACTCACTTTACTGGATGCAACAGCATATCTACCATTCAAGGCTCAATTTGCCACTCCCCTGATTGTTAGGGCATCTCTACCAGCTGCAGCCTTCCCTCACTTCCCTGAAAACAACAGCATCTACCTCTATAGGCTCTATCGCTACCATGATGGCATATCTACCACTTAGACCCTGCTCCAAACTTCACTGGGCACAACAGCATTTCTTACACTCTGGTCTCAATGCCCCAACTTCCATGCCTGTAATGCATCTAACCCCATGGCATGCAATAACCCTGAATGCCATTGCAATGTGAAAGGTGTGTAGCAGGGGGTAGAAGGTGTTGGATTTAACTCCAACACCTTCCCTACTGTTACTGTTACAGCCACTGGAGTTGGAATAGTATTTTAAACTATTCCAACTTCCAGCGCACCTCCGACAGCAAGTTGGGGTAAAGATTTGCGTTGCAATGGCATGTGGGGTAATGGCATGCATTGTAACGTCATACAACCATCTCTACCAGCCAATGCCATTTCCTGATTTTACCAGAGACTACGGGGCATATTTATGATGACTGGCGCATCCCTGAAAATCAGCAGGGAGGCATCAGGTAAGATGTGTCACGCAAGTTTACCCTTGCGCCACCACAGATGCGCCGCATTCACAACGCGCCGCATCGTGTTGCAAGGATAAACAGATGCATGACCATCTCCCGTCGGATGAGTGGCGCATTGCTGGAGTCATGTCACAAGAGAAATGCAACTCCAGCAATGCTCGTGGCCTGCCCATACATAACATGGTGACTCACGCCTTATGCCTGCTTCAAACAGGCGCAATGTTTTGACGCAGTGGCGTCGGAAAAGTGACTGTGTGGTATCTCGTAGATTTCACTCAGGCACTTTACCGACGCTTTACTGCATCGGAACCCCCCCATCCCCCCCCCCCTCCACTCCCCCCTGCGCCGGAACACCTACATGAAACCTGATGCAGGTTTCATGTGGCGCAGGGCTTTACAACGTGACGCATCTCCCTAATGAAATCAAAACTGTGAGTTAGACTAGCTATGTCTTGATCGGATCTCAAAAATCATGTATTATTATTATTATTATTTGTAGGGCGCAACAAATCATCCCCACGGGTATTTCATCTCGCCTGGTTAGCAGAAAACATAGTATGGAAGGTGTGCATTAAAACAGCCAGGTTTTAAGACGTTTCTTAAAAAGAACCAAATTGGGACATGCCCAAAGATCTTCTGGCAAACTGTTCCCATGATTTGGGGGTAGATGGGAAAAGGCACGGCCACCTAATTCTCGCAACAGAGGGAAGATGGAGTACGTGCAGGTTTGTTCAAGGCCAGGCATTCTGCTGTATTTTGGACGACTTGCAGCCTTGCTACCAGATCTTCCCTGATCCCTACCAGTAGAGAATTTCCGTAGTGTAGTCTACTGACTAGAAGTGCCTGTATCAGGACCTTTCTGGTAGAGAGAGGAATCCAAGGGAAGATTTTTCTCATCAAACCTAAGCACTTGCCCGACAGGGATTTTACATGCTCCCCCTTGGATAGTCTGTTATCGATTACAATGCCCAGGTTCTCCACTCATTTTTTTGGTATGGGAGCTTCTCCTAGTTCCACAGACCACTCCTCAGTCCATAACTCCTCAGCTTTCCCTAACAGTAAGATCTCTGTTTTATTGGACTTAAGCTGTAGGAAGTTCTTGCTCATCCATTTGGCTATTTTTAGCATACAGATCTTAAGTCTTTCTCTGGTCGCACTGGGGTCCTTCTCTATGGTGACTATCACCAAGTCGTCCACGTAGGAGATAGTTTAGAACCTGCAAGATCTAATGATGCCTGCCAGGGAGGACACATCGATATTGAACAAGGTGGGACTTAGGATGGAACCCTGCGGCACCCCCTTATCCACAATTGTGGTCTGGGACACAAATGTGTCCAATTGTACACATTGTTATCTGTCGGACAAAAACTGTGCATCCACTTTATTGTCGTTCCTCTGACACCAATCTCTCGCTACTTATCGAGGAGGAATCTGTGAGAGATGGTGTCAAAGGCTGCAGGCAGATCTAGGAGGACTAGCATTATAGGTGTTCCCTTATCCAACAGCATTCTAATTGAGTCTGTCACCTCCGTCAAGGCAGACTCAGTGCTGTAACAAGCAAGGAAAACTGACTGTGAGGGGTCGAGCAGATTATGTTGTTCCAGATAGCCTGAAAGTTGTCAGTTAATCAAGGTTTCCATGGTTTTTGAGCAAAATAGAAGAAGCGAGATTGGTCTATAGTTTTGTAAGTCTGTGGGGTCCGCTAATGCTTTCTTGAGCAGTGGCTTGTTGTAAGCCTTCTTCCATTTCGCAGGAAGCAAGGAGGTATCTAATGACAAATTGCAGATTTCCATAATTGTGTTGGACAACACTGGTGCCAGATCTGAAATGATATGGGGGGGACAACTAACGGGTAGCCTGACTTAATATCTGCCAGCAGGGATAAAACTTGCTCAGAAGTGATAGCTGCAAAAGTCTCTAAACTGGGAGAGAGAGGGTTATCCGGGAAAGGTGTTACTTCCCTAATCTCCTCTTCCTGATCAAAGGAGACATACATTTTATCAATCTTCTATCTAAAGTGTGTAGCTAACTCATCACATAATCCCTTCTGGGTGGGCAGGAGGAGTTATTGGCTCTTTGGAGCGGTGAACTCCTTGAGGATCCTGAAGAGCTCTTTAGAGGAGCACTTTGCATCGGCAATTCGAGTGGCTAGATATGTTCTCCTGGCTATATTACAATTCTTTTGGTTCGTCCTATGTACTGTGTTATTTGCCCGCTTGTCCTCCTCCAATTTTGATTTCCTCCATTTCCGCTCTCTGATTCTACAAGAGGCTTTTTTCGGCCTTCATTCTTTCTGAGTACCAAGGAGCTGGGGTGACCCTGTCCCGGACTGTAACTACCTTAATCAGGGCAATAATGTCAAAGGCCGCTGTTATCGATGTCTCCAACATATTCAGAGCTGTGTTACTGTCAATGTAGTTACTAAGTGACGTGGGATAGAATACCATGCTAAATGCATTTGGTGTCACTTTCCTCCATGATCTGCGGGAACTCCTATGCCCTTGAGGCTGGATTGGTCGTTTAGGGGTGGTGAAAGAGAATCCAAGAGCCAAATGGTCAGTCCAGCTTAATGCTTGAGGGGGTTCTACTACGAGATCCTGCTGTGTGTGTCGGACTACAGATTCTAGGAGAGAGAACTAGAGATTCCATAGCTGCCAACAAGCCTGCAGAGTCTGTGTTGGATATAGTGTCTAAATGTTGATTAAAATCCCCTAGGAGAAAAAAATTATCTGATTGCATGGCATATGGGCCAAGGATTTCCAATAATGAAGCACAAAAGGTTTTCTTACTTTCCCCCGGGGGCTGGTAGACTACAGCACCCATTACCTTGATGCCTTGGACCGGCTCCATTGAGAATACCATTAATTCCATACTGAGAGATGAAATGGTATCCAAGATTTTTGTGTGAAGAGTTAGGCGGGTAGCTATAGCCAGACCTCCTCCCCTCTTGCCTACTGTGTCCAATCTTGCTACTGTATATTTAGCAGGGAAGGCAATGGATAGGGATGGAGATGATTGCATATGTAGCCACGTCTCTGTTAAAAAGGAGATATCTGGTTTCAGATCATCTAGCAGATCCCAGATTTCCGTAGCCTGTTTGGAAATGGATCTAGCATTGATGTACAGGCCTTGAAAGGTAGCTACTTGCCCTCTCTTACTTTGCATTCCCTCCCTGAGAATCTGTTTGTTGGATATTCACTGACCTGCTAAAAAAAGGATGGTGTGGAACTGTTCTTTTCTGAGGCTGACCCATAGCCCAGTCACAATGCGGACAACCACTTGCATATATTCCTTTATCCAAGCGGAGTCTGCCTTCACATTTAAGGCTAGCCACATTAACCCTTAAATCCAGTAGTGCCTCCTTTGAATAAATCAAAGGAGGCATTGGTATGCCTGAATAAAACGAGCAGCGTTTCCTGCCAGCTGGCAGCATCCAGGTGCGGACGGACTTAACAATGAATAACATATTCACCTGCAGGTTGCCTTAAAAGTTTTAGAGTGAAGAGAAATAGAGAAGCTATAAGACAAAACATGTGGGGGTTATTAACAATCGATCAGATTTACCATGGGCATTTACATATTCTATAGCCTTGTGGACCAGACTAAGATCAGCACCCCTCCTCCCTCACTCCACTGCCTCTCCCACTATGCCCCCTCTCACCAGGAGAAAAGGGATCTACAGCACCATATGCCACAATACACCACTAACAGCTAGACATGCAAGGAAAACATGCCTTAAACAGTCTCTGATTAATGACAAGTCCCACCACAGGTCAGGAAGGTGCACCCGGACCGCTGAGGGGCCTTTGACAAACACCTACCTGGGGGTGGAACCCACGAATCTAAAGGCGCATAGCCCGGGAAAATTCGAGCACCTGATTGGTCAGCATGATTTAAAGGGACAATCAGCTGGGGCCCCCCAAGGATCGCCTCTGGTTATAAGGACAGGGGGGTTTCCCTGAGAAGGTCATGACCAATTGCCATTGGGGAGCGTTATTGGAACACGGACTGGTTTGTGACAATGGAGTAATTTGGCACACAATACGAGGAAGAGCACAATTGGAGGGGCTGCAGAGCAGCACTGCCTGAGCTGAGACTGCAGTGGACCAGGCGCGCAACACCCATTGGGCTCACGGGGCTTCAGCCCCCCCACCGTCGTGTCTGTCAGCCCGAGCGGAGACAGCTTTGCGGGCTGGCGAGCAACTAATTGCGGCCGCACCCGAGTACTTAACAGGTCTTTAAAAGACCATTTAGTTGTAAATGAGGCTTTTGTTGTGTGTTCACCCCTTCTTACAGCCACTTTGTCCGTGGTTGGAAGAATTAGCCCCCCCCCCCGAAATATTTTCCAGCCCCCCCGAAATTTGGCTCTAGTTGCCCGCCTGCAGTGGACAGTGGTATACCTGGAGCACAGTGAACTGTCAGCAGGGTAGCGGCATGGTCATAGAATGTTAACCGTTCGTGCCAAAGCCCGTTTTGTGTTTTGGGCGGCATGGGAAGGATTTTGACTTTGATTGTACTGTGGCGGGCAGTGGCATGTGGAGGAGCACGCACTCATTTCTTACCCCAGGATTGACCTTATGTGGCAGGTATCAGTGTGTGGAGGAGCGCCCTGCCTCTACTGACCAAGGATTCAGTTTAATTCAGTGGGCAGTGGCGTGAGGGAGCACGCTGCCTGAGCAAATCCTTTAGAAATTTCTGTTTTTCCAGCATGCCTTTTCTTGGGTGGGCAGAGGCATGTTGAGGAGCGCACTGCTGAAGCATGGCAAAGTCTGGCAGCGACAGTGAGAGGAGAGCACTGCTCATGAAGAACTCCCCGGTAAGCCTTTTTGCTGGGCGGGTAGCTGCGTGGAGAGGAGCACGCTACCCGTGTGAAGCGTGTTGCCCATGTGAAGTGTGATAAAAGTCAGGCAGCAGCATGGAGAGGAGCACACCACCAGTGAAGAACTCCCCCCTCCTAAGGCCTACCTGTAGGGAGCTCCTGGAGCATGGCCTGCTTTGGCGAGACTAACCGAAGCCTGGCTGCACATGCCCCACCCATTGCAGGACTCAGCACCCTCTTAAATGGTCAGCACCAATAAATTCATTGCTCCTTGTCAGCTGCACAAATTATGGCATAAAAGCATGGTCATCTGGAGGAGTTAGCCCATTGGTTTGGTTAAAGTCCCCCCCCAAATGTACATGTATTTATATAGCGCAAATCACCGACACGGTATCTAAGTGCTTGCTTAGGGAACGCGTCCTGGTATTCCCCTGTGAGATACCCCGGCAGGGTATCCACAAGGTGAAAGCCAGGCATCCCGCCGCGAGGGGCCGTAGTGGAGATTGAGTAAGCTATTGCCCAGAGTCGCAGAGTGTGACCCCGTGAGTCGAGTAGGCACCGGAGCAAGAATTATCGAGTCTGTGGAATTTTAGAGCCCGAGACCTGCCGAGGCGGGGAATCGAACCCTGGTCCACGGCCGATCTCAGCTTCTGGGTCTGCCGCCTCTAACCACTGAGCCACACTTCTCCACCTGCAGTACTGACCAGGAGCAGTGGAGCACTAGGAGGTATAGCACTAAAAAGAAAATAACAGCCGCAAGTGCCACCTTCCAGGTTTCCTTGGACCCAAGGGACAAGCTGTGAACAAGAAGGCACGATCCCCGGAACCAAAATTGCTGGCATACATCCTGGGAGCTTTAGGAGGGAGTATTGCAAGCCTGCCAGGTAGAGGAGTGAAGACAAAGACGACAACAGGCGGTTAATGCAGGCAAAGCACAGAGCGGAGAGCCTAGACAACTACGAGGGACCAGAGCTGGACAGCGACCTGCAGGAGCTGCTGGAGAGGGTGTGGAAACTTGTGGCAAGTTGATGCAAGGATTGGGTCTACAGGCAAGTGCGGGAAGCCCTCCAGCTTGACAATACTTGGGAGCAGACAGGAGCAGGTGGGCCAGTAGGACCCAACATCAATGTCTTCAGAGCAGGAGGCTTGCGCCTGGAATGGAGGCCCTTTCAGAGAGACCTAGAAGAAAGCAGCAAGGGCAGGCTCAAGGGAGGAAGAGCTCTGCAACACAACTGTCCGCTGTGGAGAAGGCATCTGGCACTGATGATGATATTGATCACGGGGGCGGATAGTGCCTGTACCCAGTTTGGCAGCAGCCTGGAGGTCTACAAAAGTCTACAGCAGAGCAAACCATGGACAAGGCAGGAGAGAATGGTGAGCCACAAGTGCGCAGCTTTGCTTGGGCAGGGTGCAGGCCAATGAGGGCAAGGCACCGCGTAATTCCTGGGTGACATCAGGGGCACTCACTGGCAACTATGGCATTCAGGTGAGAGTACTCAACGTGTCAGCACAAGGGGCCTTAGGGCACCAGGCTACCTCGGGGTGGTGAGCAATGGGGCAGCTGGGGCCACACAATATTGGGCAATGGCAGGGTGGACCAGGGCCATGGGGACAGAGCTTACCCCCATTTGCCTGTTTGCCATGTGTACCATGGTGGCCATGGCTGGGCTCTGGGAACCTTTACGCCCCAGCTGGCCCTCTGTATTTCTGGCAGGACATGGGTCAATGGCAAGGACAGACAGGGGGCAACCATTATGACTTCACCAGCCAAGTAAGGATCCAGAGCCACAGGCACCCACTGACTTCACAAAGGCATGGGTCAGGCCGGAGTATGAGTGGGAGGAGAAGGTAAACCCACTAGTGAGTACATAAGACCTTCACCATGCAAACCACCAATAATAGCCAGGGAGACGGAATTTGGCTAGTCTCATCCAACTAGCCATGACAAATAGGATCTAGAGTAAGGAGAATATAGACATGCTCACCCTGTTAGAAGTATGCCAAGCAGGGTTAGACTTGGCAGTGCAAGACAAAAAAAGATGGGGATAAGAGGGAAAAGCGGAAGCAGATGGTGGAGTGAAACAATGAACATTGGCTACAAGCTTTTAGGCAAAAGTAGCGTATTTGTTGAAAACCCTCTTGCAAAGTGCAATGGCATGTTCCTGCATGAACAGAGAGTGCATGAGGTACAGCAATAATATCAAGGAAAAGCTTGGCTCTTCTATGATGAAAGCAACCCTGCTAATCATGGACTCTGATTATCAGGACCTGGAGGGCTTTATGACCAATATGGTGGGACCCAGAGAGGGAGTTAGTAGTAGAGAAACACTTTTCCGGGGAACAGGACAGAAAGGGAGGCTGGATGGGATTCTTCAAAGTAACTGAGCAAATGTGTATGGGGAGGGAAACCAGGTAAAGGCCGCAACACAGAATGCTGGAGGTATGAAAAGGACAATTGTAAATGGAGACAGTCCTGTAAGTTTAGGCATGCCTGTAGCACCTGCGAGGGGACACACCAGGTCATGAAATGCAAGAGGGCCAAGGGAACTGGGGATAGCAAAAACACTTCCAACTGAAAGTAGAGACACAGTAGTAAAGGCAACAGAAGCAAATCATTGGTCTACCACACACCTACCCACATAAAAATGACAACCCGGCCGAGGTTATTGAGCAACTACCCTAGGGTTAATGAGAGGCAATTACTGTCAAAAGGTTCCTGGAAGGGTTCACAATACCATACCAAGGCCCTCTAACTAAGCGATTTAGTAAAAACGTACAGTCAGCTCTGGAAAACCCATCCGTGGCTAGACAAAAAAGTTGACAAAGAGGTCCACCTGGGGTGGGTTGCCGGACCCTTTTCAGGCCCTCCTTTCAACAATTTAGTTGTCTCACCTCTAGGATTTGTCCCCAAAAAGGAGCTAGGTCAGTTTAGACTCATTCACCATTTGTCACATCCAGCGGGGGATTCGGTCAATGACTCGTTGGATCTGTAAGGGGCTGTCCGGGACTATGTCTGGAACACAATCAGGGACTTGGGCAAGGACTGGCGACTGAGTAGAAAACATACGCAGAAAGATGAGTACAGCTCTGCCCAGCATCACAAAGGAAGTCAGAGGAGAAAAGGGATCCAAAGGGGAAGCCTGCACAATTGAACAAGATGGCTAAGACTCAGAAAGGATGGGCACTAAAGATGTAATTTACCAATCAGAATAACTACACCCAGGACTAACGTGCAATATATATATATGTGTGTGTGTGTGTGTGTGTGTGTGTGTGTGTGTGTGCGTGTGTGCATGTGCATGTATGTATGTATGTATGTATATATATATATAAATATCTATAAGTAACTAACAACATTAACAATAAAGGGAATGTGGGGTGAAGCCCTCGGGAGCTCCAGATAGTAAGACTGAAGCTCAGTAAGTTCCTCACCCACAATTGCTGTTACAGATACTGACTTCAAATACCCACATATAGGATATACATGCAAAGGCAGGGTCTGTGGATCTGATACCTATGATGATGCTATAAATGTAACTCAAAGACAATAGTCACAGTAGACAAGAAACACCACCTAGGTTGTAAGCTATGCCCACGGATCCCGGCGATCAAACAGGAACACGCAAGGCAGTAACAGTAAGGGCGTAAAACTAAATAAACAGTAAAAATAGACAACGAGCTAGCAAGGAGGAGTGCTTAACAGGAAAGAAGGGAAACAAGGAAAATTTTGGCGGAAAGCAAGTAACAAACATGCAAGGAAACTATAAGCAAGACATTAGAACAGGAAGACAGCAAACTAATGACAGAAACAGAGGTAATGGGAAGAAAAGCATGAAATGGGATGAGGTAAATACAGGAGAGAAGATTTAATGGTGCATTAAATAGAACTAGTTCAGGAATCAAGGAAACAAGGAATAACTAAGGATCGGGAGTCAAGGTAGCACTGAAGACAGTGCTAATTCGGGAACAAGCAATGCTATAGCTCAGGAACATGAATCAAGGAAACACTGAAGGCAGTGCTTATTCAGGAATAAGAATAGCTGTAGCTCAGGAATCAAGAGAGCACTGCAAGCAGTACTATTCACAGCCGCAGCCTGGGCAGGTAAGAGCGGTGAGGTCGGGTTGGGGGGGATTCAACAGAAGACTAAAAGGGAAAAGTACATGAATTATTAATTTTCCCTCGTCGTAGTCAGTCGAACTAACCCCCCCACCTGGTCCCACCGCTCTGACCTGCATGGGCCCCGGCTGCCTATTCAGGAACAAGGAATAGCTACAGCTCAGGAACAAGGAATAACTGTATCAGCAATCAAGGAATATCAAAAGCTCAGGAAATAAGGTTATCAAAAGCTCAGGAAACAAGGATGTCAGAAGCTCAGGAAATAAGGACCAGTTGCAGTCTCTTCAGTACAGGCAACTCTCTGCTGCAACTCTGTTAACTCCTCTTCCATAGCCCCATCTTCTCTGTTGCTTCTTTCAGAGTTTGCTGAATATTATGGTTATCTGCTCTGACTTGTGCGAAAAGCTCTCTTCTTCCTTCCCTCTGATCCTTCAGGGCTTGTAGGATCATTGCTAATATTGCAGCTTTGTTGCCCTGACCCCGTTGTTCTGATGGTCTTCGGTCATGTGAGTGATATGAGGCATATAGGAGAGTGGAGATATTGTAAATGATGATGACGGAGGAGGTATAGGACCTGACACTGGGCATATTCTATTATGGCTTGTTTCAGGAGAGCTGGCAGGTAGTCTTGCCCCATTTAAGTCAATCGCAGATGTCGGGCCAGCCAAGCCTTTAGCTACCATCGATCCATTAGCCCCTCCATCAGTCAATCCCACATCCGACAATCTAGCAATCACTGTTTTTATCCCGCCTTTAGCCTGAACCCATTTCCTCATGGGGCTATTATCTGATATCTCTTTGGCCGATATTGATTTCTTTTTACCCGACCCTGTATTAGTAGTGTTTGCCACCTTCTTCAGGTCTTTCAAACTTTTGGCCTTAATGTTCTTTTTCGAGGGAGTTACCAGAACAAAAGCTTTCTTTTTTGCATCTCTTTGAGGCCGCTGCTCCCTTAGTAGATCTCTGGAGTACTGTCCCTCATCCTGAATCCCCTCCGGTGTATTAAGATTGCTAGTTCGGTCCAACACCAAGTAGATCAACTTATGAATATGCAATTTAAACTGGAGGATTTAGAAAATAGACAAAGGAGACGGAACCTAAAGCTGTTTGGAATACCAGAAGGCCAAGAATGCTCTGACCCTAGAGTCTACATTGTCCAGATTCTGCAAAAAGCCTTCCCTGATCTCGGAGATTGGGACTGGGATTGTCAGATTCAAAGGGCACATAGACTCCCAATTGTACAACGTCAACAAGATTCTCTTCATCCAAGGCCGTTTTTACTTTACTTTGGCAACTTTTTGTTGCGACAAGCAGTTTCTCTAAAAGCCGGTCCTAGGTCTCCGATAGCTGTGGATTCTTTCTCCATCTTCCGCTCAGATTTTTGTAAAGCTACCATGGATTTTTGATGATGGCAATTGAGACAGCTAATTTATCCACTAAAGGACACGGGGGTGCAAGTTTTCTTGCAGGAACCTGCTCTCTTGAAGATTTTGAGAGGGGGGAAAACACATTTCCTCGTTTCTAAACGGATGTAAACGAAGTGTTGCATAAATGGCAGAAAGAGGGGGCTACCTAAGATGTAGATCTTTAGGATTCTTTTTTTTTTTCTCATAACTTTATAACTTTTTCCTCTTTTTTTTAATTGACACATATTGGGGGGTGGTATCTCGGGAGCCAACATGGGGACTGGGTCCTAGTAGGCTGCCATTCCAACGGCAGCAATACGTAGAGGATGATTCCTCCTATTAGAAGCAGGGGGGAGGATTGTGGTTGGGGGACTTGGTGTGGGGGGTCATGGGTGGGGACAAAAAAACAAAAAAATCAGCATAAGGATATCACGAAATAAGGGGGTCAAGGCTAAGGCAGCTACAGGATTAACTAATGGGGGAAAAGGCAGAGGACCACTAGCGAGATGGAATGGGTAAAATTCTTAGCCTGGTATGTGGCAGGCTTGAATAGCAAGAACAAGAGGTGGCTAGTTGTGGAAGAACTTAAGATGTACAACCTACAGATAGTCTTGCTAACAGAAATACATATCTCCTCTAAAGATCATGGTCTACTAAAACAGCTAGGATATGATGTAGTTGTCAGTTCAGATCAAAGGGCCTCAATATGAGGAGTTGCCATTTTAAAGCATAAGAGACTTAGAGTTGATATTGGTAAAACAATTGTAGACAGAGGGGGTATATGGGCTCTAGCACAGATAGGGATAGAAGGTAAAAAATATGTCTTTTGTGCATTGTATGGCCCGAATATAGACTATCCTTCAGTTATAGATAGGGTAAATATTGAGCTGCTGAATTGGGAAGGGGTGTGAGTTGTAATGGGGGATTTTAATTGCATTATGAACTACAGGATGGACACTACTAGGCTAGAGGCTTTTCAGAGGATGCAGAAGACTTGTGCTGCAATTAAGGAATTGAGCCGCCTTCATGCTCTAAAAGATGCTTGGCGGATATTACATCCACATGTAGCAGGCTATACTTACTACTCGGCTGCACATAAACTTTGCTCTCGAATAGACATGGCATGGGTATCAGACAGAATCCTTCGATTAAGTAATATGGAGATCTGTCCAAGGGTCATGTCTGACCATAACCCCATTCTTCTTTTATTTAAGATGTCAGGGGAGAGAAAGAGACCTAGGCCTTTTTCTTTCCCCAGATACTTGCTATTAGATGAAGACTTTGTGGCACTGATTAGGAGACATTTGAAAGAATTTCTTGAAATAAATATTTATACAGCCCCGCCTACTATAGTATGGGATACATGTAAGGCGAGTATCAAGGGATTCTCCCAGCATTTCATATGGAAGCAAAATGCTGAATGTAAGAAGGAAACAGAAACAATTATTACAAATATCCGTACAGTAGAAAACAAACAGCCAGAGGCATTATTAAGAGGTCTCTCAAATGCAGAGGATCTGGGATATACCCTAATTGATTTAAAATCATCATTGAAAAAAATCATTGAGTGATAAAACTAAACAAATATTGGTTATCTCAATATGAGAGTGGGGAAAAAATAGGGAACATTTTGGCATACAAAGTGGCAGACGATAAGGCTAAGACCCTCATAAAGGCGATCAAGAGGTCTAACAATGTGGTGTATGAACAGCCAAAGCAAATACTAGAGCAATTTGCTAATTATTATCAAGAATTGTACACTCCAGAGATTCGACCTGAACTGAACGACATACACAGTTACTTGAAAAGTATGGGGGCCGATACATCTGACTTATTGGCAGGTGATATCATGATGGAAGAAATCAAATCTGCAATTGCGGCCCTGCCGTCAGGCAAGACTTCAGGATAAGACTCTTTACCCCAGGAACTATATAAGATGTGTATGGCCAAATTACTCCCACTTTTCAGTCAAGTGATAAGATCTATTGGAGAAGGAGGAAAGGTTCTCGGATCATGGAATGTCACACAAATTATTTTCTCCATAAAAAAAGCAAGCCAGCGGAATAATGTGGGCCATATCGACCCATTTCACTTATAAACACTGATGCAAAAATCTTTGCTAAGATTCCTGCGACCCGCCTTGATCCGAAATGCCCAATTTGGTGTCTTCCCATCAACATGGTTTCATTTTAGAGAGAGATACCAAGGCTCACATAAACATGGCTGTGACGACATTTGATGTGGCAAAGTTAAGGTCAACCCCACTTGATCCACTTCCAAAAAAGCTGCTCGGGCAGTCCCCTGCCTACAACATTGATGCCGTCGGTGGTAGCAGCGGCCACCTGTAATCCAATAACTCTCTTTGTTGATTAGTGCACAATAAAGTTTTTTGTGCCGGTTTCCTTGTGTGCTGTCCTTCAATTCCGGAATTGCTGTGGATTGGAAGAGAGTTATTGGGTCAACCCCACTTGGTATGATTTTACTAGATGCTGAAAAGGTTTTCGACAGAGTGGGGTGGGACTTTCTCTGGGCCACACTCTTAGCATTTGGCATCAAAGGTCAGTTCTTGCAATGGGTCCAAGCCTTAGATGACCATCCTAGTGCTAAAATAGCATACGCTGGATTACAATCCCCCACCTTCTCAATCTCTCGTGGCACCCGCCAGGGGTGCCCTTTATCGCCCCTATTGTTTGCACTCTCTATAGAGCCATTTATCCAGGCTCTGCAAAACCAATTTCGAATTAAGCCTTTTACATCTGGGATAAACACTCTTAAATGATATGATATCACTGTATTTTCGATGGATGCTGGAGAGGCATTGAAGGGGATAGTCGAGGAGGCAAGGAGGTTTGGGGCAATCTCAGGCTATAGGCTAAATACTAATAAAACCCATGTTTTGCTGAATTATGAATCTCCAGCTCCAGTGCAGGGAGTCTGCAGTGTTGCTAGTTATTTAGGGGTCAGAGTTTCTCCCAAAATAAATAGGATAATTGATTTAAACTATGAGGCACTATTGAAAGAAACAACTAAGTCACTTAAAAAACAGCATATGGTCCCGATAAACGTATTAGGGAAAGGAGGCGCACACCTGTACTAACGTGTAAACCCTATTGCATATGTCAACTAACAATGGTGCTACAGTGTGGCGCTTGCTGCCTGTACAAGCGTGTGAATATGAGAAGAGAATACTAGCCATTTTCTTTAGCACACCAGCTGTGTTTCTTTCATATTAACAACACACAAGGGTGGTCATTATTCTTCACTGCTTATCCAGTTCTCTCTAAAACATACACAGTAGTGACTTAGGAACTTTGTACATTCGATGTTTTCACACAGTGGGATCCACGTCTTGTTGTGTCTCATTAACAGGTTAACATAGTAATTATATTATTGTGACATCGATGTTTTTTTCCATAGCTTGATCCCTGACGAAGGGACGCCACAGTCCTGAAATGCATCGGGCTGTTTTTTTAAACATTTATGTATGATATGATATATTGTAAATGATGCAATGACTGTACAATATGATTTTCATGAATGACATCATATGTTTGTGATATTTCCTTATGTTTTTTTATATTAATGGTCATACGATTATGTTCATGATGTTTTACCATAATACAACACCAATTGAGTCATATTGGTTTATCTGTCTTACTGTTGAAATATTATTTTGAACATTTTAGGACCACTTAGAAGTCCAGTGCACTGTGCACAGTGTATAGTAACACGTTGGCTAGTATTCTCTTCTCATAAGGTGCCGATAGGCATCAATAGGCAAATTAATACCGTAAAAATGAAAATCTTGCCCAAATTCCTGTATTTGTTTCGGTCCATCCCCTTATAGTCTGAATAATTCTTTTTTCAAGTGCTTAGATGGGATTCTTGGCAGCTTCATATGGGGCTACAAGAAAGCGCGAGCTATTGATTTACTAAAACTTTCATTTACTCAAGGTGGGCTTGATTTTCCTGATTTTAAATCATATTTCTGGTCAGCTTTCTTAGGCCGTCTTCGTAGTCTAATTAATCCTCTGAGCAATATTTTCTTTCATAAATGTATGCAGGGAGAAGACTATAATATGTTCCTTTTCAGAACTAACGACCCAAATTATTACAAGAGGGTCACATTTAAGACCGCACGCGACAGTGTAATCATTTGGCGCGCTATTAAGCTTAATTGTAATACACGGTTTTATCACGCTAAATTTCCCCTGTGGTACAATCCAGGTCTGCCAGGAATCTTCCACGATGGGGTGGGAAAGCAATGGTATAGCTATGGGATCAAGCATCTGGGTGACTTCTATGACCATAGGGGGTTTATCTCATTTGAAAAATTGAAGACTTTATATAAACTTCCAGATAGTGTGCAGTTCAAATATTATCAGATTAGAGATTACTTCCTATGCAGTCTGAATCTGACAAATGTTTTGGATTCTGGTATATGGAACTGCTTCTATGCGGCCAATGACAAATCACTGATTAGCAAAGGGTATAAAAGTCCGAATACTTAAAAGAGGGACGATTGTGCTAGATTAGTTGATCGCTGAAGCAAAAGTATGGGGATACCGATTTTGGCAAATACTATATCACTAGCTCTCAGCATTATCAGCAAGTCTGTACACTCATCCAATCTGAGGATGCAGCAGTATGGAAAAATATGTTTACTATATTATACCCCGGAGAAGATAGCAAAATGGTCATCTAATAACCCGGCTAATGACCCAACAAAGTGGCCAAAATGTGATTTACTGGCTGCTGATCTAAAACATATGTTTTTCTTATGCCCCGAATTATTAGAATTTTGTAGGAAGGTCACACAAGTAATATCTCAGAAACTGGGGAGGGTAATATCATTCTCAATAATAGATGTTATGATGGGAGGACAGAGCATGAGCTCCAGCCAGAAAGACTTTGGGCCTCATTTATGAAAAGTGACGCATCGCTGCGTGAAAACAGCAATGCGTCACTTTTCACTGCGCCCTCCTTGCGACACCAATGATGCGTCATATTTACAGTATGACGCATCATGGTGCAAGGAGTTACAGATACGTCAGTATTTGTGACGTATCTGTATGGCGCAAAAGTGACGCATTGCTTGAGTGTGTCACAAAAGTGATGCAACTCCAGCAATTTGTCCTAAGGGCCTGCGTCAGTCGTCTGCCTGCTGTGAGGCAGGTGTAAGAAATTGACGCATTTGTGTCCTAGAAGTGGCGCCGTGAAATCTTATAGATTTCACTGCGTCACTTCTATCACCCTTTCTTGCGTCAGAACGCCCCCCCCTGCAAACATTATACCTGGCGTAGGTATAATGTAGCGCAGGGGTTTACAAAGTGACGCATCTATCTAGATGTGTCACTTTGTAAATATGGTGCAACAAGGCACATTTTTTACGCTGCTGGTGCGTCACAAAAAGTGACGCACCGGCATCGTAAAAGTGACGCACGGCCTCATAAATGAGGCCCTTAATTACTATCTTGTTAGTATGTGCTAGGCTGACAATTGCTCGGGTTTGGATTTCATGGGATCCTCCGTCAGTCATGGAATGGTGGGGGTTGGTTAAAGAAACTTATGGCATGCAATTGGCACTAGCTACAATGAGGGGGACCTGCTCGTTATGTAAACTCAAGAAAATCTGGGGTGTGTTGTTCTGAAATCTAAGGAGCATTACTGAAGTATTAAGATGGTCTCCTGTTTTAATTTCTAACTAATTATTATTTCTGGAATTGGCAATGCTGTGAGACTGTTACTGCTTTCTATTGTGTTTGTTCATTTTCTTTCCCGGCAATATGAAACTTCCTCGTGCTGACAAATAAAGTATTTAAAAAAGAAAAAAAGGAAATGAGGACCAGTCTCACTGGAACACAGCATCCTTATAAAAATAGGGAGCGACCCCACTATCCAAGAGAAGGGGTACCACAGGTAAACAAAGATTTGGAAATCTCTTGGGAAAACCAAAAGGTTCACAACTACTGCTAATGCTGTCTAATTCCCCGTATTCAATGAACTGAAGACATACATTCCATAAACACACAATTTAAAACCATGGACCCTAATTGGCAATTATGATACACACATACGGTGCTACAATAATATATATTTTTATTAAAAAAACAAAATTGTCATTCCATGAAAATCATGGATTGATCCAATACTCAACAATACATTAAAACAACAATTTCATACACATATGATAATGAGGGACACAGAATGGAAATGTGCGAACTATTAATCACATTCTGTTTTAGTTGTTCCACATGGAATTCAGTCATTTGTTTGTTCAAATGTCCATAAACCTGATCATCTATTGGGCATCAACATGTTCCTTAAATACAACCACATAGATATACACAAATGCGTCGACGCGTTCGGTGGTGTTCCCTTGATACCAAGCACCTTCTTCAAGACAAAAACATAATAGTCTCTAGTGTTAAATCACGAAAAACCTGATAAAAACAAAACATAAATATACATATCAACATTCATAATTAAAAAAGTATTTCCATATATATATACACATTGCCTCAATATACATATCAACATTCACAATTGTAAATTAAAAAATCTTTCCAAAATGTATACAGTGCATTTCACTAGGAATAATCATATTGCCTCAAAATATATATATCAACATTCATGAATAAAAAGTCTTTCCAAAATGAATACAGTGCATTTCACTAGGAATAATCATTATTGCTAACGTCAGTGTCTGAACACTGAGTTATTATATATAATTGTCCATACGGTCCAATTCATAGCAACCATTCCCAATCTTTAACATACATCTTTATTTATTTATTTATTTATTTGCATGCTTATATAGCGCTATGAATAAACTCCCGTAGGAGTATCTCCGCGCTGCAGACAACCGGTACAGAAACTGATCAAAGAAGCAATGAAGTTAAAAAATGCTATGAAGCTCCTATAAGCCTAACAGAGGTGCTAGTAAAATGAACTAAATAAAAAAGTTTTCAAGTATTTTCTGAATTGAAGGTGATTATGGCATTGCCTCAATGAGAGCGGGAGTGAGTTCCAGAGGTTGGGACCTACTACAGACAGAGCCCTGCCACCAAGCCTAGATTTAGTTATCTTAGGGACACTCAATAACAACTGGTCGCTGGATCTAAGGGCACGAGTGGGGACATAAGTGGCTTGAACCGGAGTTGTCCATGAAGACCCAGGCAGCCAAAACAGCAGGCACCTGCTTCGGACTTATGCGTTCCATCCGTAAAATCCTCCCACTACTCCCGCCCCTATCTAGGAAACTCTTGATTCAAGGTTTGATCCTTGCCCGGCTAGACTATAGCAATGCTGTCTATCTGGGAGCCCCTGAATCTACCCTGGCCAAACTCCAGCGAACTCAAAACGCGGCAGCCCGGCTCCTTATGGACCTCCCTTCCAGAACCTCTGCCAGACCAGCGCTCAAGGCCCTACATTGGCTTCCAGTGCGGCAGAGGGTAGAATTCAAGGCGATGTGCACTGCCCACAAACTCCTCAATGGTCTTGGCCCTTCTATCCTGAGAGACATGGTCACCCCCTACAAGGCCCCTAGACTCCTACGCTCTGACAACGAACGCCTGGCCACCGTCCCGAGATTCAGGAAGGCACGCACTGGCGGTAGACGGTTCGCAGTAAAAGCGTCTGCAGGATGGAACTCACTCCCCCGCTTCCTGCGACTGGAACCCTGCCACCTCCTCTTCCGTAAAAAACTGAAAACTCTGCTTTTCCCCAAATAAGCTCCCCTTCCCCCTCTGGTCTCCACTTGTATCATTAGCGCGGGGATGCCTCCGGGTCACCAGGCGCTTTATAAATCGCTAAATAAATAAATAAATAAATAAATAATAAGGGACAAATTTGTTCGCCAAATACTCTGCTCCTAATTGATTGAGGCCTTTATGGATAATGCAGCAGGTCTTAAACTTCACTCGTTGGCGTATTGGTAACCAGTGAAGTTTATGAAGTAGCGGTTTGGAGGAGGATCTGGGGGGTGCATTTAGCACCAACCTAGCTGCTGTATTTTGCACCACCTGTAGACGATCCAAAACCTCCTCACTTGCACCTGCCAGAAGACCATTACAATAATCAAGCCGGCTAATAACCAGAGCCTGAACTAAGGTTTTCCTATGGGAGTCAGGGAGGAAGGGAAAGATTCTACGGAGGAGACCAATCACATGGAAGCAAGATCCTACAGTAGTATTGACATTTTGCTTCATGGTCAGCTCCGGCTCCAATCTAACTCCCAAGTTCTTGATTATTGTTTTTGGCTCAGGAACTGGGCCCAAATCAGGAGGCCACCAATCGGGGGACCACTGTACCCTGGCTTCTCCGAAGAGCATCACCTCTGTCTTTCCAACATTACATTGAAGAAAGTTGGAAGACATCCACCTTGCAACTGCCTTCATCCCATCGGAAAAAGATTGTATAATTTCCGGGGTAAGTTGTTTAAAAGGGAAGAGCAGCTGCGTATCATCAGCGTAGGACACTGGGCAGAATCCAAAAGCTCTAGTAACATCTGCCAAGGGAGCCACATAGGTATTAAATAGAGTCGGGCTCAAACATGAACCCTGCGGGACCCCCTTGGTAATGTTAACTTCCTCCGACTTGAACTCACCCATGGTGACAGATTGGGTGCGGTTGGAGAGAAAGCTTTTGATCCAGTCCAGTGCCCTACCGCCGATACCACTCGCAGACAGTCGTTCGATCAAGATGGTGTGAGAAATCGTATCGAACGCTGCCGATAAATCCAGCAGCACCAGGACAACAGAGTAACCCCTGTCCTGGTACAGCCGTAGGTCGTCTGTTATCGACAGCAAGGCCGTTTCAGTGCTGAATTTAGGCCTAAAACCTGACTGCGAGGGATCGAGGCTACCAGATTGTTCTAGGTAGGTGGATAGGTGTTTGTTGGTGTGCTTCTCGATGATTTTCCCTAGAAATGGCAAAAGGGAAATGGGCCTCAGGTTAGACATGTTGGTCCAAGGAGTAGATGTATTCTTCCTAATGGGTCTAACAAGGGCTTTTTTCCAGCACAGTGGAACAACTCCAGATGTAAGTGATAAGTTCACCAGTCTCTGAACATCAGGACCTAGTGTACTCCCTAGCGGACCCATAAGTCTAGCTGGGAGCAGGTCTGCCGGGCTTCCACTTTTGATATCAGAAAACAGTTTCTGGACCTCTATTAGCGATATTTCGGGAAAATCATTAAAAGAGTAGATATTGATGGGTGCTGTCTGTATCAAGGTGTGGTTATCTTGGCTAATTATATCAGGGCTAAGCGCCTCTATTTTGTTATAGATGGCATCAATTTTTTCTGAAAAGAAACAGGAAATACTATCACAGAGTTGTTGTGACGCCATGTCAGCACTTTCACAAGCTGTTGGTTTCAGAAATGTGTTGACAATCTGATATAAAACTTTTGAATCATTGCCAGCTGCTTCTAACTGAGCAGTAACATGATTTTTCTGTGCTGATCGTATGGCTTTATGATAGGTGTTGAGATTATTTCTGTAATAGTTTTTATCTTCCTCCCTGGAGGATTTTCTCCATGTCTTTTCAGACTTTCTAGCCAAGCGTTTGAGACTGCGTAGTTCCTCTGAATACCAGACCTCTTGTTTCCTGGCAAGGCTAGTTTTAAAAGTCTTTATTGGGGCGATGTGTTGTACTGCAGCATCCACTGCAAGATCCCATTTTGAAAGAGCAATGTTAATATCATCTGTACAAACAATTGGAGGGGAAAGGTATTTTTGTACAAAATTAACATTGGTTATTTTGTGCCACTGCCTACGTTTGGATGGAATTTGAATGTGGGAAGTAGGTCGGAGGTCATTCGTCGGCATGGAGAACTCAAGCACAAAGTGGTCAGTCCAAGGATATTGTTTCGGTGCACAGCATTTGATACCAGGGAAGTTAGATATTATCATATCCAAGGTATGTCCTGCTTGGTGTGTTGATCCACTATTACATTGATGTAATCCTAGAAGGGATATATCAGTTAAGAAGGACTGTGTCTCACTATTAGTCTTCTCCTCACTATGAATATTAAAGTCACCAAGTAGCAGGAATTCTTTATCTTGGCACACATGAGGAGCTAGTGCTTCCACTAACTGTTTGGACATATTTTTTAAGGGGCCTGGCGGACGGTAGACCAAAGCTCCTTTCCTACTATATTTAGTGGATGAGCCAATCCTGAAAATCAACATTTCAAAGGTCGAATTACAGCATTGATCAATGACCGAAATGGAGATCTCCTTTTTAAATACAATTGCTATACCCCCACCAATTTTTTTAGGTCGATCTAATCTGACAATTTTGTAACCCTCCGGTATTCCAAGAGTAATAGCGGGGGTGGAGTGAGGTTTAAGCCAGGTCTCTGTTAAAAAACAAAGATCAGCTTTATGTGTGGAAATAAGATCCCAAACCTCAAAAGAGTGTTTGACTAGAGATCTAACATTGCACAGTAGAATCTTTCCTCCCTGAATCTGAACTATAGGAGTATTACTAGGGCGCTGCTGAAGGGAAAGTTTTTCTGTCAGAAATTGTGTTTGGCAGGATCTGTATGAGAATGGCCCTTCTGGGAGACAACAGAATGCTGCGACTCATCCCAGCCCCTCCCACCCTCATCCATTAATGGGTACTATTCTTAGCATGTTACCCACCTCATAAAAACCAGAGATAGGTTTAGGAATATTTTCCTTAAGTTTCCGTACGTGGGGCTCCTTAGGGCTCCAACGTGAAGTTTCACAATATCTTTGGATAAAAAGAAAAGTTGTGAAGTAAGACCCAGTTATCTAACAAATGCTAGGGATTCCTCCATTCTCATACCCCCGTTTCATTTGGCAACCTACCTAGAGGGCGGTCCAAACACTGCACCTCAGGTATCCTAATTCTGAAAGTCCAACCGCTCACCCCATTCAATGTCGTTCCCTTTGAGGTATACTGAGGAAATAATTATATATATAAGAGACGGTCAGTCAATACCCCCACTGTAAAGCTTTTATGCTTAAATAGTACAGCATGAGCACTCACCAGAAGTTATATTGGTGAGATGGGCTTCATTGTTGAATTAAAAAGAGGAGCCATACACTAGTTTGTCCTGATACATTGGACCCACAATTCTCTCCAATTACAACCGGACCTAAAGATATAAAAAATGTGTCCTCCTATTTATTAGAGGGATACACCACTATTGAAAGTATCACATATTACCCTAAATCCTATATACTGAAAAAGTATATCTATATATATGTGTTGGGCTTGCTTTGTTCCTCTCCCAAGCATGTTACCCTATAACTTCAAATCGGAATGATATAGCTCCTGTCGTTAAACAAGATACCCGCATTTCTGGGATTCAAACTAGAATTTTGGAGCATAATAGCCCCATCATCCTCACCACTATAGGAGAAATAGCAGTCTTTGCTAATTGCAACCGAACTTATTTTAAACATGCCACCCGGATTAGGTCTTCAAGTTATGATCTAAACTGCACTTCTGGGCAAGATAAAAACAATCCTGTTGACCCCAGCAGTCTTTACCGATCACTACCGATCTTGTTTTAAATATGTTGCCTGCATTTAATCTCCGAGTTCTGATATACACTGTACTTCGGAGTGGGATGAGAACAATCCTCCCTCTTTGGAGTAAAGTCCAATTCAACATGTCCCAAGCACCCGTGCTTACCTTACATTTACTGCTAGTCTCCAAACGCGTTTGCGGCACCTCAGAGACACGGTGATTTTCGTATACAAGGAAACCGCGCACGACCTCCACTTTAAATATGTTGCCGAACTAGGAACACATGTGGTGGCGCTGACGTCGCTCCAGGGCGTTTGATCATTGCGGCTACATCGGTTCTCCCGTTTTGTTTGTAGCTCTGCTCTGCCCAAATTTAGTATAATTAAAAGGGCAATGGTCTACATTCAACACAAACCGGAGATGCGACAATCAACCAGTTTGGGCTGATCAGTTCAGGATTAATTAAAAGGGCAACATCACCTCTTCCATCCTTGGTGGGTCCCACCATAAGATATAATAATAACAAAAAATACCATTCCTACACTATGTCCTAAATAATGCATCAGCAATTAATTTGAATAGATATAATGCCGCTCAAATTTATTTGTACACTGAACGTGTTAAATTGGGGGCTAGAGTTGTACTCTTACTGAGCTAAGGATACTCAGTGCTCTGGGAAAATGTGCCTGCAAAACGAATGCATGGCATCATGAGATGCCTTACATTTATTATCATCATGACTCATACTGGGAAGTATTTTACCATGAGTTGATTTATCGAGACACCCAAAGTATTTTAAAGAATTTGTTTTAAAAAACTTCTTTTATTGTTCAAAAACCATAATTTATTCAAGGGTGACTAAGTAGGGGTGTATACAGTGAGATACATGTACGTCCGGTACATACATATCATCCAACCGTGCTCAACACCACCCACCCTGTACCCTCTCCTGCCTATCATTAAAAATAATTTTGCCCTTCTCTAATTTTCAGACTTCAATGAAGACTCAGTTCAACCTTCTACTATGCACATCCAGTCCTCCTTCATGTTTAAACCATTTCTAATGGTGTTGAGAATGGAAATATACCACTGTTCACGTTTTTTTCTCTTGACCGTGGAGTCACCACCCCTCCTATTACCCTCCATGCGTTCAATATTAAACCAATTGGGGGCATATTTACAATAACTGGCGCATCCCTGCAAATCACCAGGGATGCGCCAGTTATTGTGCGCCACAGCTCCGCCACAATGGATGCGCCGCATTTACAATGCGGCACACCTTGGGGCAAAAACGGCACAGATGAGTCACGCATCTGTGCCGTAAAAGTGGCCCATTGCTGGAGTTGCGTCGCAAGCGCAACGCAGCTCCAGCAATGCTCCGGGGGCCCATCTAGTTAATGCTGCGTCAATCCTTACGCCTGCTCAAGCAGGTGCTGGGTTTTGACGCAGCATGGGCCTAAAAGTGACTGAGTGAAATCTTGTAGATTTCACTCAGCCACTTTTAGGAGGCGTTCCTGCGCCGGAACGACCCCCCTGCCCAGGAACGCCTACATGTGGCGCAGGTCTTTACAACGTGAAGCATCTCCCAGATGCGTCACGTTGTAAGTAAACCGCACCATGGCGCAGGATTTGCGACGCTGCTGCGTCACAAAAGTGACACAACGGCGGCGTAAATGAGGCGCAAGGGGCTTGTAAATCTGCCCCGTGAAGTCTGCAAGAGTGTGTGCTTTCTCCTTAAAGTGGTCTACTAGAGGGGAGTTGAGTTTTTGGTTTTTAATAGCTGACCTGTGTTCCAGTAATCAGACACGAACTTCTCGTGCCATTTCGCCTACATAACCTAAATTACATGGGCATACAATTAAATAAACCACATTTTTTGTTCTACAATTATTTAGTGGTCTGGATCTCAGAGCGTATCCGTTATAAGTATACTTCTTTCCGAGAATACATTGATCACACATGAGGCAGTTGCTGCATTTATAGTTGCCTGTCGCTGTATTACCTGCAATTGAAAAATATATTACGTTTCAGTACTAGTTCTGTACAGGATATAATAAAATCGACATTGGCCCCTCTAAAATCTGTAGGCACCAGGATGCTCCAGATGGTGTTAATGGTAGCATCCTGAGGTATGTTGGTGTAGAGGGCTTCAATGTCGAGTGTGACTAGTATTTGAGTTAGGCAATTGAAATTTCGACCTTCTATTGTACTAATTATATGCGATGACTGGGTGTCTGATAAAGAATATACATTCTTACTTAATGAGAAGGCGATATATGGACTTCCTAAAGTAGCAGAACAAAAAAACGCTGTATATTTAATTGTACGCCCATGTAATTTAGGTTATGTAGGCGAAACGGCACGAGAAGTTCGTGTCCGATTACTGGAACACAGGGCAGCTATAAAAAAACAAAAACTCAACGCCCCTCTAGTGGACCACTTTAAGGAGAAAGCACACACTCTTGCAGACTTCAAGTGGTTTATTATTGAACGCATGGAGGGTAATAGGAGAGGTGGGGGCCCCACGGTCAAGAGTAAAAACCATGAACAGTGGTATATTTCCATTCTCAATGCCATTATAAATGGATTAAACACGAAGGAGGACTGGATGTGCATAGCAGAAGGTTGAACAGAGTCTTCATGAAGTCTGAAAATTAGAGAAGGGCATAATTATTTTTAATGATAGGCAGGGGAGCGTACCGGGTGGGTGGTGTGGACCAAGGTTGGACGATATGTATGTACCAGCAGTACATTTATGTCACTGTGTAAACACCCCTACTTAGTCACCCTTGAATAAGTTATGGTTTTTGAACAATAAAAGAAGTTTTTTAAAACAAATCTTTTAAAATACTTTGGGTGTCTCGATAACTCAACTCATGGTAAAATACTCCCCAGCATAAGTCATGATGATAATAAATGTAAGGCATCTCATGATGCCATGCATTTGTTTTGCAGGCGTATTTTACCACAGCACTGAGTATCCTTAGCTCAGTAAGAGTACGACTCTAGCCCCAATTTAACAAGTTCAGTGTACATATAGATTTGGTCAGGATTATATTTGTGGGGATCTATTCAAATTAATTTCTGATGTATTATTCAGGACATAGTATAGGAATGGTAGTTTTTGTTAATTTTATATCTTATGGTGGGGCCCTCCAAGGATGTAAGAGGGGATGTTGCCCTTTTAATTAATCCTGAACTGATCGGCCCAAACTGGTTGATTGTCGCCTCTCCGGTTTGTGTTGAACGTAGACCATTGCCCTTTTAATTATATTAAATTTGGGCAGAGGAGAGCTACAAACAAAACCGGAGAACCGATGTAGCCGCAATCATCAAACGCCCCGGAGTGATTCCAGCGCCACCACAGGTGTTCCTAGTTTGGCAACATATTTAAAGTGGAGGTCGTACGCGGTTTCCCTGTATACAAAAATCACGGTATCTCTGAGGTGCCCCACTCGTGATTGGAGACTAACAGTAGATGTAAGGTAAGCCCAGGTGCTTGGGACATGTTGAATTGGACTTTACTCCATAGAGGGGAAGATTGTTCTCATCCCGCTCCGTAGTACAGTGTATATCAGAACTCGGAGATTAAATGCGGGCAACATATTTAAAACAAGTTCGGTAGTGATCGGTAAAGACTGCTGGGGTCATCAGGATTGTTTTTATCTCACCCTGAAGTGCAGTTTAGATCATAACTTGAAGACCTAATGCGGGTGGCATGTTTAAAATAAATTTGGTAGCAATTAGCAAAGACTGTTATTTCTCCTATAGTGGTGAGGGTGATGGGGTTATTATGCTCCAAAATTCTAGTTTGAATCTCGGAAATGTGGGTAACTTGTTTAACGACAGGAGCTATATCATTCCAATTTACAGCTATAGCGTAACATGGTTGGGCGAGGAACAAAGCAACCCCCACACACATATATATATACTGTTTCAGTATGTAGGATTTAGGGTAATATGTGATACTTTCAATAGTGGTGTATCCCAGTAATAAATAGGACACATTCTTTATACCTTTAGGTTCGGTTGTAATTGGAGAGAATTGTGGGTCCAATGTATCAGGACAAACCGGTGTATGGTTCCTCTTTTTAATTCAAAATTGAAGCCCATCTCACCCATATAACTTCTGGTGAGTGCTCATGCTGTACTATTTAAGCATAGAAACTTTACAGTGGGGGTATTGACTGACCGTCTCCTATATGTATAATTATTTGCTCAGTATACCTCAAAGGGAACGACATTGAACGGGATGAGCGGTTGGACTTTCAGAATTAGGATTCCTGAGGTGTAGTGTTTGGACCGCCCTCTAGGTAGGTTGTCCAATGAAATAGGGGGGGGTGAGAATGGAGGAATCCGTAGCGTTTGTTAGATAACTGGGTCTTACTTCACAACTTGTCTTTTTATCCAAAGATATTGTGAACCTTGCGTTGGAGCCCGAAGGAGCCTGCACACGGAAACTTAAGGAAATTATTCCTAAACCTATCTCTGGATTTTATGAGGTGGGTAACATGCTGAGAACAGTACCCATTAATGGATGAGGGTGGGATCGGCTGGGATGATTTGCCCCATAAGATCTGTGTGAAAGATTGGTAATGGTTGCTTTGAATTGGACCCTATGAACAATTATATATAATAACTCAGTGTTCAGACACTGATGTTAACAATGTGATTATTCTCAGTGAAACGCACTGTATTCATTTTGGAAATACTTTTTAATCATGAATGTTGATGTATATATATTTTGAGGAAATATGATTATTCCTACTGAAATGCACTGTATTCATCTTGGAAATATTTTTTAATTTTTAATTGGGAATGTTGATATGTATATTGAGGCAATGTATTTATTATGGAAAGACTTTTTTAAATATGAATGTTGATATGTATTTTTATGTTTTGTTTTTATTAGGTTTTTTGTGATTTAACAGAAGAGAGACTATTATGTTTTTGTCTTGAAGAAGGTGGTTGTTATCAAGGGAACACCACCGAAATGCGTCATCGCCTTTGTGTCTATCTATGTGGTTGTATTTAAGGAACATGTTCATGCCCAATAGATGATCTGGTTTATGAACATTTGAACAAACACATGAATGAATTCCATGTGGAACAACTAAAACAGGATGTGATTAATAGTTCACACCTTTCCATTCTGTATCCCTCATTATCATATTTGTATGAAATTGTGGCTTTAATGCATTGTTGAGTATTGGATCAATCCATGATTTTCATGGAATGACAATTTAGTTTTTTTAATAAAAATATATATTCTTGTAGCACCGTATGTGTGTATTATAATTGCCAAATAGGGTCCAGGGTTTTAAATTGTGTGTGTATGGATTGTATGTCTTCAGTTCATTGAATATGGGAATTAGATAACATTAGCAGTAGTTGTGAACCTTTTGGTTTTCCCAAGAGATCTCCAAATCTTTGTTTATCACTGGAACACAGCTACAATGACCAATCCCAGACTGAAGAGAGCTGAAGCTTAAAAGAGCTCACAGTAATCATGCGCATCAGGTGTGAGCAATCCAACAGCAGCCAGCCACCGCTGAACTGAATTCCTCCACCCATCCTTGGCCTGCAGGGGTGGAGACAAAGCAGTGAGCAGGGAGTTTCCAGCATGAGCAGACTAGCTTCCACAAAACCTGGCATGGATTGGGAATGGATATCAATTCCCAAATTGTGTCCAAATGGTTAGAAGTCAGGAAATATATGCAGGCGAGTGTCTGTAAGCTTATTTTGAACACTGGAGAGACACTATACAGCCTCCAGATGGTGGGCACAAAAGCACAGGGTGACAATCATGGCAGTACATCCCCTCCAATGACCGGCTCACGGAATCTGGAACTGGTTTCAAAGCCTTTACTCCTATGAAATTAGGCCATTTCCATCAGAGATGCAGTGCAGGATACTAGAGGACTGTGAGAAAACTGTGATGTTCTGGAGGGTAGAATAATAGGCTGTAAATTAAGAGCAGTATTGAAGGCAGAACCTGAAGAGTCTCAATCAAGTAACAAGTAACCTATGCAAAGAAATGCTCCAAGCACGGTGGAATCTCCTAAAAAAACTGTTTAATCTGAAAGGCATTCGCACTAGGAGGCAAGCTGTGTTTGCCTGTCTAAATCCAGTAAATACCCAGCTAAATTGCCGACTAGTAAAATTCTTAATGATAGCCGAACAAAAACTGCTCAAGAACACGTAAGACAAACAAGGATCTGCCTCCTCATTCCACCTATCTCTGGGAACATGTTCCAACAAAGACCATACTTTCGGACTCATTTCCAACCGCATTGCAACTATGCCTGCAGTATGTAAACACATTTCGAACTAAACCACGATTAAGACCTGGGTTGTGGCCGATCCGCTATGATGCTAAGCCACTGAGGGCCACCCCTAAGAACACACAACAACCTCTATTTTGACTGCACAGAACCTCTTTGTATAAGGCCCTTTTAATCGCTGGATCTTTTGCACAAATTTAGAACGCACTGCTCAACGTTAAAAATGCTAATGGTTTTAAGAGCCGGTCTGAGATGTTTATATTTTTACATTTTTATATTTTTTTTATCTTGTAGTATTTGATTTGATTTTACTGTATGCAATGGTTTTAATTAACTATGCAAATAAACTTGATTCTGATTCTGTAGTAACAGGGTCTTAGAAGCCTGAATCAAAGGTGTTTGAAGTTCATGTGATGGCAGGCTAGAGTAGAACTCTGAAAATGAAGGCAGATTGACTTTAGGGTCAAACGCAGATAACAGATTGGCTGGAGGCACAGAGATCAAAGCCAAGCTGGCTGAAGACAAAGAAGGTGACAGGAAGCAGACCTGAGGCTCTGGCCCTGGAGGGAAACATACACAAGACTCACATGCTGAAGACTCCCATGCAGAAGACTCTGGAAGCAGGTATGCAGGAGACCCAGGCACTGGAGGCATACATGCTGAGAGTTTTGTCTCTGAGGCTGGAGATTCATTCGCTAGATGTATATGTGCTGAGACATCTGAAGGCTTGCAAAATGAAAGCACAGGGTCGAAAAGCATGCAAAATAGAGGCTCACAGTCAGAGGGCAGGCAAGCTAGGTGCTTGGTGTCAGACCGCGGTGGGCTTAAGTTCAGAAAGCAGCAGGCTGGTTTAGGACTCTTTCTCTAAAGGTAGCAGGCTGGCTGAGGAATCTGGAGACTCATGAAGCTGCAGGCCAGCTGAGGACTCCGGAGACTCTGAAAGCTACAGGCCGGAGCTGTACTCCAGAGACTCTGAAACCTGCAGGCCGGCTGAAGACTCTGGAGACTCTGGAAGCTGCAGGCCGGCTGAGCACTCGGGAGACACTGAAAGCTGCAGGCCGGATGAGGACTCTGGAGACTCTGAAAGCTGTGGCTGAGGACTCTGGAGACTCTAAAAGCTGCAGGCTGGCTAAGGATGCTGGAGACTCAGGAAGCTGCAGACCGGCTGAGGACACCAGAGACTCTGAAAGCTGGCGGCCAGTTGAGGACTCTGAAGACTCAGGAAGCTGCGGGCCTGCTGAGGACTCTGGAGACTCAAGAAGCTACAGGCTGGCTGGGAACTCTGGAGACTCATGAAGCTACAGGCTGGCTGAGAACTCTGGAGACTCTGAAACCTGAAGGCTGGCTGAGGACTCTGGAGACTCTGCAAGAAGACAAGCTGAAGGCAGAGAGGGACAAAGATGACAGACTATCCATTCCGAGAATGATAGTAGCTCTGTTGCCAGTAGTGACATCTTCACAGTTCCTAGTAACATTAAAACACGCTGAAGCTCTTTCTTCAGGATGGCTAAGAAAAGTGCTTATCTAAGAGTCTGTTGATCAGACTTCCTTTACCATTTGCTAGTTCAAATCTCTTACTCAGAGGAAACAGGTCAGAGATTACTTGGTCATGGGAGTTTTTTTCAATTTCCTCTACATTGCAAGGTGTTAAGGATTCATCAGTACATAGAGTACAGATATTTTCTAATTTCTCAATATGTGGTATGCTTTAAGGCGAGAGAGCAAACAAAGGGTCAGGATGTTGTTCCTTCTCAGTGAGGAGGTTGGCTTCAGTTGCAGCAGTTAGATCCAGAGTGTAGACTCAGTCGCAGGATGTTGTCATGTCTGGAATTATATGGAGTACTAGTTCAGGTTTTATCTGTATGTCAATGGCCTCTGTATGTGATACCCCTAGGGTGCAACTAACCTCACTACCAGGAACAGAAAGCAAAGAGGTATTTAGTGTTTTGCCTCTCATCTGGGGTTCTTTAAAAGTGGGCCACATATCAGAAGTAGCGCCTAAAAGTGATTTGAAGACAAAACACCAGAGGAGTTACAAAATTCAGAATTCAAACAAATACTTTCATTAACTGCATTTTGAGAAGTGGTACCATGGCTATTCTAATTAGAATATGTGTGGTGAGCCACAGTATTATCCATACATTCACTAGACCAGATGTGAGGGGACCGCAAAAGAGAGTGTAAGGTTTCATTCTCCACTTCTAAAAAGGCTAACATAGAGGTGAAAAAGTAGTCCTGTACAGGGGTTTAAATTCCCACTTGAACTCTGATTTATAGCGTTTTAACAGTGTCTGAAACATTTTATTCTCTTGTAAGTCAAGAATCTTAGATTTAATTATATCCTGTGAAGAATGTAGATCTTGCTCAACAAGGGCAGTGGTATGATTGGCAACTTTACAGCAAGCAAAATAACTAAATCTTGGATTTTGCTTAAACTGGCTATTAGCTACCTGTGTTCAAGTAGGTATTTTCTCTCTTTTGTTGAACTGAGTATTGTTTACTTTGAATGTAGTATAAAACATTGTCTCTTTAGTATCAGAGACTGTGATCTTTACTGGGTCGCAAGACCGAGCTATATCATTAGAATGGAAAACAGAGGTTATGAAACACATCTGCTCTTTCTTTGTCTGTTGTGTGGTTAAACATGCTATTTTATAACCACTTCTAGCAGACATGTGAGAATCGGAGCTCTTGTTCAGCAAACAGAGTAAGGTATTGTTCTCCGTTTCCAATGCTGGCACAGACATTGAATTGAGATCAGAACAGCAGATTAAGTCAAATGCTGGCAAAGAGGTGTTTGAGATCAGATAAGTATAATATTCAGAACGTAAATGTCCATTTTTCATAAGAAGATTCATTGTTTCAGGAACAGGGTTAACATCCTCAAATTGTAAAGTAGACACTAAATGCCTTTCTTTGTTGGGCACTGGAAAACTGCCCTGCACAAACATAAATGATGCACTGGTGTTTTTCTTTCTTAAACCTCTCATTATAACACACCTTCAATATTTTCACACACAAATGTAACAGAAAAATGGTAGCTAACTGAGCGGAAAGAAACATTACAAGTGACCCTGGAAATGCTGTTGGTCATTCTGTCAGGGACTGTCCTGGGCTATGTCTGGAACACAGTCAGTGACTTGGGCAAGGACTGCAACTGGGTGCAGAACATAAGCAGAAAGAGGAGTACAGCGCTGCCCAGGATCACACAGGAAGTCAGAGGAGAAAAGGGATCCAAAGGGGAATCCAGCACAAGTGAACAAGATGGCTAAGACTCAGAAGGATGGGCACTCAAGAGGCAATTAACATTCAGAATAACTACACCCAGGATGAACGTGCAGGACATATATATATAAATATATATATATATATTTTCTGCACATGTCACTTTATAATCATCTTGCACTTTAATGAATATGTACAATAATGATTGACATTGTGGTTATTCAAAACCATTTATTATTGATATATAGGAATTCATTTGATAAGTGCAGGTTGTGCTTTACAACCAATAGATGAATGTAAGGTCATTCTTTGTTTATTTTATTAATTGTTTTGCACACATTGGGTTCAACACAATGAAAATTGAATGTAAGTTCATCATTGATAACATGCCATCAGCAAAGAAATAGGAGACAACAGACGTATAATGAGATCTAACTATATAACAGACCATATGGGCACTTGCCCAGTATACCTAATCTGTATAAATTTCAGAAATATGTTTATTTGAAAACAGCTTGTTACTTATAGCACTTTGTGTGGATGTTTTTTAAGGCATTACTAATCTGTTTACCATATCTATGCTAAAATGGGAGGAGCATGTTACACGATGAAATGTATTTAATCACTTAATGGGTCACAACATGTCATGTGATCAAGATCGGGTTCCCCGGTCGAAACGCGTCATGTCTGCTTAAGGAGGAATAAAGCACTGAATTATTTACTTCACAGTCTGTGGTCCGTTTCCTGATTTGTGCCTGTGGGAGAGAGGTGCTGCACAGTCGGGAGATGTGTGTTCATATATATATAAGAATGCAGGGGACAGTGCAGCTGTGTGTAACAATAGGTTGCTTCTGCGGGCCTCTGAAGAAAGAGAAAGGATTCCCTGAAACGCGTCAGGCCGGGGGACGTTACGAGGGAAGAGAAGCTGTCTGTGTCAGAAATAAACAGTCTGTGACTCACCTGAACCAGAGTGCGGCCTCATATCTGGGCAAAGTTTGGGTATCAATTCATACGCGGCGGTTCCGGCCGCGGAGGCAACGCAACGCCATTGAGGAACAACATGGTCTGCGCAGGGGGAGAGCTTTCCTCTTGTGATCGGCGGAGCAGGCATCTTGATTAAGAGACAGTCAGAGTCTTTTCCAAGCCCAATGGAGGGTTACATTGGTCCCTAAAATTTCGTAGAAGCATCCAACCCACTGGAGGGTTAAAAATATGTACATTAAGAAACTGCAGGTCCCAGCATGCATTAGTGGCGTGATTCAATGACAGGGCACACCGGAGGCCAATTGATGATTGGAAAGAATGCAGGGGACAGTGCAGCTGTGTGTAACAATAGGTTGCTTCTGCGGGCCTCTGAAGAAAGGGAAAGGATTCCCTGAAACGCGTCAGGCCGGGGGACGTTACGAGGGAAGAGAAGCTGTCTGTGTCAGGAATAAACAGTCTGTGACTCACCTGAACCGGAGTGCGGCCTCATATATGGGCAAAGTTTGGGAATCAATTCATACGCGGCGGTTCTGGCCGCGGAGGCAACGCACCGCCATTGAGGAACAACATGGTCTGCGCAGGGGGAGAGCTTTCCTCTTGTGATCGGAGGAGCAGGCATCTTGATTAAGAGACAGTCAGAGTCTTTTCCAAGCCCAATGAAGGGTTACATTGGTCCCTAAAATTTCGTAGAAGCATCCAACCCACTGGAGGGTTAAAAATATGTACATTAAGAAACTGCAGGTCCCAGCATGCATTAGTGGCGTGATTCAATGAATGGGCACACCGGAGGCCAATTGATGATTGGAAAGAATGCAGGGGACAGTGCAGCTGTGTGTAACAATAGGTTGCTTCTGCGGGCCTCTGAAGAAAGAGAAAGGATTCCCTGAAACGCGTCAGGCCGGGGGACGTTACGAGGGAAGAGAAGCTGTCTGTGTCAGAAATAAACAGTCTGTGACTCACCTGAACCAGAGTGCGGCCTCATATCTGGGCAAAGTTTGGGTATCAATTCATACGCGGCGGTTCCGGCCGCGGAGGCAACGCAACGCCATTGAGGAACAACATGGTCTGCGCAGGGGGAGAGCTTTCCTCTTGTGATCGGCGGAGCAGGCATCTTGATTAGGAGACAGTCAGAGTCTTTTCCAAGCCCAATGGAGGGTTACATTGGTCCCTAAAATTTCGTAGAAGCATCCAACCCACTGGAGGGTTAAAAATATGTACATTAAGAAACTGCAGGTCCCAGCATGCATTAGTGGCGTGATTCAATGACAGGGCACACCGGAGGCCAATTGATGATTGGAAAGAATGCAGGGGACAGTGCAGCTGTGTGTAACAATAGGTTGCTTCTGCGGGCCTCTGAAGAAAGGGAAAGGATTCCCTGAAACGCGTCAGGCCGGGGGACGTTACGAGGGAAGAGAAGCTGTCTGTGTCAGGAATAAACAGTCTGTGACTCACCTGAACCGGAGTGCGGCCTCATATATGGGCAAAGTTTGGGAATCAATTCATACGCGGCGGTTCTGGCCGCGGAGGCAACGCACCGCCATTGAGGAACAACATGGTCTGCGCAGGGGGAGAGCTTTCCTCTTGTGATCGGAGGAGCAGGCATCTTGATTAAGAGACAGTCAGAGTCTTTTCCAAGCCCAATGAAGGGTTACATTGGTCCCTAAAATTTCGTAGAAGCATCCAACCCACGGGAGGGTTAAAAATATGTACATTAATAAACTGCAGGTCCCAGCATGCATTAGTGGCGGGATTCAATGAAAGGGCACACCGGAGGCCAATTGATGATTGAAAAGAATGCAGGGGACAGTGTAGCTGTGTGTAACAATATGTTGCTTCTGCGGGCCTCTGAAGAAAGGGAAAGGATTCCCTGAAACGCGTCAGGCCGGGGGACGTTACGAGGGAAGAGAAGCTGTCTGTGTCAGAAATAAACAGTCTGTGACTCACCTGAACCGGAGTGCGGCCTCATATCTGGGCAAAGTTTGGGAATCAATTCATACGCGGCGGTTCCGGCCGCGGAGGCAACGCACCGCCATTGAGGAACAACATGGTCTGCGCAGGGGGAGAGCTTTCCTCTTGTGATCGGCGGAGCAGGCATCTTGATTAAGAGACAGTCAGAGTCTTTTCCAAGCCCAATGGAGGGTTACATTGGTCCCTAAAATTTCGTAGAAGCATCCAATCCACTGGAGGGTTAAAAATATGTACATTAAAAAACTGCAGGTCCCAGCATGCATTAGTGGCGTGATTCAATGAAAGGGCACACCGGAGGCCAATTGATGATTGGAAAGAATGCAGGGGACAGTGCAGCTGTGTGTAACAATAGGTTGCTTCTGCGGGCCTCTGAAGAAAGGGAAAGGATTCCCTGAAACGCGTCCGGCCGGGGGACGTTACGAGGGAAGAGAAGCTGTCTGTGTCAAGAAATAAACAGTCTGTGACTCACCTGAACTGGAGTGTGGCCTCATATCTGGGCAAAGTTTGGGAATCAATTCATACGCGGCGGTTCCGGCCGCGGAGGCAACGCACCACCATTGAGGAACAACATGGTCTGCGCAGGGGGAGAGCTTTCCTCTTGTGATCGGCAGAGCAGGCATCTTGATTAAGAGACAGTCAGAGTCTTTTCCAAGCCCAATGGAGGGTTACATTGGTCCCTAAAATTTCGTAGAAGCATCCAACCCACTGGAGGGTTAAAAATATATACATTAAGAAACTGCAGGTCCCAGCATGCATTAGTGGCGTGATTCAATGAAAGGGCACACCGGAGGCCAATTGATGATTGGAAAGAATGCAGGGGACAGTGCAGCTGTGTGTAACAATAGGTTGCTTCTGCGGGCCTCTGAAGAAAGGGAAAGGATTCCCTGAAACGCGTCCGGCCGGGGGACGTTACGAGGGAAGAGAAGCTGTCTGTGTCAAGAAATAAACAGTCTGTGACTCACCTGAACTGGAGTGTGGCCTCATATCTGGGCAAAGTTTGGGAATCAATTCATACGCGGCGGTTCCGGCCGCGGAGGCAACGCACCACCATTGAGGAACAACATGGTCTGCGCAGGGGGAGAGCTTTCCTCTTGTGATCGGCAGAGCAGGCATCTTGATTAAGAGACAGTCAGAGTCTTTTCCAAGCCCAATGGAGGGTTACATTGGTCCCTAAAATTTCGTAGAAGCATCCAACCCACTGGAGGGTTAAAAATATATACATTAAGAAACTGCAGGTCCCAGCATGCATTAGTGGCGTGATTAAATGAAAGGGCACACCGGAGGCCAATTGATGATTGGAAAGAATGCAAGGGACAGTCCAGCTGTGTGTAACAATAGGTTGCTTCTGCGGGCCTCTGAAGAAAGGGAAAGGTTCCCTAAAACGCGTCAGGCCGGGGGATGTTACGAGGAAAGAGAAGCTGTCTGTGTCAGAAATAAACAGTCTGTGACTCACCTGAACCGGAGTGCGGCCTCATATCTGGGCAAAGTTTGGGAATCAATTCATACGCGGCGGTTCCGGCCGCGGAGGCAACGCACCGCCATTGAGGAACAACATGGTCTGTGCAGGGGGAGAGCTTTCCTCTTGTGATCGGCGGAGCAGGCATCTTGATTAAGAGACAGTCAGAGTCTTTTCCAAGCCCAATGGAGGGTTACATTGGTCCCTAAAATTTCGTAGAAGCATCCAACCCACTGGAGGGTTAAAAATATGTACATTAAGAAACTGCAGGTCCCAGCATGCATTAGTGGCGTGATTCAATGAAAGGGCACACCGGAGGCCAATTGATGATTGGAAAGAATGCAGGGGACAGTGCAGCTGTGTGTAACAATAGGTTGCTTCTGCGGGCCTCTGAAGAAAGGGAAAGGATTCCCTGAAACGCGTCAGGCCGGGGGACGTTACGAGGGAAGAGAAGCTGTCTGTGACAGAAATAAACAGTCTGTGACTCACCTGAACCGGAGTGCGGCCTCGTATCTGGGCAAAGTTTGGGAATCAATTCATACGCGGCAGTTCCGGCCGCGGAGGCAACGCACCGCCATTGAGGAACAACATGGTCTGCGCAGGGGGAGAGCTTTCCTCTTGTGGTCGGCGGAGCAGGCATCTTGATTAAGAGACAGTCAGAGTCTTTTCCAAGCCCAATGGAGGGTTACATTGGTCCCTAAAATTTCGTAGAAGCATCCAACCCACTGGAGGGTTAAAAATATGTACATTAAGAAACTGCAGGTCCCAGCATGCATTAGTGGCGTGATTCAATGAAAGGGCACACCGGAGGCCAATTGATGATTGGAAAGAATGCAGGGGACAGTGCAGCTGTGTGTAACAATAGGTTGCTTCTGCGGGCCTCTGAAGAAAGGGAAAGGATTCCCTGAAACGCGTCAGGCAGGGGGACGTTACGAGGGAAGAGAAGCTGTCTGTGTCAGAAATAAACAGGCTGTGACTCACCTGAACCGGAGTGCAGCCTCATATCTGGGCAAAGTTTGGGAATCAATTCATACGCGGCGGTTCCGGCCGCGGAGGCAACGCACCGCCATTGAGGAACAACATGGTCTGCGCAGGGGGAGAACTTTCCTCTTGGGATCGGCGGAGCAGGCATCTTGATTAAGAGACAGTCAGAGTCGTTTCCAAGCCCAATGGAGGGTTACATTGGTCCATAAAATTTCGTAGAAGCATCCAACCCACTGGAGGGTGTAAAATATGTACATTAAGAAACTGCAGGTCCCAGCATGCATTAGTGGCGTGATTCAATGAAAGGGCACACCGGAGGCCAATTGATGATTGGAAAGAATGCAGGGGACAGTGCAGCTGTGTGTAACAATAGGTTGCTTCTGCGGGCCTCTGAAGAAAGGGAAAGGATTCTCTGAAACGCGTCAGGCAGGGGACGTTACGAGGGAAGAGAAGCTGTCTGTGTCAGAAATAAACATTCTGTGACTCACCTGAACCGGAGTGCGGCCTCATATCTGGGCAAAGTTTGGGAATTAATTCATACGCGGAGGTTCCGGCCGCGGAGGCAACGCACCGCCAATGAGGAACAACATGGTCTGCGCAGGGGGAGAGCGTTCCTCTTGTGATCGGCGGAGCAGGCATCTTGATTAAGAGACAGTCAGAGTCTTTTCCAAGCCCAATGGAGGGTTACATTGGTCCCTAAAATTTCGTAGAAGCATCCAACCCACTGGCGGGTTAAAAATATGTACATTAAGAAACTGCAGGTCCCAGCATGCATTAGTGGCGTGATTCAATGAAAGGGCACACCGGAGGCCAATTCATGATTGGAAAGAATGCAGGGGACAGTCCAGCTGTGTGTAACAATAGATTGCTTCTGCGGGCCTCTGAAGAAAGGGAAAGGATTCCCTAAAACGCGTCAGGCCGGGGGACGTTACGAGGAAAGAGAAGCTGTCTGTGTCAGAAATAAACAGTCTGTGACTCACCTGAACCGGAGTGCGGCCTCATATCTGGGCAAAGTTTGTGAATCAATTCATACGCTGCGGTTCCGGACGCGGAGGCAACGCACCGCCATTGAGGAACAACATGGTCTGTGAAGGGGGAGAGCTTTCCTCTTGTGATCGGCGGAGCAGGCATCTTGATTAAGAGACAGTCAGAGTCTTTTCCAAGCCCAATGGAGGGTTACATTGGTCCCTACAATTTCGTAGAAGCATCCAACCCACTGGAGGGTTAAAAATATGTACATTAAGAAACTGCAGGTCCCAGCATGCATTAGTGGCGTGATTCAATGAAAGGGCACACCGGAGGCCAATTGATGATTGGAAAGAATGCAGGGGACAGTGCAGCTGTGTGTAACAATAGGTTGCTTCTGCGGGCCTCTGAAGAAAGGGAAAGGATTCCCTGAAACGCGTCAGGCCGGGGGACGTTACGAGGGAAGAGAAGCTGTCTGTGTCAGAAATAAACAGTCTGTGACTCACCTGAACCGGAGTGCTTCCTCATATCTGGGCAAAGTTTGGGAATCAATTCATACGCGGCGGTTCCGGCCGCGGAGGCAACGCACCGCCATTGAGGAACAACATGGTCTGCGCAGGGGGAGAGCTTTCCACTTGTGATCAGCGGAGCAGGCATCTTGATTAAGAGACAGTCAGAGTCTTTTCCAAGCCCAATGGAGGGTTACATTGGTCCCTACAATTTCGTAGAAGCATCCAACCCACTGGAGGGTTAAAAATATGTACATTAAGAAACTGCAGGTCCCAGCATGCATTAGTGGCGTGATTCAATGAAAGGGCACACCGGAGGCCAATTGATGATTGGAAAGAATGCAGGGGACAGTGCAGCTGTGTGTAACAATAGGTTGCTTCTGCGGGCCTCTGAAGAAAGGGAAAGGATTCCCTGAAACGCGTCCGGCCGGGGGACATTGAGAGGGAAGAGAAGCTGTCTGTGTCAGAAATAAACAGTCTGTGACTCACCTGAACCGGAGTGCGGCCTCATATCTGGGCAAAGTTTGGGAATCAATTCATACGCGGCGGTTCCGGCCGCGGAGGCAGCGCACCGCCATTGAGGAACAACATGGTCTGCGCAGGGGGAGAGCTTTCCTCTTGTGATCGGCGGAGCAGGCATCTTGATTAAGAGACAGCCAGAGTCTTTTCCAAGCCCAATGGAGGGTTACAATGGTCCCTAAAATTTCGTAGAAGCATCCAACCCACTGGAGGGTTAAAAATATGTACATTAAGAAACAGCAGGTCCCAGCATGCATTAATGGCGTGATTCAATGAAAGGGCACACCGTAGGCCAATTGATGATTGGAAAGAATGCAGGGGACAGTGCAGCTGTGTGTAACAATAGGTTGCTTCTGCGGGCCTCTGAAGAAAGGGAAAGGATTCCCTGAAACGCGTCAGGCCGGGGGACGTTACGAGGGAAGAGAAGCTGTCTGTGTCAGAAATAAACAGTCTGTGACTCACCTGAACCGGAGTGCGGCCTCATATCTGGGCAAAGTTTGGGAATCAATTCATACGCGGCAGTTCCGGCCGCGGAGGCAACGCACCGCCATTGAGGAACAACATGGTCTGCGCAGGGGGAGAGCTTTCCTCTTGTGATCGGCGGAGCAGGCATCTTGATTAAGAGACAGTCAGAGTCTTTTCCAAGCCCAATGGAGGGTTACATTGGTCCCTAAAATTTCGTTGAAGCATCCAACCCACTGGAGGGTTAAAAATATGTACATTAAGAAACTGCAGGTCCCAGCATGCATTAGTGGCGTGATTCAATGAAAGGGCACACCGGAGGCCAATTGATGATTGGAAAGAATGCAGGGGACAGTGCAGCTGTGTGTAACAATAGGTTGCTTCTGCGGGCCTCTGAAGAAAGGGAAAGGATTCCCTGAAACGCGTCAGGCCGGGGGACGTTACGAGCGAAGAGAAGCTGTCTGTGTCAGAAATGAACAGTCTGTGACTCACCTGAACCGGAGTGCGGCCTCATATCTGGGCAAAGTTTGGGAATCAATTCATACGCGGCGGTTCCGGCCGCGGAGGCAACGCACCGCCATTGAGGAACAACATGGTCTGCGCAGGGGGAGAGCTTTCCACTTGTGATCAGCGGAGCAGGCATCTTGATTAAGAGACAGTCAGAGTCTTTTCCAAGCCCAATGGAGGGTTACATTGGTCCCTAAAATTTCGTAGAAGCATCCAACCCACTGGAGGGTTAAAAATATGTACATTAAGAAACTGCAGGTCCCAGCATGCATTAGTGGCGTGATTCAATGAAAGGGCACACCGGAGGCCAATTGATGATTGGAAAGAATGCAGGGGACAGTGCAGCTGTGTGTAACAATAGGTTGCTTCTGCGGGCCTCTGAAGAAAGGGAAAGGATTCCCTGAAACGGGTCAGGCCGGGGGACGTTACGAGGGAAGAGAAGCTGTCTGTGTCAGGAATAAACAGTCTGTGACTCACCTGAACCGGAGTGCGGCCTCATATATGGGCAAAGTTTGGGAATCAATTCACACGCGGCGGTTCCGGCCGCGGAGGCAACGCACCGCCATTGAGGAACAACATGGTCTGCGCAGGGGGAGAGCTTTCCTCTTGTGATCGGAGGAGCAGGCATCTTGATTAAGAGACAGTCAGAGTCTTTTCCAAGCCCAATGAAGGGTTACATTGGTCCCTAAAATTTCGTAGAAGCATCCAACCCACTGGAGGGTTAAAAATATGTACATTAAGAAACTGCAGGTCCCAGCATGCATTAGTGGCGTGATTCAATGAATGGGCACACCGGAGGCCAATTGATGATTGGCAAGAATGCAGGGGACAGTGCAGCTGTGTGTAACAATAGGTTGCTTCTGCGGGCCTCTGAAGAAAGGGAAAGGATTCCCTGAAACGCGTCCGGCCGGGGGGGATGTTCGAGGGAAGAGAAGCTGTCTGTGTCAGAAATAAACAGTCTGTGACTCACCTGAACCGGAGTGCGGCCTCATATCTGGGCAAAGTTTGGGAATCAATTCATACGCGGCGGTTCCGGCCGCGGAGGCAACGCACCGCCATTGAGGAACAACATGGTCTGCGCAGGGGGAGAGCTTTCCTCTTGTGATCGGCAGAGCAGGCATCTTGATTAAGAGACAGTCAGAGTCTTTTCCAAGCCCAATGGAGGGTTACATTGGTCCCTAAAATTTCGTAGAAGCATCCAACCCACTGGAGGGTTAAAAATATGTACATTAAGAAACTGCAGGTCCCAGCATGCATTAGTGGCGTGATTCAATGAAAGGGCACACCTGAGGCCAATTGATGATTGGAAAGAATGCAGGGGACAGTGCAGCTGTGTGTAACAATAGGTTGCTTCTGCGGGCCTCTGAAGAAAGGGAAAGGATTCCCTGAAACGCGTCAGGCCGGGGGACGTTACGAGGGAAGAGAAGCTGTCTGTGACAGAAATAAACAGTCTGTGACTCACCTGAACCGGAGTGCGGCCTCGTATCTGGGCAAAGTTTGGGAATCAATTCATACGCGGCAGTTCCGGCCGCGGAGGCAACGCACCGCCATTGAGGAACAACATGGTCTGCGCAGGGGGAGAGCTTTCCTCTTGTGGTCGGCGGAGCAGGCATCTTGATTAAGAGACAGTCAGAGTCTTTTCCAAGCCCAATGGAGGGTTACATTGGTCCCTAAAATTTCGTAGAAGCATCCAACCCACTGGAGGGTTAAAAATATGTACATTAAGAAACTGCAGGTCCCAGCATGCATTAGTGGCGTGATTCAATGAAAGGGCACACCGGAGGCCAATTGATGATTGGAAAGAATGCAGGGGACAGTGCAGCTGTGTGTAACAATAGGTTGCTTCTGCGGGCCTCTGAAGAAAGGGAAAGGATTCCCTGAAACGCGTCAGGCAGGGGGACGTTACGAGGGAAGAGAAGCTGTCTGTGTCAGAAATAAACAGGCTGTGACTCACCTGAACCGGAGTGCAGCCTCATATCTGGGCAAAGTTTGGGAATCAATTCATACGCGGCGGTTCCGGCCGCGGAGGCAACGCACCGCCATTGAGGAACAACATGGTCTGCGCAGGGGGAGAACTTTCCTCTTGGGATCGGCGGAGCAGGCATCTTGATTAAGAGACAGTCAGAGTCTTTTCCAAGCCCAATGGAGGGTTACATTGGTCCATAAAATTTCGTAGAAGCATCCAACCCACTGGAGGGTGTAAAATATGTACATTAAGAAACTGCAGGTCCCAGCATGCATTAGTGGCGTGATTCAATGAAAGGGCACACCGGAGGCCAATTGATGATTGGAAAGAATGCAGGGGACAGTGCAGCTGTGTGTAACAATAGGTTGCTTCTGCGGGCCTCTGAAGAAAGGGAAAGGATTCTCTGAAACGCGTCAGGCAGGGGACGTTACGAGGGAAGAGAAGCTGTCTGTGTCAGAAATAAACATTCTGTGACTCACCTGAACCGGAGTGCGGCCTCATATCTGGGCAAAGTTTGGGAATTAATTCATACGCGGAGGTTCCGGCCGCGGAGGCAACGCACCGCCAATGAGGAACAACATGGTCTGCGCAGGGGGAGAGCGTTCCTCTTGTGATCGGCGGAGCAGGCATCTTGATTAAGAGACAGTCAGAGTCTTTTCCAAGCCCAATGGAGGGTTACATTGGTCCCTAAAATTTCGTAGAAGCATCCAACCCACTGGAGGGTTAAAAATATGTACATTAAGAAACTGCAGGTCCCAGCATGCATTAGTGGCGTGATTCAATGAAAGGGCACACCGGAGGCCAATTGATGATTGGAAAGAATGCAGGGGACAGTGCAGCTGTGTGTAACAATAGGTTGCTTCTGCGGGCCTCTGAAGAAAGGGAAAGGATTCCCTGAAACGCGTCCGGCCGGGGGACATTGAGAGGGAAGAGAAGCTCTCTGTGTCAGAAATAAACAGTCTGTGACTCACCTGAACCGGAGTGCGGCCTCATATCTGGGCAAAGTTTGGGAATCAATTCATACGCGGCGGTTCCGGCCGCGGAGGCAGCGCACCGCCATTGAGGAACAACATGGTCTGCGCAGGGGGAGAGCTTTCCTCTTGTGATCGGCGGAGCAGGCATCTTGATTAAGAGACAGCCAGAGTCTTTTCCAAGCCCAATGGAGGGTTACAATGGTCCCTAAAATTTCGTAGAAGCATCCAACCCACTGGAGGGTTAAAAATATGTACATTAAGAAACAGCAGGTCCCAGCATGCATTAATGGCGTGATTCAATGAAAGGGCACACCGGAGGCCAATTGATGATTGGAAAGAATGCAGGGGACAGTGCAGCTGTGTGTAACAATAGGTTGCTTCTGCGGGCCTCTGAAGAAAGGGAAAGGATTCCCTGAAACGCGTCAGGCCGGGGGACGTTACGAGGGAAGAGAAGCTGTCTGTGTCAGAAATAAACAGTCTGTGACTCACCTGAACCGGAGTGCGGCCTCATATCTGGGCAAAGTTTGGGAATCAATTCATACGCGGCGGTTCCGGCCGCGGAGGCAACGCACCGCCATTGAGGAACAACATGGTCTGCGCAGGGGGAGAGCTTTCCACTTGTGATCAGCGGAGCAGGCATCTTGATTAAGAGACAGTCAGAGTCTTTTCCAAGCCCAATGGAGGGTTACATTGGTCCCTAAAATTTCGTAGAAGCATCCAACCCACTGGAGGGTTACAAATATGTACATTAAGAAACTGCAGGTCCCAGCATGCATTAGTGGCGTGATTCAATGAAAGGGCACACCGGAGGCCAATTGATGATTGGAAAGAATGCAGGGGACAGTGCAGCTGTGTGTAACAATAGGTTGCTTCTGCGGGCCTCTGAAGAAAGGGAAAGGATTCCCTGAAACGGGTCAGGCCGGGGGACGTTACGAGGGAAGAGAAGCTGTCTGTGTCAGGAATAAACAGTCTGTGACTCACCTGAACCGGAGTGCGGCCTCATATATGGGCAAAGTTTGGGAATCAATTCATACGCGGCGGTTCCGGCCGCGGAGGCAACGCACCGCCATTGAGGAACAACATGGTCTGCGCAGGGGGAGAGCTTTCCTCTTGTGATCGGAGGAGCAGGCATCTTGATTAAGAGACAGTCAGAGTCTTTTCCAAGCCCAATGAAGGGTTACATTGGTCCCTAAAATTTCGTAGAAGCATCCAACCCACTGGAGGGTTAAAAATATGTACATTAAGAAACTGCAGGTCCCAGCATGCATTAGTGGCGTGATTCAATGAATGGGCACACCGGAGGCCAATTGATGATTGGCAAGAATGCAGGGGACAGTGCAGCTGTGTGTAACAATAGGTTGCTTCTGCGGGCCTCTGAAGAAAGGGAAAGGATTCCCTGAAACGCGTCCGGCCGGGGGGGATGTTCGAGGGAAGAGAAGCTGTCTGTGTCAGAAATAAACAGTCTTTGACTCACCTGAACCGGAGTGCGGCCTCATATCTGGGCAAAGTTTGGGGATCAATTCATACGCGGCGGTTCCGGCCGCGGAGGCAACGCACGGCCATTGAGGAACAACATGGTCTGCGCAGGGGGAGAGCTTTCCTCTTGTGATCGGCGGAGCAGGCATCTTGATTAAGAGACAGTCAGAGTCTTTTCCAAGCCCAATGGAGGGTTACATTGGTCCCTAAAATTTCGTAGAAGCATCCAACCCACGGGAGGGTTAAAAATATGTACATTAAGAAACTGCAGGTCCCAGCATGCATTAGTGGCGGGATTCAATGAAAGGGCACACCGGAGGCCAATTGATGATTGAAAAGAATGCAGGGGACAGTGTAGCTGTGTGTAACAATATGTTGCTTCTGCGGGCCTCTGAAGAAAGGGAAAGGATTCCCTGAAACGCGTCAGGCCGGGGGACGTTACGAGGGAAGAGAAGCTGTCTGTGTCAGAAATAAACAGTCTGTGACTCACCTGAACCGGAGTGCGGCCTCATATCTGGGCAAAGTTTGGGAATCAATTCATACGCGGCGGTTCCGGCCGCGGAGGCAACGCAACGCCATTGAGGAACAACATGGTCTGCGCAGGGGGAGAGCTTTCCTCTTGTGATCGGCGGAGCAGGCATCTTGATTAAGAGGCAGTCAGAGTTTTTTCCAAGCCCAATGGAGGGTTACATTGGTCCCTAAAATTTCGTAGAAGCATCCAACCCACTGGAGGGTTAAAAATATGTACATTAAAAAACTGCAGGTCCCAGCATGCATTAGTGGCGTGATTCAATGAAAGGGCACACCGGAGGCCAATTGATGATTGGAAAGAATGCAGGGGACAGTGCAGCTGTGTGTAACAATAGGTTGCTTCTGCGGGCCTCTGAAGAAAGGGAAAGGATTCCCTGAAACGCGTCCGGCCGGGGGACGTTACGAGGGAAGAGAAGCTGTCTGTGTCAAGAAATAAACAGTCTGTGACTCACCTGAACTGGAGTGTGGCCTCATATCTGGGCAAAGTTTGGGAATCAATTCATACGCGGCGGTTCCGGCCGCGGAGGCAACGCACCACCATTGAGGAACAACATGGTCTGCGCAGGGGGAGAGCTTTCCTCTTGTGATCGGCAGAGCAGGCATCTTGATTAAGAGACAGTCAGAGTCTTTTCCAAGCCCAATGGAGGGTTACATTGGTCCCTAAAATTTCGTAGAAGCATCCAACCCACTGGAGGGTTAAAAATATATACATTAAGAAACTGCAGGTCCCAGCATGCATTAGTGGTGTGATTCAATGAAAGGGCACACCGGAGGCCAATTGATGATTGGAAAGAATGCAGGGGACAGTCCAGCTGTGTGTAACAATAGGTTGCTTCTGCGGGCCTCTGAAGAAAGGGAAAGGATTCCCTAAAACGCGTCAGGCCGGGGGACGTTACGAGGAAAGAGAAGCTGTCTGTGTCAGAAATAAACAGTCTGTGACTCACCTGAACCGGAGTGCGGCCTCATATCTGGGCAAAGTTTGGGAATCAATTCATACGCGGCGGTTCCGGCCGCGGAGGCAACGCACCGCCATTGAGGAACAACATGGTCTGTGCAGGGGGAGAGCTTTCCTCTTGTGATCGGCGGAGCAGGCATCTTGATTAAGAGACAGTCAGAGTCTTTTCCAAGCCCAATGGAGGGTTACATTGGTCCCTAAAATTTCGTAGAAGCATCCAACCCACTGGAGGGTTAAAAATATGTACATTAAGAAACTGCAGGTCCCAGCATGCATTAGTGGCGTGATTCAATGAAAGGGCACACCGGAGGCCAATTGATGATTGGAAAGAATGCAGGGGACAGTGCAGCTGTGTGTAACAATAGGTTGCTTCTGCGGGCCTCTGAAGAAAGGGAAAGGATTCCCTGAAACGCGTCAGGCAGGGGGACGTTACGAGGGAAGAGAAGCTGTCTGTGTCAGAAATAAACAGGCTGTGACTCACCTGAACCGGAGTGCAGCCTCATATCTGGGCAAAGTTTGGGTATCAATTCATAGGCGGCGGTTCCGGCCGCGGAGGCAACGCACCGCCATTGAGGAACAACATGGTCTGCGCAGGGGGAGAACTTTCCTCTTGGGATCGGCGGAGCAGGCATCTTGATTAAGAGACAGTCAGAGTCTTTTCCAAGCCCAATGGAGGGTTACATTGGTCCCTAAAATTTCGTAGAAGCATCCAACCCACTGGCGGGTTAAAAATATGTACATTAAGAAACTGCAGGTCCCAGCATGCATTAGTGGCGTGATTCAATGAAAGGGCCCATCGGAGGCCAATTGATGATTGGAAAGAATGCAGGGGACAGTCCAGCTGTGTGTAACAATAGATTGCTTCTGCGGGCCTCTGAAGAAAGGGAAAGGATTCCCTAAAACGCGTCAGGCCGGGGGACGTTACGAGGAAAGAGAAGCTGTCTGTGTCAGAAATAAACAGTCTGTGACTCACCTGAACCGGAGTGCGGCCTCATATCTGGGCAAAGTTTGGGAATCAATTCATACGCGGCGGTTCCGGCCGCGGAGGCAACGCACCGCCATTGAGGAACAACATGGTCTGTGAAGGGGGAGAGCTTTCCTCTTGTGATCGGAGGAGCAGGCATCTTGATTAAGAGACAGTCAGAGTCTTTTCCAAGCCCAATGGAGGGTTACATTGGTCCCTAAAATTTCGTAGAAGCATCCAACCCACTGGAGGGTTAAAAATATGTACATTAAGAAACTGCAGGTCCCAGCATGCATTAGTGGCGTGATTCAATGAAAGGGCACACCGGAGGCCAATTGATGATTGGAAAGAATGCAGGGGACAGTGCAGCTGTGTGTAACAATAGGTTGCTTCTGCGGGCCTCTGAAGAAAGGGAAAGGATTCCCTGAAACGCGTCAGGCCGGGGGACGTTACGAGGGAAGAGAAGCTGTCTGTGTCAGAAATAAACAGTCTGTGACTCACCTGAACCGGAGTGCGGCCTCATATCTGGGCAAAGTTTGGGAATCAATTCATACGCGGCAGTTCCGGCCGCGGAGGCAACGCACCGCCATTGAGGAACAACATGGTCTGCGCAGGGGGAGAGCTTTCCTCTTGTGATCGGCGGAGCAGGCATCTTGATTAAGAGACAGTCAGAGTCTTTTCCAAGCCCAATGGAGGGTTACATTGGTCCCTAAAATTTCGTAGAAGCATCCAACCCACTGGAGGGTTAAAAATATGTACATTAAGAAACAGCAGGTCCCAGCATGCATTAATGGCGTGATTCAATGAAAGGGCACACCGGAGGCCAATTGATGATTGGAAAGAATGCAGGGGACAGTGCAGCTGTGTGTAACAATAGGTTGCTTCTGCGGGCCTCTGAAGAAAGGGAAAGGATTCCCTGAAACGCGTCAGGCCGGGGGACGTTACGAGGGAAGAGAAGCTGTCTGTGTCAGAAATAAACAGTCTGTGACTCACCTGAACCGGAGTGCGGCCTCATATCTGGGCAAAGTTTGGGAATCAATTCATACGCGGCAGTTCCGGCCGCGGAGGCAACGCACCGCCATTGAGGAACAACATGGTCTGCGCAGGGGGAGAGCTTTCCTCTTGTGATCGGCGGAGCAGGCATCTTGATTAAGAGACAGTCAGAGTCTTTTCCAAGCCCAATGGAGGGTTACATTGGTCCCTAAAATTTCGTAGAAGCATCCAACCCACTGGAGGGTTAAAAATATGTACATTAAGAAACTGCAGGTCCCAGCATGCATTAGTGGCGTGATTCAATGAAAGGGCACACCGGAGGCCAATTGATGATTGGAAAGAATGCAGGGGACAGTGCAGCTGTGTGTAACAATAGGTTGCTTCTGCGGGCCTCTGAAGAAAGGGAAAGGATTCCCTGAAACGCGTCAGGCCGGGGGACGTTACGAGGGAAGAGAAGCTGTCTGTGTCAGAAATAAACAGTCTGTGACTCACCTGAACCGGAGTGCGGCCTCATATCTGGGCAAAGTTTGGGAATCAATTCATACGCGGCGGTTCCGGCCGCGGAGGCAACGCACCGCCATTGAGGAACAACATGGTCTGCGCAGGGGGAGAGCTTTCCACTTGTGATCAGCGGAGCAGTCATCTTGATTAAGAGACAGTCAGAGTCTTTTCCAAGCCCAATGGAGGGTTACATTGGTCCCTAAAATTTCGTAGAAGCATCCAACCCACTGGAGGGTTAAAAATATGTACATTAAGAAACTGCAGGTCCCAGCATGCATTAGTGGCGTGATTCAATGAAAGGGCACACCGGAGGCCAATTGATGATTGGAAAGAATGCAGGGGACAGTGCAGCTGTGTGTAACAATAGGTTGCTTCTGCGGGCCTCTGAAGAAAGGGAAAGGATTCCCTGAAACGGGTCAGGCCGGGGGACGTTACGAGGGAAGAGAAGCTGTCTGTGTCAGGAATAAACAGTCTGTGACTCACCTGAACCGGAGTGCGGCCTCATATATGGGCAAAGTTTGGGAATCAATTCATACGCGGCGGTTCCGGCCGCGGAGGCAACGCACCGCCATTGAGGAACAACATGGTCTGCGCAGGGGGAGAGCTTTCCTCTTGTGATCGGAGGAGCAGGCATCTTGATTAAGAGACAGTCAGAGTCTTTTCCAAGCCCAATGAAGGGTTACATTGGTCCCTAAAATTTCGTAGAAGCATCCAACCCACTGGAGGGTTAAAAATATGTACATTAAGAAACTGCAGGTCCCAGCATGCATTAGTGGCGTGATTCAATGAATGGGCACACCGGAGGCCAATTGATGATTGGCAAGAATGCAGGGGACAGTGCAGCTGTGTGTAACAATAGGTTGCTTCTGCGGGCCTCTGAAGAAAGGGAAAGGATTCCCTGAAACGCGTCCGGCCGGGGGGGATGTTCGAGGGAAGAGAAGCTGTCTGTGTCAGAAATAAACAGTCTGTGACTCACCTGAACCGGAGTGCGGCCTCATATCTGGGCAAAGTTTGGAAATCAATTCATACGCGGCGGTTCCGGCCGCGGAGGCAACGCACCGCCATTGAGGAACAACATGGTCTGCGCAGGGGGAAAGCTTTCCTCTTGTGATCGGCGGAGCAGGCATCTTGATTAAGAGACAGTCAGAGTCTTTTCCAAGCCCAATGGAGGGTTACATTGGTCCCTAAAATTTCGTAGAAGCATCCAACCCACTGGAGGGTTAAAAATATGTACATTAAGAAACAGCAGGTCCCAGCATGCATTAATGGCGTGATTCAATGAAAGGGCACACCGGAGGCCAATTGATGATTGGAAAGAATGCAGGGGACAGTGCACCTGTGTGTAACAATAGGTTGCTTCTGCGGGCCTCTGAAGAAAGGGAAAGGATTCCCTGAAACGCGTCAGGCCGGGGGACGTTACTAGGGAAGAGAAGCTGTCTGTGTCAGAAATAAACAGTCTGTGACTCACCTGAACCGGAGTGCGGCCTCATATCTGGGCAAAGTTTGGGAATCAATTCATACGCGGCAGTTCCGGCCGCGGAGGCAACGAACCGCCATTGAGGAACAACATGGTCTGCGCAGGGGGAGAGCTTTCCTCTTGTGATCGGCGGAGCAGGCATCTTGATTAAGAGACAGTCAGAGTCTTTTCCAAGCCCAATGGAGGGTTACATTGGTCCCTAAAATTTCGTAGAAGCATCCAACCCACTGGAGGGTTAAAAATATGTACATTAAGAAACTGCAGGTCCCATCATGCATTAGTGGCGTGATTCAATGAAAGGGCACACCGGAGGCCAATTGATGATTGGAAAGAATGCAGGGGACAGTGCAGCTGTGTGTAACAATAGGTTGCTTCTGCGGGCCTCTGAAGAAAGGGAAAGGATTCCCTGAAACTCGTCAGGCCGGGGGACGTTACGAGGGAAGAGAAGCTGTCTGTGTCAGAAATAAACAGTCTGTGACTCACCTGAACCGGAGTGCGGCCTCATATCTGGGCAAAGTTTGTGAATCAATTCATACGTGGCAGTTCCGGCCACGGAGGCAACGCAACGCCATTGAGGAACAACATGGTCTGCGCAGGGGGAAAGCTTTCCTCTTGTGATCGGCGGAGCAGGCATCTTGATTAAGAGACAGTCAGAGTCTTTTCCAAGCCCAATGGAGGGTTACATTGGTCCCTAAAATTTCGTAGAAGCATCCAACCCACTGGAGGGTTAAAAATATGTACATTAAGAAACTGCAGGTCCCAGCATGCATTAGTGGCGTGATTCAATGAAAGGGCACACCGGAGGCCAATTGATGATTGGAAAGAATGCAGGGGACAGTGCAGCTGTGTGTAACAATAGGTTGCTTCTGCGGGCCTCTGAAGAAAGGGAAAGGATTCCATGAAACGCGTCAGGCCGGGGGACTTTACGAGGGAAGAGAAGCTGTCTGTGTCAGAAATAAACAGTCTGTGACTCACCTGAACCGGAGTGCGGCCTCATATCTGGGCAAAGTTTGGGAATCAATTAATACGCGGCGGTTCCGGCCGCGGAGGCAACGCACCGCCATTGAGGAACAACATGGTGTGCGCAGGGGGAGAGCTTTCCTCTTGTGATCGGTGGAGCAGGCATCTTGATTAAGAGACAGTCAGAGTCTTTTCCAAACCCAATGGAGGGTTACATTGGTCCCTAAAATTTCGTAGAAGCATCCAACCCACTGGAGGGTTAAAAATATGTACATTAAGAAACTGCAGGTCCCAGCATGCATTAGTGGCGTGATTCAATGAAAGGGCACACCGGAGGCCAATTGATGATTGGAAAGAATGCAGGGGACAGTGCAGCTGTGTGTAACAATAGGTCGCTTCTGCGGGCCTCTGAAGAAAGGGAAATGATTCCCGGAAACGCGTCAGGCCGGGGGACGTTACGAGGGAAGAGAAGCTGTCTGTGTCAGAAATAAACAGTCTGTGACTCACCTGAACCGGAGTGCGGCCTCATATCTGGGCAAAGTTTGGGAATCAATTCATACACGGCGGTTCCGGCCGCGGAGGCAAAGCACCGCCATTGAGGAACAACATGGTCTGCGCAGGGGGAGAGCTTTCCTCTTGTGATCGGCGGAGCAGCCATCTTGATTAAGAGACAGTCAGAGTCTTTTCCAAGCCCAATGGAGGGTTACATTGGTCCCTAAAATTTCGTAGAAGCATCCAACCCACTGGAGGGTTAAAAATATGTACATTAAGAAACTGCAGGTCCCAGCATGCATTAGTGGCGTGATTCAATGAAAGGGCACACCGGAGGCCAATTGATGATTGGAAAGAATGCAGGGGACAGTGCAGCTGTGTGTAACTATAGGTTGCTTCTGCGGGCCTCTGAAGAAAGGGAAAGGATTCCCTGAAACGCGTCAGGCCGGGGGACGTTACGAGGGAAGAAAAGCTGTCTGTGTCAGAAATAAACAGTCTGTGACTCACCTGAACCGGAGTGCGGCCTCATATCTGGGCAAAGTTTGGGAATCAATTCATACGCGGGGGTTCCGGCCGCGGAGGAAACGCACCGCCATTGAGGAACAACATGGTCTGCGCAGGGGGAGAGCTTTCCTCTTGTGATCGGCGGAGCAGGCATCTCGATTAAGAGACAGTCAGAGTCTTTTCCAAGCCCAATGGAGGGTTACATTGGTCCCTAAAATTTCGTAGAAGCATTCAACCCACTGGAGGGTTAAAAATATGTACATTAAGAAACTGCAGGTCCCAGCATGCATTAGTGGCGTGATTCAATGAAAGGGCACACCGGAGGCCAATTGATGATTGGAAAGAATGCAGGGGACAGTGCAGCTGTGTGTAACAATAGGTTGCTTCTGCGGGCCCCGGAAGAAAGGGAAAGGATTCCCTGAAACGCGTCAGGCCGGGGGACGTTACGAGGGAAGAGAAGCTGTCTGTGTCAGAAATAAACAGTCTGTGACTCACCTGAACCGGAGTGCGGCCTCATATCTGGGCAAAGTTTGGGAATCAATATATATATATATATATATATATATATATTACGCTCCATGGGGTTGTCCAAGTAGCGGGTAGCACCCGAGCCTGCGTGCGCCTTCCCCAAAGCGTTAGTTGGTATGGGCAGTTGCGTGTTTGAAATAGGCCCGACGCGTTTCAGAAATTTATTTTCCTCATCAGGGGCCAGCAGTAAAGTGCACGACGTTTACCATCTCCCTATATGAAAACACACATTGTGCTTGTGGGAGATGTAGTATATATATCCTGGATGGATGCACTTTCAAATTACTGCTCGTTCCAAAGGCTCTACCATGAGCCCCAAACATCACTCCTGTCCTCATCCATCACGCAGCTCCACATACGAGACTCCTTGGATAGCGAGTCTCGTGGCCCCCGTTTCTTCGGGGTGGTGCAACCCAGCGGCGGACCGCCGCTAATGTATTACGCTCCATGGGGTTGTCCAAGTAGCGCGTAGCACCCGAGCCTGCGTGCGCCTTCCCCAAAGCGTTAGTTGGTATGGGCAGTTGCGTGTTTGAAATAGGCCCGACGCGTTTCGGAAATTTATTTTCCTCATCAGGGGCCAGCAGTAAAGTGCACGACATTTACCATCTCCCTATATCTACCCGCTACTTGGACAACCCCATGGAGCGTAATATATATATATATATATATATATATATATATATATAATATATATATATATATATATATATATTACCTACTGGCGGTCGCCAGTAGGTATATATAGTTAGGATTTTTTCTCTATGGGTTTTTTGAAAATTCTATGTCTAATAACTTTGGCGTTTGTGGACGGAATTGGCTGAAATTTTCAGGAAAATGGCACATTTTGTTTCTGGGCATCCCTTGAAAATTTGGGGGGGGGTCGTCAAGGGGGGGCCGAGAAAAAAGGGGGGTCCCAAAACGTGTTTTTAACATTGAGTTTTCCATAGGGCGGTTGGCCTCACTTTTAGCCCGAACGGCTGAATGGATTTGCACGAAACTTGGCAAAATTGTAGGGACTGGTAGCCCGATGTGCCTTTTGTAGGTCTCAATATATGTGCTGCAGTGGATTTTGAGAAATTAACGTTTAAAAAAAGATATATATCTGTAACAGCGGACCGGGCAGCGCTCCAGTACGCGTACTTTTCGCGCAACGGAGCTTCGTGAAGCGAAGCTGATTGGTTCTCCGGCGTCTGTCAACATTCCAAACAGTCCGTAGCGGCCGCCATCTTGTCTCTCGGTAGGATCGAGAGACAAGAGGAGGCCAAAGCGAAGGGGCAAATGACCATAAGGGGGCATAGTACATTGTCGCTCACCCCCTAGGTTTGATGTGGAGGTTTTAAAAGGGCCCCGCGGGGCAAAAAAAAATAAAAATAATAATAATCGAACAGCTGAATGGATTTGCACGAAACTTGGCAAAATTGTAGGGACTGGTAGCCCGATGTGCCTTTGCTAGATCTCAATATATGTGCTCCAGTGGATTTTGAGAAATTAACGTTCAAAAAAAGATATATATCTGTAACAGCGCACCGCGTACTTTTCGCGTTACGGAGCTTTGCGAAGCGAAGCTGATTGGCTCTCCGGTGTCTGTAAACATTCCAAACAGTCAGTAGCGGCCGCCATCTTGTCTCTCGGTAGGATCGAACAGCTGAATGGATTTGCACGAAACTTGGCAAAATTGTAGGGACTGGTAGCCCGATGTGCCTTTGCTAGGTCTCAATATATGTGCTTCAGTGCATTTTGAGAAATTAACGTTCAGAAACAAGATAAAATTATATGTGTATTACCTAGCTGTTGCTAACACCAGTTAGCGACGGCTAGTAGAAGATAGCGACCATCTTGGGCCCCACTTTGCATGTGAGTGATATTTATCACTAATGACATGCAAAGTGGGCATGCCAAGATGTTAGCGACTGGAAACAGTCGCTAACATCGCTATCTCCTATTATCAACTTTTGGAAATATTCGAGATAAGCGCGAATATCTCCAAAAGCTACCACCTGCCCTGAGCAGTTCTTAGCCATGTTATCCAATGGGAGGTGGATAACATGGCTAAGAGCATTAGCTCGGTAATGCATGAATATCGCTGAGTTTTCAGCGATATTAATGCATTGCGGTCGTTTTTTATCGTATTTCCGATAAACCTTGATAATAGCAAGGTTTATCTGCGATAATTTCTGACGGTAAAAAAATCGTTGCTAAGCATCGTTAGGGATAAATATCGCTTAACTTTGGTAATATGCCCCAACGTCTGTTAACGTTCGATTCGAAGGAAATCAGGAAGTGTTGAAAAACATTGTCTGCGCCATCTTGTCTTTTTTCAAATGCCACACTTTTGTCGTGCACGGCAGCCATTTTAGATGCCTTGACCAGACCCACTCTGTGCACGCTGTCGATCCTTAGCATGGCTCCCCACCCTCGCAAGCATCTCCCCCAGGCAGTGGTCACCCCCGCTCTCTGTCTTATGCATGGGTAATAAACCTCCCCCATCTGCGCTGCTCTTCCCTGAGAATCACACCCTGTGCCCGCCCGACACCTCCCTTTCGCCCTATTCACTACCGCACCCTCTGATACTCCTTTTCCTCTGTGTCCGATTGTCCAGGCTGGTCCTAGGGTATCAGCTAGCCCTGCAGATGTAGTTTATGGCCACAGCTGTAAAGAATCACCCCTCTTCAAAGGAGTTATAGTAGATCAAGGCCCACACTCGATGAGATCCGTCACAGCAGAAGCGTTGCTATTATCTGAAAACCATCCTGTATTGTGATTGGGGAGGGGACCGAGCGTGAAGCGGAAGATTCCAGGGATGACTCTTTGTACATCAAAGTTTTTACAATTATGTGTCACATTAAAAATATATAGCACTCCGACAAAGTAGTAAGATTATAAAACTTTAATAATTTATAAATATATACAAGAAAACAAAAATAGTAATAACATATAAACATTTTTAGGGAAAAACAACGAAGTAGCGGTCGGCTGTGCGAATAGTCCCAACGCAGCACAACGTCCAGATTTCCGGCGTGGGGCGTCGCGGGGGGTGGGTCATCAGTAGCAAACTGTTGTGCGAATAGTTCCAAGGCAGCAGAACGCGCTGAAATCTAGATGACACTAAAGTGATGTCTAGTAAGTTGCCACCCAGCAAATAACGGCATGGGGCGTCGCGGGGGGTGGGTCATCAGTAGCAAACTGTTGCGCGAATAGTTCCAAGGCAGCAGAACGATGGCACCAAGGTGATGTCCAGTAAGTTGCCGCACTGGTTTTGGTATCCTACAATGCTGCTCCGAATAACGGCGCGGGGCGCCCCGGGGGAGGCGGTGAACGGGCCTGTCCAGGTGGAGTGTCATCTGTTGTAGTGGGGCGCCCCTTTACCGTTTCAGTTGCCATTCCGTCCGTTTTTGGTCCACTGTGTCAAAAGCCGCAATTCAGCTGAGTTGCGCCCACTCTTGCGGTGCAGCGATAGGCGGCTGTCACAGGACTCTCAAAATGGCGGCAGGCTGTTTCCTTTTTGGGCCTGGTCCACTGAAATGGCCCTGGGAGGCCTTGGAAATCGGACGCTTGTCTGCTAGGTCTTGGACCCCATTCTCGAAAGCGTCCCCTCCGCCTTGAGAATTCATCAAAAGTTTTGGGGGCTCCGACTCCTGCAGGCTTCTGGTGGGGAGCGGCTGCCATGATTGCTCGCGGAATGACCACGACTGAGCTACGAGATGGTGGTGCTTTCATGCTGACGCCAGCTTCAGTCTGAAACATCCAGAAACAAGGTGGGGCTTTCATCGTTTGGGGAAAAAAAAAAGTTTTCATCCTATGAAAAGTGTTGTTTTTAGGTCACATGATCATGCCTTCCATCATTAGGAAACCAAAAGTAAAATGAACCAATGAAAAGTTTTATAAACAAGTCACATGACCTGTTATGCGGCATAGGGTGTAAAATGCGGAGAAAATACGTTGGTACGTGAGGCGGCGTCAATGTGGAGGCTTTAAAAGGGCCCCGCGGGGCAAAAAAACAAAAATATTTTTTGTTTTTTTTGCGTGGGTAGCGCCCGGTACGCGTACCGGGAAGCGGTCGGAGGAGCGTACTATGAGGAGAAAAGAAAGACAGGGTATAAACATTTTGGCAATTTTGTTATAAATGGAAGGTAGTTCTGAAAAGAACTGTTTTTTTATTCTTTTTCTTTTTTTTTATTTTTTTTATGAATTTTCTGAACAATTTTTTGATTTTTTTTTGGATTTTTGAAAACTATTTTGTGTTTTTTTTGTGTTTTGTAAGGGGGAAATAACAAAAAAGCAGGGTTAGAACATGTCTCAACAGGAGCAAAAAAAAATAAAAAGGATTCATTGTTTTCTCATCTTGTAGCATTTATGATTTTCTCCAGCTCGGTTAATCAAAGTAATACTCTTCTCTCCATAAGCAATAGTTCCTCCACAATATATACAAACTATTTTGTAGTGTGCAAAAGGAGCTTGAATATTGGGGATTATTTCTCGGCCTTCTGGTCCGGCGAATGAGCTTTGACCCCTGTTGGTGCTGGGGATGACATCTGGGGGGTTGGCAGCAAGATCCCTTACTTGTGCTTGGGAAAGATTATTGGGATGCCATCGCTCCATGTGGCGAATCATTGTATGATTGCCAAAGCTGTATTTCTTGTTGGGGTTGCCACGAGAAAGTATATTTTTGCAAATCAAACAAGACACCTGGGGTGCATTGACCTTCTTTTGTCCAGGTGGAATTTTAAAGAATTGCCATATGTAGTGGTCTTTAATATGGCTCTGCCTTGGTGTTTCTGGCAGGAACTGCCTTACTTGCTCTTCCTCCTCCTCCTCCTCTTCGTCCTCATTATCTTCCTCTCTACCAAAGTCCAGTGTTGGTGGTGGTCCTTTTGGTGGTGGTGGTGGTGGTGGTTGCTGAGAAGCACCAGCTGCAGCTATTACAGAAGCCATTGTGAAAAATAGGTCTTGCTCTCTGGAAATAGAAAGTAAGAATGAGGTAAAAAGAAGGAGGGGTTTTCATCATTTGAGAAAAAAAAATAGTTCTAAACCAATGAAAAGTGTTATTTTTAGGTCACATGACCAAGCCTAACAACATTATGAAACCAAAAGTGAAATGAACCAATGAAAAGTGTTATTAACAAGTCACATGACCTCTCACGCTTATGTTACGCGCTGCGGAACACGCCCCGGATAGCTTCCGGGTCGCTGCGCTTCGCGCCTTGGTCCGCGCCCCGGAGCACTTCCGGGTGCGCTAACGCGGTACGTCATAAGACGCATTACGCGGTAACGCGATACGTCGCGCTTACGCGACGCGCCGTGGATCGCTTCCGGGGAGCTGCGTTTCGCGCATCGGTCCGCGCCCAGGAGCACTTCCGGGTGCGCTAACGCGGCGCGTCATAAGACGCATTACACGACAACGTGATACGTCACGCTTCCGCGACGCGTCACGATAATGATTTCTAACGTGGCAGTTGCGCTAACGGAACGTTTACCGGTTCGCGGACCGGGTCGCGGCATCAAATTGAGCTAACGGGAAGCTTCTTACATCATTAGGAAACCAAAAGTGAAATGAACCAATGAAAAGTGTTATTACCAAGTCACATGACCTGCTGTGTTTACGTTACGCGCTTTGCAGGGCCTCCCGGTTTGCTTCCAGAAACCTGTGCTTTGCGACTCGGTAAGCGTACCAGTTCGCTAACGTAGCACGTCATATGACGTATCACACGACAACGCGAAACGTCATGCGGACGGGAGGCGTGATGATGTTGTTTTCTAACGCGGCAGTTGCGGTAAAGAAACGTTTATATGCTCGCGGTCTATTTCGCGGCATCAAGGTCAGCTAACGGGAAGCTTCCCGATTCGCGAAGCGGGAACGAAGAAAAAAAAAATATTAAAAAAAAAAGTTATTAATAAACATATAAAATATATTTTTGGATTTAAAGAAGAATACATTTTACAGGTATAGATATTAGCTTTTAAAAAACCAATGAAATTCACTGAAAAAACCATAGGTTATAGACCATATATAGTTAGGAATTAGCATTTACAAAACCTTGAAAATTCACTGAAAAAACCATAGGTTATAGACCATATATAGTTAGGAATTAGCATTTACAAAACCTTATTTTACTCACACAAAACCATTGAAATTCCATATATAGTTAGTTGCACTAACTATATATCGCGCACCCGCAATCCACTGCTGATGATGTCACATATTACATCATTCATGACATGGTCAGTGACATCACTGATGACATCTCAAATGACATCACTGATGACAATACTGATGACATCTCATTTGACATCAATGACCACATCACTGATGATATCATTCATGTGACAATACAATGCATCTCCTCACATTTTAATATAACCTCTGTTACACCCAGTGTTAAATACAGAGTATAATTTTTGAAACCATTGACACACCAATACTAGTTACTACATACACACTCACTGATTCCTATGTCTACACACACATTCACTCATTCACCCATACAATCATTCATACATACAATCACTCATCTTTACAACACTATCATATGCACTCATACACCTATACAGACACTCACACTCTGCCACTCATCCATGGAGTTACTCACACACCTAGTCAGTCCTGTAAAGAATCAATCACACTTCCATTTTCTAATCTATACAGTTAAACATAGAGCACCTTACATTTTCAAACATATACTAACACATACTTACTCTCTTATACAATCATTGATACAAGTACACATTGATCTGCACAGAGTCACACACCTCCCAGCCAGCCACACACACACTCAGTCTCCCATACAAATACTTGGACAATCAATCAATAACCCATATAGTTACTCATATAGCTACTGATCAACACATGCAGCAGTTTACAGAACAACAGACATAATGATGCACAAATTAAGACAGTTTAGTCACTAACCCATGCACTCAGTGAGACACATTTAATCACTCACTCATACATTCAGTCATGCACCTACTAAATCCTTCGTCCAGACACTTATACTTCCACTCATTCTTCAATATGTAAGACATATTTTAACTTTACAGAAACATACAGTCACTGGATGTTGTCATGAATGATGTAATATGTGACATCATCAGCAGTGGATTGCGGGTGCGCGATATATAGTTAGTGCAACTAACTATATATGGAATTTCAATGGTTTTGTGTGAGTAAAATAAGGTTTTGTAAATGCTAATTCCTAACTATATATGGTCTATAACCTATGGTTTTTTCAGTGAATATATATATATATATATTCACTGAAAAAACCATAGGTTATAGACCATATATAGTTAGGAATTAGCATTTACAAAACCTTGAAAATTCACTGAAAAAACCATAGGTTATAGACCATATATAGTTAGGAATTAGCATTTAAAAAACCTTATTTTACTCACACAAAACCATTGAAATTCCATATATAGTTAGTTGCACTAACTATATATCGCGCACCCGCAATCCACTGCTGATCATGTCACATATTACATCATTCATGACATGGTCAGTGACATCACTGATGACATCACTGATGACATCTCAAATGACATCACTGATGACATCACTGATGACAACATCCAGTGACTGTATTTTTCTGTAAAGTTAAAATATGTCTTGAGTGGATGTATAAGTGTCTGGATGAAGGATTTAGTAGGTGCATGACTGACTGTATGAGTGAGTGATTAAATGTGTCTCACTGAATGCATGGGTTAGTGACTAAACTGTCTTAATTTGTGCATCATTATGTCTGTTGTTCTGTAAACTGCTGCATGTGTTGATCATTAGCTATACGAGAGGCTATATGTGTTATTAATTGGTTGCCCAAGTATTTCTATGGGAGATTGAGTTTGTGTGGGGGTGGCTGGAAGGTGTGTGACTCTATGCATAGATGTGTGAGCAGTTTATTCACTAGGTGTATGAGTTCAAGAGTGCATGTGGAAACAGCTACATGGGCAGTTGACTGTGTGCATGAGTGTATTGATGAGTGAATGGATATCTCAATGCTACATGTCATAGTAAGTACATATGTAAAACACAGTACATGTGAAAGTTGGCATATATAAATAACTGTGCATGAGAGCCACTGAATGAGTGAGTGGTTGTATCGATCATTGTGAACTTGTATCAGGGATTGTATAAGAGAGTAAATATGTGTTAGTATATGTTTCAATAAGTAAGGTGTGTTTAACTGTATAGTTGAAGAAATGGAGGTGAGATTGTTTCTTTGCATGACTGACTGGGTGTGTGAGTAACTCCATGGATGAGTGGCAGTGTGTGAGTGTCTGTTTACACTGAGTGTATCTAAGGTTATATTAGAGTCTGAAGAGGTTTATCGTATTAGCACAAGAATGATGTCAAATGAGATGTCATCAGTGATGTCATCAGTGATGTCATTTGAGATGTCATCAGTGATGTCATCAGTGATGTCACTGACCATGTCATGAATGATGTAATATGTGACATGATCAGCAGTGGATTGCGGGTGCGCGATATATAGTTAGTGCAACTAACTATATATGGAATTTCAATGGTTTTGTGTGAGTAAAATAAGGTTTTTTAAATGCTAATTCCTAACTATATATGGTCTATAACCTATGGTTTTTTCAGTGAATTTTCAAGGTTTTGTAAATGCTAATTCCTAACTATATATGGTCTATAACCTATGGTTTTTTCAGTGAATTTCAATGGTTTTTTAATAGCAAATATCATAAGCTGTCGAATGTCAAGTACGTGGTAAGTAAAAACATTTTCGTGTTTATGCACACTGATCTGCTTTGAATACTGCCCCCCACCCCTCATTTCTATTAGGAGTACTCTCTCTTTGCAGATAGTGAAGGGTAGTTAACGCAGCCCTTTGCCCCCTTTGTAATACGTCGTGCCTGCTTCTCTCTCCATTTGATTGATTGTTCTCTTTGGTTCATTCTCTATTTACAAACAAGCACAGAGTCGCAATACTCTGTTTAGTCTTTGCAGATAGCGAAAAATCGTGTAAAAAAACAAAAGGAATCGAGCAAAATCAGTAGGCCACTAATGGGATCTCTTTTTGACCTCGCTAAAATAGAAACATTAGGAACAACCTGTTGAAAATAGCAATGCGTATGTACATAAGCGGCGTTCATTTGTGTTCACAGTACCCCTTGTTGATTGTTTCAATCGAGCATTGAATTGTTCGAAGTTAATTCTCTTAAGGATTTTCTCTACCTGCAAACGAGGAAGAATAGGAATATTCTCTCTCCCTTTGCAGATAGTGAAGGGTAGGTAACGCAAGCCTTTAACACGTCGTACCTATTTCATTCCTCATTGATTGATTGATTGTCCGAACATTGACTGTTTGGGAATTAGTTCTTTTTGGAGGTATTCCCTGTTTGCATATAAACGTAGGAAAATCTTTGCAAGTAGTGAAAGGGTACGTAATGCGGACCTTTCTCCCCCGTTGTAATCTGTCATGCCTATCTACTCCCCACTGATTGATGCACCTTTTTCACCCGGACCATTTACTAGAGATACGTCATCTGGCCCGACCAGAGAGCACCCCTAGTGAAAAGGACATATGCAATAATAACGAAGTGATCACTGTATCCTGTTAACAGAAACTTTACCATGAAACAACCTGGAAAGAAAAAAATAGGAAAACGAAAATCAGTAGGCCACTAATGAACATGAACATGAACTTTTATTAAACAACAAACAAAGAAACGATAACATAACGTAATGATAAAACCTATTAATGTCCTAGAAACAAGAAAACGTTAAAGTATGCCAGTGGTGAGAGACCAGAAAAACAGTCCGAGAAACCAAATCACCCCTCGCTGTCCCAACTCATGCACTCTGAAAGTTCAAAGTTTTGAGGAGTGCTTGTAACATTGTCTGAAGCCTATTTGCAATTGCTTCATCTTCACTATTCTTAAAGTAAGTGGGGGCTGTTGTGATGCGGTGCCACCCTGAACCGCTTGACGGAGGCCCCCGAGGGACGGTGTCATGTCGCGGACTCGGAGGGGGCGCTTGGCTCCGGCCCCCTCCCCAAGTCGTGTTGCCCTGGTGTGGCCTGAGATCGCCCCCGACATAGGTGGCCGGCTCCCGGGGTCAAGCGGAACTTTTTTCCTTTTGGTGACTCTTCCATTCTTCACCTTGTCCCACAATCCGTTTCACCTAAAGACACGCTGTAGTGGGGCACCCCTTTTCCATTTCATTTGCCATTCAGCCCGCTTTTGCTACACTGTGCCTCTTCCGCTATTCAGCTGTTTACCGCCCGCTCTTTCGACTACAGCGTCTCGCTCACCATGTACTTGAGTTGCTCCCGCTCTTGCGGTGCAGCGATAGGCGGCTGCCACAGGACTCTCAAAATGGCGGCCATCTCTTCAGATTTGGGCGTGGTCCACTAAAATGGGCCTGCGACACCTTGGAACTCGGACGCTTGTCTGCTAGAGCTTGGGCTCCATTCTCGAAAGCGTCCCCTCATCCTTGAAGATTCTACAAAAGTCTTGGGGGCCCCCGACTCCCGCAGGCTTCTGGTGGGGAGCGCCTAGCATGATTGCTCGTGGAATGGCCACGACGGAGCTACGAAATGGTGGTGCTCTCATGCTAACGCCAGCTTCAGTCTGAAACATCCAGAAACACTGTAGACTACCAATTCGATCAGTTCCGGTAGCGCTCCAACGTGACCCGGTAGAGAAGAACTTGCCCTCCCCTCTTTGACTGATGGTTCTTGTTGCCTGTCCCTTCTGTTGTCATTTAACAGAACTATTTAGCCTGCTGAAAGGGGTTGTGTGCCGTCCGCTGGTTGGTGGAGACATTTTCACTATATTCTGGACCTGCGTTGTCGCGTAATGCGTCATATGACGCGCCGCGTTAGAAAGTTTAATAAATTATTAAACACAATAAACAATCCTTAAAAAATAAAAAAAAATAAAAAATAATCAACAAAACCAACAATCAATTAACAACAGTATTTGAAAAGTCTATCATTCATTTTTCATTGCAGTACGCTGCCCAGAAAGCTTCCCGGTTCCCGGACCGGGCGCTACCCACGCAAAAAAACAAAAAAAAAATTATTTTTTTTTGCCCCGCGGGGCCGTTTTAAAGCCTCCACATTAAACCTAGGGGGTCAGGGAGGATCTACTATGCCCCCTTATGGTTATTTGCCCCTTTGTTTTGGCCTCCTCTTGTCTCTCGATCCTACCGAGAGACAAGATGGCGGCAGCTACGGACTTTTTGGAATGTTGACAGACGCCAGAGAACCAATCAGCTTCGCTTCACAAAGCTCCGTTGCGCGAAAAGTACGCGTCCTGGAGCGCTGCCCGGTCCGCTGTTACAGATATATATCTTTTTTTAAACGTTAATTTCTCAAAATCCACTGGAGCACATATATTGAGACCTACAAAAGGCACATCGGGCTACCAGTCCCTACAATTTTGCCAAGTTTCGTGCAAATCTATTCAGCCGTTCGGGCTAAAAGTGAGGCTAACCGCCCTATGGAAAAATCAATGTTAAAAACACGTTTTGGGACCCCCCTTTTTTCTCGGCCCCCCCTTGACGAAACCCCCCCAAATTTTCAGGGGCTGCTCAGAAACAAAATGTGCCATTTTCCTGAAAATTTCAGCCAATTCCGTCCACAAACGCCAAAGTTATTAGACATAGAATTTTCAAAAAACCCATAGGGAAAAAATCCTAACTATATATACCTACTGGCGACCGCCAGTAGGTAATATATATATATACATATATATATATATATATATATATATATATATATATATATGTATATATGTATATATATATGTATATATATATATATATATGTATATATATATATATATATGTATATATATATATTACCTACTGGCGGTCGCCAGTAGGTAGTTATAGTTAGGAGCTAGTTTCCATAGGAAATCGTCAACATTCTATTTGGATTAACTTTGGCCCTGGTGGATGAATCTTTGCGAATTTCTCAAAGAAGATGGCTCGGTCCGCTGCGCTCCTTCCCTGAAAATTTGGGGGGGATTGGTGAAGTGGGGGCTGAGATAAAAGGGGGGTCCCAAAACGTGTTTTCTCCATGTTATTTTCCATAGGACGTTTAGACACGGCTACAGGTCGAACGGCTGAATGGATTTATAAGAAATTTGGCAAAACTGTAGAGTCCGGCTCGCAGATTACACTTTTTGTGGAATGGTGTAAATCCGTTCAGTAGTTGTTGAGAAAATTAAAGTTAAAGTCAATTATATATCTATAAGCGCGGACGGGTGCGCGCACTCAAGCGGCTGCGCGCGCGCGGAATTTTTTTTTGCTGCGTGACGTCTGTTAACGTTCGATTCGAAGGAAATCAGGAAGTGTTGACCACCATTTTGTCACTGCGAGTAAATATATTGTCATTTCAAAGCGTTGGAACATGGAAAGGGGAGAAGGTAGAGATTGTTTTGCTGCGTAGGTTTTCTCAGGGTGTGCAGTAAGGACCTTAAATGCGAAAATATCTATATATTTTATTTTTTTCGAAAAAAGTTGCGGGGTGCGCGCGAGTAAATATATTCTCGTTTCAAAGCGTTGGAACATGGAAAGGGGTGAAGGTAGAGATTGTTTTGCTGCGTAGGTTCTCTCAGGGTGTGCAGTAAGGACCTTAAACGCGAAAATATATATATTTTTTTTCCGAAAAAAGTTGCGGGGTGCGCGCACTCGGGCGCGCACAACTATTTACAAAAGTGTGAAAATGGAGATAAATCAGAAGTTTGAGTGCTTTGATATAAGGTAGCTCTGAAAAGAGCCCTTGTGTTAATTGAGTTGTTTCTGCATTTATAAGTAAGTACCGATGCAGAGTATGATATAATATTGTTGGCAACAAGGGGTGGTGAGGGACAGAGTCTCTGAATTAAGCAGAATACTCTCACCCAGTCAAAAGATCAGGGCTAGATCCAACACTGTTTTTTAGCTCATTGCACCATCCCAGTTTCAGAACCTGGCTGTATGCAAATTAGTCTGTTCCTGTCCCAGTGCATGATGGGAACAGGGCAAACCAAACTACAAAAGCCAATTCTTACACTGGGAAGGAAACAAGCTTCCGGGGACCGGTTTCTGGCATTACAGCCGTCTTCGGCCCGGCTTGCTTGAATCCTGATGGTGCAATGAGCAAGGGACTCATGTCTGAGTATACCCTTCCACGCTTAGGGTGGACAAAAATATTTACAACAAGGGGTGGTGAGGGACAGAGTCTCTGAATTAAGCAGAATACTCTCACCCAGTCAAAAGATCAGGGCTAGATCCAACACCGTTTTTTAGCTCATTGCACCATCCCAGTTTCAGAACCTGGCTGTATGCAAATTAGTCTGTTCCTGTCCCTGTGCATGATGGGAACAGGGCAAACCAAACTACAAAAGCCAATTCTTACACTGGGAAGGAAACAAGCTTCCGGGGACCGGTTTCTGGCATTACAGCCGTCTTCGGCCCGGCTTGCTTGAATCCTGATGGTGCAATGAGCAAGGGACTCATATCTGAGTATACCCTTCCACGCTTAGGGTGGACAAAAATATTTACAACAAGGGGTGGTGAGGGACAGAGTCTCTGAATTAAGCAGAATACTCTCACCCAGTCTTGTTGTAAATAATTTTGTCCACCCTAAGCGTGGAAGGGTATACTCAGATGTGAGTCCCTTGCTCATTGCACCATCAGGATTCAAGCAAGCCAGGCCGAAGACGGCTGGAATGCCAGAAACCGGTCCCCGGAAGCTTGTTCCCTTCCCAGTGTAAGAATTGGCTTTTGTAGTCTGGTCTGCCCTGTTCCCATGATGCACTGGGCCAGGGACAGACTAATTTGCATACAGCCAGGTTCTGAAACTGGGATGGTGCAATGAGCTAAAAAACGGTGTTGGATCTAGCCCTGATCTCTTGACTGGGTGAGAGTACTCTGCTTAATTCAGAGACTCTGTCCATCACCACCCCTTGTTGTAAATAATTTTGTCCACCCTAAGCGTGGAAGGGTATACTCAGATGTGAGTCCCTTGCTCATTGCACCATCAGGATTCAAGCAAGCCGGGCCAAAGACGGCTGGAATGCCAGAAACCGGTCCCCGGAAGCTTGTTTCCTTCCCAATGTAAGAATTGACTTTTGTAGTCTGGTCTGCACTGTTCCCATGATGCACTGGGCCAGGGACAGACTAATTTGCATACAGCCAGGTTCTGAAACTGGGATGGTGTAATGAGCTAAAAAACGGTGTTGGATCTAGCCCTGATCTCTTGACTGGGTGAGAGTACTCTGCTTAATTCAGAGACTCTGTCCATCACCACCCCTTGTTGTAAATAATTTTGTCCACCCTAAGCGTGGAAGGGTATACTCAGATGTGAGTCCCTTGCTCATTGCACCATCAGGATTCAAGCAAGCCGGGCCGAAGACGGCTGGAATGCCAGAAACCAGTCCCCGGAAGCTTGTTTCCTTCCCAGTGTAAGAATTGGCTTTTGTAGTCTGGTCTGCACTGTTCCCATGATGCACTGGGCCAGGGACAGACTAATTTGCATACAGCCAGGTTCTGAAACTGGGATGGTGCAATGAGCTAAAAAACGGTGTTGGATCTAGCCCTGATCTCTTGACTGGGTGAGTGAGAGTACTCTGCTTAATTCAGAGACTCTGTCCATCACCACCCCTTGTTGTAAATAATAATATTGTTGGCAGCATTTTGAAAGGAAAGACAGGGGCCCATTTTCTGGTTAACAGGCGACCAGGCCAACTTTTCACGCCAGGCCCATTCCTGCAAATTCGACCGCCATTTTTAGGAGATCTGCAACCACCGGCAGTCACTGGGTTGCAGGAGCAGATGGACTCAAGCCTGTCGGGCGAAGCATCGTTGCACCGCCACTGTGGACGAGACCCTGCTGGGTGAGTGGAGCGTCGCTGTACCGCAACAGTGGGCGAGTCCTTTGCTGGGCTCGTGGAGCGTCCCTATACCGCCACAGTATGCGAACCCTTTCCTGGGCTCGTGGAGCGTCCCTATATCGCCACAGTGGACGAACCCTTTGCCGGGTGCGTGGATCGTTGGGGGTGCAGCTGAGGGGCCTCCACCTGGGGAGGCGGGAGAGGCTCGTCCGCGCCGCCTCTCCCTCCCAGTGCACCCCACGGCGTCTTGCTGACATTTGTTATGGCCGGACCAGGCGATGAAGAGAGGGGGGGGGGTCGGAGGCATATGCAAAAAATTCCCCCCTCGTGGCCTGCAAGGCGCTGAAAAAAGAAGCGAATGGGAAGACAACTACATCTTGGGTAGGGCCCATGCCTTCTCTGGCCGATGGCGGCCGGCCGCTCTTTGCCACGGCCCCAGGAACAGATCCCTTGGTTCATCCTGGGGACAGGCCTTGGCGAGTGGTGTCGCCTCCGGACTATTCACGTAATGGTTCTCCACCCCAGGCCGTTGCCGACGGCTTTTGTAGACTTTCTGATGCTCAAAAACCCTACTAGAAAGCAGCCCAAAAGTAGCCCAACATTGCTACTTTGGGGAAGAAGGGACAGGGACGGCGTCAAGTAGACGGCGAAATGCATTGTGGGTTTGTTGCTGCGGCCGTTTGTCATGTAAATAGTTGTTTTAATATATTTTTGTTCAAGAATAAAAACGTTTTAACCTGTTATTTTGCTGTCGTGTGGTATATTTCTAATATTTGTCGCTCTGATGTTGTTTCCCCTCCCAAATGTAACATGTGATTGTAATCTACAGCCGGACATTCCGACAGGACATGAGAGCAAAAGGGGGGGGGGGGTCAGATCTGAAGTTGGGCAGGCGATAAGATCACGTTTTGCTATGTGGGGCTATCTATGTTCGTGATGGGGCCTAAAAGGGGGCAAGATGGCGGGGCCACTGTGCCGTGACTTTCGCTTTAACTCCAACAGTGGTGAGGGTGAACACAAATGAACGCCGCTTATGTACATATACATTTTCATTTTCTACACCACATGAAACCTGCGTCAGGTTTCATATAGGCGTTTTGTTGCAGGTGGGCATTCATTTGCATGAAAGCCCTGTAAAACTAACACAGTGAAATTTAGAAGATTTCACTGAGTCAGCTTTATGGCATTCCTGAATCAAATACTTACGCCTGTTTGAAACAGGCATAAGGAGTGATGCACCATGCAATGTGTGGCTTGTTCCTGTGCATTGGAGTAGACATGTCGTGCTTACGACGTGATTCCTGCAATGTGCTGCTTTTGCGGCACAGGTGCGTGACACATCTGTGTTGTTTTTGCTCAATGGTGCTCCACATTGTAAATGCGGCACACCATGGGTGGCAGAGCAGCGGTGCACATTAACTGGTGCATCTCTGGGGATGCGCCAGTTAACATAAATCTGCCCCTTTACATTTAAGTATGAGCAGGGGACACAGTTTTGGTGAGGCTTATCCAAGGTTAAAAAGAGATGAGTCCTGTTCACTGAAAACTTGGACATAGGACTCACCTCCTCAGCATCGCTGGACATGGCTAAATAATAGCTGCAAAATGTTACTCTTGTTAAAAAAAATTACTATTATAGTCTCTGAGATTTGTCTCTTACTCTGCAACATCTCATTGTTGTTCTCTTTCTTTAAAGATAACGACAACATTAACCATGAGTGATAATAAGCAATCCGTTGATCTCGATCTTATCGTTGAACTTGTCATTGAAACGTCAGTGGAAGTGTATCCCTTAGATGAATTAAATCCTGAGGATGATGAAGAACATGATGAGGATGCCGATTTGTCAGAATTGTATGACATAGGGTGGGAAGCTGACGTGCTTCAGCATATGGAACTATAAACATTTATTTTTAAAATGTACTGGAAATAAAAAGTGAAAATGTAAACCGTTTCATTTAAAATTAAACATAACTTGAAAAACAGGTTATGTGTAGTCAAATAGTCAAATATGCTCATAAAAATATTTCTAAACCAATGAAAAGCTTTATTAACAAGTCATATGACCTGTTATGCTTACGTTACGCGCTCTGCGCCGCGCCCCGGATTGTTGGTCATTCAAACTGAGGCTGGCGTCAGCATGAAAGCGCCAACGTCTCGTGGCTACGCTATTCAGAAAATATTGTTGGCAGCATTTTGAAAGGAAAGATCTGCAACCACCGGCAGTCACTGGGTTGCAGGAGCTGATGGACTCAAGCCTGTCGGGCGAAGCATCGTTGCACCGCCACAGTGGACGAGTCCTTTGCCGGGTGCATGGAGCGTCGCTGCACCGCAAGAGTGGACGAGTCCTTTGACGGGTGCGTGGAGCGTCGCTGCACCGCAAGAGTGGACGAGTCCTTTGACGGGTGCGTGGAGCGTTGGGGGTGCAGCTGAGGGGCCTCCACGTGGGGAGGCGGGAGAGGCTCGTCCGCGCCGCCTCTCCCTCCCAGTGCACCCCACGGCGTCTTGCTGACATTTGTTATGGCCGGACCAGGCGATGAAGAGAGGGGGGGGGTCGGAGGCATATGCAAGACATCCCCCCCTCGTGGCCTGCAAGGCACCGAAAGAGGATCGTCCGCGCCGCCTCTCCCTCCCAGTGCACCCCACGGCGTCTTGCTGACATTTGTTATGGCCGGACCAGGCGATGAAGAGAGGTGGGGGGTCGGAGGCATATGCAAGACATCCCCCCCTCGTGGCCTGCAAGGCGCCGAAAGAGGAAGAGAATGGGACCACAACTACATCTCGGGTCGGGCCCATGCCTTCTCCGGCCGATGGCGGCCGGCTGCTCTTTGCCACGGCCCCAGTAACGGATCCCTTGGTTCATCCTGGGGACAGGCCTTGGCGCGTGGTGTCGCCTCCGGACTATTCGCGTAATGGTTCTCCATAGTTATATTAATATATTTTTGTTCAAGAATAAAAACGTTTTAACCTGTTATTTTGCTGTCGTGTGGTATATTTCTAATATTTTTCGCTCTGATGTCGTTTCCCCTCCCAAATGTAACATGTGATTGTAATCTACAGCCGGACATTCCGACAGGACATGAGAGCAAAAGGGGGGGGTCAGATCTGAAGTTGGGCAGGCGATAAGATCACGTTTTGCTATGTGGGGCTATCTATTTTCGTGATGGGGCCTAAAAGGGGGCAAGATGGCGTCGAGCTCGGTTTCTCTCACTAGTTTCATATTTCTCATGAGGGGTTGTTCCTAATGTTTCTATTTTAGCAAGGTGAAAAAGAGATCCTATCAGTGGCCTACTGATTTTGTTCGATTCCTTTTGTTTTCTCTAACGATTTTAAGTTAAAGTTTGCTAGTACGATACAGCGGCTAGTCCGCATTTTATATATATGTCTTTTTTATTAGGGGTGTCCTCCGGTGGAGTCGGACGATCTACCTCTAATAAACGGTAAGTGTTCCTCTGAAGCAATGCGTCTTGAAAGTGGCTGACTGTAATGTATGATATTTCACTCAGTGACTTTCAGGCCCATGCTGTTTCAAAACTGTGCATGTGTTTGAAGCAGGCGTAGGTATTGACGCAGCATAGAAACTACTAGGAACCAATTGGAAGTGTTGTTTTCAAGTCACATGACTTCACATGCGCGTCTCAGGACGTGTACGCGGTGATAGTATCTGGTTGGAAGTAGCGGTCTACTTCAGGGAAGTTTCAAAACGTGAAAAGGAGGAAATCTAAACACATCCGGATTGAATATATCTTCTGAGTAGTATAAGTTCTATGATGGGTCTATGAAGAAATTTAATAAGTTACAATCGCGAAGTTTTCCCGAAATATATGGGCGGGTGCGCGCACACGGTCGCGCACGATCGAAAGCCAAAAACGGGGAGATAAACGCCCTTTATAATATGCTCCTGGAGCTGTTTTTGGTACAATGAGTTAGTTCTGAAAATAACTTTTTTTTTTTTTTAAAACAACTGTTATGTTGTTTTTTAAATGAAATGAAGAAATTTATCTTTTCTCGGGGCATTTATGACTCTCAATTTTTAGTTTAGTAAGAATGAGGCTCTGCTCTCCGTACAGAAGAATTTCTCCACACTCGTTGCATTTCATGTGCACCTTTGCAAGATATGGCCTCAAGTCCATCACAGCACTCGATGGAGATACAGGTCGTCCAGCAGAAGATGTGCTGGCCACCTCTGATGGTAATAGCGTGGCCAGGGCTCTTGTCGATGCCTTTGCAAATTCCACAGGGTGCACTTGTTTGACATGCCGCATCATGGTATGTATGGAAAAGGAATATTTTTTTCTTGGATTTCCTCTTGAGAGAACCGAATTGCATATCGTGCAGGTAACTTTTGGCGCATTTACTTTCTTTAATTCTTAAGGATAAGTAAAAAATTTCCAAATAAAAGATTCCTTTTTTCTTTTTAAAGGTAGTCGCTCATTTCCTTCAGATTCGGAAGATGAATGCGGGGCGGCAGCCATTTCAGCAAAGTCTTCCGAAGGGTGTTGAACGTTGTTCTCTTTTGAGAGTACAAAAGATAGTGAGGGAAGTGGATGGAGTCCTCCGTGTAAATTGCAGAATAGAAACTACTAAGAACCAATTGGAAGTGTTGTTTTCAAGTCACATGACTTCACATGCGCGTCTCAGGACGTGTACGCGGTGATAGTATCTAGTCACGTACGTCATTTGGAAGTAGCGGTCTAATTCAGCGAAGTTTCAAAACGTGAAAAGAAGTAAATTCAAACATATTCGGATTTAATATATCTTTTGAGCTCGATTCAAGCATACAATTGTTAAAGTATAAAACCTTTTATATATTTTTTTTAAATACCAAGGTGTGTACATTTGGTCACACACGAAAGTTTAAAAAGACATTCGGCTCCATTTAATGAAAATTTTCATAATATTAAAAAAGAAGCCTAGGTTTAGTCTGTTTGACGTATTATAAGTTCTTTGATGGGTCTATGAAGAAATTCAATAAGTTCAGATTGCAAAGTTTTCACGAAATATATAGGTGGGTGTGCGCACACGGTCGCGCACGAAAGCCTGGACATGCGCTATCCATTTTATTGAGAACTGTTGCCGAGAGTGCGCACACCGGGTCACGCACGAAAGTTTAGAAAGGCTATTTTTATTTACAGACAAATTTTAATCCGTTGAAAAAAAGGCAAGGTACAGACTTTCTAATTCTGTATCGCTTTACAAGGAGTCTCTATGCAACTTGAACAGTGAAGAAAACGGCTTGTTTCCGAAAAAAATATTGCCAGAACTTTATGGACAAAAGTATAGGTTGTATACACGAGATATTTTTGAATTAGCATTTTAAAAACCAATGAAATTCACTGAAAAAACCATAGGTTTTACACACGTTATAGTTAGGAAGTAGCATTTACAAAACCTATGAAATTCACTGAAAAAAACATAGGTTTGACACCAGTTATAGTTAGCTGGAAATTTTACTGATATAAAACCAATGAAATTCCACGTTATAGTTAGTTGGACTCACTATAACTTGCGCGTGTAATGCACTGCTGATGACGTCACATATTACATCACTCATGACATCACTGATAACACCATCCTTGTGACACAGTGACAGACCTCCTTTCACTGTAATCTAACCCTTGAAACGCATATTCAAAAATAGAAACTAAAATGTTCAAAAAAATGGAGATACTCATACCAGTTACAACAACCAATTCAATAATTCCACCATCTATATACACATGCACTAATTCACCAACAGTTCTATATAGTCACTCATACATATATTCACTAATCATATGTAGTGATACACCTACACATCCTGTTACACACCGACAGTCATCCAAAAGTTATTCACACACATACTCACACATGCAAATAAACTATTGAACATCCATTTATTTGCATAAACAGCTATACACACACTACCACTTTACTTCTAAGGAAACTTACACATACTTACTCTCTTAAAAATCACTTATAGAAACACATACTAATTTAAACAGGAACTCTTACAATACCTCACTCTCACATATAGTCACTTATATACATCAATATTCACAAATACTACATTAAAACATATGTAGTTACTGATAAAGACACTAATAAGACAGTCATTCACTCACTAACACAGACATATGCACACTAATCCACCCATACAGTCCTGCACATATGCTGTCTTCAAAACACATACAAACAGAGACTCAGTCATTCTTGCATCTATGTACTAAGTAATACTCCCACCAAAGCATGCAAACACTCATACTGATACTAAGAAAAACATCTAATAACCTATATACATACACATGTATTTACTCATCAACCCATGCAGCCACTTATACACAAAGTGAAACACTAATACATATATTTAAATATTTAAGCATTACTCAGTAATATATGTATTCACTAAGATATTCAATAATATATACATATGTAACACATATTTATTTTTCAGAAAGACACACATTCACTGGATGGTGTTATCAGTGATGTCATGAGTGATGTAATATGTGACGTCATCAGCAGTGCATTACACGCGCAAGTTATAGTGAGTCCAACTAACTATAACGTGGAATTTCATTGGTTTTATATCAGTAAAATTTCCAGCTAACTATAACTGGTGTCAAACCTATGGTTTTTTCAGTGAATTTCATAGGTTTTGTAAATGCTACTTCCTAACTATAACGTGTGTAAAACCTATGGTTTTTTCAGTGAATATATATATATATATATATATATATATATATATATATATATATATATGTATATGTATACACTGACACTGACGAAGGCAAGAGCTGAAACGCGTCTGTTTTGAGATTAATTTGCGCAACAAAACTTGAATGCGAAGTTTAACCTGCTGCGAGTGCTTTTCTATTGGTTTTTTGAACCAGGGAGCTCGAAATATATATATATATATATATATATATATATATATATATATATATATATATATATATATATATATATTAATCACCAAAGCAATCCCGGTACCGAGGGCACACTCTTACACAGCTGGTGCGAGTTGCAGGGACGGGCTTTCCCTGGGTTTTAATTCACCACCAAGAAATTATACTTGCACTCCACCAGGGTATTAAGTTCAGCAGGTTTTTTATTTTATCATTGTGCCATTATAGCACACAGCATCTTAACCTACGCTTTTCGATCTCACGATCTTGCTCACGGTTACAAACATGTGTCCTTCTTTAGTTTCAGTCTTTTATACCAGTTAGTCATAGCCGCACTATTATGATGCATTATGGTTCTGGTAGTTACTCTTCACCTTTACATTCATTACATAGTTCCATTTGTTTTCTGTTTGTGGCATCTTTGTGTGCATTTATCATTTTACAGTCTCTGGCATGATGTACACAAATGTATATTTGTCTTGACGTATTGCATTTTTCAACAATTATTAATATTCCAAACACAGCGCATTCGCAATAAATCTCTCAGTGGGTCAAGTGGATGTTCATTTATTTCACATGCAATTCGACATCAGTTGTGCCATTGCATGTATATACCCACTTATTTGACTGTTACGTTATCTTATTGTAATGAAATCAGTTTTTTGCATGCATGTGTGGTTGTATGGGACTTAGTGCCCAAAGTCTCAGTGTACAATAGATTTTCTGTTGAATGTTGATCAATATTGGCCAGTTTTTTAATATGGAGGATGGATGTACTCAAAGGTGCACATAAAGTTCTTCGTCCCCGTTCAATCCATAAGGGATCTTTGTTTTAAATCGAATGATTAGTCTAGATTCAAGACGGCGTAATGTCATCAGTCTGTTACCACCTCTCTCTTTTATCGGCACTGTTGCCAATCCACTGTAGGTAATGTTCTTCCATGTCTTTTTTTCATGGGTCAACATGTGTTTGGCCATTGCGTAACTTAGGTCACGATTTTCTATTGCTCGAATATGTTCCAATATTCGTTTGTTTAGAGAGCAAATGGTGCTTCCGATGTATCTTTTACCGCAGAAACATTGTAATAGGTATACCACGTGCGTTGTCTTGCAGGTGATTGTACTTTCCACATTAAAGATTCTTCCTTTGGGATCCTTTAGCTTTGATAGATTTCGTGCCACTTGACAGGCCTTACATTGGCTACATTTGGTGAAGCCATTTTTTCTTCCCTCTAGCCAATTATTTGATTTTTTCTTTTTCTCAAAATGCCTTTTGACCAATTTGTCCGATAGGGATGGCGCTTTTCTAAATGTCATTTGTGGATGTTGACCAAGCTCTTTTCCAATGTCTGGATCTTTTTGCACAATATGTCAATACTTTTCTAGTGTCTTGCGTATCTTGTGGCTCTCTTTTGTATATGTAAGTATCATTCTGAATGGTTCTCTTTTGGTTGATTCTTTTTGTAATTCTCTTTTCGGGATCAGTGTTTCATTTTGACTTTTTTCTCTTGCTCTCTTTTCACCTTGTTGAATGTCACATTGTTTATACCCTCTTTTGCTGAATCTGGCTGCTGTTTCTTTGAATTTGATATTCATTTCTCCTTGATTAGAACAATTCCTTTTCATCCTGATGAATTCACCATAGGGTATATTCTTTTTCAGCGCCTCAGGATGAAAACTCTGTCCATGCAGGATACTGTTTGTGGCAGTGGCTTTTCTGTGGACTGTTGTTTCCAGCTGACCTTTATTCACATAGACTTTCATGTCCAGGAATACTATTTCACTGGTGCTTATACAGTGTGTAAATTTCAATCCCACGTCGTTGTTATTAAGGATTTCCATATACTCCAGGAACTCATCATTTGATCCATTCCATATTATGAACAGGTCGTCTATAAATCGTAGCCAGAGAACCACTCTGGCTACGTACTGGTCAAATCCTTCTCTCCAAGCTACCATTTTTCCCACCACCCCATCACTAGGTTGGCGTAGCTTGGAGAGAAGGAAACTCCCATTGCTGTCCCACAGGTTTGAGAATAATGTACCTTATTAAAAAGAAAAACATTATTTCTAAGGCACATCTCTATCATTTCGACAAGCATCCTGCAATGCTTCAAATGTTCAATCGGTTTTTGTTTAAGGAAATATTGTATTGCTGTCAGGCCCAGCTCATGATTTATCGAGGTGTAGAGAGATACAACATCGATGGTTACCAGCCGGTAACCATCCATCCATCCAATGTTCATCAAATGTCTGAGGAAATCCCCGGTGTCCTTTATGTACGAGGGTAAGGTGGGTACAATTGGGGCTAAGAAGTGGTCCACATAATTAGCCACATTCTCATACAGGGACCAACAACTGGAAATAATGGGTCTCCCAGGAGGTTTATTTAATGTCTTATGGACTTTCGGAAGAAAGTATAATGTTGGAGTGATAGGATTTTGGTTATTGAGGAATTGTACTTCATTTTCACTTAGTAAGTTCGATTCTTGCCACTTTTTAAGACGATTTTCTAAGTCCAATATCATTTCATTAATTAGACTTTTGCTCAGCTTTTTGTAATTGTTGGTGTCACTTAGTTGGCGCATCGCTTCCTTAATGTAATCCTCTTTGTCCTGGATCACTATATTCCCGCCTTTATCGGCGGGTTTAATTTCCAGATTTTCATTTGCCATTAGTGTTTCCAATGCTTTCCGTTCCTTTATCGTCAAATTTTCTTTTTTTCTTGTATTGGTGTTACTTAGTCGGTCTAATTCCTCATTTACCAGATCATAAAACATATCAATTATGTTGCCTGGATGTAATATGGGACAAAACTTTGACTGTTTTTTAAAATTTGTTTTTGGATGACCACTTGTTGACTGTCCCATTTCAGTTAGAATTTGAGTATCCGGGATACTTTTTTCATCTATTTCATGCGCCAAACCATGAGCAATTCTTAATGATGGTATGTCTTGAATGCTTAATCCTTGATCTTCATTCGTATTAGTATTAGTACTGATGGTATTTGGTTCCACAATTTGTCTCCCCTGTTTTTTGAAAATTTTCGCCAATTTTATCTTTCTTACGTACTTGTACAGATCTATTTTTGTTTCTACTAGGTCCCAGTGTTTTTCTGGACGGAATGTCAGTCCTTTATTTAGAAGAGTTTCTTCCGCTCTAGCTAGTACGTGCTTTGACAGGTTAATGATCAAATATGCTTCATTTTCTTCAGGACCACTTAAGCATTCGTTACTCTGTTTCTCAGGTTGTATCCCTTGTTTTTTCCTTTGGCTTCGTCTGGTTTTGCGCTTGGTTCTCCTGATGTTTGGGATCCACTCCCTCTTCCGCGTCCTCTGGAGAACCCCCTTCCTCTGCCTTTGCCTCTGCCTTTTGGTAATTGCTGGTCAAAATATACCAATTTCATTTCCTCTAAAAAAGAAGGTTTTTGTCCTTGTGGCCCTGATTCTTCATTTTCACTGAAGTCAGTATCTGATTCACTTGGGGTCGTATTCATTGATGCAATTAGTGGCTTCTTGTTTGCTTTCAGTTGTTGTTTTAATGTTATGAAGCGTTTTGCAAAGGTAAGGATTGTACCTGAGGCGTAATCATGCTCATCTCTTCTGTATTTTCTTTCTTTTCTTTCTTCCACCTCTTTCTCATGTTTGTCCAAGTTGGTTTCCATTATTTTTCGTAGTTTTTTCACTTCTTCATCCTTATTGATTTTCTGTATTTTCGCTTCTATCTCTTCCTCTTTTTTCCGGATTTCGTCAATGTCTAACAATAATCTTCATCACGTTGTATGAACACTGCATATTGTTATTTCCCCAATCGATGTTAAGTACGCTAAAATAGACAAAAAGAGAACCAATCAGAATGATACTTACATATACTAAAGAGAGCCACAAGATACGCAAGACACTAGAAAAGTATTGGCATATTGTGCAAAAAGATCCAGACATTGGAAAAGAGCTTGGTCAACATCCACAAATGACATTTAGAAAAGCGCCATCCCTATCGGACAAATTGGTCAAAAGCCATTTTGAGAAAAAGAAAAAATCTAATAATTGGCTAGAGGGAAGAAAAAATGGCTTCACCAAATGTAGCCAATGTAAGGCCTGTCAAGTGGGACGAAATCTATCAAAGCTAAAGGATCCCAAAGGAAGAATCTTTTGTGTGGAAAGTACAATCACCTGCAAGACAACGCACGTGGTATACCTATTACAATGTTTCTGCGGTAAAAGATACATCGGAAGCATCATTTGCTCTCTAAACAAACGAATATTGGAACATATTCGAGCAATAGAAAATCGTGACCTAAGTTACGCAATGGCCCAACACATGTTGACCCATGAAAAAAAGACATGGAAGAACATTACCTACAGTGGATTGGCAACAGTGCCGATAAAAGAGAGAGGTGGTAACAGACTGATGACATTACGCCATCTTGAATCTAGACTAATCATTCGATTTAAAACAAAGATCCCTTGTGTATTGAACGGGGATGAAGAACTTTATGTGCACCTTTGAGTACATCCATCCTAAATATTAAAAAACTGGCCAATATTGATCAACATACAACAGAAAAGCTATTGTACACTGTATAATTGTCAGAGACTTTGGGCACTAAGTCCCTAAACAACCACACAAGCATGCAAAAAACTGATTTCGTTACAATAAGATAACGCAACAGTCAAACAAGTGGGTATATACATGCAATGACACAACTGATGTCAAATTGCATGTGAAATAAACGAACATCCACTTGACTCACTGAGAGATTTATTGCGAATGCGCTGTGTTTGGAATATTTATAATTGTTGAAAAATGCAATAAGTCAAGACAAATATACATTTGTGTACATCATGCCAGAGACTGTAAAATGATAAATGCACACAAAGATGCCACAAACAGAAAACAAATGGAACTATGTAATGAATGTAAAGGTGAAGAGTAACTACCAGAACCATAATGCATCATAATAGTGCGGCTATGACTAACTGGTATAAAAGACTGAAACTAAAGAAGGACAAATGTTTGTAACCGTGAACAAGATCGTGAGATCGAAACGCGTAGGTTAAGATGCTGTGTGCTATAAAGGCACAATGATAAAATAAAAAACCTGCTGAAATTAATACCCTGGTGGAGTGCGAGTATAATTTCTTGGTGGTGAAATATATACAACTTTTGTATACAACGTCTAAGCATCTCAAGAGATTGAAATATGAAAAGACACAGGGGACGTCTGTAAAAAGCCGCTATGTATTTAATTGTATATATGTATTATGTTATTAAGCACTTTCACGCTAGCACTTTTTATGCTTATTTTGCACATTTTCATACATCATTTAGTGACCTAACAGACACATTTTAGAAGCGCTTGATTAAATATGTTGAGAGGCCTGATTTTCTATATTTTGTTACATATAAGAGTTAGTATACTTCAACCAACAGCACTATGCTATAATTTTCATGTTCGAGGTAAACTTAAATCTAACTATTTATTGTTTTCTATCTGTGTGCCAAGAATTTAGAAGAACTGAGCTGTTATTCTGGAGATAAGTACCACTAATAAGGAAACACAATTTGTAAAATAATGATGTACTGTGGCAGGTTCAGTCTTTAAATAAAAAAAACAGGCCTCTTTCTATGTTTGCACTCCGTCTTAAACTAGTTTGATTATTTGTATCATGTGCTTCGATTTTTTCACTATACATACGCACTGATAGGTCCAGCGCGTCATGTGATCAAGACTGCCTTTGGGCAGTCGAAACGCGTCAGGCTGGGCACTTGTTTATAATTGACTTTGCACTTGCACGTTTGTATCTGCAATAAATAAAAAAAGACTTTTCTCCACATTGTGGTCCGTCCTGCTTTTTAATCGGGATAAGGATCGTTTTCATGACTGTGGCTACCATTACCTACTGGTGGTCGCCAGTAGGTAGTTATAGTTAGGACCTATTTTCCATAGGAAATCCATACCATTCTATTCCCAATAACTTTGGCGCTGGTTGACGATTCTTCGTGAAATTTTCAAAACTTTTGGCCAGCTCGGTCTGCTCCTATCCTAAAAGTCTCGGGTGATTCGTCATGTTGGGGCCGAGAAAAAAGGGGGGGTCCCAAAACATGTTTTCCCCATGCAATTTTCCATAGGAACCTTTAGTCGTAGCTACATCCCAAACTGCTGGACGGAATTACACCGAATTTGGCAAAAAGGTAGACCTTGGTTCAGAGTCGTACCTTTTGGTTAAATGGTGTAAAATCCGTTCAGTAGTTCCTGAGAAAATCGAAAGTAAAATAACATATAAATCTATGGGCCCGGAGGATCCGCGCACCCTGCCGAGCTGTATTCTAATTGGCTGTCAACACGCCAAACCAGGAAGTGTTGGCAGCCATCTTGTGCCTCGGTAGAATTGAGGCAACAGAAAACAGAAGAAAGTGGGGAAGGGAGGGGACGGGGCCTGAGGTGACGTGTGCTAACACGCCCTATGGCGCGTTTTATGTTGGGGAAATAATTCACCTTCAATCCTGAGGGTCCCTGGGGGCCAACTAGTCCACCAGGTGCTTCCAGTAAGTGCCACTGCGCTGCGTTGCAGTGAGGTGGTTTAGGCCGTGCCCCTTTTTACATCTGTCTGTAACGCAGCTCTGTGGCACTTACTGGAGCTACGTAGTGGGCTAGGTGGACCCTAGGGGTCCTCAGGATTCAAGGGAACTTAATCTTCCAACTGAAAAGGGTCTCAGGGCGCATTTACACAGTGGGGATGGGAGGGGACAGGGCCTGAGGTGATGTGTGCAAACATGTCACCTAGAGTTGGACTCCTGAGGCGGAAGCCGGGAATCCGAGGGCACAATCCTCTTTTAAAAATCTTGTTGTTACGCTTCATTTTCATTTTGTGTGCAATTTTTAAATATTCTCACTGTCACCTTCCTCATTTGCTCTCCACAGGGGCTGACACACTGCCAGGGGCCGATTTTGGGCTCTTTTGTGGTCGCGGGCTCAGACACTCGGGCGCAGAACCAAGGGCGCCATCTTGGGGATTGGAGGTTGGCGGGCTAGTGTTGCGGGCGACTTAGGCTCTGCACTACAAAATGAACCAAGTATCTCGTTCGCGCAGTGGACGAGCGCAGCGGGTGCGCCGATGGTGCGCTGGAGGCACGCCAGAGGCAAGCCCGTCTGCGCCCGTCCGTGCCAGTGCGGGCCTAGGGCCAGGAACTCTTCACGTCCCCCCACATCCCATCATCACTTATCTGCGCGACTTACTCCTCCAATGGAGATTAGATAGCAATCCCGCTTGTACCAACTCGCTTTTCCCAGAAAGACCTCACAGTCAGTATAACTTCTGCCACTACTCCATGTCAGAGGGAAAGTCAATCCTCCTTGTTGTAACGCCCGTGAACTTGGCCCTATTAAACTGTAGGTCGTTGCCTAAACACGCGCTAGAAATTAATCTTCTTATTCAGGAGCATGGACTTGATGTATTGTTCCTAACGGAAACTTGGCTATCACTAAACTCCGCGTCAGACATAGTCCAAGCTCTCCCCCCAGGATATCTCATTCAGTTCCAAAATAGGCCCAATAGGGGGTGGAGTCGCCATCTTGTACAGAGACCACCTCTCCTGCAGGCTGGTGGACGGTGGTATTTTGAAACTGTGAAAACGCGCATTTCACGGTTCAAATATCCCCTACTAAAACGCTTGCAGGACTGCTTGTGTACCGACCGCCGGGCGCCCTGGGACACTTCGGAAGCTCGCTATTGGAGACAGCTTTCTCTCTAGCTACTACCACAACCAACTTTGTACTTTTAGGAGATTTAAATCTCCACTTCGAAGATTCACTGGATAAAGTGGCAGGTGAATTAATACTCGATTTAAAATCTTATGACCTTCAGCTCAAAAGTTTACTTGCCACACATATTAAAGGGCATCTTCTTGACCCTATATTTACCAATATTCCATCTTTGGAACTTAAGGAACCTTTTCCCGTCCCCTGGTCTGACCACTTTTTGTTCCCATTTAGCTGGCAAATTACCATGGATACTCCTCGACCCTCGGTATTGCGAAGTCAAGAAAGGCCGTGGTCTAAACTTTGACTCGACGAATGGCTAAGTCTTCTGGAGCAAACTGCCCCTATACATGATCTAGATCCGCTAGTGGCAGATAAAAACTTTACATCATGGATCGAAAGCTCCCTTGACAGCACTCTACCGAGGAAAAGAGTGGATAAAAAAAGTAGATCTTTTAAATCCCCTTGGTACACGACAGAACTTAGGGACCAGAGGAAAGTATGCTAAAAACTAGAACGAGTGTGGAGAACAGACTGGGCTGAGAATAAAAAATCTGCATACAGATCAGCCATCAGGACCTACAAAGCCTCTCTTAAAGCTGCTCAGGCCGCATTTTTTGAGGAAAAAATTTGAGCCGTCTCAAATTCTTCGAGAGAGATGTTTCGAATAGTGAAGGAACTTCTGAAAGTTCCTGATCCCCCCCTGCCCCTGACATCTCAGGGTCAAGAGGTAATCTACTTCAGGAATTTTTCTCGACTAAGATCCAAAACATCTTAAAAAGCCTACCTCAACGTGATCATCTGTCTGAGCCTAGCACTCCTAGAATGCCATGGAGTGGACCTGTTCTGGATTTCTTCTCCCCAATCACTAGGGAGGAATTCCACAAAATGTTGGGTGCAATAAAAAGCGGCTCCCCGAGCGATCCCGCACCAATGCACGCTATGAAATGAGTGGCGTCAACCATTACCCCACTGGCCACTGATCTAATTAACTCCTCCTTTTCCCGAGGTACTGTCCCACCCAGCTGGAAAAAGGCCACAGTAAGGGCCGTATTAAAGAAGCCACAGCTGGATCCATCGGAGATGGCCAACTACCGACCCATCTCGCTTCTGCCAGGGATCAGTAAGATCACGGAGAAATTTGCTAACCAGCAACTGTCTGCCTTTTTAGAAGCAGGCAACCTCCTGCGCAGATCTCAGACAGGCTTCCGTCCTGGGCAGGGCACGGGAACGTCCTAGTTGTGGTGGTTGAGGAGGCAAGGCAGATCCTGGATTCCGGAGGATCAGCAGCGTTGATCCTCCTGGATTTAAGTGCGGCCTTTGATACGGTTGATCATCGTATCCTCACCCGGCGCCTCAGTGGTTTGGGAGTTATGCGTTTGGCTTTGGCATGGTTGGAATCCTTCCTTAATAACAGAACTTTTCAGGTCTCGGAAGGCAACATTCGCTCTAAATCTATCCCTCTCCAGTGTGGTGTGCCACAGGGCTCATCCCTGAGCCCGACACTTTTTTATGTTTATATGTCCCCACTGGAAGATGTGGTTCCCCTTTTGGGATTAAATTAGTCACCTATGCAGACGACACACAATTGGTCGTCTCACTTAAACAATCTGAACATTGCTCCGAGAAACTTAGATCCTGTCTATCAGAGATCTTTGGCTGGATGAATGATTCCCTGCTCAAGCTAAATGGGGGATAAAACGGAGCTTATGATCCTGGGACATAAGTCAGCCCCCATCTCCAGTCTTATGTGGCCCACGTGCATGGGAACAATTCCCCCCTAAAAGTGAAATCAAAAGCCTTGGGCTCTGGCTAGACCAAGATCTCTCGCTTAAAACCCAGGCAAAGAAAACTGCTGGTGTGTGCTTTTGGTTACTCCGTACAGCGCGGAAAATTCTTCCCCTACTACCTCCCCATTCCAGGAAGCTCCTTATACAGGGTCTAGTCCTGTCCAGGCTGGACTATAGTAACGCCCTATATTTGGGGGCCCCCGAAGCCACTATAAAAATATTACAACTGGTCAAGAATGCAGCAGGTAGACTGTTAACCGGATCATCATCCAAGCTCCCAGCCATACCCGCCCTTAGCTCGCTAAATTGGTTGCCAATAAGAGAGAGAGTTCAGTTCAAATCCCTGTGCATTTTGCAGAAATGCCTTCAGGGCAAGGGCCCTCCCATCATGAGAAGTTTGGTAGGCCCCTACAAAGCAAACAGGGCTCTTAGGTCGGATCATCTGTATCTGGCCTGTGTTCACAGAATAAAGAAGACTCGTACAGGAGGATGGCGTTTTGCCGTCAACGCCACGACACTCTGGAATTCCCTCCCCCTCAAGATTCGCACTGAACCCAGCCTTCAGAAGTTTCTTGGGGCCCTAAAAACCTTTCTCTTTCCGAGGGCTTCTTGATTTTCCACTTTCTCTTGGTAATCCTGACTCACAGCGCTGGGACGCCTATGGCTAGCCATGCGCTCTATAAATCCGTTTTCATTTCATTTCATTCAACACAGCCTGTGGCGCATTTTAAGAGATAGTTTTAATCCCCCTGCCCTATTATATACTAGGGGCTTACAGAGGAGGTCATGCTAATCCCAGGGAGACACCAACGCATAGTGTTCCCTAGTGTATGTAGGTGTTTTCACTGTATTCGAAGTGTCTTTTAACATAGCACTGGCTCTAGAACGGGTTAGTCAGAGTCAGTTACCTACAGTACCCGTCTGGAAAAGTTGAGGGTACAGTATGATTTTGCAACAAGGCTTCTTTCTGCTCTTCTGTTTGTTCTTTCTGCACATTTTACTTCTTCCTGCACTTTTCTTCCTCTTTGTTGACTTCTGTTGCTTCTTTCTGCATTTCTTTTTTTTATTTCTGTGTGTTTCTTCTTCTTTCTTCACATGTCCTATCTCTGTAGGCATAGTTAGAAATTAGCATTTAAAAAAACATTGAAATTCACTGAACAAAAACATAGGTTTCAGGCATGTTATAGTTAGAAATTAGCATTTAAAAAAACATTGCAATTCACTGAAAAACCATAGGTTTCAGGCACGGTATAGTTAGGAATTAGCATTTAAAAAACCTTAGCAATTCACTGAAAAAACCATAGGTTTCTGGGGCGTTATAGTTAGCTGGACATTTCACTCGTACAAAACCATTGAAATTCCCCCGTTAGAGTTAGTTCAGCTAACTATAACTCGCGTGCCGGCAATGCACTGCTGATGATGTCACATATTACATCACTCATGACCTGGTCAGTGACATCACTCATGACATCACTGATGACATCTCCACTGGCCGAGGAGAGCACCGCCACACATTGGAGTGGTTCCACCGCTGGTGTGTCTATCAGTGTTGCGGACCTGGTTTGCACAAAATTTGAACGGAGAAGAACTATGCAAGAGCAGTTGTGACTATGTTTTATTTTATTGTTGTCATTGCAGGCAGCCCACTGGGGATTTATTTGATGGACCACCAGTCCCAGCATACATCACTGTGGAATGAATTACTATGAATTGAACAATGAAATTACTCACCAGAGTTTGATTGTGGCAATAGTAATCAATAAGGGACTATGAAACTGGTGGTCTTTTGCGTGCATTTCACCAATATGCAGAAGAGCCTATGAGGAAGGGTGTTAACCTGAAACGCGTCAGGCTCTGCTGGCGCTGACTGCATTTGTATCTTCCCCAAACTGGAGTCTGTGAACAGGGAGTGCACTCCGCTTCTGGGCACCTGTGGAACTTTATGTATTTCGGCCAACCTGGCCGAGGAGAGCACCGCCACACATCGGAGTGGTTCCGCCGCTGGTGTGTTTATCAGTGTTGCGGACCTGGTTTGCACAACATTTGAACGGAGAAGAACTATGCAAGAGCAGTTGTGACTATGTTTTATTTTATTGTTGTCATTGCAGGCAGCCCACTGGAAATGTATTTGATGGACCACCAGTCCCAGCATATATCACTGTGGAATGAATTACTGTGGATTGAACAATGAAATTACTCACCTGAGTTTGATTGTGGCAATAGTAATAAATAAGGGACTATGAAACTGGTGGTCTTTTGCGTGCATTTCACCAATGTGCAGAAAAGCCTATGAGGAAGGGTGTTAACCTGAAACGCGTCAGGCTCTGCTGGTGCTGACTACATTTGTATCTTCCCCAAACTGGAGTCTGTGAACAGGGAGTGCACTCCGCTTTTGGGCACCTGTGGAACTTTATGTATTTTGACCGACCCAGCCGAGGAGAGCACCGCCACACATTGAAGTGGTTCCGCCGCTGGTGTGTTTATCAGTGTTGCGGACCTGATTTGTACAAAATTTGAACGGAGAAGAACTATGCAAGAGCAGTTGTGACTATGTTTTATTTTATTGTTGTCATTGCAGACAGCCCACTGGGGATTTATTTGATGGACCACCAGTCCCAGCATACATCACTGTGGAATGAATTACTGTGGATTGAACAATGAAATTACTCACCTGAGTTTGATTGTGGCAATAGTAATAAATAAGGGACTATGAAACTGGTGGTCTTTTGCGTGCATTTCACCAATATGCAGAAAAGCCTATAAGGAAGGGTGTTAACCTGAAACACGTCAGGCTCTGCAGGCGCTGACTGCATTTGTATCTTCCCCAAACTGGAGTCTGCGAACAGGGAGTGCTCTCCGCTTTTGGGCACCTGTGGAACTTTATGTATTTTGACCGACCCGGACGAGGAGAGCACCGCCACACATTGGAGTGGTTCCGCCGCTGGTGTGTTTATCAGTGTTGCGGACCTGGTTTGCACAAAATTTGAACGGAGAAGAACTATGCAAGAGCAGTTGTGACTATGTTTTATGTTATTGTTGTCATTGTAGGCAGCCCACTGGGGATTTATTTGATGGACCACCAGTCCCAGCATACATCACTGTGGAATGAATTACTGTGGATTGAACAATGAAATTACTCACCAGAGTTTGATTGTGGCAATAGTAATCAATAAGGGACTACGAAACTGGTGGTCTTTTGTGTGCATTTCACCAGTATGCAGAAAAGCCTATGAGGAAGGGTGTTAACCTGAAACGCGTCAGGCTCTGCTGGCGCTGACTGCATTTGTACCTTCTCCAAACTTTAGTCTGTGAACAGGGAGTGCTCTCCGCTTTTGGGCACCTGTGGTACTTTATGTATTTCGGTCGACCCGGCCGAGGAGAGCACCGCCACACATTGGAGTCGTTCCCCTGCTGGTGCGTTTATCAGTGTTGCGGACCTGGTTTGCACAAAATTTGAACGGCGAAGAACTATGCAAGAGCAGTTGTGACAATGTTTTATTTTATTGTTGTCATTGCAGGCAGCCCACTGGAGATTTATTTGATGGACCACCAGTCCCAGCATACATCACTGTGGAATGAATTACTGTGGATTGAACAATGAAATTACTCACCTGAGTTTGATTGTGGCAATAGTAATAAATAAGGGACTATGAAACTGGTGTTCTTTTGCGTGCATTTCACCAATATGCAGAAAAGCCTATGAGGAAGGGTGTTAACCTGGAACGCGTCAGGCTCTGCTGGCGCTGACTACATTTGTATCTTCCCCAAACTGGAGTCTGTGAACAGGGAGTGCACTCCAGTGCACTCTGCTTTTGGCACCTGTGGAACTTTATGTATTTTGACCGACCCAGCCGAGGAAAGCACTGCCACACATTGGAGTGGTTCCGCCGCTGGTGTGTTTATCAGTGTTGCGGACCTGATTTGTACAAAATTTGAACGGAGAAGAACTATGCAAGAGCAGTTATGACAATGTTTTATTTTATTGTTGTCATTGCAGGCAGCCCACTGGAGATTTATTTGATGGACCACCAGTCCCAGCATACATCACTGTGGAATGAATTACTATGAATTGAACAATGAAATTACTCACCAGAGTTTGATTGTGGCAATAGTAATCAATAAGGGACTATGAAACTGGTGGTCTTTTGCGTGCATTTCACCAATATGCAGAAGAGCCTATGAGGAAGGGTGTTAACCTGAAATGCGTCAGGCTCTGCTGGCGCTGACTGCATTTGTATCTTCCCCAAACTGGAGTCTGTGAACAGGGAGTGCACTCCGCTTCTGGGCACCTGTGGAACTTTATGTATTTCGGCCAACCTGGCCGAGGAGAGCACCGCCACACATCGGAGTGGTTCCTCCGCTGGTGTGTTTATCAGTGTTGCGGACCTGGTTTGCACAAAATTTGAACGGAGAAGAACTATACAAGAGCAGTTGTGACTATGTTTTATTTTATTGTTGTCATTGCAGGCAGCCCACTGGGGATTTATTTGATGGACCACCAGTCCCATCATACATCACTGTGGAATGAATTACTATGAATTGAACAATGAAATTACTCACCAGAGTTTGATGGTGGCAATAGTAATCAATAAGGGACTATGAAACTGGTGGTCTTTTGCGTGCATTTCACCAATATGCAGAAAAGCCTATGAGGAAGGGTGTTAACCTAAAAAGCGTCAGGCTCTGCTGGTGCTGACTGCATTTGTACCTTCTCCAAACTGGAGTCTGTGAACAGGGAGTGCTCTCCGCTTTTGGGCACCTGTGGAACTTTATGTATTTCGGTCGACCTGGCCGATGAGAGCACCGCCACACATTGGAGTGGTTCAGCCGCTGGTGTGTTTATCAGTGTTGCGGACCTGGATTGCACAAAATTTGAACGGAGAAGAACTATGCAAGAGCAGTTGCGACTATGTTTTATTTTATTGTTGTCATTGCAGGCAGCCCACTGGAAATGTATTTGATGGACCACCAGTCCCAGCATATATCACTGTGGAATGAATTACTGTGGATTGAACAATGAAATTACTCACCTGAGTTTGATTGTGGCAATAGTAATAAATAAGGGACTATGAAACTGGTGGTCTTTTGCGTGCATTTCACCAATATGCAGAAAAGCCTATGAGGAAGGGTGTTAACCTGAAACGCGTGAGGCTCTGCTGGCGCTGACTACATTTGTATCTTCCCCAAACTGGAGTCTGTGAACAGGGAGTGCACTCCGCTTTTGGGCACCTGTGGAACTTTATGTATTTTGACCGACCCAGCCGAGGAGAGCACCACCACACATTGGAGTGGTTCCGCCGCTGGTGTGTTTATCAGTGTTGCGGACCTGATTTGTACAAAATTTGAACGGAGAAGAACTATGCAAGAGCATTTGTGACTATGTTATATTTTATTGTTGTCATTGCAGGCAGCCCACTGGGGATTTATTTGATGGACCACCAGTCCCAGCATACATCACTGTGGAATGAATTACTGTGGATTGAACAATGAAATTACTCACCTGAGTTTGATTGTGGCAATAGTAATAAATAAGGGACTATGAAACTGGTGGTCTTTTGCGTGCATTTCACCAATATGCAGAAAAGCCTATGAGGAAGGGTGTTAACCTGAAACACGTCAGGCTCTGCAGGCGCTGACTGCATTTGTATCTTCCCCAAACTGGAGTCTGCGAACAGGGAGTGCTCTCCGCTTTTGGGCACCTGTGGAACTTTATGTATTTCGGCCGACCCGGCCGAGGAGAGCACTGCCACACATTGGAGTGGTTCCTCCGCTGGTGTGTTTATCAGTGTTGCGGACCTGGTTTGCACAAAATTTGAACGGAGAAGAACTATGCAAGAGCAGTTGTGACTCTGTTTTATTTTATTGTTGTGATTGCAGGCAGCCCACTGGGGATTTATTTGATGGACCACCAGTCCCAGCATACATCACTGTGGAATGAATTACTGTGGATTTAACAATGAAAATACTCACCTGAGTTTGATTGTGGCAATAGTAATAAATAAGGGACTATGAAACTGGTGGTCTTTTGTGTGCATTTCACCAATATGCAGAAAAGGCTATGAGGAAGGGTGTTAACCTGAAACGCGTCAGACTCTGCTGGCGCTGACTACATTTGTATCTTCCCCAAACTGGAGTCTGTGAACAGGGAGTGCACTCCGCTTTTGGGCACCTGTGAAACTTTATGTATTTTGACCGACCCGGCCAAGGAGAGCACCGCCACTCATTGGAGTGGTTCCGCTGCTGGTGTGTTTATCAGTGTTGCGGACCTGGTTTGCACAAAATTTGAACGGCGAAGAACTATGCAAGAGCAGTTGTGACAATGTTTTATTTTATTGTTGTCATTTCAGGCAGCCCACTGGAGATTTATTTGATGGACCTCCAGTCCCAGCATACATCACTGTGGAATGAATTACTGTGGATTGAACAATAAAATTACTCACCTGAGTTTGATTGTGGCAATAGTAATAAATAAGGGACTATGAAACTGGTGGTCTTTTGCGCGCATTTCACCAATATGCAGAAAAGCCTATGAGGAAGGGTGTTAACCTGAAACGCGTCAGACTCTGCTGGCGCTGACTACATTTGTATCTTCCCTAAACTGGAGTCTGTGAACAGTGAGTGCACTCCAGTGCACTCCGCTTTTGGGCACCTGTGGAACTTTATGTATTTTGACCGACCCAGCCGAGGAGAGCACTGCCACACATTGGAGTGGTTCCGCCACTGGTGTGTTTATCAGTGTTGCGGACCTGATTTGTACAAAATTTGAACGGAGAAGAACTATGCAAGAGCAGTTGTGACTATGTTTTTTTTTTATTGTTGTCATTGCAGGCAGCCCACTGGGGATTTATTTGATGGACCACCAGTCCCAGCATACATCACTGTGGAATGAATTACTGTGGATTTAACAATGAAATTACTCACCTGAGTTTGATTGTGGCAATAGTAATAAATAAGGGACTAAGAAACTGGTGGTCTTTTGCGTGCATTTCACCAATATGCAGAAAAGCCTATGAGGAAGGGTGTTAACCTGAAACGTATCACGATCTGCTGGTGCTGACTGCATTTGTATCTTCCCCAAACTGGAGTCTGCAAACAGGGAGTGCTCTCCGCTTTTGGGCACCTGTGGAACTTTATGTATTTCGGCCGACCCAGCCGAGGAGAGCACTGCCACACATTGAAGTGGTTCCGCCGCTGGTGTGTTTATCAGTGTTGCGGACCTGATTTGTACAAAATTTGAACGGAGAAGAACTATGCAAGAGCAGTTGTGACTATGTTTTTTTTTTATTGTTGTCATTGCAGGCAGCCCACTGGGGATTTATTTGATGGACCACCAGTCCCAGCATACATCACTGTGGAATGAATTACTGTGGATTGAACAATGAAATTACTCACCTGAGTTTGATTGTGGCAATAGTAATAAATAAGGGACTATGAAACTGATGGTCTTTTGCGTGCATTTCACCAATATGCAGAAAAGCCTATGAGGAAGGGTGTTAACCTGAAACGCGTCAGGCTCTGCTGGCGCTGACTACATTTGTATCTTCCCCAAACTGGAGTCTGTGAACAGGGAGTGCACTCCGCTTTTGGGCACCTGTGGAACTTTATGTATTTTGACCGACCCAGCCGAGGAGAGCACCACCACACATTGGAGTGGTTCCGCCGCTGGTGTGTTTATCAGTGTTGCGGACCTGATTTGTACAAAATTTGAACGGAGAAGAACTATGCAAGAGCAGTTGTGACTATGTTTTATTTTTATTGTTGTCATTGCAGGCAGCCCACTGGGGATTTATTTGATGGACCACCACTCCCAGCATACATCACTGTGGAATGAATTACTGTGGATTGAACAATGAAATTACTCACCTGAGTTTGATTGTGGCAATAGTAATAAATAAGGGACTATGAAACTGGTGGTCTTTTGCGTGCATTTCACCAATATGCAGAAAAGCCTATGAGGAAGGGTGTTAACCTGAAACACGTCAGGCTCTGCAGGCGCTGACTGCATTTGTATCTTCCCCAAACTGGAGTCTGCGAACAGGGAGTGCTCTCCGCTTTTGGGCACCTGTGGAACTTTATGTATTTCGGCCGACCCGGCCGAGGAGAGCACTGCCACACATTGGAGTGGTTCCTCCACTGGTGTGTTTATCAGTGTTGCGGACCTGGTTTGCACAAAATTTGAACGGAGAAGAACTATGCAAGAGCAGTTGTGACTCTTTTATTTTATTGTTGTCATTGCAGGCAGCCCACTGGGGATTTATTTGATGGACCACCAGTCCCAGCATACATCACTGTGGAATGAATTACTGTGGATTTAACAATGAAAATACTCACCTGAGTTTGATTGTGGCAATAGTAATAAATAAGGGACTATGAAACTGGTGGTCTTTTGTGTGCATTTCACCAATATGCTGAAAAGGCTATGAGGAAGGGTGTTAACCTGAAACGCGTCAGACTCTGCTGGCGCTGACTACATTTGTATCTTCCCCAAACTGGAGTCTGTGAACAGGGAGTGCACTCCGCTTTTGGGCACCTGTGAAACTTTATGTATTTTGACCGACCCGGCAGAGGAGAGCACCGCCACACATTGGAGTGGTTCCGCCGCTGGTGTGTTTATCAGTGTTGCGGACCTGGTTTGCACAAAATTTGAACGGAGAAGAACTATGCAAGAGCAGTTGTGACTATGTTTTATGTTATTGTTGTCATTGTAGGCAGCCCACTGGGGATTTATTTGATGGACCACCAGTCCCAGCATACATCACTGTGGAATGAATTACTGTGGATTGAACAATGAAATTACTCACCAGAGTTTGATTGTGGCAATAGTAATCAATAAGGGACTACGAAACTGGTGGTCTTTTGTGTGCATTTCACCAGTATGCAGAAAAGCCTATGAGGAAGGGTGTTAACCTGAAACGCGTCAGGCTCTGCTGGCGCTGACTGCATTTGTACCTTCTCCAAACTGTAGTCTGTGAACAGGGAGTGCTCTCCGCTTTTGGGCACCTGTGGTACTTTATGTATTTCGGTCGACCCGGCCGAGGAGAGCACCGCCACACATTGGAGTGGTTCCGCTGCTGGTGTGTTTATCAGTGTTGCGGACCTGGTTTGCACAAAATTTGAACGGCGAAGAACTATGTAAGAGCAGTTGTGACAATGTTTTATTTTATTGTTGTCATTGCAGGCAGCCCACTGGAGATTTATTTGATGGACCACCAGTCCCAGCATACATCACTGTGGAATGAATTACTGTGGATTGAACAATGAAATTACTCACCTGAGTTTGATTGTGGCAATAGTAATAAATAAGGGACTATGAAACTGGTGTTCTTTTGCGTGCATTTCACCAATATGCAGAAAAGCCTATGAGGAAGGGTGTTAACCTGAAATGCGTCAGGCTCTGCTGGCGCTGACTACATTTGTATCTTCCCCAAACTGGAGTCTGTGAACAGGGAGTGCACTCCGCTTTTGGGCACCTGTGGAACTTTATGTATTTTGACCGACCCAGCCGAGGAGAGCACCACCACACATTGGAGTGGTTCCGCCGCTGGTGTGTTTATCAGTGTTGCGGACCTGATTTGTACAAAATTTGAACGGAGAAGAACTATGCAAGAGCAGTTGTGACTCTGTTTTATTTTATTGTTGTCATTGCAGGCAGCCCACTGGGGATTTATTTGATGGACCACCAGTCCCAGCATACATCACTGTGGAATGAATTACTGTGGATTTAACAATGAAAATACTCACCTGAGTTTTATTGTGGCAATAGTAATAAATAAGGGACTATGAAACTGGTGATCTTCTGTGTGCATTTCACCAATATGCAGAAAAGGCTATGAGGAAGGGTGTTAACCTGAAACACGTCAGACTCTGCTGGCGCTGACTACATTTGTATCTTCCCCAAACTGGAGTCTGTGAACAGGGAGTGCACTCCGCTTTTGGGCACCTGTGAAACTTTATGTATTTTGACCGACCCGGCCAAGGAGAGCACCGCCACTCATTGGAGTGGTTCCCCTGCTGGTGTGTTTATCAGTGTTGCGGACCTGGTTTGCACAAAATTTGAACGGCGAAGAACTATGCAAGAGCAGTTGTGACAATGTTTTATTTTATTGTTGTCATTGCAGGCAGCCCACTGGAGATTTATTTGATGGACCTCCAGTCCCAGCATACATCACTGTGGAATGAATTACTGTGGATTGAACAATAAAATTACTCAACTGAGTTTGATTGTGGCAATAGTAATAAATAAGGGACTATGAAACTGGTGGTCTTTTGCGCGCATTTCACCAATATGCAGAAAAGCCTATGAGGAAGGGTGTTAACCTGAAACGCGTCAGACTCTGCTGGCGCTGACTACATTTGTATCTTCCCTAAACTGGAGTCTGTGAACAGTGAGTGCACTCCAGTGCACTCCGCTTTTGGGCACCTGTGGAACTTTATGTATTTTGACCGACCCAGCCGAGGAGAGCACTGCCACACATTGGAGTGGTTCCGCCACTGGTGTGTTTATCAGTGTTGCGGACCTGATTTGTACAAAATTTGAACGGAGAAGAACTATGCAAGAGCAGTTGTGACTATGTTTTTTTTTTATTGTTGTCATTGCAGGCAGCCCACTGGGGATTTATTTGATGGACCACCAGTCCCAGCATACATCACTGTGGAATGAATTACTGTGGATTTAACAATGAAATTACTCACCTGAGTTTGATTGTGGCAATAGTAATAAATAAGGGACTAAGAAACTGGTGGTCTTTTGCGTGCATTTCACCAATATGCAGAAAAGCCTATGAGGAAGGGTGTTAACCTGAAACGTATCACGATCTGCTGGTGCTGACTGCATTTGTATCTTCCCCAAACTGGAGACTGCAAACAGGGAGTGCTCTCCGCTTTTGGGCACCTGTGGAACTTTATGTATTTCGGCCGACCCAGCCGAGGAGAGCACTGCCACACATTGAAGTGGTTCCGCCGCTGGTGTGTTTATCAGTGTTGCAGACCTGATTTGTACAAAATTTGAACGGAGAAGAACTATGCAAGAGCAGTTGTGACTATGTTTTTTTTTTATTGTTGTCATTGCAGGCAGCCCACTGGGGATTTATTTGATGGACCACCAGTCCCAGCATACATCACTGTGGAATGAATTACTGTGGATTGAACAATGAAATTACTCACCTGAGTTTGATTGTGGCAATAGTAATAAATAAGGGACTATGAAACTGATGGTCTTTTGCGTGCATTTCACCAATATGCAGAAAAGCCTATGAGGAAGGGTGTTAACCTGAAACGCGTCAGGCTCTGCTGGCGCTGACTACATTTGTATCTTCCCCAAACTGGAGTCTGTGAACAGGGAGTGCACTCCGCTTTTGGGCACCTGTGGAACTTTATGTATTTTGACCGACCCAGCCGAGGAGAGCACCACCACACATTGGAGTGGTTCCGCCGCTGGTGTGTTTATCAGTGTTGCGGACCTGATTTGTACAAAATTTGAACGGAGAAGAACTATGCAAGAGCAGTTGTGACTATGTTTTATTTTTATTGTTGTCATTGCAGGCAGCCCACTGGGGATTTATTTGATGGACCTCCACTCCCAGCATACATCACTGTGGAATGAATTACTGTGGATTGAACAATGAAATTACTCACCTGAGTTTGATTGTGGCAATAGTAATAAATAAGGGACTATGAAACTGGTGGTCTTTTGTGTGCATTTCACCAATATGCAGAAAAGGCTATGAGGAAGGGTGTTAACCTGAAACGCGTCAGACTCTGCTGGCGCTGACTACATTTGTATCTTCCCCAAACTGGAGTCTGTGAACAGGGAGTGCACTCCGCTTTTGGGCACCTGTGAAACTTTATGTATTTTGACCGACCCGGCAGAGGAGAGCACCGCCACACATTGGAGTGGTTCCGCCGCTGGTGTGTTTATCAGTGTTGCGGACCTGGTTTGCACAAAATTTGAACGGAAAAGAACTATGCAAGAGCAGTTGTGACTATGTTTTATGTTATTGTTGTCATTGTAGGCAGCCCACTGGGGATTTATTTGATGGACCACCAGTCCCAGCATACATCACTGTGGAATGAATTACTGTGGATTGAACAATGAAATTACTCACCAGAGTTTGATTGTGGCAATAGTAATCAATAAGGGACTACGAAACTGGTGGTCTTTTGTGTGCATTTCACCAGTATGCAGAAAAGCCTATGAGGAAGGGTGTTAACCTGAAACGCGTCAGGCTCTGCTGGCGCTGACTGCATTTGTACCTTCTCCAAACTGTAGTCTGTGAACAGGGAGTGCTCTCCGCTTTTGGGCACCTGTGGTACTTTATGTATTTCGGTCGACCCGGCCGAGGAGAGCACCGCCACACATTGGAGTGGTTCCGCTGCTGGTGTGTTTATCAGTGTTGCGGACCTGGTTTGCACAAAATTTGAACGGCGAAGAACTATGCAAGAGCAGTTGTGACAATGTTTTATTTTATTGTTGTCATCGCAGGCAGCCCACTGGAGATTTATTTGATGGACCACCAGTCCCAGCATACATCACTGTGGAATGAATTACTGTGGATTGAACAATGAAATTACTCACCTGAGTTTGATTGTGCCAATAGTAATAAATAAGGGACTATGAAACTGGTGTTCTTTTGCGTGCATTTCACCAATATGCAGAAAAGCCTATGAGGAAGGGTGTTAACCTGAAATGCGTCAGGCTCTGCTGGCGCTGACTACATTTGTATCTTCCCCAAACTGGAGTCTGTGAACAGGGAGTGCACTCCGCTTTTGGGCACCTGTGGAACTTTATGTATTTTGACCGACCCAGCCGAGGAGAGCACCACCACACATTGGAGTGGTTCCGCCGCTGGTGTGTTCATCAGTGTTGCGGACCTGATTTGTACAAAATTTGAACGGAGAAGAACTATGCAAGAGCAGTTGTGACTATGTTTTATTTTATTGTTGTCATTGCAGGCAGCCCACTGGGGATTTATTTGATGGACCACCAGTCCCAGCATACATCACTGTGGAATGAATTACTGTGGATTGAACAATGAAATTACTCACCTGAGTTTGATTGTGGCAATAGTAATAAATAAGGGACTATGAAACTGGTGGTCTTTTGCGTGCATTTCACCAATATGCAGAAAAGCCTATGAGGAAGGGTGTTAACCTGAAACACGTCAGGCTCTGCAGGCGCTGACTGCATTTGTATCTTCCCCAAACTGGAGTCTGCGAACAGGGAGTGCTCTCCGCTTTTGGGCACCTGTGGAGCTTTATGTATTTCGGCCGACCCGGCCGAGGAGAGCACTGCCACACATTGGAGTGGTTCCTCCACTGGTGTGTTTATCAGTGTTGCGGACCTGGTTTGCACAAAATTTGAACGGAGAAGAACTATGCAAGAGCAGTTGTGACTCTGTTTTATTTTATTGTTGTCATTGCAGGCAGCCCACTGGGGATTTATTTGATGGACCACCAGTCCCAGCATACATCACTGTGGAATGAATTACTGTGGATTTAACAATTAAAATACTCACCTGAGTTTGATTGTGGCAATAGTAATAAATAAGGGACTATGAAACTGGTGGTCTTTTGTGTGCATTTCACCAATATGCAGAAAAGGCTATGAGGAAGGGTGTTAACCTGAAACGCGTCAGACTCTGCTGGCGCTGACTACATTTGTATCTTCCCCAAACTGGAGTCTGTGAACAGGGAGTGCACTCCGCTTTTGGGCACCTGTGAAACTTTATGTATTTTGACCGACCCGGCCGAGGAGAGCACCGCCACACATTGGAGTGGTTCCGCCGCTGGTGTGTTTATCAGTGTTACGGACCTGGTTTGCACAAAATTTGAACGTAGAAGAACTATGCAAGACCAGTTGTGACTATGTTTTATGTTATTGTTGTCATTGTAGGCAGCCCACTGGGGATTTATTTGATGGATCACCAGTCCCAGCATACATCACTGTTGAATGAATTACTGTGGATTGAACAATGAAATTACTCACCAGAGTTTGATTGTGGCAATAGTAATCCATAAGGGACTACGAAACTGGTGGTCTTTTGTGTGCATTTCACCAGTATGCAGAAAAGCCTATGAGGAAGGGTGTTAACCTGAAACGCGTCAGGCTCTGCTGGCGCTGACTGCATTTGTACCTTCTCTAAACTGTAGTCTGTGAACAGGGAGTGCTCTCCGCTTTTGGGCACCTCTGGTACTTTATGTATTTCGGTCGACCCGGCCGAGGACAGCACTGCCGCACATTGGAGTGGTTCCGCTGCTGGTGTGTTTATCAGTGTTGCGGACCTGGTTTGCACAAAATTTGAACGGCGAAGAACTATGCAAGAGCAGTTGTGACAATGTTTTATTTTATTGTTGTCATTGCAGGCAGCCCACTGGAGATTTATTTGATGGACCTCCAGTCCCAGCATACATCACTGTGGAATGAATTACTGTGGATTGAACAATGAAATTACTCACCTGAGTTTGATTGTGGCAATAGTAATAAATAAGGGACTATGAAACTGGTGTTCTTTTGCGTGCATTTCACCAATATGCAGAAAAGCCTATGAGGATGGGTGTTAACTTGAAACGCGTCAGGCTCTGCTGGCGCTGACTACATTTGTATCTTCCCCAAACTGGAGTCTGTGAACAGGGAGTGCACTCCAGTGCACTCCGCTTTTGGGCACCTGTGGAACTTTATGTATTTTGACCGACCCAGCCGAGGAGAGCACTGCCACACATTGGAGTGGTTGCGTCACTGGTGTGTTTATCAGTGTTGCGGACCTGATTTGTACAAAATTTGAACGGAGAAGAACTATGCAAGAGCAGTTGTGACTATGTTTTTTTTTATTGTTGTCATTGCAGGCAGCCCACTGGGGATTTATTTGATGGACCACCAGTCCCAGCATACATCACTGTGGAATGAATTACTGTGGATTTAACAATGAAATTACTCACCTGAGTTTGATTGTGGCAATAGTAATAAATAAGGGACTATGAAACTGGTGGTCTTTTGCGTGCATTTCACCAATATGCAGAAAAGCCTATGAGGAAGGGTGTTAACCTGAAACGTATCAGGCTCTGCTGGCGCTGACTGCATTTGTATCTTCCCCAAACTGGAGTCTGCAAACAGGGAGTGCTCTCCGCTTTTGGGCACCTGTGGAACTTTATGTATTTCGGCCGAGGAGAGCACCGCCACACATTGGAGAGGTTCCGCCGCTGGTGTGTTTATCAGTGTTGCGGACCTGGTTTGCACAAAATTGGAACGGAGAAGAACTATGCAAGAGCAGTTGTGACTATGTTTTTTTTTATTGTTGTCATTGCAGGCAGCCCACTGGGGATGTATTTGATGGACCACCAGTCCCAGCATACATCACTGTGGAATGAATTACTGTGGATTGAACAATGAAATTACTCACCTGAGTTTGATTGTGGCAATAGTAATAAATAAGGGACTATGAAATTGGTGTTCTTTTGCGTGCATTTCACCAATATGCAGAAAAGCCTATGAGTAAGGGTGTTAACCTGAAACGCGTCAGGCTCTGCTGGCGCTGACTACATTTGTATCTTCCCCAAACTGGAGTCTGTGAACAGGGAGTGCACTCCAGTGCACTCCGCTTTTGGGCACCTGTGGAACTTTATGTATTTTGACCGACCCAGCCGAGGAGAGCACTATCACACATTGGAGTGGTTCCGCCGCTGGTGTGTTTATCAGTGTTGCGGACCTGATTTGTACAAAATTTGAACGGAGAAGAACTATGCAAGAGCAGTTGTGACTATGTTTTTTTTTTATTGTTGTCATTGCAGGCAGCCCACTGGGGATTTATTTGATGGACCACCAGTCCCAGCATACATCACTGTGGAATGAATTACTGTGGATTGAACAATGAAATTACTCACCTGAGTTTGATCGTGGCAATAGTAATAAATAAGGGACTATGAAACTGGTGGTGTTTTGCGTGCATTTCACCAATATGCAGAAAAGCCTATGAGGAAGGGTGTTAACCTGAAACGTATCAGGCTCTGCTGGCGCTGACTGCATTTGTATCTTCCCCAAACTGGAGTCTGCAAACAGGGAGTGCTCTCCGCTTTTGGGCACCTGTGGAACTTTATGTATTTCGGCCGACCTGGCCGAGGAGAGCAACGCCACTCATTGGTGTGGTTCCGCCGCTGGTGTGTTTATCAGTGTTGTGGACCTGGTTTGTACAAAATTTGAACAGAGAAGAACTATGCAAGAGCAGTTATGACTATGTTTTATTTTATTGTTGTCATTGAAGGCAGCCCACTGGGGATTAATTTGATGGACCACCAGTCCCAGCATACATCACTGTGGAATGAATTTCTGTGGATTGAACAATGAAATTACTCACCCGAGTTTGATTCTGGCAATAGTAATAAATAAGGGACTATGAAACTGGTGGTCTTTTGCGTGCATTTCACCAATATGCAGAAAAGCCTATGAGGAAGGGAGTTAACCTGAAACGCGTCAGACTCTGCTGGCGTTGACTACATTTTTATCTTCCCCAAACTGGAGTCTGTGAACAGGGAGTGCACTCCGCTTTTGGCACCTGTGGAACTTTATGTATTTTGACCGACCCGGCCGAGGAGAGCACCGCCACACATTGGAGTGGTTCTGCCGCTGGTGTGTTTATCAGTGTTGCGGACCTGGTTTGTACAAAATTTGAATGGAGAAGAACCATGCAAGACCAGTTGTGACTATGTTTTATTTTATTTTTGTCATTGCAGGCAGCCCACTGGGGATTTATTTGATGGACCACCAGTCCCAGCATACATCACTGTGGAATGAATTACTGTGGATTGAACAATGAAATTACTCACCTGAGTTTGATTGTGGCAATAGTAATAAATAAGGGACTATGAAACTGGTGGTCTTTTGCGTGCATTTCACCAATATGCAGAAAACCTATGAGGAAGGGTGTTAACCTGAAACGCGTCAGGCTCTGCTGGCGCTGACTGCATTTGTATCTTCCCCAAACTGGAGTCTGCGAACAGGGAGTGCACTCTGCTTTTGGGCACCTGTGGAACTATATATATATATATATACGCCTCGAAAAATACGAGGATAAAGTACAACAAAGAAAGCATAGGAAGTTTCTAAGGGATGCAGCTGATTATAAACATGGACGCGTATTGACATTTGCAAAACGTTTCGATGCCCTAAAATCTAATGTTGCGAAGAAAACATACCAACCAATAGGTGAATCCGGCTGTGAATCTGATGTAAGTGGTGGCGAAGGGTCCACAACCACGACCACGGGATACAAACATCAAACAAACGTATCTTTTTTAGAGGAAATGCGCCTAGTGAGCCTCGATCAAAATTTGTCAAGAACACAAGGCCAAGCGAGGGGAAGGGGCAGAGGCAGAGGATTTGGAAAAAATATTACAAAGTCTTCAAAAGCCACCGAAGAACCAGGAGATCAAAAAATAACCACAGCAGCTACAAGAAGACAATATCCCTTGAGGAACAGAAACAAGAATCAATAGGAATGGAAAACCTAATAATAAATCTGTCAAACCACATACTACACCAGTGGAAAGCAAAGTTCTAAATAAAGGATTGAGTTTCTGTCCACAAAAGCACTTCAATTATACGGACATCAAAATTGACATTTACAAGTTTGTGCGAAAAATTAAATTGGCAAAAACCCATGCCAACAAAGATGAAAGCGTAGGACAACCAATAGAGGAAGGAGGAGAACTGGAAACCACTACAGGCGAACCAGAATCAGAACTAACAATTGAGTTAATACCGCATCTAAAAGTATTATATGATCTTGCCAATGAGTATGAAAATGATGAAGTTTCAGAAATCACAATGCTACAGGAACTAGGACTGGACACTAAATTACATCAAAAAAGCAATGTACGATCAAAATCGAAATACTGTCCACAATTGTCTCCAGGGAACAATTTATTCTCAGAGGCCGTGATGACAGAACTTGAAAAACTTGAAAAACAACGTAAAAAAGATCGGAAAACATCACAATAAAAGAAAACATAGCCATACAAGCATTGGCGAAAAACACTGCAATAATAATAAAGCCCGCAGATAAGGGCGGGAACATTGTTATTCAAAACACTCAAGATTATATAAAAGAAGCACATCGACAACTGGATGATGAGACTAAGTACAAGAAATTAACATGCAATCCGATAAACACAATGCAAAAAGAATTGAAAAACATGTTGGACGAATGGCACGGGCAAAAACTATTAGACACGGAGGAACTAAAACATCAATGGAAGGAAAATCCAACCATGCCAACAATTTACTTCCTGCCTAAGGTGCATAAGACCTTAATTGACCCACCAGGCAGGCCAATAGTGTCCTCATGTGACTCCATCTATGAAAATATTTCATCCTATGTCGATCAATATTTAGCTCCAATGGTGAAACGTCTAGCCTCATATGTACAAGACACTGGGGACTTTTTACGAATACTATCTGATATCACCTGGAATCCTGCCATCCTATTGGTCACAATAGATGTTGTATCCCTATACACATCAATCGAACACACAGTAGCACTAAATGCCTGTGCCTACTTTCTCAAACTAAGGAACATATCACAATTGGAACACTCAGCCATGCTCCTGACCCTGATTAGCACATGCTTAAATAATAATGTTTTCCTCTTCAATCATAACATTTACCAACAACTATGCGGATGCGCTATGGGCGTCTCCTTCTCCCCAAACTATGCGAACCTCACTATGGGTTGGTGGGAGAAGGAGATAGCATGGGGACCGGACAATCATGAAGAACTGGAAAAAATAATGCTCTGGTCGAGCTACATCGACGACCTCTTTCTTATATGGAACGGGACAAAGAAAGAATTCATGCAATACTTCTCCAAACTAAACAACAACGAAGTAGGTTTATCATTTACATGCAATACAAGCAAAAGTAGGATTGACTACTTGGACATTACAGTGTACATTGAAAATAACCAAATCAATACCACACTTTATAGGAAAAGCACGGCAACCAACAGTATCCTACATGCTGAAAGTTTCCATCCGAAATCAGTAATAAGCAATGTTCCGTTTGGAGAATTTATAAGAATGAAAAGAAATTGTTCTAAAGAGGAAGAAGCAAATATACAAATTGCCAAATGTGCATCCAGGTTAAAAGCAAGAGGATACAGAAAAAGAGATCTAAACAAAAATATGGAAAAGATTAAGCAAAAAACAAGATCAGAGATTCTAATGCAACAACCGAAAGTGGCAATGGACACACATGAAACACCGAGATTGATCTTAAACTACAGAAAAGAGGCACACAAAAGACAAGGATGTGTACAGAAATATTGGCCATTATTACATCAAGACGCTAATCTTAGGAAATGAGCCAAAACTGACTTTCAGAAAAGTATCTTCCTTGAAGGACATGCTGGTGAGAAGCCACTTTGAAAACATAAGTAAAACATCCACTAACTGGCTTGAAGAACAGAAAAATGGATTCAACAAGTGTGGACGTTGCAAGGCGTGTAAAATTGGGAAAAACATAAAATCTTTCAGGGATCCAGAAGGACAACAAATTGAAATAAAGACAAAAATATCGTGCACTACCCAATTTGTAGTGTACATAATTCAATGTGACTGTGCACAAATGTACATAGGGAGCACAATTTGCACCCTGAAAAAGAGAATGCTAGAGCATATAAGAGCTGTAAAGAACAGAGACATGACATATGCTACTGCAAAACACATGCTTGAATGCCAAGGTGGGGACTGGAAGAAAGTGTGCTTTTTTTGGAATAGACAACATCGAAGAAAATGAAAGATTGGGTGATCGAAAACTAAAACTGCGACAACTCGAGTCAAAGTACATAATTCGCATGAAAACCAAGATCCCAAGAGGGATGAACCTTGATGAGGAACTCTTTGTACATTTGTAATAGGAACTTGAAATCAGAATTAGAACTAAAATCAGTTATGTGATTATCAGCAACAATTCTTTGACATTTTATAAAATGTAGTGATGAGGAAATGTCATAGTTTAGATAGGCCACGTGTACAGATATTATTGAGAACTACAGGTACTATACCCAAGTATAAATATAAAGGCCCTTATACACCAACTTGTGGTAAATCGGTTAAAAATACAACTGCACCAATCTGTTTTATAATATTGTTTAAATAGGTACCATACCTTGAATTTGAAATAGATAACAAGCATAATGAAGTGCAGTTGTAATATAAAAACGTGTCATACAATGTTATTGCAAATTATGATAGATTACTGTCACAAAAGGTGTCATTTGATTATATGGATGCATATAAACTACAAATCCCCGAAACCCATGGGATGGGTTTCGATTGCATAGCCTTTTTAAACAGAGGAAAAAATTGTGCCATCTACCGTGAGAAAGTGCGTGTGCCCGAAACGCGTCGGTGTGACAGACTTGTTGTGGAGTTTGCCAAATAAATCAGTTAATTACAGTTCCTGAGTGCGGCGTTTGTTTTTGCGGTAAAAAAATAAATAATTATATATCGGTAATTCCGGTGTCCGCCTGGAACTTCAAGGAAGCTTTGACTGCGCAGAGATATTTGATCTCGTGAGGGCACACAGTCTCGCATTTGACAGCCCGACTTTCATTGTGTACCTTGGGGCAACAGGCTACTGCAGTAATACAAAGGGGACCCAGGGCTGACGCCCTTGTTTCAGCGGACCTGTGCACCTCCAGACTCACCTGCTGTGCGCACCCGTCCCACGACGATGCTCACTCCCCTACGCCACCAACCTGACTTTGCCAACACAGTGCTTGCTGGGAAATGAAGTTTACCTGAATTCACCGTGAACTTCAGCTGGTGAGCCAATTGCTTGAGGGGGAGGAGACTCAGGTGCTCACATTTGGACTTTAACAGGAGGAGTCAATTTGGGCGTTCTTAGCAGCGAAGGGCGCTGAAGAAGGCAGTCATGCTGAAATGCATTCGCCGCCGCTGGGGTTCTAAGAAATAAAGTGGTGTTCTGCCCGAAATTCCTCTTTGTAGCCTCTGATCTTTTCCGCGGAAAGGATGTTCAGCAATGTTTACTGTGCCAGCCAGAAGCACAGCACGGATGGCCCTGCAGTGACAAGAGACACGGAATACAACTGGCGCCACGCTGTGAGCAGCGTTCTCCGAGACCGAGGGATCGGTAATTCCGGTGTCCGCCTGGAACTTCAAGGAAGCTTTGACTGCACAGAGATATTTGATCTCGTGAGGGCACACAGTCTCGCATTTGACAGCCCGACTTTCATTGTGTACCTTGGGGCAACAGGCTACTGCAGTAATACAAAGGGGACCCAGGGCTGACGCCCTTGTTTCAGCGGACCTGTGCACCTCCAGACTCACCTGCTGTGCGCACCCGTCCCACGACGATGCTCACTCCCCCACGCCACCAACCTGACTTTGCCAACACAGTGCTTGCTGGGAAATGAAGTTTACCTGAATTCACCGTGAACTTCAGCTGGTGAGCCAATTGCTTGAGGGGGAGGAGACTCAGGTGCTCACATTTGGACTTTAACAGGAGGAGTCAATTTGGGCGTTCTTAGCAGCGAAGGGCGCTGAAGAAGGCAGTCATGCTGAAATGCATTCGCCGCCGCTGGGGTTCTAAGAAATAAAGTGGTGTTCTGCCCGAAATTCCTCTTTGTGGCCTCTGATCTTTTCCGCGGAAAGGATGTTCAGCAATGTTTACTGTGCCAGCCAGAAGCACAGCACGGATGGCCCTGCAGTGACAAGAGACACGGAATACAACTGGCGCCACGCTGTGAGCAGCGTTCTCCGAGACCGAGGGATCGGTAATTCCGGTGTCCGCCTGGAACTTCAAGGAAGCTTTGACTGCGCAGAGATATTTGATCTTGTGAGGGCACACAGTCTCGCATTTGACAGCCCGACTTTCATTGTGTACCTTGGGGCAACAGGCTACTGCAGTAATACAAAGGGGACCCAGGGCTGACGCCCTTGTTTCAGCGGACCTGTGCACCTCCAGACTCACCTGCTGTGCGCACCCGTCCCACGACGATGCTCACTCCCCCACGCCACCAACCTGACTTTGCCAACACAGTGTTTGCTGGGAAATGAAGTTTACCTGAATTCACCGTGAACTTCAGCTGGTGAGCCAATTGCTTGAGGGGGAGGAGACTCAGGTGCTCACATTTGGACTTTAACAGGAGGAGTCAATTTGGGCGTTCTTAGCAGCGAAGGGCGCTGAAGAAGGCAGTCATGCTGAAATACATTCGCCGCCGCTGGGGTTCTAAGAAATAAAGTGGTGTTCTGCCCGAAATTCCTCTTTGTGGCCTCTGATCTTTTCCGCGGAAAGGATGTTCAGCAATGTTTACTGTGCCAGCCAGAAGCACAGCACGGATGGCCCTGCAGTGACAAGAGACACGGAATACAACTGGCGCCACGCTGTGAGCAGTGTTCTCCGAGACCGAGGGATCGGTAATTCCGGTGTCCGCCTGGAACTTCAAGGAAGCTTTGACTGCGCAGAGATATTTGATCTCGTGAGGGCACACAGTCTCGCATTTGACAGCCCGACTTTCATTGTGTACCTTGGGGCAACAGGCTACTGCAGTAATACAAAGGGGACCCAGGGCTGACGCCCTTGTTTCAGCGGACCTGTGCACCTCCAGGCTCACCTGCTGTGCGCACCCGTCCCACGACGATGCTCACTCCCCCACGCCACCAACCTGACTTTGCCAACACAGTGCTTGCTGGGAAATGAAGTTTACCTGAATTCACCGTGAACTTCAGCTGGTGAGCCAATTGCTTGAGGGGGAGGAGACTCAGGTGCTCACATTTGGACTTTAACAGGAGGAGTCAATTTGGGCGTTCTTAGCAGCGAAGGGCGCTGAAGAAGGCAGTCATGCTGAAATGCATTCGCCGCCGCTGGGGTTCTAAGAAATAAAGTGGTGTTCTGCCCGAAATTCCTCTTTGTGGCCTCTGATCTTTTCCGCGGAAAGGATGTTCAGCAATGTTTACTGTGCCAGCCAGAAGCACAGCACGGATGGCCCTGCAGTGACAAGAGACACGGAATACAACTGGCGCCACGCTGTGAGCAGCGTTCTCCGAGACCGAGGGATCGGTAATTCCGGTGTCCGCCTGGAACTTCAAGGAAGCTTTGACTGCGCAGAGATATTTGATCTCGTGAGGGCACACAGTCTCGCATTTGACAGCCCGACTTTCATTGTGTACCTTGGGGCAACAGGCTACTGCAGTAATACAAAGGGGACCCAGGGCTGACGCCCTTGTTTCAGCGGACCTGTGCACCTCCAGACTCACCTGCTGTGCGCACCCGTCCCACGACGATGCTCACTCCCCCACGCCACCAACCTGACTTTGCCAACACAGTGCTTGCTGGGAAATGAAGTTTACCTGAATTCACCGTGAACTTCAGCTGGTGAGCCAATTGCTTGAGGGGGAGGAGACTCAGGTGCTCACATTTGGACTTTAACAGGAGGAGTCAATTTGGGCGTTCTTAGCAGCGAAGGGCGCTGAAGAAGGCAGTCATGCTGAAATGCATTCGCCGCCGCTGGGGTTCTAAGAAATAAAGTGGTGTTCTGCCCGAAATTCCTCTTTGTGGCCTCTGATCTTTTCCGCGGAAAGGATGTTCAGCAATGTTTACTGTGCCAGCCAGAAGCACAGCACGGATGGCCCTGCAGTGACAAGAGACACGGAATACAACTGGCGCCACGCTGTGAGCAGCGTTCTCCGAGACCGAGGGATCGGTAATTCCGGTGTCCGCCTGGAACTTCAAGGAAGCTTTGACTGCGCAGAGATATTTGATCTCGTGAGGGCACACAGTCTCGCATTTGACAGCCCAACTTTCATTGTGTACCTTGGGGCAACAGGCTACTGCAGTAATACAAAGGGGACCCAGGGCTGACGCCCTTGTTTCAGCGGACCTGTGCACCTCCAGACTCACCTGCTGTGCGCACCCGTCCCACGACGATGCTCACTCCCCCACGCCACCAACCTGACTTTGCCAACACAGTGCTTGCTGGGAAATGAAGTTTACCTGAATTCACCGTGAACTTCAGCTGGTGAGCCAATTGCTTGAGGGGGAGGAGACTCAGGTGCTCACATTTGGACTTTAACAGGAGGAGTCAATTTGGGCGTTCTTAGCAGCGAAGGGCGCTGAAGAAGGCAGTCATGCTGAAATGCATTCGCCGCCGCTGGGGTTCTAAGAAATAAAGTGGTGTTCTGCCCGAAATTCCTCTTTGTGGCCTCTGATCTTTTCCGCGGAAAGGATGTTCAGCAATGTTTACTGTACCAGCCAGAAGCACAGCACGGATGGCCCTGCAGTGACAAGAGACACGGAATACAACTGGCGCCACGCTGTGAGCAGCGTTCTCCGAGACCGAGGGATCGGTAATTCCGGTGTCCGCCTGGAACTTCAAGGAAGCTTTGACTGCGCAGAGATATTTGATCTCGTGAGGGCACACAGTCTCGCATTTGACAGCCCGACTTTCATTGTGTACCTTGGGGCAACAGGCTACTGCAGTAATACAAAGGGGACCCAGGGCTGACGCCCTTGTTTCAGCGGACCTGTGCACCTCCAGACTCACCTGCTGTGCGCACCCGTCCCACGACGATGCTCACTCCCCCACGCCACCAACCTGACTTTGCCAACACAGTGCTTGCTGGGAAATGAAGTTTACCTGAATTCACCGTGAACTTCAGCTGGTGAGCCAATTGCTTGAGGGGGAGGAGACTCAGGTGCTCACATTTGGACTTTAGCAGGAGGAGTCAATTTGGGCGTTCTTAGCAGCGAAGGGCGCTGAAGAAGGCAGTCATGCTGAAATGCATTCGCCGCCGCTGGGGTTCTAAGAAATAAAGTGGTGTTCTGCCCGAAATTCCTCTTTGTGGCCTCTGATCTTTTCCGCGGAAAGGATGTTCAGCAATGTTTACTGTGCCAGCCAGAAGCACAGCACGGATGGCCCTGCAGTGACAAGAGACACGGAATACAACTGGCGCCACGCTGTGAGCAGCGTTCTCCGAGACCGAGGGATCGGTAATTCCGGTGTCCGCCTGGAACTTCAAGGAAGCTTTGACTGCGCAGAGATATTTGATCTCGTGAGGGCACACAGTCTCGCATTTGACAGCCCGACTTTCATTGTGTACCTTGGGGCAACAGGCTACTGCAGTAATACAAAGGGGACCCAGGGCTGACGCCCTTGTTTCAGCGGACCTGTGCACCTCCAGACTCACCTGCTGTGCGCACCCGTCCCACGACGATGCTCACTCCCCCACGCCACCAACCTGACTTTGCCAACACAGTGCTTGCTGGGAAATGAAGTTTACCTGAATTCACCGTGAAATTCAGCTGGTGAGCCAATTGCTTGAGGGGGAGGAGACTCAGGTGCTCACATTTGGACTTTAACAGGAGGAGTCAATTTGGGCGTTCTTAGCAGCGAAGGGCGCTGAAGAAGGCAGTCATGCTGAAATGCATTCGCCGCCGCTGGGGTTCTAAGAAATAAAGTGGTGTTCTGCCCGAAATTCCTCTTTGTGGCCTCTGATCTTTTCCGCGGAAAGGATGTTCAGCAATATATATATATATATATATATTCAAACTTAGTTCGCCCGAAGGAAAAAAGGGAGCCCATGAGCAAGGTGAGAAATTCAGCTTTTATTCTTGGAAGGAGCGCAGCTTGCGAAATGGATCCAAAAACCAGCAAACAATGAGAGTCAGCCTGACGCGTTTCGTAGTTCATACTTCATCAGAGGCAATGACTGGGCTTCAAAGGCAGACACTTATTTAGGCCAATTGACATCACTGGTACCCGCCCAGGTGGGCGTGGCCGCTCGCAGGGCTTCATGGTACCTGAAGTCCAAAGTCCTGTCCTTCTCCGGTGAGTGGCCTGCCTCGAAGCACAATGTTCAAAATTATATAGACCACAGTGGGGTATGCAGTATTCCTTCAACACCGCAGCTGTCTGTGATGCCCCAACCAACACTCCTCGCTCCCAACTCGGTGGCGTTATTGGACGTCTCCGTGGGGGGCTTGGACAGCCCCAGGGCTAACCTCTGCGGCACAGGCACGCCGCTGCCAAATCCAAACTTAGTTCGCCCGAAGGAAAAGAGGGAGCCCATGAGCAAGGTGAGAAATTCAGCTTTTATTCTTGGAAGGAGCGCAGCTTGCGAAATGGATCCAAAAACCAGCAAACAATGAGAGTCAGCCTGACGCGTTTCGTAGTTCATACTTCATCAGAGGCAATGACTGGGCTTCAAAGGCAGACACTTATTTAGGCCAATTGACATCACTGGTACCCGCCCAGGTGGGCGTGGCCGCTCGCAGGGCTTCATGGTACCTGAAGTCCAAAGTCCTGTCCTTCTCCGGTGAGTGGCCTGCCTCGAAGCACAATGTTCAAAATTATATAAACCACAGTGGGGTATGCAGTATTCCTTCAACACCGCAGCTGTCTGTGATGCCCCAACCAACACTCCTCGCTCCCAACTCGGTGGCGTTATTGGACGTCTCCATGGGGGACTTGGACAGCCCCAGGGCTAACCTCTGCGGCACAGGCACGCCGCTGCCAAATCCAAACTTAGTTCGCCCGAAGGAAAAGAGGGAGCCCATGAGCAAGGTGAGAAATTCAGCTTTTATTCTTGGAAGGAGCGCAGCTTGCGAAATGGATCCAAAAACCAGCAAACAATGAGAGTCAGCCTGACGCGTTTCGTAGTTCATACTTCATCAGAGGCAATGACTGGGCTTCAAAGGCAGACACTTATTTAGGCCAATTGACATCACTGGTACCCACCCAGGTGGGCGTGGCCGCTCGCAGGGCTTCATGGTACCTGAAGTCCAAAGTCCTGTCCTTCTCCGGTGAGTGGCCTGCCTCGAAGCACAATGTTCAAAATTATATAAACCACAGTGGGGTATGCAGTATTCCTTCAACACCGCAGCTGTCTGTGATGCCCCAACCAACACTCCTCGTCCCAACTCGGTGGCGTTATTGGACTTCTCCGTGGGGGGCTTGGACAGCCCCAGGGCTAACCTCTGTGGCACAGGCACGCCGCTGCCAAATCCAAACTTAGTTCGCCCGAAGGAAAAGAGGGAGCCCATGAGCAAGGTGAGAAATTCAGCTTTTATTCTTGGAAGGAGCGCAGCTTGCGAAATGGATCCAAAAACCAGCAAACAATGAGAGTCAGCCTGACGCGTTTCGTAGTTCATACTTCATCAGAGGCAATGACTGGGCTTCAAAGGCAGACACTTATTTAGGCCAATTGACATCACTGGTACCCGCCCAGGTGGGCGTGGCCGCTCGCAGGGCTTCATGGTACCTGAAGTCCAAAGTCCTGTCCTTCTCCGGTGAGTGGCCTGCCTCGAAGCACAATGTTCAAAATTATATAAACCACAGTGGGGTATGCAGTATTCCTTCAACACCGCAGCTTCGGGCGAACTAAGTTTGGATTTGGCAGCGGCGTGCCTGTGCCGCAGAGGAGTGTTGGTTGGGGCATCACAGACAGCTGCGGTGTTGAAGGAATACTGCATACCCCACTGTGGTTTATATAATTTTGAACATTGTGCTTCGAGGCAGGCCACTCACCGGAGAAGGACAGGACTTTGGACTTCAGGTACCATGAAGCCCTGCGAGCGGCCACGCCCACCTGGGCGGGTACCAGTGATGTCGATTGGCCTAAATAAGTGTCTGCCTTTGAAGCCCAGTCATTGCCTCTGATGAAGTATGAACTACGAAACGCGTCAGGCTGACTCTCATTGTTTGCAGGTTTTTGGATCCATTTCGCAAGCTGCGCTCCTTCCAAGAATAAAAGCTGAATTTCTCACCTTGCTCATGGGCTCCCTCTTTTCCTTCGGGCGAACTAAGTTTGGATTTGGCAGCGGCGTGCCTGTGCCGCAGAGGTTAGCCCTGGGGCTGTCCAAGCCCCCCACGGAGACATCCAATAACGCCACCGAGTTGGGAGCGAGGAGTGTTGGTTGGGGCATCACAGACAGCTGCGGTGTTGAAGGAATACTGCATACCCCACTGTGGTTTATATAATTTTGAACATTGTGCTTCGAGGCAGGCCACTCACCGGAGAAGGACAGGACTTTGGACTTCAGGTACCATGAAGCCCTGCGAGCGGCCACGCCCACCTGGGCGGGTACCAGTGATGTCAATTGGCCTAAATAAGTGTCTGCCTTTGAAGCCCAGTCATTGCCTCTGATGAAGTATGAACTACGAAACGCGTCAGGCTGACTCTCATTGTTTGCTGGTTTTTGGATCCATTTCGCAAGCTGCGCTCCTTCCAAGAATAAAAGCTGAATTTCTCACCTTGCTCATGGGCTCCCTCTTTTCCTTCGGGCGAACTAAGTTTGGATATATATATATATATATATATATATATATATATATATATATATATATATATATATATATATATCCAACAAGAGAGTTGTCCACAAGGAAGAAACCACATAGCAGGTAAGAATGGTTTTTGCATTTATTGTGAAAGCTGCAGCTCAGCATCTTCAAACCGGCATTAAATTTCATAAAGTCCAAATGCCGACGCGTTTCGTGCGCGAGGCGCACTTCTTCATGGGCGGACTGTAGGAGTGGCGTTTCAGCAATCAACGGCACCCAGAAATACTTGTGACCTTGATTGGAAAGGGCGGGACCTCCCGCATTGCCTTCTGGTCATCTGAGTCCCGTGCAATCATATTCAAGTAAATTGCTGTTCAGTCACTCTTCTCACATCAATAAAATAACCACAGTGGGGTAATGCACGCTTCAAAGGTGGGGGGCTGCACCATTCGACTTTCACTCTGCTCTCATCTGCCCCATAACGGTTGGCGTCGATTGGCGCCCTCCAGGACTGTGCAACCACAGCGGGGCTTCTTCCGCGGCAGGACAGGCCACTAAACATCCAACAAGAGAGTTGTCCACAAGGAAGAAACCACATAGCAGGTAAGAATGGTTTTTGCATTTATTGTGAAAGCTGCAGCTCAGCATCTTCAAACCGGCATTAAATTTCATAAAGTCCAAATGCCGACGCGTTTCGTGCGTGAGGCGCACTTCTTCATGGGCGGACTGTAGGAGTGGCGTTTCAGCAATCAACGGCACCCAGAAATACTTGTGACCTTGATTGGAAAGGACGGGACCTCCCGCATTGCCTTCTGGTCATCTGAGTCCCGTGCAATCATGTTCAAGTAAATTGCTGTTCAGTCACTCTTGTCACATCAATAAAATAACCACAGTGGGGTAATGCACGCTTCAAAGGTGGGGGGCTGCACCATTCGACTTTCACTCTGCTCTCATCTGCCCCATAACGGTTGGCGTCGATTGGCGCCCTCCAGGACTGTGCAACCACAGCGGGGCTTCTTCCGCGGCAGGACAGGCCGCTAAACGTCCAACAAGAGAGTTGTCCACAAGGAAGAAACCACATAGCAGGTAAGAATGGTTTTTGCATTTATTGTGAAAGCTGCAGCTCAGCATCTTCAAACCGGCATTAAATTTCATAAAGTCCAAATGCCGACGCGTTTCGTGCGCGAGGCGCACTTCTTCATGGGCGGACTGTAGGAGTGGCGTTTCAGCAATCAACGGCACCCAGAAATACTTGTGACCTTGATTGGAAAGGGCGGGACCTCCCGCATTGCCTTCTGGTCATCTGAGTCCCGTGCAATCATATTCAAGTAAATTGCTGTTCAGTCACTCTTGTCACATCAATAAAATAACCACAGTGGGGTAATGCACGCTTCAAAGGTGGGGGCTGCACCATTCGACTTTCACTCTGCTCTCATCTGCCCCATAACGGTTGGCGTCGATTGGCGCCCTCCAGGACTGTGCAACCACAGCGGGGCTTCTTCCGCGGCAGGACAGGACGCTAAACATCCAACAAGAGAGTTGTCCACAAGGAAGAAACCACATAGCAGGTAAGAATGGTTTTTGCATTTATTGTGAAAGCTGCAGCTCAGCATCTTCAAACCGGCATTAAATTTCATAAAGTCCAAATGCCGACGCGTTTCGTGCGCGAGGCGCACTTCTTCATGGGCGGACTGTAGGAGTGGCGTTTCAGCAATCAACGGCACCCAGAAATACTTGTGACCTTGATTGGAAAGGGCTGGACCTCCCGCATTGCCTTCTGGTCATCTGAGTCCCGTGCAATCATATTCAAGTAAATTGCTGTTCAGTCACTCTTGTCACATCAATAAAATAACCACAGTGGGGTAATGCACGCTTCAAAGGTGGGGGGCTGCACCATTCGACTTTCACTCTGCTCTCATCTGCCCCATAACGGTTGGCGTCGATTGGCGCCCTCCAGGACTGTGCAACCACAGCGGGGCTTCTTCCGCGGCAGGACAGGCCGCTAAACATCCAACAAGAGAGTTGTCCACAAGGAAGAAACCACATAGCAGGTAAGAATGGTTTTTGCATTTATTGTGAAAGCTGCAGCTCAGCATCTTCAAACCGGCATTAAATTTCATAAAGTCCAAATGCCGACGCGTTTCGTGCGCGAGGCGCACTTCTTCATGGGCGGACTGTAGGAGTGGCGTTTCAGCAATCAACGGCACCCAGAAATACTTGTGACCTTGATTGGAAAGGGCGGGACCTCCCGCATTGCCTTCTGGTCATCTGAGTCCCGTGCAATCATATTCAAGTAAATTGCTGTTCAGTCACTCTTGTCACATCAATAAAATAACCACAGTGGGGTAATGCACGCTTCAAAGGTGGGGGGCTGCACCATTCGACTTTCACTCTGCTCTCATCTGCCCCATAACGGTTGGCGTCGATTGGCGCCCTCCAGGACTGTGCAACCACAGCGGGGCTTCTTCCGCGGCAGGACAGGCCGCTAAACATCCAACAAGAGAGTTGTCCACAAGGAAGAAACCACATAGCAGGTAAGAATGGTTTTTGCATTTATTGTGAAAGCTGCAGCTCAGCATCTTCAAACCGGCATTAAATTTCATAAAGTCCAAATGCCGACGCGTTTCGTGCGTGAGGCGCACTTCTTCATGGGCGGACTGTAGGAGTGGCGTTTCAGCAATCAACGGCACCCAGAAATACTTGTGACCTTGATTGGAAAGGGCGGGACCTCCCGCATTGCCTTCTGGTCATCTGAGTCCCGTGCAATCATATTCAAGTAAATTGCTGTTCAGTCACTCTTGTCACATCAATAAAATAACCACAGTGGGGTAATGCACGCTTCAAAGGTGGGGGGCTGCACCATTCGACTTTCACTCTGCTCTCATCTGCCCCATAACGGTTGGCGTCGATTGGCGCCCTCCAGGACTGTGCAACCACAGCGGGGCTTCTTCCGCGGCAGGACAGGCCGCTAAACATCCAACAAGAGAGTTGTCCACAAGGAAGAAACCACATAGCAGGTAAGAATGGTTTTTGCATTTATTGTGAAAGCTGCAGCTCAGCATCTTCAAACCGGCATTAAATTTCATAAAGTCCAAATGCCGACGCGTTTCGTGCGCGAGGCGCACTTCTTCATGGGCGGACTGTAGGAGTGGCGTTTCAGCAATCAACGGCACCCAGAAATACTTGTGACCTTGATTGGAAAGGGCAGGACCTCCCGCATTGCCTTCTGGTCATCTGAGTCCCGTGCAATCATATTCAAGTAAATTGCTGTTCAGTCACTCTTGTCACATCAATAAAATAACCACAGTGGGGTAATACACGCTTCAAAGGTGGGGGGCTGCACCATTCGACTTTCACTCTGCTCTCATCTGCCCCATAACGGTTGGCGTCGATTGGCGCACTCCAGGACTGTGCAACCACAGCGGGGCTTCTTCCGCGGCAGGACAGGCCGCTAAACATCCAACAAGAGAGTTGTCCACAAGGAAGAAACCACATAGCAGGTAAGAATGGTTTTTGCATTTATTGTGAAAGCTGCAGCTCAGCATCTTCAAACCGGCATTAAATTTCATAAAGTCCAAATGCCGACGCGTTTCGTGCGCGAGGCGCACTTCTTCATGGGCGGACTGTAGGAGTGGCGTTTCAGCAATCAACGGCACCCAGAAATACTTGTGACCTTGATTGGAAAGGGCGGGACCTCCCGCATTGCCTTCTGGTCATCTGAGTTACGTGCAATCATATTCAAGTAAATTGCTGTTCAGTCACTCTTGTCACATCAATAAAATAACCACAGTGGGGTAATGCACGCTTCAAAGGTGGGGGGCTGCACCATTCGACTTTCACTCTGCTCTCATCTGCCCCATAACGGTTGGCATCGATTGGCGCCCTCCAGGACTGTGCAACCACAGCGGGGCTTCTTCCGCGGCAGGACAGGCCGCTAAACATCCAACAAGAGAGTTGTCCACAAGGAAGAAACCACATAGCAGGTAAGAATGGTTTTTGCATTTATTGTGAAAGCTGCAGCTCAGCATCTTCAAACCGGCATTAAATTTCATAAAGTCCAAATGCCGACGCGTTTCGTGCGCGAGGCGCACTTCTTCATGGGCGGACTGTAGGAGTGGCGTTTCAGCAATCAACGGCACCCAGAAATACTTGTGACCTTGATTGGAAAGGGCGGGACCTCCCGCATTGCCCCGCTGTGGTTGCACAGTCCTGGAGGGCGCCAATCGACGCCAACCGTTATGGGGCAGATGAGAGCAGAGTGAAAGTCGAATGGTGTAGCCCCCCACCTTTGAAGCGTGCATTACCCCACTGTGGTTATTTTATTGATGTGACAAGAGTGACTGAACAGCAATTTACTTGAATATGATTGCACGGGACTCAGATGACCAGAAGGCAATGCGGGAGGTCCCGCCCTTTCCAATCAAGGTCACAAGTATTTCTGGGTGCCGTTGATTGCTGAAACGCCACTCCTACAGTCCGCCCATGAAGAAGTGCGCCTCGCGCACGAAACGCGTCGGCATTTGGACTTTATGAAATTTAATGCCGGTTTGAAGATGCTGAGCTGCAGCTTTCACAATAAATGCAAAAACCATTCTTACCTGCTATGTGGTTTCTTCCTTGTGGACAACTCTCTTGTTGGATATATATATATATATATATATATATTCCATTTGAAGCAACCCTGCAAATGAGGCACCACATAACAGCCTTGTTCAACCTTTTAATCATTTGGGTGACAAGGAAAACAGCATCTCCAGGCAGCATTGTTCACACAGTCTATTCGCGTTTCAGGCTTCCTCAGCCCTTGGTCACTGGATTATTCAGGAAAAAAGCTTGGTTTCGCACCGTATTTGCAGTGCTTTTTCATCAGTTCTCGCTGTGGTGGGCGTATCTACATTGCCTTTTGGTCGTTGTAGTTCATAGCTAAAGTAGCGTGCCTCCATACCTCCTCTTAACATAAAAAAACGTTAGTAGGTTTGCTTACAAAGTTGATTACCGAGTCCCAGCCAGTTTAGCCCCAAATAACAGTCACGCTGTTCCTTTGCATGCCGCTAATTATTCTTGCAGCAGCACGCTTGGTCCGCTCTTCCTTGGCGGGGCGCCTCGCGACCCAGGTGGGCCGCTATATATTCCATTTGAAGCTACCCTGCAATTGAGGCACCTCACAACAGCGTTGTTCAACCTTTTAATCATTCAGGTGACAAGGAATACGGCATCTCCCGGCAGCAATGTTCACACAGTCCATACGCGTTTCAGGCTTCCTCTAATGAAAAAGCGCTGCAAACACGGCGCAAAACCAAGCTTTTCTCCTGAATAATCCAGCACGGCTGAGGAAGCCTGAAACGCGTAAGGACTGTGTGAACATTGCTGCTGGGAGATGCTGTTTTCCTTGTCAACCGAATGATTAATAGGTTGACCAACACTGTTGATATGTAGGTAGATATAGTTAGGACCTAGTTACCATAGGAAATCCGCAACATTCGATTGGAAATAGCTTTGGCGCCGGTTGATCAATCTTTATGAATTTCTCAAAGAAGATGGCCCGCTCCGCTCTGCTCCTTCCCTGAAAGTTCTGGGGGGATTTGTGAAGTGGGGGCTGAAAAAAAAGGGGGGTCCCAAAACGTGTTTTCCCCCATGTTATTTTCCATAGGACGATTATACACGGCTACAGCCCGAACGTCTGAACGGAATTACAAGAAATTTGGCAAAATGGTAAAGTCCGATTCACAGATCACCCTTTTGTTTAAATGGTGTAAATCCCTCCAGTAGTTGTTGAGAAAATCGAATTTGAAAAAATGTATATATCTATAAGTGCGCTCCGCGCGTGCACCATACGCGTACCGTGCACGCACCCTACGCGTACCATACGAGTACGCGTACCCCGCGAATTTTATTAAAAAAAACATTTTGGGGGGCCTTGGGGGTCCTTGTGGGACCCCCTGAGCAGGCCTAGGGGGTCAGGGTGCTTCTACCCTGCCCCCTTTTTGAGTTCTACACGTTTGTTTTTCTGCTTTCTTGTGCCTCAGTCAAGATGGCTGCCAACAATTTCTGTTTTGGAGTGTTGACAGACAGTGGCAGCCAATCAGCACGAGCTGCATGCTCATTGGCTTTCAACACTTCAAACCAGGAAGTGTTGGCAGCCATCTTGTGCTCGGTAGACCGAGGCGCAAGAAATTAGAAAAACAAACGTGTAGAACACAAAAAAGGGGCAGGGTAGAAACACCCTGACCCCTAGGCCTGCCCAGGTGCTCCCACAAGGACCCCCAAGGCCCAAAAAATGTTTTTTCAAACCTGGTCTGTTTTTTTTTCAAATTACCCCCCGGGGGGACCAAATCGCGGGGGCATAGTGATAAAGAAGTGTGGGGGGCCCCAATCCCCCCACACTGCACCGGGGACTGCCGTCCCCCGGGGCAAAGCAACGCAGCCCCCTGGCACATACTGGAGGCTCCTGGTGTGCTAGTTGGCCCCCAGGGACCCCCAGGCTGCAAGGGGAATTAGTTCCCCCTCTGCAAATGCGCCAGGGGTCTGCGTTGCAGAGAGGTGTAAAAAGGGGCATAAGGGGGGCGTGGCCAAGATGGTGGCCTGACCAAACATGCTTCTCGCGGCTCCCCGGCCCTGAACCCCCTATTGCCCATTCCATCAGCTCGCAAACCCCCTAAAACTGGAGATTCCTGCTCCCCTGGAGAGCGCCTATCGACACTGACCCCCGGGACCACCCGGGCTTGCTGCAGCGTCTGCTAGGGCCCTGCGGTCTGAGCGCGAGGTTCTGCCGGGAAGCTGAGAGGCGATGGCGGCTGCGGACTGATGGCGGCTTCGGCGGCGACCCGTTGATGAGTCCCGGGCCTTGCGCGACTCCCACTCCGCACCGGAGGCCGGCGATTGCCAAGGCTGGGTCCCGGATTGCCTAGCGGGACCCGGCATACTCCGGGCACTGTTGGGGCCCCGAGCGGCGGCGTGCTGGTGCGGCCGACGGGCCACTACAACAATTGAAGTCCCAGCTCCGGGCCTGGCTCACGGGGTGCGGGTGCCCGGGCGCGGCAGCATTAGCCGGCGGAGGCGGCCACAGTGGACCTCTGAGCAAGCACCGCCTGGTCGGCACTGACGCCGGCCTTCACGTCCCGTCAGCACCGGGGAGCCGGTCGGCGGAGGGCCGAGGCTCACGGACTGCCCTGAAACTCGAGGCCCGGGCTTTGGGCCTAGGCGGGCCTGCTGGGCCTGCCACCTGTGGAGCGGTGAGCCGATACCAGGTGCAGGTGACATCATCTACTCGGCGGCCCAGTCCCCCGGAGGCTCTACCCCCACATGGCGGCTGCGAGGGGGCGCGACGGAGGTGGAGGGGCCCGGCTGCCTGCCCCACAACACGGCGACCAACTGCGGCGGCCTGCTCAGTGAGTACCAGACAGTTGCCCTGCACTGCGGAGCTCCCTAGGGGCAGCACATACTTTGCCGGACTTGCTTGATCCCCGCCGATCTACCTGTTCCCACCGGGGGCACCCAGCCACCCCACCCAACCCGATAGAGAGCGCTACCCTACCCTGCATACCCTGCACAGAAGGGCCGGGTGACAGAGACGGTATGGCCAACGTAGGACGCAGGGGGACCCGTACTATACCGGACATGCTGGCTAAGGGCACGGCAAAAGGAGAAAAGAGCCAGATGCCCCCCTCGCATACAGCGCTGGCCGGAGCTCCCATGCAGGACAACGGAGGGGCCCCTATCACGAGGGCCTTCTTGGAGTCGCTTTTCAATACCCTGCGTGACAACTTCCAGGCTCTGCAACAGGACCTTGCTGGGGATCAATGCGAACTGCGTAGAGATATGGACGGTTTGGGGGTACGGGTGGCCATGGTGGAAGAAGCGGATCACGCCCGCAGCGAAGAAGTAGAGGCAATGCGACAGGAGCTGCTACGCCTCCGGGAGCAACAGGTGGACCTTCAGGCACACGCGGAGGACCTGGAAAATCACTCCCGGAGGAACAACATACGGGTCCGGGGAGTGCCACTGAAAGCCGAAGGAAACAGCGTCACCTGCTACCTGCAGGAACTATTCAGGGAGATCCTTGGCGAACCCGCTGACTTTGACATTCGCATTGATCGTGCGCACAGAGTGGGCCTGGCGCGCCGCGCACCTGCCCCACCGCCGGACATCTTGGCCTATCTTCCCGACTTTCCCTTAAAGGAACGCATACTGAAAGAGGCCCACCAGAAACAACCTCTCCATTTTCAGGGTCACCCGGTGGCCCTGTTTCAAGATCTGTCGGCCATTACTCTCCAGAATCAAAGGGACTTCCGGGTGGTAATGACCTTCCTGCGAGATAAAGAGGTACCATACTCCTGGGGGCACCCATTCAGACTGATCTTTAAATGGCAGGGGGTCCTGCACCAGATGCGCTCGCTGCGGGACACCTGCACCTTGCTGGGCATTGAACTGCTGGAAGATGATACGCCAGGAGAGATTTTGCCGCGACACTCATTGGACGGATCCTCCCTGCCCTCACGAGATGGGTGGCAGCAGGTGCGAAGACGACACCCTCCCAAAGCAGGCCTTAAACCTGACCCAGTAACCATGGCCCAGGAAGAAGCGGCGGCCATCCAGGAGGTGGTTAAGGACACCTCGAATCCTCCTTGAACCTTCTCTGTGGGGGGTATTGCCTTCTTTGCATTGCATTGGCGGAACGGGGGGCCTACGGGACTGGCACTGCTATGTATCCCTCCACACTGTGATACAACAGGTCTGACCTTCGTTCTGATAGACCTGGGACTATGGTTTGTTATTGGGGTTGTTTAGTTGGGGCTTGGAAGGGGGGGGCTGAGGGGGGTTGGGGGGTTGCGGATGGTGAGGTTTGGGGGTATGGGGGGAGGGGGGTAAAGGGGGGGTTCCTCCTTGTCCACCTATTTTTGAGTTCCCTTTTGCTTCCCCGCACCTTGTTCAGAGCCACGCAGATCCTACTACTCACCTATGGCGTCTCTCCGATTGAAAATACCTCTCTTAATGTGAGGGGACTGAACAACCCTATCAAACGCCGGATGATCCTTTCCCTCCTAGAGCACTCCACAGCGGACATCTGCCTCCTACAGGAGACGCATTTGTTGCCGAAGGACCACCACCGACTTAAATCCCGGGCCTTCCCCTTGCAGTTTTTCTCATCCGCATCTAAGAAGGTGGCAGGGGTGGCGATCCTGTTGTCCAAATCCTTTAGGGGTCAAGTTCTGCAGAGGGAGGCAGAGATCAAGGGCAGGTTGCTGATACACCGCTTTGTGATTGCAGGGCAGACACTTTTAGTGGGCATAATATACACGCCTAATGAGGGTCAGGGGAAATTCCTGCCTACAGCCTTAGAGACAGCCACAGCGAACACTCAACCACACTTGCTACTGGGGGGCGACCTCAATTTAGTTTTCCATAACACGGCGGATCGTTCTTGCCAACGCTTGGGGCAGGTGGGATCACTCTCCACAGCGGGCCACGCACATCTCTCAGACCTTTGCCTGATCGAACTGTGGAGACACTTCCACCCACACTCCACGGCATACACCTATTACTCGGCGGCCCATAAATCTTATGCTAGGCTTGATTATTTCCTCTGCTCCTCACAGCTGGTGCCCCGAGCGAACGATGTTGATATCTTCCCGACCTCCCTGTCGGATCACTCCCTGGTAATGACCACTTTCCTCTTCCCTAACGTGCCTGCTCCGCCTCGACATTGGCGCCTTCGGGATGCCTTGCTCCAAAGCCCTACCGTGGTAGAGTGGATTAAAGCCGCCATCACCCAGTTTCTAACTCGCAATGCCAACACTGACACCGCTAAGGCCACATAATGGGCTGCGCTCAAAGCAGTCTTATGGGGAGAGTTCCTCTCTATCGCCACAGCCAACAACAGAGACCGCGCCCAAAAGAGAGCCAAAATAAACCAACGGGTAGCGGAGTTGGAGCAGATGCACCAACGTACGGGGGCAGCCCGTGCGTGGCGCCAACTCTGTACGGAGAGGAAGATGCTGGCGGAATATGCAACTCTCCGCCTCTGACATGCGTACTATAGTGGGGGTGATCGCTGCGGGAAGCTATTGGCGAGTAAATTGAGAAAGCAACGCCAAAGACAGGGCATAAGAGCCATACAGACCAGTCGGGGAGACCTTGCCGTCGACAGTGTTGACATAGCCGTGGCTTTTGGGGACTTTTATGAAACTCTATATACAGGTGACTCGCTCGACCTCCAGGCTGGTCGTGCATACCTGAGAGGCATGCCCCTCTCGTCCCTGAACGAGGCGCAAGCGGAGTTCCTCGATCGGCCCATTGGCCTGGAGGAAGTGATCTCGGCGATATCTCGCCTCAAATTGGGGAAATCACCTGGCCCAGACGGCTACTCGGCGGCCTTTTATAAAATGTTTTGCCACCAGGTTGCCCCACTGCTGCGGGACCTTTTTAATACCTTCAGCCAACCCGGCGCCATTCGGGAGAACCTTCTGGAGGTGGCGATAACGGTCATACCGCAATCGCTGTAGTTCCAATAGGCCGATATCCCTCTTAAACCTGGACCTCAAGCTCTACACTGGCATCCTCGCGAGTAGGTTGGCACCATATATGCAGCAGCTGGTGGAACCGGACCAAGCTGGTTTCATTCCCCAACGGCAGACCAGTGATAATACCAAACGGGTCCTCCACCTCATCGAGGCCGGGTCACGGAAGAGGCCAGACTGTATGCTACTTACCATCGATGCCGAAAAGGCCTTAGATAGGTTGCACTGGCCCTATCTGGAACTGGTGCTACAAGACTTCGGTGTGGGAGAGGCTCTCCGCAACCGCATACTGAATTGCTATTGCCGGCCCAACGCCACGGTCCGTGTCAATGGACACAGCTTCCCGCGCTTCCCGATCGGCAGAGGCACCAGGCAGGGGTGCCCTCTCTCCCCTATCCTTTTTGCCCTGTACATGGAGCCATTAGCGCAACTGGTCATGCAACATCCCCTCATCAAGGGCATCCCCTTTGGCGGTGACGTGCATAAGATCAGTTTATACGTGGACAATATCCTTCTCTCCCTTACGGAGCCGATGCAATCGCTCAGAGCACTTTTTATCGAACTCCATACCTTTGCGCTGGCCTCGGGGTTTAAAATCAACGTGGAGAAATCAGAAGCCCTGAATATCTCCCTGTCGCCGGAGACACTCATCGAGGTTCAAGGCGAATTCGATATGCAATGGTCAAATACCACAATCCCCTATCTAGGAGTTCTGTTGGCCCCAACCGTCTAAGCCACTGCTGAAGCGAATAACGCCAGGCTCCGCTCGCGCCTCAGTGACGAACTCCGGAGATGGAAGCATCACTCGCTCTCCTGGCTGGGGCGGATAGCAGCCACTAAGAGGACCCTTCTACCACAAATCCTTTACGTGTTCCAGACTCTCCCTCTGCAACCCCCAGCGGGTTGGCTCCAGCGGACACAGTCTGACCTGGCGCGCTTTATCTGGAACGGTCGCCGTCCACGCATCAAGCATGCGATTGCGATACATACGCCTGCCCACGGTGGGGTTGGTGTGCCTGCCCTCCTTCTATATTATCAAGCGACACAACTCCGCACCTTGGTGGAGACCCCCAGTATGCAAGGGGAATTAGTTTCCCTTCTGCAAACGCGCCAGGGGGCTGCGTTGCAGAGAGGTGTAAAAAGGGGCCTAGCCTCATTACACCTCTCTGCAATGCATCCCCCTGGCGCATACTGGAGGTTCTAGGTGGGCTAGTTGGCACCCAGGGACCCCCAGTATGCAAGGAGAATTAGTTCCCCTTCTGCAAACGCGCCAGGGGCTGCGTTGCAGAGAGGTGTAAAAAGGGGCATAGCCTCATTACACCTCTCTGCATTGCAGCCTCCTGGGGAATACTGGAGGCTCCTGGTGGGCTAATTGGCCCCCAGGGACCCCCAGAATGCAAGGGGAATTAGTTCCTCCTCTGAAAACGCGTCAGGGGGCTGTGTTGCAGAGAGGTGTAAAAACAGTTTTTTTCAATTTATATTAAAAATATGTAATGTAATTTAAAAAATAAAATATCTAAAAATAAATAATTTAAAATAATGTAGTAAATCAGTATAAAAAATATAACAATTAATACATTTAAAGATTGTCATTTACAATACCATTGAAATTCACTGAAAAAACCATAGGTTTCAGCCACGTTATAGTTAGGAATTACCATTTAAAAAACCTTTGAAATTACCCCGTTATAGTTAGTTGTACTCACTATAACTCGCGCGCCCGCAATCCACTGCTGATGATGTCACATATTACATCATTCATGACATGGTCAGTGACATCACTGATGACATCTCAAATGACATCACTGATAACATCACTGATGACATCATCCTTGTGAAAGAGTGGCAGACCTCCTCTCAGCGTAATATAGCCCTTGATACACACATTCAAAAATAGAAACCAAAATTTTCAAAAATATGGAGATACCAATTCCAGTTAGAACAACCTATTCAGTAATTCCAAAATCTACATACACATCCAGTCATTCACTAACAGTTCTATATGGGCACTCATACATATACTCACTCATCATATGTACTCATACACCTATACATCTTATTACACACGGACACTCATCTATAGAGTTACTCACACACAAACTCAGAAGAATCCTGTGGCTGCTGTTCTGCCATTTTGACATGAAAAAAGCAGGAACAAAGCAGAGATCATTCTCTCAGGAAACCAAAAGAGATAGTGAGGGAAGTGGGTGGGGTTTTTCAAGATTCTGGAAAAGAAACTACTATAAACCAATCAAAAGTGTTATTTTCATGTCACATGACTTTACGCGCACGCAACGTGTGCGCACGCATGTGTGCACGTTGCGCAACCGTCGCATATAAATGAAGTTTTACCCGATTTTCGTAAAAGCTTTTAAAAACGTGAAAAGGAGGCAGGGAAGAGACTCCCTGACCCCCTAGGCCTTCTCATGGGATCCCTGAAGGACCCCGAAGGGAAAAAAAAATTTTTAAAAAGAAAATTGCGAGGTGCGCGCATGTTGCTCGCACACTCGAGGCAGAACTGAGTCAAAAACAATAGTGGAGAACGTGAAATGGGGGCAGGGTAGAGACTCCCTGACCCCCTAGGCCTTCTCAGGGGGTCTCTGAAGGACACAGAAGGGCAAAAATAACATTAAAAAAAATCACGAGGTGCGCGCACGTTGCGTGCACGTTGAAAAAAAAATTCATTGACAAATTTGACTGTTTATATTTTGATTGAAGATATAGACTATACTGTTTAACTTTATCCAAATCATAAAACCTAGCTGTGCCGTTGCATATTACAGGATACAGTCAATGCATTACAATATACAAAGACAGTTTGTTGGAAAATAAATATATAAAAAATATAAAAATTGATACAGAAATTAGCATTTTAAAAACCTTGGAAATTCACTGAAAAAACCATAGGTTTCACACACGTTATATTTAGGAATTAGCACTTAAAAAACTTTGTAAAATCACTGAAAAAAACATAGATTTCACACACGTTATAGGTAGGAATTAGCATTGAAAAAACCTTAGAAATTGACAGAAAAACCATAGGTTTCACACACATCATAATTAGGAATTAGCATTTAAAAAACCTTGCATATTCACTGAAAAAAACCATAGGTTTCAGGCCTGATATAGTTAGGAATTAGCATTTAAAAATCCTTTGAAATTCACTGAAAAAACCATAGGTTTCAGGCCTGATATAGTTAGCATTTAAAAAACCTTAGAAATTCACTGAAAAAACTGTAGATTTTAGGGGTGTTATAGTTAGCTGGACATTTCACTCATACAAAACCATTGAAATTCCTCCGATATAGTTAGTTGTACTAACTATATCTCGCACGTCCGCAATCCACTGCTGATGAAGTCACATATTACATCATTCATGACATGGTCAGTAACATCACTGATGACATCTCAAATGACATCACTGATGACATCATCCACGTGACGATACACCTCATCATGCACTAGTATAACCTTTCGTCACTCACTGTAAAAAACAGAGTACCATATTTAAATCCATTGACACACCGATACAAGTTTCTAAAAAAACACTTAGGGATTCCTAGATCTATACACACATCTAATCACTTACCTACAGATTCACTCATACATGCAGTCAATGATCAATAGAACACTATCAAATATACTTATACACCTATATCGACATTACACACCAGCACACATCCTATTCACTCATAAAGTCATCCTATTCACTTAGGCAAACAATGGATCATACTTACATTTACTTAGCTATACACTTATACAAACACCACTTTATCTTTTCATATAGATAGTAAATTCTTTTTAGTGTATTATAAAATCACTATTACAAGTATACAGTTATCTATACAGTCACACATACAATCAGTGAGTCTTACATATACTTATTTATAAACAATAACTGACACTTACATTGCCTTTTATTTTTCTACTTTGTTGGACATGTACCACTAAGAGAGATATTTGCTCATCACCACACCCATAAAGATATTCACTCACCCAAACAACTGTTATAACATGTAGTCTTAATGTCATATACCTACTAAATCAACAATTCACACATCTTTGGGCAGTCACACACCTCCCACCGAACCACACACACATTCACTCTCCCATACAAATACTTAGTTAACTAATCAATAACTAATATAGACTTTCAAATACTTAGTAACCAACTGGAGAAGTAGTTTTTACAACAACTGACAATGTGATACAGATGTTCACATAGTTTAGTCACTATCCAATATATTTAGAGAGACACTTTAAATTAGTCAAATAAACAGTCAATCACACTGCTACTAAATCCTCCATCCAGATATTTATTTTTATATATCCACTCATTCTTCAATGCAAATTACTATATATATATATATATAATACATATTTAAATAACAAAGCAAACCACATTCACTGGATGATGTCATCAGTGATGTCATTTGAGATGTCATCAGTGATGTCACTGACCATGTCATGAATGATGTAATATGTGACATCGTCAGCAGCAGATTGCAGGCGTGCGAGATATATATCGGAGGAATTTCAATGGTTTTGTATGAGTGAAATGACTAGCTAACTATAACACCCCTAAAATCTATTTTTTTCAGTGAATTTCTAAGGTTTTTTAAATGCTAATTCCTAACTATGTCAGGCCTGAAACCTATGGTTTTTTCAGTGAATATATATATATATATATATATATATATATATATATATATATATATATATATATATATATATATATATATATATATATATTACCTACTGGCGGTCGCCAGTAGGTAGTTATAGTTAGGACCTAGTTTCCATAGGAAATCCTCAACATTCTATTTGGATTAACTTTGGCTCTGGTGGATGAATCTTTGCGAATTTCTCAAAGAAGATGGCTCGGTCCGCTGCGCTACTTCCCGGAAAGTTTGGGGGGGATTGGTGAAGCGGGGGCTGAGATAAAAGGGGGGTCCCAAAACGTGTTTTCTCCATGTTATTTTCCATAGGACGTTTAGACACGGCTACAGGTCGAACGGCTGAATGGGTTTATAAGAAATTTGGCAAAACTGTAGAGTCCGGCTCGCAGATTACGCTTTTTTTGGAATGGTGTAAATCCGTTCAGTAATTGCTGAGAAAATTAAAGTTAAAGTCAATTATATATCTGTAAGCGCGCACGGGTGCGTGCACTCAAGAGGCTGCGTGCGAGCGGAATTTTTTTTTGCTGCGTGACGTGTGTTAACGTTCGATTCGAAGGCAATCAGGAAGTGTTGACCGCCATTTTGTCACTGCGAGTAAATATATTGTTCATTTGAAAGCGTTGGAACATGGAAAGGGGAGAAGGTAGAGATTGTTTTGCTGCGTAGGTTTTCTCAGGGTGTGCAGTAAGGTCCTTAAAGGCGAAAATATATATATATATATTTTTTTTAAAGTTGCGGGGTGCGCGCACTCGGGCGCGCACACTTATTTAGAAGAGTGTGACAATGGAGATAAATCAGAAGTTTGAGTGCTTTGATATAAGGTGGCTCTGAAAAGAGCCCTTGTGTTAATTGAGTTTTTTCTGCATTTATAAGTAAGTAGCAATGCAGAGCCGGATGTTGCAGAGGAAGATTCTGTTTCTGTCTTCCTTCTTACTTAGTTATGGTTTTTTCACTCTCACTCCAGGCTTTTAGTCTGTGGATGGAAATCCATGAACCTAGACTCACCTATGAAAATCATACTATTGATGCTTGACTGAGGCCAAGGAGATCAGAGTGCATGTGTGTGTAAGGTGATGTACCTTTGGGGAGATTATGTTACGTTTAAACGTAGCCTCTGAGTGCTTAGTTCGGTTCTGTTCTCTCACTGTTGTTGATTTAGAGCCCCAAATACAAAGGCTTGTTGTTGCTTGTGAATCCCCAAGTGTATATTTGCTCATACTGATCCATAACGCCCCGGCGTATCCATGTCGTAGGCTGCACGAGTGGGCGAAACTCAGCTGGCCGAGCAAGACTTGGGGAGGGGGCAGGAGTCAAGAGGAAACAAGGAGGGGTTTTCATCATTTGGGACAAAAAATATTTCTAAACCAATGAAAAGTTTTATTAACAAGTCACATGACCTGTTATGCTTACGTTACGCGCTCCGCGCCCAGGATTGCTTCCGGGAAGCTGCGCTTCGCGCCTCGCGCACTGGAGCACATCCGGGTGCGCTAACGCAGCGTGTCATATGACGCATTATGCAACAACGCGATACGTCGTTGGGGCTCCACCGGAACTTATTGAATTGGTAGTCTACAGTGTTTCTGGAAGTTTCAGACTGAAGCTGGCGTCAGCATGAGAGCACCCCGTGGCTACGTTGTGGCCATTCTGCGAGCAATCATGGCAGAAGCTCCCCACCGGAACTCTGCCGGAGTCGGGGGCCCCGGTGACTCTTGTAGAATCTTCAAGGCTGATGGGACGCTTTTGGGAATGGGGCCCATGCCGTAGCAGTCAAGCGTCCGAGTTCCAGGGTTGTCCAGAGCCATCCTTGCAGGCCAGGCCCAAGTCTGTGGAGCCGACCGCCATTTCCTGAGCTCCGTGGCAGCCGCCTGTTGCTGTACCAGAAGAGTGGGTGCAATTCAGCCGGATGGCGGGTGAGACACTGTAATAGCAAGAGCAGGCGTAATTCAGCTGGCCGAGCGAGGCACTGTGCCGCAGGAGCGGGCGCAACTCAGCTTGTCGAGTGAAGCGCTGGGGTGTAGCTGAGAAACCTCCACCTGGGGAGGTGGGGGAGGCTCGTTTGCGCCGCCTCTCCCTTCCAGTGCACCCCACGCCATCTCCTGGCGCAGGTATATGTGATGGTTGGACCAGGGCACCGCAGGACGTGTCTTCAGGTCAAACGGATTGTGGGACAAGGCCCAGAATGGAAGAGTCACCTAAAGGCTAAAAGTTCCGCCGGACCCCGGGAGCCGGCCGCCTATGTCGAGTGAAGTGCTGGGGTGCAGCTGAGAAACCTCCACCTGGGGAGGTGGGGGAGGCTCGTTTGCGCCGCCTCTCCCTTCCAGTGTACCCCACGCCGTCTCCTGGCGAAGGTATATGTGATGGTTGGACCAAGACACCGCAGGACGTGTCTTTAGGGGTGTAGCTGAGAAACCTCCACCTGGGGAGGTGGGGGAGGCTCGTTCGCGCCGCCTCTCCCTTCCAGTGCACCCCACGCCGTCTCCTGGCGCAGGTATATGTGATGGTTGGACCAGGGCACCGCAGGACGTGTCTTTAGGTCAAACCCTCAACTATGGCACCCAACATCCAGGACTTATGACATTTGTGGAAAGCCGTGACATCGAAGCATCTCAGGGACCAAGCATATGCAGAGTCCTACCTACAGCCTCTGCGTTCCTTCTTACCTAGTTATGGTTTTTTCACTGCCACTCCAGGCTTTTAGTCTGTGGATGGCAAACTATGAACCTACACTCACCTATGAAAATCTTACTATTGATGCTTGACTGAGGATAAGGAGATCAGTGAAGCGCTGGGGTGTAGCTGAGAAACCTCCACCTGGGGAGGTGGGGGAGGCTTGTTCGCGCCGCCTCTCCCTTCCAGTGCACCCCACGCCGTCTGCTGGCGGAGATGTTGCAGCAGGCTGCCATGTAAATAGTTATTTAATTAAACGTTTTACCCTGTTACTTTGTTGGTGTGTTGTATATATTTATAATATTTGCATAGGGTTTCTTGTTATTTTGGGCGGGGTGGGCGGCGGAGGAATTTCACTGAAAAAACCATGCATTTGGATCGATGTTGCAGCAGGCTGCCATGTAAATAGTTATTTAATTAAACGTTTTACCCTGTTACTTTGTTGGTGTGTTGTATATATTTATAATATTTGCATAGGGTTTCTCGTTATTTTGGGCGGGGTGGGCGGCGGAGCAAATTCACTGAAAAAACCATAGGTTATAGACCATATATAGTTAAATATCTCAAGTCCATCTCTGCACTCGATGGAGATACAGGTCGTCGATCAAAAAATGTGCTGGCCACCTCTAATGGTAATAGCGTGGCCAGGGCTTTTGTCAATCCCTCTGCAAATTGCACAGGGTGCTCTTGTTTGACATGCCGCACCATGGTATGTATGGAAAAGGAATATTTTTTTGTTGGATTTCCTCTTGAGAGAAACGAGTCACATATCGTGCAGGTTACTTTTGGTGCATTTACTTTCTTTTGATCTTCAGGATAAGTGAAAAATTGCCAGATGAAAGATTCTTTTTTTCTTCTTAAAGGTAGTCGATCATTTTGTTCAGATTCGGAAGATGAATGAGATACGGTAGCCATTTCACCAAAGTCTTCCGAAAAATGTAGGACGTTGTTCTCTCTTGAGAGTAGAAAAGATAGTGAGAGAAGTGGGTGGAGTGCTGCGTGTAAATTCCAGAATAGAAACTAGTAAGAACCAATTGGAAGTGTTGTTTTCATGTTGCAGCAGGCTGCCATGTAAATAGTTATTTAATAAAACGTTTTACACTGTTACTTTGCTGGTGTGTTGTATTTATTTATAATATTTGTATAGGGTTTGTCGTTATTTTGGGCGGGGTGGGCGGCGGAGCCGAGCTATCTTGCAGCCATCATGGCGTCGAGCTCGGTTTCTCTCACTAGTTTCATATTTCTCATGAGGGGTTGTTCCTAATGTTTCTATTTTAGCGAGGTGAAAAAGAGATCCTATCAGTGGCCTACTGATTTTGCTCGATTCCTTTTGTTTTTTCTAACGATTTTTAAGTTAAAGTTTGCTAGCACGATACAGCGGCTAGTCCGCATTTTATATATGTCTTTTTTATTAGGGGTCTCCTCCGGTGGAGTCGGACGATCTACCTCTAATAACCGGTAAGTGTTCCTCTGAAGGAATGCGTCTTGAAAGTGGCTGACTGTAACGTATGATATTTCACTCAGTGACTTTCAGGCCCATGCTGTTTCAAAACTGTGCATGTGCTTGAAGCAGGCGTAGGTATTGACGTAGCATTGTGAAGATAGTGCATTGGTGAGCCTTGCTGGAGCTGCATCACAGTTGCGATGCAACTCTAGCAATGTATTAGTTTTTGAGCACAGATGTGTTACGCATGTATGGTGTTTTTGTACCATGGTGCGCCACATTTCAAATGTGGCACACCATGGGTAACGGAGCACTACCATACTGTGGTGCACATTAACTGGTGCATATCTGGGTATGAAGTAGTTAACATAAATCTGCCCCATAGGTTACAAATCTGCGTTTAGTAGACTGTTTGGCCTTTGTAGTTTTATGTTTTTTCTGTTATTCTATGTAGGTATGTAATATTGCAAGATTTTTGTCACGAAAAAGAAGCCATGAGTATTGGGTTTGTGAAAGATTGCAAGATTTTTAAAATTAAAAAGGAAAAATCATGGCATTGTTTAATATAGTATTGTAAATACTTATCTTTAACAATGATGAGAGAGTAAAAAAAGGTTAACCTGATGTTCGAAAGTTATTCACAGGCTTCTTTAGAGGAAGTATTCTATATGATTGTAGCATGGGTGTTTCACTTTTTTATAGGTAATAGAATGCATTCTGCAAGCATGTAGTACTCCTCCTGCTACAGCATAAATATTCTTCAGTGCTTATTTTCATTTCGTAAGTGGTATTGAGACCGACACAGAACTTCAATGGATCGGAGGGGCTGTTCCTGTGCATCTGGAGGACTGCCAAGCCGTTGCAGCAGTGGGAGTGAGGCCTCTCACGACAGAGAACTTCAATGGATCGGAGGGGCTGTTCCTGTGCATCTGGAGGACTGCCAAGCCGTTGCAGCAGTGGGAGTGAGGCCTCTTACAGGGGCGTAGCGCAGCTCCTTTTGATGTTCACAATTGCAGATAACAGGGTAGAGATGTGAGAGAAGTGGGTGGAGTGCTTCGTGTAAATTGCAGAATAGAAACTACTAAGAACCAATTGGAAGTGTTGTTGTGAAGTCACATGACTTCACATGCGCGTCTCAGGACGTGTACGCGGTGATAGTATCTGGTCACGTACGCCATTTGGAAGTAGCGGTCTAATTCAGCGAAGTTTCAAAACGTGAAAAGGAGTAAATCCAAATATATCCGGATTTAATATATCTTCTGAGCTGGAATCAAGCATACAATTGTTAAAGTATAAAATCTTTTATATATTTTTTTAAAATACCAAGGTGTGTACATTCGGTCACACACGAAAGTTTAAAAAGACATTCGGCTCCATTTAATGAAAATTTTCATAATAATAAAAAAGAAGCCTAGGTTTACTGTCTTTGACGTAGTATAAGTTCTTTGATGGGTCTATGAAGAAATTTAATAAGTTGCAATCGCGAAGTTTTCCCGAAATATATAGGCGGGTGCGCGCACACGGTCGCGCACGAACGAAAGCCAAAAAAGGGGAGATAAACCCCCTTTATAATATGCTCCTGGAGCTGTTTTTGGTACAATGAGTTAGTTCTGAAAAGAACTTTTTTTTTTTTTTTTTTTTAAACAAGTGTTATGTTGTTTGATTTTGGACCAGGGCACCGCAGGACGTGTCTTTAGGTCAAACCCTCAAGTATGGCACCGAACATCCAGGACTTATGCCATTTGTGGAAGGCAGTGACATCGAAGAATCTCAGGGACCAAGCATATCCAGAGTCCTTCCCGGGGTATTTGCACAACGGTCCTCCACCCCTAGGCCGTCAGCTATGCTACCTTGACAGGAACAGTGTCATGCAGTTTTTGATTTTTTTAACTTGCAACAACATTTTCATGTGTGACACAGGATCAAAATGAAATGAAGAAATTTATCTTTTCTCGGGGCATTTATGACTCTCAATTTTTAGTTTAGTAAGAATGAGGCTCTGCTCTCCGTACAGAAGAATTTCTCCACACTCGTTGCATTTCATGTGCACCTTTGCAAGATATGGTCTCAAGTCCATCACAGCACTCGATGGAGATACAGGTCGTCCACCAGAAGATGTGCTGGCCACCTCTGATGGTAATAGCGTGGCCAGGGCTCTTGTCGATGCCTGTGCAAATTCCACAGGGTGCACTTGTTTGACATGCCGCACCATGGTATGTATGGAAAAGGAATATTTTTTTCTTGGATTTCCTCTTGAGAGAACCGAATTGCATATCGTGCAGGTAACTTTTGGCGCATTCACTTTCTTTTGTTCTTCAGGATAAGTGAAAAGTTGCCAAATAAAAGATTCCTTTTTTCTTTTTAAAGGTAGTCGCTCATTTCCTTCAGATTCGAAAGATGAATGCGGGCGGCAGCCATTTCAGCAAAGTCTTCCGAAGGGTGCTGAACGTTGTTCTCTTTTGAGAGTAGGAAAGATAGTGAGAGAAGTGGGTGGAGTGCTCCGTGTAAATTGCAGAATAGAAACTACTAAGAACCAATTGGAAGTGTTGTTTTCAAGTCACATGACTTCACATGCGCGTCTCAGGACGTGTACGCGGTGATATTATCTGGTCACGTACGCCATTTGGAAGTAGCAGTCTAATTCAGCGAAGTTTCAAAACGTGAAAAGGAGTAAATCCAAACATATCCGGTTTTAATATATCTTCTGAGCTCGATTCAAGCATACAATTGTTAAAGTATAAAACCTTTTATATATTTTTTTAAAATACCAAGGTGTGTACATTCGGTCACACACGAAAGTTTAAAAAGACATTCGGCTCCATTTAATGAAAATTTTCATAATATTAAAAAAGAAGCCTAGGTTTAGTCTCTTTGACGTATTATAAGTTCTTTGATGGGTCTATGAAGAAATTCAATAAGTTCAGATTGCAAAGTTTTCACGAAATATATAGGCGGGTGCGCGCAGTCGGTCGCGCACGAAAGCCTGGAAATGCGCTATCCATTTTATTGAGAACTGTTGCCGAGAGTGCACACACCGGGTCGTGCACGAAAGTTTAGAAAGGCTATTTTTATTTACAGGCAAATTTTAATGCGTTGAAAAAAAGGCAAGGTACAGACTTTCTAATTCTGTATCACTTTACAAGGAGTCTCTATGCAACTTGAACAGTGAAGAAAACGGCTTGTTTCTGAAAAAAATATTGCCAGAACTTTATTGACAAAAGTATAGGTTGTATACACGAGATATTTCTGAATCAGCATTTTAAAAACCAATGAAATTCACTGAAAAAACCATAGGTTTTACACACGTTATAGTTAGGAAGTAGCATTTACAAAACCTATGAAATTCACTGAAAAAACCATAGGTTTGACACCAGTTATAGTTAGCTGGAAATTTTACTGATATAAAACCAATGAAATTCCACGTTATAGTTAGTTGGACTCACTATAACTTGCGCGTGTAATGCACTGCTGATGACGTCACATATTACATCACTCATGACATCACTGATGACACCATCCAGTGAATGTGTGTCTTTCTGAAAAATAAATATGTGTTATATATGTATATATTATTGAATATCTTAGTGAATACATATATTAGTGAGTAATGCTTAAATATTTAAATATATGTATTAGTGTTTCACTTTGTGTATAAGTGGCTGCATGGGTTGATGAGTAGGTACATGTGTATGTATATAGGTTATTAGATGTTTTTCTTAGTATCAGTATGAGTGTTTGCATGCTTTGGTGGGAGTATTACTTAGTACATAGATGCAAGAATGACTGAGTCTCTGTTTGTATGTGTTTTGAAGACAGCATATGTGCAGGACTGTATGGGTGGATGAGTGTGTATATGTCTGTGTTAGTGAGTGAATGACTGTCTTATTAGTGTCTTTATCAGTAACTACATATGTTTTAATCTAGTATATGTGAATATTGATGTATATAAGTGAGTATATGTGAGAGTGAGGGATTGTAAGAGTTCCTGTTTAAATTAGTATGTGTTTCTATAAGTGATTTTTTAAGAGAGTAAGTATGTGTAAGTTTCCTTAGAAGTAAAGTGGTAGTGTGTGTATAGCTGTTTATGCAAATAAATGGATGTTCAATAGTTTATTTGCATGTGTGAGTATGTGTGTGAATAACTTTTGGATGACTGTCGGTGTGTAACAGGTTGTGTAGGTGTATCACTACATATGATTAGTGAATATATGTATGAGTGACTATATAGAACTGTTGGTGAATTAGTGCATGTGTATATAGATGGTGGAATTATTGAATTGGTTGTTGTAACTGGTATGGGTATCTCCATTTTTTTGAAAATTTTAGTTTCTATTTTTGAATATGTGTTTCAAGGGTTAGATTACAGTGAAAGGAGGTCTGTCACTGTGTCACAAGGATGGTGTCATCAGTGATGTCATGAGTGATGTAATATGTGATGTCATCAGCAGTGCATTACACGCGCAAGTTATAGTGAGTCCAACTAACTATAACGTGGAATTTCATTGGTTTTATATCAGTAAAATTTCCAGCTAACTATAACTGGTGTCAAACCTATGGTTTTTTCAGTGAATTTCATAGGTTTTGTAAATGCTACTTCCTAACTATAACGTGTGTAAAACCTATGGTTTTTTCAGTGAATATATATATATATATATATATATACATACATATATATATATATATATATATATATATATATATATATATATATATATATATATATATATATATATATATATATATATATATATATATATATTCACTGAAACAACCATAGGTTATAGACCATATATAGTTAGGAATTAGCATTTACAAAACCTTGAAAATTCACTGAAAAAACCATAGGTTAGAGACCATATATAGTTAGCTGGACATTTTATTGACATAAAACCAATGAAATTCCATATATAGTTAGTTGCACTAACTATATATCGCGCACCCGCAATCCACTGCTGATGATGTCACATATTACATCATTCATGACATGGTCAGTGACATCACTGATGACATCTCAAATGACATCACTGATGACATCACTGATGACATCTCAATTGACATCACTGATCACAACACTGATGATATCATTCATGTGATAATACGATGCACGTCCTCACACTCTAATATTACCTTTGATACACCCAGTGTTAAACACAGACAACCATTCTTGAAGTCATTGACACACCAATACCAGTTACTACATATGCACACACTGATTCCTAGGTCTATACACACATCCACTCATTTACCCATAGAATTACTCATACATATAGTCACTCATCAATACAACACTATCATCTGCACTCAAACACCTATACAGACACTCACATTCTGCCACTCATCCATTGAGTTACTCACACATCTAGTCAGTCATGCAAAGATTCAATCACACTTCCATTTCCTCAACTATACAGTTATACACAAAACACCTTACTTATTAAAACAAAACATATACTAACATATACTTACTTTGGTATACAATTACTGATACAAGTACACAATGATCCATACAGCCACTCGCACAATTAGTGGCTCTTATGTATAGTCATTTATATATGCCAGCTACCTACACACACACTCAGTCTCCCATACAAATACTCGGGCAACCAATCAATAACACATATAGCCTGTCGTATAGCTACTGATCAACACATGCAGTAGCTTACACACCAGACATACTGTTGCCCACATTCAGACAGTTTAGTCACTAACCCATGCATTCAGTAAGACACATTTAATCACTCAATCATACAGTCAGTCATGCACCTACTGAATCTTTCATCCAGACACTTATATATCCTCTCATTCTTCAATATGTAAAACATATTTAAACTTTACAGAAACACACAGTCACTGGATGATGTCATCAGTGATGTCATTTGAGATGTCATCAGTGATGTCATCAGTGATGTCACTGACCATGTCATGAATGATGTAATATGTGACATCATCAGCAGTGGATTGCGGGTGCGCGATATATAGTTAGTGCAACTAACTATATATGGAATTTCATTGGTTTTATGTCAATAAAATGTCCAGCTAACTATATATGGTCTCTAACCTATGGTTTTTTCAGTGAATTTTCAAGGTTTTGTAAATGCTAATTCCTAACTATATATGGTCTATAACCTATGGTTTTTTTCAGTGAATTTCAATGGTTTTTTAATAGCAAATATCAAAACTTTTAAAATGTATTCTTCTTTAAATCGAAAAATATATTTTATATGTTTTTAATACATTTTTTTAATGTATTTTTTTTAATTATTTTTTTTGTTTCGCTCCCGGTACGCGAACCGGTGAGCTTCCCGTTAGCTCAATTTGGTGCCGCGACTCGGTCCGCGAACCGGTAAACGTTCCGTTTGCGCAACTACCGCATTAGAAAACAACATCGTGACGCGTCGCGTAAACGCAACGTATCGCGTTGTCGCGTAATGCGTCATATGACGCGATGCATTAGCGCACCCGGAAGCGCTCCGGTCCGCGAAGCGAGGCGCGAACCGCAGCTTCCCGGAAGCGATCCGGGGCGCGGCGCGGAGCGCGTAACGTAAGCATAACAGGTCATGTGACTTGTTAATAACACTTTTCATTGGTTCATTTCACTTTTGGTTTCCTAATGTTGTTAGGCTAGGTCATGTGACCTAAAAATAACACTTTTCATTGGTTTAGAACTATTTTTTTTTCCCAAATGCTGAAAACCCCTCCTTGTTTTTACCTCATTCTTACTTTCTACTTCCAGAGAGCAAGACCTATTTTTGACAATGGCTTCTGTAATAGCTGCAGCTGGTGCTTCTCAGCAACCACCACCACCACCACCAAAAGGACCACCTCCAACACTGGACTTTGGTAGAGAGGAAGATAATGAGGACGAAGAGGGGGAGGAGGAGGAAGAGCAAGTAAGGCAGTTCCTGCCAGAAACACCAAGGCAGAGCCATATTAAAGAGCACTACATATGGCAATTTTTTAAAATTCCACCTGGACAAAAGAAGGTCAATGCACCCCATGTGTCTTGTTTGATATGTAAAAATATACTTTCTCGTGGCAACCCCAACAGGAAATACAGCTTTGGGAATCATACAATGATTCGCCACATGGAGCGATGGCATCCTAATAATCTTTCCCAAGCACAAGTAAGGGATCTTGCTGCCAACCCCCCAAATGTCATCCCCAGCACCTCCAGTGGACAAAGCTCATTCGCCGGACCAGAAGGCCGAGAAATAATCCACAATATTCAAGCTCCTTTTGAACACTACAAAATAGTTTGTATATACTGTGGAGGAACTATTTGTTATGGAGAGAAGAGTATTACTTTGATTAACCGAGCTGGAGAAAATCATAAATGCAACAAGATGAGAAAACAATGAATCCTTTTTATTTTTTTTGCTCCTGTTGAGACATGTTCAAACCCTGCTTTTTTGTTATTTCCCCTAAAAAAACAGAAAAAAAACACAAAATAGTTTTCAAAAATCAAAAAAAATCAAAAAATTGTTCAGAAAATTAATTTAAAAAAAAATTTAAAAAAAAGAATAAACAAACAGTTCTTTTCAGAACTACCTTCCATTTATAACAAAATTGCTAACATTTGTATACCCTGTCTTTCTTTTTTCCTCATAGTACGCTCCTCGGACCGCTTCCCGGTGCGCGTACCGGGCGCTCCCCACGCAAAAAAAAAGAATTTTTTTTATTTTGTTTTGCCCCGCGGGGCCCTTTTAAAGCCTCCACATCATACCTAGGGGGTCAGGGAGGATCTACTATGCCCCCTTATGGTCATTTCACCCTTTGTTTTGGTCTCCTCTTGTCTCTCGATCCTACCGAGAGACAAGATGGCGGCCGCTCCGGACTGTTTAGAATGTTGACAGACACCGGAGACCCAATCAGCTTCGCTTCGCGAAGTTCCGTTACGCGCCAGGTACGCGAACCGGGGCGCTGCCCAGAGCGCGCTTACAGATATATATATTTTTTTGAACGTTAATTTCTCAAAATCCACTGGAACACATATATTGAGACCTAGCAAAGGCACATCGGGCTACCAGTCCCTACAATTTTGCCAAGTTTCATGCAAATCCATTCAGCCGTTCGGGCTAAAAGTGAGGCCAACCGCCCTATGGAAATTAACATGGGAAAAACGCGCTTTGGGACCCCCCTTTTTTTCTCGGCCCCCCCTTGACGAAACCACCCCAAATTTTCAGGGACTGCTCAGAAACAAAATGTTCCATTTTCCTGAAAATTTCAGCCAATTCCGTCCACAAACGCCAAAGTTATCAGACATAGAATTTTCAAAAATCCCATAGAGAAAAAATCCTAACTATATATACCTACTGGCGACCGCCAGTAGGTAATATATATATATATATATGATATATATGATGAACTCTGCATTGATATGTTGTCTATGTCTATGATATTATTCATTTTACATGTGACCATGTTCCACCAATGAGTGTATACTAAAACCACCACTAGTACTTTAAAAATTGCCTCCTCCCTTGCATGCGTCATGTGATCAAGGCCTCTGTGAAGGCCGAAACGTCATGCTGAGGTGTGCCGTCTCCCCGACGAAATAAAATACACTGCTCACCTGCACTTGGGTCTCCTCTCTTCTTCTGCGCTGCGGTATCCAGGATTGGGCTCCAGGCGAGAGCAAGCAGGGACTGTTTCATCTCTACAAACCGGCAGTGTGCTTCGCTGGTATTTGGATGACCCCTTCTCCTACAAGCGGCGGAGCAACAGGAAGCCAAGACCTCTGGTGATCCGGAAGTCGTTTGTTTCTCCCGTTAGGGAGTAATTGCTCCAGCCCCCGGCTACTGTGAACGCCGATCTGGTACACGGACCTGACAAGGAGCACGGAGAGCGTCCTGCTCTCTACGAGACAGCCGAAGTCGGGTTGCGGTGTTTCGAATCATGCACAGATTACGCCGGTAAGAGAAGTGTGTGCCTGACTGCTCGGCGGCTCGCATTTGCTGAATTCGTTGAGTAGTTGTGAGAACGCATTGAGCGTTATACAAGCGGGGAAGCGGCATGTCGGCTGACGCATTGAAAGCAAGGGAACGGGTAGCGCTAAATGCGTTTGATGACTCCCCGGCTGGGGGGTCCTCTGTACCATCTGCACAAAATGTACCAGCAAATGAACTTGGCAGCGTTCGTGACAAATTCAAAAAATTGGAAAAACTAATGAAGCGAGAACTCTCAAAATGGTGGGAGCACCGCTCCCTGAGTAGGTACTTGGAGGTCAATAGGATACCGCGGGGTCTGCGTGTAATGCTGGCCCCAAGTTATGAAGACCCAGACCCAGAAATGCTCAGGGAGTGGGCGGACTGCAATTTGGAGTCATCGCGCAGATTAGTCCAGATACTAGTGCGCTATGCGGAGAGTGACCGTCTCAAAACGCAGACTAAAATCGAGGAGTTAAATCAGGACATTGAATCATCCAGTGGGGATTGTATGAGTGAATGTACCAAATTAAGAAGTGATATGATGGCAAGGCTCCAAAAAGAAGAGGAGATAATCAGCAAAAGAAAGGCCTACAAATTTCAAAGAGACAAGGCTGACTATGCGGAAGGGCGCATTTTTACCTTTGCAAAAAAATATGATGCCATCAAAGCCTCAAGACGACTTAAAGCTGTGGCAACAGTAAACCGCCCTACCCAAGGACATGGATCAGGGGCAGCACAGCAGGATGATTCTTCAGAGTCCAATCTAAGTTCTTGTGTAAATAGTGATTAGGACTCCAATTTGTCACAAATTGAGGGGCAATTGGGGTTTATCAAACTTACACCAGCAGAGGAACTCGACTGCATAAGGAAGGATTGGCGCGAGACTCTACGCCCGAGAACCCAGTTGCACTCCGGAATAAAATCCGCAACGCCAAGCGCTACCAACGCCGAAAGGCCAAATCAAGAGGAAGAAAAAAATCAGCAGAAAAAGAAGAAAAAAAGTACGAAAAGATGGAACAGGAAGTGAGCCCTCAATCACGAGTAATAGACATTGCCCCCTCCATTATCAATCTGACTGACATGGTCTTATCAGAGACTGAACATCACATTTTGTCAAAAGGCCTTACATTTTGTCCTCCATACGACTTCAATTATGTGGACACTAGAATTGATTTATACAAATTTGTCCGCAAGATAAAGTTGCAGAAACATTTTATGGGTGGTAAAACACGTAGCACCCCAATGAGGACTGAATCAACCAATGAAGGGCTGCAAGTTCGTGATGCTCCTGGTCTGGAGGCTTTGGAATCCCTAAGAATGGAGCAATCAACATCCCAAGAAGCATCAGGATGTGAGCCAAATAGGGTAGGGGGGTTAACATCTTTTAAATCACGCTCCACCTATACTCCTGTGATGCTATACGATAACCTTGACATCTTTCATGATGCTGCTGTAAAGGACATCAAGTTGTTGCATTCAAAAGTGCTCAATTCTAAACGGAAGAAATACACACAGAATGATCAGTACCTGCGACTCATCCACAAGATCCAATCAAATGAGAATGTCATTGTCAGGCAATCTGATAAGGGAGGGAATATAGTTTTATGGCCGCGAAAACTATATTTGGAGGAAGCCCTCTCTCAGTTGAATGATTCAGACTGCTACAGACACAGTGATATCACCCTGATTAAGAAAGCCCAAGAAGATTTTTATTCTTTGTTGATGGGGTGGAGATCTTTTGGATTATTGAGCATGGATGAGCTCAAGTACCTAAAAAATAACAACCCGGTCATGCCTGTTCTATACCTAATCCCGAAGGTCCATAAGAACCCGGCAAAACCCCCTGGCAGACCAATAATAGCAGCTTGCGGGGGCTTACTTGAAAAGACAACTGTCTATGTGGACTCATTCTTACAGGAGTTCGTACAGAGCTTACCATCCTTTGTTCAGGACTCTAATGATTTTGTGAGGAAAATTGAAGATATCAAATGGGATTCGGATTCGTGGCTCATTACATTAGACGTCACGTCTTTATATACGAGTATCAACCATCAAGACGGACTGAGAGCCATAGAATTCTATTTAGGTTTGAGACCAATTATCATGGCTGACCATAACCGTATGTTACTATCTATGATTTCATTCTGTTTACACCATAATTTCTTTATGTTTAACAACAGATACTACCAGCAGGTCAGGGGTGTAGCCACGGGGGCCTGTTTCTCTCCCAGCTATGCCTGTCTCCACATGGGCTACTGGGAGAGACAGGTCCTCTTTGGCGAACACTCCGACATTGCTAGGCGGTCTATTACACGGTGGTATCGTTATATAGACGATGTGTTCCTAGTCTGGAAGGGCACTCGTCTAGAAGCTGAGCAATTTGTTGTTATGTTAAACTGTAATGATTACAACTTGAAGTTTACCTCGACTATCAGTAGAGACCAGGTACATTTTCTAGACATGACAGTTACACCAGGAGGAGAGAAACTTGAAACTAGGTTGTACCGAAAGCCAACGGCTGGAAATACAATACTCCATGCCAGCAGTCATCACCCTGCTCACCTTATACGCAGCATCCCGTATGGCGAGATGCTGCGTATCAGATGATTGAGCAGTACTGAAGCTCAATGCCATCTAGCTCAGCAAGCCAGTAGGTCTAGATTTTTGGCAAGAGGGTACAAGGCTGCAGTGGTTGATAAGGCCATAACCAAGGCAAATGCCCTGTCACGTAGTCAGGCCTTGCAACGCAAGGTCGCGGTTGCGCCTACTGCTTCCCAGGATCAAAAAGTGAGACTGATCTGGGCGTACAATAGGCAGCATGGGCCGCTTGGAAAAATCATCTCTAAACACTGGGGCTTAATTAAATGTGACCCCGTGATAGGTGACAAAATTCCAACTATGCCATCAATCACCTATAGGAGAGCATATTCTATGCAAAATGCCTTAGTGAAATCCAGCCCAGAGGTTTCGACACGTAAGAATTGGCTGGATAAGAGTAAAGGCTTCAGGAAGTGCTCTTCCTGTAAGGCATGCCAGCATGGGTTAAACAAAACCGAATATGCAGTACCATTCACCCCCAGTGCGCGCAAGATCAAAAAACAGCTGACTTGCAAGAGTGAATATGTGGTTTATGTGCTGGAGTGTCCGTGTGCCCTGCGGTATGTGGGTAGTACCAAGCTGCAGGTGCACAAGAGGATACTCCAGCACATAAGGGCCATAAACACCAACGACCCGGCATACCCGGTGGCCCGCCATTTTAGGGAGCACCACAACAATGATAGCACCCTTCTACGTTACTATGCTGTAGATTGTGTGGGCCCTTTAAGAAGAGGAGGTGATAGGGATGGTGCCCTTAGAAAATTGGAGACCAGGTACATACTGGAAATGGACAGTCGAGCCCCAGGGGGATTAAATTCCACAGAAGATTTTTACACTTGTCTCTGAATTATCTACAGAAGTGTAACTTGAGGCTCTATCCTATCCAGTAATAATTCATCTACCCAGGATTTCTGTCTAGGTATTCGACTGGCAGTGGATATTTGATAATTTCTATCCACTGACCAGTACATGTCTAGATCTGCGGAAGGTTTCAGAGTGCAGTGCAGCCTAGGCTTAGGCTGCATGATGCATCAAATGCTAAGTACAACATCGTTAATGATAAAGCATGTTTGCATAAAAAATAAGAAGATCTTTAGATAAGAAAACTTTATAAAAACCTAAAAATATGTGCACATAAACTTTTTTCTTCACTTCTCACTCTTATGCTTATTACTGGAATGGTGTTGTTCAATTCATGGTCACTTGCTTCAGTATGGAGGTATGGGAGGTGAGGCTGCGATGTTCTCCAAACCTAGCGGTTGGTTAGCATCTCCTCTCCTCCCAACCCTCTAGCAGTACATAGACACATGATTGGCTAGTGCGTTGAATATAGTCAGGATGTTGCGACCTCGGTGTATAGGCTTAAAATGCATTTATGCAGCTATGGTTCCAGATCACCTGAGGTCTCATCCTGTGTAAATAGTGTATGTCTGGTGTATATATATTTATTGAGAATATGCTTGTACATTCGTGTTTTTATACATATATTTATATATGAATAACTTATAGTCCTTATATTTTTTTACACCTGATTTTAACATGATATTACAAATCAAGTATATTTCTGATATTTATTACAATGACAATTGTTTACAAGACACTATTTGCACTTTATTGACGTGTTGCACATTGCCAATTTTGCACTGCATTTTTAATCTTTTAAATTTGGATTATCCAGTGAAATTTCTTTAAGTGTATTGCTAAAAACGACAATATGGCATTAGCACTTTATTTACTGTTGTTTGCACATTGCTACACAGGTTGGAATCAGGGATTATCCCGTGATGAACTCTGCATTGATATGTTGTCTATGTCTATGATATTATTAATTTTACATGTGACCATGTTCCACCAATGAGTGTATACTAAAACCACCACTAGTACTTTAAAAATTGCCTCCTCCCTTGCATGCGTCATGTGATCAAGGCCTCTGTGAAGGCCGAAACGTCATGCTGAGGTGTGCCATCTCCCCGACGAAATAAAATACACTGCTCACCTGCACTTGGGTCTCCTCTCCTCTTCTGCGCTGCGGTATCCAGGATTGGGCTCCAGGCGAGAGCAAGCAGGGACTGTTTCATATATATATATATATATTACCTACTGGCGATAGCCAGTAGGTATATATAGTTAGGATTTTTTCTCTATGGGATTTTTGAAAATTCTATGTCTAATAACTTTGGCGTTTGTGGACGGAATTGGCTGAAATTTTCAGGAAAATGGAACATTTTGTTTCTGAGCAGCCCCTGAAAATTTGGGGGGGTTTCGTCAAGGGGGGGCCGAGAAAAAGGGGGGGTCCCAAAACGTGTTTTTAACATTGAGTTTTCCATAGGGCGGTTGGCCTCACTTTTAGCCCGAACGGCTGAATGGATTTGCACGAAACTTGGCAAAATTGTAGGGACTGGTAGCCCGATGTGCCTTTTGTAGGTCTCAATATATGTGCTCCAGTGGATTTTGAGAAATTAACGTTCAAAAAAAGATATATATCTGTAACAGCGGACCGGGCAGCGCTCCGGTTCGCGGACTTTTCGCGTTACGGAGCTTTGTGAAGCGAAGCTGATTGGTTCTCCGGCGTCTGTAAACATTCCAAACAGTCCGTAGCGGCCGCCATCTTGTCTCTCGGTAGGATCGAGAGACAAGAGGAGGCCAAAGCGAAGGGGCAAATGACCATAAGGGGGCATAGTAGATCCTCCCTGACCCCCTAGGTTTGATGTGGAGGTTTTAAAAGGGCCCCGCGGGGCAAAAAAAAATAAAAATAATAATAATCGAACGGCTGAATGGATTTGCACGAAACTTGAGGAAATTGTAGGTACTGGTAGCCCGATGTGCCTTTGCTAGGTCTCAATATATGTGCTCCAGTGGATTTTGAGAAATTAACGTTCAAAAAAAGATATATATCTGTAACAGCGCTCCGGTTCGCGGACTTTTCGCGTTACGGAGCTTTGTGAAGCGAAGCTGATTGGTTCTCCGGCGTCTGTAAACATTCCAAACAGTCCGTAGCGGCCGCCATCTTGTCTCTCGGTAGGATCGAGAGACAAGAGGAGGTCAAAGCGAAGGGGCAAATGACCATAAGGGGGCATAGTAGATCCTCCCTGACCCCCTAGGTTTGATGTGGAGGCTTTAAAAGGGCCTCGCAGGGCAAAAAAAAAAATATCGTTTTTTTAGTTCTTTTGTGTGGGGAGCGCCCGGTTCGCGAACCGGGAAGCGTTCTGGGGAGCGTACTTTCTTGAAAATTAGTGAAAAAAGTTAGAGTAAAATAATAATTGTGAGTGATCAGATGTAGGGTAGCTCTGAGAAGAGCTTTTGGGTTTATGGTACATTTAGGTACTTATAAGTAGGTACCAATGCACAGTCTTAAATTCAGAATGAAAATTCTGTTGCCCTCATCTGAGAAGTGAACTCCATCTCCTCTGTAGATATCTTGCATGTAGTAACGCAAGTTATTGTTGTACAAGGAGCCCATTCCATGGTCTCTCATGTAAGCTGAAACAGATTTGTTTACATGCTTCCTAGACTTCTCAATTTGTGGACAAAATTGGTTCGACCACCTCCATTTCTGTCTTTGGCATATATTTGAATATACCAAGGCAGTCTGAGGAAAAAGTGCCATCAATTGCTCAAAGGTGTCCTTTAAAAGCATTTCCAGACCTACCCCAGTCAAAGTGCCCAAGTCATTACCTCCACAGTGCACAATTAACAGGTCAGGTTTTGGCAAATGCATAAAGGTTTTCACCAATGGTATCAATTGGTGACATTTTAATCCTCTGTGGCCAAACCACTTAATTTCCACATCTTGTAAATTGAGGTTAGGTAAATTCCTGTTTTCAGCGTACCTCTGAGCCCAATAGATGTAACTATGTCCAACAATCCAGACAGAAAACATGGCGAGAGAAGGTTCTGCTGCAGTCAGATGAAGTGTGGCAATGAAATGGCAGTTGAAAAAATAAGAGTTTAAAATGAAAAAAACTGTGGAGTTTCTGTGTTAATGAAGCAGTAACAGTGATTGGTGGATTTTGATTGCTGAAAACAGAAAGTTAGGGTGCATGGATGAGTTCGTTGAAAGATGTATTTTGAGTGGCGAAGAAAAAATCATTAAATGGAAGAATGCACTGGATATGCAGGTGCACTGAGAGTTCAGAGTTCAATTGCAACATTGTTGTGTGAACTTGCAAACACCAGAGGTCTTGCAAGAGGTGGTTGCTATGCAAAAAAGGAGAGAGGGCAGAGGGGGGAAGGGTTTTCATTTGAAAAAAAGTGAGGGAAGAGTTTTGATTGGGTGACATGAGAGATATGTGTGAAGAATTACAGCATTTCTGTGCTTTTGATAGCTGCAGACTCTGGAGTGCATACCTTTTGCTCTGCTGAAGACAAATTGGTGTGTTTCTGAGACTGTTTTGAAACTCAAAGTATTTGCTAAGGTGAGAAAAGATTTCTTTAATTTAGATAGAAAATAGTGTGCTTTAAGGAGAAAATTATGAAGAAAGTTGTGTTTTTCAAATGTTGCTTTGTCTCAAGTGTTTTACAAATAGATTTTGTTTCTTTGAGAAATTGTAATTGGAGAAAATGTGAAGTATTAGTACTGACAGGGTTTTTATGTGCATAGGATCTGTGGAGTGTTTTCAAATTATGATTTGTAAATCGTTTTTGAGGAAAAGGAATGGTTTTAATACTTATGACAAGGACATAATGGTGTATGCTTCTTTATAAGGCAATTGAGTGTCTCTGATGTTATTTTTCCCATTTTAATGTAAGACGTTTCCCTGTGGAGCAAATTGTTTGTAAATATGCTCCCACCTGTGCATGGCAAATTTAGATTTTGAATGTTTGCGTTACATAGCCATGTTAAAAGTGACCAAAAAAAGTTGCAAAGGCTTTAAAAAAACATTTTCATGTGTCTTGAGGACATTTTAAGTCATTTCCCCGTGGGCAGTGTTTTCAAATTATGAGTTGAAAATCGTTTTTGAGGTAAAGGAATGTTTTCAAAATTTATGTGCGCCATATGCCCCCAAATTTCTTTTTCAGGGGTGCAGCAGGGTGTTCTTGAGACACCCCTGCACCCTCGAAAAAATTCGTAATTTGCGATGAGCTAATTGCTAATCGCAAATTGCACGTTCATTCCTATGGGCCTCCTGCTCCATGGAAATGAATGGGTAATTTGTAATTAGCAAATAGCTCATCGCAAACTAGAAATGGTAAAGAATCGCTATTTATTCCTTAAAGTTCGCTATTTAGGAAATGTAAAAAACTTTGATGATACATATGGCGGTTCATCTCTAACAAGATAACAAGCTTAGGGATAGATTTATGATGACTGGCGTATCATCAGGGATTTGCCAGTCATCCAATCGCGGGCCTTGGAGGGAGTTACGGTGGGGCAGGGAGGCGGGGAGGGGGAGGGGCAGGGTGGAGGGACCTAAAAACTGGCATAAGGATAATTGCAGGTAAGTACACAATTTAATTATTCAAACGAAATTCGTAGCGCGCACAGCATCCCATTTTGCGATGCAGTGTGCGCTACGAAATTCGTTTGAATAATTAAATTGTGTACTTACCTGCAATTATCCATATGCCAGTTTTTAGGTCCCTCCACCCTGCCCCTCCCCCTTCCCGCCTCCCTGCCCCACCGTAACTTCCTCCACGGCCCGCGGCTGCAGTCATCCTGTGCCGCTGTTCCGCCACCCATGGTGTGCTGCATTTACAATGCGGCGCATCATGGGGTAAAAACAGCATAGATGCGTGACGCATCTGTGCCGTAAAGGTGGCGCATTTCTGGAGTTGTATCGCAAGTGTGATGAAGCTCCAGCAAGGCTCAGGGGTGCCCCTGTCGCAGGGTTTCTGTTCTCACACAGAACTGTGCACAGAGAATTAGAACCTCGGCGAATTAGGGTGCCCCAAAACTCACCTTAGTACCGAAAAACTCCTTAGCAAGCTAGCTACAGTGTCACATTGGATATAACAAACTCTCAATGTTTAGACAATCCAGAATATGAACTTACAGTACCTCAGGATACGTGGAACTCATGAACACTCGGTCGTTATATATTCATTACAAACCAGAACATGGAGTTAAGAAGAACACATGTGTATTTGAAATGTTTATTTACTAATGCCGTCTTCTCAGGCGTAGTATCTTAGATAATACAAGTACACATCTTCGTCGCCATTGTAATAATGTGAGAACGTACGTCTTTAAATGTTTTTTAGTTATCTTTATTCCGGAGCGCCGGGGCTAAGCTGTTGCTCAACGGTCGGCGCCAAGCAAACAATATGGCCCCCTTCCGCTTTCTGTTTCCCCAAATCCTGTTCCTGTGCAGGAACACTAGAACGCTACCACAATTATCAGTAGCAAAATTAACAGCATAGTTACTAGTACATAAAAAGCGAATGGTGACAGTATGTTAACATGCTGTAAATGAATAAGAGTTAGCAACACTTATATCTCACCCTGCCTAATACACATATTATATTATTTGCTAAGAAGGTCTCTTTGGGTTAGTTTAGGGCGTGCCTATACTTTAGTGTCCTAGATTTGAAGGTATCACATCAGCATACACCAGCTCTCTCTTCATGTGAACCGCATCAAGTGTTGTGTATGTGTGTGTTCGGTAGAGCAATAGAAAACCCGCCTCATGCCCAGAATTGGCAGAAGCTGCACTTATGTTATGACTATGAAGTCGTGGGGATCAGACCTCATAACAATTCTGTATCGTGTTGTTCTTGAAACTTCAGCACTCGCTGTACAGATATAGTTTAAGAAGCAAAGCAGATAGTAGAGCAATAACATATTATTGTCATGTAAACCATGATGAACTACTAGGTTGAAAGCTAAAGCAACAACTAAGTGTCGTGTGCAGAAGTTGCAAAAAAGGATAAATGGCGTTTAAACCGGTAATGAGCCCATGTTAACTTAACACGGTGTAAAGATATCCAGGATCTACATGATACCCCTCCATGATCCGGAAACGAACAAAATAAGGTAATAGAAGTGCCATCTCATGAGAGCAGATTGCAACTTTATATGTGCACGGTCCGCAAGGTAAAACATTAAAAACTAGCAAAATTTAATGCTAAGAAAAAATAAAACAGTCAACTAGTTTATCGAGGCTTAAGCCAATAGGCAAGCTAAATAATAAAAACTTGACAAATAAGTCAATGAATTGTCAATGAAATGCTAGTACTCAGCATATCAAACATGAAAAAGGTCTATGACATAATTGTGTATGCAAAATAAGCTGCAACAGCCTCCAATAGGAAGTCACCGTCTTCATCCGAAAAGAGTTCAGCCATCCAATTTAAAAGTGGAAAAGAACATACGTGCTCTCCCAGCACCGGATCCTCTATCACCATCAGAGGACAGCTCGGTGGGTTTTCAAGAAAGCTCTGTTCCAAGAAAGACTGTGTTGCCGCCAGTAAATTCCAGGGACCAATTAGTCCATGCATCAATGCCACAGCCATAATCCTTTCGCCAGGACAAACCAACTCGTGAGTAATGATAGGACTCATCAGCTGATTAAAGTCGACGTCAGGAGAAACCGGTCCGCAGAGACACAAATCAATGGCCCAATCGAAATCACAGGTCAGGCAGTGAAATACAGGCTGGACACAGGTGAAGTAGGAGAATCGAAAAGATAATCCATATGCCGTGCTTAATATCGCCAACGGCATTGTGCCATAATATTCAAGCATGCGATTGCGGAACAGCGTCAGCAGCTGCAGGGCGGGAGCTTGCACAGGAGGGACATCCATATTTAAAAATGTAAAAAAGCACAAGAGCGTCCGCTGCTAATGCAAGTAAAAATGGGAATCCACCAAGCACAGTGGAAAAAATAGAATGAAAGAAAGCAGGGATGACTCCAAAGATTTTCTCAAATGAAGTCACGAGACCACTGGTAACAACTTTAAAAAAGTGCGCCAGGCCCTTTGTGGAGGACGCGTTAAAGATAGTCCGAACCATCTTGCTGAAATGGAAAGGCGAATCAGTATTTAAAAGGGTCTGCACCTCTGTACGGGTGTTCGCTATGTGAAGCACGAAAGTTTCACGGGCCGAACTCAAGGCCACCTCTCTCTGAGACAAAAGAGCCCTTATTCTTGCCATGCCGTTGAAATCTGCTCCCAAGGTTGGTATTTGTGGCCAGATTGAAAACTCCCTATGTTCATGTGTGGGAGGAAATAGAACATTTCTGCAGCAAATAACCCGTTTACTTACTGTTACGATAAAAGGAATACTTTTAATTAACCCAGAACAATCTTCATTATTGAGCATCAAATAACTACCATTTTCCAACAACTGAACGTGGGGATGATAGCAGGAACTGGCGTGCCTTGCAACACGCAAGCCATATTTGGTCGGTCTTTGTTGCATGAACCGTGTAACTGTATGTGCCTACACATTAGTGAATGATCTGGCGTCTCAGTGCATTCCTCTCCATTCAGATAAACTTCTTGATCATCTTTGAAACATCTGTATGTGTATGGAAGCGACCAGACCTCATGAAGAAAACCACTACCTAAAGGTTCATAACGACCTATTGGTATATATTTCATACAATTTGAAAACTTATATAAAGCAAAAGGCAGCGTTATTAAACCGTGGATAAGGCACGTTGCCAAAGCAGCCAACCTTTTGGATTTGTACTGGAAATGTTAAAGGAAGAATTACGGAGTAGGGCCTGTAAATCACTAATGGACAACCGAGTAAAATTACTCCAACCATCATATTCCTCTAACTCCGGGATAGTAGGGGTGTTTAATTTTTTAGAAGTAGCCAATCCGAAGCATTTGGTCTGGGAAATTGTTTCATTCACAAACAACATATGATTTGGGATGAGACATGCACGGTGCAAAGCCTCAGTGCCTTGTACCTGCCAGGTTCGTGAACCCCAAACTGATGTAGATCCTGGATATCTTTACACTGTGTTAAGTTAGCATGGGCTCATTACTGGTTTAAACGCCATTTTTCCTTTTTTGCAACTTCTGCACACGACACTTAGTTGTTGCTTTAGCTTTCAGCCTACCTGCGTCAAGATCTATGCCTGCTTCAAGCAGGCGCAGGGTTTTGATGCAGCTTTGTCCTATCTGATTGTAAATGCGGCACACCGTGGGTGGCAGAGCAGCGGTGCACGTTAACTGGTGCATCCCTGGGGATGTGCTAGTTAATATAAATCTGCCCCTTTACATTTAATTATGTGCAGGGGACACAGAGTCGGTGAGGTTTATCCAAGGTTAAGAAGAGATGAGTCCTGTTCAGTGAAAAATTGGAGATAGGCTTCACCTCCTCACAGCCGCGGGCCGTGGAGGGAGTTACGGTGGGGCAGGGAGGCGGGGAGGGGCAGGGTGGAGGGACCTAAAAACTGGCATATGGATAATTGCAGGTAAGTACACAATTTAATTATTTAAACGAAATTCGTAGCGCGCACAGCATCGCATTTTGCGATGCAGTGCGCGCTACGAAATTCGTTTGAATAATTAAATTGTGTACTTACCTGCAATTATTCATATGCCAGTTTTTAGGTCCCTCCACCCTGCCCCTCCCCCTTCCCGCCTCCCTGCTCCACCGTAACTCCCTCCACGGCCCGCGGCTGCCTCCTCAGCATCGTTGGACATGCAGCAATCAGTTGATTTCGACCTCATCATTGAACTCGTAATTGAAACATCAGTGGATGTTGATCCCTTGGATGATTTCAATCCTGAGGATGAAGAACAACATGATGAGGATGCAGATTTGTCAGAATTGTATGACATAGGATGGGAAGCTGACGTGCTTGAGCCTATGGAACTATAAACATTTATTTTATAAATTTATAATAAATAAAAAGTAAAAATGTAAACCGTTTAATTTAAAAATAAAGACACCTTCAAAAACAGGTTATGTGTAGTGTCTTCAATAAAATATTAAAATATGGTCATAAAATTAGATCAGATTCATATATAAAACAGCAAAGGTAAAATAGCTGCAAAATGTTACTCTTGTTAAACAATTTTACTATTATAATCTCTGAGATTTGTCTCTTACTCTGCAACATCTCATTGTTGTTATCTTTCTTTAAAGATAAAGACAACATCAACATGAGCGACAATCAGCAATCAGTTGATTTCGACCTCATCATTGAACTCGTAATTGAAACATCAGTGGATGTTGATCCCTTGGATGATTTCAATCCTGAGGATGAAGAACAACATGATGAGGATGCAGATTTGTCAGAATTGTATGACATAGGATGGGAAGCTGACGTGCTTGAGCCTATGGAACTATAAACATTTATTTTATAAATTTATAATAAATAAAAAGTAAAAATGTAAACCGTTTAATTTAAAAATAAAGACACCTTCAAAAACAGGTTATGTGTAGTGTCTTCAATAAAATATTAAAATATGGTCATAAAATTAGATCAGATTCATATATAAAACAGCAAAGGTAAAATGAATATAAATTCCATTTCTTTTCTGCTATTTCTGTATTCTAAATTTGCCATGTACAAAAAAATCTTCTATGTAAAAATGTTAAGTAGTGTGTTAAGTTTTTGATGACTGTTATTAATTTACTGTTGGGTAATAGTGGTTAATAACATTTTTTATTATATTTTACCACAGATTCAACTGCAGATCATTTCAAGATTTCAGCATGCCAACCAAAGAAAGAGTGAGAAAGGCTGCAAAACGTCAAAGACAGCAGGTGAATGAAAAAAAACAGCAGTCCTCTAACAAAAAGATTTGTCAAGTCACCAAGAAAGCACCGGGTAAGAGTACAAAAACATTCATAAGAAATATCTGTAGTAAAAAAAATATTACTACAGAAAATGTTTCAGTCCAGAAAAGGAGAAGCAATTCAAACGGTAAGGAAAGGCCAATGAAAAATGTTACTGCTAGAGTAAGAGATAACTCTATGCATGAAAGTAGAAGGAAACAACAGTTTAGGGACATTCGTAAACGAATGTTCCGCAACAGGATAATTGGCAATTTGTTAAAAAATATTAAGAAAGGTCAACAGAAAGTGGTTTTTTATAAGAGAAAAAAAATAGTTGAGAAAGTTATTGATCAGGCATTTGAAATTAAACGTAAGTTATTTATTTTGACAATCAATAGAATTAGGAAGCTAAACAAGGCAATTTATGATTTCAAAAGAAATAGTAGATGGAAGAGAATAGTTAATCGTAGTAATTTTTGTGAAGTTTTTTCTGGAGAATGGATGCATAGTTCAAGCTCTGAGGCATTTTTAATGAGGAGAGTTATTTCCAGGATAATGATTTGGTGCATGCAGTTGACACCAGTGGTCGAGCTTATGAAGGGAAAGATGGTTGTCCAGTTGAAAAAGAAAAACTTGTGACAACAGAGATAGAAGAGGTGTTAGGTAATGAGGTTTTAGGGAGACGTCCTAAGGGTCCTGTGTACACCTGGAAGTGTAGTAGTATTTGCAGTGTACGACAGGATTCCATCAATTTGCTTTGTGATTTTATACGGTCATTTAATAAGAAAAGTTTGAAGCAGAAAATGAAGTTGTTGCAAGAATTAGATCCTTGCAGAGTGAGAGAAGTGATAGGTTTGCATGGTCATTCACTGGCTTGTCTTTCCAGGAGAGTATGCCAGAGTGTTTTTCATCATTTCAGGATGCTAGCAGTGCATCATAATAAAGTGAGGAAATTAGTTAGAATGTTGTATTATGCTAAGAGTCCAGCAATTATGCTTAAACAATTATGCGCTGCTCTTTTGCATGGTTCTGAAATAGATGTGAAGAATATATGTGAAGAAATTGAGTTTTGATACTTTGGAAGTAAAGAGGAGAATGTTGAAATTGACCAAGAAGAAGAGAGTAATGTGGAAGATAGTGTACAGGTTTCCAGTACAGATAATTTCCAGAGGGAAATTGCGACGTTTGAGGTGAAATCAAGTGAGAGGCCAAATTTCACTTGTGTGTGTTGTCGACGCACTTATTATAAGAATCAGACTAAGTTAGTGGATTTATATGGAAAAAGTGAAAGGGAAAATAATAGTGAATGGAAGGATTTTACAACATACTTGATGGTAGAAAATTGTTTTGATTTGGGATTGGATCAACGTGTGTGTACTTATTGTTGTAACAAATTAAATCAAAACCAGATGCCTGCTAGAGCAGTTCATAATAATCTGGAATTGGTTGAGATTCCTTCTGAATTGAAGGATTTAAATACTTATGAATCTATTTTGATTCAAAGTATCCATCCCTTTCAGGCTATTGTAAGAATGGAGCCAAAGACAGGGAAATTGCCTCCATCAGATTTACAGAGAGGATTAAAGGGAAGAGTTGTTTATTTGCCTCTAGATTTGAAGAAAAACATTAACACAATTGGAGTAGAAAAAGTGGAAGAGGAACCTCTTGTTATCTTAGTTAATGGGGTTCCGACAAAGAATAAGAAAATATGGCAAGATTTAGTAGATGTTAGGAAAGTCAAAAGGGCAACATTGTATTTGAAAAAATATAACAAATACTATAAAAATGTATATGTTGCAGAAGAGGAAGTAAGTGAGGAAGAGGATAGCGATTTGTGTGCTGGTCAAATTGAGAAAGTAGAACCCTGTACTAGTGAAGAAATATATGAACATTATAGTGTTCATCCTTTGCATTCCAAGGAAGTCATGGGGAATGCTATTGAGTTGTTTCAAATGAAACAAGCGAAAGGGAGTCCCATTAGTGTTTGGGAGGAAAGTTTGGAAGCTCGGTGTTTCCCACAGCTTTTTCCAACAGGTCAGGGAGGAAGATATGATGAGCGACCTCATCAAATTCCTGCTTCTGAATACCGGACTTTGCGATTGTATGCAGGAGATCCTAGGTTTCGACAATGCATTCCTTATTTGTTTCATCTCCTGTTTGAAAGCGATCTGTCTGGACTGTCATATGCAGTGAACCACATCTTGAAAAGTGGTATACACATGCAAAACATCTCGGCAAGTGACTTTATGGATAAAGTCAATGTCCAAGACAGTATTTTGGATTCTCACCTGATTAATCTCATGGCGTGTCAGCGTGGTACTAATAAGTACTGGTACCGTCGTCATGGTGATTTAAAATGTATGCTGAGGAACTTAGGAACTCCCACATGGTTCCTCACTCTGAGCTGTGCTGAGTATGGCTGGGAAGACTTACTTGAATTTCTACGAGAGGCAAATGCTAACGTAGAAAACATCGAATTCAAGACACCCGGAGAACTGTGCTCTTTGGATCCAGTCAATGTATGTAGGTACTTCAATCATAGATTTGAAGGTATGATGTCTTTCATCATGAATAAGAAGAATCCACCTCTTGGAGAGGTGTTGGATTTCTTCTGGAGGAAGGAGTACCAAGCAAGAGGTGCTCCTCATATACATATGTTGCTGTGGATCAAGGATGCACCTAAATTTGGAACGGATGCAGAAGACTCAGTGATGAGTTTCATAGAACAGTATTCTACGTGTGCTGTTCCAAACGCAAAGGAGAAAAAAAGCCTAAGAGAAAAAGTTCTACGTTTCCAAAGCCATCGATGTGGAAAGTACTGTCGTCGTAAATTCCGGAACAAAGACAAGTTCTACACCAAATGTCGTTTTGGCTTTCCACGACCGGTGATTTCTAAAGGAAGAGTGAACAGTTTGATGTCTTCGCTGCGACATAATGTGATGAAGAAATCACCTAAAAACACATACAATTTGAAGAGGAACGAAGAGTCTAAGTACATCAACGACTACAACCCGGTGATTTTGTCCATGTGGAATGCTAACATGGATATACAGTTTGTGGCTGATAACTGTATGATTGTGGCTCGGTATGTGACATCTTACATCACCAAAAAAGAGAAGACAGAATTGAAGGATATGTGGGAGGACATTTCCCATGAAAAGAGCCTCAGCAAGAAGTTGTACAGTTTCAGTCTGAAGATGTTGTCGCATCGAGAAATCGGAGCTTACGAATGTTCTGACCGGTTGTCTTCAGCAAGTCTCTATGCCAAGTCCAGGAGTATCGTTTGGGCGAGTGTTGGTCTTGCTGCAACGCGTAATCGAGTTCTCAAACCTGTGCGGGAAATTGAGTATTTGGCGGAAAAGGAGCCAAACAGTACCGACATTTTGAAGACCAACATGTTGGATACATATTATCCAAATCGAAGCAGTCACCTCGAGAATGTTTGTCTGTATGAGGTTCTGCAAAATTACATATTCAAGAGGAACATCAAAGAAGATACTGAGAAAGGAGTGTATGCTGTAATAGGAAGTGAGGGATGTCTGGTCAAGCAAAGAAAATGCCACTTGATAAACCATCGAAAATTGAGTGGCGAATCTCCTGAAAAAAAGGAGTTTTTCTATTTAGCACTTTTGCAACTTTTTAAGCCTTGGCGTGCAGAAGAGGAACTGCTTGGAGATTTCCTTTGTTACGAAGACTCTTTCAATGCTGCCAAGGAGACCATAGAATGTCCTGCTTTTCCCAAATATGTAGAAATGTTGAATGTGGAAATTGAGCAGGAAGCAACGATTGCAGCCGAGATTGCCAGAGACAGTTCTCAGGACAGTCAGAGTTCTGCTTCATTGAGTCAGGATCCACTAGGAGGACCTGTTATCGAAAATGAAGCTGCCACTGCTATGAATGAAGTGGAAAGAGCCATGGCACATGCTCAGGAGGATGCGGTTAACTTATAAGAGTTAGAAAGACAACTCAACGTTGAGCAGAGGAAAATATATGACGAACTTACCATGCAAATTGATCATGGATTAAGTCATGACAAGAAAGAGTGCTCATGTACGTCGTTGAAGCCTGTCCGACTGTACGTGAGTGGAGAAGCGGGAACTGGAAAAAGTTTCCTTATTAAAGCAATTTCATGTTATTTGCAGGAAATGACAGAGTCATCGCTGTCTTGTGTTGTCACCGCTCCAACTGGACTGGCAGCACATAACATTAAAGGGATTACTTTACATCGTTTACTGATGCTGCCAGTGGAGCATGACAACAAATTAGAATATCACAAGCTATCTGGAGATGCTTGTTTTGAAGTTTCAAGAGTCTTGAGGAAAATGAAACTTCTTATCATTGACAAAGTAAGCATGGTTTCCAATATCATGCTTGCCTTTGTGCATTTGAGAATGCAAGAAGTTCTCAAAACAGAGTATGATGTGTTATTTGGTGGCAAACACATCATTGTTTTCGGAGATCTTCTGCAGCTGACACCAGTGAAAGGGCAACCTGTGTTCAAAATGCCCACGCATGAAGATACCAGGAAGTGCTTAGGGAGCATTGGCAACGTCAATATATGGTTAAACTTCAATTATGCTGAACTGCATGAAAATATGCGTCAGGCAAAGGATGAAGTTTACAAGACTATTCTACAAGATGTTAGAATTGGAAAAGTGACCGAGCATGGGAAAGAAGCTTTACATGCACGATTACTGACAAATTTATATCCAGACCAAGATGTTGTGCCTGAGAATATTTTTCAGAAAATTACTGAGAAAAAATCTGGAATATGTTTGATGCCAACTCTTGCAGAATGTGCCAAATTCAACAACAAAATGTTGCATTTAGAAAAGCAAGAGATTGTGAAACTGGAAGCTATTGACAGAGTAGAGCATATGGGATCAACAATTATTTTGTCTGAGAATCTGAAAACAAAATTGGATTCATTAGAGAAGAGTATATCTAAAACTGCAGGTTTTGAAAAGACTCTGAATGTGTGCTTGAACTGCCGTATAATTTTAAGAAGGAATTTACATGTTGAAAGAGGTCTGGTAAATGGATCAATGGGTAATGTTGTTGATTTTGTGAAATACAGAAATAGAGATGGAATTGAATTTTTAAAAATCAAATTTGATGGCATTGAGGAAGTACAGCTAATTGGTCGTTGTTCTGCTAGATTTTTGCTTGTAAAAGACTTATATGTTCGTCGTAAGCAGTTTCCTGTTTGCTTGGCATATGCAGTGACAATCCATAAATCGCAAGGATTAAGTGTAGACTGTGCATTGGTGAATATTGGCAGTTCTGTGTTCAAGGAGGGTATGGCATATGTGGCATTGTCACGAGTTAGAACTTTATCGGGATTGTACTTGATTGAGTGTGATGTCACAAACATTTGTGCGGATCTAGATTGTGTTAAGGAATACAATAGGTTAAGAAGAGAGTATGCGCCACATTTGCCTCAGTGTCCTTTGTTTGAGAAACGTGTGGTAGGCCGGAAACGAAGAAATGTGACCAATACTGGGGAGGTTGTAGCAAAAAGACGAAAAGTCGATGAACCTGAAATTATAAGCAGAAACAAAAAGGATTCTGTTGAAGATGTTGTTGGTTTTCAATTTGAAAACAGTTCTGGTGTCAACTGCTATGCTAATGTAGTGGTTAATGTTTTGTTTTCTCTAGAAAATGTAAAAGAAGAGATTGTGGTCAATTCTGATCAAAGATTTTGCAGTTTGTTAAATGCTGTGTTAGAGAAATGTAGCACTGATAGAACAAACATAGAAAGTGTGTCTGAAATTCGAAATCTGTTAGACAGATGTTCAGGCCAAACACAATTCTCTCAAAATAGTCAGCAAGATTGTCAGGAGTTTTTAATGTATATGCTTGATGTATTGCATGATGAAGGTGTAGATGTAGATCACCTGTTTGGGCTTTCTTATCAATGGCAGCATGACTGTGAGAACTGTAGGGTATCAAGTACTACTAGTGTAGACTCAGAAAGATTTATATATTTAACTTTGCCAGACAGTAAATCAGTCTCTTTTAATAAGCTAGTAAAAGCAGCTGATCACAACATGGAGTGTAGCCAATGTAAATCTGAAATGATGTCCACATTATTTATACGAACATATGGCCAGTATGTCATTTTAATGTTCCAACGATGTAGGCCTGATGGAACAAAATTGACAACTTTAATTAAAAATTTTGTGGCTTCACAGTTGTCAATATCAGGAAGGACTTTTGTAACTGTAGCAATTATATATCATGATGGTCCTTCAATAACATCAGGACATTACACAGCTTATTTAAAGTGTAGAAATGGCTGGTCATTCTGCAATGATTCTGTTTTAATTTTCCAAAAAAAATTGCCGTATGACCTTAAAAACTCTTACCTGGTGTTTTTAAAACCAAAATTTTAGGGAAAGAATCTCGGGATGTGCTCTGAGGAATTTCAAGAAGTTCTAATGGCTCCTACACGATTTGGCCTTGAGGATAAGTGTAGTACAGAGACATAACTTCTTACCATAACACTGGACGTCATGGAGAAATACGTGCACTTTGAATGAGTTCAGAAAAACTGTTTCTTTTTATAAGCTAATTGAAGCAGCCAATCAAAACATGGAGTAGAGGGAATGTAAGTCTGCAATGCTGTCTACTGTTTTACATTGCTTTGTGATTAAAAGTGATGTAGAGAATTAAATAATTGTACTAGTCATAAAGGTAGTGTAAGTCTGCTTCATAGTAAGCAGTATCAGTGTGATAGGAAATGTAGAACATGATTGAGCAAGAAGGGGAAGATATTACTAGTCCAGGATTGTGAAAATGATCTTCAACATTTTAATTGTGAAAGTTGCGGAAATACAACATGACGGGATTCGCTTAAAAGAATTCTAAGAGTTATAAATGGCTCAGACACGATTTGGCCTTGTGGAAACGTGTGGTAGAGAGCGAGAAGTCATTTATTGTATGTAACATGTTTTTGAAAACGATGGAGGTTTTCTTTCAGAAAGTGGCGGGTTGAAAGTAATAACAGCACAACAGAGTGTAAGCTGTTCATAGGACATCCTTCGCCGTCATGGAAAGTAAGTTAACTTTAAGGAGTTCTGAATTCTGACTTGTTATGTTGTATGGGTTTTTTAAACACAATCATTTTGATTGTGTTTTTTTTTCCCCGCTGTTATATGATGAATACCTTCAAGTCACTGTTTTAGTGAAATTTGATACATTCTGAGAACAGCAAAAATAAACCATTTAACATGTATCGGAGGAAGTTAACATTTCCAAGGGGGTACCACAGGGCTCATGTTTGAGCCCAACGCTATTTAACACCTATGTGGCCCCCTTGGCAGATGTTACTAGAGCTTTTGGCTTCTGTCCAGTGTCCTACGCAGACGACACGCAGCTGCTTTTCCCTTTTAAAACTCTTACCCCGGAAATTTTACAATCCTTTTCCGATGGGATGAAGGCAGTTGCAAGGTGGATGTCTTCCAACTTTTTACAATGCAATGTTGGAAAGACAGAGGTGATGCTCTTTGGTGAAGCCAGGATTCAATGGTCCCCTGAATGGTGGCCCTCTGATTTGGGGCCGGTCCCTGTGCCAAAAACAATAGTCAAGAACTTGGGCGTCAGACTGGAACCAGAGCTAACCATGAAGCAAAACGTTAACATCACTGTAGGTTCTTGCTTTCATGTGATTGGCCTTCTTCGTAAAATCTTCCCTTTCCTCCCTGACTCCCATAGGAAAACCCTTGTTCAGGCTCTGATCATCAGCCGGCTCGACTATTGTAACGGGCTCCTGGCAGGTGCAAGTGAGGAGGTTTTGGACCGTTTGCAGGTGGTGCAAAATACGGCAGCGAGGCTGGTGCTAAATGCACCCCCTAGATCTCCCTCCAGACCGTTACTTTATAAGCTCCACTGGTTGCCAATACGTCAACGAGTGAAGTTTAAGACTTGTTGTACCATCCACAGGGGCCTCAACCAATTGGGACCTGAGTACCTGGCGAACAAATTTATTCCTTATGTTCCCATCCGTGCCCTTAGATCCAGCGACCAACTGCTACTAAATGTTCCAAAAATCACTAAAACCAGGTTGGGTGGTAGAGCCTTATCTGTCGTGGGTCCCAAATTGTGGAACTCGCTTCCGTTGTCATTAAGGCAATGTAATGACCACCGTCAATTCAGAAAACATTTAAAAACGTTTCTGTTTGGTTCATTTTAATGTTTTCCTGCTCACAGCATTTTAACTATCTGCTCCTTTTTTCAGTTTTGTACCGGCAGTTACAGCGCGGAGATACTCCCTTGGGAGTTTATTCATAGCGCTATATAAGCCCATAAATAAATAAATAAATAAATAAATAAATAAATATAATTAATTCTGTTCTGTTTGCATTTATGATGTACATGTAGAACTGTGTAGGAGGCATGGAGAAGGTGAGGCTTCTGTAAGTGTCAAAGTTGTTGCATACAGTGCTCATATTCTACGTAGTCTTTTATATTTCATTACTTTCACTGTTTCTGACTGATCTAAAAAATTTTTTTTAAAAAGAACAGTAAGTATAAGGGAAGGAAACAGATAGTTATGTTAAAAGAAAGACAGCTATAGGGAGTAAACTAGGGATACTGTTACCCGCAATCCTCTGCTGATGATGTCACTGACCATGTCATGAATGATGTAATATGTGACATCATCAGCAGTGGATTACGGGTAATAGTATCTCTAGTTTACTCCCCTATAGCTGTCTTTCTTTTAACATAACTGTCTGTTTCCTTCCCTTATACTTACTGTTCTTTTTTTTAAAACATTTTTTTTGGTTCGCTCCCGGTTCACGTACCGGCGAGCGAACTGGGAAGCAAACTAAGAGAAATAGAGGTTGGCACAGTTCCAAATATTGTACCAATTTTTTAATAACGGGGAGGTAGTTCTGAAAAGAACTTTTTTTTTTATTGTTTTTGTTGTTTTATATTTTTTTTATTATTTTTCTGAACATTTTTTTACTTTTTTTGAATTTTTCTGAACGGTTTTATATTTTTTTGGGGTTTTTTCCGGGGGGGGGGGAACGAAAACGATTCATTGTAAAGGGCTCAACAGGAGCAACAAAAAAAAAAGAATTTATTATTTGGGGCGTTTCGTACAAACTTGCATATGATTGTCAATAGCTCTGTTGATCAGAGTGATGCTACTTTCTCTGTAGCAAATGAATCCACTGCAATGTACGCAGACTTGTTTTACTTCACCAAATCTCATTTGTATATTTGGCACCATCTCCCTGCCCTCTGGTCCCGTTACTTCCGGTACAACAGATCTTCTGGCCATAATAGGGAGATTATCTAGTTCGTTACGAAACTGTGCAGCACTGTAGTTGTTAGGATGCCACCTAGTCATATGGCGATGCATTGTGTAGTTTCCGAAACTGTATTTTTTCTCGGTCCCTCTGGACAGTCTATCTTGACATATAAGGCAAGTTACGTATCTTGCATTTACTTTTTTCTGACCTTTGGGAATTTAAAAAAATTGCCAAATGAAGTTTTCTTTCCGGTGAGACGTCCTGGGCTCCTCAGGCAAAAACTGCCTCTCTTCGTGCTCTTCCTCCTCTTCCTCTTCTTCCTCTTCTTGCTGAATTATAACTTCAGCAGGTGGTCCTCTCTTCCTTGGATGTGGTGGAGGTGGTGGGGAAGCACCAGCTGAAGCTACTAAAGAAGCCATTGCTCACTGGTAACAAAGGGTCTTTCTCTCACAATGATGAAAGTCAGAGTGAGGAAAGAAGGAGGGATTTTCATCATTTGGGAAAAACAATAGTTCTCAACCAATGAAAAGTGTTCATTTTAGATTATATGACCTAGTCTTACATCATTAGGAAACCAAAAGTGAAATGAACCAATGAAAAGTGTTATTACCAAGTCACATGACCTGCTGTGTTTACGTTAAGCGCTTTGCAGGGCCTCCCGGTTTGCTTCCAGAAACCTGTGCTTTGCGACTCGGTAAGCGTACCAGTTCGCTAACGTAGCACGTCATATGACGTATCACGCGACAACGCGAAACGTCATGCGGACGGGAGGCGTCACAATGTTGTTTTCTAACGCGGCAGTTGCGGTAAAGGAACGTTTACCGGCTCGCGGTCTATTTCGCGGCATCAAGGTCAGCTAACGGGAAGCTTCCCGATTCGCGAAGCGGGAGCGAAGAAAAAAAAATATAAAAAAAAAAATTATTAATAAACATATAAAATATATTTTTGGATTTAAAGAAGAATACATTTTACAGCTACAGATATTAGCTGTTAAAAAACCAATGAAATTCACTGAAAAAACCATAGGTTATAGACCATATATAGTTAGGAATTAGCATTTACAAAACCTTGAAAATTCACTGAAAAAACCATAGGTTATAGACCATATATAGTTAAGAATTAGCATTTAGAAAACCTTATTTTACTCACACAAAACCATTGAAATTCCATATATAGTTAGTTGCACTAACTATATATCGCGCACCCGCAATCCACTGCTGATGATGTCACATATTACATCATTCATGACATGGTCAGTGACATCACTGATGACATCACTGATGACATCTCAAATGACATCACTGATGACATCACTGATGACATCTCAAATGACATCACTGATGACATCATGACACACCAATACCAGTTACTACATACACACTCACTGATTCCTACGTCTACACACACATTCACTCATTCACCCATACAATCACTCATACATACAGTCACTCATTATTACAACACTATCATATGCACTCATACACCTATGCAGACAGTCACACACTGCCACTCATCCATGGAGTTACTCACACACCAAGTCAGTCCTGTAAAGAATCAATCACACTTCCATTTCCTCATCTATACAGTTAAACACAGAACACCATACTTCAGTGACATCACTGATGACATCACTGATGACATCTCAAATGACATCACTGATGACATCTCAAATGACATCACTGATGACATCATGACACACCAATACCAGTTACTACATACGCACTCACTGATTCCTACGTCTACACACACATTCACTCATTCACCCATACAATCACTCATACATACAGTCACTCATTATTACAACACTATCATATGCACTCATACACCTAGTCAGTCCTGTGAAGAATCAATCACACTTCGATTTCCTCATCTATAGTTAAACACAGAACACCATACTTTTCACACATATACTAACACATACTTACTCTCTTATACAATCACTGATACAAGTACACATTGATATGCACAGAGTCACACACCTCCCAGCCACCCACACACACACTCAGTCTTCCATACATCCACTCATTCTTCAATATGTAAAACGTATTTAAACTTTACAAAAACACACAGACACTAGATGATGTCATCAGTGATGTCATTTGAGATGTCATCAGTGATGTCATCAGTGATGTCACTGACCATGTCATGAATGATGTAATATGTGACATCATCAGCAGTGGATTGCGGGTGCGCGATATATAGTTAGTGCAACTAACTATATATGGAATTTCAATGGTTTTGTGTGAGTAAAATAAGGTTTTCTAAATGCTAATTCTTAACTATATATGGTCTATAACCTATGGTTTTTTCAGTGAATTTTCAAGGTTTTGTAAATGCTAATTCCTAACTATATATGGTCTATAACCTATGGTTTTTTCAGTGAATATATATATATATATATATATATATATATATATATATATATATATATATATATATATATATATATATATATATATATATATATATATATATATATATATATATATATATATCCAAGAAAGCAAAGAAGAACACACTGGCACAGACCGCATTTGCAGAAAGTTTTTAATTCGTAATTACATGGTATAAATAACGTGTTTCGGCCACTGACCTGTGTGCCCTTGATCATATAGCGCGCTACATGCAAGTAGCAGCATATGTAGGCAGGTAAGTTGCTTTATGTTAGAATCACACATTGTAATGCGTTACGGTTATTTTACAGGTATGACTTCCAAATGCTTTACTGGATTTACATTAGTGATGCCTCATAGTTTGACTTACGACAAAGCCCCAAGTCATCATAAATGACAATGACAGGAAGGTAAGTGTCATGTTGTCTCTTTAAATGCTCTTTGAAATTGTTTTCCTTCCACGTTCTGTGTTTATGCAGGATTCCCTTCCTTGCTTCTGTAGAGGCAGTTGCTGGGGAAGAAGTCCTGCGTAGTCTGTGACCTACCTTGCTCCTGTGCTTCCTTCGAGTAAATCTACTTTTCTACAATTCTTGTGTGGAGTCAACTTTACAATCTTGGCGACGATGTCAGAGAAGCACTAGGAAACCCTCGAACCCTTATTTTAAGGAATTTTTTTTTCTCCTCGTTTACCGGATTCAGGAGGAAAAGGAATTCTATGTTTATCTATTGTTTTCCAAAGAAGATATTTCCACTTCATTGTAGAACAGAACCTTCGTTTGATGTTTGAAGTGGAACCAATTTGGAATTGATCTATCTCTACATATGAATATCTTCGTGTGAGTAAAAAAAAACTATTTTGCTTTTAATACGGGAATTTCCGTTTTCATTTATGCGCATTCGGAGTTAATTGACTTTATTATTGTCTGCTTTGCGCAGGATTAATTTTGGGAAAGGCTTTTATACCTGCGCTGCTTATTGTATTTGCATCATTTAAAGTTTGGAGAAGCGGTAACCTTCAGCGCGATCTTCAGCGCGAACGCAGTCTCTTGTGCATTCTTCTCCGCGCTCCTACTTCTGATTCTGATGACAACGCGTTAAGCAGGCTACGTTCGACGTGATGCACGCTGCGCGATGACGTAAGACGCAGGGCGGCCATTTTGGGATTTGCCATAGCAATGAGATCGAGGAAATATTACAGTTTTTATCGCATCACGCCGTTGTTTCACTCTGATGACTATTATTTACATTGCGCATTTTGGAATCTACATTACAGCGCTTTGAGGATTCTTTGTTCACTGGTTATTCATTTCAACTTCAAGTAAGGCTTCTTTATTTTCATTTTAGACATTTCTACAGCTTCTGAAGACTTTTCCAGTCCATATTTTTGCTTCTGACTGTTCGATTTGTTATTTCAACATGGCTACACAAAATTTTACTATTCAGTCACCACAAGCCTTTTAGCCTTCGGGAATAGAACCTTGTATGAAGTTGCTTCAATGGAAAGCATATTTTTTAAAACTTTATTGACACTATTGATGAAGAAGGAAAAATGAAACCAGAAAGAAAGAAAAAACTAAGCATGGGCGTAAAATCCGTTCCGCTCGCGGATTTTGCGGATTTTCGGCAAATTCGCAATCCGCGAACTCTCGCGAACTTGCCGAAAATTTGTAAATCCGTGCGAAGCGGATTTTTTGCTTGGTCGCACTTGCCAACTAGAATACTATACAATTTCGCGGGAGTAAACACTTGCGAACACGTAGATGCGGCGGGCAGCGACAATCTCGCAATTGCGAGATTGCAAAATTTGCAATTTCGCACAAGAAATCCACCAGCAGGCAGCATAAACCTTTAAAATTATGATTTTTATCAGAATAACTCCTCAGGTTGACATTTGCCTGCACTTTTTTTTGCAAGGAGTCCATTTTGGGGGCGGAGGAAGGAAGTGCCCCACAGTCTCCAACTTCCTGTTCCTGTCCAGCAGGCTCCTCCCAGTGCTTTCTTCATGTGCTGGTCACTTTGATTTGGATCTTGACCTGGAAGGATTACTTTTTGTGGATGCTGCTGGATATTTGGAATTTTACAAAACTGAAAGCACTCAGCAGGTGCAAAAGTTCAATCTTATCATTAGTAACCATTCCCTGTAGTGCTTCCTGAGGGGCCCCTTCAGAGTTCAGTTGCCTACTTGCAACTATTCTATGACCCTGCTCTGACCCTCACAGCAGGCTCAGAGAATAGCTACAAGTATACAACAAAGGTCCTGTTAAAAAAATTGCACTGCAACAGAAAGCAATTACAGACAAAACTGAAAACACTCAGCAGGTGCAAAAGTTCAATCTTATCATTAGTAACCATTCCCTGTGGTGCTTCCTGAGGGGCCCCTTCAGAGTTCAGTTGCCTACTTGAAACTATTCTATGACCCTGCTCTAACCCTCACAGCAGGCTCAGAGAATAGCTACAAGTATACAACAAAGGTCCTGTTAAAAAATTTACACTGCAACAGAAAGCAATTACAGATAAGGAAGCAGGTGCCAGCCTGGAAGTTCAAATTCAGTGACACATTAATCAGCCCCTAATTCATTCATGTCAGTTGAGGCAGGGCTACAGTGATGAACTAGAGGGTGGCATGGGTGAGCCAGAGGGTGGCATGGGTGAGCCAGAGGGTGGCAGTGGTGAAACAGAGGGTGGCAGTGGTGAAGCAGAGGGTGCTGTGATGAACCAGACGTAGAAACAACATGGTCGCTACCGTTGCTACCCGACAAGTAAGTTCGCGTTTGCGAACTGGTAAAAAACCCTTGTGAAATGGCAGAAACACTTGCGAACACAAAAAAAAGGAATCCGGATTTTGCGGATTGCGAATCCGTAAATATGCAATTTCGCGGATTGCCAATTCGCAAAATCCGCCCATGCTTAGAAAAAACTGTTTTTGCACTCTTTAGGTGCTGGTGGTCTAAAAGTTTATGAAGAGATGTCAAAATGTCCAGGGGGTGGTGATTCAAATGTGTTTATTGATATTTTGAAAGATTTTGATAACCACTTTTCTCCTAAGGTTTGCATAGGTATCACCAGATACAAGTTTTTTCGCAGGAAACAACAGCCTGATGAAACTATTGATGTGTATGTGGCTGAACTTAAGAAAATGGCGGAAGACTGTAAGTTTGATCATCTCCAAGAACAGTTTATAAGGGATTAGGTGGTTATGCATGCCTCAGATCCGTCAATCCAAGATAGACTTTGGATTAATGGAGATTCAGAGCTTAAAGATGTTCTGGCCATTGTTAGGAAGGCAGAACTCTCAGGTCGCAGCGCTAAGGCTATCAAAGTTAGTGAAAAGTCTATCACTGAGCAGAAAATGATCTCTGAACAAGCTATTTCTAAAGTTCAAGGTAAATCTAATTATAGGCAAAAGTATCCAGTTAAGTTTAAACCTAGTGAAGTGAAAAATAACGATAAGCTCAGATGTTTTAGGTGTGGTAGCAGTTCGCATTTGGCTGATTTCAAATCGTGTCCAGCTATTAAGGAAAAATGATCTAATTGTGGGCTAATTGAGCATTATTCAAGAGCTTGCCACAGAATTAAGGGCAACAAAGTGAAGGTTGTTTGTGATTCATCTTCAAGTGATGATGATGATATTGTTAAAAAAGTCATGCATTGTTCTGTTCAAGATGAATGCGTTAAAAAAGTAATGTATTGCTCAGTTGAAGATGAATGTGTTCAAAGACCTCTTGAGAAAGTTTACATTTTCAATGCTAACGATTCCTATAAGAAAGACTTTCTCAAAAAACCCATCTGTAATATGCAAATTGTGGAGTTCCTATTAATATTTATGCTGTTTCGGGTTCTCCTTACACCATAGTTAATGAGAAGGTGTGGAATTCTGATTTTGTACGTCATCTTGGAATTAACCTTTATATGTCAGACATTGCTCCTGAAGGATTTTCAGGGGAAAAGATTGACATGATTGGTTTCAAACCTTTAAAGTTTAGATTTAAGGACAGGGAATCTTTTGGAAAACTTTATGTTGCCAAACATGGTCCTTCTGTCCTCGGATGGAGAGACCATAGGGATTTGGATATTATATTGAATCCCAATAGTCCTGAAACTGTTTTGGTTATTAATGATGGCTCTGAAATTGGTGATTCCATGCTTAAAAAGTTTCCGAAAGTTTTTAGCGGAAAAATTGGTAATTTTCAAGGGTTTTCTCATCACATTGTTTTAAAGAGTAATGCCAACCCTAAGACCTTTAAAGCTAGAAACATTCCTATTTTGGTGCTTGGTGATGTAGAAAAAGAATTGGACAAACTAGTTAAGGAGGATATAATCGAGCCGATAGAGTCCTCCGAATGGATCTCTCCAGTTGTAATTGCAAAACGTTCAAATGGCAAAATTCGCTTATGTGTAGACCTTCGCCATTTGAATGAAAACATTGTAATCGATAAGTTTCCTTTACCAAAAATTTCCGAAATGTTGTCCTCAGTTAATGGTGCTACTATTTTTTCGACGTTGGATCTTTCTGCTGCATACCATCAGATTTCACTTGATAATGACAGTAGGCATCTTACGGCGTTCATCACCCCCATGGGGTGTTTTCAATTTAAGAGAATGGCATTCGGGTTAGCCTCTGCGGCTTCCATTTTCCAACGCATTATCCACCTACTTTTTGGCAAACATCCTAAGGTTAAATGTTTTCAAGATGACATTTTAGTATATGGGAAAGATAAAACTGAACATAACTCTATTCTTGAAGAAGTTTTAGGTATTCTTGAAGAAAAAGGGTTAACAATTGAATTTTCGAAGTGTCATTTTGGGGTTAAATCCGTGACTTATTTGGGTCATGTGTTGTGTTCTGATGGTGTATCTATCAAACCAAAATTGGTCGATGCTATAAAAGAAGCGCCTCCCCCTTCTAATAAAGATGATGTTCGATCGTTCATAGGGATGGTAGAATTTTATTCGAAATGTATTAAAGGTTTTTCTAGTAAAGTTTTTAATATAAGACAGCTGTTGAACAGTAAGATCAAATTTGAGTGGTCTGCTCTTTGTGAGGATGTATTTAATGGTATTAAGACAGACATTATAAATGCCCGAGTGTTGTCTCCTTTTGATTTAGATCTTGATTCCGTGATTACTGTAGATGCCAGTAATAAGGGTTTAGGCGGTGTACTTTCACAAATTGATAGTTTTGGTAAAGAACGTATTGTGGCGTTCTCTTCCAAGGCTCTTTCTGTTCCTGAGAGTAAGTTCTCTGTTATCGAGAAAGAACCACTAGCTGTTGTCTGGGCCTTAGAACATTTCCGGAGTTTTGTGTGGGGCAAGAAATGTGTGGTTAGGTCTGACCATAAACCTTTGACTAAGCTAATTTCCACTGATGGTCTTCACAATGCTACTGCTAGAATAGCGAGAATGACTACGCGTTTGCAGGATTTTATAATCAAAGTTGAATATTTTCCGGCAGGAACAACGTAATTGCAGATTTTCTTTCGCGCTTGCCTTCTGAATTGCAAGAGTGTGAGATGAGTGAGTGGACCTCTTTTCAGATTTCTCTTATTCATGATGAGAATCCTTTCTCCGTTGAAAAAAAAGTATGGAATGAGGAGTATTTAAAGGACTATGTCTTAGTCACCGCAGTTTCATTTATTCGTGAAGGTTGGGTGGAGAAAAAAAAATTAAGTTCATATCTCAAACCATTCTGGGAAGTTAGAAACAAACTTAGTATTTTGGATGGTACTATTTTTCGTGGTGACAGAACTGTTCCTCCTTCGTCTTTAAGGAATTCTATTCTACAGTTATGTCACAAGGATCATTGTGGCATAGTCAAAACTAAACAAAATGTGAAACAATGGTACTGGTGGCCGGGTAATGATGTTCTTGCTGAGAGGACTGTACGTGAGTGTATTATTTGCTCAAATTCAGATAAAGTTCTTAACACTCTAAAACCTGAAATGTGTGAACCTATAATTCCTGAAGGTCCTTGGCATACTGTGGCCATCGACATTATGGGGCCCATAGGTGACAATCATAAATTTGTGATTTCCATTATTGATATTTTTCCTAGATGGCCTTGCATCACCATCGAGGTTAAAGTTAATTCAGCCGCTGTTTTAGATTTCATCAAGAAAGTGTTTATTGAGGAAGGTTTTCCTACCCAAATTTTTACTGATAAGGGTGTTCAGTTCATGTCAAAATTGACTAAATCTTATTTTGACAGAACTGGCATTATCCACAAAACTACTTCTTTATATAATCCTAGCGGAAATGGGTTATGTGAGAGATTTAATAAAGTCTTGAAAAATGCTATCCAGATTGCCAATCTAAATAAAGAGGATTGGGAAACTTGTGTTTAAAAGCTGTTTGGTCCTATAGGATCAATATTCATGACGCCTTGAAAATGTCACCTTTTGAAATTATGAGGGGTCGTATTGCCAGGACTAAGAATAATCCTAATTGGTTTCATAAGAATTCTTGTCTAGACATATGTATGAATAAAGTCAGAACCAATATCATTGAGAAACATTTACAATATAAAAGAAGCTTTGATGATAAATTTAGTGCTGGTACTGTGGATGTTAAAGCTGGCATGTGGGTTAGGGTTAAAAAACCTTGGACGGTTCGAAAAGGAGAATCTCAGTATTCAAAACCATTAATGATTAAGAAAGTTTTACGGAATGCAGTTTTATTGACTGATGGAAGGGTGTGGAATTTGAAGAGAATTGCTATTTACAAAGGGAAGAAAGATTTAAATACGGATTCTATTTACTCTTCACATTCTTCTAATGTTATTCCTGAACCTCATTCTGTTCATAATGAGGATCGTGATGGTTTTGTTGTTTCAGAAATTATTTCTGTTCCCAGTAGTGTCACCATTCCTTTTTCGGATGAATATGATAATTCTACTGAAAATATTAGTGATGTAGTTATTACTGATTCATCTACCAACATGTCCAATGAATGTACTGCACAGAATCTCGATCCCAACGATACGACTGTTAAAGAACCTAATTGAATTGATAATACTGTTGTGTGTAAGAAACGTGTTTGCTCCAAACCCAAGTGGTTTTGTTTGTTGATCCTTTTTTTTTTTTGTTTCATAAGGAAGAAGATGTGTCATGTTGTCTCTTTAAATATTCTTTGGAATTGTTTTCCTTCAACGTTCTGTGTTTATGCAGGATTCCCTTCCTTGCTTCTGTAGAGGCAGTTGCTGGGGAAGAAGTCCTGCGTAGGCTGTGACCTACCTTGCTCCTGTGCTTCCTTCCAATAAATCTACTTTTCTACAATTCTTGTGTGGAGTCAACTTTACAGTAAGTCAACACTAATGTATATTAGGCGTTGTCTACAAATTACTGCATAATGCTGAGTGAATGTGCAGAGCACCTGAGAAGGTGGACAAAGGGAATCACAGAGCCCAAATAAACGGAGGTAGATAGAAAAAATGGAAAGCAGTTGCGATACCCACACATGGCCAAAATGAAACAGGTGTCTCAAAAAGAATAAGATAAGAAAATGAAAAAAGAAAAAAGGAAACAGGAACCGGCTAATGGGCTGTGTGTGCACAGGACTGAGAGAGCGGATAAACCTGAGGATGGAGGGAGCCTAAAGCATAAAATGGTTGTGACGCAGTGTGACCAATATAAATGATCCGGAGAGTCGACTAGGTAACGGTCAGGAGAAATGTCTGAATGACTCATATCAAGCAATTACGTATGATAGGGAGAGAATATCTTTCATTTATCGTCAGCTTATCTATTGATCACTCTCTGTCAGCAACTAAAAAACAATGACCAAAAGGCTTGATTTCTTTGGAAGCTTACATACGATTCCTTTATTATTATTGAGAGCTCCTCCTAGAGGCTGTTCTGAATAATGCCACAGTTAGTTTTCAAGATGTTCATGATTTTATCGAGAAGTGTCTATATGTGTTGCCCATGTTAATACATTTTTGTTTCTGGGCAAATCCATATCTACAGGGACCTGTCACAAGGGGGGTTCTAGGAATGCCCAGATAATTGTCTATTTGGTTCCTGGTTCACTTCTAGTTTTTTATAGTAATGTACACTTCTGTTGATTTACTGCATTTATTATAAAGAACCTTCTTTGCGGCTTAATAATTTTTTTATATGATAAACAACATCCAGTCTTCCCTACTATTCAATCCACTATTAATCGTATCTAGTGTGCACATATACCACTGTTCTCTAATTGTCCTAGTTTTCTCAATGTTGCCCCCTCTGCAGTTGGTTTAATTTTTTCCAGGATGAACCACATAAAGTCATTGCATTTGTGGTTCTCCTGTAAAAAATGTGTCGTTAGAGGTGCATTTTCTTTTTTAGGACGTATCGCAGACTTATGTTCAGTCAATCTAAAACGCAACTCCCGTCCTGTTTCACCCACGTAGTCGAGACCACACTGGCACACCAGGAGGTAAATTAAGTTTTTTGTTCTGCAATTTGTCAGGTCTTTGGAGTGATATATCTTTCCCTTATAATCCATTGATTTGCCTACCGCACATTGCTCACAAATTGAGCAATTTCCATATTTGTTGTTACCTAATGCTCGCATTTGTGACTTTGTGCTCTGAAAACAGTCTTCCTTATTGGGGTAAGTATGCACAAGGGAATTTTTTAAGTTTGTGTTACGTCTAAACGCAAAGAGAGGTTTTTCCAGAGGTTGTTCCCTTTCATCATTGAGGATCTTCCAGTTTTTGTTAATAATATTTTTGATTTGGTTACTCACATTCGAGAATTTACTTACAAATACTATCGTCTCTGTATTGGTCCTATTGTTTTTCCTACTCTTCATGTCTAGCATTGCATCTTGGTTGTAAAATCCGGCTCTTTTAAAATAATTTTCATTAATTTTTTAGGGTATCCTCTGTCTGCTAATTTCTTTTTGAATTTGTCTGAATGGGTGTAGAAATCCTCCAATGATGTACTATAAGGTGTAGAAATTCCCCAAATGGGATATTATCTTTCTGCGACCTCGGGTGATGACTCTGGTAGTGTAGGAGGGTATTTTTATCTGTCGGTTTGCTGTATAGCTCAACTGCCAGAACATTGTCCACACTTTTAATGCATATGTCTAAAAAGTTGACACGCGCATTACTTCAGTTTGAGATGAATTTTAAATTGGGGTCCCCTAGGTTGAACCAAGTTATAAAGTCATCCAAAAGTTCACTGGCACCACTCCATATGAAGATAATATCATCTATGAAGCGGTGCCAGTGACTAATGTTCTCTACGAACGGTGCCAGCTCATTAAATATGTGCATTCGTTCAAAATTGCTAATGTAAAGGCAGGCCAGACTTGGGGCACAAGTTGCGCCCATACTGGTCCCCTTTACTTGGTGGTATAGGTCCTTCTTAAAAAGAAAAAAAGTTGTTGTTAAGCACTAGCCTAACACAGCACATAATAAATTCTAGATTCCCTCCCACCTAAATCTTCTAGTTGGAGCATGGTTTCAATAGTGCTAATCGTATCGTCCTGCGGGATTTTAGTGTACAATGCTTCAATATCCAGGGTGACCGAAAATTGGGTCACCCTGTTGAAGCTAATTCCCTCAAATGTGGTGATGGCATGTGCTGAGTCTCGCAGATAGGATTTTTGTTTTGCTACAAAAGGTTTTAGAAAGTGATCAGCGTATTTACTGAGGGGTTCTAAGATTGAGCCTATACTGCTTACTATTGGGCGCATAGGAGGGTGTTCTATGTTTTTGTGGATTTTGGGCAATCCATAAATTGCCGGTGTGATGGGATCCGAATTATACCAAAATGTATATTCCTCTTCGCTGATCCACTCCTCTAGTTTTGCTCCATCTAGTATTTCGTACACGTCCTTTTTCAGTTGGATATTTCCTATATGAAGCACCTGTTTGTAATGTTCTTTAACATTAAGGAGACTCATCATTTTTTCATCATAGTCTATCTGGTCAAAAATCACCACCCCTTCGCCTTTGTCAGCGGGCCTAATTATAATTTTAGTATCTTCTTTAGGTACTCTTAGGGCTTTTTTGTGTTCGATCGAGAGATTATGGTTGATTTTATGTGAACGTTCGAATAATTTCTTAATTTCTATCTCCACTGTTTTTTCAAATATAGCTATATTATTGCTGACTTGACCTATTGTAGGTGTAAAGACTGATTTGGCCCGAAGGCCTGTAATGTTAGTATTGGGTCTATTCTCTCTACACTCAAAAAAATCCTTAAGTCTAATTTTCCTAAAAAAGGATTTTAGGTCTCTGTCGAAGTCAAACTTATTGGGAGCAACCGCAGGGGCTAAGCTAAACCCTTTCTCCAGGACCTCTGTTTCAATAACTGTGAGTGCTCTAGTTGAAAGGTTAATATTTGGAATTTTGTCTACCTCCAGTAGCGGCGATTCCTTGTTTTTAGATATTCAGTTTCAGTTTCAGTTTATAAACTTTATTTCGATTTAAAAAAAAAATCACAAAAGTCATCACAAAACATACATAGAAACCAGGTAGGAAAATACAACAAATACCTGTATCAACAAATTTGATTATAACGTGGACATATAATGATCACCATTTAAACAATGAATAATATAAAAAGTCTAAAAACACTCCCATAACAGTGGCCAGATTTTAAAAGAGCACCAAATCTTGTACAATAAAATTCATATAACAATAGAATATATATAATCACAAAAATAAGGGAGAAAATGTATCTGTACCTCCCTTCATTCCAACGAATCACCCACACCCAGCCCAAAACCTTAGCTGTAGCAATCACAGTGCGGCCGTCTACTGCTGTTTTTAGTAATGTAAATGCCTCACTGAAAGACCTAGTTCCCAAAAGTGAGCACATTGGTTTCAACCAACATCGCCTCGGATTCCTATACGCTGGGCATGCAAAAAGAATGTGGGCCAAGGATTCTACCCTGTTCGGGCAAAAAGGACAGTTGCTGTTAGATGGGTCTGAATTCAACCACTTTGAAGTGAAAACCTTAGTGGGTAATGTTCCCACTCTGAACTGGTGAAATAATTTTCTATCTCGTGTTGATGTGATTAAATCCCAGTACTGTTCAAATTTTGGTTCATATTTAATTTCAAGAAAGGTGCAAGACAGGGTGGAACTACTAGACGCTGAAAACCGCCTAAGATGTATCATATGCCAGTAAGCAGCCTTTAGCTCTGATTTACTGGGGAATATACGTCCGGCGGGACAACTCCACAACTGGCTCAAACCTAGCTCACAGAGAATGTTTTTAAGACTCCTAAACCACTCAATTTTATTATTTACATCCAACTCCCTAGTTTCTAACACCGCCATAGCATAGTTGGCTAACTCGGGAGTCACCCAAAGTCTCCTCCAGTATACAACTAATCTATAACATGCTTAGTCCCTAATATAATGGTATCCCAAATCCAAATAAAGATCAATGATCTTAGAAATTTGTTTTGACCGCCACTAAAGAATCCAAGTTTACATGACCCCACAACTCTGCACCGTAAAGGATAGAAGCACCAATTTTGGAATTGTAAATCTGCAATACTGGGGCTATGGGTTTGGTATAGGAGTGTCTGTGTACCTTAAGCAACACTCCCGAAAGTTGGGCGTGTCGCACCGAAAGACAATCTATTTGCGGCTTCCAATAATATACCCTCCTAGGCTCTCTAAAAAGGCACTCTAAAAATGCATCCAAAACTTTTAAACAAAACCTACTCACATCTAACCCTGAAACGCTAATTCTAGATCCCTCCCTCAACTTAAAAAAGGGTATGATTATAAATGACCTTATCTTCTTTACTACAAAAATGGCTAAATGGAGAAATACTTTAAGTAACTCGCTGAAAGTAGAGGAATCAAAACATTCCTTATGGAACGAAGTTGCTCATTACACCTTCCCGAAAACTGAGGACAACATTAAATATAGCATGTTATAAAATGGCACGATTCTCATCCATTTTAGAAAAATATGGGGACCCCTACTGATGATGTATTCACTACTGGTAGGGACTAACAACAATTATTTTGAAAAGAACAGTAGAGAAAAACAATAAATCATGTGCCAAAAACCTAGGGAGTTCAACTGAATAGACATTCATAGTGACATGTGACCATGATAAAGTGAGACAAAACACAAATTATATATCAAAATTATTCTTTTATATTTATTTATCTATCTTTTCCTTATTTTCTGTTGTTTTTTTGGTAAAAATCTTTTAGTGGTTAAGGATTACAATTCAATAAGTGAATGGGGGACAAATATTTTTACAATACAAAATTATATAACAAAAAAAGAGAAAGAACAAGAACCCAAATGACTTAGTTGTAGTTGTGGGCTGATGAAGTAAGCAAAGAAGTGGATGAAAAACTCAACGCGCGTTTCGGCTATTGCCTTCTTCAGGAGTCCGTCATTTGCAGCAGGACAAATTAAACAGTCACTAAAGAATTAAAAAAAAACATCAATGTCACATTACATACTATAGTGTTCTTTTATACCACTCACTTAATTTCCTTTAAAACCCTAGGTCTAGGTCAAAATGATGAAATTTAGTAACACATTATATACATATATACAGTTCAGTTCAAGAAGCTGGATTTGAATTATTCTCGTTTATATCCTTCAATACACATTTTTATATTTAATCATTTGCAGCACATTATTCTCATTCTATTTTTCTATCTATTTTTTGTAATTTGATATACATTCTATTTATGTGGTATGAACTTGATTGTCTATTTACAAAAAGAGCAGAATTCCTTACTTTACATATATCAAATGGACACATTGGTCCGATTTTATATTTATATACTGATTTATCTACGGGGTCATTGTCTGTATAGACTGATAATGCTTGAGACCATACATAAGGTAGTTTACTAATCTAATACATAGGTGGAGAACGTCAGGGGAGATTCAAGAAAAAGATTATAAGAATAGAGATGGGAGAAGACAAAGAATGAGATGACAACATTCTCGGTTAGCGTTAATTCTCACTTACAGAAGAATAGAAGATGGAAGCAGTGGGTGGGCCATGTTTGAAGATAAATTGAAAAATATGATTTGTATTCTGGAGAAATCTATATGGGGGATATAGTGCAGAAATTACTTCATTCATATAGCATAAAGATGGAAGCTTATAGGGAGATTACTTACATAATCACTGGTAGCTATGTCTATACTTTCATGCGTTTTGTCAGATCCTCATTTGTCATAGTGTTTTGAAATATTTTAATCTGAAATGGATACACATTTTGATTAATATACCAGTTGATTTAGGATTTCATCTGCCTAACTATGCACCCATTCTTGTTCGTAATATAATGAATAAATTAGTTACCAGTTTGCGGTTACTCTGTGTGACTATAACAACAGATCGGACCTCAGAAGTCAGGGAACAGGCGTGATTGTCAGTACTAAATGAGGACTGGTAGGTCTTTGAATTAACTGTCAAAAAATGCATTACTGTATTTATAATAATACCTAAATACCAAGTAGTTCAATGAGCCAATAACCTGTATTTCAAAATTAGGTACCTTTAACTCAATATAGTGTTGTCAGAATAGCTTCTTTATATTATATGCTTGCTTGCAGGGTAGTTGTCACAGATTTTATATCTGATAGATGGATGGCCTTTCTATTTATCTGTGTAATAAAGATTTATATGTACATTCTGTTAGTAAACGAAAAATATAAACTCTCACGGAACACGAATTAGTTTAACTACGAATGCCAGTTCATGCATATGTAGACGCATAATTTAGTACCTAGGCTGTTTATGCGGATACTGTTTTAGCCATCCATATCCTGAGTTCACACGGCGATCATGTAGGAAACAATGCCTCTGAGATTTAAGAAAAAGGGGAGAAATGCCGTGAGCTTCGTGAGTGTATAGTGTTTTAGCGAGGAAGAAAGTCCTCTCGTCGAATTGTTTCTTACCTTTAGGCGTGATAAATTGAGTCCGTAATGAGGAGTCTAATGGACCGGGACCGCAGGCCGCAAACGGATGGAATTACAAGAAACGGTGCGTATGAACGTCCGTTTATATAGAAAAAAGGCTTACCTAATTAATTACCGGTGTGATTCTAACGTTTACTGTGTACGGCCCGCGCATGTCTATGACGCGCCGCGGTGTTTCCGTGGCTCTTAGCCTCACACCCAATAAGGAGCAAGGGTGCTGGAAGGGGACTACAGAGTGACGCTAAAAATACAACGCAGCTTAATGACATGCCGTGATGTATCCTTAACTACAGTTCCCAGAGTAGACTCATTAAAAAATGCAGAGGTGTCTAACATAATCTACTACGGTTCACTGAGAAATGATATATTGATTAAATGAATCCCTGTCGTTTCATGGCGTAATGTTCAGCAATGGTTTGCCAGATACTGTTTTGGTCATTTTAGCTGAAAAAGCAATTATTACTATAACGTATTTGTGTGTGGGACAAATTTATAACAGAAATAATTAAAATACCGGATGGAGGCAGAAATAAAAGGGGGACACTATCTGTTTAGTTAACCCGCCATCTTTGTAGTGGATATCCTATATTTACATTATTTCTCCAATTGATTTTCCTCTATATTAGTATTTGAAAGGAGAGGGGAGAGGAAGTGATCTATATATATAATTCTCATCCAAGCAGCCAACAAAGATCTAGAACACTTTGATGATTATTTCGCACATTACAAAAACCTTGTCCACAGCAGCCTTACTGCAGGAAGTAACCAACCAAAGATGAACCATCAAGTCATTACCGCACAGGGGAACCAACTGGCTGTGTCCGAAATAGGCAGTGCAAGGAATCCCCAACAGTCGAATCAAACTATTACACTGGATGGCATTAACACCAATGAAAAGCCTCATTCATGGAATCAGGTAGACAGGATTTGGCAGGGCAATAATATTAATGAAAGTGTCAGGGCGTCAGGCTACTTAATGCCCCAATGTTGAACCCCAATTGTTACCTCTGGATCTCCTTGCCCGAACGATAGCGAAACAGTAACTAGTAGGACGATCTTATCCCAACAGCCACAGCAAGTGAATCCTGCAACCAACAAGATAGAAGACAGGGACTTCCACACTAATATATCATCAGTTACCTCACCCATAGCCTCTACCTCCACTGCTATGCCGGACTTTAAACAGGACCAGCTGACTGCACCGGTAAACAAGTTGGAAAACACACAAGTCAAACTACTTAAATTGAAAGGAACGCAGGCAACCCGAGCAGAGAATTGCAAATCTGGCACCAATCTTAATCTTAATCTCAATATAACAGGCACAGTTCCTGCAGAGATGTTCAAAGCTAGCCCTTCAGCAGAGAAGAAGCCCTTAACCACCATACAAAATAGACTAGCTTCGGAAAAGTCTAGGTCCACACACACAAAGGGGGATCTTAATCATCTCTATGCTCAATCTAGTAAGACCTACCAAGCCATGCTCGCCGCCATCAGAGATATGAAGAACCTGCTGTGCTTATCAGAAAATTGCCTGTCAAAAATGGATTCCCTTCAGTCCTCCTCTCTTGCAACAAATGGTAATCGCTGCTCTACCCCTTTAGCGACGTCAAACAGAATCTGCCTCCCACGCGCGCAACTGAACTACCTGTCAGACAAAGAGTTAGCATCCATTCTGTCCACATATGATCCTATTCACATTTCGCAACCTAAGATAGGCATAAACGCTATCCAAACTATTGTTTCTAATACGGATAGAACGTCCCAGGTTAAGAATAGAAGGGCTAATGCGAGCAACCTAAAGACAGTGACACTATTGCCTGAAACATCAGCCCCGCCAATGACCAACTCACAGAAACCTTTTCGTTGCATATTACTCAACTGTCGATCAGCAAACAAACACGCGGCGGACATAGCCGACCTCATACTAAATCATGAAATAGACGTTACCATCTTAACGGAAACCTGGCTTTCTGACGCGTCTTCCCAATGCTTAGACATGTTAGTCCCCCCAAACTACCAGATTATGAGACTAGACAGACAAGAGAGATTGGGTGGAGGCATCGCTTGCATTCATAGGTCAGGCATTTCCATTACTAAAACTCATTCGGACACTCTAGACTCTTGCGAATATCTAGGCATGTCCTTAAGATCATCAGACAACCAAAACTGTAAACTCCATGCATTCTACCACCAGCCTGGTACAAAGACCAAGTTCCTAGACCAATTGATGGTAATCATCACCGTCAACTCTAGCCCCCAGTCAAATTATATCTTCCTAGGTGTCTTCAATATCCATTGGGAGGATCAGGCGGACAAACAAATCACACTCTTTAAAACCTTCCTGGAAGAACAATCTTTATTCCAGGGATGTCATCTCCCCACCCACTCCAAAGGTTCAACATTAGACTGGATCATAGCCAAAGAAAAAGCAATTGAGAACATTCTAATCAAACCATGCGATTGGTCTGATCATCACATAATTACATTCAAAATTCCCCTGAGAAAATCTAAATCGACCTCACAAGCTATTAAGCCAAAGAAATGGACTAGGGACACCAGAGGAATCAATATGGAAAACCTAGCAGCTCACTGTGAAAACAAGTTGCAGCCACCAAAGAACATGGTTGACGTCAATGACCTCACTCTGCATTATAATAAGGCAATATCAATCATTATCGAGGAAATAGCCCCTCTAAAACTTAAAAGGATCGCTGACAAAGACAAAAATCTGTGGTTCAATAGTTCCCTAAATGAGGAAAGACGATCGCTCAGACTCTCAGAGCGCAAATGGCATCAATACCCTACCTCACCCCACTTATGCCAACTGAGACAATCCAGGAAACTTATAATAAAAGCATCCTTAAATCAAAAAAAGACTTTTTTAGGAAAGAATTGGACAATGCAATAAATAGGCCAAGGAAACTATTCGATATACTCAAAGGACAGTCTAATAAATCTGCCAAATCAGCACCGGTCATCGCCAAAACAAGCTTAAATAGCGAGGATTTCTCTGTCTTCTTTACAGACAAAGCAAATGCACTGGAGAGGGAACTCAAAAAATCAGCAGAAGACTTGGAAAGTGAGAAGGGTTCCTCGGATGAACCACAGTTCCAACAAGAATACGACAAACCAAAAAACAACGCTCGATGGACAGGATATAATCTAATCAGTGAATTAGAATTATCTCAGATCATGTCATCCACCAAACCTAACAACCACTATAACGACCCCCTACCAGCAAAGTGCTAGTCTTCTCTTAACCACCTGTTAATCCCGTCGTGGACTAAGATCATTTATGTTTCGTTATCACAAGGCCAAATTCCAGACTGATTAAATACAGGGCAAGTCATTCCTCTTCTAAAAAAAAACAACTGAAAACACTTCTGATCCAAACAACTTCAGACCTGTTACAAACATTCCTATGCTCGCTAAAGTTCTGGAAAAATGTGTCCAACAACAACTGAGTCATCACATTTCGGATTTCAATCTACTAAACGATTGCCAATCGGGGTTCAGACCGAACCATAGTACAGAAACTGTAATACTGCAAATAGTAGATGACACTCTACTGGCTCTTGACCACAACGATACGTCTCCTAATATTTTTGGAATTGTCGTCTGCGTTTGACACAGTAAACCATGACAAAATTCAGGATAGGCTGAAAAACAGAATGGGGTTAGATGATATAGTACTAAAGTTTTTCAGCTCCTTCCTAGAGAATAGATCACAAAAATTAATTGTCAACCAAACCCTGTCAGGTTCTACCAGAAATACAATTGGAGTTCCACAAGGTTCAAGGTTATCCCCGGCGCTTGTCAATCTTTATGTAGAACCACTAACGGTTATACTAGAAAAAGCAAACATCTCATTTCATATGTACGCGAATGACACGCAGCTGTATATCAAGGTGTCATCGACAGAAGATATAAAAACTATGAATCAAGCCATTAAGAGAACCCTCCAATGGCTAACCCTGAATCTCCTGAAGCTAACTCCGCAGAAAACTGAATTCCTACTGATTACACCTCAGAAAAGTAAACTCAAGATAGCGGATTGGTCCAACATTATCACTGCTTTAAAATGTACCCCGAAGATTGTCGACTCCACGAAATCTTTGGGAATTACTCTTGACAAAAATCTGAACATGATTGCACATATCAACGCAAAGAACGCCCGTTTCCATCTAAGCTACCTGCGGAAACTAAAACCATTCCTAAATAAAACAGATCTTAAAACAGCAGTCCAGGCACTGGTCATCTCCAGGATAGAATATGGGTGCACTACTCTGGCAGGGCTTCCCAAAGTCACAACAGCCCCTTTGAAAGCATGTCTCAATGCAGCCACAAGACTGTTAACGGGATCCCAAAAATTTGACCACATCTCCCCTCACTTGAGAGTGCTCAACTGGCTACCCTTCGAAGCAAGAATTCACTTCAAAGTAGCATGCATCCCCCATAACGCATTGCACCATAAAACACCAGTTTACCTTGCACAGAAAATCGCGCTTTCAGGAGGAAGCAGATGCACCAGGAGCAAAGATAATCTACTTCTGAAGCCAGCTCGTTTTTGTAAGAAAAGAACTTATGACCGAGCGTTCTCTGGAGCAGTACCACAAATTTGGAACACACTCCCCCTTAGCATTAGAAAAATTGCATCCATCGCAGCATTAAAAAATGAAGCAAAATTATTCTATATGAGAAAATTTCTTCAATAGGACCTTGCAGCAGTACCTATGGATCAAATCTTTCCATGTTTCCTTCCAGTCATCCGCCAGCCTCTCGCATGTGGTGGTGTGAATTAATGCGATTGTTACTAATTCAATTACTGATTCATTATTTTGTTTATACATTTCCCTGAAGTGTACTGTTGTAAAGAGTTTGTAAATTGCAATCTATGCTTCTAAATGGTGCTAATGTTGATACACGGCTGTAAAGTGCTCTGAAACCCTTCGCAGTGTCATGCTCGCGCTATAGTAAACACTAAATAAATAAATAAATAAACTCTGCTTTTTATCTATGATTACCCTTAAATATGAAAAAGTTGTTGTTTGCTCGAGGACACCATCCTGCATCCTAACTTCACCGATGACTTTATTAGAGTTCTGGAGGACCATAAACTTTGTTTTCTCCACATTGACAACAAGGTCATGATCTACAGAGAACTCCTCAAATCTTGAGAGGGCACGTTGTAAGCCCTGTCTCGTCTTGGAGAGGATGAGAGTGTCATCGGCGAACATTAGGAGAGGGATCTTTGTCCCGGCTAAACTCGGGGCATTGGTATGATAGTTTTCAAAATATTTCAAGGCCCCATTAATATATATTGAAAATAGGGTGGGTGCAAGTACGCACCCCTGCCTCACTCCCTTCTCAACTGAAAACATTTCAGTGGTACTACCTGCCATATCCCATCTAAACTGGGCATAGTTGACCGTATGCAGTTTAATAACAAAAGCCAAAATGTCCAATGGCACACCCAACTTTAAAAGACTAAGCCACAACTTGGAACGTGGGACTAGGTCAAAAGCTGACCTAAGGTCCACGAAAGCTGCATAGATGGAACCTCTCCCAAGGGTAACAGTGCGCCAGTATATAAGAATAAACCTTAGAACTTGGTCCACTGTACTAATACATTGTCGAAACCCTGCTTGTAAATCAGAGAGGGTATGGCATTCCTCCATCCATGCCTGCATTCTACCTAAAATCACCCTGGTGATTACCTTTTGAATGCAATCAATCAGGCTTATAGGCCTGTAGTTTCCTGGTAGGGAGCGATCCCCCTTTTTAAAAATAGGAAGGATTACTGTACCTGCCCAGGAACTAGGAATCTTTGCTCCCTTGTCGATAGCATTCATTAAAAGTTGAATGTACGTAGCCCAGGACTCCAGTTCTTGTAAAAAAAGGTCTGCAGGAATGTAGTCAAGACCGGGGGCCCTTCCTTTCAGACCTGGAGAAGAGCAGTTTCTACTTCCTTTTTAGTAATACAGAGGGGCGGGAAAGAAGATGGCAATGCAAAGGTGACTTGGACACCCATGTCACTGGCGAATTGACATTTAAAATAACGGACCCACTGATCTTGTTCCACGTGATTTGTGGGCACATTTCTGGGATCCCCACTCCCCCATTTCACCAAATGCCAAAATCTTGTCATATCCCTCCCAGAGCAGGCTTTAAGTAGATCAGCCCAATGAGCTTCGTTCCAATCCTTTTGGGCCTTGGATTTTGCTGTTTTATAAGCCTGCCTCTTCTCTCTTATGGAAGCCTGGTTTTTACTCCTGATTGCTATTGTCAAAGTTCTATAGGCCAGGCGACAGTTGGAATTATACCAGACTGCAGCCTTGGAAATGGACGATACAGACCCTTTTTTGTTTTTCACAATAAAAAAACTTTTGAGGTGATTAAAAAGATGCTCATGAGCCTGGCCAACTCTATCCATGTGTACCCCAAGTTCAATGCCTGCCTGAAGAGCAGCTATAGTATTAACTACTAGGTTGCTCATGTCCTGTAGCTTTTCACAGTTGAGTGCTACCTTAGCCTAATTTAGACGTCTTGTATCATTTGATAATTGTCCTTCTACAAATCTGGACAAGGTGGCAGCCCTTCAGCATGATTTATTTCTGTGGCCTTCATAGAAACTAAAAGAGGATTATGATCACTTTCTGGCTGGGCTTCCACCAGCATATCTAACAGTTTTGGCCAGAGCTCCTTATTTATGATAAAATAGCCTATACGACTAGAACGATGCCCACTACAATATGTTGGCATCCCTCGTTTGTCAGATTTCGTGCGACCATTTGCTGCTCGCAACTCATGTTCCATGCAGAATACTTTGAGTTGGAGTGCTGCACTAGTCCACCTTTTTATCGGAGGGAGTTCAAGAGGTGGAATCGACCACTGATCATCCTCCTCCTCACTAAGATTCATATCCTCATAATCTAAGGGTTCATACGTACAATTAAAATCCCTAGCCATAATAATATTACAATGGCCTGTGTGATTCATTAAAAAAAGCATCTAATAAGGCTACTATGTTAGACGCCTTCCCGCCTCGCTGGCCCCTGGAATAAACACTGATGAGTAGAACATATGGGGAATTACACTGTGATAACTTGACAATAAGGATGTCCTGAGAGTCAATAGCAACCTCCTCTAACTTATAATAGTGGAGCTGCCTGACCCACATTGTCAAGCCCCCCTTCGGTCAAACCCTGTCACCCTGCACAGCTGATTTTGAAAAATGAATATATCCCTCACAAAATACCTGGTTCACTGCCCAGGTTTCTTGAAAGAATATAATATCTTGATCCTCAATGAATGAGGTCCATTCACTAGAAACTACTTTACTTGCAAGCCACGCAATGTTCCAAGAAGCTATTTTTATAACAGTACTAGGCTCCATAGGAACACTGATTTTTATTTGGTGGCCTTGTCCATGATTTAACAAGTGTGAATCTGGAACTTGATCGATAGAATTCCAAGAATAAACCATACCTCTGTCACATACTCCAATGGTTTCAGAAGGACGCATAATAAAAGGTGAAAGTCGCCACTCTGAACCGTTTCGTGCTTCCTCACCCTATATGCCAAATAATGCCTCTATTTTATTGTAGGTGTCTGCATGAAAATTAATTAAACAAACAAAGAGTGCTTATACTCAAGTCTTAATAAGATGGATTCATAAGGTTTTCTCCATCGAAACGCGTCGACCCCATTTGTTGACTCACAATCCGTCTATTGGACATTGGGGTTAAAAAGACAATTAAAGAATGCTTATCTCCATGCCCACAATATGACATGAGAATGGATGAGTAATTTGCTAAGATTACGTTTTTCAGCCTAGCCTTTGTTTTTTCACTCTTTTCATATTTTCATGCTATTTTGTGACTATTGTTTTAAATGTATTGCTTTTTTATGAATTATTGTGATATTAAATGTATCGACTGACGGGTTTGCCCGGGTTTTTAAAGAATTTTTTTTTAATAATAAATCCTTGTGATATATTTTTCCAAAATAGTATGTTATGTGTCTTTCCCTATTACATATGGTTCAACGCTTAAAGTGTGTGAATGGTGATGATGGACTGTTAGAGATTATTAGGATGGACGTTATTTGCAAATTGGTTCCTCCTTGTTTAGATTTCTACCCAAAGGGATGCTTCTATTTCCAGTCACAAGAGTCCCATGACTGTATATTCCTTACTGAGGAACAGACAAAGGGTTGTGTTGACCTGCAAGATACGCCTCTTTCAAATGTTGATGGGGAATTATGAGTTGATGGATCCTGTTTGAAAATGCCAGATGGCACGACATCAGCTGAGCTTTCTTACATCACATGGGACACAAATAGTGCATAGAGAATTAGTGCATAATCTCCTTACTGCTTTGACATATTCTAAGAAAATAGCGATCGTTAAATGCAGTGCACACTAGAAAGTGACTGATAAAATAGGAGGGCAATGCCTTTTGCCGATCACACAGCCCATGAAACTACAATGCAGCGAAGCAATACATCTATGTATGTGGTGAAGTCACAGGCTGAATGTTGGCATGATGACAGACAAGAAGTGCTGGACATACAGCGATCTGCCTCTGCAGATGAACTAGAGCAATGGGCTAAGGAGGGAACATTGGATGATGAGGGCTTTTGGAGAAATAAAGAAATGACCAAATGGAGATTGCCCGCAGCCTATTTGCATCCCGTGATTCTCATGGCACATGGGCCGGCACATGTTGGAACATCCTCAATAGCGAAGTTGCTTACGCAAGTTTGGGATCTTCCTGAAATTGCCGGCACAGCTAAAAAGATAGTCCAGTCTTGTCTGATTTGTCTTCAGTATAATCCTGGAAAGGGAACACAAACTCCAACAGGATGGTTTGTCACACCAACTGCACCTTTTGAGGTTCTGCAAATGGATTACATCTAGCTTCAATGCTGTAATAACTTAAAGTATGCCCTAGTAGTGGTGTGCCTTCAGTAAGTGGATAGAGGCATACCCTATGAAAGATAATACAGCTCTTACTACAGCAAAGGTGCTTCTAAAGGAGTTTTTCCCTAGATTCGGTCTTTGACGACTTTTGTGAAGTGACAACGGACCCCATTTATTTTGGGAAAGTTGTTGAGTATGTCTTGAAAGGATTGGGAATCAAGCAGAAGTTTCATGCTGCTTTCCACCCAATCAGCGGGGCTAGTGGGACGTTACAATTCCACCCTCAAACTTAAGTGGGCAAAAATCATCCAGGCTTCCACATCTCTGAAATGGCCTGATGAACTACCCTTGGCATTGCTATCCATTAGATCGGTGCCACATACACGATCTGGCCTCACACCATATGAGGTGGTATTTGGAAGGCCCATGAATATTTGGGGGATTCCTAAGCCACGTCCTATACATGATGTGCCTTGTGTCTTGATGAGTGACTACCTGTCACAGTTGACTGACAGCTTGCTTTCGATTCATCAACAGGTTCGAGAAGCTCTTCCTGTCAGGTTACGAGGTGATGGCCATGATCTCCAGGCCGGCAACCAAGTGATGCTTCCAGAGGTTGAATAGCTTGGAACCGAGGTGGCGCGGCCCAAAGCAGGTGCTCTTGTTGGCCAGAACTGCAGTACGAGTAACCAATAGGAAAAATTGGGTTCACTCCACCCACTGTAAGAGAGTGCCATTTGCCATGGTGGAGCCCGCTGCACTCACTGACCATCAAGACATCCTGGACACAGAGAGAAGCCAAGCCATATCACATAAAGAACCTGAGGAAGTCAGGACCTTACGATCCATGGTGCATATCGATATCAGCTGCGACCAAGGAGAGAAACTGCATTGCCAAAAAAGACTGGTTGAGCAACCTTCCTGGGTTAGTGAAAGACTGAACCGAAGAGGGGGGGATCTTTTTCTTAGTGACACCCATCTTAACTCTCAGTGAAGAAACCAACGGCTGCCCAGGGCTTTAGAGTTCCATCTGCTTTGTTATTTCAACGTAAGGAGAAACATGCCTATGGAAAAGATATTGACTGCTGTGAGAATCTGTGACAAGAAGACTATGTTCATTGCTGGGTTTACTTTGATTGTGATTATTATGGCTATAATAACTTGAGGGGTAGAGGAAGTGGCTCCTGCTAGACAAACACTGAATGCCACTCCTCCAGCTCCCATTGAGCACCATTATTTCTCCCTTCCCTATCATGAGCAGCAGCACAGAATGTCCTACTACAATAATACGTTTGTTCGGATGTTGCTCCACACCCATATTTCTACGAACGTCGCCAACTGTTGGGTGTGTGGAATGATGCCAGCTCATCAGAAAAAGGGAAGAACACCTTTCATTCCTCTGCTTTTTTCACACAATGGTTCTTGTCAAGCCTGGTTTGCATTGCTGTGGGCTTCTGAGGTTGCTAATATTACTGATGTTGCTGTAGGGAGACTGAATCTTAATAAAGTTTGCTATCCTGATGAGGAAAGAGATCCACAGGCTAAAGGAACTGTATGGGAAATAGAGGAGTATCGCCAAGGAAACTCTTCTGTGCGCTATGTTTTCCCAAACACTCAAACATCTAAGGGTAATGGACCTCCTGTTATAGCTGTTACTAGAGCCCTAGCAGACTTGTGCGTAAACAGTGTTGGAAGAATTCCTGTGGGGAAAAGTGTCTGTATTTTAGTGTTGAATATTACTGGGGTAAACAACAGCAGTTTTATGTCCTCACATAATACCTGCTTTATATGCGGGAATAAAGGATACTACCATCTACCTATTGGATGGTCAGGAACCTGCTATGTGTCCTTTTTGTTGCTCCCTGTGTTTTGGCTCCTGCATCCTACCATAAAGACTATAAACTGTATAATGACATTTTCAAGAACCGATATAAGAGGATAATAAATCATGATGAGGTGGATTAGACTGACACCGCACTGCAGCAATATGTTGACTTTAATTTGGGATTGTTCTTCTTTGTTGATGCTGCCTTAAACAGTTGGAAAATCAGATGCTTGACACGGGTTGTAGAGGTTGTGACCAACCAGACAGCTATAGCATTTGAAAACATCACTGAAGAACTGCAAATTGCGAGGATTGTAGTGCTCCAAAATCGAATGGTCCTTGACGTCATGTTGGCTGCATCCCTGATCACGTCCCTTCTGTTTTTGATGCAATCTCGAACCTGCATAAAATCACTGTTGAGATTCACCCTGATACTGGAACATGGACTTTAGCCGGTTGGCTGTGGACAGTATTTGCTACTTGGGGCTGGAAACTGTTGACAGTAATATGTATATTATTTGCGATCCTACTATTATGTTGCTTATGTCTACATTGTGTTCCAATGCTTTGCTCCCTTTGTATCACTGCTTGTATACCTTCCAAACGCAATGTTAAGAATGTAAACACCAATATGTATTAGACCAAGCAGTTAATGAAATGATACAAATTGATATACAGGATGTTTTCTTTGTTCCTTCTAGATCATAAATGTCTTCAGCTGATGCTAAAAGGGTTATCTGTGGAAACTGGCAGAGATCGCTGTTAGCATAAGCTGAAGCCATTTTGTTTGTGGCAGTCATTTTAGTTAAGCCATGTGCTCGCCATGTGCTTCTCCCGTCCTCACTGTTGCCTGCCCTTGTATTTTACTTGAGTCAACAACTATAATTAACTCTTTCAGCACTGAGCCAGAGCCTTGAGCATGGTCAGAAAGACTTGTAGCTGTTGGAATGCACCTGTTATAAACTTAACTGTCAGGCTATTTTTACTGATGTCAGCTGTTGTGTAGCTCAACCCTTTTTGTTGACTAAGCAATTCTAATGAACCCTTATATGTAAAAGACTATGTGTGTGTACACTTGTACTGCCTCTTTTTGAGCCTCCATGCTTACAGTGCAACTATCACAGTATAAAAGCACCATGGTTTCTGTACTCCATGTACTGCCTCATAAATTGCCTGTGGGTTATGTATCGATGCAGTTCCACTCATGAGTGTTAATAAACTATCTCTTTAATATTACAGCTTCAATCTCTATTTTGTCAGTCTAAAGGACCAGTGCGCAAAGAAGGGCAAACCCCCGCACTGGTGGGCCCCTGAAAAGGCTCACCCCCACAAATAAGCACCAGTAGCGGCCTGGAGGAAAGATGATGAAAGGAGCAGGAGCAAGAAACTGCTCATTGGGCACTTATTTTGCTAAAATAGTGATGCAGTGACAGCATGAAGGGAGGTGGCTGGAGCAAGGAACTGCTCGCTGGAAGCTCAAGTTGTAAAGAGAAGCTGCTGTGTGGAGGTTGAGAGGGCAGGGCAAGGAACTGTTCATAGTGTACTCACCATGCTAGAGGAGCAATCTAGTGATAGCAAGATAAGTATATGAAGATAGGATGGTGTGCCTTTCTGCTGTCTAGCTTGATTATTTAGAGCAGAATGTGCCTAGATCAGAGAAATGCTCACACACGAGCAATGACAAAGCATGCTGCTGTATAAAAATAGTTTACTTTATTCAGTAAATGCATGTATTAGATGTGACAAAATAGTGTAATGATTGAGGTACTTTTGAGATTCAAATAGTCTCCCTTGCATTCTGGTAGAGAAGGAAGATTACATGAAAGCCAATAGAATGGCAGCAAGACTAAAATACCCCTGTGGGCTGATCCAAGATGTGTTTGGCAATGCCTCAACCCAGAGACTGAAGTGGACTGAAGCAAGCAAGCCAGTTATACGAAGGCTGCTGACCCAAAGCCCATTCTGTCTTCATTGAATACAAAAGGCCTGGTGGTGGATTCACAAGACCCAAAATTGCGTACAGCAGGTGTGCAAAAGCACACCACTCCTCTTCGTGCTGCTCTCAACTCATCTAATTTCTGCACAGTTTCTTGCAGCTAGTAAACACTTCCCAGTACTAGCAGGAAGGACCCACATTACTCTCATGAGCTTCCTGTGCATTCATCCATAATAGTCCAACTTCACCACATAGTGTGCATTGCTGAGGGCTGAGAGTAAGCCCCATGAATGATGAGCAAAAACATAACTTAAAAATTGGGAACAACCCAAGAGGAAAGACAGTCTATCACCAGGGACAGTGTCATAGTGCGAGGGCATGCTGAACTGCTCAAGGGACAAGGATCTGGATACCACAGAATTATTTTTAAAATGGCAAACAGCAGCAGGTGATACATCAAAAACTAAGCATTTTGGCTGGTTGTGCAAATGTGTTCTGGGGTCTAATTAAACCCCGTTGCCAGTGGCGTAACACAGGTCCCAGTGGTGTGGGGGGACCCAAGCTCCAGGGGTCTCCCTCGGCCCAGTACTCTGGCCAGAGAGCACCTGATTGAGTCCGGAGTGGGCCCCTCCACGTACCTTGCAAGGTGGCCCCCTCAAGTTTCATTACACCAGTGCCCATTGCCCACTTGTCAGAACTTTAATGGCAGTTAACACTCTCTGCAGGGATCATGACCTGTTGTTGATTGCCTATCTTGGATTATGGGCCTAACTAAGCCAAAGGTGGTGATCTATAATAAGGTGAAGGGCGATTGACATTCATATTGAAGAGAAATACGATTTATCAGAACAATTTAAGAGAGTGTATAGTGAATGAAGTATGGTTCCAATCTTGGCAGAGCAAATGACTCAAGTACCTACAAGGGAGCATTGTGGAAAGGGCTAATGATGTGGATTGGAAAATGCACAGAGATCTAGAGGTAAAGATGATCCTAGTACTTGCATACATAGGCAGTATATGTCTATATATAATACCTTATCCTGAACAGTCTGTGTGGTGACTTTGATAGTGGGACAGGGGTAAATGTGAGGTGAAACAATAGCTCAGTTTTGAATGGACATTGTATAACATTGTTTTCCATTTTATACACCAGATCAGTTCCATCTTTTTCCCCAGCAGTGCCATTTTATGGTAAAATGAGGTGAGACCCTCCTCCCCACAGTGCTTGTTGCTTGCAATGGCAATTAAAAATCTCCTGGTGATAGGTGGGAAGAGGTATTACAGTTTGCTGACTATTTCTCCACACTCATTTTCTCTTGGTCACCACTATATTTTTCCATTTTCTTTGCTCCTAAATTAACTTGTCTAAACAAAAGGTGGAGGATGTCAAGTGGAGGACTGGGGGTGAGCACTGCTTGGCAGCGATTGTTTGTCTGTCAGCAGTTCCTATGTTATGAGAACGGAACAACCCTCCACGTACCTTGCAAGGTGGCCACCTCAAGTTTCATTACACCAGTGCCCATTGCCCACTTGTCAGAACTTTAATGGCAGTTAACACTCTCTGCAGGGATCATGACCTGTTGTTGATTGCCTATCTTGGAATTATGGGCCTAACTAAGCTAAAGGTGGTGATCTATAAAAAGGTGAAGGGCGATTGACATTCATATTGAAGAGAAATACGATTTATCAGAACAATTTAAGAGAGTGTATAGTGAATGAAGTATGGTTCCAATCTCGGCAGAGCAAATGACTCAAGTACCTACAAGGGAGAATTGTGGAAAGGGCTAATGATGTGGATTGGAAAATGCACAGAGATCTAGAGGTAAAGATGATCCTAGTACTTGCATACATAGGCAGTACATGTCTATGTATAATACCTTATCCTGAACAGTCTGTGTGGTGACGATGCAGCAGTTTTCGACCGTCTAAATATTGAACTATTAGGGTGGGAGGGAGAGATACTACTTATGGGGGATTTTAACTGTGTCATAAATTACGCAAAAGATACCACTAAGAGCACTCTCTCACATCGAATGTGCAAGACCAGGGCATCTATATTAGAGTCAGCCCATATACATAAATTAAAAGATGTTTGGAGACATTTATATCCTACCTTGGCCGGATACACTTACCACTCTATACCCCATAAAATGTATTCACGCATAGATAGGGCTTGGGCAACGAGTCATATTTTGGAGAGCTGCAAAATGGAGATCTGCCCAAAGGTAACATCGGTCCATAATCCCATAGTGGTAACCTTTAAGATTATATCTAAAAAGAAGGAACCTAGATTATTTTCTTTTCCCAGACATCTGATATCCGATACTTCGTTTATTCCTCTCCTGAAAGCACATATAAAAGAATTTTTAGAGTTCAATATCGACACGGCTAAAATCACTTCAGTATGGGACTGTTGCAAGGCCAGTATCAGAGGTTTTGCCCAGCAGTTTATTATACAGCAGAATGCCAACCGGAAAGAAGAGATCGGTCGTATAACATCAGGGATAAGGGGGCTAGAAGAACACTTGGCTTAGATTGCTAGAAAAGAAGGTGCAGGTGCTTCTCACAACTTAAATAAAGATAGACTGGAACTTAAACTAACCACCCTACGCTGTGAAACTAAGAAATTTTTAAGAGACAAAGTCACCGCTAAACTACACAAATATAAGACTTCACAATATGAGAGTGGCGACAGAATAGGAACAATTCTTGCTTATAAAATAGCTGACGACAGAGCCACCTCACTAATAAAGAGCATAAAAGGGGCAGATGGTACTAATTATACTCACCCTGACCAGATACTGCAACAATTTGCTGATTATTACACTAAGCTGTACACCCCTGAGAGTGTACCCCCAATGGAGCTTGTGGAAAACTATATTAGAAATAACTGGCGGTCCGAGAATGATACAAGAGGTACGCAAGAACTAGAAAAAGACTTCACTAAGGAAGAACTAAAATTAGCAATTTTCTCTCTTCCATCTGGGAAGGCTGCAGGAGAGGACACTTTGCCTATTGAAATTTATAAAATTTGTTGCGATGAACTTATCTCTGTACTTTGCTTGGTCATTAATCAGATTACCACAATTGATGGGGCCCCGACCTCCTGGAATACTGCTAAAATTATCTTCTTCTTAAAGAAGAATAAAACACCTACGGAGTGCGGGTCTTACCGCCCAATTTCTCTGATCAATGGTGACGCCAAGGTATTTGCTAAATTAATAGCCATAAGACTCTCTCCCCTTATGACTAGACTGGTCAGTGAACATCAGCATGGTTTTGTAGTAGGCAGGGATACCACTCAGCATGTAAACACGGCTATCACATTGTTCGATATGGCTGCTACTAATCCCTCCCCACTCGGTATGATTTTACTTGACGCTGAAAAAGCCTTTGACCGAGTGGGGTGGGATTACCTATGGGCAATTTTGAAAGCAATGGGGTTCAAAATTAAATTTTTAACGAAGATCCAGGCACTTTATTACCTCCCTATCGCTTTAATAGGTTACGACTGCTTACTCTCTACTAAATTCCCAATAAGAAGAGGGACTCGGCAGGGATGCCCATTATCACCTCTATTATTTGCTCTCGCCATGGAACCCTTCATTAATGCCATACAATCCCAGGCGATGATAAAACCATTTACATCTGGGGCAAACTCGCTTAAAATTACAGCTTACGCAGACGATTTGGCAGTTTATACAAGTGATGTGATTGAATCTATGGCAGGAATCGTCAAAGAGGAAGAATCTTTTGGAGAAGTTTCGGGATATAAGTTAAACTTGGGAAAGACTCAAATTATAGTTAATTACAAACCACTGATGCAAGTAATGGGAATATGCCATGCTGCTACCTATTTAGGCATCAAGATAACATCTAATATTAGGGATATGTCATTAAATTATGATGTTTTATTAAAAGATACCCAGGCTCTCCTTAAAAAATGGCATCAAGTGCCTTTAAATCTTATTGGGAGAATTAATCTTATTAAAATGAACATCTTGCCAAGATTCTTGTACTTATTTAGATGCATTCCTCTGAAGATAAATAAAATATTTTTCAGGAAACTTGATGGCATACTGGGCAGCTTTATATGGGGCTTTAAAAAGAACCGCAGAGCACTCTCTTCTTTGAAACTACCATTTATAAAAGGAGGGCTAGACTTCCCAGATTTCAGAATGTACTATTTTGCCTCATTTTTGGGGCGGCTACAGAGCTTGTTTAACTCCAGTAACCCATATTTTTTCCATCGATTCATGCTAGGATCAGATTGCTTACAGTTTTTGACTAGAATTAATGACCCGAATTACTTTAAAAGAGTGAGGTTTAAGACTGCGAAAGATATAATCAGTATATGGAGGATATTAATGATCCAGAATGAAGTATCATTTTACCATTCTCTTTTAAGTCTTTGGAACAATCCGGGCTTACCAAGTATCTTTAATGATTTAGGATGTAAGATATGGGCAAAACAAGGAATAATGAAATTGGGGGGCTTATACGGCTCATCAGGCTTTTTGGAGTTCGATACACTAAGGTTATTATACAAGTTACCAGAACACACTTATTTTAAGTATATACAAATACGCGATTTCCTTATAGGGAAACAAAAACGTAAAGAGATTGTGGACTCCGATTTTTGGCAATGTATGTATAAAGGAGTGGGGGATAAGAAAGCTATCATCAGCCAAGGATACAGATGCTTTACTGAAAACAAATCAGATGAATGCCCCAAAATAGCACAGAAATGGGCTTTACGGTTTCCTACCGGTATTACTTCGAATGAAATCTCCTCCTTCTTATACAAAATTGACACGTTAGTCCACTCCTCAAGCTTAAAACTACAAGCATACAAAACAATATGCCAACTTTATCATACCCCCTTACAAATAAGTAAATGGGCCTCTAATAATGCTTTTAGTGATCGCACTAAGTGCCCAAAGTGCCACCTCCAAGCTGCTGACTTAGAACATATGTTGGTCCTCTGTCCAGTTCTTGCTCCGTTTTGGGACAGCTTAGAAATAATTTTGAGATTGAAACAAATAATTGATGCACCATTAACATCTGAAATGATCCTCTTAGGTTTTCAGCCTATTCCATCTTCATTTCAAAATGTAATTTTTATTCTGTTAGCATGCGTAAGGCTGGTTTTATCTAGAGCTTGGATTGAGGATCACTCGCCTCATGTAAATGAATGGTGGTGCTTGGTCAAAGAGATACATCATATGGAGTTATCTTTAGCTAGGAAAAGAGGTGTTAAAGCAATGACTAAAATAGAGAGAATCTGGGGATGCATGTTTCCTACTTGTGAACTGAACTAATGTGATCTGAAGCCCTGATTAATCTCAATTTTGGTCTTACTTTTTATTTGTGCCAATCTCTCTTATTTATCTTATCTTCGTGTCTTTTTTCCTTTGTTAAACTGCTTCTTGTAATATCAGAGCAGATGCTGGATGTATTGTAAAATGAAATACTGTTTCTCGTTTGTGTTAAAACTTGCTTGTGACACCCATAAAATAAAAATGTTTAAAAAAAAAAGAGAGAGCGGAACAAGTCAAATTGTGAACTTTGTTGCCTAGTGTCAGCCTTCATGTTATAAAAAGCATACCTCTGATATTAGGGCATATTCTCATGGTAGACATCGGAATATGGCCATTGTTATCAGATTTCTCTATGTTCAAAGGGCCACAAGCTGCCAAGTTGGCAAACAACTGGGTGTTCTCCATTTAGATGCTGTGGGACATCAGATTACTTAAATTCTGCTAGCATAGGGTCATATATACGTAAAAGTGAAATGTACAAGAGGGTACCTTACCTACCACCTAAGGCCATTTTGTCTAATTCCAGTTCATTCCTTGGATCTAGAGCTGATCTAATTTCCTGAGAAATTAGACCTGCATCCACTTAAAGCATTTCGCATCTTCTGAAAGCATTTAACATGGTTTATTATTTCAAAGGTTTCTTTGGGAAACCTGGCTAAACTAGCTTAACCAAACACAATTCATATTTCAGGCAAATCCTTTATTTGGGACATTTGAGGATTTAGGGTCTAAAGAATAAGCCCTTAAACATCCCATTTGGTGGCTACCATGATCTTGATGTGGAGACTGGACAGGAGAGAGTTAATTAGCAGAAGTTTTGAAGTAGACTCGTAGATGTCATGGCACGTTGCAGTTTTAGGTCATCATCCACGAGGTCCAAGACCAACTGTTGCAGGAGCAGCATGCACCGTCCCTCCCCTGCATCTGCCAAACCACCACCGGTAGAAGGAGAACAAGATGGTGTCTGGGTGAACAAATGGGAAAGGGGTTTGGCAACAAACAACACGCTAAAATAGCAAGCTTAAGATAAAAGGCTAAAACAGTTTACCAAAATAACAAACATGATGATCCACTATCCTCCAAAGTTCCCACTTGGACCTACAGAGCAAGTAATCATGAGGAAAATGTTAGGACAGATAGCAGGATAGTTATATTACCCGCAATGGAAACTGACAGATGCCTACTAATCAAGCACACTGGAGGAGGGGCAACACTATGACTTCACGTACCCAAATAAGAATATCACAAGTGTACATACATTACTTGTCACAGCACAACATTATACATCATAAAACATAACTTGCATAAAGTATCAACCTTCGCACCTAGTAGATGGGTGATCTCCACTAGTATGCTGACAATGTGCACACCGATGTTTAGTGTTTCTTCTTGCACAATTGCACACCAAATTGTACAAAAATAAAGAGTTCCTAGGGAGGTTGAAAAAGAACACAATAAACACCAAACTTATCTTCACAGCTAAATAACCCTAGTGTAGCTGGTTTTAGAATGTTCAGCAGCTTGAATGCGCAGAGTTTTCTCCAGCAGTGAGAGGTACCAAGCTTTCCTGTATCCAGGTTTGCAGACAGAGGCCCAAGCAAGGCGACAAAGCTCCTACTAATGAGCAGTGCGGCAACGGGACTAATATCAAAGCAGGAGAGACATCTAAATTGAGTACTTATTGTATTCAGATGGAGACGTGTGATCTGAATTCAGTGGCTGGGCAGGAGATGCGTCAAGTCTGGATTCCTTGATACGAAGCATTGAACGATCAGGAGCCAGGCTACTTATAGTTCAGAGCTTCAAAATGTCCGCTGAGAATCTGAGGTCTTGCAAGATCTTGGCTGGCCATCTCATGTTGTTGCAGATGACTCGTCAGCTGAGGATGACTCACCAGTATCTATTCAGCCCCCTGTCTCATGTTGTTGTGAATGACTTGCTAACTGAGGATGACTCTCTAGTATTCAGATCCCCTTTCAAGATGTAGGGCAATATCTGAGACAGAGGTCAAGTGAAAAATAAACTACCATGCATGTAGGTAGAGAGATTCCCTAATGTTCTGCCCAAAAGGTGACCTAAGATATCAAGCACTATACCCTACATACTCTTAATATCTAAGACCATGATGAACTGAAAGTGTGTGCAGAAGGCCACGTGGGTGCTGGCACTTAAGGCGTGGATGAGAGAGCAGAATGCCAAAGAAGGTGCTGAGAGAACCACAACTTTGAGGCAATGGGCACCAGCGCGATTCCACCGTGGCAAGCATTGTGGCTACCAGTGAATCCCTGACAGTAGACTCGTAATGTTTGGTCTTTGCAGCTCCTCAATATGACTCAACCAAAGACACCCATATCCATTTTGGAATTTCAGGAGGTTATGGAAAGAACCATGGTTTGAGAGCCTTCCCAAATTTAGATTGTTAATAGAAGTTTGAATTTTGCCGATGAGGAATTTCCAAATATGAGTGGCTTGTATGAAAAACTCCAAGCCACCATGGCAAATGGTTAAGATAACTAAATAAGCAGGGTGCTACTGCTGGTATCTCAATGGATTTTATCTAGGAAGCCAACCCAAGCCTGAGACAGAAACCTTCCCATAAAGAAAACTGTGAACTATCTAAAGATCACAAGAATTTAAAAAGAGTTAGCCAATTTAACTTATGTGGAATAAGAGAGGCATGACAGTGACGAGAGACACCTGTCACCATCTTTGTCATCTGACTGTAAATATCCTAGAGTCTGTCAAGCAGAAGCTTCTACAAACTCAAGGACAGACTATTACCATAGTGCAACCCATTGCCTGTGATAGCTGACATGCACAGTTGCTTGCAATCTGGGGGAAGAATAAACAGGAGATCCAGAAGACTGCAATAAGTGATATGTGCAGGATGTGTTGTCTTCCCATCTGGAGCAGAATAACAAGCCTAATTTACAGATTTTGTTTTCACTAGATGCAGGTTATTGTCACAGTCAAAAAGTCAGGAGGCCAGAAAGTCATTCTTAAGAAAATCTGACTTCCAACAACTATCATGACTTCCGTCTTCTCCCTGTTCAGTTTTAACCAGAGGGTGCTCATCCAGTTAAGTATCATAACAAGACAATTTAGCAGAGAAATAATATTTTTGGGAAAACTGCTGAATCTTATTAAAAGTTAGGTATCATCTGCATAAGTATATATTTTGATGCCGTAGGAGCGTAATAATCAAGCCTATGGTTTCATGTAGATGTCAAAGAGATATGGAGACAGTACAAAACCCTGAGGAATACCACATAAGCACTTTGCAGAAGAAGAAACTGAGCAATAGAAACTTGCTGAGACTGCCCGATAGAATGAACAAACCAACCAAGAACATTATGCTGAAATCCAAAGGCAAAAAATAGGCATGTAAGGATATGATTGCTAACGGTATCAAACAGTTCTAAGAGTATCAGAGCACTGCTGAAGCCATTGTCAGCTTCTATGCATAGATCATTAACTACAGCAAACATAGCTAACTCTGTGCTACTATTAGGGCGTAAGTCCATTTGAGAGTAATCCAAAATGTTGTTGGATTAAAGACAGTTGATTGGTTGTTTAGCAACAATTGAGTCTAACATTTTGCAGCAGCTGGTAGAAACGTGATAAGCCTGCAGTTGGGAGATAATGTGGGGCCATTGTTTTTTTTAGGGAAGGGCAGAACTTGCGGAGTTACACTGTAGAATTCCGCAGAGTTACATGAAAACTCAACGAGATTCTGCAGTGTTCTATTAGTGAGCACAATCAGCTTGTTATGCTGATTTTTAGCACTGGGAGCTTGTTCCATGCTGCAAAATCAGTGCCAATGGCACCATGCGGTGCACCAGAAGGCACTGATTTTTGCTGCCACTCGAGTAGATTATCTACTCGAACGGCAACTTTCTCAACGCAACAGATTGCGACTCCCTCCCTTGAGACCACCTCGCCTTGAGTCGTCCTAGCACCTGAAAATCACGCCAGGGGATGCCAAACCTCACACGCAACTCACCAATGGTAAATCAGCGAGTCTGAGAAATAACTCCGCCACACGGTGGTTGGCAGAGTTTTGCCTTAACTCTGTATTACAAGCATAATTAGGAGTAGGCAAAACTCTGCAAACTCTTTTTTTCAGTTCAAATCTTGTTATTGCATTTTCTGCAACACAGGATAAACAATACATATGCATAGAAATACAGTGGTAAAATAAATAAATATGCTTTTAGAGCATGCATACAGAGGGGGTGAGGGGGGAGAGAGAACTCACTGTAGGATTAGAAATGGGAGCATAGCTGGTCTGTTGACCTTTGGAGATTACCAACAACAATCATCTACTATAAATTGTGCATATCATCAGATTCATGTTGTATTAGGTCGTAACAACAGTACATCACAATAATCATGAATACATATTGACAAAGTTATGGTATCCACTGTCTACATATTGACTATAATGAGGCGGTAATTGGTGCACCGATTACAGAGGTGGTGTGTAGGTTCTAAGTTTGTTATAAATTGGATATAAATCCTACATGTTAGAATAAAAAAAAGTGCAAGGGCCCTAAATGAGCGGAGAGGATATCGGGATAGAGGATGTGTTATCATGTAAATTGGCTGTGAAAGTGAATGTCTTTAAGAGATTATAGCACTCTCCTGAGTTAATTGCTTATGGTGGCTTGTAGCTAAGATGTTTGGTATCCAATGAGTCCCAAATTGGTCTATGAGAGGAGCGAACGGGAGAGAGTTGTAGTGTCACGTTATCAGCACCTCTAAGGAAGGTGATCCCCTCTTGCCACAATGGGAAGGAAATCGCTTTAAAGTTTTCCAATTATTTAGTATCAGTTTGCATGCTAGGGTAAGCATTAGGTCTATTAGATGGTGATCACCATCGGGTTTCAGCTGATTGTCTAATGGGCCGAGAAGGATATATGAGAACTCCTGTGAGGGAGTAATATTGAAAGTGTGTTTAATGCCGTCTATTATTTTACGCCAAAAAGTCTCTAAGATTGGGCATTCGAAAAGCATATGTGCTTGGTTGCCTTCTCTTTCCTCGCAGTTCCAACAGTTGGGATTAGGAGTGAGCCCTATTTTAAATAGTCTGGGAGGTGTCCAGTATATTCTGTTGATGATCATATATTTAGTTTGTGATAGTGTTGGTGATATCTTATTAGAGATTTGTTAATGTGTTCCCATCAAACACCACCTTTCTAGTGTTTAATTCCAATTCCTATTTTACTTGGTTGCATGAGAGAGTTTATGTTTGGTGACAAGAGTTATATATGCCCGAGACCATATGGGTGGCTCTAGTTAAGCGGCTTCATAAGTTAGTTAGGGATGGAGCTATCGCCTTTAGGGATTTTTTTAGAGATCTGAACTTTGAGTTGCAGAAGTTTGTAAAAATCCAATTTTGTCAAATTGAATTGGTTCTGTAGTACTAAGAAAGGTAATGGTGATGAGCCTAGGTATAAATCTTCCAGTAAATTAATTCCACTATTTGACCAATTCGACCAGAAGATTGGGGCACCATCAATCTTGATACTGGGGTTGTTCCACAAGGAAGTAAGATTGGAGTTTTGTAATTTCACATCTGATTGTATATCTAAGCGGGGGAAGGCATATTTTGTGTTTTGTATAATGTTCTTTGAGTGTGGTAGGTGTGTTGTATGCATAGATGCCATAGCTGCAAGAGGAGCATTCTTAATGAGAGATCTTTCTATGGCTAGCCAAGACGGTTCATATACTGGATTGTTGATGAACCAATTGGACCCCTGTTTGCATAGGTAAGCAACTTGATAATTCCTGAAGTTAGGCAAGCCGATTCCAACTTTGTTTTATATTAATTTAAGCTTCTTCAGTGAGATTCGTGGCAACTCTGATGGCGTAATGGAATCTATCGCCCACCCCTATGTTTTTTCAGAAGAGGAATGATTTTACCTTTTTTAACATCCTCAGGGACAATTCTGGACAAGAGGGGAGTATTAAGGATATAGAGTGAGAAAAGGGCAAGGAATTCCTTACATTTTTGGAGGTGTTTAAAAGGCATAGTCTCAAACGGCAACCCTAATCCAAGTAAATAGAATTCGAAATTGAGCAGCAAAGTGTTTCAAGCAAGTTTGACCTGCATGAACAGGCCAATTGTGGGAGGGGACCCTCCATTCTGGGTGGCATGGAGCTGAGAGCAGAGGGCTATTTTAGCTTATGTTCCTCAAGAACTGCCATCTTTGAACCTTACATTCTGCCCCGTCTGAGTTGTTTTCTCCTCACTCTCCGGGCGAGATACCTTTCATAAATTTTTTATATTGCATAATATTTTCATGTTTTAATTTTAGTTTAAAAATAATTTCCTTAACTGTTATTTTTAAATTGTTTATAATGTGACATGTCTGAAATGGGCAGTAGCTTATAAAGGACAGTAGCTTATAAAAATCCACATTCTCTTAACAGTAAAAGTCCCACTTCTTGCTACAAAGTCCACGGGCCATATTATCAAGCAAGGGCGATACATTATCGCCACTTTTATCGGCAGGAAACTACCGTTAAACCGGCGATAATGGGCTTGATAATATGCCCATGTGAATTTCCAAAGCAGCCCAGGTTAACACCAGAACCTGGGCTGCTATGGGAATTCCCAAGGGCATATTATCAAGCCCATTATCTCTGCTTTAGCGGCAGTTTCCTGCCGATAAAAGCGGCGATAATGTATCGCCCTTGCTTGATAATATGGCCCCATATGTTTATAAAACTTTCTACCGAAAATAAAATGTTTAGATTTCTGTCTTTTTATTTGTAATGTTTGTTGTAAACATTTTTCGAGTATACTATTTATAGAGATGGTTCCTTTTTTAAGTTTGGTTTCATTTATTTAGAAAAGGTATTCTGAAGCATATATTAACATTGCTTTCGGACTGGGAACTCGTGTTGTGGCCATTGCTGTTTACATGAAGAAGGAGACAGAACTTGCTTCGTTGGAAATGGAGCACTATTTTTACCAGCAGGTATTTTCAATGCCAACCTGTGCCTCGGGAGACTGGACTGCTCCATGCTGGGAACAGAGATGAAGGACAGATACTGAAACAATGTTTCTCTTCAAAGCAGCTTTGAAAAGCTCTGCCACGCAGATTTGACTAGGCTTTAGCTCTGATCCGCTACATGCAATAGTAATAATGTATGCTCATTATATAAAAGAGGCAACTCTGTAACAGAAAAAACAGGCCCTTCAAGGACAGGAGGGGCTACAGACTCCATACTGCTGGTTGTGGTGCTTTGAGAGCAGGAGGGTGACAGCACTTCCACGTAGGTGCACTCGCTCAGAGGTGAACTGCTTGCTTTGCTAGAAGTAATTTAAACTTCATTTGTTTATATTTGCAAATGATAGATCCCTACTGATTATTTTCAGAATTTATTTCGATCCAGTTTGAAAATGAAAACTAGTTGTGTTTCTGGTCCTGTGAGATTCCAGGGAAGCCATTGTGCTGTCAGGATATTCAGATCTGCAAAGCGACAACCCGTGGCATAGTAAAAAGCATAACAAAATAAGAGTGCTTTATATTGAAAATGATTTTTTTGATATAGGGAGATTAATCAGTGGTGTAGCTAGGTTGCCCCGGACCCTAGTATAAGCCAAGTAACTGGCCCTCTTCACTAGGATGATATCTCAGTCTGCCAACTGCCCTCGACACTCCCAAACCTTCTTCGACAGAGTCTGCATCTGCCATATCAAAACTCACTAACACTCTCATACACACTATTGTAGTTACTCTCCCTGCACTGCAATTCTGCAAGTCAAAGTCATAACCTTAAAAAGCCTTACCAAAGCTAATTGATTTGACATTTGTAAAGTGCATGCACACAAAGAAAATATTGGCACTCCACTCTCACATTCTGCCCTCACATGAGCACATCCCTTATACTACATTCACACAGGCCTCACTCTGAACTCACACAGGCACAACTTTCAACATATAGACCACTTAACCACGCTCACAATAGACAATGTTAATCCTGTATTCACACAGGCACACCCCTACCAATGCTCCCACAAAACATGGTAGCTATTCTTCATTCACACAAGCACACCACTCACACACAGGTTCACCACTTACTAGGAAGGAGCGGAGTTTGGACAGAGGGTGGCATAGGAGACACAGGTTGTTTATCTGGTGCATCGGTCCACTATTGTAATTCAAATCTCTTGAAGTAAGCTACACTTAAGCCTGAATGCCCACATAGGTTATCTAACTTCCCATCAGTCACACATGGACCAACACTGCAGACTATATGGGCCCGATTCACAGAATGAACTTAAGACTAAATCCTAAACTTACTACTATTTGGTATTCACAGAAGGCACTTACTAGTTTTGGGATTCACAGAGTGAACGTACTACTTTCGGGATTCACAGAATGAACTTACTACTTTCGGTATTCACAGAATAGATTTAAGACTACTAACTTTACGTCCGCACTCGGAGTTTCCGGCCCGGAGGTGGAGCTTCCGGCTTGGGGGTGGAGCTTCCGGCTCGGAGGTGGGGATTTAGCCATGGCTGAAATCTCCACATCTGGGCCAGAATCTCCGCCCCCAAGCCGGAAGCTCCGCCTCCGGGCCGGAATTTCCGGCCCGAGTGCGGACGCAAAGTTAGTAGTCTTAAATCTATTCTGTGAATACCGAAGTAGTAAATTCATTCTGTGAATCCCGAAAGTAGTAAGTTCACTCTGTGAATCCCAAAAGTAGTGAGTGCATTCTGTGAATACCAAATAGTAGTAAGTTTAGGATTTAGTCTTAAGTTCATTCTGTTAAACGGGCCCTTAGATCTTTGTGGACTTCTTGAGGAAGAGTCTTGGCATCATAAAAAAGTCCCTATTGCCATCTAAAAGGACAAGGAGGTATTTTATTTTTGGTGCAAGCATTTGCTATAATAAAAAAAGAGAAGAAATGTGGTGGTGGGGACATGGGCATCAATACAAAAAATAAAAAGTAAAGCTTTCCCTTGGTCTGCAGTCTTGGAAGTGTTAAAAATGATAGCTTATGTAGAATACTGTTTCAATGTGGTGGCATGGTTTTGAAGCATGCATCATTGATGCCTGGAGCTCTGCATAAGAAAGTTGTGTTCCAATAGCAGCAGAGCTGCAGGTACTCTCATTACTCAATAAGCACTAGCCTGCCTTTGAAGGTGAGCTGCTGGCGGATGAACTAAGGTTTGCATCTCCTGAGGTCCAGAGTAAGCAGCCAAAAAACTGTTACTAGGAATCCCTGATATTCTAAAGGCCAGCGGTTGTCTACTAGGCAGAGCCAAACATTGGCAATAAACCAGTGCGTGAAGGGGCTGATCCAATGCTGTTCTGAAGGGCTGAACTAATATGTGAATGGCACTCTGATGAATAACTAAATCTAAATCCAGTATTTGTAAAGCATGAACTACTCACCCTTACGGGTCTCAAGGCACTGGGGGCTGTCATGGAAATTAAGTGAGCTATTGCCCAGAGTCACATGGTGCTGAGCTGATCTGCCACCAGAGCCAAACCGTGAGCCCTGTGCTCCGAAGTCAGCTGCCCTGGCCGCTGCATCACACCTCTCTCCCTGAAGTGGGTTTGCCTAAAGCCCTATTTCTCTAAACAACATTATAGATTATAGTTGAACAACAAGAAGTTGGAGAGGCAGGTAAACCAGTCTTTTGGTCACACCTGAAACACACAGAAAAATATGGAGCACAGGGAGCCTGAGTGTAGCAGGTCCTTGATTCACACTCAAAGACAAAGCACTGGTCAAGAGCATTTCAATCATCCCTGAAAGACATGAAACAAAGGTGCTGTTTCAGGACCAGTGCACGTTTCCTTTAGAGACATGGAAGAAGTGTGATAATGCAGTGCCAGCCAGTGCAAGCTTACTTCAAAGTCATAAAACCAGTGGTGGTTCCTCCACTAAGGCAAAAGAGCATCGCCCCAATCCTGAAAAATACAAATAAAATGACAATAACATATCAATATTATCCTTTTATTTGTCCTATTTCAGTCAGAGGCGGGCAGGGCGGGTGTGGGCTAGCCAGAGCAGGGGAGTAGTTTGCACTCCCTAAGTGCACATGAACAGTTTGGCCAGCCCTCTAGCGCTGGCTGAACAGTTCATGTGCACTTTGCATGTTCCTCAGCAGGCTGCATTACACAGCCTGATGAGGAACATGCACAGGCTCCCTGTCCCCATCTGAGCACCAAACCACGGTGCTCAGACCAATCACAACGCTGCATTGCAGCGTCGTGATTGGCTCATGGGAGCCTGTGTGCCCGGGTGCTTTCTGCTGCCGGTTGGGACTGCAGGAAGAAGGAAGATGAAATGGACGGAGGAGAGGCGGCGGCCGGCCGTTAAAGGTAAGTCCTCTTTTCTTATTTTTTTTAATTCCCCACCCGCCCTACCCCCAGTGGAAGCCGCTACTGCATGAAACAAGTATGCTACTGCAAGGCCATCATTGCAAGCTTTCCTCAAAAACATTTTAAAATGTGGTACTGCAGGGCCAGTGCAAACTTCATTCAAAGACATGGAACAAGTGTGGCACTTCAGGGACAGTGTAAGCTTCCTTTAAAGACATGAAACAAGTGTGGTATTGCAGGGCCAGTGCATGCTTGCTTCAAAGACATGAAAAAGTGTGGTACTGGGCAGCACCATCTACCGCCTCCAATTGATACAACAAAGAATCAGCGTTTCAAATTTGTTACAAGTGTAAGCGGCATGCACCAAAAATGAAAGCCAAAGCATTAAACTTTGATGTCAAGCAGAAGCGAGTGAGGGATACCAGTCTGGTGGCTGATTTACACAATGTGAGGCCAGCAAATCTGAGATTAATCCAGGCTTGGCCTTGTAACCAAATTGTGTGATCCTTGGCGATTATTTCATTTTATTGTGTTGCCTATTTTTTTTAATTATTGCATATAAGAATACCATGAAATATGTGAAGATGTTTACTGTACAAAAACCTCTTCTGTTTTCCTTAATGAACTGTTACACTGCTCCATGTAAAATAAGAATATAGGCCACTTATATGGTGCACATTACAACTGACTTGCCTCCAAGTTCACTAATGTTATTGTTGTCTTAGTGGGAGCTGTGGACATGAATGCTTAAAAATGATCACTTCTAATAAATGTCTAAATGCAATCATATAATCTAATATACTAAGGTGAAACATTTGTCAAAGAAATATACTTTATTGAATTCTGAAGACACTTTATCATATTTTTACATACTATTTATTGCATGATTTCCATGCTAAAGGCTCCCATGACTCAGCTCGTGCTTGGGTCTTAAAGCGAAGATGGGCTTTTATGACCAAGGCAGATCCTTAACTCAGCTCTCTTTGTTAATTTGTTTGCTTGAGCACCTGTACTAGAGCAAGTGTATAACAGTTACTTGCGTTCCACCCAGTGGCAGCCGACACAGATAAAAAGTGGTGAGGCAGGTGGAGTGGGTAAAAAGGGGTGCGCAGGGGGAGTGTGTTGGGGAGCACGTGCAGGACGATTTAATAATAATAAACAAAATTAAGACTTACCTGCCGCTGCCGGTCACCTTGCACTCCTCTGCTTCCATTTCCTGGTCAAGGCAGTCCCTCAGACAGTATCACAGACTCCACATCGAATCCTAGCACTGCTATCAAGCATGAGAGCAGTGTGGGGATTGGCCTGAGTGAGCTGGATTAATGCTCTCTCAGGCACAGGGAGTCTGTACTGTTTCTCAAAACCGGCTGTGCAACACAGCTCGTTTGGAGAAACCTAAGTGCGCATGTCAGTTTTGCCGGCCTAAGGCGGCGGTCTAAACTGACATGCGCACTTAAATTGCACCTACCATTCCTCCTCCCCCCTCCCATGGCCTGGCCACTTTTGCAGAGTGCTGCTTCTGGAAGGGGCCGATGGGGCGGTATTCAGTGTGGACTTGCCAGTGAGTGACCTTTTTTGTGCCTCTCTACTTGCCTCCACCGGGCCTCGTTCAACAGGCTTGGCTATGCAGCCAGAGAGAAAAGCTCTGGCACCCCAGCATGGTGCGTGCAGGATGTTTTCCCACTGAGCGGAAGCTCACCAGCCCCCTTTTATTGCTCAGCGAAGATTGCGGCTACATTCTCATTGCCCTTTGCTGAAAATTTCTATACATTCAAAATAAGATTAAAGTGTGCTGGCAAATGGGGAAAAAGGTTGCATGAGTAGTTTTGTTTTATCTGTTTAATTGGACCTGAAGGGATTTTGAGCCCATTCCATATCCAAATACTACAACACAACAAATTAAGCAAAGATGTAAATAAAACAAATACTGTACACAAGTCTCATACCTAGCAGCATACTCTCCTTTTCTGTCTGCTCAAGACATCCTATGCAAATGTGGCATGATTATATATGTTGAATCAGAGACGTATGTGTTGGCAGGTGTTATCTGAGGACTGTAGGTAAAGTTTATACCTGCCTTTTCCTGCTAGAAGTTCTGTCTGTTTTTTTTGCCACTGAAAGTCTTGAAGCGATGTGGTCAACACTGTAGAAACACATGTATTCCATAATAGTGGCTCTAATAGCTATAACCAAAAAACATTTCCTAATCATGTTGTAAACATCACTTCCTTTCTATAACTGTCAGTTTAGCTCTAGTAACAATGAGCCACAGTCAAGGCCCAAACACCAGGACCCCCATTTCTCTGACGCTCATTACTAGAGCTGCGTTCTTCCTTTGTCCAGCACACATTTTTGTGGTCTTGGAAAGAAAGAGAGAGAAATGCAGTAAGGCGGTAAAGAAAGAGGAAGAGAAAGACTGGAAAACAGTGACAAAGGAGGAAAGCTACAGGGAGGAAAAGAACCTGCAAAATTATGATAAAGGGCAGATAGTGTATGATGGTTCTAGTAGCAGAATCAAATGTCAACTCCACATTTATTAGAGCTAGCAATGAGCATCTGAGACAAACTTTGGGCCTGAGGTTTTTCTTTTTTTTCTTTTTTTTACAATTTAAGCACTGCTCCCAGTGCTTTAGGAGCCTCGGTGGCCTTAGTAGGCAATGATGTGAAACAATTTTCAGACTGTTGGTGCTGCCATCAATGTTTAATCACTGAACTCCTAGGGATTCTGAAAAATCCAAGCATCAAAACAAAGAACACGTTTTGTAAATTAACCTCTCCCATTCAGTAGGAAAGTGGCAAGGGTGGCAAGGGTGTAATATGTAGCTAGTGTTACATTTCGGAGGACACTGTCATGAATGTGTTATTGAAACATGATGTGGTAACCTCCGTCATTTACAGATAGCATAGTTTCCATTAAAATATCCACTACATTTGCAGGGAAATACTATTTTAATGTTTAAACAACACAGCACACAAATGAAAAGGTGTCAACAAATATTTGTTATTTGCACATCAGTAAAATGTCTTGATTTGTTTTCACCCTATTAAAATCTTTTTTCTATAACACTTTAAAATTAGAACAAAAGTGCTTCATTTTTGCTCTCCTCTTTATTTTTAAATATTCTTACAATTCATGTATAGGTATTTACATTGTGCTGTATGTGTAAGAAGAAAATACATGCTACATCCTTTCATTTCACACCAGCAAGACTCAAATAGTTCACTTTACAAAATCCAAACACTTTGCAGTAAGTGAAAGAAAAGGAAACACCAGTCTCCAAGTTAAAAGAATAAGCAGCAATTTGTCAGAAAACTAGACTGACCTAGTCTTTGAGAACTCCACTACAGTTATTTAGGTGCCCTCTCAAGAGCTGTTGTAGTTGGGCACCCTCCCACCTCTAGGCCCTGGTGCATTGACCTGGCTGCATCACTGGTTGCTATGCCTCTAGAATGAATGATACATAAAGTGTGGAAAATACAGATGTAAAATAGCCACTCATCATTCGCTTGCAGTTGTGGACAGGCATGTTGGGAACGTGTCAATACTGATACTGATAAGGTACTGTTGTGGCATCTTATTTGCTTTCTCTCCCGTTTGACTCTGCAAATTTCTTGCTAAACGCCATTTGATAACTGTTGCTGACCTGTGCAAATCCCATTAAGAACGAGCACTGTTTGAAGGGATGGGGAAAAGAAAGTCTATGGAAGGGGGAGGGGGGAGATGAAGGATTGGGGGGCAAAACTCGCAAAGGGAAAAAAGCAAAGAAGGTATTTAAACACTCAGCTAGCAATTGCGTATTGGATCGTATTGATACACTCATAGAGGAATGTGAGGACCTTCTAGTGAGTGAGTCAAGTCCACAAGGGGTGACAGGGTTGACAGATAAGTCTCCATCTAGCATAGTACATCCTCCCAGGGATAGTTTAAAAACCCATCGAGTTATTCCTAATATGTTTCATAAACGCAAGGTGTGCCCTAAGGAAAATATAGATGTGAGTGGCGCAAACCTAGGAAGGGAGGAAGTCCCCTCTGATACCAGCTCAAGTCCTAGTGACATGGGTGGCCACCATCACACACTAATCGATCCCATAGTTATTACTAAAAATAGATATGCTGTATTATCATGCACTCAGGTGGAGGAAAACTCTCAGTCCTTGGAATCCACAATTGCAATTAGTAAAGAGCAGGACGAAAATCAGGCCACAAATTCAGAGATTATCTAAGCTGTTTACTCGCTCTGGACCGAATTAGGGTCCATGAAGACAATGATGGAGAACCTGACAACTATTATTACTCTCCTAATGAAGGGTAGGTCCCCTAGCACTATCTGTTCTACTTGTAGCACTGTCACTTATTGTAATCAATCCACAGTCCAGGTAAAAACATCCATTCCTCGTGGCAGAGACATGCAGGAAAAAGTGACCCCTCATGTAGTGAGTTGACCAAGCACACTAATCTTAGTACAGTGATTCCCTGTGGAAATAAGGTAGGGTTGAATACCAGAACAGTTGCTAATCCTCTACCAAATGACACATCTAGGATGCAGATGCAGCCACAGGGTGTGAAAATAAAAAATGGCATACCCTCATTTAGTCAGCATGCCTCCAGTGAAGGAAGGGGGGTAGGGAGGAGGGAAAATGGTTTTGCCAAGTTGCAAAATAATCAGTGTATCTTTATGGTGAATGTGCCGAAGTTGGGGCATAATAAAATAGAAAATGAAGACTCATTAATCAATAATGCTATTCAATGGACACGGCATGTTAGGGGCTGCCGTTCGGTAATAAGGGATGACATCATAAAAGCACGTATGTTCCCTTCCCCTTCAAACCCCTTAGACTGTATCGAACTATTCTTTGGGAGTGAAGCATTAGCCAAAAATTTGCTAGCACTAGAATATAGAACTTGCCCACTGGATCATTCAGCTATCCAATTTCGACAGTCCCCGCTCATTAGTAAGCACCCCAATCATCATTTAGAGCACCGGGTAGGGGGGCGAATCATTGCATTCAAGTTCCATGCTTGAATGCAATGATTGACTGAACATAGCACCCAGATCGCGAACTGGCAATGTGGAAGATGTGATAGGATGTAAAGAAAATGGCCAAGGGAGTTGGATTAGTGGGAACTCAGGTATGCCAAATATGCTAACCCATAAACCTATCTTTGCAATCATCTGAAAGTGTTTCACGAGCAGGGCCCAGTGGCCTGACTACAGGGTATCCTGCAGACTTAGTACCCAGTGGTCCTGTTATCAATAGGGATAGCCTGGTATCATGGAATATTGAAGGAGTTAGTTCCAAATTTTCATCACAAGAGTGGCTCACTTTCATTGATTCATTTGACATCTGTTGTTTCCAAGAAACCTGGCTCTTAACTCCGCTACATCGGGTAGGATTTTTAAATTATCATGTGCCAGCAATAAAAGGGGTTAAAGGCCATCCCTCACGTGGACTGACCATTTGGGTATGGCAAGCATTGGATATTAAGATCCAGGAACTATCTTCCGATAGTATTGACATTCAAGCAGTGAGAATATTTATGGCATTATTAGGCAAAGTCGACATTTATAACATCTATGTGAGGGGTACAATAAGGGGGTAGGTCTCAAGTTTTAGCGGCTTTAGAGGACCTCCTCAAAATACACTCACTAGGTAGTTATATAATTGTAGCAGGTGATTTTAACTCAACATTTAAACCACTCATCTGTGATGAGTGGCCTACCATTGATGAGCAAGTTGCAAAGTGGGGAGTACCAAAACTGGAGCTTGCCCCAATAAAGAAATGGTCTGAGGTGGCTATCCAAATAAACTCTATGTGTTTTGAGAAGGGGCTGAGGGCCCTGAATGGTAGAACCTCCCTTGATAGATTGGGGTCTAACACGTTCAGTAATGGACACAGTGCAAGTAGAATTGACTATATACTTGTGAGTCTAGGACTCTGGCACACTATTCAGGACATGGATGTGAGGGTTCGACTTGAAAGCGATCACAATCCCCTTTGTGTGTCTTTTAGCTGGCGGCAGACGGCAAGTCGGTCCAGTAGAGAGCTGGTTCTACACTCGCATGACTTTGTCCCCACCAACGACATGAGACACTGAAGTGGTCATCTATAGTTGAAAAACCATGGGCCCTAGAATCAATGGCAAAGGATGTTGACAATGCTATATCAGAGCTGAATAGTGTAGGTGGTACTAGTGCAGGTCTTGTAACTGTTACTGGGTTACATGATAGTTTATTTTCTCTGAAAACATATTTCATCAAATCTAATAAATACGGAAAAGTGACAAACCAGACATCCAGCCGCTGGTATAACTCTGATTGTCGGCAGTCAAGAGCTCTTTTAGGGAATGCAATTAGAGGTGGCGATCCAGCTGCAGTACGTGAAGCTAGGCAGGCATATAAAAAATCTATGTTGATAGCCAAACGCTCCTGGGATGCAAAAAGATGGCAGGATCTCAAGGAGGATAGTGCCAGGAAAGATAGTAAACAATAATGGGACTTCATAAAGTGGGGCAGGGAGGGTATCTCAGACCAACCACAAAACCATGTGTCACAGGTAGAGTGTGTTAAATATTTCGAGCCACAATATACTTGTAGCCCACTTGAGTCAATCGTAGCAGGATTAAGTGACGTATTTTATGAAGAAGAGGCCTTTAGCGACAGGGACGTAGAGAAAGTGCTTGGAGCTATGGTAGGTTGGAAGGCACCCGGTCAAGATGACATTCCTGCTGATGTGTTTCTCCACGATAAAGCTAGATTGCACGAGGAGCCCCTGTACCGGCTTCGTGGAAAGGAGCTGAAATTGTTCCGGTGTATAAAAAAGGTGATAAGTCTCTCCCAGGGAATTGTCGACCCATAAGCCTGATTGACTCAACACACTGCTGAATACTGGAGAGTGCTGTTCCCTTCGTGCTCTGCCTTTTTTGATTGCAGAGCAGCGCCTCGCGGCCCCCGCTTCGCTAGTGCCGCTCGTAGGCTAAAGACTTTGCCTGTCATCTGTCCCTGGCTTTTTAGAAGTGCATAGGAGCACCAACGCGACTTCGGCGAGCCGAGATCTGCACCCCAAGGCTTGAGGCGGGACTGCGAGGACCAGCGTGCAGCGCGGCGCTGATTGGCCGCAGCTGGTCCTCTTCCCGCCCCTCCACCCATCAAAAAGATTGTGGTTTGTGAGCAGCCTGGGTACTGCTGCTGAATACTGGAGAGTGCTGTTCCCTTCGTGCTCTGCCTTTTTTGATTGCAGAGCAGCGCCTCGCGGCCCCCGCTTCGCGGGAGCCGCTCGTAGGCTAAAGACTTTGCCTGTCATCTGTCCCTGGCTTTTTAGAAGTGCATAGGAGCACCAACGCGACTTCGGCGAGCCGAGATCTGCACCCCAAGGCTTGAGGCGGGACTGCGAGGACCAGCGTGCAGCGCGGCGCTGATTGGCCGCAGCTGGTCCTCTTCCCGCCCCTCCACCCATCAAAAAGATTGTGGTTTGTGAGCAGCCTGGGTACTGCTGCTGAATACTGGAGAGTGCTGTTCCCTTCGTGCTCTGCCTTTTTTGATTGCAGAGCAGCGCCTCGCGGCCCCCGCTTCGCGGGTGCCGCTCGTAGGCTAAAGACTTTGCCTGTCATCTGTCCCTGGCTTTTTAGAAGTGCATAGGAGCACCAACGCGACTTCGGCGAGCCGAGATCTGCACCCCAAGGCTTGAGGCGGGACTGCGAGGACCAGCGTGCAGCGCGGCGCTGATTGGCCGCAGCTGGTCCTCTTCCCGCCCCTCCACCTGACCTTCCTAGTTAACCTGTGGCAGTAACGCGCACGCGGGACGCGCGCGGGGCAACGGCCGGGGCGAAGACCGGGCAAAGAGCGGGCCGTTTGAGGCCGTTCGAGTACGGCAGAGTCCGGCCTAGGCCCACACCCCCTGGACGTCAAGAAGACCATAGAAAATGCCGTTAAGATCAGGGAAGGAACGTACTGTCCAAATTAATACCACCAAGGGCGTCGTTTCGGGTCCCCTGGACGCTTTTATAACACGTGCCACTGGTATCCTGGAAAAGGAAATCGCCATGGTTGAGAAAAGATTGTCATTAGATCTAATTAGTGGAAAGCGATCCTCACTGGGGGCTCTAGCCACATCTATCTCCCCTGCACCCTCTGCACCTCATGCTGCCTTCAATTGTGTCCATACTACCTCTACGGACGCAATAGTCCACCTAGAAAATATTGGGGGTAGCCCAATAAGGGATAAAATGAAGGAAGAAAGGAATAGTATAGACGCTTCCAAAGACACACAGGGGGACGGGGAGGAGGATAATGATTCCGTGATTAGTGAGGAGCAGGATTTTAGCCAGCTCTCTGGATCTCCTCTCCTCAATCAGTCCAACATGTCTAACTCTGTCGAAAATGTTATTCCCCCTATATCTAATCAGGGCCCCAATACCAAAAAGAGAAAACGGGACTCTGGAATGTCAGGGGAAAGAAACCTAAAAACCAGTGAAGTAAACAAAGTCCAAGGGGAATGGTGCCAAGGGGACTGGTGTCAGGGGCCGGAGCCTCACCCAAACCCGTTAATACCCCCTGTGCCTAATAACATGTTATGCCCCTCTCTTTTAGCTTTGGGCTCCTCAACTACTTGTCCCATGTGCCTCAATAGTGATGAGGTTTTGTTGGCAAAAATGGAGGCCATGTTTAAAACACTACTCCTACCAGTCCTGGAGCGGACTAGGCTCATGACCTCTAAAATCGATAGTATGGAGGATTTGACCCATTCAAACCATACGATGCTTCAAGCATTACTTGGCTCAAACAATACGGGTGCTATTAATACACCAGCACCCAGTAAGGCATCCAGTAAGGTTGTTAGTAACAACAATATGGAAAAGGGTAAAAATCTCCCTAACAACCCCATAGGAATGAATAACACCATATTTAAAGGGGGTCAAAAAACCAATACTACCTCTACCACTTCTTCCAAATTAGGAGCTAGCACCCACACTCAGGTACTAAAGCCCCAATCGAAACCAGTTGCTAAACAAAATACTGGTGGGCGTCAAACTATGGGTCCTCCCACACAACCTAATTCAAATCTTTCTCCCCCAAGTACCTCAAGAGCCCAACACACTGCTTTCACCAATCACAGGGAGGGGGGGGCGTAAAAGACGAAATATTCCCAGTGTTGATCTACCACCTGAAGCAGCCTTACACACCATCGTTTTGACAGGCGTAGCACCATTAAAGCCGGGTGCTAGGGAATCTTATGGTGACCTCCGCAATAAAGTCACTTTCTGGTTGAACAAAAATCGCCCGCTACCCCCCTCCACCCCTACGGAGATATTGTATGTGAGGAGAGTAGATTGGGTGGGGCCGGAGGTAAAAGACTTAGAAGGAGATTGTATTCTTATCTCGTTCAAAGACTCATGGGTGGTAGATGCTATTAAACGAGAACCCAGGTTTGCAAGGCAGGGGGATGTACAAACATTAGCTCTACCCTACTTCTACCCGCGCAGACAAACACCCTTTCAATCTTATCCTTTGTTTCGTAAAGGTCCTGCTGCAAGACATCCCCTGGCATTAACCCCGCTTGATTGCCAGCGCCCCTTCCTTTTTAATCATTTTGGCCCCCTTTCTGGCCTTGAGGCTATAGATTGACTCAACGATCCATCTAATGAGTCTTTGATTGGTAGTGTGGTAGCCCAAGAGTCCAATGAAGATAATATGGTGTGCCCAATCCAATTAACCACTCGAGTAGACGGGGAAGGAGGTCAAACGTTTGTGTTAAATAGCCCTCTACCATACGTAGCTACTCAGGGGTCCTTGACTAAGGACAAAATCAAAGTCCCAGCAGACTGTGTTAAGTACTTAGTGGTTAATGATGATACAGGGGCGTCTCATGGATCTGTACAGCCCCTACACCCTCTGCTGCCAGACAACCTGAAAGATCAATTGAAAATTTTGTCCTGGAACATAGCGGGTATTAAGGCGCGTCTTGCGTCTATGGATTGGTCAAACTTTATGGACAATTATGATATTATCCTGTTGCAGGAAACATGGGCAACGGAGCCTGTTCATAAGTTAGGCTATATTAACTTCTTCAAACCCGCAATCAAAGGAGGTAAAGGGCGGGCCGCAGGTGGCTTGTTGATCTGGGTAAAACAATCCCTGGGTCTATATCCAACGGAGTACCCGGTGGAGAGTCAGGATCTCCTCTCCATCATAATAAACAAAGGGAACAAGCAAATCATGAATATTGTTAATATTTATGCTAGAGGTCTGCCTGGCGGTCGAAGCCCACCCCTGTTGAACTTAGTTGATCATATGATTACGAAAATGGACAGAGGCATTACTACCATTCTTGCTGGCGATCTAAATTGTACTATAGAACCTGTGCTAGACATGGGAGACACCTGGACTATGGCAGACGATTCGGTATGGGGTATCCTGGACTTACAAGTGGAGAAGAGGGCTAAAGCAACAGAGGCTGCAGTGTCCTGGATGGCTTTTTGTTTACAAAATGGGTTCCGTGCATGTAATGGCCGCTCCGCCTCGGATGTGAAGGGAAATTGTACTTTCGATAATGGCCAGAGGCAGAGCCGCATTGACTATATCTTACTGGACATGGAACATTGGGCCTTGCTAATTGACATGGCAGTATTAGAGTGCCCGGAAAGTGATCACAATCCACTGTCTCTATCGTTGAAGTTACCGGGTCTAAACAGACACGAGGAGCCATCTGCCACCTATACAGGGGACGCCCAACTTACCAACGACAGGAGGAGATTGAAGTGGTCACGGGTTATGGTAGATGAGTGTTTACTAAATAATATCAATGTTGTAGTGGAGAATGCACTTAATGAAATGTTGCAAATAGATATGTCGGGGGTGGATATTGGATCAGTCAATAATGTGATGGGTGTCCATATTGATTGTTTTGACCGCTTAAAAACCCTGCTATCCAAACCATGTGGGAATGTTACTACTAAAACTAATCCTTTGCCCCAAAAATGGTATAACAAGAAATGTAGAGCGGCACATGCAGCTCTCATTACAGCCATTAAATCTCGGGATATGGTTGGAGTGGGGGCTGCTAGACTTCACTACAAAAAAACCCTTAGTAAAGCTAAACGGGAGTGGGAGGATGAGTTCTGGTCAGACCTCCTGGAGGCCTCTTCCACTAACAATCAGAAAAGGTTTTGGGATTTGGTTAAATGGTAAAAATATAGAATCTGCTACCCCGGGAAACAATGTGCCTCTGGAGGATTGGGTATCATTCTATTCGGCCCAATTTAGAGCTGGTGATGATGAGGCTATAAATCCCTTAGGCAATGCACTCTTGCTGACCCCACAAAGTGAAAAACTCACCTTTACGGTTGCTGAGGTTGAGTTGGCGTTGGCACTTACTCTTCGAGGTAAAGCCCCCGGTATGGATCTGATCCCGGCTGATCTATTTAAATCTAATCCCACTCTGTGGCTCCCGTATATTACCAGGATAGCTAACACTTTGGCCCATGGAGCTACAGTCCCGAAATCTTGGAAAGGGGCTGAAATTGTCCCAATTTACAAGAAGGGTGATAAATCCATCCCAGGCAACTACCGCCCTATCAGCTTAATCGATTCGATTCAAAAGATAGTGGCGCGCATGGTTCTAGGACGGGTCCAGGGATGGATCGAAGCGGAGAATATTTTGTCACCCATGCAGGCGGGCTTCAGATCGGGAATGAGCACCATAGATCAGGTTTTTAGATTCTGCCTGATCTATTGGAAGGAGGTGTGGTTGGGTGGTGGAACCATCTATGCCGCATTCATTGATCTGAAGTCCGCCTTCGATCTAGTGCCTAGGGACAGGCTATGGGGTGTGCTGAAAAATCTGGGATGCCCACTAGAATTACTGGACCTCATTGTAAGACTCCATGAGGACAACTTTGCGAGAGTGAGATGGGGGGGTCAGGGACAAGTGACGGAAACATTCCCCGTATCTCGAGGTGTCCGCCAGGGGTGTGTCCTGGCCCCTACCCTCTTCCTCCTTTTTATCGATCAAGTTGTTAAATTTTTCATGGATACCCCCACTGATGCACCAATGCTGGCAGGGATGAGGTTCCCTTTACTCATCTTCGCAGATGACACTCTAATCCTCTCAAAAACACGCGGCGGACTCCAGCGGGCTCTCGACCGCTTCGAGGAGTACTGTGCCATCAATAACCTGGTAGTCAATGTGGGGAAAACAAAATTTATGGTTTTTACAAAAAACCACTCAGTCCGAAGTTCAGTGAGGTTGAATGGAGTAAACCTCGAACAGGTCGATACCATGACCTATTTAGGGGTTACCCTCGATAGCCGTTTAAGATGGAAAGACCAGATCAATATGCAACATCTTAAACTTGCCAGGCTGACTGGTTGCCTCGTTAAAGAGCAGAAGGAATCAATCACAAAACGGGTCCTACCGGCCCTTAAGATCTATGACGTTAAAATCTCTACAGCCATTTTATATGGCGCGGATCTATGGGGCCACATGGACTTGTCTAATCTGTTCAAAACCCAATGTAGATTCCTTCGAAATTTAGTGGGCCTCCCACAGTCTACACCCCTGATCCCCCTCTGTCTGGACCTTGGTTCCCCACCTATTAATGAGATGGCAAGATTTAGGTTAGTGGCATTGTGGAGACGGATATGGACATCCCCAGACCTATCCCTCTTTGCAAAATTACTGTCGGAAGTTAGGTCTATTAGGGGTTCAGGGAAAATACCATGGCTTTCTGCAGTCAAATCCATTCTTAAAGACATGGGTTTGGAACATCTCTGGACATCCCCACAATCTAACGTTTTCCCACCCAAAGACGAATTTAAATCACTATATTGGGCCACAACCCGCCTAAAAAGAGTCCTGCTATCCAACAAAAACGGCCTTACAGGCAGGTTTTTGACATTCAAACTTGACCTATCGAGAGAACCATACTGGGATGTTATATCTCGACCGTTAGATAAGAAGCTGTACCACCAGTTTAGAGTAGGCGCTTTGCCCTTAAACACCTTTCTGAACAAACGGTCTACAGGGATATCGCCCAATTGTACATACTGCCCAGGTCATGTTGAATCTGAAGGTCATTTTCTTTTTGCCTGCCCAAGGTACGGTGCACCCCGAAAGAAATGGTTAAAACCTTTGTTTCAAAAACTACCATTTAAAACAGCGATGGAAGCCATATGGGTGCTTAGGACTAACACCTCAGAACTCTTCGTGGTAACTTTGGCAAAGTATCTGGGATGGGCTTGGCTCCTAAGGCTAAAAACCAGTATACATTAGTGCCAAGTCTCATCATCTGCATCCCTTGTTTCTTTTTTGTAATTCTGAACTGCAATGTTGACCTTCTTATGCAATGATTTTTATTCTTATATGAAATACTCAGGTTTCTTTATTCATTAATTGAAATTTAATCCTGTTTTATCCATTTGTCATGAAAGGTTCTTTTTATTTGTATACTTATTTTTATATCTTTTGTTAGTGTTTAAATATTCCTTAAAGTATTGTCTTTCTGTGGATGTTCAAATTGAATTAGTTATATTCTTTTGTATTTTAATGTGTCTTTTATGATTTGTTAAAAATCGAAATAAAGACTTTAAAACCTGAACCTGAAACCTGACTCAACACAAAAAATAATAGGGAGACTGATTCTCAACAAAATTCAGGAGTGGGTTGAGGAGTCTAATACACTGTCATCATTGCAAGCCGGTTTCCGTGCAGCCACAAGTACCATCGACCAGGTGTTCCATTTTGTATTATTACATTGGAAAGTGGTGGTCCTGGGCAAAGGCAGTCTGTATGCTGTTTTTGTCGATCTAAAAACTGCTTTTTGTTCCCCGCTCCAGTTTGTGGGCAACTTTACATGATCTTGGCCTACCTAGTGATCTACTGACTTTTCTAATGAGACTGCATCAGGGCAATTACGCGAAGATATGATGGGGCTCTCAGGGACAAGTGACTAGTTCCTTTCCTGTTGAGCGGGGTGTGCGCCTGGGTTGTGTCGGGGCGCCGACCCTGTTCACTGTGTTTATTAATAGCGTAGTTGACTGCATTTGCCGTGTGAATACTGATGCCCCGATTCTAGCTGGGTCTAGAATCCTGATTTTAATGTTCGCAGACGACACATTGATAATCTCGAAGACCCCAAGTGGGCTGCAGAGATCACTGAAAGTTTTTTAGGAATTTTGTACCAAACGTGGTCTCGAAGTCAAAGTGTCGAAAACGAAATGTATAACTTTTAATCAACATAAAGTTTTTCAAGGTGGTATCACAATGAAAAATCACCCCTTGGAGCAAGTCAGGGAGTTCATCTATTTGGGGATAAATATTCAGAATGACCTCAAGTGAAATCACCAGAATGATATGGCCACATTAAAACACAGGCAACTCTTGGGGGTTTTACAACTTGAGCATAGTAGGTCCTTCAGGAAACCCATTAGTCCGGTGCTTTAGGTATACGACAGCAAAGTGGTTAGCTCAGCATTGTATGGTGTAGAGTTATGGGGTCAAGGCAACATATCTAAACTTAGCATGTCAGAAAACAAGTTCATATGGGGTATTACCAACCTTCCACAAAGCTCTCCATTATGCCCGTTGTTCTATGACCTTGGGAAAAAAAACCTTTCTGACATTGTAAAGCTACGTGTGGTGCTATATTGGCGCAGACTGTGGACTATGCCCGAACTGGTACCATATGCCACTGGCTTTGCAGATATAGTAAAATCTGATACCTTTCATAACATCGGTTTGCTTTGAGGTATAAAAGACATCTTAGCCCAAATTGGTATGTTGATGCTCTGGGAGGATCCCGCTGTCAGACTTAACTATACTTAGTAATACTACACAGGAACAGAGATGCTAGATCCCGAATCCACCTAGGCAGCAACCCAGAGCTTGGTGTTCACAAGTCTCCAGATATGCTACCTTGGGGGGAAGGGGGAAAGTGGATAAAGTAACAAAAAATAAGAGAAGAGACTGTTCTGGTCGGTTCCTCCTGAAGTCTTTTCTGTAGACCTCTGTCGGTTGGCGAAACCCTGGAGACAATGAATAACATTAGCAACCAATTCAATCCTAATTCTGTCTTTCAATCTCTTTCTTTTTAGTCTGACTCTCTTACCCTTTTTGTACTCAGAACTCTGCTTCTCTTCTATTCTTTCGCACTAGTTTCTTCTTCTAGTTTTAGTGCTATCTGGCTCTGATAGAGTCTTTTCCCTGTAATTCAGAAAATAACCCTAAGTCACTGTTATCTCTCTCTCTCTCTTGTAATTCTCTCTACGTATTCTTTTAATTCTTACTCACTCCTCTATCTTTTGCGCCCTCTTTTATTCTCACTTCTGAGATTTTCTACTGCTCCGCTGTGTCCTTCTTTTGCCTGTCTTTTCTGTTTTCCTTCCTATAACACATATAGTTTTATTAGTCTCTCCCTCTCTAAACTCTTTTTAACCTCGCTATGGTACTTGAGAATTATTTCTTAACTTACTTATCTTTTGACCTTTTCTTTTCTTCTGCAAACTTCCTGTTCTCACTAACTCTTCTTTTCTTTTATTTGTTCTCAGGCTTTAACCTTGTATGCGCACAAGAACGCAGACGGCTTCTCTCTACGCTGGTTCTGGTACGGATGCGCTATATGCTTCAGTTCAATTTAACAATTATTTACATTTACTTAAACAACTTGTATATTATTCACTTATCTTTGTCTTCTGTTTTCCTTAGGTGCACCTATGTCGTCGTCACGGCTCCTCGGAGACTGTGTTAAGTACTCGCTTCAGCTACGCTGATCTTGTCTCTCGCTTTTGAACTCGTATTTATCTTTCCTGCGGTATGTGAAGGTTGTCGTCTTTGACCTTTCCAAAATACTATTGCTATTTCGGGATTATTTACTCTCTCGGAAACTATTTTACTGAAAACTCTGGCTCCTGTCACAAAACATTCCTCTAGCGGTGAAAATCCTGGTGAAGTCCGCAGTTCTGACCAAGCGCGAGCCTCACCTGGATTCCGCTGTGATTGCGGCTGGCAACTAGACCGCTGACCTCAACTCTGAACTGGCGACCATTTTAAGGTGCCATTTCCGAGTTGATTCCGTCCAGGTATCTCTCTTCAACCGAGTAGCGCTGCAACTTTCTCTCCTCTGCGCTATTACTCCGATTTGGAGTCTTGGAGTCCTGACAGTACCCCCCAACAAGGTAGATTCTCTCCTACTTGGTTTGGTTGGGAATCTCCGGTGAAATGACTTAATTAATCTTGGAGCATGGACATCTTCATCCCGCTCCCAAGACCTTTCCTCTGGTCCATAACCCTTCCAGTCCACCAAATAGTATAATTGGCCCTTTTGCACTTTTGAGTCTAGTATCTCTTTGACTTCAAATTCTGTACCTGTCTCCAGTTGAAGGGGGTTTGGTGGCAAGTTAATTCGCAAATTTGCTGAAGCTTTCTTTAACAAAGATATATGAAAGACTGGGTGGATCTTCAGTTTGGGTGGCAATTTGATTTGGTACGTTACTGGGTTTATCTTTTCTTCTACCTGATAGGGACCAATAAATCTTGGCTGGAACTTCCGGTTTCCTTTTAGCCTCAGGTTCTTAGTACTTAACCAAACATAATCTCCTATTTCTAGATGAGGACCCACTCGCCTTCTCCTGTCTGCATAGATCTTGTATTTTCCTTTGGCTAACTCTAGGTTTTCTATTGCACTCTTATGTACCTGTTCTAAGTGAGACACGATTTCTTCCACTGCTGGAACTGAAATCTCAGTTTGTCTGATTGTTGAGTTTGGATGCCTACCATAATTCATATAAAAGGGGAAAAACCCGGTTGAAACGTTCTTGGCATTATTATGGGCGAATTCTGCAGCCCACAGAAAGTCCGACTAGTTTCCCTCTTGTTTCAAAAGAAACAATCTCAAGTACTGTTCTTGCTCTTGATTCACCCTCTCGGTTTGACCATCAGTTTCTGGGTGATAGCTCATGGAAAACCGGACTTCATTACCTAACCCTTCCATAAAGGACTTCCAAAAATGGGAAATGAATTGTGGGCCTCTGTCAGAAATCTCGACTTAGGGGATTCCATGTATTTTCACTATCTGTGTGCTAAAATGAGTTGCCAATTGTTTAGTTGTTGGCTCTCCTTTTAGGGCTGTGAAATGTGCCATTTTCGAAAGGGAGTCTACAACTACTAGAATGGTGTCGTAACCTTGACTGAGCGGCAAGTCTGTGATGAGATCTAAGGTAACGGTGTGCCATGGGTAAGGTGGGGTGGGCAGGGGCAAAAGCAATCCCTTTGGAGCCTGCCGTTCAGATTTCCCTTGAGCGCAAATCTCACAAGTTTTGACATACTCCTCAATGTCTTTAGCCATCTCGGGCCACCAATAGTGTTGTTTAATCAGTTCCTTGGTCTTTGCCTCTCCTTTATGTCCAGCTAATTTTGCATCATGACATTCTTTTATATTCTGTTGCTGCAATTCTCTGGTGGGTATGTACAAGGCTTCTTGAAAGTAAGGTAGTTGATCATGAATTCTTCTTCCTTCTTTCTCTTTCATCCATTTTTGCATGGTTTCCATATCCATTGCTTCCATGATGCCATGTTCAAGGTTGATCGAAGTTGTTGCTCCAATTATTCTTTCACTTGGGATTATTGATTGGTTTTCCAAAGGAGTTTTCTGATTTTCTGTGTCGATTCTTGACAAGGCATCCGCTTTCCCATTTTGTGCTCCCGGCCGATAAGTTATGACGAAGTCATAGTCGGCAAAATACAGCGACCAACGTATTTGTCTTTGAGTTAAGGTTCTAGCCGTCTTCAGGAATTTCAAGTTCCGATGATCTGTGTATACAGTGACTTGGTGTTGTGCCCCCATCAAATGATGTCGCCACTCCTTGAAAGCGTCTTTTATGGCCAAAAGCTCCTTCACCGTGATGGTATAATTGACTTCTGATGGGGTTAATTTCCTTGACCTATAAGCAACTGGGTGCAACTGGCCCGTTTACTTATTCCGTTGAGACAAGACTCCTCCTACAGCCTGATCTGAGGCGTCTGTTTCTACAAAGAAAGGCTCGCTTGGATCTGCATGTTGGAGAATTGGGGCGGAAGTAAAGTTTTTCTTTAGGGATTGGAAAGCCTCCTCTGCATCAGCTGTCCACTCAAACTTGAGTCCTTTTTTCAGTAGTCGAGTGAGTGGTAGGATCTTGTGTGAAAATTCACTAATGAACCTCCGGTAAAAATTTGCGAACCCAATAAAGCTTTGGACTTCTTTGACGCTCTCTGGGGATTTCCAGTTTACCACTGCCTCGATCTTTTTCTTATCCATGAATATGCCCATTGGAGATATGACAAAACCCAAGAATTCCACTTGAGAAACATTGAAGGCGCATTTTTCTAGTTTTACAAACAATCTGTTTTCTCTCAACTTCTGTAAAACTCCTCTAACTTGTTCCTGATGTCTTTCCTCATCCACGGAGTAAATTAGTATGTTGTCAATGTACACAATTGCACACTGATCAATGTATTCCTTCAGGACGTCGTTTATGAAGTGTTGAAAGGCAGCAGGGGCATTGCAAAGGCCGTAGGGCATACCTGATATTCGAACAGGCCGAATCTCGTTCTGAAGGCTGTTTTCCATTCCTCTCCCTCCTTCATTCTCACCAGATGGTACGCTCCTCCCAAATCTAATTTAGTGTATATTTTCGCTCCTTTCACTTGATCTAGCAAGACAGATATTAATGGTAGTGGATAGCGGTTCTTCTTCGTAATCTTATTGATGGCTCTGTAGTCGATAGAGGTTCTTAAATCCCCTTCCTTCTTAGGCACGAAAAACAGGGGAGAAGATACTGGGGATTGTGAGGGTCGAATGAACCCATTGGCCAAGTACTTGTCTAGATATTCCCGTAAATGATGGTGTTCTTTCTCTGTTAGGGCATATCCACGACTGCAAGGCAAATTCGACCGAGGTTCGATCTCTATTTTACAGTCGTAGACTCTGTGTGGCGGTAGTTGTTCTGCTTCGACTTCATTGAAAACATCTTAAAAATCCTGGTATTCTTCTGGTTTTTCTTGGACATGGATAACACAAATTGATTCTCCTGCCTGACACAGGGAATGCGCAGGATTAACCTCTTGATCCGTTTCCTGACCTCCAAAACAATAATCAGATTCCATCTTAATGGTTCTTGCACTTCAGTTAATTGTTGGGTTATGTTCGGTAAGCCAGGGAAGTCCGAGTATCAACTGGAATTGGGGAGCATCGATTAAATTAAACTGGATCTTTTCCTCATGCTCATCATTAGAGTTAAGATGTATTAATTCCGTATGACTCACTATTGGACCTGAAGACAAATTGGTCCCATCCACCGCTCTCACAGGTTCACTTTTGGATTTTTTGATAGCCTGGATTCCCGCCTTACGTGCAAACTTCAAATCGCAAAAGTTTCCGGTGGCTCCGGAGTCTATCATCACTGATACTTCCGCCAGCGTGACATGTCTAAATCTTACTTCCATTGATAGAATTAAATGCGGTGCTGCGGATTGTAAGGTATTAGCCACTCTATGTTCTTCTGGAGTCTTGTCTATAATTGCACCCACCTGTTCAACTCCTCCAACAGATGGTGCTATTAGTTTTCCTTCGGCTTGAAGCTCGTCTTGGGTTTCTTTGGGCAATTCCTAACGAAATGACCTCCAGATCCACAATACATACACAGATTGTTGATTCTTCTTTTCTCCTTTTCTTCTTTTGATTGGGGACCACGGATTGTTCCAATCTGCATGGGTTCCGTACTCTGTTGACCTTCATAACTTCGTCCTCCTTCCGATCTGACCCGATCAAATCTGGGAACCACCGATTTGAAATCTTTTCTTCTTTCGCCTTTTCTTTCCCCTTGTCGGAAACCTATCTCCAGAACTAAATCCACTAACGTGGAGATGTCTGTGGGTCTATTCGGTATTCCAGCCAACACGTCTTTTAGTTCATCCTTTAACCCGCGGTAGAATACCGCCACTCTCTTGCTCTCTGGCCAGTCCGTTTCTATCACAAGCTTATTAAACTGAGCCAAAAAAGAGACCACATCTCGATTTCCCTGTTTCAGGTCAAGCAATTCATTGTCTACAGCTTGAGATATTCGTCGTCTGTCAAAAATTCGAAGAAACTCATCTTTGAAACTCTCGTAATTTCATAATATTGGATCATCTTTTGTAATCAAAGGCAAAGACCAAGACGCTGCAAAACCCATTCAAGTACGACAACACAAAGGCTACTCTAGATTGCGCATCCGGGAAAATTGAAGGGCGGCACATGAAATGTAGTGAGCACTGCGTGATGAATATTTGCGCCTTCTGTGGGTCTCCCCTAAAACGCTCCGGTGCCGCCAATGGAATAACTGGTGACAGGGAGTGAATCACCTGAGTGGTCATTCTATTGGTACCTTCTGATAATGGGTTTTGAGCATCTGACCCAGTACGAAAGGGTTGTCTAAGTCTTTGCGTTAACTCCGCAGTCTCTTTTCTGGAGTTAACTACTTCTAGTCTAAGGTTCTGGTTCTCCTCTCTGACTGCACTTAACTCCTTTTGTATAGTGTCTAAAATGGTTCCTAGCCCTTGTAAGTCTATCCCTTCCGCCATCTCTGTTCGGGTGTAAAATGCAACTTGGGCACTTCACTCTGTCAGACTTAACTATACTTAGTAATACTACACAGGAACAGAGATGCTAGATCCCGAATCCACCTAGGCAGCAACCCAGAGCTTGGTATTCACAAGTCTCCAGATATGCTACCTTGGAGGGAAGGGGGAAAGTGGATAAAATAACAAAAAATAAGAGAAGAGACTGTTCTGGTCGGTTCCTCCTGAAGTCTTCTGTCGGTTGGCGAAACCCTGGAGACAATGAATGACATTAGCAACCAATTCAATCCTAATTCTGTCTTTTAATCTTTTTCTTTTTAGTCTGACTCTCTTACCCTTTTTGTACTCAGAACTCTGCTTCTCTTCTATTCTTTCACACTAGTTTCTTCTTCTAGTTTTAGTGCTATCTGGCTCTGATAGAGTCTTTTCCCTGTAATTCAGAAAATAACCCTAAGTCACTGTTATCTCTCTCTCTCTCTTGTAATTCTCTCTACGTATTCTTTTAATTCTTACTCACTCCTCTATCTTTTGGGCCCTCTTTTATTCTCACTTCTGGGATTTTCTACGGCTCCGCTGTGTCCTTCTTTTGCCTGTCTTTTCTGTTTTCCTTCCTATAACACATATAGTTGTATTAGTCTCTCACTCTCTAAACTCTTTTTAACCTCGCTATGTTACTTGAGAATTATTTCTTAACTTACTTATCTTTTGACCTTTTCTTTTCTTCTGCAAACTTCCTGTTCTCACTAACTCTTCTTTTCTTTTATTTGTTCTCAGGCTTTAACCTTGCATGTGCACAAGAACGCAGACGGCTTCTCTCGACGCTGGTTCTGGTAAGTATGCGCTATATCCTTCAGTTCTATTTAAGAATTATTTACATTTACTTAAACAACTTGTATTTTATTCACTTAGCTTTGTCTTCTCTTTTCCTTAGGTGCACCTATGTCGTCGTCGCGGCTCCTCGGAGACTGTGGTAAGTACTCACTTCAGCTACCCTGATCTTTTCTCTCGCTTTTGAACTCGTAATTATCTTTCTTGTGGTATGTCAAGGTTGTCGTCTTTGACCTTTCCAAAATACTATTGCTATTTCGGGATTATTTACTCTCTCGGAAACTATTTTACTGAAAACACTGGCTCCTGTCACAAAACGTTCCTCTAGCGGTGAAAATCCTGGTGAAGTGCGCAGTTCTGACCAAGTGCGAGCCTCACCTGGATTCCGCTGTGATTGCGGCTGGCAACTAGACTGCTGACCTCAACTCTGAACTGGCGACCATTTTAAGGTGCCATTTCCGAGTTGATTCCGTCCAGGTATCTCTCTTCAACCGAGTAGCGCTGCAACTTTCTCTCCTCTGCGCTATTACTCCGATTTGGAGTCTTGGAGTCCTGACACCCGCCACAGCATGCTTTCCCTCTGAAAAAGGTCTTGAAAGCAAAGTACTGAGAAATGGTTGTACTAAACAAAGTAAAAGCTTGTGATTCCTCCTCACTTACAAGAAGATTTTTGGATCTTAAAATCACCCAGAGTTTGGAACCCTATTGGGATTCTATCACCAAACCACTGAATAGGAAGCTGTATTTTCTGCTGAGAGTAGGCTCTCTGCCCTTAGGGTCTTTTACTTCAACGTGGAACAAGGCAGGCGATAGTAGGTGCCCCAGTTGCCAGGCATGTAATGAATCAGTTGCGCACATGCTATTTGTTTGCCCAGCCTTTGACGTACCACGAAGGGTCTGGTTGTGCTGTATATGTAAGAACATGGGGACAAAAAGTAGTAAGGTAGCGGAAAGAATCCTATGCACTAAATCTGCACCCCTTACCTCTATAGCAGTTGCAAAATATCTTGGGTGGATATGGATAGTTAGGACGAAAACAAGCACTGTATAAAACAGTGTTTGTAAGGTTGAATTAAAAAATCAATAAAAAGAATTCCATTGCGCAAGCTGAATCACCAAATGTGATGCAGCCCGTGCAACGAAATTCATTTTATTGATTTAATTGTCAACTTACCTGCATTCATCCATATTCCTGTGTTTACCACCCGCCACCCTGCCCCTCCCCCGCCCCACGTCACCACCCGGTAGCACTCCCACCAGGAGCCTCTACTGCCAGCTGCCTGGGTTTATCTATAAACAGAAATGAGAAGGCTTCCTCTTCTAAGGAATGCATTCCATATATTGATACAAATGAGTACCTGTATTGCAACTCAAATAAGCATAAAAAGCACCACAACACTTGCTAGGTTTTATTTTTCAATAAAATATTGATTTGGTGCAAACAAAGGCTAAAAGAAATAAAACAACAGATTTTATTTAAAACCTGACCCGACAAGTATTACAGCACCTTTACAAACTCACCCTTCTAGTAAGCACTCCTTTAAAAATGCACCTTGTGTGATGTTAATAGGTAAAGTTATCCACTCCCTTTTTCTAATCCTCATTTGCAGACCCATTACAACTCTGAAGCTCATCTCAGACTACAATCTAATAGTGACACATTAGCTTTGATTGAGTACTGATTAAGTTATTGTTGGTCACTCCCGAACTGTGTGTCTTATGGGTCAAATATGCTGTCAGACCCTCCTTGGACAGGACTGCTCATGCTTGCTGATATAGGGAATGATCACTTTTAGGCCGTACTCAGGAGTTCCCCTTTGACTCATCAGGTTTTAGTCAAAAGTGTCTATTGTGCAGCAACTAGTCTCCCGAGGCCCAACTGGCTGAGTTCACAATGTACTCGATCTTGCAGCCTGGAAGAGTTCAGTAGGGGCCCTCAGCACTAGCACCCACGAGTATGGCTCCACTCAGCAAATTTGGACTGCCCGCAGCCCATTTGGCACCTCCTGGTTGAGCAGGCTCACTCTACTGAGGGGAGCCAGCTACGTTTTCTCAGTTGTCACAGCATCTCTCATTTCACAAAGACACTGTAAGTTGTCTTTACCCACCAGAAAGGGGAATCCTTCCTTCAGCTCCCGACTGGAGCCCAATGAGGGTGCGACTTTCACAGGAATGTAGCAATACACGAATCTGTCAGAGGGGATTCCTCTCCTTCTCATGTCTTCAAAAGGCAGGCCTGGGCTTCGCAAAATGGAACCCAGGGTCCTCTGTGTAATTTTCCATTGAAATCTCACTTATTTAGTGTACATTCCCAGCACACACTGTCCAGCAGTGTTACCATTCATTGTACTCTTAAATGATAACATACATTCCGCACACACACTCAGACTGCCTGCACTGGTCAGCACTAAACCTTTTCTATATTTAACAATCGTGTGTTATTTACAAACACATACACTGCCAGCACACACGTGTATGTGTGCATGGTACAACACTTCACCTTTCATGCATTGTACTTCAAGTAAGCACACATGAACCTAGCACATGCTTTCATTGCATATTCACTGCATCTCTCATGTAATGTATTCCTCACAGGCACACATACACACATTACCTGCACTTCCCACTGGTGTAACGGAGCTTAAGAGGGCCTCCTCCAAGGTATGTAGAGGGGCCCCCTCCCTACAGAAATCGGGAGCTCTCCAGCCAGAGTTCTGAGGGGGCCCCAGGGAGCTTAGGGGCACCCGCACCGTGGGAGCTGCGGGAGCCTGTGTTACACCACTGGTACTTCCCAAGCATGCACTGTGCAGTGGGAAACATCCTAAACTACGATTCTCGAACAACGACTCACCTGAACAACGAGGCAAGAACAACGAAGACTGCTCAACATCGAAAGCTGGAACCACGTCGTCCGGAACCACGACTTGCCGACCACGTCACTTCTCTCTGCTGTCTTCCGCCTACAATCCCCTTACGCTCAATACGATTGGGCTTTGTTGAAGAGATACGTCACTCAACACTGCCCAATCACAAAAAAACTCCCACGATAGGTTAAGAAAAAAAATAAATCATTAACATCATTTCGTCTGCACCCTGACTGGCATCATAGGTAGGACATTTCTTAAAAAGAATATTTTATTTAATACTTAAAATAATTATTAAAAGTATAATCTTCAAAATGCGTTGTTTTAAAAATGAAATAAATGTGACGAATAAACAATATCAAATAAAGCAAAACACTATAAAGGGATTATTGGGGCGTGTGGGGGGATTTCCCCCCACAAAAAAAGACTAATTAAAGGAATTTGGTTGTAAAGGAAGTCGTACAAAAACAAGTAGTTATAACAAGTAGATCGTTGTAAAAACTTTCGTGGTAAAGGAGGTCGTGGTTCAGGCAGTCGTGCTTCAGACAGTAGTCATACAACCCTGTGCAGTATTACTCTGTCCCTGCACTGTACCCTTCACAGGCAGACATACATCCATGATTTGTGTACACTAGTGACAAAAATAAAATCTGCATTAAAGATCCAGACAACTGTACAGTTGGGTACTTAGGGTGGGGGTACATACTTCCAACCACGCAAAGTGCTTTTCAATCCCAACAGAAAGAGCCAGAACACTTTTGTTCCTCAACAGCCTTATATATATTTGTTTCATAACCAGCATAGACATAGCTTAATCTTAACAAATAATTTGAAGTTCAGGCTAAGACGGTCTGAGTCCTACATTGCACCCAGGAAAATTATGTTAAAATGATATTAGTTGCAAAACCAAAAAGTATGATTTTACTGCATTCTCGCTCACAATGTCAGTGGATTTCTAAGAAAGCCTGTCTAAGTTTCCTTCAACTGTACAAAAATGGAGTGCTGAAGCATTCCTGAGTAACACTTTAGCTTTGTGACATTTTATAGCCCTATGTTGTGTGTTTTACAATGTTTTCTCTGCCATGCACTGCCTCCTTAAACCCAGATGACCACAATAATTACACTCTCTTGTCTACTGTTAGAAGCTTGACCTATTTATTTGCAGGATGATGCAGTTCTGCAGGATGCAGTTCTGTAGGACACAGGTTATTGATTGTGACCTTATCTAACATGTGAGTTTCATATAACAACGTTAGTTAAATGATCTATGTACTCACTTTGGAATACAGTGCCGTGCTAGCCTTAGCGATGGCTCCAAATATATCCAGATTCTCTGGTGGATAATTAAATGCATCAGAGGCTATCAAGAGAGTCCCACTGCTCTGTATGATGGGGTTTGTAGAGGTGGGTGCCTGTTGCTTATCGCGTTCCAGTAGTGGTTTTCGGGAGCTGGACAATCTGTCCATTAGATATGGTTCCTCACCAACACTCTCCACAATCTGAAGATAGAAGCAATTTGACGTGGGAGAGGTATGCCTTGCAAACAAAAAAGTAGACACTGTTTCTCTAAGAGTGGTGCCTAGGGAGTCTAGGTGTGGGAACCAACCGCCAGCAATTGAGTGGTGGTGGAGGGGGTGGAAGAATGCACCAGGAGAAAGAGGGATGTGGGGATCCTGCTTTTACGGAACTAGGGTCCTCACACACCCAGCAAGCTAGGTGTCATGCTTCATCATCCTGGCCTGCTCCTCGTTGAGCTGGCGCTGCATTGCCCAACGGACACCCGCGAAGGGGCTCCTTATGGAAGATCTTTTGTTCCTTTGCCTTATGATGAAGTGGGGGTGTGTGGCCCGTGGAGGTGTAGATATGGTGGAGTGCAGTGAGTGTGTTAAAAAAAGTTGGATATTCCAAATAAAGTTTTATTCCGGCTGGTGATCCCCCTCGCTAAAAACGTGTGGAGTGGCAATGCCCCTGGGAAGGGGTGGTCAGTTGAAACTATGCTCAGCTCTTAGGGTCGACATGTTTCTTGCCTGTTGGTTAAAAATACTGTGGCAATTCTTCAGGACCTATAATGTGAAAAAGTGAAAAATATCTACACTAAATTGTGCAGCTAATAGCTAACTACCATCAAGAAGCCACTACTTCCGGTTGCTTCTGTAGTGTTTGTTTGAGGACCTAGGGAGACAAAATGCAGAAGGAGAAAGACAATTCACATCAGTCATCCTCTATGGTTGCTTGAGTCTCCCCACTCAGTCATCTTTAAAATATGCATCCTCCTTATGTGCTACAATACAGTGATAAAACATTGTTCAAAGTTCATTAAAATTCATTAAAATCCCTCTGGCATGGTGTCCTCCCTCATGGTCAACATTCATGTCCTTTTATATGTGGTCAAGGTGTTATTGCAGTGGTAAAGTACCCAAGCATACATCAGCAGACATGCTTGCCTAGTGATGACTGGTAAGGTGAGGCATAAGAGCATACATGTATATCAGACTCAGCGTGTTGGACTGTGCTCCAACATAGGCAGTGCCCATAGTTGCATCGAGTGCAGAGCACTGAGACGGCGCGGGATCGCGCTGTGGCTCACCTCCCTATTGTGGGAAAATCGCCTCAGCTGGTATGGTGAGTTGAATGGGCGCCTCCAAATTAGGTGCCCTGTAAAATATAAGTTAAAACAGGCGGGGCTGAGTTAGGGGTGCAGTCACCAGGATGGAATGCACCCCTGTGCGGGAGTAGGTAGGCCACCGCCCTTCTCTCCCCACCAGAAACCTACAACACCCGGGGTGCCGGGTGGGGCATCGTAACACACGGCACAGACCCCACCAAAGACCCCCAGGCGCCAACAGTCTCCCGGCGGGGGAGAGTGCGTAGTGTACCGCATCTGGCTACGGTGTCGACTCATGAACAAAATAAAGGACAGCCACAGTTAGTGCCCACAAGAAGCTGCTGAGCCGGCCCTTGCACGTGTGCACAAGCAGTAAATACATGTACAAGGGGTATGCCTTAGCACACTTCCTGTGCACAGTATTAAAAGAGAGCCCAAAATATGGTGATGCCACCCCCAGCATCAATAAATATAAGATCTAATTGGCTGCAAAGGCAACAACAGTGACTGGGAGCATCTGCAGCCTCTGTGCATTAACACGTTCCCTAAGAATCAAAAAACATACACAGCACAGTTATTGCCTACACACTGATTTTAGTAGGAGTTTCTAATAGAAATTACAATATTTGAAGTTGATACGTGTCATCAGGCCCCCTCATAATAGCTTTTCAGGAGTATAGTTATTTTAAGGCCCTGGAGAAGACACTAGGTACATGACTTGTGACTTGCACCAAATATGTTAAAATTTGTCTTAGTAGAAGCAAGGATTATTGTGAAAATACGGCGAGAATTACCCACTAAATGCTACTTTCTTAGGAATCACCTCAGTGGAAGGGCAACAGAACATATCCCTCCTTGGGAACAACTAGGCCACATAACAGCACCAGTGATGGTAGCCTTCCGGTGCACCCAATCAGGTCTAGTCCTCCACTGGACAATGAAGCGTGTCCTGCCATGGGAGAAACAAGGTTGTGCAGCAGCACCAGCAACATGGAGCCACCCAAGGTTTCCTCCCATACCCTGGATGAGACAGCGCTGGTTTGCTGTAACCTAGTGACGTATCTGGGTCAGATGGGTAGGCCATGCTCAGTCATGACCGAGAGCCTAGAGTATAGAGGTGGCTTCCGTCAGCAGCGTAAAGATCTATCTATCTACGCCATTGTGACTCCCTGCCATATCACAAGGGGCAAAGAGCCCTGTACCGTACAGTATGTTTATGGATTATGAATGCCAATGTAGAGTTCTACTATTTTGGAGCCACCATGTTGTATTACAAGCCACAGCTCCATGAATTCAGCTTCGATAAACATGGTATGATTTTAAAGCTCATTTTAGGGGTCTATCTGTTTACATCAAAAGAAAGCAGGAGACGATAGAGTTGTGCAGGGAAAATAATAACTTAAAGTTGCTTAGGAAATTGTAGTGCTAGCTGTAGAGGTTAGAACTTAAATAACCTTAAAGGGATAATGATGGAAGTTAGAAGCTTTTTGGTAAAAAAAGGAAATAGCAAATATTAAAGACAATGTTTTAGTTGGTGTATGAGGAAGATAACAATGTAGAAAAATATATTGCCTAAAGTCTAAAACTTGACAGGAGTAGAACCAATGTAGGCAACGTTCAAGATAGGGAATCGGGCCTTGTTAGAAACAGCCACAGTCCGTGCAGGTAACAGTGGTGGGGAGGTTGGGCTGTGTAAGGGGGATTCCAAGGGACGATGCAGAGGGGAAATTAAATAAATAATTTATTTTCCCTCGGCATCGTCCCTCGGAATCTCCCCTTACACTGCCCCATCGCTGTTACCTGCACGGACAGTGGCTGTTTAGAAGATCCTGAGAGAGAGGCTAATGTCTTTCTAAAATGTTATATGACACTCTACCAAGAGACTGTAGCCTGCAGGCTTCCAAGGAGGCAAGGCTGGAAAAAATAACTCAAGAACTATAGCAGATCTTGAATGGGTCAATAAGCAAGAGGAAATAGGAGAGACCAAAGGGTTATGGTGCCAGCAAAGGCTCCAAGTCAAGATCAGATGGACTGTTGCTAGAAGTGCATAAACTGTTCCAGTGGGACTTGAATCCCTCATTGTATACCTTTAAAACCAGATTGCAGGAGGTAGATATATCACAATCCTTCAAGCAGGGCAATTTAGTGAACGTTTTATTACTAGAAAAGTCTCCTAAGCAATGAAGCTCATAGAGGCGTATAACAAAATTGCAAGCTGATTACATAATCGTAATGAAAATGCTTTCTATCATCACCCCCTCACACTGCTTCTGCCTATCTCCTCAATACTCGTTCGGCAGGCAAACACCAACTTGACCTGTTTAACCTTCTAACTACAGACTCCCCAGATTTTCTGTTTCTAACGGAAACATGGTTTTCGGAGGCTTCCCTCCCCGACATTCTTGCCATCCTTCCCCATTCTTATTATGTCCTCCGGGCCGACCGCCCCGCGGACAAGACTGGGGGGGGTGTTGCCATGATTGTCCGATCCACTATTCAATTTCAGCTTCTCCCCCAAGCACCTATCGCTGGAGTGGACTTCCTGGTCGCTCGCTCTTCCAATCTGTTTGCACCTCTTACTATTGTCCTTGTCTACCGCCCTCCCCTGAACATGCCCCTGTTTGTGGCCTCCCTGCAGGAACTCCTCGCCACGCTGGTGGTTAATAACTCCTCTGTTCTCCTGCTTGGGGACTTTAACTACTGGCCTGGCGATCCCAGGGAGGACCCAGCATCCAAGGACTTCACGGCCACTCTCCTCTGTCTCAACCTTAAGTCCCATGTTTTGGTCCCTACCCACAATCTTGGACATATTCTGGACCAAGTCTGGTCATCCCAGGACATAGTTTCCCCCCCCAGCATCCTCCCATGTACATGGTCTGATCACTCCCTCATTTCTTTCTCTATTACTACTGGTTCCCCCCACAAGCCCCTTCGTCCCAAGAATGTCTCTTCCCGTAGTTGGAATCGTGTTGACTTGGCCTCCCTGTCTCACTCCCTTGCTTTTTCCTCCCCAGATCTCACTGGCATTCCCCTTGACTCACAGGCCGCCGCAGTTGGTAATTGGCTCTCTTCCGCATGTGACTTGGTAGCCCCCCTCAAGTTAATCAAGTCCATTCGCCCTCACGAGGCTCACCGCTGGTTTAGCCCGGAGCTCAAGACTCTCAAATTGGAGCTTAGACGCTCAGAGCGCCTTTGGCGCCGTAGTTACTGCCCTGACCACAAGGCCAAATATAAATTTCTTCTTAAGGAGTACAAGAAGGCCATCTTGGCCACTAAGATCAAGTATTTCTCCGAACAAGTGGCGCTTTCGGCTAACAAACCTAAAGAAATTTTCTCTGTGGTCAACAACTTAGCCACCTCTGATCGTGCTTGCCCTCACTTCACTCCCTCCCAGGCTCTTTGCTCTTCTCTTAACAACTTCTTTATCGAGAAGATTGTTAAAATTAAATCTAACATCTTGATCACTCCTTTTACTCTTCCTCACTCTGTCCCCTCTGCGCTTAAATGTTCCTTTTCTTCTTTTCCCCCCCTTTCCTTGGACTCTTTTCTAGCTCTGCTCACTAAAATCAAGTCTGGCTCCCCCACTGACTGTGCCCCTGCCCGCATTCTCAAAATCCTTTTTTCTTCCTGTCCTGATACCCCTCTCTCCCTTCTTAATGCCTCTCTTTCCACTGGATTGGTCCCTTCTTCATTTAAATCTGCTATTGTCTGTCCCATCCTTAAAAACCTGGTCTTGATTCTTCTCTTCTCTCTAACTTTAGACCTATCTCTCTTCTTCCCTATCTTTCTAAAATTCTTGAATCTTACGTTACTTCCTGTCTCTCTGCTTATGTTGAACAGAACCAGCTCCTGGCCTCTCACCAAGCCGGTTTCCGTTCGGGTCACTCGACCGAAACCGTGGTGTTAGCCGTCCTTGACGAGCTTAAAGCCAAGGCCGACGTCAACTCTCCCCAAGCTTTGATCCTCCTCGACTTGTCCGCTGCGTTTGACACGGTCGACCATAACATTCTTTTGGACCGTGTCAGCGCAGCGGGCATACGAGGCTCTGTCCTCTCCTGGATCACTTCCTTTTTGACAGGTCGTTCTCAAGCCGTCCACCTCCCTGGCTTCTCTGCTTCCCCCCTCCCGGTGCCCTGTGGGGTCCCTCAAGGTTCCTCCCTCTCTCCCCTTCTTTTCAATCTCTATATTCACCCTCTTATCTCTTCCCTTCTTGAGCTGGGGGTCTCTGTGTATAACTACGCTGACGACCTCCAGCTCGTCTTTGATCTTTCCTCTTCTTCTCACTCGCTATCCTTTTTTCATTCCACCATGGTCTTTATTTCTGGGTGGATGAGCGCCAACCACCTCAGGCTCAATCCAGATAAGACTGAGCTTGTCCTGATTGGCGGCTCATCCAGCCCTTGGTCCCCTGCTTTCTGGCCCTCCATTCTTGGCCTTCCTCCCACCCCCGTTCCCTCCGTTAAAACTCTGGGCATCAAGGTCAGACAGGACCTGTCCATGCATGGCCAGGTCAGTGCCGTGGTGTCCTCCTGTTTTCTTTCCCTCCGGATGATCCGGAAAATCTCTCGTTTCTTTTCTTCTGATTCCCTTAAAATCATTATTTCTGCCCTTATTACCTCCCGCCTTGATTATGGCAATAGCTTGTTCGCTGGCATTCCTGCCTATGAATCCCGCCGCTTACAAGCTATCCAAAATCAGGCTGCCCGTCTCATCTTTCATCGGCCCAAAACTCATCACATCACTCCCGTCCTTAAATCCCTTCATTGGTTGCCCATTTTTCAGAGATCTTTGTTCAAATTAGGGTGCCTTGTTTATCGGGCCCTTGATCATTCTGCACCTGCTTTCATCAACTCTCTGATTTCCCGTCACACCCCTGCCCGCACTCTCCGTTCATCATCTTCTGCCCTCCTCACTGTTCCCCGTTTTCACAAATCTCGCACTGGTGGAACCCGTTTCTCTGTTCTTGCCCCCCGGTTCTGGAACTCTCTTCCTCTTTCTATGCGCTCGATCCCTATCTTTTCACATTTTCGTAAAGCGCTAAAAACTTTTCTGTTTGCCCTGGCCTACCCCCGCTAATCCTCCTGGCCCTGTCTGTCCGGTTCTTTAGAGCTCCCAGCGCCAGGAAGCCGTTTTGGCCATCGCGCGCTTTACAAATACTTTCATTCATTCATTCATTCATTCATTCATTCATTCATTCTATCAGATTGACTATTATGGCTAAAAAATGTGAATGACAAACAAACAGGTTTCATCCCTGGAAGATAACTATGGTTAAACATTCATTATCACTGGGAGGAAATTGTATTAGCTGAGGGTTCTCACCTACCACTAATCAACTTGTTTTAAATGCAGAAAAAAACATTCAATCGGGTGACCTTGGAATTCCTGAATAAGGTCCTAGATGTGATAGCTTTTCCTCTAAGGTTCACCAGATCGATGTGATCCCTATATCATGGGTCTAATGCAGGGCTTAATGGAGACGCAGTAGAAGAACTCACAAAAGAATGAGCAACTGTAAGGGATATTCATTAGCCCCTTTGCTATTTATCCTCGAGGTTGACCAATAATCTCACTTTATCAGCCACAAAGCATTGATAAGGGTAGCCTTAAAAATACCTGAACCACAAACAAGATTATGAGTGGACAATGTGGCAAATTTTATATTAGTAGAAGAGGAGAAAATTAAATTGATATTTGACACTATTAATATGATGTCAAATAAATCTGGTAATAAGATAAATATTACAAAGACAGACGTTTTGCAGATTAATTGCAGCCCATTAAAATTGCCTAAGTAATTACATACTATGGTAACAACATAGGTGATTAAATATCTGGAAAAGCAAGACTCAGGATCAGGGAGTGACATTTACCATCTGAAAAACAGTAGACTACATTCAATTTAAAGAAATAATTAAACAAATAATTTGTGCTATCCATCCCTTTATGTAGTGGGTGGATTAATATTATCAAAATGGTGACACTACTCCAATGTTTATTTCTTTTTCAGACCCTTTTATGATATCTAGGTGCATGTTTTTTAAATAAATAAATCATAAGGTTTATACCATTTAAAAGGGTTCTAAGCAGCTTAGAGTATCAACAAAAAACTACACCTACCCTTGCGGAATGGAGGTTGGCCCTGCCTGACACAGGGTTATATTATTTAGCAGATTCCAAAACAGTTTTTTAAAGAGTCATTGTCCCAAAAAAAAATACACAATTTAGCACTATTCCTCTCATGGCAATGATGTACGATTTCCAAGGTTTAGCATGTAAATCCTCTGGTCCTAAAATAAGATTTCACACACTTCAGGATTTGTGTCATGGATATTTGCGGTGGATAACAAAAGCACAAATAGCCAGTAGGAATGCTTGCCACTCTGGAACAGTTATGAACTCTCTGAAGGATTGTCAAATACAATGTCAGAGTGGGCAGAAAATGGCCTGTGATGCCTAAAGTAGATATGGGGTCAAAATGAGATCATGAAGTTCATCTGCAATTGCAAAGTAATTTAGGTCTCGGCTAGACAGTGCATACGCTTTTTCGGAGACACGTCTTGTACTTTATCTGTGGGGTAACAGGCGGCCCATTTTCTACCCCATCGGTAAACTTCAAGGTTGCACTCATTTTCTTTAATGCCATGGCAATATGGGTGTCATGCCCTCTTCTTGTGTTTAGCCTTCTCATAACGCATGGACCAGGTACATGTTTCCTTACACTGCTCTCAGGGTGTGGAGCTATTTTTTGTTGTTTTGTTTTCGAGAACTCCATAGGAGCACTTGTGTTTTCAGGCCCTTTCCCTTGTAAACATACCACTAAAATGAATGCACGTGTGCATAAACTAATGCAATTCTTAAAAAGTTGTTAAAACACTAACAGCAGTTATATTTCTTTTTGCACAATCCGATGGTATTGGAGCACTTGCTCTGTTCTCTGTCTTGCCATAGCGCAAACACAAGCTGATGGTACTGGAGTGTTTCCTTGCTCCCGCTCGCTCCCATCATTGGTTGCCCATCTCCTCAACTCCTCCTGCTTTCCTGCTTGACTCATCCTTTCACTACCTCCCTTGTTATTGTTGATTTTATTTATTTATTTCCTTTCTTGCACAATCCAATGATATTGGAGAGCTTGTTCCATCCTCCATATTGCCATAGTGCTAACACTAGCCGATGGTATTGGAGCACTTTAAGTCCTCACCAGTTACATTTCACAATGACACATTCATTGTCGTATGCAAGGGGAAGCGTAAGTGATTTGTCCAGAATCACAAACTGTTCATACGACCCAAAGATTCAAACCTGGTTTCCCAGTTCCGTTGTTGGCAGCACCGGCTGTTACGCCACATCCTTCCTTCTCCTCAAAGCTCTTCAACTGTTCCTCACTATCACTTCTACATTTGTTCAGCCTTACCCCATCAACACCAAACAGCACTGGCAAAGCCAATAGATCCCTGCAATGCCCGAGCTATTGGCCTTGTCAACGTGAATGTCTTTTAGCCATGTTGTCTAGACTCAGCATGGCTGAAAGTTACTGAAAGCTCAGAATCAATGGATGTTGAGCCGGCACTGAGCCTCTTCGCCCCCATGTTGAGTTTATTGTCCTGCCCCTCCTAACACACAAAATTGCTGTGATGTGGCTCGCACTGGCTGTATCATATCACTTTCTTCAGTGAATTTCAGCTATTCTGAACAGCAGATATGCTGTAGCTCAGGCACTGCCGAGACCCAGAGGCGCAACTAGAGTCAAATTTCGGAGGGGGCTAAGAAAAATTTTCGGAGGGAGGGCTGATTCTTCAATCAAAAGGCAAGGTGGAGCTGCAGGGGCGCTAAGCAGGGGGGGGGACATCAAAGCCTCATTAACAAGCAAAAGGTCTTTAAAAGACCTTTGAAATACTCGGGTGCGGCTGTGTGTGTGCCCCGGAAGCTGACTCATCCTGGGATGCCACACACAACGGGGGGCTGAAGCCCTTTGAGTCCAATGGGCATTGCGTGCCTGGGTTAGTGTACCCCTGCGTAATCCCCGATTTATGGTTTTGCATACTGCTCTGGCCTTTGGAGATCTGCTTTTTTGAAGGATGACATGTGGAAGCAAGTAGCCACAGGGCACGCAAAACCTTCTGATACTTCTGGCAATGAGCAGAGGAATCAGGGTGGCCTGCGAAGCCTAGCAGCTTATGAAAAGACAGTTGGCCGTGAAGAGATGGACAGACTACATTATAGAACGGAAGGGAGGTGAGGGTCAAGGGGGTGAGGGTCAATGTAAGGGATGGAGGAAGCCAGTAAGAACGAACTTTGCTCCACAATAGTCATAAATCAGGCGGGCAACTAGGGCTAAATTTCTAGGGGGGGGTACTCGGGTACGGCTACAATTAGATGGTCGCCAGCCGGCAAAGCTGTGTCAGCCCGGGCTGACACATACGACAGGGGGGGCTGAAGCCCCGTGAGCCCAATGGGTGTTGCGCGCCTGCCGAGACCTAATGGCTTTGCCAATGTTTGTTCTGAAGAGAACACGTCACAGATCAGAAAACTTTCAGCCACCTGCCCAAAAAAGGCTATCTTTTAAGAGTGTATGGGAAAATCTTAGAGCAAGAATCATCACAAGAAGTTGTGGTAAAAGGGCCTGTGAATTGGATTTGTCATTTTTGTTCAGTGTAGAGAAATTAGACATTTAAATGTGAATACATTTGCTCTCAATTCTAATCTCCACTGCTTTCAGTATATTTCCATTTTTTTTCTACTTCACCCCAGTAAGAATAAATGCATTCTCCCAGACAATCCCATCAGCATGCTCAAGGGGCCACTTTGAGATCAGAAAATGGAAACATATGGTCTGAGATTGTTTTAAAATCAGGTATTTCTAGTTTTCAACTGGTTAAGTCCCTTGAGCTGCAATGTTGCGTAGATGCCAAAATGAATTTGACTTTGTATTTTGGATCATAAGTGGCAGGATTTTTTATTTCCCCGAAATGGAAAAGACTATTTGGACAAGGGTCATGAAATAAGGAAATAATTTAACATGAGAAGACAAATATCACAAAAAGAACGGACAATAGAAGTAATTTGACAAGAGATGGCCACAACTCAAGGAATGGGTCAGATACATGCTTTGATTTCTGTAGAACTTTATTTTATATGCCAAGTCATTATTTATGACTTCTTTGTTTACACTTTGGGAAAACTTCTAATGAAATACACATATGTCGGGGGTTCACCTTCCAATGAAAATGCATACTTTACACGGTGCATTCCCATACTACACTCAGTTTACCCTAAACATGTAGGCCTGCTGTAGTGTAAATACAAAAAATATCTAAAAAACGAAATATAAAATGTTAATTGTTAGTACTTTGAGGCTTGAAGTCGTTTTTAGAAATTGGACATTGATTATCAAGGGCCGTTCGTGACTGTGTGTGTTTTTGGTCGTGTTTTTGGTCTGTACGTATTTCTTCATCCTGAGCGGATGGACTCAAAGTTGCTTTAGTATTTAGCCTCTTTCTTTCTATTAAATACGTCATACGTGACGCATTCCCAGTGTTCTGCTTTTTAAATTAAAATTTGCTATTTTTACATATGTCTGGAGAAGTATAAATCATGCTTTGCTGGTTTCTTCTTTTCACTTGTCTTTCTTAAGAATTTCGTTTTCTTGCACTTTGGAACACAAATGCTCAATGTACATTTTCTTAGGTCTATCTGCCATCCCATGAGAGTCTGCTAAATGTCTGTTCCAAAACCCACTGCTGTTCACTGGTGAATTGGTGAAAGGACTGAGGTACACCTTGAAAGTGTGGCAAATCCTAGTCTACGGAGAACATTTGGGCCCTACTTTCAGCTTTCTATCAGACATTTTCTATTTTTGCACACTTTTGTGAAGGCACGATTCACAAAGAGTCTCCGCAGTTGAGACAGAATTGAAGCATTGAAGTGGAATCTCCGTACGGCGCACAAAGTCTCCTCACGAATCAGGCCCTTTTCTTTTTAGTTTTCACTATGGTGTCCTTTCCGTTTCTTTTTTTATTTGGCATGTTGTATACACTTTTGCGCACTTGTGTTTTGTTAGGCATGACGGCTTGGGGAGTTTTCCATTTGCTTTTCAGAGTGGATGCTTTTCGCCAGGGAAGTACTTGTGAATAGTGCAGCAGGTGCAGTGGCGCCGAGGCCCAGAGTACTAAAAGGGCGGATTTTTTGGCCATCAGATTAGTAGATGGGGCCTATTTTATTTGCTTGCTTAAGGGACCAGTGTACCTTTGCTGTGCCAATGCTTGTTGCAGTGTATCTGTGCCTGAGATGCCATAGGTGCGAACGTTTTTCTTTGCTAAAAATCTGTTCCACCTATCTGTGTGCTCGACTTAACGAGCTTGGGCTGCTGTCATTGCAGCCCTATAGTAGTGCTACTACCTGCCCTGCAAAGAATGCTGTCTTTTGATCTGAGATTAGCTGACCACGAGCTCTTTGAACATATTATGGGCTTAGTTGCTCTCCTGTGAACCTTCCCTATTTATGGTCGTGCGAAGACCCAAAATACACCTCATATTCCAAATGGAGTGGACCAAATCCGTGCCTAAGGGCGGCATTATCTGCTTTTCTCTGCCACAAATAGCTCTTTATTTACATGCCAGGGCCCTAATGCTTTGCCAGCTGTTGACATTTTTAATTTGCAGCCTGTGCTCGCACCCGCGCTTTTTTCCATTTCCATGTCAGATCTTCTCACCAGTGCGCCTCCCAGCCGTGTGCAGTAGATTCATGATTTAGCAAAGGTTTGATCCGCACCTGTCGCTGACATAAATTGTTGCCCTCTTCAAAGTTACTAAATGCTGCTGGGCGGAGGTAGAAAGCCGAGCTCAGTGGGGCCGGGTAGGCTTTGTCATGTGGTCTTAAGCACAGTGGTCGGTCGGCTTTGTGGCCTCACTGTGGCTTTGTGGTGTCCCTGTGAGGTGAGTTATGCGTGCACCTATGGGCTGCTTTGCAGGCTGACTGTCCTGATTGTGTGTTTTCTTTCGCACAGGCATTAAACCCCTGCCCTTTGTCCATAGTGGGCTGTATTCCCAGCAGAGCAGAACAGTCACCTAGAATTCTAGCTGTTGTTCCGGCTAGCTGCATGTGGTGTTGAGACTAACACTTGCTTTAATCACTAAGTTCTGATTTTATTATTACACATACAGGGGCATATTCTCAAGCCCCTATCGCCACGGGAACGTCACTTTTTCTGACGCTCCCATGGCGATAGGGTCAGCGCCTTATTCTCAAGGCAGCGTTAACCCACTTAAAGTGGCTTTAAGTCACGTTAAGTGGCTTAACGCTGCCTTGAGAATAAGGCCCCTTTCACGCGAAATTTAGCGTGAATGTGGCGTGTAGTGGGTGTTGCGGTGGGTGTTCCACCGCAACACCCATTGTGATCGACGCTGCCACCTATTATCAAGGGCGGCGATAATAGGTGGTAGCGCCGAACTTAAGACCAAAAAAATCCTGGTCTTAAGTAGGCAAAACGAGGAGAAATGCTACATTTCTCCTTGTTTTTGCAAAATGGTATTTCAGGAATGTTCATGTGCAGGAAGGGGCACCTTCCTGTACATGAACAACCCTCCCCTGCACACAGACACTCTTGCACTCTGGTGCAAGGATGTCTGTGTTGGCGCTAAGTCGTGAAATTTAGCGCCATCGCAGGGGTAAACGCCAGGCTGCAGCACATTCTTGATAATAGGGTGCAGCCTCGCGTTTCCGCAGGGGCCTTAAGAGGCGTTAAACCAAGGAGGCTAACGCTTCTCACCGCCATTTCCTTGAGAATATCCCCCATAGTAATTTGAGGTATCCTAGTTTCATGCCTCATGTGATTAGTGCCAATGCTGATAAGTGTAACACTGCCAACTATTGCTTTAAACAGAACTTGGGTGTCTCAAAGTAAATGTGCAGGTACAATCATGCAGTATGTTCTTGATGAGAAGGGACTGAACTTATGAGTGGCAGAAGTTATGATTTGTAAGAAGTTTTTAGTGTAAATAGCACCTAGAAATAGGCCTGGGCAGAACACACAGAGTTTTACACTGCTGAAATCTCTGAGTTACATGAAGAACTCTGCGACGCAGCCGCGGTCGGTAGTGGGTGTCCCTGCAGGGCGGTGACATGGGGAGGGGGAGGGGCAGGGTGGGGGGTAGTAATCTATTGATTACGGAGCTTTACAGGTAAGTAACCATATAAATAAATAAAACTAATTTCGTTGCGTGCACTGGATCCCCAAATGCGATGCAGGGCATGCAACAACATTCGTTTTATTTATATATATATTTACTTACCTGCAAAGCTCAGTAAGCCATAGATTACTACCCCCACCCTGCCCCTCCCCCTCCCCACATCACTGCCCTGCAGGGACACCCACTACCCACCGCGGCGTTCTGCGAGATTCTGTGGAATTCCGTCAACAGGCGGAAAATGCTCACACGGCAGTTCTCGCTGCTTTTTTAGGCCAGTAGCAGTGGTGTAACGAAACTTGAGGGGGCCCCCCTGCAAAGTACATGGATGGCCCCCCCCATTCTCTACGCCACTCAAGATCTCTCAGGCCAGCCACCTGCCATACTGCAGGGGTTATTGCTACACAATACAACAAGAAGGTAAAGGAGGGTCCGAGGGAAAGTTTAGCGGCCTCACAGGTAGTTACCCCCAGTACAACAGCCACAAGAACAAAAGTACCTGTCAGTCGGAAAAAGCCGAGGCGCTCAGAAATAGTGCTGGAGGAAGGAATGCACAGAAGAAACAATACAACAACCAGATAAATCAAAAGATGAATTGACCATCAACATTTGCTGATTAGAGTCCTATCAGACCAACCAAACAAGGCGGGGCCTCATCATGTAGGACACTCAGGCCATGGTCAGTCTACAGATGCCCAGATGTAAATTGGCGATGTATGACTGAGTCATGGTCTGGATACCGCAAAAGTTAATATAGAAATGGTACTGATAGGTGCAGTGCAAACAAAAAAATACATAAGTATAGTGCAGTGGCTAAAATGGCTGTCGAGGCAAACAACGACCTTTATTAGTGCCTGCCTGGACGTCAGATTAAAAATAGTGTAATGACAGCGTAAAATAATCACTGTCCTGCTCGCTTGGTGGAAAACAAAAATAAGGCCAACATGTTTCTGCCGTACTGTGTCAGTACACCGGCATTCGTCAGGGCCAAGCTCTCAAATGCTACTGCAGATCACACTACCTAATGTGTAGAAAAAATCATAAATGTAAATGAACTAAGAGTGGTCGGACACGACCATCCTACCGCATCTTCTAAATCTTGGCAGTGGATGCGAATGGTCTTCCCTATAGTAAAGAAGTGAAAGAAAAACAAACGTCAATTGTATGAACACGTGGTGCCTATAAAATCACAGGCACTCTAGGTTAATCACATAGGCCCTAAGTACCACGTATTATTCAAGTGCATCTCCAGCAATCATTCCAGTAACCTACGACAGATCAAGCATAACTTATGATGATCATTCTAGTGGCGCGCGAACAACGTCACCACAAGCTACTACAGTGTAGAATTACATAATAAGTGAAAAAATTATTTAGAACTTACCCATCAAACTGTGGGCAGTAAGCCTCACCTCACCCGGCAACTGCTCGGAAAGACAAGGCCCCGCTCTAGACGTGTAAAAAAAGACAGTTCCTAGGTCAGATCACTGTCAATGTTGTAGTACTCTGTACTGTCTACCTAACCCAATAAATTTCCGAATTGTCCACACATGGGATCCCGCCATGCGAGAGAAAAATGGCCACATTAAGATGAGTCATTTAGGATAAAGTCCCAATGAAACAAGCCACATATCTAGTGACTACAGACACAATCCTTAGTTTAACACATCCACTTACAGAGTGCATAAACTCTATGAATATAGATATGGTTTAGCTGTAGATATAGCAATAACAGCCAGGTATACCTCCACTAAGGGATGTGCAACCTATAAGGATACATAAATCGTTTTAGTTGTAAAACAAACGAAAACAAGGGAAAAATGAAGCAGTATAGCTCCTCAACCCTTTAAGTATATCTGAAGTCAAGCCATACAAAAGCACAGATAGCCAAAACTCAGCGGAGTGCGCTAGAAATACCCATAAGGTCACACGCAATCACTCACAACTAACCTGTCCGTCGGTACCTCACGGCGGGTTCACGAGCCGAAAGGGAGGCACCGACGGACTGTTCAGGGCCAGTATATATACTAGCGCTAAACGGTGTAATGCAGGGCAGCTGGACCGCGGCCCGCTGTAAGCGCGCCTGTGTATTACCGAGACACTACCCTGCGCATGCGCGTCTGTGAAGCCGGTGATGGCGCGCATGCGTGGAATCCTCAATCATTACCGCCTCCCGCGCCACTACCCCAGCCACACAATGTCTCAGGGCTGCGCATGCGCACACCACCGAAACTCAGAAAGCTGTATCTGCCACAGATTCACCGCGCATCATGGGCGCACAAGAGCCAGTCAAGCGAGCGCGACCTGGCTGTTGCAGTTCAAATCACAATGTGATAAGAGTAATAACTCACCCCCGGTGTAACCTCCTCGACTCAGAGGACCAACTTGGTAATCCATGGCTCAAGGAGGAAGATAAGCCATGCATCCTGAGTCAGTCACCTCTAGTTATTAGGTGCTACAGTGTGATTGCTCAATGTGTAGTAGACCAATGCTTAAGTGAGTAACTGAGTATACACAATCTACCTGTGTATAGATCAATGTACCTCATCATTACTGGAAACACCCCCATCAGTAAGTGGGGACCTATGATAAGCAAAGTTCCACTAGGCAGACCTCCTCCCCAGTACATTCAAAGGGTAGCAGACTAGTCAAAGGAGCCTACCTGGGAAAGAGCTGATGGCCAAACTCATCAGGGAAGGGGGGATTGTGTGGTGGTTGTGTGCCCCAGAAAAGGAGTCTATATGTATCTATATGACCCTAGAGAAGTACAATACGCTATACAACCCAATAGGTGCTGACAACTCATACATGAGTGCACAGTACTAGCGGGGACAGTTACCAATTCGCAGGTTTACCATTGACACTTAGGTCCCAGTGTTGGAAGGTACCCGCTCAGTTCCCGGAGGGGTAATTAAGGAGTATCGCAATGGCAAATGGTGCACAAACAGGTCGTGGGTGCACAGGTGAGTGCTATCAGATGGAGATCCACGGGATGTTGTCATTCAAGCCACTCACGTCCGTTTTCAATTTGAAGATCCAGCGCTGCTCTTTAACGAATAAAAAGTGCGAGACATCGGTGATATGTGGTGGAATATACGGCTGTTCGAGAACTACCCAAGACAACTCCTCGGCCTTGTGTTTAGCCTCTAGGAAATGGTTGGTGAGGCCCGTAGACTGTTTCTTACAGCGGATCGTGCTCTTATGCTCGCTGATTCGAGCCTTGATGGGTCTTGTTGTGTGGCCCACATACTGTTTCTTGCATGGACAAGAGATTAGATAGATGAGTTTGTCCGAATTGCAATTCGTATGTTTTGTGAGCCTCCACGGTCTCGTGGTCCCGATGTCCACTGTTAAGGTCTTGCGTGTCTGTGGACACGCCGCACAGTTGCCACATGGATAATGGCCTTGTACAGGTACGGTGTTCCACAGGGTGTTGGTACTTTGTTGAAGTTCTCTCCGTGGTCGAGTGTGGACCAAACTGTCGCGGATCGATGGTCCTCTCTTGAATGCAAACAGGGGTCGGGGTATGGTACCACACCCTGTGTTCAAAATCTTCCAGTGTCTGAGTATGGTTTTTTTGACTGCATTGGAGGATGTAGTAAAGGTCTGTACCATGGTCATACAGTCTCTGGTACCCTCAGACCTCCTGTGTTGAAGCAGAGCCTCACGGTTGTTGTTAAAAGCTCTCTTGTGAGCCCTGCGTACTAGATGATTCGGGTAGTGCCGATCCCTTAGATTGGATGCTAATTCCGCCGCATGGTGTTCATATAGAGGGTTCGAAGAACAATTCCTTCTAACCCTAAGGAATTGGTCAACAGGCAAGTTCTCGCGCAAAGATTGCGGATGGAAGCTCTGAAATGACAGTAGCGAGTTCCGTGCCATGGGTTTTTTGTAGAGTTCACTTCGTAAACCTCCCTCGGCTGGAAAGATATGTAGGTCCAGGTAAGCCAATCTGTCTTTACTGCTCTCCATGGTGAAATTAAGGAACTGATTCCTTGTATTCAACCAGGCGTGAAAAGATACCAAATCGGCAGCAGACCCCTTCCATATGACGAGAATGTCACCAATATAACGTTTCCACAGTCCTACCTGGTGGAAGAAGGGGTTACTTAAGCAGGACCATGTGCTTAACCACAGTATATATATATGAACACCATGCGGCGGAATTAGCATCCAATCTAAGGGATCGGCACTACCCGAATCATCTAGTACGCAGGGCTCACAAGAGAGCTTTTAACAACAACCGTGAGGCTCTGCTTCAACACAGGAGGTCTGAGGGTACCAGAGACTGTATGACCATGGTACAGACCTTTACTACATCCTCCAATGCAGTCAAAAAAACCATACTCAGACACTGGAAGATTTTGAACACAGGGTGTGGTACCATACCCCGACCCCTGTTTGCATTCAAGAGAGGACCATCGATCCGCGACAGTTTGGTCCACACTCGACCACGGAGAGAACTTCAACAAAGTACCAACACCCTGTGGAACACCGTACCTGTACAAGGCCATTATCCATGTGGCAACTGTGCGGCGTGTCCACAGACACGCAAGACCTTAACAGTGGACATCGGGACCACGAGACCGTGGAGGCTCACAAAACATACGAATTGCAATTCGGACAAACTCATCTATCTAATCTCTTGTCCATGCAAGAAACAGTATGTGGGCCACACAACAAGACCCATCAAGGCTCGAATCAGCGAGCATAAGAGCACGATCCGCTGTAAGAAACAGTCTACGGGCCTCACCAACCATTTCCTAGAGGCTAAACACAAGGCCGAGGAGTTGTCTTGGGTAGTTCTCGAACAGCCGTATATTCCACCACATATCACCGATGTCGCGCTCTTTTTATTCGTTAAAGAGCAGCGCTGGATCTTCAAATTGAAAACGGACGTGAGTGGCTTGAATGACAACATCCCGTGGATCTCCATCTGATAGCACTCACCTGTGCACCCACGACCTGTTTGTGCACCATTTGCCATTGCGATACTCCTTAATTACCCCTCCGGGAACTGAGCGGGTACCTTCCAACACTGGGACCTAAGTGTCAATGGTAAACCTGCGAATTGGTAACTGTCCCCGCTAGTACTGTGCACTCATGTATGAGTTGTCAGCACCTATTGGGTTGTATAGCGTATTGTACTTCTCTAGGGTCATATAGATACATATAGACTCCTTTTCTGGGGCACACAACCACCACACAATCCCCCCTTCCCTGATGAGTTTGGCCATCAGCTCTTTCCCAGGTAGGCTCCTTTGACTAGTCTGCTACCCTTTGAATGTACTGGGGAGGAGGTCTGCCTAGTGGAACTTTGCTTATCATAGGTCACCACTTACTGATGGGGGTGTTTCCAGTAATGATGAGGTACATTGATCTATACACAGGTAGATTGTGTATACTCAGTTACTCACTTAAGCATTGGTCTACTACACATTGAGCAATCACACTGTAGCACCTAATAACTAGAGGTGACTGACTCAGGATGCATGGCTTATCTTCCTCCTTGAGCCATGGATTACCAAGTTGGTCCTCTGAGTCGAGGAGGTTACACCGGGGGTGAGTTATTACTCTTATCACATTGTGATTTGAACTGCAACAGCCAGGTCGCGCTCGCTTGACTGGCTCTTGTGCGCCCATGATGCGCGGTGAATCTGTGGCAGATACAGCTTTCTGAGTTTTCGGTGGTGTGCGCATGCGCAGCCCTGAGACATTGTGTGGCTGGGGTAGTGGCGCGGGAGGCGGTAATGATTGAGGCTTCCACGCATGCGCGCCATCACCGGCTTCACAGACGCGCATGCGCAGGGTAGTGTCTCGGTAATACACAGGCGCGCTTACAGCGGGCCGCGGTCCAGCTGCCCTGCATTACACCGTTTAGCGCTAGTATATATACTGGCCCTGAACAGTCCGTCGGTGCCTCCCTTTCGGCTCGTGAACCCGCCGTGAGGTACCGACGGACAGGTTAGTTGTGAGTGATTGCGTGTGACCTTATGGGTATTTCTAGCGCACTCCGCTGAGTTTGGCTATCTGTGCTTTTGTATGGCTTGACTTCAGATATACTTAAAGGGTTGAGGAGCTATACTGCTTCATTTTTCCCTTGTTTTCGTTTGTTTTACAACTAAAACGATTTATGTATCCTTATAGGTTGCACATCCCTTAGTGGAGGTATACCTGGCTGTTATTGCTATATCTACAGCTAAACCATATCTATATTCATAGAGTTTATGCACTCTGTAAGTGGATGTGTTAAACTAAGGATTGTGTCTGTAGTCACTAGATATGTGGCTTGTTTCATTGGGACTTTATCCTAAATGACTCATCTTAATGTGGCCATTTTTCTCTCGCATGGCGGGATCCCATGTGTGGACAATTCGGAAATTTATTGGGTTAGGTAGACAGTACAGAGTACTACAACATTGACAGTGATCTGACCTAGGAACTGTCTTTTTTTACACGTCTAGAGCGGGGCCTTGTCTTTCCGAGCAGTTGCCGGGTGAGGTGAGGCTTACTGCCCACAGTTTGATGGGTAAGTTCTAAATAATTTTTTCACTTATTATGTAATTCTACACTGTAGTAGCTTGTGGTGACGTTGTTCGCGCGCCACTAGAATGATCATCATAAGTTATGCTTGATCTGTCGTAGGTTACTGGAATGATTGCTGGAGATGCACTTGAATAATACGTGGTACTTAGGGCCTATGTGATTAACCTAAAGTGCCTGTGATTTTATAGGCACCACGTGTTCATACAATTGACGTTTGTTTTTCTTTCACTTCTTTACTATAGGGAAGACCATTCGCATCCACTGCCAAGATTTAGAAGATGCGGTAGGATGGTCGTGTCCGACCACTCTTAGTTCATTTACATTTATGATTTTTTCTACACATTAGGTAGTGTGATCTGCAGTAGCATTTGAGAGCTTGGCCCTGACGAATGCCGGTGTACTGACACAGTACGGCAGAAACATGTTGGCCTTATTTTTGTTTTCCACCAAGCGAGCAGGACAGTGATTATTTTACGCTGTCATTACACTATTTTTAATCTGACGTCCAGGCAGGCACTAATAAAGGTCTTTGTTTGCCTCGACAGCCATTTTAGCCACTGCACTATACTTATGTATTTTTTTGTTTGCACTGCACCTATCAGTACCATTTCTATATTAACTTTTGCGGTATCCAGACCATGACTCAGTCATACATCGCCAATTTACATCTGGGCATCTGTAGACTGACCATGGCCTGAGTGTCCTACATGATGAGGCCCGCCTTGTTTGGTTGGTCTGATAGGACTCTAATCAGCAAATGTTGATGGTCAATTCATCTTTTGATTTATCTGGTTGTTGTATTGTTTCTTCTGTGCATTCCTTCCTCCAGCACTATTTCTGAGCGCCTGGGGTTATTGCTACTCCACTGGTACCAATAGGGCTGTTATAAGTAACCCTGGATGGTGGAGTTAATAGGTGGTCTTAGTTTGCTTGCAGTCAATTTAGATGGTGGTCTATCCACTACAGGGTCCCCGCCATCAGTACGCTGGGGAAGTTTGCCCTATTTTAGGTTGGTTTCCTGATGCAGACTCCTGTCATGATAAACAACATCGGGCCCACTTATCGTTTAGTTTTGCTAAAAGTGCATCCACTGCTCCTTCTCTTTCACACCTCCTTCCTCCCTCTTGCTTTCTGTCTCTTCCTTTCTATTATTTCTGAGCATCCTATCTTTTCTTCAATTCACATCCCTGCCTTTTTCTTTCTATTCTCTATCCCTTTTATCTTCAACTTTTTCTCTCCCATCCCGTCAAAATCATTCCGCTATACTTTTCCTATCTCCTGTGCAGTGTTTCTCTGCCTTTCTCTGCTCTTGTTATGCTATCTGCTTTGTATTCCCTTTGTCCATTTTCTCACCCTCTCCATTCCCTACCTCTCTTTTCTTTTTGTATACCCCAGCTGACCTTATCCCTATAGTACCTTGCGATTTCTTTCCTTCATACTTTCTCGCTGGGTCCCTTGATTAGCGCTTCCAGTGCATTCTTATGCTCTTCATCAATCCTGTACAAACCTTATTGCCCGTCTTGTTTCTCATACTCTCCCAGAACCCCTAGCATCAAAGGTTGAATTTGCTTACTCCAGAGTCTTCACTGGTGTCTCTGTAGAGGGCAGATGGTGCCTGTTTCCCAGTGATATTTGTCCTGGCTCCCGTAGTGCCCTCCAGCACAGCTGATTAATGTATTGGGTTTCGACACAGAAAACAAAGACACTGCACTCTGCAACACACATTAAATTGTCCAACTACTTTTTGTAGCAAATCAGAGCAGTTTGATTACAATGTTTGAATATCAAAAAGGCCAATGATGGAGGAGAAGATTTTGCTAGAGTACGGGAAACATATTCTTACCTCTGACCCACCACAATCACTTTTTGTTTTGGACCATGTATAATAGCCTTGTTCAAATCCCTTCACTTCCCTTATCACTCATACTCATTCTCGTAGTATTCTGTACAGTGACATAGCAATGGACTCTTATGCAAACAAGAAAAACTCGGGGGAAAACATGGCGGCCAGCTAGGTAGCAGGCCGCGGATGTCAGGAACAGCGGCGGTGCCCAGGTGGGGTGTTTATCGGTAACTGATCCTTAAGTGGACTCAAGGAGGCGTTTACCTGTCTGCACAAGTTTTGGCTGCATGTGCCTGTAGCAAGTTGCTTTGGAGGTCGTTTTGGAGGTCGTTTTGTTGGCGTTTTGTGGCGGATGGCGCAGACTTCTGAGCAGCTGAGGGCAGAGAGTGAGGAGGTGGAGTCGTGTCTTCCAGCGGGACCGCGTAGCGGGAGCTGGGGAAGGGCGGCCCAGGAAATCGGTAGAGGACGCCGGATGATTGCTAGAATCTGAATTCAAACCAGCGGAGGTCGGGGGAGAGGAGAAGAGTCTTTAGTGAAGTCTTCGTCCGTGTCTTTGAAGGTAAAAGGCGCGGAGGGTGTGTTGGACACACAGGGATTGTGCTCAGTAGATATTGACTCGGAGCAATTTAGGGGTGACTCAGATTTGGCATTGGGGCGTCCCAGATATCTATTAAGAAGTACTAAGCCAGATAATAACGAACTTGTTTTGGGTAAGCCCAAATTATCACTAAGAAGCCTTAAAAAGGGTCCCATTAAAGAGATCAAAATTGCTAAATCAGGAGAGTGTTCTTTGAAAATAGATACAAGAAAAGGAAAGCAAAAGGGGCCTGAACATAAGTTAGTCACGACCCCATCGCTTAATTCCTACTTTAAGCCAGTTCCCAAGGTATTACTTTTGAAACCTGCACTAACAGTTCAGAACCCTACCCACATTTCTGTTAAGGGTGGAAAGCTGGCGGAGTCCCTGCTCGGGGATATTGAGGAGCTGGACTGGTCTGCTCATTTAACTCCAAACCCCTTTCAGGCTCTGGCAATTGAGATGGAGTCTGAGAAGGAAGAAGCTTTGCTACTGATTACAGAATCGGCAGACATAGAGACCCCTCAACAGCTCGATATATCATTAAAAGTTGATGGAGTAGCAGTAGCAGGAGCTGTAGGAGGGAAAGCTGAAGAAGTAATGGATAGAGGGATGGAGGTAGGGAAACTGGATGAAGCGTTAATGTCTCAGGATGGGTTGGATATGATGCAGGTTGCTCTTCAGCAGAATAGCTCAGATATACCAGATATGTCGGTGCTGGCACTACTAAGAAAGTTGGAAAGAAATATCCATATGGGTTTCGAAGCCTCAAAAAAAAATCAGGAGCGTATAAGTGCCTCATGTAGCCTGTTAGAAGACAAATTAGATAAATTAAGTACTCGTACAGAAGTGATTGAGACAGAGATGAAAGTGATGGAAGGGAGAATTGTGGCTAATCGCAAGGAAATTGAGGCTATGAAACTTAAAGAACGAGAGACTGACGAGAGAGTTGAGAGATTGGAAAATATGCAAAGACGTAACAATCTGAAGATCTTAAAACTACCAGAAGGAAAGGAGGGGTCAGACATAAAAAGTTTTGTAGTTCAACTGTTAAAACGGAGTTACAGTTAGAAGAATCAGAAGAAACGTTGTTGCGAGACATTCAGAGAGTTCACCGGGACCCCTTTCGGTTGAATCCAAATCGCTCTAAACCAAGGAAAATATTAATCAATTTCTTAACGTATAACTTAAAAGAGAAGATTTTGACAGTAGCCCTCAAGAAAAGGAATATAATTGTGGATGGAATTTCAGTAGATATTAGGTCAGATTTATCGCCAACCACAGCAAGTAGGCAATGGGAATTAGGAAAGCGAATGGCGCCACTTAGAGAAATGGGGGCAACTGTTCAATTGAAATTCCCTGCTTTTCTAAAAGTAATGTGGCAAAATAAAATGTATACGTTTCGTGCAGTTGAAGAGGTGGATGCCTTCTTGGATCAATGTCAAGAAGAATAGTATTAGATAGGTCAGATTACTGTTTAAGCACTCAAAACAATATTCACTAAGTTTTGCAGAAAAAAATAGAGGCACCGCTACTGTGACATCCACTGGCCTAGGTCTAGGCCATGGGAATTTTGGTTGGGTTTTCCAGGGAGGGAGAAGGGGGGGAGGCAGGATAGGGGGGGTTTGGGGTAGGGGTAGGGGTAGGGGTAGGGGGGTGGTAATGAGGGGTTGGGAGGGGAGGGGGAGTAAAAAAGAAAAAAATCCTCAGGCGCATCTTTGCCACCGAAAAGGAAGGGAACTATGGGCTAGTTTATATGATTGGGGCTAAAAGTAAGGAGCTAAGGTTCCTCACATGGAATGTGAATGGCCTATGGGGAAAAACTAGGAGACAATTGATATTGAAATATTTAGAGGATTCCCTTGCTCATGTGATTATTCTACAAGAGACCCATTTAACTGGAAAAGAAAGTAAGGAGATTTTTTCTGCACAGAAATGGATTGCTAATGTTGTTTTCACACCCCAAGAGTTAGTAACGAAAGGGGTGGCAATTTTGTTTAGGAAAGGGGTTGATATTGCCTTGTAAGAGAAGTTAGCAGATAAAAGAGGTAGATGGGCGATTGTCAAGATAAGAGTGGCAGGGGAAGTTCTGGTAGTAGTCGGGTATTATGGACCGAATGTTGATGACCCAATGATCTTGAACAACTTAACAACAGAATTACTAGATTTCCCAGGAAAAGTAATTATGGCTGGAGATTTTAATACAGTGTTAGATGGTAAATTAAGACAGGAAATAGTCGGGCTGTGGTGAATGGTAAAATGACAGCTACGTTAAGGTTAATTATGGCCCAGCAAGAACTATGCGATATATGGAGATTGAAAGCAGGTCAGCAGCCAGGATTCACTTTTTACAATAATAAATATAATCATAGTTCACGAATAGATTTCTTTTTATTAGACACTAGGTTGAAGGATCGGGTTACGAAAGTGATTAATCTGGGAGCACATGTGTCAGACCACTCAGCGGTTGGTTTAGATTTAGAATTAGGAACAGATGGTTCGAGTCCAATCTGGAGGCTGGACCGCACCATTTTATTGGATGAGGATTATCTACAGACTTTAAGAATCGAGCTACAAGTTTTTTTAGATGTAAATGAAGGATCAGCTAAAGGAGATATTGTCTGGGATACATGTAAGGCATTTTTGAGAGGGAGATTGGGAGCTCAGGGTGCTAAAAAGAGGAGACTTTATTATAGTAAGATTTTAGAGTTGGAAAAAGAAATACGACATTGGGAATGTAGTGGAAGTGGATTAGGAGGTAATTTAGCAGAGGAGGAAGTTAAAAATAAGCTCCAGGACTTAAAAATAGAACTTACAGCAGTACTTTCACAAAGAGTTAAAGAGAGATGGGAAGCTAGCCAGTTGGCTCACTTTTCATATGGAGAAGGTTGTGATAAATTACTAGCGTGGAAAGCAAAAAAGACTTAATGCGCAATCAAATAAAAGAAATCAAAAAGGTGGATTCAGGAGAAATCATAACAGATAGCAAAAGAATAGCGGATGCTTTTCATGGCTATTTTGCAAATGTTTACACAGAAGACCTTCACCCAAGAAAAGCTGAAATAGAAGAATGGTTACATCTCTTGAAACCTCTTTCTGATGATTTGATGGGAATACTAAATAAGAAAATCATGCCAGACGAAGTGGTTAAAGTGAATAAAGATAGTAAAAGGGGAAAAGCACCCGGTCCGGATGGCCTCTCGGCTGAAGTATATAAAACCTTAGTTGATGTAATTTCTCCTACACTGTGCCAATTATTTAATCAAGTTTTCAAAGGGGAGGTAACTATACCTAGTTCTTGGAATGAGGCAACAATCCCCTTGATACTTAAACCAGGAAAATCACCCAGCAGCTTAGATGCATATAGACCAATATCACTCTTGAATTGTGATTATTTTCAAAAATTCTAGCCGACAGACTTGGTAAGATTATTCAGAAATTGATTCACGAGGACCAAAAAGGCTTTATTAAGGGGAGATACTTGAAGGAACTTACTTTCACTTTGATTGGAACAATTGATATGGCTTCTAGTTATAAGTATCCCTTGGCGGTGTTTGCATTAGACGCCGCCAAGGCTTTCGACCGAGTTAACTTCACATATTTGAAAGCTCTTCTACAATATCTTAACTTAGGAAATAATTTTTACTCAATCGCTCTTCTCTCTGTATTGTTCCCCGACATCACGTGTTTTAGTTAATGGAATTCTTACTCACCCCATAAAAGAAATGAGTGGCACTAGACAAGGATGTCCATTATCGCTCTTGCTTTTCGATTTATATATAGAACCACTGGCTTGTAGAATTAGCGCTTCAGAAGAGATACCTCCCTTTGTAGCTGGGGATTGGTCAAAAAAACTGGGCCTATATGCGGATGACATTATTATTTATTCTTCTAATTTACATCATTCCTTGGATAATTTGGTGAGAATAACGAAAGAATTTGGAAATGTTTCAGGTTATCAAATAAATCAGGATAAAACTGAGATAACGGCTTGGAATCTAAGTACAGAAGGGGTAATTAGCAAATCTGAAATGAGGTATTTGGGGGTTAGGATAACCCAAAAGATTGAAGATCTTGCTAAAGTCAATTTTTTTAAGATCAAGAAAGAAATTGTGGCTACTTTAAAAGAATGGATGAATCTCCCTTTGTCATTATACGGTCTGACTAATCTTGTAAAGATGGTGATTGTACCAAACGTTACGTATTTGTTTGAGACTATCCCACTTGGATTTAGAAAAGAATGGTTGGCTAAACTGCAGAGTGAGGTAGCATCATTTATCTGGGCATCAAAAGGTGCACGATTATCATGGAAAAAGTTAAGGAGGAGAACTAACAAAGGCGGTCTGGCTGCACCAGACTTACAAATTTATGCGTGGGCTTTTTGTTTAAAGAACTGTAGGATGTTGTTTGGTACCCTAACTAAATCCACGATTGGAGATATATTTGGTGCGCTGCTAAAAAGTTGCGGATTCGATGATTTTGGTTTTTTATATAAGTTTGCAGATCCTACATTTTTCAAAAAGGTGAGACTTAAGGTTTTGCGGGACTTGGCGGAGGTATGGTACAAAATAAGAAGAACATTGAAATTGCCTTATTTTAGTTATATGGCCCCAATATGGGATTCTCCTGGAGCTCCACTTTGGACAAAGGATGCTTTGGCTTTTCAGTTGAAAAAAGAGGATGGTTTGCAAAGATGGAAAGATTTGTTCCAGGATGGTAAATTGTTGTCTTGGAGCCTCTGTCAGCAATTGTGGGGTCAGGTATTTTCAAGGTATAAGTATATACAGATTCAGAGTTGTGCAAATGATTCGGAAAATGTGATTGGGACTCAGAATGACTTTGAGTTGAAGCTGGGGATAGGGACCTTCAAGAAGGAAGTGGCCACATGGTACTGGACGATACTGGAAATGGAAGATGGACTATTTGTGCTTCCGGAGGCCCTGTGGTTGGAATGCTTACTGAAGATTGCGACGGAGAACCAATGGCAAGTAACGATGTCTATGCTCTACAGTATTGTTAAACCTGCAAATTTAAGGCGGAATCTTTTGTTTACTATCCATAGGGCATATTGGTCCCCTCGTAGATTATCCAAATTTAAAACTGGTGGAGTTGTGGGGTGTCCGAAATGCAAGACCCCAAATGTGGACGATCTACATATGTTCGTCTTTTGCCCAAATATAAGACAATTCTGGCTGGACGTAAGTAATTGTCTATCCAAAACTCTGAATCTGCGGATGGAGGTAAGCCCCGAATTTATAATAACGGGGAGATATAATTTAGAAAATAAATGTATGAATGATAATGTAAGATTTACTTTTTATGCTATGTTGCTAGCTCGCAGAGAGATATGTAAGTTGTGGGTCTCTCCATCCAGCCATAATTTAATGGATTGCATTCTAGCTATGAGGTAAGTGGCTAAGCTTGATACTTTAGACTACCCTAAGAGAAATCGAGGATTTTGGGTACCTTTTCTTGCAGTTTTTGGTTGATTTTATATTATTTGGTATGATTTTCCGATGATTAAGCCCGCGCCTATCTCGCTGGTACTAATTGTATGGGACCCCAGGTCGAAAACGGAGTAAGAGGTGGACAGGAGTCAGTTGGCCAAGAAAGGGTGCTCCATGAATGACCAGACTCAAAATAGGTGTAGTTTATGCCTCAATACTCTAACTAGCTTATGAGATAAAAAGCCCAGTGGTGGACTAAGATAGAAGATATGGGTGGCGAGATGGCAAATGAGGAAATAAAAAAAAAATAAAAAAAGAAAAACATCCCCCACCAGATCAATACCTCATACCCAGAGACATCCACATTGACACAGCTCCCAAAACCCCTCAGGCATACTCTAACATAGGAAAAGGTAAAAAAGAGTATATTGCATGAGGTGCATCTATTAGAATAGCACATTGGCTTAAATGGGATGTACACTTTTCTTGTGGTCAGAGTTCGTTTATCAACATTTTCCATCACCTGTGACATTGAGACATTAGTAAACCTGGTCTTGGAATCTCGCCCTGCTGCCTTTTAATTTTGCTAATTCATTGGTGTTTACACTCTGATAATAAATTGTAAAGACCAGGCAGGGCTTAGGTTTTTAACACATGCAACTGTTGGTTACCATTCTTGGACAGATGTATTTAAACAGTACATTGTTGTATTTCCTGGATGCTAACTACTCGCTCTTCCTGCTTTTTCAGCCTCCACTCCACTACCTCACAAAGCCATTTACTGATAAGCACCACTATCGATCAAGGATAAAAATACCCCAAAAAATAAGCTATGTTCCAACCCCACACCATCTTTCCAATAACTCACTTTAAAATACTCCGGAGATGCTTGATCCATTTAATGTTTGACAACAGCCCTTGAAACAGACTTCCTGTAGAGCACAGCTTTCCAAACTGTGTGGCCCGACACATTACTGTGTCGCGATTCATATGTAGGTGTGTTGCGCGATGAGATGACGTCTGCCGGCAATCGGCAAAGTCGGGCTGCAGGGGCTCTTAGAAGGGGTGGAAAAAACAACAAAGCCCTATTAACATGCACAAGGCCTTTAAAGACCTGTGAAGTGCTCGGGTGTGGATGTGAGCGGTCCCAGCTGCCACACACGACGGGGGCTGGAGGGGGCTGAAGCCCTTTGATGCCAATGGGGGTTGCGCGCCTGATACAGTGTATCAACTATAACGCAACGCGAAAGCAGCTGGTCTGACAGACTTTTTCATGCCGTGGTTTCATCCTTGCTTGCTATTTCAGATGTTTTAATCCCTGATGGACTGCAGGGAATAAAAGATTGCCTAAAAGAGGCTGCGCTTTAGATGACATCTGCATAAGTATGATTGGGGGGAGGGAGAAAGGGGGGTCCTCAAAGAGTAATTCTAAGAAAGCAATTACGTTGATAAATAATTGTAGAAAACATCCTTTACGCTTTACCATGCAGCTTTTGCCAGCAAACTAGAGCCAAAGGTATCAGAGCGCTATACATGAGCATCAGTTGCGTTACAGACGGACACTTGCATTTTTGTGTGTGTGGGTGTGTGTGGGGTTGTGTGTGTGGGGCTGTGTGGGTGTGTGTGGGGTTGTGTGGGTGTGTGTGTGGGGTTGTGTGGTTGTGTGTCGAGAGACAAAATATCGACTCCCTATCTTCAAACAGGTAAGTACCAAAATATCGACTCCAAAATATCGACTTACAAAAATATAGACAGTCAAAATATCGATTTTTTAAAATGTTTTAAAATTAAGTTAAAGCTAATATATTAATAAATATATTTAATATAAACTTAGAAATACTTATTAAATAAATGTAGTATTAATAAATAATTAATATAATTAAAAAAATGATATCACCAAAAAGAAAACATATATATATATATATATAAAAACATATTATTAAATAAACATATATAACATTTTTAGCGTATACCTTTACAACGCATACCATTACAACGTAAGTATTGGTAAGTATATAATAATTTTTTTAATATAAATTAATGAAAATTATTATAATATAATTTAATTTAATTTTTATTTAATTCATTTAATTTAAATGTAATTTTACTTTATTTTACTTTATTTTTACAAAGTACCCCTGTACCCCAAAAACCCAAAACTGACCCTGAACCCTAAAAATACCCCTTTACCCAAAAACTGAAAACTGACCCTGAACCCTAAAAATACCCCTTTACCCAAAAACTGAAAACTGACCCTGAACGATAAAAATACCCCTTTACCCCAAAAACTGAAAACTGACCCTGAACCCTAAAAATACCCCTTTACCCAAAAACTGAAAACTGACCCTGAACCCTAAAAATACCCCTTTACTCAAAAACTGAAAACTGACCCTGAACCCTAAAAATACCCCTTTACCCCAAAAACTGAAAACTGACCCTGAACCCCAAAAATACCCCTTTACCCAAAAACTGAAAACTGACCCTGAACCCTAAAAATACCCCTTTACCCAAAAACTGAAAACTGACCCTGAACCCTAAAAATACCCCTTTACCCCAAAAACTGAAAACTGACCCTGAACCCTAAAAATACCCCTTTACCCAAAAACCCAAAACTGACCCTGAACCCTAAAAACACCCCTTTACGCAAATACTGAAAACTGACCCTGAACCCTAAAAATACCCATTTACCCCAAAAACTGAAAACTGACCCTGAACCCTAAAAATACCCCTTTACCCAAAAACTGAAAACTGACCCTGAGCCCTAAAAATACCCCTTTACCCAAAAACTGAAAACTGACCCTGAACCCTAAAAATACCCCTTTACCTCAAAAACTGAAAACTGACCCTGAACCCTAAAAATACCCCTTTACCCAAAAACCCAAAACTGACCCTGAACCCTAAAAATACCCCTTTACCCAAAAACCCAAAACTTAAATTTAATTTCCAAAACCAATTACTTTTATTTACAAAGTAAATTTCATTTAATGGTCAATTATTAATCAATTAACAAATTTAATTAATTAACATATTTAATTAGTTATTATTAAATTACTCCCCACCCTATCCCCCTATAAACTCACAACCCACTACAGAAATTAATTTACTAATTATTATTTATTTATTCTTTAAATATTTATAATTACCAATTATATTTTAATTATTTACCAAATAATAATTAATTAACAATTATTATTAATTTACATATTTAATTAATTAAATTTAAATTACTTCCCACCCTATTCCCCTATAAACCCACAACCCGCTACAGAAAATATTTTACGAAAATGTAATTATTGATCAATTAATCAATTATTATTAATTACCAATTATATTTTAATTAATTAACAATTAATAATTAAATAACAATTACTATTATATTACAGATTTAATTAATTATATTTAAATTACTTCCCACCCTATTCCCCTATAAACCCACAACCCGCTACAGAAAATATTTTACGAAAATGTAATTATTGATCAATTAATCAATTATTATTAATTACCAATTATATTTTAATTAATTAACAATTAATAATTAATTAACAATTACTATTATATTACAGATTTAATTAATTATATTTAAATTACTTCCCACCCTATTCCCCTATAAACCCACAACCCGCTACAGAAAATATTTTACGAAAATGTAATTATTGATCAATTAATCAATTATTATTAATTACCAATTATATTTTAATTAATTAACAATTAATAATTAATTAACAATTACTATTATATTACAGATTTAATTAATTATATTTAAATTACTTCCCACCCTATTCCCCTATAAACCCACAACCCGCTACAGATTTATATTACACAATTATTACAAATTATAAAACACCTTGTTTTCGATATTTTTGTTGTCTATATTCTATCTAGTCGATATTATGTCTAGTCTATATTTTTGATTCGATATTTTGGCTATTAATATCGATAGTAATCGATATTTTTGTAGTCTATATTATGTCTGGTCGATATTTTGTCTAGTCTATATTTTTACCTCGATATTATGTCCAGTCGATATTTTTGAGGTCGATATTATGTCTGTTCACCGTTCACTGTAGAGTGCATTCCAGCACTTCTCTTGTCAATTGACAGAGAGCATGCATTTGATCAAGTGCACAGGCCTTTTTATGTGGAAAATACTAGATAAGGTGGGTCTGGGTACACAATTCAAAACATGGGAATTGTGCAACTATTCTTGCCCCGCAGCTCGGAAGCTGAGCTGGACTTTCACTTCATCATAAAGAAATGGACTGACATCCTCCACAAAGTGCACACCTCCTCATTCTGTGAAAAGAAGCAATGCTTAAGGTGAGACACTATTGGTACTACACCCCAGCCAGAAGCTGAAATGGAAACTCAACAGTCCTAATGGCAGTTAACGCAACTTCGCCCACCCAGACACACTGAGTGTCATATGGTTCTGTCCCAAACTCAAACGCTACTGGTAGGCCGTCTGAAAGATATCAATGAAATGTTTGCAACAGATATACCCTGTCTTTCTAGCGACGTCCTACTGAGCCTCACCAATGGCCAAACACACCCTTTACACTCTAAGAAAGGGAAAGCAATAATAATGGGTTTTGGCTTTGTGTGGGACTAAACATGTCATCAAAACCAAATGGGGCACAGATACATTGTCCTCTCACTTTGACTGACTGCATAATCTGTGGGACCTCACAGGGATGGACAAGTTTACTGCTTCCTTGCAGAACAAGTTGGTACACTTTGACAAAATGAGGGGCCCATGCATCCAATATCTGGCACAGGACTTTTGGGAACTTACTATTCCTCTTTACTAATGAGTACACCAGCTTACAGGACGAGGGGGCACTCCTGATCAGCAAGACAAAGACTAACCGCAGTGGGTATGACGCACTAAAGGACCCTGCCTGCTGACACTGAATACGTTGCGAAAGAGCTAATTCTGGCGAGAGCGTCTATGCTCCTTGGGTGACAACCCCTGACATTTTATTGCTTCCCTCTCACCTTTCCCAGTCCCCCCTGGTATCCTCCCTTCCTCGGCTTCTATCTCCTTCTTCTGTTCTCCCACTGTTTTACCTCATCAGCCTTTGGATTTAGGTAAGAGTATCTGTTCCTGGATAAATTAATAAAAAGATCTGAATTATAAAAGTTCAATGGGTCAGCAAAATATTTACATTTTAACATTATTAATATAATATTCCATCAACAAAAGTAAAATTCAACGTGGTGTACTAACTCGCTGCTGTCACCTTCATCTTTCAGAACTACGTGCCTGCTGTTTTTGAGAACTACACCACAAGCTTTTAGATCAGATAGCAGTGGATAGAGCTGAACATGTTAAGAGATCGCTGGCATCCTGTCATGGCGGCAGCCCCACAGTGTCATGGATAGCGTGTGTTTCAGCCAAGGCGACAATAACTTCTGGAGTCTGCGTGTACCCAGAGGGACCCAAAGGGGATGCCTGTCTGAACCAGTACTCCATTTATTATTCCATTATGACTGCCTGCGAGACACCCCCTTAGAAAAAAAACTATTTTGTTTCCTTCCATTCCTCTCCAACCGTACACCACTAGGATAGAAGGGGTTAAAGAGAGTCTCTGATGTCAACATATCAATGCATTGAATATAACAGGAGGCTCCTGGTTTTACACTAAGTTGAAAGAAGCCTTCAGGCTGCCTATGTGCACATGCATGTGACTGGGACCCAGGAAGATGAACATGGATACTGGAATGTAGAAAAACATTTGCCGTCATCCCTAGTTTACACAGATTCATCTGTGGCCCTGGGAGTTGAACCCAAAAGACATATGTACATGTGCACACGCAACTCTGATACTTGTACACATAGAGCTGTTGCCAGCATGTTTAACACAACGCCGGTAAGGGGCAACTATCCCTCGTGTGTACACATGCTTGTGGATATACAGATGTCAGCAGGGAAAGGACCTTTGGGGCCTATCTCAGCCTTCTCCCCACTCTCCTCCTCACATTTACCTGCATTAACAGGACGTGTTTTAGAGTATGACATATGGGTGGTGTATCTCTTGTTCCCTGAAGAGATAGTAGGAAGCTATGGTCATAGCAGCTATAAAGCAACCACATTACAAAAGACCCCTTCAGGCGTCCCTTTGGGTGTTGGGACTTTAGGTCTGCACTCAGCTGAAAGCCTGTCCTGGCGGTCTGTGTCAAGCTTTACTGGTCCATCTTGGCATCTCCAATACTTCATGTTTGTCATCCAGCATCCACTGTGTACTCCGGGGGGCAGAGGTTGTGCCCTCTCACCCCCCTCCTCCCTAGGCCCTGCTATACTAGGTGCTCAGCTGTCAGCATGTCACTGACGTTGTGCCTGCCCTGATTTTTCCAACAGTGCCATGCATGCTGGAAAGTCTGACTTTCAAACTTTAACCTGGTTTCCTAGACCCAAAGGAGCAGCATAGCTCTGCTTTTTAGGTCAAGCTTAGAGTCAGAGCACTTTCCACTCTCTCTCTGCTGTGCCAGTCAGAAATGCTGGCCCCCATTTGGTGGACTGCTTTCCAAAGTCCCACCACAGGCTGCTTGGTTGATGCCCAGGCGATTTCACTAAGAGAACAATGTTGATGCCATGAAAGTACTTTCATGGTTCCTCCTGTTACAGCGTGTATTAGTCCCTCCTCTTATTTGCATTGCGTCTTGCTAAAGCCCTGCCTCCCCTGCTCCTCACACTGCTCGTGCGATGGAATTACGTCATCATAGTTTTGGAAAGGTTAATACTTTGCGCTATGTTTATGGCAGATTAATCACAGATAAATACAGAAGCTATCTCTTTAAAAACAAAGAGTGCTAGATATCCTGAGGACCAGGGCTGGCGCTAGGCATGGGCAGTGTGAGCAGCTGCCCAAGGCCTCGCACTCTGCCTACCAGGATGGGGCCCGCACAGTCGCAACACGAGTCCTTGTGGTACCCCTGCCAATCAAAGTGAAATAAATGTGTCTCTTTACAATTGGGCTCATGGGAGGGGGCCCCACTCCTAAGGGCCTCTAAGGGAAGGTGTACGATGGCCTAGGGGAAGAGGGACACCTCTCCTGCTGCGCATTCAGTGACCCGCAGGGCGCTCATTGTCAGAACTTTAGCCCACACAGGTTTAACTCTCAGCCCCCCAAGCAAATCTCACACCTTCAGTCCGAAATGGGCTGTAAAAGAGGTGCTTGAGGGTGGCTCAGAGGAGGAGCTGCGGGCCAGGTGGAGTGTGCACAAAGCAGACCCTCCTCCCCCAGCCCTGAAGGTGTCACTTATGTAAATTTTAGGGGCCTCGCACATTCCCTTTTGCTCAGGGCCCTGTATATCCTAGAACCGGCCCATATGAGGAAAGTTTAAGTTTTTGTATGTAGCTTGACACAATCCCACTCCAAATAATTCCAGGACACTTAATACCACATAATTACTATCCACATAATTCCATAGCACACATGCCACATAATTCCAATACACAAATTCACTCCCCACCACACAATTCCAAGCCACACAATTACACAACTAACTAATTCAATCCAACCCACATGATTCCACAGCAAACCACATGCATACACTCTAACAAATAAGTAAAAAACATTGCCATTTACAATGCCAATAGCTCCAACACAAACAAATGTGATGACTATTGCATTTCCAATGCTTGCTTACCTTCCAATGCGTCCCAGCAGAGTCCTATTCCTGGAGCTGCAAACCTTCTCCTGGCCAGAGATGTTTTAAGGCAAGGGTAAAGTGGGCTCTGACCCAGGGCCCCGGCCTTTCAGGGGCCCACCTCATAGAGCTAGCTCTTTTCTGCAGAGTCTTGTCCTGGTGACCTTGAGTAATGGTTCGGCAGTTTGTTTTATATACCATTTTTCTTTAATTTATTTTTAATATAGGTGATGTGTGAAAGTTTATTACAGACATTTTGCAGAGAAATGTTGTATTTATGTTTCATGCAAAATCCACAAAAAAAGGTTATTTTAGATCAAAAGGACCTGAAATATGAGAAAGGGAGGATGACACAGAGGTTATTAGCAGTAACATTAGTGAGCTGCTGCTGTGTTACAATACCGAAAACACAAGTAACTACCCCTTAATATTAGATGTAAACACACTCAGAATTTGCAATAATGTGCTTGTGCACTGTCAGTTATCTGGCCAAAGGATGCATGAAAAAGCTGAAATAGGAACATAAATTCAAAGCTGTTCCAAACAGGAGCCCCCAAAATAATTTGGCCCAGGGCCCCCAAAATCCTTAAAACGTCCCTGCTCCTGGCCCTGTCAGCTCTGTGATGCCTCTTCTCAGAGGAGCAGTGCTCTGTGGGGAATGCTCTTTCTGGGGCCCCCACCTCCATCCTTTTTCTGGCCTGGCTCTGGCTCTGACTGAAGAGAAACAATGTAGGTTGTTACATTATTTCTCTTCAGTCCTGGGTCAGCACAGAGGGGCTCAGAGCAGGCTGCAGACTGCACCTGCTTTAGAGGGAGAGAGGCTTGCTTTAGCGCAAGCCTCTCTCTCACAGCTATCGCCAAAGAGCTCAGGGGGCCCCCTTTATGTACTTTAGAGTGGGGCCCCCCGCACCGCGGGGGTGCGGGGGTGTTTGTTACGACCCTGGCGAGTTGTATGCTCTGCTTTGAAAAATCGGCGCAAACGGCACCATGTGGTGTGAAAGGGTACAGCCATTGTTTTTTGCCTGCTTCTGTTTCTCTCTTCTTGCTGGCTGCCTTTTCCACCGCCCAACTCAATTGAAACCCATTTTATCTTCCCTATACCCAATGCCAACTTTTTTGTACTTCTTCAGCCACTTTCCCTGTGTTTATTTTACGTTTCTGTGATTTGTTTGTACTTTGTGTTTTGTTTTCCGTTTATGTCCTGTCCTTTCTCTCTGTCCTCTGTTTATTTTCTTCCCATTTCCAATCCCAGACCCAGTCCTACTCCCTCCTGACTCTGTCCCAGTGGCAGAAGCAGGCAGCGCCACATGAACCTCCTGCAGTGCAGGTGATGCAGATGGGCATAGGTGCGGCCCTGCTCCATCTTCAGCGAGGTGGCGGTGGCCCGGTCGAATCTATTGGGTGTAGCGCCACCTCCCCCGCATGCTGGCAGCAGGACCCTTAAGGGTTATGCTCTGTGGACGCATCGCCTGTGTGTGTGCTGCAGCACAGGAATCCAGCGTACCCAGCAGCAGTTGGGCAGATGTCCTTGGCCAGGAACAGGATCTGTTTTACCTGCTCAGTGTTGAAGTTGTGGGGCTCAGTGAGTAAGTGATATTTTTGTTTAAAAAAAATCCAAATACTTTTTTTTCCAAACAGCATGATCACAGGTAAGGTAAGGTTACGTGATGGTTATATCTATATATATATATATATATGTATATTCTGGTTAAAAATTTGGCAGAATACGGCTGCATCCTTGACTAGAGAAATCATCACTGATTGCCTTTAGTGAGACAAGGGCGGTTCTATACCATGGCTCTCTGCGGTCAGAAAAAGTTTAATCAGTGTGAACTTGGAACGTGTTTTCTCAAATCCATTAGAAAATGAGGGCATGACCAAAAGATCCTTCATGGGGGCATTATACAAACTATATAGTAAGGAAAGACACGCCACTGAGTCCATTAAACCCTCAGTAGTTAGGTACCTGGCCCTCAGGGAGGCAACCGTCCCTCAAAACCCAATGCTACCAAAATATCTTTTGAGTGGCATTGGGCGCTGGAAGAGGGGTCTACTCTTCCACCTCAGAGATGGTTCAATAAAATACTCACTTTGCTTCCCTCTTGGCTTTAACAAAAATCTTGGGCAGATGCCTTGTCCATGTGGCACTGGAAGTAACCAAACAGAGGTACATTTTTTACTGTTTTGCAATTATTATGGTAAATACACAAGACAATATCTGATTCCGTATTTTAAGGAAGGAGGCATCACAGATCACAAAACAGCTTATCTTGAAATTTTATGATTTTATGATTTACGAGTAAACTTGTTTTTAGCTGTGGCAGTACGTTCACGAGCCTCCATGGGTAACCTATAACGTGCTAAACACACTTAATAATGGTTGGGTGCATTTAGAAATTATTATTTTCTCATCTGAGCATTATTGAGGCCGCCCCATTTAGGTGTGGAGGCACAAGCAAAATAACTACTACGCACGATGTTGCGGTTATTGTTTTACAATTACACTGCACTTTATTCTATCTGATGCTGCTGCTGATATTTAAATTTATACTTAACCATATACCTACTATGTGGTCAACATTGTTTACACTTTCGCACTTTATTATATAATGATGTCTTGGAATGCCCGTCCAACCATTTTTAAAATGTCACCCTATGGCATTGTTAATTTTTATTGTATCTCTTTTATACAATGTTTACCGGGGAAATTTCTGTTCGACTGTGATTGAATTGTGCTTTTATGGATTTCTTTTATCTGAATAAAGATTGAATTAATTAATTAATATAGTAATATAAATATACACATATATAGACATATATATTGACATATATATATATATAAATATATATCTATATATATATATATATATATATATATATATATATATATATATATATATATATATATATATATATATATATATATATATATATATATATATATATATATATATATATATATATTACCTACTGGCGGTCGCCAGTAGGTATATATAGTTAGGATTTTTTCTCTATGGGTTTTTTGAAAATTCTATGTCTAATAACTTTGGCGTTTGTGGACGGAATCGGCTGAAATTTTCAGGAAAATGGCACATTTTGTTTCTGAGCAGCCCTTGAAAATTTGGGGGGGGTTCGTCCAGTGGGGGCCGAGAAAAAAGGGGGGTCCCAAAACGTGTTTTTAACATTGAGTTTTCCATAGGGCGGTTGGCCTCACTTTTAGCCCGAACGGCTGAATGGATTTGCACGAAACTTGGCAAAATTGTAGGGACTGGTAGCCCGATGTGCCTTTTGTAGGTCTCAATATATGTGCTCCAGTGGATTTTGAGAAATTAACGTTTAAAAAAAGATATATATCTGTAACAGCGGACCGGTTAGCGCTCTGGTTCGCGGACTTTTCGCGCAACGGAGCTTTGTGAAGCGAAGCTGATTGGTTCTCCGGCGTCTGTCAACATTCCAAACAGTCCGTAGCGGCCGCCATCTTGTCTCTCGGTAGGATCGAGAGACAAGAGGAGGTCAAAACAAAGGGGGAAATAACTATAAGGGGGCATAGTAGATCCTCGCTGACCCCCTAGGTTTGATGTGGAGGTTTTAAAAGGGCCCCGCGGGGCAAAAAAAAATAATAATAATAATAATCGAACGGCTGAATGGATTTGCACGAAACTTGGCAAAATTGTAGGGACTGGTAGCCCGATGTGCCTTTGCTAGGTCTCAATATATGTGCTTCAGTGGATTTTGAGAAATTAACGTTCAAAAAAAGATATATATCTGTAACAGCGCACCGCTTCGCGTACTTTTCGCGTTACGGAGCTTTGCGAAGCGAAGCTGATTGGCTCTCCGGTGTCTGTAAACATTCCAAACAGTACGTAGCGGCCGCCATCTTGTCTCTCGGTAGGATCGAGAGACAAGAGGAGGCCAAAGCGAAGGGGCAAATGACCATAAGGGGGCATAGTAGATCCTCGCTGACCCCCTAGGTTTGATGTGGAGGTTTTAAAAGGGCCCCGCGGGGCAAAAAAAAAAATAATAATAATAATCGAACGGCTGATGACCATAAGGGGGCATAGTAGATCCTCGCTGACCCCCTAGGTTTGATGTGGAGGTTTTAAAAGGGCCCCGCGGGGCAAAAAAAAATAATAATAATAATAATCGAACGGCTGAATGGATTTGCACGAAACTTGGTAAAATATTAGGGACTGGTAGCCCGATGTGCCTTTGCTATGTCTCAATATATGTGCTTCAGTGCATTTTGAGAAATTAACGTTCAAAAACAAGATATATATCTGTAACAGCGCTCCGCTTCGCGGAGATAAAATTATATGTGTATTACCTAGCTGTTGCTAACACCAGTTAGCGACGGCTAGTAGGAGATAGCGACCATCTTGGGTCCCACTTTGCATGTGAGTGATATTTATCACTAATGACATGCAAAGTGGGCATGCCAAGATGTTAGCGACTGGAAACAGTCGCTAACATCGCTATCTCCTATTATCAACTTTTGGAAATATTCGAGATAAGCGCGAATATCTCCAAAAAGTAACAGCTGCCCTGAGCAGTTCTTAGCCATGTTATCCAATGGGAGGTGGATAACATGGCTAAGAGCATTAGCTCGGTAATGCATGAATATCGCGGAGTTTTCAGCGACATTAATGCATTGCGCTCGTTTTTTATCGTATTTGCGATAAACCTTGATAATAGCAAGGTTTATCTGCGATAATTTCTGACGGTAAAAAAATCTTTGCAATGCATCGTTAGGGATAAATATCGCTTAACTTTGGTAATATGCCCCAACGTCTGTTAACGTTCGATTCGAAGGAAATCAGGAATTGTTGAAAAACATTGTGTGCGCCATCTTGTCTTTTTTCAAATGCCACACTTTTGTCGTGCACGGCAGCCATTTTAGATGCCTTGACCAGATCCACTCTGTGAACGCTGTCGATCCTTAGCATGGCTCCCCACCCTCGCAAGCATCTCCCCCAGGCAGTGGTCACCCCCGCTCTCTGTTTTATGCATGGGTAATAAACCTCCCCCCATCTGCGCTGTTCTTCCCTGAGAATCACACCCTGTGCCCGCCCGACACCTCCCTTTCGCCCTATTCACTACCGCACCCTCTGACACTCCTTTTCCTCTGTGTCCGATTGTCCAGGCCGGTCCTAGGCTATCAGCTAGCCCTGCAGATGTAGTTTATGGCCACAGCTGTAAAGAATCACCCGTCTTCAAAGGAGTTATAGTAGATCAAGGCCCACACTCGATGAGATCCGTCACAGCAGAAGCGTTGCTATTATCTGAAAACCATTCTGTATTGTGATTGGGGAGGGGACCGAGCGTGAAGCGGAAGATTCCAGGGATGACTCTTTGTACATCAAAGTTTTTACAATTATGTGTCACATTAAAAATATATAGCACTCCGACAAAGTAGTAAGATTATAAAACTTTAATAATTTATAAATATATACAAGAAAACAAAAATAGTAATAACATATAAACATTTTTAGAGAAAAACAACGAAGTAGCGGTCGGCTGTGCGAATAGTCCCAACGCAGCACAACGTCCAGATTTCCGGCGTGGGGCGTCGCGGGGGGTGGGTGATCAGTAGCAAACTGTTGTGCGAATAGTTCCAAGGCAGCAGAACGCGCCGAAATCTAGATGACACAAAAGTGATGTCTAGTAAGTTGCCACCCAGCAAATAACGGCGTGGGGCGTCGCGGGGGGTGGGTCATCAGTAGCAAACTGTTGTGCGAATAGTTCCAAGGCAGCAGAACGATGGCACCAAGGTGATGTCCAGTAAGTTGCCGCACTGGTTTTGGTATCCTACAATGCTGCTCCGAATAACGGCGTGGAGCGCCCCGGGGGAGGCGGCGTGAACGGGCCTCTCCAGGTGGAGTCTCGTCTGTTGTAGTGGGGCGCCCCTTTACCGTTTCAGTTGCCATTCCGTCCGCTTTTGGTCCACTGTGTCAAAATCCGCCATTCAGCTGAGTTGCGCCCACTCTTGCGGTGCAGCGATAGGCGGCTGTCACAGGACTCTCAAAATGGCGGCAGGCTGTTTCCTTTTTGGGCCTGGTCCACTGAAATGGCCCTGGGACACCTTGGAAATCGGACGCTTGTCTGCTAGGTCTTGGACCCCATTCTCGAAAGCGTCCCCTCCGCCTTGAGAATTCATCAAAAGTTTTGGGGGCCCCGACTCCTGCAGGCTTCTGGTGGGGAGCGGCTGCCATGATTGCTCGCGGAATGACCACGACGGAGCTACGAGATGGTGGTGCTCTCATGGTGACGCCAGCTTCAGTCTGAAACATCCAGAAACAAGGTGGGGCTTTCATCGTTTGGGGGAAAAAAAAAGTTTTCATCCAATGAAAAGTGTTGTTTTTAGGTCATATGATCAAGCCTTCCATCATTAGGAAACCAAAAGTAAAATGAACCAATGAAAAGTTTTATAAACAAGTCACATGACCTGTTATGCGGCATAGGGTATAAAATGCGGAGAAAATACGTTGGCACGTGAGGCGGCGTCAGTAGCGGACCGATGTGCGAATAGGCCGAAGGCAATACAACGCGCCAAGATCCGGATGGCATCGAGGTGGTGTCATAGTTGAGAGTTCTGAGCAGCGGTTGTAACACTGTCTGAAGCTTATTTGCAGCTGCTGCAGCTTCACTACGCGCCAAGATCCGGATGGCACCGAGGTGGTGTGTAGGAAGTTGCCGCACTGGTGTGGCCATCCTACAATGCTGAAAGTCGGCGTGGGGCGCCCCGTTGGCCTGTGAGTTTGCGTCAGTAGCGGACCGATGTGCGAATAGGCCGAAGGCAGCACAACGCGCCAAGATCCGGATGGCACCGAGGTGGTGTCTAGTAAGTTGTCGCACTTCTGTGGCCATCCTACAATGTTGAAAGTCGGCGTGGGGCGCCCCGTTGGCCTGTGAGATGGTGTCAGTAGCGGACTGATGTGTGAATGGGGCCAAAGGCAGCGCAACAATATTTTCTACTATATTTCCGGTGTAGAAGAGACCACAAGGCGCTGAGATGCCAAGATCCGGATGGCACCGAGGTGGTGTCTTGCAAGTTGTGGTACTGGTGTGGCCATCCTACAATGCTGAAAGTCGGCGTGGGGCGCCCCGTTGGCCTGTGAGATGGCGTCAGTAGCGGACCGATGTGCGAATAGGCCGAAGGCAGCACAACAATATTTTCTGACTGACACCACAAGGCGCTGAGATGCCAAGATCCGGATGGCACCGAGGTGATGTCTAAGTTGCGGACTGATGTGCGAATGGGGCCAAAGGCAGCGTAACAATATTTTTTGTATGGAAGATACCACTAGGCGTTGAGATGCCAAGATTCGGATGGCACTGAGGTGATGTCTAGCAAGTTGGTGTGGTCATCCTACAATGCTGAAACTCGGCGTGGGTCACCCCATTAGCCTGTGAGATGGCGTCAGTAGCGGACCGATGTGCGAATAGGCCGAAGGCAGCACAACGCGCCAAGATCCGGATGTCACCGTGGTGGTTTCATAGTTGAGAGGCACTTCATCTGCAGTGGGGCGCCAAGATCCGGATGGCACCGAGGTGATGTCTAGCAAGTTGCTGTACTGGTGTGGTCATCCTACAATGCTGAAACTCGGCGTGGGTCGCCCCATTAGCCTGTGAGATGGCGTCAGTAGCGGACCGATGTGCGAATAGGCCGAAGGCAGCACAACGCGCCAAGATCCGGATGTCACCGTGGTGGTTTCATAGTTGAGAGGCACTTCATCTGCAGTGGGGCGCCGAGATCCGGATGGCACCGAGGTGATGTCTAGCAAGTTGCTGTACTGGTGTGGTCATCCTACAATGCTGAAACTCGGCGTGGGTCGCCCCATTAGCCTGTGAGATGGCGTCAGTAGCGGACCGATGTGCGAATAGGCCGAAGGCAGCACAACGCGCCAAGATCCGGATGTCACCGTGGTGGTTTCATAGTTGAGAGGCACTTCATCTGCAGTGGGGCGCCGAGATCCGGATGGCACCGAGGTGATGTCTAGCAAGTTGCTGTACTGGTGTGGTTATTCTACAATGCTGAAACTCGGCGTGGGTCGCCCCATTAGCCTGTGAGATGGCGTCAGTAGCGGACCGATGTGCGAATAGGCCGAAGGCAGCACAACGCGCCAAGATCCGGATGTCACCGTGGTGGTTTCATAGTTGAGAGGCACTTCATCTGCAGTGGGGCGCCGAGATCCGGATGGCACCGAGGTGATGTCTAGCAAGTTGCTGTACTGGTGTGGTCATCCTACAATGCTGAAACTCGGCGTGGGTCGCCCCATTAGCCTGTGAGATGGCGTCAGTAGCGGACCGATGTGCGAATAGGCCGAAGGCAGCACAACGCGCCAAGATCCGGATGTCACCGTGGTGGTTTCATAGTTGAGAGGCACTTCATCTGCAGTGGGGCGCCGAGATCCGGATGGCACCGAGGTGATGTCTAGCAAGTTGCTGTACTTGTGTGGTCATCCTACAATGCTGAAACTCGGCGTGGGTCGCCCCATTAGCCTGTGAGACAGCAGTTCTTTGGATTTGGGCCTGGCTCGTCTGCTGTAGTGGGGCGCCCCTTTACCGTTTCAGTTGCCATTCAGCTGAGTTTCGGCTGCTCTTGATGCTACAGCGACAGGCGGCTGCAACAGGACTCTCAAAATGGCGGCCTGTTCTTTGGATTTGGGCCTGGTCCACTAAAATGGCCCTGGGACACCTTAGAACTCGGACGCTCGATTTTTTTTTCCTTTCCTGTACATGCAAAAAAAGGTAAATGCCCGGTACGTTACACGCTTCATCTGCCACGATGAACTCTCTAGAGGAACCGAAAAAAAATATAGTTGTGGTAACTATACCATGCATCGTCATATGGAGAGGTGGCAACAATTAATTATAGTGCTGCATAAAAGAGAGATTTGGAGGAGAACCCCTGACCTGCTAGTACATTCATCAAAGAAGTGGCACTGAGAGCTTCAGAGGCAAGGGAAACGGTCCCAAATATTTAGAAGAAATTTGGAAAGATTAAAATGACATGTTTAGATTGTGGCAAATTTATTTCATGTGGACATCTGAGTGTTACTCTAATAAATACAGCATATGAACATCATCATAGTCGATGGTTGGTAGAGACATTTTGACTATATCCTGGACCTGCCCGTCCTCGCCCAAAATGGCGCCAGAATAAATGGGACTCGTAACTCCTTGTTGTGTACTGGTTGCAGAACCTTGAAATCACGAGATACGTATGCAGTTTTGAAGCACATGGCGGGCGGGGACGAGAATTGATTGAATATTTCGACATCCCTATTGATATTAAGTTCTGATGTGTTATTGATTACTGTACTGTTGAAAGTTCGAATTAACGTCACCCATGGTACTTGCCCGCAAATGTATATCTAGATAATTTTATTGTAACTGGCCCTGTCGTATTTTAATTATAAAATGTACGTCCACCGATTCCGTAACTGTTAGACACCTTAGTTCTTGCAACCTAATGGCCCGCCCGTTACGTTCCTCTACAGTGTAAATGTCTATTTATCATATACGATTACAGTTTGCTCCGTGGCCGGCCCACGTGGTTATAGGCTCGTATTTGTATAATGAAATTTTCACAATAAAGGTTTTTAAAAGAAAACATGGTAGTAGTATATACATTGGTAAAGTTTTTAATAATAGTCACTGTTTTAGAATCATTAAAAGGCAAGTGAAATAAAGCAGACCAATTACATGAAGGGTAAAAGGTATAATACGAAGGAACGCAGTAAAGATAAATGGTCAAGGGCTGTTGTGTTTTCTATTCCTGCAACATAAAGTGATCGATAAGAATCTCATATTCAGGCGTATCGGCGACTAAGACAGCAGGTCGACCCTCTTTTGCTCAACGGCTCCGTCATGGGACGAAGAAACGCTCTTTTTCTCGAAAAAAGAATATATTTTACTTGCAGGACAGTTGTAAAATTTCCGGGAAAGTACATTAGCCTGGAACATTATAACATATATTTAAGAAAAAATAATGTTCGGAAGTAATGAAAAGCGTAATTTTTAGGTCATATGATCAAGCCTTTCATCATTACAATAAGAAAAGTAAAATGAACCAATGAAAAGTTTTATTAACAAGTCACATGACTTGTTATGCTTACGTTACGCGCTGCGCGCCCCGGATGACTTCCGGATGCGCTAACGCGGCGCGTCATATGACGCATTACGCGACAACGCAGGTACAGAATATAGTCAAAATGTCTCCACCAACCAGCGGTCGGAACACAACCCCTTTCAGCAGGCTAAATAGTTCTGTTAAATGACAACAGAAGGGACAGGCAACAAGAACCATCAGTCAAAGAGGGGAGGGCTAGTTCTTCTCTACCGGGTTACATTGGGGCGCTACCGGAACTGATCGAATTGGTAGTCTACAGTGTTTCTGGATGTTTCAGACTGAAGCTGGGGTTAGCATGAGAGCTGCACCATTTCGTAGCTCCGTCGTGGTCATTCCGCAACCAATCATGGCAGCCGTTCTTTATCGTAATTTTGGGCGGGGTGGGTGGCGGAGCAGAGCTGTTTTGCAGCCATCATTGTGTGGAGTTCAGTTCATCTCACTAGTTTTGTATTTGTCATGAGGGGTTGTTCCTAATGTTTCTATTTTAGCGAGGTCAAAAAGAGATCCCATTAGTGGCCTACTGATTTTGCTCGATTCCTTTTCTTTTTTTTTTACACGATTTTTCGTTATCTGCAAAGACTAAACAGAGTATTGCGACTCTGTGTTTGTTTGTAAATAGAGAATGAACCAAAGAGAACTAATTCTAAAACAGTAAATACTTGGATAACAATGAATCAAATGGAGAGAGAAGCAGGCACGACGGATTACAATGGGGGCAAAGACCTGCGTTAACTACCTTTCACTATCTGCAAAGAGAGAGTACTCCTAATAGAAATGAGGGGGGGGGGGCACCATTCAAAGCAGATCAGTGTGCATAAACACGAAAATGTTTTCACTTACCACGTACTTGACATTCGACAGCTTATGATATTTGCTATTAAAAAACCATTGAAATTCACTGAAAAAACCATAGGTTATAGACCATATATAGTTAGGAATTAGCATTTACAAAACCTTGAAAATTCACTGAAAAAACCATAGGTTATAGACCATATATAGTTAGGAATTAGCATTTAAAAAACCTTATTTTACTCACACAAAACCATTGAAATTCCATATATAGTTAGTTGCACTAACTATATATCGCGCACCTGCAATCCACTGCTGATGATGTCACATATTACATCATTCATGACATGGTCAGTGACATCACTGATGACATCACTGATGACATCTCAAATGACATCACTGATGACATCACTGATGACAACATCCAGTGACTGTATGTTTCTGTAAAGTTAAAATGTGTCTTACATATTGAAGAATGAGTGGAAGTATAAGTGTCTGGACAAAGGATTTAGTAGGTGCATGACTGAATGCATGAGTGAGTGATTAAATGTGTCTCACTGAGTGCATGGGTTAGTGACTAAAGTGTCTTAATTTGTGCATCATTATGTCTGTTGTTCTGTAAACTGCTGCATGTTTTGATCAGTAGCTATATGATTAACTATATGGGTTACTGATTGATTGTCCAAGTATTTGTATGGGAGACTGAGTGTGTGTGTGGCTGGCTGGGAGGTGTGTGACTCTGTGCAGATCAATGTGTACTTGTATCAATGATTGTATAACAAGGTAAGTATGTGTTAGTATATGTTTGAAAATGTAAGGTGCTCTATGTTTAACTGTATAGACAAGAAAATGGAAGTGTCATTGATTCTTTACAGGACTGACTAGGTGTGTGAGTAACTCCATGGATGAGTGGCAGACTGTGAGTGTCTGTATAGGTGTATGAGTGCATATGATAGTGTTGTAAAGATGAGTGATTGTATGTATGAATGATAGTATGGGTGAATGAGTGAAGGTGTGTGTAGACGTAGGAATCAGTGAGTGCGTATGTAGTAACTAGTATTGGTGTGTCAATGGTTTCAAAAATTATATTCTGTATTTAACACTGGGTGAAACAGAGGTTATATTAAAATGTGAGGAGATGCATTGTATTGTCACATGAATGATATCATCAGTGATGTGGTCATTGATGTCAAATGAGATGTCATCAGTGATGTCATCAGTGATGTCATTTGAGATGTCATCAGTGATGTCATCAGTGATGTCACTGACCATGTCATGAATGATGTAATATGTGACATCATCAGCAGTGGATTGCAGGTGCGCGATATATAGTTAGTGCAACTAACTATATATGGAATTTCAATGGTTTTGTGTGAGTAAAATAAGGTTTTTTAAATGCTAATTCCTAACTATATATGGTCTATAACCTATGGTTTTTTCAGTGAATATATATATATATATATATATATATGTGTGTGTGTGGATATATAGCACTCGTGGAATCCTAGCAAGGCCCGTGAGGGGTGGAGTGCCAAGCCGTACGAGATCATCGACTTTTCAACATCAAAAGTCACCAATTACGCTTTGATCACATGATTTACACGATGGCGATTGGATGTGTAAATCATGTGATCAAGGCCAGTGAAGGAGGAAACTAGTCTTGTTATGTAGTGAAGCTTTACGGCACGTATTCCTGAGTGAGCATCTTCTTTCTTACAGAGTGAGAAGTAATTGGTGACTTTTGAGATATATATATATATATATATATGTGTGTGGGGGTGGGGTGGTGTATTTCGCTCTGGAAGATTAACACTGAAAATGTTGCATAAAATGTAGATTAATCCGTACAATAAAGCAATATAATTGCATTGTACTATATGTGCATTTCTATAGTGTCTCCTACCATTGAGGAGGCGCTGATTACTTTTAACATGTCTAAAATGTCATTTTATTTATGAGTGTGGTACCATGTTTCTGGAATACGTTTTTAAATCTTATTGTGTGCCACTCACGTAAAATGCACTTTAACATCAGAGAGTGCTTGCAGTTGTATCCACTGTCTTTGTTCCAAAAGGAGTGTGGGCATGATGTAATGATAATAATAAAATACGCCAGGCTTAATTAAATACAGTGTTGAGTGCGTCAGTGGCCAGGGCCCAGAGTTTTCAAAATGTTGTACTGCCTAGCGCTCCAATTCAGTCTCTCCTCTCCCAAACAATTTATTCCATTGAATGAAAACCAAAAAGGATTCTGGAGACTGTCTAATGTGAAACAATATTTTCTGAACACACATTTAATGTGTTGCTTTGAACGCAGTGGCTCAATTATGATTTATTCACAACTATATATTGGCATAATATAATAATAATTCAAGCTTACTTTATACTGCAACTAGCTAGTCTAAATTAAAATAAAGAAAAATCTTTAATAAATGTCACTGTTCGTCAGTTCGCCTCCGTTGAATTATATTAACCGACAGACAAACAAGTTTCATCAGTAAACTTTTTTATTGTTCCTCCTTATCCTTGAAAAAACGAGTGTTAAAGCAAAACAGAGTGGCACAGCACAGGGAATATATATTAGTGGAAATACATTAAAATCTATATTACATGGGAAGAGATGAGGGATGCAAAATGCTTACTAAGGTTCTTGTAAATATGGTTGACTGTGAATATCCTTGAACAAAGGATTTGACAATGTTCCTGCAACCAAAGTGATCTTGTCTGTATCGCCATAGGTATTGTATCCAAGACAGAGCAAATGGCACCATAGACCCAGCAGCCTACGCTTATGTGGATCACAGCATAGTCATGTTCAGGTCTTTGGGCGAAGAAAATACTATTAAGATCAATACTAATTTCCAATAATATTGACACAAATACCAATATTGCTACAAAAACTAATATTGATACCAAACTAACAAGATCCCTAGCAATTCCAACTGAAAGAGTCGAATCAAAGTTAAGGTAAACTTTGTTTTTTAACCTTAACGTATGTTTAAAAAAACTCCTATGAAATTTCAATTAAAGAACCACAGTTAAAGTGAAGTTATGCTTACAAAACAATGTCTAAAAATACACTGAAATTTGCTAGCTATGGCTAGCAATGCAAACCATAAGTTGCACAAGTCATGCAAAGGCATAACTAACACCAAATAGAATGCTTAAGAACTGACAATATCTATACCAATAATTAACACCAAAAAGCACAACCTCATTAAATGACACAAATGCAAATCACTAAAGTCTACATTCAGAGTTGTCTCATTTATGTGGTTAATTGCAATATGACAAATAATCTCATATGTAAAATAAGTAATGATATTTTTATTCCATCTGTCACATCAAGGGTGAGGTCACAAGTATTTTATTTGGTGGGAGTTACGATTTGGATGGCTTTTGTGCAAGTAACTATAACTTCATTTTAACCACTTTTTCAATGCATGTACTACATGTGCAGATGTGGTGAGGGCAATATGCTATTTAGTACCATTCCGAAGTGTTTGAACTAGCCTTAATGCCTCACTCGCCTCTCCCTTCGCCCAATAAGGATAAAAAATACCATATTGCACTCATCAAACTACATGCCTGCTTTTTTTTGCAATGCTGTTTTCATATGCTGTAATCGTGTAATCATAAGCAGAACACAAGGGGTTAAATCCGTGCAGTGAAAAGAAAAAAACCCAAAACAAACAAACAATAAAACTCTTACAAGTATGACGTATAGGACCCCAAAAAAATGGGACTTTAGAATGTAACTAGCAGCCCGTCCCGACGTTGTACGGGTATGAAATAGAATGTGTGTAATGTGTGTATTCAGATACGGTCATTCGTGTGTTCCCCCGCTTGAGGCCCAGCTGCAGCCCTGGTTGATGTTAGCAGGCGCGTGTCCTCCCGCTTGAGGCCCAGCTGCAGCCCTGGTTCATGTTAGCAGTCACATATAATTAGTGTAGTGATGCTCCACCTGAGCCCGACTACAGCCCTGGCTGATGTTAGCAGGCACGTGTAATTTGGTTTAATGTGATAGTTCAGTAACAGTGCGCATGAGAGGCTGCAGTAATTGTCCCCGCAGACACGCTCAGTCGCGTGTGCCCCCGCTTGAGGGCCAGCGGCTACCGTCTAACAATTAGAATTGTGTGAGTCTTGAATGATTGTTCCCCGCTGTTCTTATTTTTTTATGACCCACACCGACGCTCTTCGGCCCGAGTGCTTTTTAGACGCACCCAGGCCAAGCAACACACTACGTTCAGCCCTTTCAGACGCACCCAGGCCAAGGCACACACTGCATTCAGCACCCCCAGTATGTGTGAGACAACGGGGAGTACCCCAAGGGAGTCTTGCGAATGGTTACTTACCACGCTTCGAGGTGAACGCCTTTGTGACGCACCCAGTACACGGCCTCAGCAGACGATCTGATTGATGTACGACCCAGATGGCATGAAGTGCGGAATGTAGCACACGCCCCCAGTGTTTGTCATGCCCCCAGCGTGCCCTTTGATGTGGCGCAATTGTGTAATTGGCGTTTCACATGGCATGTAGGGCGTACACATGCCCACAGCGTGGACACACGCCCACAGCGTTTGTCACGGCCCCAGTGTGTCATGCCCCCAGCGTGCACCTTGATGCGGCGCAATAATGACTCACATGGCATGAAGGGCAGAACGTACCACACGCCCCCAGCGTTTGTCACGCCCCCAGTACACGACCACAGCAGAACGCAGACATGTCCACAAGGGACTGCTTTGCTAGCAGGGTTCTTTTACCTTTTAAATGTATATGGTGGCCGTCTGCATACCCTATGTCCTTCTGCTGCAACTGCCTTTTCCAACGCTGTATTGGGTGTTGTGATTGGTGCTATGGTTACTGAGATTACCCGCCTCAAAGTTTTGGGCTCTCTCTTTATAATATTACTATGGATATATATATATATATTTTGCATTGAGGCAGAATATTTGCACATTGGTTTTTAATCATGTATGTAAAAACATGGGAGCTGGTAAAAATAGAGCAATTGGATTAAATTAGGGGCATAAATTTGAACCTAGGAACAGCATTTATGCTGTAACAACTGGCATTCCAATTTCTAGTAATAATAATTTTTTGTACTATGTGTATATAGATAGTGTAAATAATAGATGATGGTTCTGTAGATATTTGTATATATATATTTTTTTTACATTTATATTGGGTGTAAATTATGATCAAATTACTGTATAATATATGTAAATAGGGAAAGTGTATATAGTGGTAATATACAGAACACATCAAGTCTATTTATCTATTATTGCGAATTTGCACAAATCCAGTCCATGTTTACAGCATATGCATTTATGCAGTTATATTGTATGCAAACCTCATGCATTTTTGAATATAAATCTTATTTTCCGTTTGTGCTGATCAAACAACGAAGGAAAGAGCCACTCGATCTGTATGTCTAAGTATATCTTCACTGTTTATTAATCACGTGGTGTGCTTTGCAAAGAGAATGAAAAAATGAGTGCTTAAAAGGTCTCTTTAAACAAATGTACCGTTATGTGATCAAGGGTAGTCCTAACCCGAAACGCGTCATGCCAGAGGGAGAATCGAGGGGATAATAAACTGACCTGGAGTACTGGATAAGCTGTGTGGCGGTCTTTGTGTCCTGCATGCCGTACCTGGAGAAGCAGGAAGGAGTGTAATATATATATATATATATATATATATATATATTCACTGAAAAAACCATAGGTTATAGACCATATATAGTTAGGAATTAGCATTTACAAAACCTTGAAAATTCACTGAAAAAACCATAGGTTATAGACCATATATAGTTAGGAATTAGCATTTAAAAAACCTTATTTTACTCACACAAAACCATTGAAATTCCATATATAGTTAGTTGCACTAACTATATATCGCGCACCCGCAATCCACTGCTGATCATGTCACATATTACATCATTCATGACATGGTCAGTGACATCACTGATGACATCACTGATGACATCTCAAATGACATCACTGATGACATCACTGATGACAACATCCAGTGACTGTATGTTTCTGTAAAGTTAAAATATGTCTTACATATTGAAGAATGAGTGGATGTATAAGTGTCTGGATGAAGGATTTAGTAGGTGCGTGACTGACTGTATGAGTGAGTGATTAAATGTGTCTCACTGAATGCATGGGTTAGTGACTAAACTGTCTTAATTTGTGCATCATTATGTCTGTTGTTCTGTAAACTGCTGCATGTGTTGATCATTAGCTATACGAGAGGCTATATGTGTTATTAATTGGTTGCCCAAGTATTTCTATGGGAGATTGAGTTTGTGTGGGGGTGGCTGGAAGGTGTGTGACTCTATGCATAGATGTGTGAGCAGTTTATTCACTAGGTGTATGAGTTCAAGAGTGCATGTGGAAACAGCTACATGGGCAGTTGACTGTGTGCATGAGTGTATTGATGAGTGAATGGATATCTCAATGCTACATGTCATAGTAAGTACATATGTAAAACACAGTACATGTGAGAGTTGGCATATATAAATAACTGTGCATGAGAGCCACTGAATGAGTGAGTGGTTGTATCGATCATTGTGAACTTGTATCAGGGATTGTATAAGAGAGTAAATATGTGTTAGTATATGTTTCAATAAGTAAGGTGTGTTTAACTGTATAGTTGAAGAAATGGAGGTGAGATTGTTTCTTTGCATGACTGACTGGGTGTGTGAGTAACTCCATGGATGAGTGGCAGTGTGTGAGTGTCTGTATACACTGAGTGTATCTAAGGTTATATTAGAGTCTGAAGAGGTTTATCGTATTAGCACAAGAATGATGTCAAATGAGATGTCATCAGTGATGTCATCAGTGATGTCATTTGAGATGTCATCAGTGATGTCATCAGTGATGTCACTGACCATGTCATGAATAATGTAATATGTGACATGATCAGCAGTGGATTGCGGGTGCGCGATATATAGTTAGTGTAACTAACTATATATGGAATTTCAATGGTTTTGTGTGAGTAAAATAAGGTTTTTTAAATGCTAATTCCTAACTATATATGGTCTATAACCTATGGTTTTTTCAGTGAATTTTCAAGGTTTTGTAAATGCTAATTCCTAACTATATATGGTCTATAACCTATGGTTTTTTCAGTGAATTTCAATGGTTTTTTAATAGCAAATATCATAAGCTGTCGAATGTCAAGTACGTGGTAAGTGAAAACATTTTCGTGTTTATGCACACTGATCTGCTTTGAATGGTGCCCCCCCCCCCTCATTTCTATTAGGAGTACTCTCTCTTTGCAGATAGTGAAAGGTAGTTAACGCAGGCCTTTGCCCCCGTTGTAATCCGTCGTGCCTGCCTCTCTCTCCATTTGATTGATTGTTATCCAAGTATTTACTGTTTTAGAATTAGTTCTCTTTGGTTCATTCTCTATTTACAAACAAACACAGAGTCGCAATACTCTGCTTAGTCTTTGCAGATAACGAAAAATCGTGTAAAAAAAAAGAAAAGGAATCGAGCAAAATCAGTAGGCCACTAATGGGATCTCTTTTTGACCTCGCTAAAATAGAAACATTAGGAACAACCCCTCATGACAAATACAAAACTAGTGAGATGAACTGAACTCCACACAATGATGGCTGCAAAACAGCTCGGCTCCGCCACCCACCCCGCCCAAAATACCGATAAAGAACGGCTGCCATGATTGGTTGCGGAATGACCACGACGGAGCTACGAAATGGTGCTGCTCTCATGCTAACCCCAGCTTCAGTCTGAAACATCCAGAAACACTGTAGACTACCAATTCGATCAGTTCCGGTAGCGCCCCAATGTAACCCGGTAGAGAAGAACTAGCCCTCCCCTCTTTGACTGATGGTTCTTGTTGCCTGTCCCTTCTGTTGTCATTTAACAGAACTATTTAGCCTGCTGAAAGGGGTTGTGTTCCGACCGCTGGTTGGTGGAGACATTTTGACTATATTCTGTACCTGCGTTGTCGCGTAATGCGTCATATGACGCGCCGCGTTAGCGCATCCGGAAGTCATCCGGGGCGCGCAGCGCGTAACGTAAGCATAACAAGTCATGTGACTTGTTAATAAAACTTTTCATTGGTTCATTTTACTTTTCTTATTGTAATGATGAAAGGCTTGGTCATATGACCTAAAAATTACGCTTTTCATTACTTCCGAACATTATTTTTTCTTAAATATATGTTATAATGTTCCAGGCTAATGTACTTTCCCGGAAATTTTGCAACTGTCCTGCAAGTAAAATATATTCTTTTTTCGAGAAAAAGAGCGTTTCTTCGTCCCATGACGGAGCCGATGAGCAAAAGAGGGTCGACCTGCTGTCTTAGTCGCCGATACGCCTGAATATGAGATTCTTATCGATCACTTTATGTTGCAGGAATAGAAAACACAACAGCCCTTGACCATTTATCTTTACTGCGTTCCTTCGTATTATACCTTTTACCCTTCATGTAATTGGTCTGCTTTATTTCACTTGCCTTTTAATGATTCTAAAACAGTCACTATTATTAAAAACTTTACCAATGTATATACTACTACCATGTTTTCTTTTAAAAACCTTTATTGTGAAAATTTCATTATACAAATACGAGCCTATAACCACGTGGGCCTGCCACAGAGCAAACTGTAATCATATATGATGAATAGACATTTACACTGTAGAGGAACGTAACGGGCGGGCCATTAGGTTGCAAGAACTAAGGTGTCTAACAGTTACGGAATCGGTGGACGTACATTTTATAATTAAAATACGACAGGGCCAGTTACAATAAAATTATCTAGATATACATTTGCGGGCAAGTACCATGGGTGACGTTAATTCGAACTTTCAACAGTACAGTAATCAATAACACATCAGAACTTAATATCAATAGGGATGTCGAAATAGTCAATCAATTCTCGTCCCCGCCCGCCATGTGCTTCAAAACTGTATCTCGTGATTTCAAGGTTCTGCAACCAGTACACAACAAGTACACAACAAGGAGTTACGAGTCCCATTTATTCCGGCGCCATTTTGGGCGAGGACGGGCAGGTCCAGGATATAGTCAAAATGTCTCTACCAACCATCGACTATGATGATGTTCATATGCTGTATTTATTAGAGTAACACTCATCTGTCCACATGAAATTAATTTGCCACAATCTAAACATGTCATTTTAATCTTTCCAAAGTTCTTCTAAATATTTGGGACCGTTTCCCTTGCCTCTGAAGCTCTCAGTGCCACTTCTTTGATGAATGTACTAGCAGGTCAGGGGTTCTCCTCCAAATCTCTCTTTTATGCAGCACTATAATTAATTGGTGCCACCTCTCCATATGACGATGCATGGTATAGTTACCACAACTATATTTTTTTTCGGTTCCTCTGGAGAGTTCATCGTGGCAGATGAAGCGTGTAACGTACCGGGCATTTACCTTTTTTTGCATGTACAGGAAAGGAAAAAAAAATCGAGCGTCCGAGTTCTAAGGTGTCCCAGGGCCATTTTAGTGGACCAGGCCCAAATCCAAAGAACAGGCCGCCATTTTGAGAGTCCTCTTGCAGCCGCCTGTCGCTGTAGCATCAAGAGCAGCTGAAACTCAGCTGAATGGCAACTGAAACGGTAAAGGGGCGCCCCACTACAGCAGACGAGCCTCCACCTAGGAAGGCCCATTCACGCCGGCTCCCCCCCCCTTCGGGCACCCCACGACGTTATTCGGAGCAGTATTGTAGGATGGCCACACCAGTGCGGCAACTTGCTAGACATCACCTCGGTGGTAACCGAATCTCAACGCCTTGTGGTGTCTTCTATTCAAAAAACATTGTTATGCTGCCTTCGACCTATTCGCCGCAAGTGCGCACACAACTCAACTGCATAGCTTGCTAGACACCACCTCGGTGCCATCCGGATCTTGGAATGTCAGCACCTTTTGGTGTCTTCTCTTCAGAAAAGTTTGTTGCGCTGCCTTTGGCCCCATTCGCACATCAGTCCGCTACTGACGCCATCTCACAGGCTAATGGGGCGCCCCACGCCGACTTTCAGCATTGTAGAATGACCACACCAGTATAGCAACTTGCTAGACATCACCTCGGTGCCATCCGGATCTCGGCGCCCCACTGCAGATGAAGTGCCTCTCAACTATGAAACCACCATGGTGACATCCGGATCTTGGCGCGTTGTGCTGCCTTCGGCCTATTCGCACATCGGTCCGCTACTGACGCCATCTCACAGGCTAATGGGGCGACCCACGCCGAGTTTCAGCATTGTAGGATGACCACACCAGTACAGCAACTTGCTAGACATCACCTCGGTGCCATCCGAATCTTGGCATCTCAACGCCTAGCGGTATCTTCCATACAAAAAATATTGTTACGCTGCCTTTGGCCCCATTCGCACATCAGTCCGCAACTTAGACATCACCTCGGTGCCATCCGGATCTTGGCATCTCAGCGCCTTGTGGTGTCAGTCAGAAAATATTGTTGCGCTGCCTTTGGCCCCATTCGCACATCGGTCCGCTACTGACGCCATCTCACAGGCCAACGGGGCGCCCCACGCCGACTTTCAACATTGTAGGATGGCCACAGAAGTGCGACAACTTACTAGACACCACCTCGGTGCCATCCGGATCTTGGCGCGTTGTGCTGCCTTCGGCCTATTCGCACATCGGTCCGCTACTGACGCCATCTCACAGGCCAACGGGGCGCCCCACGCCGACTTTCAGCATTGTTGGATGGCCACACCAGTGCGGCAACTTACTAGACACCACCTCGGTGCCATCCGGATCTTGGCGCGTTGTGCTGCCTTCGGCCTATTCGCACATCGGTCCGCTACTGACGCAAACTCACAGGCCAACGGGGCGCCCCACGCCGACTTTCAGCATTGTAGGATGGCCACACCAGTGCTGCAACTTGCTAGACACCACCTCGGTGCCATCCGGATCTTGGCGCGTTGTATTGCCTTCGGCCTATTCGCACATCGGTCCGCTACTGACGCCGCCTCACGTGCCAACGTATTTTCTCCGCATTTTATACCCTATGCCGCATAACAGGTCATGTGACTTGTTTATAAAACTTTTCATTGGTTCATTTTACTTTTGGTTTCCTAATGATGGAAGGCTTGATCATATGACCTAAAAACAACACTTTTCATTGGATGAAAACTTTTTTTTTTTCCCAAACGATGAAAGCCCCACCTTGTTTCTGGATGTTTCAGACTAAACTGGCGTCAGCATGAGAGCACCACCATCTCGTAGCTCCGTCGTGGTCATTCCGCGAGCAATCATGGCAGCCGCTCCCCACCAGAAGCCTGCAGGAGTCGGGGCCCCCAAAACTTTTGATGAATTCTCAAGGCGGAGGGGACGCTTTCGAGAATGGGGTCCAAGACCTAGCAGACAAGCGTCCGATTTCCAAGGTGTCCCAGGGCCATTTCAGTGGACCAGGCCCAAAAAGGAAAGAGCCTGCCGCCATTTTGAGAGTCCTGTGACAGCCGCCTATCGCTGCACCGCAAGAGTGGGCGCAACTCAGCTGAATTGCGGATTTTGACACAGTGGACCAAAAACGGACGGAATGGCAACTGAAACGGTAAAGGGGCGCCCCACTACAACAGATGACACTCCACCTGGAGAGGCCCGTTCACGCCGCCTCCCCCGGGGAGCCCCACGCCGTTATTCGGAGCAGCATTGTAGGATACCAAAACCAGTGCGGCAACTTACTGGACATCACCTTGGTGCCATCGTTCTGCTGCCTTGGAACTATTCGCACAACAGTTTGCTACTGATGACCCACCCCCCGCGACGCCCCACGCCGTTATTTGCTGGGTGGCAACTTACTAGACATCACTTTCGTGTCATCTAGATTTCGGCGCGTTCTGCTGCCTTGGAACTATTCGCACAACAGTTTGCTACTGATGACCCACCCCCCGCGACGCCCCACGCCGGAAATCTGGACATTGTGCTGCGTTGGGACTATTCGCACAGCCGACCGCTACTTCGTTGTTTTTCCCTAAAAATGTTTATATGTTATTACTATTTTTGTTTTCTTGTATATATTTATAAATTATTAAAGTTTTATAATCTTACTACTTTGTCGGAGTGCTATATATTTTTAATGTGACACATAATTGTAAAAACTTTGATGTACAAAGAGTCATCCCTGGAATCTTCCGCTTCACGCTCGGTCCCCTCCCCAATCACAATACAGGATGGTTTTCAGATAATAGCAACGCTTCTGCTGTGACGGATCTCATCGAGTGTGGGCCTTGATCTACTATAACTCCTTTGAAGAGGGCTGATTCTTTACAGCTGTGGCCATAAACTACATCTGCAGGGCTAGCTGATAGCCTAGGACCGGCCTGGACAATCGGACACAGAGGAAAAGGAGTGTCAGAGGGTGCGGTAGTGAATAGGGCAAAAGGGAGGTGTCGGGCGGGCACAGGGTGTGATTCTCAGGGAAGAGCAGCGCAGATGGGGGGAGGTTTATTACCCATGCATAAGACAGAGAGCGGGGGTGACCACTGCCTGGGTGAGATGCTTGCGAGGGTGGGGAGCCATGCTAAGGATCGACAGCGTGCACAGAGTGGGTCTGGTCAAGGCATCTAAAATGGCTGCCGTGCACGACAAAAGTGTGGCATTTGAAAAAAGACAAGATGGCGCAGACAATGTTTTTCAACACTTCCTGATTTCCTTCGAATCGAACGTTAACAGACGTTGGGGCATATTACCAAAGTTAAGCGATATTTATCCCTAACGATGCATTGCAAAGATTTTTTTACCGTCAGAAATTATCGCAGATAAACCTTGCTATTCTCAAGGTTTATCGCAAATACGATAAAAAACGACCGCAATGCATTAATATCGCTGAAAACTCAGCGATATTCATGCATTACCGAGCTAATGCTCTTAGCCATGTTATCCACCTCCCATTGGATAACATGGATAAGAACTGCTCAGGGCAGGTGCTAGCTTTTAGAGATATTCGCGCTTATCGCGAATATTTCCAAAAGTTGATAATAGGAGATAGCGATGTTAGCGACTGTTTCCAGTCGCTAACATCTTGGCATGCCCACTTTGCATGTCATTGGTGATAAATATCACTCACATGCAAAGTGGGGCCCAAGATGGTCGCTATCTCCTACTAGCCGTCGCTAACTGGTGTTAGCAACAGCTAGGTAATACAGATATAATTTTATCTCCGCGAAGCGGAGCGCTGTTACAGATATATATCTTGATTTTGAACGTTAATTTCTCAAAATGCACTGAAGCACATATATTGAGACCTAGCAAAGGCACATCGGGCTACCAGTCCCTAATATTTTACCAAGTTTCGTGCAAATCCATTCAGCCGTTCGATTATTATTATTATTTTTTTTTTTTGCCCCGCGGGGCCCTTTTAAAACCTCCACATCAAACCTAGGGGGTCAGCGAGGATCTACTATGCCCCCTTATGGTCATTTGCCCCTTCGCTTTGGCCTCCTCTTGTCTCTCGATCCTACCGAGAGACAAGATGGCGGCCGCTACGTACTGTTTGGAATGTTTACAGACACCGGAGAGCCAATCAGCTTCGCTTCGCAAAGCTCCGTAATGCGAAAAGTACGCGAAGCGGTGCGCTGTTACAGATATATATCTTTTTTTGAACGTTAATTTCTCAAAATGCACTGAAGCACATATATTGAGACCTAGCAAAGGCACATCGGGCTACCAGTCCCTAATATTTTACCAAGTTTCGTGCAAATCCATTCAGCCGTTCGATTATTATTATTATTTCTTTTTTTTTGCCCCGCGGGGCCCTTTTAAAACCTCCACATCAAACCTAGGGGGTCAGCGAGGATCTACTATGCCCCCTTATGGTCATTTGCCCCTTCGCTTTGGCCTCCTCTTGTCTCTCGATCCTACCGAGAGACAAGATGGCGGCCGCTACGTACTGTTTGGAATGTTTACAGACACCGGAGAGCCAATCAGCTTCGCTTCGCAAAGCTCCGTAACGCGAAAAGTACGCGAAGCGGTGCGCTGTTACAGATATATATGTTTTTTTGAACGTTAATTTCTCAAAATCCACTGAAGCACATATATTGAGACCTAGCAAAGGCACATCGGGCTACCAGTCCCTACAATTTTGCCAAGTTTCGTGCAAATCCATTCAGCCGTTCGATTATTATTTTTTTTTTTTTGCCCCGCGGGGCCCTTTTAAAACCTCCACATCAAACGTAGGGGGTCAGCGAGGATCTACTATTCCCCCTTATGGTCATTTGCCCCTTCGCTTTGGCCTCCTCTTGTCTCTCGATCCTACCGAGAGACAAGATGGCGGCCGCTACGGACTGTTTGGAATGTTGACAGACGCCGGAGAACCAATCAGCTTCGCTTCACAAAGCTCCGTTGCGCGAAAAGTACGCGTCCTGGAGCGCTGCCCGGTCCGCTGTTACAGATATATATCTTTTTTTAAACGTTAATTTCTCAAAATCCACTGTAGCACATATATTGAGACCTACAAAAGGCACATCGGGCTACCAGTCCCTACAATTTTGCCAAGTTTCGTGCAAATCCATTCAGCCGTTCGGGCTAAAAGTGAGGCCAACCGCCCTATGGAAAACTCAATGTTAAAAACACGTTTTGGGACCCCCCTTTTTTCTCGACCCCCCCTGGACGAACCCCCCCCCAATTTTCAGGGGCTGCTCAGAAACAAAATGTGCCATTTTCCTGAAAATTTCAGCCAATTCCGTCCACAAACGCCAAAGTTATTAGACATAGAATTTTCAAAAAACCCATAGAGAAAAAATCCTAACTATATATACCTACTGGCGGCATGGCCATCCTACAATGCTGAAAGTCGGCGTGGGGTGCCCCGTTGGCCTGTGAGATGGCGTCAGTAGCGGACCGATGTGCGAATGGGGCCAAAGGCAGCGCAACAATATTTTCTGAATAGAAGACACCACAAGGCGCTGAGATGCGAAGATCCGGATGGCACCGAGGTGGTGTCTAGTAAGTTGCCGCACTGGTGTGGCCATCCTACAATGGTAAAAGTCGGCGTGGGTGCCCCGTTGGCCTGTGAGATGGCGTCAGTAGCGGACCGATGTGCGAATGGGGCCAAAGGCAGCGCAACAATATTTTCCGAATAGAAGACACCACTAGGCGCTGAGATGCCAAGATCCGGATGGCACCGAGGTGGTGTCTAGTAAGTTGCCGCACTGGTGTGGCCATCCTACAATGCTGAAAGTTGGCGTGGGGCGCCCCGTTGGCCTGTGAGATGGCGTCAGTAGCGGACCGATGTGCGAATGGGGCCAAAGGCAGCGCAACAATATTTTCTGAATAGAAGACACCACAAGGCGCTGAGATGCCAAGATCCGGATGGCACCGAGGTGGTGTCTAGCAAGTTGCCGCACTGGTGTGGCCATCCTACAATGCTGAAAGTCGGCGTGGGGCGCCCCGTTGGCCTGTGAGGTGGTGTCAGTAGCGGACCGATGTGCGAATGGGGCCAAAGGCAGCGCAACAATATTTTCCGAATAGAAGACACCACTAGGCGCTGAGATGCCAAGATCCGGATGGCACCGAGGTGGTGTCTAGTAAGTTGCCGCACTGGTGTGGCCATCCTACAATGCTGAAAGTCGGCGTGGGGCGCCCCGTTGGCCTGTGAGATGGCGTCAGTAGCGGACCGATGTGCGAATGGGGCCAAAGGCAGCGCAACAATATTTTCTGAATAGAAGACACCACAAGGCGCTGAGATGCCAAGATCCGGATGGCACCGAGGTGGTGTCTAGCAAGTTGCCGCACTGGTGTGGCCATCCTACAATGCTGAAAGTCGGCGTGGGGCGCCCCGTTGGCCTGTGAGGTGGCGTCAGTAGCGGACCGATGTGCGAATGGGGCCAAAGGCAGCGCAACAATATTTTCTGAATAGAAGACACCACAAGGCGCTGAGATTCGGTTAGCACCGAGGTGGTGTCTAGCAAGCTATGCAGCTGAGTTGCGTGCGCACTTGCGGCGAATAGGTCGAAGGCAGCACAACAATGTTTTCTGAATAGGAGACACCACAAGGCGCTGAGATTCGGTTACCACCGAGGTGGTGTCTAGCAAGTTGCTGCACTGGTGTGGCCATCCTACAATACTGCTCCGAATAATGGCGTGGGGTGCCCGAAGGGGGGGGGGGGAGGCGGCGTGAACGGGCCTTCCCAGGTGGAGGCTCGTCTGCTGTAGTGGGGCGCCCCTTTACCGTTTCAGTTGCCATTCAGCTGAGTTTCGGCCGCTCTTGATGCTACAGCGACAGGCGGCTGCAACAGGACTCTCAAAATGGCGGCCTGTTCTTTGGATTTGGGCCTGGTCCACTAAAATGGCCCTGGGACACCTTAGAACTCGGACGCTTGAATTTTTTTTCCTTTCCTCTACATGCAAAAAAAGGTAAATGCCCGGTACGTTACACGCTTCATCTGCCACGATGTACTCTCCAGAGGAACCGAAAAAAAATATAGTTATGGTAACTATACCATGCATCGTCATATGGAGAGGTGGCACTGATTAATTATAGTGCTGCATAAAAGAGAGATTTGGAGAAGAACCCCCGACCTGCCAGTACATTCATCAAAGAAGTGGCACTGACAGCATCAGAGGCAAGGGAAACGGTCCCAAATATTTAGAAGAAGTTTGGAAAGATTAAAATGACATGTTTAGATTGTGGCAAATTAATTTCATGTGGACAGATGAGTGTTACTCTAATAAATACAGCATATGAACATCATCATAGTCGATGGTTGGTAGGGACATTTTGACTATATCCTGGACCTGCCCGTCCTCGCCCAAAATGGCGCCGGAATAAATGGGAGTCGTAACTCCTTGTTGTGTACTTGTTGTAAAACTTTGATATCACGAGATACGTATGCAGTTTTGAAGCACATGGCGGGCGGGTACGAGAATAGATTGCATATTTCGACATCTCTATTGATATTAAGTTGTGATGTGTTATTGATTACTGTACTATTGAAAGTTCGAATTAACGTCACCCATGGTACTTGCCCGCAAATGTATATCTAGATAATTTTATTGTAACTGGCCCTGTCGTATTTTAATTATAAAATGTACGTCCACCGATTCCGCAACTGTTAGACACCTTAGTTCTTGCAACCTAATGGCCCGCCCGTAACGTTTCTCTACAGTGTAAATGTCTCCTCATCATATACGATTACAGTTTGCTCCGTGGCCGGCGCACGTGGTTATAGGCCCGTATTTGTATACTGACATTTTCACAATAAAGGTTTTTAAAAGAAAACATGGTAGTAGTATTTACATTGGTAAAGTTTTTAATAATAGTCACTGTTTTAGAATCAGTAAAAGGCAAGTGAAATAAAGCAGATCAATTACATGAAGGGTAAAAGGTATAATACGCAGGAACGCAGTAAAGATAAATGGTCAAGGGCTGTTGTGTTTTCTACTCCTGCAACATAAAGTGATCGATAAGAATCTCATATTCAAACGTATCGGCGACTAAGACAGCAGGTCGACCCTCTTTTGCTCAACGGCTCCGTCATGGGACGAAGAAACGCCCTTTTTCTCGAAAAAAGAATATATTTTACTTGCAGGACAGTTGTAAATTTTCCGGGAAAGTACATTAGCCTGGAACATTATAACATATATGTTTAAGAAAAAATAATGTTCGTAAGTAATAAAAAGCGTAATTTTTAGGTCATATGACCAAGCCTTTCATCATTAGAATAAGAAAAGTAAAATGAACCAATGAAAAGTTTTATTAACAAGTCACATGACCTGTTATGCTTACGTTACGCGCTGCGCGTCGCGCCCCGGATCACTTCCGGATGCGCTAACGCGGCGCGTCATATGACGCATTACGCGACAACGCAGGTCCAGAATATAGTCGAAATGTCTCCACCAACCAGCGGTCGGAACACAACCCTTTTCAGCAGGCTAAATAGTTCTGTTAAATGACAACAGAAGGGACAGGCAACAAGAACCATCAGTCAAAGAGGGAGGGCTAGTTCTTCTCTACCGGGTTACGTTGGGGCGCTACCGGAACTGATCGAATTGGTAGTCTACAGTGTTTCTGGATGTTTCAGACTGAAGCTGGGGTTAGCATGAGAGCACCACCATTTCGTAGCTCCGTCGTGGCCATTCCGCGAGCAATCATGGCAGCCGCTCTTTATCGTTATTTTACGCGGGGTGGGTGGCGGAGTCGAGCTATATTGCAGCCATCATGGTGTGGAGTTTAGTTCATCTCACTAGTTTCGTATTTGTCATGAGGGGTTGTTCCTAATGTTTCTATTTTAGCGAGGTCAAAAAGAGATCCCATTAGTGGCCTACTGATTTTGCTCGATTCCTTATGTTTTTTTACACGATTTTTCGTTATCTGCAAAGACTAAACAGAGTATTGCGACTCTGTGTTTGTTTGTAAATAGAGAATGAACCAAAGAGAACCAATTCTAAAACTGTAAATGCTTGGATAACAATCAATCAAATGGAGAGAGAAGCAGGCACGACGTATTACAACGGGGGCAAAGGCCTGCGTTAACTACCTTTCACTATCTGCAAAGAGAGAGTACTCCTAATAGAAATGAGGGGGGGGGGGGCAGCATTCAAAGCAGATCAGTGTGCATAAACACGAAAATGTTTTTACTTACCACGTATTTGACATTCGACAGCTTATTATATTTGCTATTAAAAAACCATTGAAATTCACTGAAAAAAGCCATAGGTTATAGACCATATATAGTTAGGAATTAGCATTTACAAAACCTTGAAAATTCACTGAAAAAACCATAGGTTATAGACCATATATAGTTAGGAATTAGCATTTAAAAAACCTTATTTTACTCACACAAAACCATTGAAATTCCATATATAGTTAGTTGCACTAACTATATATCGCGCACCCGCAATCCACTGCTGATGATGTCACATATTACATCATTCATGACATGGTCAGTGACATCACTGATGACATCACTGATGACATCTCAAATGACATCACTGATGACATCTCACTTGACATCAATGATCACATCACTGATGATATCATTCATGTGATAATACAATGCATCTCCTCACACTCTAATATAACCTCCGTTACACCCAGTGTTAAATAGAGAGTATAATTTTTGAAACCATTGACACACCAATACTAGTTACTACATACGCACTCACTGATTCCTATGTCTACACACACATTCACTCATACAATCATTCATACATACAATCACTCATCTTTACAACACTATCATATGCACTCATACACCTATACAGACACTCACACTCTGCCACTCATCCATGGAGTTACTCACACACCTAGTCAGTCCTGAAAAGAATCAATCACACTTCCATTTTCTCATCTATACAGTTAAACACAGAACACCTTACATTTTTGAAACATATACTAACACATACTTACTCTCTTATAGAATCACTGATACAAGTACACATTGATCTGCACAGAGTCACACACCTCCCAGCCAGCCATACACACACTCAGTCTCCCATACAAATACTTGTGCAACCAATCAATAACCCATATAGCTACTTATATAGCTACTGATCAACACATGCAGCAGCTTGCACAACAACAGACATACTGATGCATACTTTCAGACAGTTTAGTCACTAACCCGTGCATTCAGTAAGACGCATTTAATCACTCACTCATACAGTCAATCACGCACCTACTAAAACCTTCATTCAGACACTTATACATCCACTCATTCTTCAATATGTAAAACATATTTAAACTTTACAGAAACACATAATCACTGGATGTTGTCATCAGTGATGTCATCAGTGATGTCACTGACAATGTCATGAATGATGTAATATGTGACATCATCAGCAGTGGATTGCGGGTGCGCGGTATATAGTTAGTGCAACTAACTATATATGGAATTTCAATGGTTTTGTGTGAGTAAAATAAGGTTTTTTAAATGCTAATTCCTAACTATATATGGTCTATAACCTATGGTTTTTTCAGTGAATATATATATATATCCAACAAGAAGTGCCTGCTGTGGGAAGAACCTCTCCACAGGTATGTGTATGCCACAATTCTTTATTGCAGGGTACAGCAACGGTGAAGCCTCACTACCAACAGCAATGTTCCATGTTTCCTGACGCGTTTCGTGGACGAGCCACTTCTTCAGAGGTACATGATTCAAAGAAGCAAAGGCGTGGCAGTATTTGAGCACAGAAGTTCTGCCTCGATGGGCGTTGCCACTCCCGTGGCATGCTGGTATTTGCAGTATCAAACATTCTTTGCTTCTATGTTCAGTCCTACTCAAGTGAGTTAGTCTGCCTCTGCTTGCAAATGTTCAACAGTAATGCCCAAGTGGGTCGTGGTGAAAGAGCCCCACTATCGCTGCCACGTGGTGTCTGCAAGAAATCAGCGCCTATCTTCTTAAACAGCGGCGTCGTTTGGCGTCGCTGAAGAGATGCTGTGAACAGCACCAGGGTTGCTTCCGCGGCTCAGGCGGGGGTGCTCAAAAATCCAACAAGAAGTGCCTGCTGTGGGAAGAACCTCTCGACAGGTATGTGTATGCCACAATTCTTTATTGCAGGGTACAGCAACGGTGAAGCCTCACTACCAACAGCAATGTTCCATGTTTCCTGACGCGTTTTGTGGACGAGCCACTTCTTCAGAGGTACATGATTCAAAGAAGCAGAGGCGTGGCAGTATTTGAGCACAGAAGTTCTGCCTCGATGGGCGTTGCCACTCCCGTGGCATGCTGGTATTTGCAGTATCAAACATTCTTTGCTTCTATGTTCAGTCCTACTCAAGTGAGTTAGTCTGCCTCTGCTTGCAAATGTTCAACAGTAATGCCCAAGTGGGTCGTGGTGAAAGAGCCCCACTATCGCTGCCAAGTGGTGTCTGCAAGAAATCAGCGCCTATCTTCTTAAACAGCGGCGTCGTTTGGCGTCGCTGAAGAGATGCTGTGAACAGCACCAGGGTTGCTTCCGCGGCTCAGGCGGGGGCGCTCAAAAATCCAACAAGAAGTGCCTGCTGTGGGAAGAACCTCTCGACAGGTATGTGTATGCCACAATTCTTTATTGCAGGGTACAGCAACGGTGAAGCCTCACTACCAACAGCAATGTTCCATGTTTCCTGACGTGTTTCGTGGACGAGCCACTTCTTCAGAGGTACATGATTCAAAGAAGCAGAGGCGTGGCAGTATTTGAGCACAGAAGTTCTGCCTCGATGGGCGTTGCCACTCCCGTGGCATGCTGGTATTTGCAGTATCAAATATTCTTTGCTTCTATGTTCAGTCCTACTCAAGTGAGTTAGTCTGCCTCTGCTTGCAAATGTTCAACAGTAATGCCCAAGTGGGTCGTGGTGAAAGAGCCCCACTATCGCTGCCACGTGGTGTCTGCAAGAAATCAGCGCCTGTCTTCTTAAACAGCGACGTCGTTTGGCGTCGCTGAAGAGATGCTGTGAACAGCACCAGGGTTGCTTCCGCGGCTCAGGCGGGGCCGCTTAAAAATCCAACAAGAAGTGCCTGCTGTGGGAAGAACCTCTCGACAGGTATGTGTATGCCACAATTCTTTATTGCAGGGTACAGCAACGGTGAAGCCTCACTACCAACAGCAATGTTCCATGTTTCCTGACGCGTTTCGCGGACGAGCCACTTCTTCAGAGGTACATGATACAAAGAAGCAGAGGCGTGGCAGTATTTGAGCATATATATATATATATTGATACGCCTCTGTTCCTTTTAGCCAGAATTTGCAGCGCTCTCTCGCCGGTTAGTAAATCCCCGCGGCAGAACCACGCCGCATTTAAATCCACAATCAATTCCCCCAGCTGGGAGAAAAACGGGACGAACTCGCGTTTGTCTTCACTTATGTGCTTTTTTATTTAATCCTCACAGCATGGAGTTTCTCAAGCAGGCAGGCACAAATCTATGCGTTTCGGGATAGCATATCCCTTGTTCACGATCAATTTGTCTCCAGGCTGTCAGTCTCAATATAGTGAGTGACATTATTACGTCATTTCCTGTTTGATGTTATTTTGGCCCTCTGCCTTCTGGATGATGTAGTTTTTTGCAATTTTATTTATACATTTTTTTATCCGTCTGCATAGCCTATGTCCTTCTGCTGCAACTGCCCTTTCCAACGCTGTATTGGGTGTTGTGATTGGTGCTGTGGTTACTGAGATTACCCGCCTCAAAGGTTTGGGCTCTCTCTTTATAATATTAGTATGGATACCCCTCGGTTCCTTTTCGCCAGAATTTGCAGCGCTCTCTCGCCGGTTCGTAATTCCCCGCGGCAGAACCAGGACGCATTTAAATCCGCAACCAATTCCCCCAGCTGGGAGAAAAACGGGACGAATTCGCGTTCGTCTTCACTTATGTGCTCTTTTATTTAATCCTCACAGCATGGAGTTTCTCAAGCAGGCAGGCACAAATCTACGTGTTTCGGGAGAGCATATCCCTTGTTCACGATCAATTTGGCTCCAGGCTCTCATTCTCAAAATAGTGAGTCACATTATTACATAATTTCCTGTTTGAAGTTATTTTGGCCCTCTGCCTTCTGGATGATGTAGTTTTTTGCAATTTTTTTAATAAATTTTTTTATCCGTCTGCATAGCCTATGTCCTTTTGCTGCAACTGCCCTTTCCAACGCTGTATTGGGTGTTGTGATTGGTGCTGTGGTTACTGAGATTACCCGCCTCATAGGTTTGGGCTCTCTCTTTATAATATTAGTATGGATATATGATGCATTCATCAATCTTTGGTTTTAGTTAAGCTCCACTGAAGTAAGTCTAGTTACAAATAATGTTTGTTTCTGCCCACATTTATTTTCACCACCATGATTAAAACAATGGTTATGGTCAACCTGTTATGGGATGCAACACAATGCACACCATAACTGGTCAATTTTATTGCGTCTCCCGGCATGTTAAAGAGTAACTGAGTAACGCTGTGAATTATTGCCAGGGTGGGGGGGGGGGGTGATATAAGCAATGTACTCCATTATATATTATTTTTTATATTACATGTTTATTTTGGGGAGTTTAACTTGAAATTGCGTTTTTTTATCTAATAGAAAAATGTTTATTGAAACTTATAACAGAAATACCGGACTAGACAATTTAGTTGTGTAGAAAAGTGGAATATTATGTGATATTACTGAGTGGCCTTACCATGTAATATTATCACAATATCCCAAAGGTGGTCCTTGGATTCACACTAATACATCCTTAGCTCAGTCCTGTTAGGGTGGCAAACAGGGCCGGACTGGCTGCCGGGCAGTTGTGTCTGCTGCCGAGCAGGGGGATGCTTTCGTTGGTTGATGGGGACCTGTGTGTGCAAAACGAAATTTGTTTTGCTTTTTTTTTTTCAAAGAGCACGCAGGTCCCCATCAACGAAATACGCCCATACCACGGAGAAATCATCCCCCTACTCAGCAGCACACACAACTGCCCGGTAGCCAGTCCAGCCCTGGTGGCAAAGAGCAGTCAGTCTTTACTACAGGAGCATATGTTAAGAATTTCAGAACACCAACAAGAACTACAAGTAATTGACACGACTCAAGAAAAATCCGACCCCAATTTATAACAATTTGACTTGTAGGTCCCAGGACCAGGCCCCAACAGTCAGTTACATTTAACCTAGCCTGTGCAGTCTGGGTGCAGAGCTGTCCTGGCTGTCCATGATGTTGAACAGGACCCGTGGTAAATCTGCTTTTTAATACTGGGACGATGCTGCTGTAAAGAAAATGCAAAATCACAAGAGCAGGGTCATTTCCAACATCAGTTACAGGTGTTGTGAAATGCCCTCTTAATGCAGTGTCGGGCTAAGGGGACGGTTACCAGGCTGGTGACCAACAATTCTTGGTAGCGGTAAGTACAGCAAAAAGCTTCTGGAAGTTCAACCCATCCGGGGGAGTGAGAGCAGCCTGAAACTTCAGGGCAGGCAAGACAACTACTCCCACAATAATGCACTGGAACATCTGGATTTGCGCCAACCTTTGGAGGGCCCAATAACGAGCAATTCCTTGGATCTGATGAGTGTTTTTACCTTCAGATTTCAGAGGACTACTCTTACTAGTCCAAGGGAGACTGAGGTTGCTTCTTGCTTCTACAGGGGTCCCTCTGCCAGGGGATGCCAAGTTTTAGCCAAGGACGAGACTAGTTTACTCAATTCCACGTCTGTTTCGCTTAGGGACTCAGTATCCCTCTTTTGCCCTGATGCAGCAGGTAAAAATCCTGTTGTCGGCGGCATATGTCTCCTCTTGGTCCTTCCTTAAAGTAAGTTGTTCAGATCTTAGGTTCTGGTGTGAAAGGGGGGGTTTCCTAAATCCTAGAGTTATGGGAGTTGGGATGAGGGAGTTAGTAGCCAACGGGCAGCTAGCCCCTGCAACTAATCTGCCTCCGACGTGACTACATCCGGTAGTGTAGGTCACCTTTTCTAACCAGAACCTACTATTTCTGCCCTCCCAAAAATGGCAGAATTCAATTTTTGGTGTAGAGACCAGGCTGCCCACCCTAGAGGTGAGGCCAGCCTTCCTGGCGGTGTACCCCTCCTGCGTAGCTAATTTCCCACCTTGCTAGGTTGCCAGCGAGCATGGGGCAAAGAGAGGGCTGTGTTATCCTCGGGGGGGGGGCAGCCCAGATGCATAGTAGAGGTGGTGCAGCCTTTGAAGCTCACTACTCTAAGGTGCCACTTAACTAGCCCGATATGGAGGAGGGAGGTGTGACCTCCTTCCTGACCAGCCTTTGTTCCTGTCTCCTACAACTGATCACACTGCCTAGCAGGAGGTCAGAATCTTGTCTTGGAAGCAACAGGCTCGGGAAAGCGTGGGCTGGTGATGCAGACAACAGTGAAGCTGGGCCAACAAGGTGGGAACTTACTGCATGCCAGCCTTCACCCGACACCAGATTTGTGTCAAGGAGGCGAGAAGGCATGTTGTTTGACACCAAAGTAAATATATTTAGGTGTTACCATAATGAATCTAGCAATCCGGGTGTGCCTGCGTGTAAATCCCATGTTATCCTATAGACCGCCTATCACTTCTAGTGTATTTTAATGGCAAAAGACACTATAGAGACATAAAACTTGCACTTACATATCTTCTATACTCTTAATGCACTGTACACTGCCTCTGGGGCACAGAAGCCCTTCTCTAGGGGTGACTGGCGTATACTAAAAGCAGTGCATTTGGAAGTGCCACACATGGTGAGTGCACACTTGAGTTCAAGCAGTTTGCACTGCTCCTACAATCTGAAATGGCAGTCCTGCTGTCAGTCCAAGATAACAAAACCACCCACATGACCTATATTGCTTTTCTTTTGGCTAACAACAACTCTCCGGGGCTATCCACCAAACAAACTTCAATTTCTATGTCCTTTTATAATTTTTTAATTGAAAAATAATTCCATAATTTCTTTCTTTTTTCATTTACATACAAAAAAATAAACGTTAATTGATAAAACGACTTCTTTTCAAAAAATTTCTTTTTTCAACAGTTTTCATCTGTTGTGACAGACTAACATGTACATTGTCTTTTCATCTGAAACAATGATTTCATTATTTCATAATCAACCCATATCCCCTAAATTGTGACCCCACTGGCATACTAACCTGACATGTTAACAAGCACTCTCATTCTCTCATCATGCATATTCAGTACCCAACCAGCTCACATACACCAACAATGTCACGGTAAGGACAGATCGAAAACAGTCTCTGTGACTGAGTTGTCAGTTCGGTATCAGACATCCAGGTCAACGTACGTTTCGGTGGCTCAAAATTGTTTTAACGCCACCTTCTTCAGGACCACCAATTATTAACATAAAGGTGGTTTGAAGGGGAATCTGAAATAATGAGACACACTGTTATCTGGAGAGGCCCCACAATCATATTACTTGTGAAAATGTTAATTTTATAGTGCTCCATTAAAAAATAAATCAAGAAAAGTTAGAACAATGCCTTCCCATGAGAAAAGAAGATGAGAAAGTCTCTACCAGCAACACCACTCGAACAGTGCTATAAAAAAAGGAAAATACTTGTGTCACCAAAAATGTTTATAACAAGGTTCAGATTTAGTGATTTATTTGTAGAACTGACATCCATAGTCATGCTCAGAGGGTTACTGATATTCCCCATAAACAATCTAGAAAGGTGAGAACCAAAAATCCTCTTATATTCCTCAAGGTTTATAGGGAGAAACAGTGTGCTGTTTAAAGAAGCTTTTAAAACTTACACATTCTATATCAAGTTATAGTTCCATCTCAGTCCAAGGGAATAGTTTCCTTATTGTGAATTCACACTGCAGTTTCACAGTTTAGAAGGCTGATGCCTTCTAGGTCCACTCTGTGAATCTTAGAAAATGCATTCAGATATGGACTTATAATTGAAACTAAATATATCCATTTCAATTTGGTCTACAAATAAGTGGTGGTGAGTCTAATATCTGATAATATATTATTCCATATGATCTTCAATCATTAATTATTGGCACAGTGCTTGGACAATATTTGAACAGCGTGACAGGAGGTCCCTTGTAGTCTGTACTAAACATTTCCCTTATGCTCCTTAGATTTTGTCAAAGGAGATTTATCTATAAGGATGCAAGTGGTCCAAAGCAAAACACCAAAAAGGGGCCATCTTCCCTTGTTAACAAATTTACCTACTAACCAGGAAAGTGGGACGGAATGACCTTGTAAAGACATATCATAACAAAAAATTGTTGGATTATTAGTTATTAGTTCCACCCACACTAAGATATGATTAAATGTAAGATTAGTAATGATCTTACTGACAGTATGCAATATGGTTGTCAATATGTAGTCCCTGGACCAAGGTCAAAACCTTTCTTACAGACTGGGTTTACCCTTCTCCAGTCCATATCGAGGGATTTATAGATGATGTGGTGAAGGCCTTATATAACAATTTCGCAAAGAACGCTTTTCAGACTGGATTAAATTAGTCCAATTTACACTTGGAGAACAGAACAAAGATGGTGGAGGGGCAGGTGAATCATTTTTCACACCAGTCTCTACTTTACCATAATAATCCAGAAAATCACAAACCCATCTGTGCTTGGAGGAGAATGTTTTATTGACAAAGACCCTTATAGCCCTTCCAATATTTAAATGAATATCAGACCAATGATATTTAATACCAGAAGTTTTATTTTGCATATATTTTTATGGGTAATCATTGTGTATGCACAAGCAATCCAGTCTCCTTATTTTTGTAAACCTCTGAAATATCTGATGTTGAACTACAATGCCTGGTTGCTATTGGTTGTTTCTAATTTAAACAGTGCAAGAACACCCTACTACCTTAGTTGTAACATTCTATAAATATAAATAAATGTGTTTTCTTAATCTGAGTAATCCATTTCAAATTACCAGCTTGCATGGTCCTACTGGTGTTCAGAGAGAAAATAGTGTCTATTTTCTAGGGTGAACAAAGATTTACTATACTTACCTCCATATCAATATACCTTAAGGAGAGTGAGGAGAGTGACTATTACACATACATACACACCCACACACACACACACACACACACGCATATCTATATCTATATATATATCTATATATCTATATTCACTGAAAAAACCATAGGTTTCAGACCAGTTATAGTTAGGAATTAGCATTTAAAAAACCTATTAAATTCACTGAAAAAACCATAGGTTTCACACCAGTTATAGTTACCTGGAAATTTTACTGACATAAAACCAATGAAATTCCCACGTTATAGTTAGTTGGACTCACTATAACTCGCGCGCCCGCAATGCACTGCTGATGATGTCACATATTACATCATTCATGACATGGTTAGTGACATCACTGATGACGTCACTGATGACATCTCAAATGACATCACTGATGACATCACTGATGACATCTCAAATGACATCACTGATGACATCATCCATGTGATAATACAATACACCTCCTCACACTGTAATCTAACACATTATACACCTAGTGTTAAATAGAAACTACCATTCTTGAAACCATTGACACAGTGAAACCACTTAACCACATATGCACTCACTGGTTTCTAGGTCTACACACACATCCACTCATTCACCCATACAATCTTTCATACATACAGTCACTCATCAATACAAGACCAACATATACACTCATACACCAATACAGGGACTCACACACTGCCACTCATCCATTGAGTTACTCCTACACCTAGTCAGTTATGTAAATAATCAATCACACTCCCATTTCCACAACTATACAGTTATACACACAAAACCTTGCTTATTTAATCATAGACTAACATATACTTACTGTGTTTTACAATCACTGATACAAGCACATATTGATAGATATAGTCACTTATGCAATCACAGGCTGTTAGATATAGTCATTTATATATGACAACTCTCACATGCAGCAGCTTACACAACAACAAACATAATGATGTACACATTCAGACAGTTTAGTCAGATACCCATGCATTCACTAAGAGACATTTAATTACTCACTCATGCAGTCAGTCATGCACCTACTAAATCCTTCATCCAGACACTCATAGATACACTTACTCTTCAATATGTAAAACATATTTTAACTTTACAGAAACACACAGACACTGGATGATGTCATCAGTGATGTCATCAGTGATGTCATTTGAGATGTCATCAGTGATGTCATTTGAGATGTCATCAGTGACGTCATCAGTGATGTCACTAACCATGTCATGAATGATGTAATATGTGACATCATCAGCAGTGCATTGCGGGCGCGCGAGTTATAGTGAGTCCAACTAACTATAACGTGGGAATTTCATTGGTTTTATGTCAGTAAAATTTCCAGGTAACTATAACTGGTGTGAAACCTATGTTTTTTTCAGTGAATTTAATAGGTTTTTTAAATGCTAATTCCTAACTATAACTGGTCTGAAACCTATGGTTTTTTCAGTGAATTTCAATGGTTTTTTAAAAACTAATTCCTAACTATAACGTTTGTGAAATTGTGAAACCTATGGTTTTTTCAGTGAATTTCATAGTTTTTTTAAAAGCTAATTCCTTTGTATATCGACTTTGTAACCTAAGTTTTTTTTTTTATTAGCTGTTTTTTACAACAATTAATTATAATTTTTTTGTAAAAAAAAAATTATTTGTTCAATGTATTTAATGTAAAAAACAAAATTCCTTGGTGCGCTAACGGTGCGCGCACCGGGGCGCTCACCTGAGAGCGCACCCGGAAGCGCTATTTCCCCGTGCGTAAAAAAAAGATCGCAAAACGTCATTTAGGCGCTCCGCGTAAGCGCCCCGGAAGCGCATCCGAAAGCGCCCACGTTCGCACCGCGTACGCGCCCCCGGAAGCGCTCCAGAGCGCGTAGCATAAGCGTAACAAGTCATATGACCTTGAAATAACTCTTTTCATTGGTTCCTAACTTTTTTTTTTTTACAAAGACTGAAATCCCCACCCATTTCCTTCACTTCTTGTTTCACTTTTTTGAGTGCAAGACCTGCTTTTGGCACCTGTGTCATATTTACTTCTTTTATCATGGCTGCAAGAGCATCCAGCAGCAGTGATGACACTGATGGTTTCATTCATGAGGAGGTTCCTGAACGAACTGTGAAGGAACATTTCATTTGGAAATTTTTCAAAATTCCAGAGGGGGAGAAGAAGGTAAATGCTCCAAAGGTGGAGTGTAAAATATGCCACACCATCTTATTGAGAGGAAATCCCAGAAAAAAATACAGCTTCGGGAACTGGACGATGATACGCCACGTGTCAAGGAAACATCCCCAGAACTATGCCCGGGAGAGTGTCAGGGCTCTGGCACGAGAGGCTCCCAGGGATGGTGGCTCTACTTCAACCGGTGGAGCAACACCTTCTGTGCGTCGGCGTGAGCAGGAGATGATACCAAATATTCAGCCTGCTTTTAATCAGGCTATAATAAAATGCCGAAAATGTGACCATCTTCTTTGCTATGGGGAGCAAAGTGTCACACTCATGGTTCGAGCTCTCGAGAACCACCGCTGCCATCCCCAGGCCTAATTTTGATTTTTTTTTTGGCTCCTGTTGAGCTGTTTCCAGTTACCTGTTTTTGTTTTTGTTAAAAAAAAGAAGAAAAACAAAAGTTCTTTTCAGAGCTACCTCCAATTCTCATCAAAGAGCTGTGTTCTTAAAAAAATGAAAAAGAACTACCTCCAATGTATTAAAAAATGCTACATTTGTAAAGAAGTCTGTCATTGTTTTTTCTCCAGGGTACGCTCCCCGGTACACGCACCGGGGCGCGTACCGGGCGCTCCCCTCGCGAAAATCGATTTTTTTATTTTTTTTTATGCGGCGGGGCCCTTTTATGACCCCCACATCAAACCTAGGGGGTCGGGGGGGTCTACCCTGCCCCCTTTTGGTTATTTCCCCCTTTGTTTTGGCACCTCTTGTGTCTCGATCCTACCGAGACACAAGGTGGCGGCCGCTCCGGTCTGTTTGGAATATTGACAGACACCCGTGAACCAATCAGCTTTCCGCTCGCGTACTCGCGTTACGCGTACGGTACGCGCCCCGGTGCGCGTACCGGTGCGCGCTTATAGATACATATATTTTTTTGAACCTAAATTACTCCAAATTCACTGGAGTACATATCTTGAGACATAGCAAAGGCACATCGGGCTACCAGTCCCTACAATTTTGCCAAGTTTCGTGGAAATCCATTCAGCCGTTCGGGCTAAAAGTGAGTCCAACCGCCCTATGGAAATTAACATGGGGAAAACACGTTTTGGGACCCCCCTTTTATCTCAGCCCCCACTTGATGAATCCCCCCGAAAGGAGCGGAGCGCAGCGAGGCAAATTTGAGGAAAATTACAGGCAGATTCCTCAATCGACGACAGAGTTATTCCCAATAGAATGTTGCGGATTTCCTATGGAAAACAATGCTAACTATAACTACCTACTGGCGACCACCAGTAGGTAATATATATATATATATATTTGTATATATATATATATATTCACTGAAAAAAACATAGGTTATAGACCATATATAGTTAGGAATTAGCATTTACAAAACCTTGAAAATTCACTGAAAAAACCATAGGTTATAGACCATATATAGTTAGGAATTAGCATTTAAAAAACCTTATTTTACTCACACAAAACCATTGAAATTCCATATATAGTTAGTTGCACTAACTATATATCGCGCACCCGCAATCCACTGCTGATCATGTCACATATTACATCATTCATGACATGGTCAGTGACATCACTGATGACATCACTGATGACATCTCAAATGACATCACTGATGACATCACTGATGACAACATCCAGTGACTGTATGTTTCTGTAAAGTTAAAATATGTCTTACATATTGAAGAATGAGTGGATGTATAAGTGTCTGGATGAAGGATTTAGTAGGTGCGTGACTGACTGTATGAGTGAGTGATTAAATGTGTCTCACTGAATGCATGGGTTAGTGACTAAACTGTCTTAATTTGTGCATCATTATGTCTGTTGTTCTGTAAACTGCTGCATGTGTTGATCATTAGCTATACGAGAGGCTATATGTGTTATTAATTGGTTGCCCAAGTATTTCTATGGGAGATTGAGTTTGTGTGGGGGTGGCTGGAAGGTGTGTGACTCTATGCATAGATGTGTGAGCAGTTTATTCACTAGGTGTATGAGTTCAAGAGTGCATGTGGAAACAGCTACATGGGCAGTTGACTGTGTGCATGAGTGTATTGATGAGTGAATGGATATCTCAATGCTACATGTCATAGTAAGTACATATGTAAAACACAGTACATGTGAGAGTTGGCATATATAAATAACTGTGCATGAGAGCCACTGAATGAGTGAGTGGTTGTATCGATCATTGTGAACTTGTATCAGGGATTGTATAAGAGAGTAAATATGTGTTAGTATATGTTTCAATAAGTAAGGTGTGTTTAACTGTATAGTTGAAGAAATGGAGGTGAGATTGTTTCTTTGCATGACTGACTGGGTGTGTGAGTAACTCCATGGATGAGTGGCAGTGTGTGAGTGTCTGTATACACTGAGTGTATCTAAGGTTATATTAGAGTCTGAAGAGGTTTATCGTATTAGCACAAGAATGATGTCAAATGAGATGTCATCAGTGATGTCATCAGTGATGTCATTTGAGATGTCATCAGTGATGTCATCAGTGATGTCACTGACCATGTCATGAATGATGTAATATGTGACATGATCAGCAGTGGATTGCGGGTGCGCGATATATAGTTAGTGCAACTAACTATATATGGAATTTCAATGGTTTTGTGTGAGTAAAATAAGGTTTTTTAAATGCTAATTCCTAACTATATATGGTCTATAACCTATGGTTTTTTCAGTGAATTTTCAAGGTTTTGTAAATGCTAATTCCTAACTATATATGGTCTATAACCTATGGTTTTTTCAGTGAATTTCAATGGTTTTTTAATAGCAAATATCATAAGCTGTCGAATGTCAAGTACGTGGTAAGTGAAAACATTTTCGTGTTTATGCACACTGATCTGCTTTGAATGGTGCCCCCCCCCCCCTCATTTCTATTAGGAGTACTCTCTCTTTGCAGATAGTGAAAGGTAGTTAACGCAGGCCTTTGCCCCCGTTGTAATCCGTCGTGCCTGCTTCTCTCTCCATTTGATTGATTGTTATCCAAGTATTTACTGTTTTAGAATTAGTTCTCTTTGGTTCATTCTCTATTTACAAACAAACACAGAGTCGCAATACTCTGTTTAGTCTTTGCAGATAACGAAAAATCGTGTAAAAAAAAAGAAAAGGAATCGAGCAAAATCAGTAGGCCACTAATGGGATCTCTTTTTGACCTCGCTAAAATAGAAACATTAGGAACAACCCCTCATGACAAATACAAAACTAGTGAGATGAACTGAACTCCACACAATGATGGCTGCAAAACAGCTCGGCTCCGCCACCCACCCCGCCCAAAATAACGATAAAGAACGGCTGCCATGATTGGTTGCGGAATGACCACGACGGAGCTACGAAATGGTGCTGCTCTCATGCTAACCCCAGCTTCAGTCTGAAACATCCAGAAACACTGTAGACTACCAATTCGATCAGTTCCGGTAGCGCCCCAATGTAACCCGGTAGAGAAGAACTAGCCCTCCCCTCTTTGACTGATGGTTCTTGTTGCCTGTCCCTTCTGTTGTCATTTAACAGAACTATTTAGCCTGCTGAAAGGGGTTGTGTTCCGACCGCTGGTTGGTGGAGACATTTTGACTATATTCTGTACCTGCGTTGTCGCGTAATGCGTCATATGACGCGCCGCGTTAGCGCATCCGGAAGTCATCCGCGGCGCGCAGCGCGTAACGTAAGCATAACAAGTCATGTGACTTGTTAATAAAACTTTTCATTGGTTCATTTTACTTTTCTTATTGTAATGATGAAAGGCTTGGTCATATGACCTAAAAATTACGCTTTTCATTACTTCCGAACATTATTTTTTCTTAAATATATGTTATAATGTTCCAGGCTAATGTACTTTCCCGGAAATTTTACAACTGTCCTGCAAGTAAAATGTATCTTTACTGCGTTCCTTCGTATTATACCTTTTACCCTTCATGTAATTGGTCTGCTTTATTTCACTTGCCTTTTAATGATTCTAAAACAGTCACTATTATTAAAAACTTTACCAATGTATATACTACTACCATGTTTTCTTTTAAAAACCTTTATTCTGAAAATTTCATTATACAAATACGAGCCTATAACCACGTGGGCCTGCCACAGAGCAAACTGTAATCGTATATGATGAATAGACATTTACACTGTAGAGGAACGTAACGGGCGGGCCATTAGGTTGCAAGAACTAAGGTGTCTAACAGTTACGGAATCGGTGGACGTACATTTTATAATTAAAATACGACAGGGCCAGTTACAATAAAATTATCTAGATATACATTTGCGGGCAAGTACCATGGGTGACGTTAATTCGAACTTTCAACAGTACAGTAATCAATAACACATCAGAACTTAATATCAATAGGGATGTCGAAATATTCAATCAATTCTCGTCCCCGCCCGCCATGTGCTTCAAAACTGCATACGTATCTCGTGATTTCAAGGTTCTGCAACCAGTACACAACAAGGAGTTACGAGTCCCATTTATTCCGGCGCCATTTTGGGCGAGGACGGGCAGGTCCAGGATATAGTCAAAATGTCTCTACCAACCATCGACTATGATGATGTTCATATGCTGTATTTATTAGAGTAACACTCATCTGTCCACATGAAATTAATTTGCCACAATCTAAACATGTCATTTTAATCTTTCCAAAGTTCTTCTAAATATTTGGGACCGTTTCCCTTGCCTCTGAAGCTCTCAGTGCCACTTCTTTGATGAATGTACTAGCAGGTCAGGGGTTCTCCTCCAAATCTCTCTTTTATGCAGCACTATAATTAATTGGTGCCACCTCTCCATATGACGATGCATGGTATAGTTACCACAACTATATTTTTTTTCGGTTCCTCTGGAGAGTTCATCGTGGCAGATGAAGCGTGTAACGTACCGGGCATTTACCTTTTTTTGCATGTACAGGAAAGGAAAAAAAAATCGAGCGTCCGAGTTCTAAGGTGTCCCAGGGCCATTTTAGTGGACCAGGCCCAAATCCAAAGAACAGGCCGCCATTTTGAGAGTCCTCTTGCAGCCGCCTGTCGCTGTAGCATCAAGAGCAGCCGAAACTCAGCTGAATGGCAACTGAAACGGTAAAGGGGCGCCCCACTACAGCAGACGAGCCTCCACCTAGGAAGGCCCATTCACGCCGGCTCCCCCCCCCTTCGGGCACCCCACGCCGTTATTCGGAGCAGTATTGTAGGATGGCCACACCAGTGCGGCAACTTGCTAGACATCACCTTGGTGGTAACCGAATCTCAACGCCTTGTGGTGTCTTCTATTCAAAAAACATTGTTATGCTGCCTTCGACCTATTCGCCGCAAGTGCGCACACAACTCAACTGCATAGCTTGCTAGACACCACCTCGGTGCCATCCGGATCTTGGAATGTCAGCACCTTTTGGTGTCTTCTCTTCAGAAAATATTGTTGCGCTGCCTTTGGCCCCATTCGCACATCAGTCCGCTACTGACGCCATCTCACAGGCTAATGGGGCGCCCCACGCCGACTTTCAGCATTGTAGAATGACCACACCAGTATAGCAACTTGCTAGACATCACCTCGGTGCCATCCGGATCTCGGCGCCCCACTGCAGATGAAGTGCCTCTCAACTATGAAACCACCATGGTGACATCCGGATCTTGGCGCGTTGTGCTGCCTTCGGCCTATTCGCACATCGGTCCGCTACTGACTCCATCTCACAGGCTAATGGGGCGACCCACGCCGAGTTTCAGCATTGTAGGATGACCACACCAGTACAGCAACTTGCTAGACATCACCTCGGTGCCATCCGAATCTTGGCATCTCAACGCCTAGTGGTATCTTCCATACAAAAAATATTGTTACGCTGCCTTTGGCCCCATTCGCACATCAGTCCGCAACTTAGACATCACCTCGGTGCCATCCGGATCTTGGCATCTCAGCGCCTTGTGGTGTCAGTCAGAAAATATTGTTGCGCTGCCTTTGGCCCCATTCGCACATCGGTCCGCTACTGACGCCATCTCACAGGCCAACGGGGCGCCCCACGCCGACTTTCAACATTGTAGGATGGCCACAGAAGTGCGACAACTTACTAGACACCACCTCGGTGCCATCCGGATCTTGGCGCGTTGTGCTGCCTTCGGCCTATTCGCACATCGGTCCGCTACTGACGCAAACTCACAGGCCAACGGGGCGCCCCACGCCGACTTTCAGCATTGTAGGATGGCCACACCAGTGCACCTTACTAGACACCACCTCGGTGCCATCCGGATCTTGGCGCGTTGTGCTGCCTTCGGCCTATTCGCACATCGGTCCGCTACTGACGCCATCTCACAGGCCAACGGGGTGCCCCACGCCGACTTTCAGCATTGTTGGATGGCCACACCAGTGCGGCAACTTACTAGACACCACCTCGGTGCCATCCGGATCTTGGCGCGTTGTGCTGCCTTCGGCCTATTCGCACATCGGTCCGCTACTGACGCAAACTCACAGGCCAACGGGGCGCCCCACGCCGACTTTCAGCATTGTAGGATGGCCACACCAGTGCTGCAACTTGCTGGACACCACCTCGGTGCCATCCGGATCTTGGCGCGTTGTATTGCCTTCGGCCTATTCGCACATCGGTCCGCTACTGACGCCGCCTCACGTGCCAACGTATTTTCTCCGCATTTTATACCCTATGCCGCATAACAGGTCATGTGACTTGTTTATAAAACTTTTCATTGGTTCATTTTACTTTTGGTTTCCTAATGATGGAAGGCTTGATCATATGACCTAAAAACAACACTTTTCATTGGATGAAAACTTTTTTTTTTTCCCAAACGATGAAAGCCCCACCTTGTTTCTGGATGTTTCAGACTAAACTGGCGTCAGCATGAGAGCACCACCATCTCGTAGCTCCGTCGTGGTCATTCCGCGAGCAATCATGGCAGCCGCTCCCCACCAGAAGCCTGCAGGAGTCGGGGCCCCCAAAACTTTTGATGAATTCTCAAGGAGGAGGGGACGCTTTCGAGAATGGGGTCCAAGACCTAGCAGACAAGCGTCCGATTTCCAAGGTGTCCCAGGGCCATTTCAGTGGACCAGGCCCAAAAAGGAAAGAGCCTGCCGCCATTTTGAGAGTCCTGTGACAGCCGCCTATCGCTGCACCGCAAGAGTGGGCGCAACTCAGCTGAATTGCGGCTTTTGACACAGTGGACCAAAAACGGACGGAATGGCAACTGAAACAGTAAAGGGGCGCCCCACTACAACAGATGACACTCCACCTGGAGAGGCCCGTTCACGCCGCCTCCCCCGGGGCGCCCCACGCCGTTATTCGGAGCAGCATTTTAGGATACCAAAACCAGTGCGGCAACTTACTGGACATCACCTTGGTGCCATCGTTCTGCTGCCTTGGAACTATTCGCACAACAGTTTGCTACTGATGACCCACCCCCCGCGACGCCCCACGCCGTTATTTGCTGGGTGGCAACTTACTAGACATCACTTTCGTGTCATCTAGATTTCGGCGCGTTCTGCTGCCTTGGAACTATTCGCACAACAGTTTGCTACTGATGACCCACCCCCCGCGACGCCCCACGCCGGAAATCTGGACGTTGTGCTGCGTTGGGACTATTCGCACAGCCGACCGCTACTTCGTTGTTTTTCCCTAAAAATGTTTATATGTTATTACTATTTTTGTTTTCTTGTATATATTTATAAATTATTAAAGTTTTATAATCTTACTACTTTGTCGGAGTGCTATATATTTTTAATGTGACACATAATTGTAAAAACTTTGATGTACAAAGAGTCATCCCTGGAATCTTCCGCTTCACGCTCGGTCCCCTCCCCAATCACAATACAGGATGGTTTTCAGATAATAGCAACGCTTCTGCTGTGATGGATCTCATCGAGTGTGGGCCTTGATCTACTATAACTCCTTTGAAGAGGGGTGATTCTTTACAGCTGTGGCCATAAACTACATCTGCAGGGCTAGCTGATAGCCTAGGACCGGCCTGGACAATCGGACACAGAGGAAAAGGAGTGTCAGAGGGTGCGGTAGTGAATAGGGCGAAAGGGAGGTGTCGTGCGGGCACAGGGTGTGATTCTCAGGGAAGAGCAGCGCAGATGGGGGGAGGTTTATTACCCATGCATAAGACAGAGAGCGGGGGTGACCACTGCCTGGGTGAGATGCTTGCGAGGGTGGGGAGCCATGCTAAGGATCGACAGCGTGCACAGAGTGGGTCTGGCCAAGGCATCTAAAATGGCTGCCGTGCACGACAAAAGTGTGGCATTTGAAAAAAGACAAGATGGCGCAGACAATGTTTTTCAACACTTCCTGATTTCCTTCGAATCGAACGTTAACAGACGTTGGGGCATATTACCAAAGTTAAGCGATATTTATCCCTAACGATGCATTGCAAAGATTTTTTTACCGTCAGAAATTATCGCAGATAAACCTTGCTATTATCAAGGTTTATCGCAAATACGATAAAAAACGACCGCAATGCATTAATATCGCTGAAAACTCAGCGATATTCATGCATTACCGAGCTAATGCTCTTAGCCATGTTATCCACCTCCCATTGGATAACATGGCTAAGAACTGCTCAGGGCAGCTGTTACTTTTTGGAGATATTCGCGCTTATCTCGAATATTTCCAAAAGTTGATAATAGGAGATAGCGATGTTAGCGACTGTTTCCAGTCGCTAACATCTTGGCATGCCCACTTTGCATGTCATTAGTGATAAATATCACTCACATGCAAAGTGGGGCCCAAGATGGTCGCTATCTCCTACTAGCCGTCGCTAACTGGTGTTAGCAACAGCTAGGTAATACAGATATAATTTTATCTCCGCGAAGCGGAGCGCTGTTACAGATATATATCTTGTTTTTGAAAGTTAATTTCTCAAAATGCACTGAAGCACATATATTGAGACCTAGCAAAGGCACATCGGGCTACCAGTCCCTAATATTTTACCAAGTTTCGTGCAAATCCATTCAGCCGTTCGATTATTATTATTATTTTTTTTTTTTGCCCCGCGGGGCCCTTTTAAAACCTCCACATCAAACCTAGGGGGTCAACGAGGATCTACTATGCCCCCTTATGGTCATTTGCCCCTTCGCTTTGGCCTCCTCTTGTCTCTCGATCCTACCGAGAGACAAGATGGCGGCCGCTACGTACTGTTTGGAATGTTTACAGACACCGGAGAGCCAATCAGCTTCACTTCGCAAAGCTCCGTAACGCGAAAAGTACGCGAAGCGGTGCGCTGTTACAGATATATATCTTTTTTTGAACGTTAATTTCTCAAAATCCACTGAAGCACATATATTGAGACCTAGCAAAGGCACATCGGGCTACCAGTCCCTACAATTTTGCCAAGTTTCGTGCAAATCCATTCAGCCGTTCGATTATTATTATTTATTTATTTTTTTGCCCCGCGGGGCCCTTTTAAAACCTCCACATCAAACCTAGGGGGTCAGCGAGGATCTACTATTCCCCCTTATGGTCATTTGCCCCTTCGCTTTGGCCTCCTCTTGTCTCTCGATCCTACCGAGAGACAAGATGGCGGCCGCTACGGACTGTTTGGAATGTTGACAGACGCCGGAGAACCAATCAGCTTCGCTTCACAAAGCTCCGTTGCGCGAAAAGTACGCGTCCTGGAGCGCTGCCCGGTCCGCTGTTACAGATATATATCTTTTTTTAAACGTTAATTTCTCAAAATCCACTGTAGCACATATATTGAGACCTACAAAAGGCACATCGGGCTACCAGTCCCTACAATTTTGCCAAGTTTCGTGCAAATCCATTCAGCCGTTCGGGCTAAAAGTGAGGCCAACCGCCCTATGGAAAACTCAATGTTAAAAACACGTTTTGGGACCCCCCTTTTTTCTCGACCCCCCCTGGACGAACCCCCCCCCCAATTTTGAGGGGCTGCTCAGAAACAAAATGTGCCATTTTCCTGAAAATTTCAGCCAATTCCGTCCACAAACGCCAAAGTTATTAGACATAGAATTTTCAAAAAACCCATAGAGAAAAAATCCTAACTATATATACCTACTGGCGACCGCCAGTAGGTAATATATATATATATATATATATATATCAATGCTCGAAGGTGTCCACCAATGAGTAGCACGCGAACAGCAGCTTGGTTTATGTATAGGTGAGGACGAGGATCCACTCGTAGACGCCGCTCCGTACGGGATCTGCCCGACGCGTTTCGAAGCTCCATTTGCTTCTCTTCAGGGGCTTTAACGGAAGCGGTGTGCGCAACCGCCGACCCACTTCCCCATTTTATATATAACACACCCACCGATGAGAGGCTCAAATGAGACTGTGCATTCTGGGAAGTGTGGTCCGGGAAGAACACAATCAAGTCCTGTATGGACTCCACAAGTGGGCCCGTCCTCGATTCCAAGTACGACTGCTGCTTCACTTTAGTGACCCTCAGGGTGCCGGGATGGTGCATACTCCGCGGCTGGACGGCCGCGTATAAATCAATGCCCTGGTGGGCTAGTTAGCCCCCAGGGGCCCTCAGGATTGAAGGGGACTTATTTCCCCAACTTAAAACGCGCCACAGGGCGTGTTTTCACATGTCACCTCGGGCCCCTTCCCCTCCCTTAACCACTGTGTAAATGTGCCCTGAGGCCGTTTTAATTTGGGAGATTAAATCCCCTTGAATCCTGAGTGTCCCTTGGGTCCAACTAGCAAACTAGCCCACTAGGTACCTACAGTAAGCGCCACAGAGCTGCGTTGCGAGAGGTTTAAAAAGGGGCGCGGCCTGGGCCACGTCTCTGAAACACAGCGCAGTGGCACCTATTGGAAGCACCTGGTGGGCTAGTTGGCCCCCTGGGGCTCTCAGGATTGAAGGGGATTTATTTTCCCAACTTAAAACCTGCCACAAGACGTGTTTTCACACGTCACCTCAGGCCCCATCCCCTCCCTTCACCACTGTATAAGTATTCATGCACATGGACTCCTTGAAACGCCTATCCACTATGCATGCAGTCCTCTAACCACCTACACACTTGCCTTTCACACCTTCAGTTCCCCAGTCAGTATTCATACACTTCCAGCAAACACCCTGTCACTCCCCTTGCACTCCTCTAGTGACCCATTCAGCATCATGTACTAATCCCTTCACTGCACCAACATCCAAACACTTATAAATTCACCCAGGCACTTTCCTTTCAGTACTCTAATCAGTCAGTCAGTACCCAAGTATTCATGCAGTGAGCCAGGCCTTAGCACATGGTCTGCTTCAAATCCCCATCCACTATGCATGCAGTCCTCTAACCACCTACACACTTGTCTTTCACACCTTCAATTCTCCAGTCAGTATCCATACACTTCCAGCAAACACCCTGTCACTCCTCTTGCACTCCTCTAGTGACCCATTCAGCACCATGTACTAATGCATTCACTGTGCCAAAAGCCAAACACTTATAAATTCACCCAGGCAGTCTCCTTGCAGTATTCTAATCATTCAGTCAGTATCAAGTACTCATGAATTGAGCCAGGCCTTAGCACATGGACTGCTTCAAACCCCTATCCACTATGCATGCAGTCCCCTAACTAACCAACACACTTATAGTTCTGCAATTATACATTCAACAAAAAACATTTTTATTTCCATTTATATTAAAAATATATCATGTAATTTAAAAAATATATATATAAAAACAAACAGTTAAAAAACTGTAGAAAATCAGTATAAAGAAATACATATAACTATTATTACATTTAAAAATTATCATAAAAAAACTTAGAAATTCACTGAAAAAACCATAGGTTTCAGGGCTGTTATAGTTAGCTGGACATTTCACTCGTACAAAACCATTGAAATTCCTCCATTATAGTTAGTGCTGCTAACTAGAACTCGCTCGCCCGCAATCCACTGCTGATGATGTCACATATTACATCATTCATGACATGGTCAGTGACATCACTAATGACATCACTGATGGCATCACTGATGACATCATCCACGTGACAATCAGATACACCCCATCATACACTAGTATAACCTTTCATCACTCACTGTAAAATACAGAGTACCATATTTGAATCCATTGACACAGCAATACAAGTTTCTAAAAACCCACTCAGTGATTCCTAGATCTACACACACATCTAATCACTTACCTATATAATCACTTATACATGCTGTCAATGATCAATAGAACACTATCAAATATAATTAGACACCTATATCGACATTACACACCAGCACGCATCCTATTCACTTATGCAGTCATCCTACTCACTTATGCAAACAAAGGAACATACCTACATTTACTCAGCTACACACTTATACAAACACCACTTCATTTAATCATATTGATAGTAACTCATACTTGGTGTGTTATAAAATCACTATTATAAGTATACAGCTATCCATACAGCCACTTATACAATCACTGAGCCTTATGAATACTTATTGATATACAACAACTGTCACATACACTGCCTTTTATTTTTCTAGCTTGTTGGACATGTACCATTGAGAGATATATTTGCTCATCACCACACCCATAAAGATATTCACTCTCCCAAACAACTGTTATAACATGCAGTCTTAACCTCATATACCTACTGAATCAACTATTCACACATCTATGGGCAGTCACACACCCCCCACCGAATCATACACGCATTCACTCTCACATACAAGACCCTGTAATGTTCTTACATCAAATGTGCAGGAATCGGAGTGGGCAACGTTTCTTGCAACAAAGTTTACAGATACCTCGGCAAATACACTAAGTAGTGATCCTTGCCCAAAAAGTGAAAATAAAAAGTGTCCCGTATATGAACAGGGGAGTCAACTTTCAGCTAGCAACCACAGCAACATACTAAGTACCGACCAACAGAATATTTCATATACGGCGGAAGAAATAATTAAAATAATCAAAAAAGCAAAATCTAATGGGGCACCAGGCCCGAATGGTATCCTGCAGGCGGCGTATAAATACGCACCAGAATTTTGGGGAGCATGTCTGGCTGAACTGTTTGCTGATGTGCAAAACCTGAACCGAGTACCTGAAAGCTGGCAAGGATCCATATTTATGCCAATCTATAAAGGTGGTGAAAGATCAAATCCGAATAACTATCGTCTAATAGCGTTGCAGGATGTTGAGGCAAAATATTTTGCAACGCTTCTCTTAAATGATCTGGTTACTTGGTCAGCTGAAAAAGAGCTGATCCCCATTAATCAAACGGGGTTCAGGAAGGAGATTGGACCAACAGCAAATATCCTATCCATCACTATGATTGCGGAGAAGTGCATGAGTAGTAAACAGGACTTGAATTTATGTTTTATTGATCTTCAGGCCGCCTTCGATAGTGTAGACCGTAATATATTGTGGTCGAAACTGAAAGCATGGGCCATACCAGAGAGTATTCTAAGGGGTCTGCTGCTATTTTACTCCGATACCTGGTCGCAAGTAAAAATAGGGGATGGCACACGGCTGTCGAGAAAAGTTTTTACATCGATTGGACTTAATCAGGGGTGTGTCCTTGCGCCTCATTTATTTAATCTCTTCATTTCAGATCTTTCCGGGAAACTGAATAATTGTAATGCCCATCCACCAAAATTAGGTGATCTACAGCTCACCCATCTGGCCTACGCCGATGATATAGTATTAATGAGCTTAACGAAGGTGGGTTTAACCAGATTAGTATCAGAACTCTCAGATTTCCTGTCGGCAAACAAGTTGGCTTTAAATGTCTCAAAAACCAAAACTATGTTGATAACTAACCGCCGTGGATCTCGTCATGATATTTGGCTAAAAGGAAAAATACTAGAGAAAGTCTCAACATACAAATATTTGGGCTTTTTCCTAGATGATAAGCTTAACTTAAAAGATCAGAGGAAATATCTGACGCAAAGAGCGGGAGCCCTGATATTTGGTCTAAGTACTTTGACAAAGAAATTGGAAGGCCCATCACTTAAACCATTATTAATCGTGATGGCCAATAAAGTACTTCCAACTTTGACGTATGCAAGTGTGGCTATGCATGGAAAGGATGCGGTCCTACTAAACAGTCTAATAACTAAGACTTACAAGAAGGTTCTTCGATTACCCAGCATGTCATCACCAGCACAAATACGTCTAGAATTTGGCTTGAAAAACGAAACACTGGGCAGATTATATTCGTACATCAAGGTGTGGTACCAGATCAAGGAAAAAGCAATTAACAATAATCTTAATACCTATCTATGGCAAGAGCTTAATTCACAAAAAAAATCAAAAGCAAATCCATTTCTTACACATGCTTTGGAGGCTACTTGCGCAAAAACCTTATGGGATAAAAATCTGTCATTTGAAGTATTAAAACAGGTTTTAAACAAAGTGGCCAAACCTCATTCATTGATTTTGGATAAAGACATTTTTTCACAACGTTCCCACTCTTGGTTAGTGATAAACGGCTATAAAACATTAACCCCAGCATTGTACTTGGAAACAACTTATTCCATTTTTATTAAGAGAAAGTTGATGGCATTGAGGCTAGGCAAATTCCCAACATTAGCTGAGGAACCGGGCTGGAAACAGCATGTAGCTGTCACATGTCGACTGTGTGGTAGCCCCAAAGAAGATCTAATACATATAATTTGTCATTGTAAGATGCTGACCAAGGAACGTACATATTTTTTAAAGCCTAGTTTTCAGATTAAGAGGCTACGAACATGTAGATCTGCCATTATTGGAAGCCTGGACACAACTGCTCCTCGTTTACATTGCAACCTGGTGAAGTTCTTGCAGGCATTTGAAAAACATCTTAAACAACATGGAGATTTGAATTGTTAATGATTTGACTTTTTGCTACAGTGATTTTCTATAACGATGTGAATAATTTCAGGAATACAATTGAGTTTTACTACCCGTTTTTATAATATGTTTTTAAACTAATTTTTCTATTTTTAATGAAAAGCTATAAAATTTTTACAATCGTTATGCGATACACAAATTGTTATGGTTTTAATTAACTAAACAATAAAGATTAAATTTCAACAAAAAAATTCACTCTCCCATACAAATACTCAGTTAACTAATCAATAACTAATATAGACTTTCATGTAGCTAGTAACCAACTGGTGCAGCAGTTTACACAACAACTGACAAAGTGATACAGATATTCATACAGTTTAGTCACTATCCAATATATTTAGTGAGACACTATAAATTAGTCAAGTAAATAGTGAATCACACTGCTACTAAATCCTCCATCCAGATTTTTTTATTTTCATTCATTCTTCAATGCAGATTGCTATATATATAATGCATATTTAAATAACGAATCAAGCAACCTCCTGAGGCGAAAAGCTGGGAGTGACGATAGCTCTGCATTTTTAAATTTGTATTGTGAAATACTTGTTTTTTAACTTACCGATCCCCTGTGCATCTGACTCTTTAGTCACAGGCATCCCCGCACAGCGTATTTCTCGCTGCCGCGGGTGAGTGGTTTTACTTCTTGCCGCCATTCCTAGTCCCACTGGACATGCCCTCTTGCGCTGGCCACGCCCCCTTCACCAGGATACTTACTGCACGCTGAACACTAGCGCTGCACTTTACAGCAACCTCCTGAGGCGAAAAGCCGGGAGTGACGATAGCTCTGCATTTTTAAATTTGTATTGTGAAATACTTGTTCTTTAAATTACTGATCCCCTGGGCATCTGACTCTTTAGTCACAGGCATCCCCGCACAGCGAATTTCTCGCTGCCGCGGGTGAGTGGTTTTACTTCTTGCCGCCATTCCTAGTCCCACTGGACACGCCCTCTTGCGCTGGCCACGCCCCCTTCACCAGGATACTTAATGCACGCTGAACACTAGCTCTGCACTTTACAGCAACCTCCTGAGGCGAAAAGCCGGGAGTGACGATAGCTCTGCATTTTTTAATTTGTATTGTGAAATACTTGTTTTTTAACTTACCGATCCCCTGGGCATCTGACTCTTTAGTCACAGGCATCCCCGCACAGCGGATTTCTCGCTGCCACGGGTGAGTGGTTTTACTTCTTGCCGCCATTCCTAGTCCCACTGGACACGCCCTCTTGCGCTGGCCACGCTCCCCTTCCAATTCCTCCCACTCCCATAAAACATGTACACCCTCCGGAAGCGCAGCGGATGAGCGAAGCGGGCGCGACGATGGCGCGTTGAAGGTGTGCTTAAGGCAAGCTCGTCTGCGCTTGTCCGCGCCGAGGCCGGGCCTAGGGCCACCCCCCCTAGCCATGCCGCACCACGGACTTCTCCAATTCCGACATCGCTCAAGTACACCTCCTCTCAACTGCGGAATCTTAAGCCATCGGTAAACCTCCCGCATTCCGTACCTTATCTGTTACATACGGACCCTATGGTAGGCCCCCGCAAATGTCCTACTTGCACTACTCCTACCCCTCCGGCTACTACCACCCCACAGGTTCTAGCAGCACTTATCAACGCCCGCTCCGTTCCCAAACACAAAACCGAAATCTCAGAACTTATTGAGTCATACAATCTCGATCTTCTATTCATCACTGAGACTTAGGGTGATGACTCCTCTGGCCCTGATTTCAAGGCAGCCACCCCCGAAAACTATTGCGTGTACAGATTAGATAGATTCAAAAGGAAAGGTGGCGGTCTAGCCATCATCTATAGGAATCGCCTTAAAATCAAAGTCACCGATCTTAATCACAAGCATTGTGAAGCTTTTTCCTTTTCCATCAGCCTCTCTGGCAACCAATCATTCGTAGGCACGCTACTCTACCGTCCGCCTGGGTCCAGATCTAAATTCCTCAACAACCTTAACAACTTAATTGAGGTTACAGCTGGAGCTCCACATTTCACCATATTAGGAGACTTCAATTTCCACCTTGAATCCACTTGCGACCCTGATACTATCACGCTAATTAACGATCTATCAGCAGCAGGTCTTCAGCAAACTGTCAATCAGCCTACACACAAGGCAGGCCATACCCTAGATGGGATATTCACTAGTAATCCTCACATTTCAATTTCAGATGTGATCCCTCTTATCTGGACTGATCACTCGGCAGTCTGTTTTTCCATAAAAATGAAATCCCTTCCATCTTCTACCGGATCTTCTTCTCTTATCTCCTTCAGAGACTGGAAAAACATCAATACCTCCCATCTTGCTTCGATGCTGACCGAGAGTATCATCACCACTGAACTTAATCTATCATTAGCCTCCAGTAACTACCTCAACAGCTTAGACATGGCTTGCTCCAAACTAGCACCTTTAAGAACTATCCAACATAATAGAAAGTCTCCTTCTGCCCCTCGGTTTACGGAATCCCTACGTCTGCAGAGACAACATTGCAGAAATTTGGAGAGACATTGGCGCCGTTATTACAACCCCACTGATAACATCTCTTACAAAAGCGCCCTCTCCAAATATAAAGACCTCATCACCTCTGAAAAAACCTCGTATTACACCTCGCAAATCAACCAAGCAAAAAATTCGGCAAGAGAACTGTTTCAAGTGGTCAATCAACTTTCAAATCCCCTGCCCCTCGCCCTGACGTATCTCAATCCCTTTGTAATTCCCTTGCTAATTTCTTTAAAAACAAAGTTACTACTATTTTTTTGGCATTCAACCATAAACCTCCTCCCACCTCCACTATCAACCTACCCCCACTCACCAATACCCCTACTTTTTCTGTCTTCCAAGCAGTCACTGAAGAACAAGTCCTCTGCCTAATATCCGGCACTAAATCAGGATCCCCCTTAAACCCTTGCCCTCCTGCCATTCTCAATCTCATCCCAAAAGCCATTTCCCCCGCTTTGATGAACATTTGCAATGCCATGTTCACTACTGGCTCATATCCCTCAGTTTGGAAAGAGGCTATCATTAAGCCACTCCTAAAAAAACCTACTCTTGATCCCCTTCTCCCATCTAGTTACAGACCCATCGCATGCCTCCCCTTCCCAGCAAAAGTATTTGAAAAAGCTATGAATGTACAACTTTCTAAATTCATACATAAAAATAACTTACTGGACGAAACCCAATTCGGGTTTAGACAAGGACACGGAACTGAAACCGCTTCAATAAAAGCGGCAGACGAAATAAGGATGACAATGGACAAAGGAGGAGCGGCAGTATTAATACTGCTAGATCTCTCTGCAGCCTTCGACACGGTCGATCATGCCACCCTGATCGACCGTGTCTCAGCAATAGGCATTCAGAACAAGGCCAAAGAACTCCTCGCCTCCTTCTTAGCTAACCGCTCACAGGCAGTAAAAATGGGCCCTTTCACCTCCCATACCTTCACCCTCCCGTGCGGCGTACCACAGGGCTCCTCCCTAAGTCCGACACTGTTTAACATATATCTGTCGGACTTGGCGAGGGTGGTAAAATTCTACGGCATCGCCCTTACGACCTACGCCGACGACACCCAATTGGTGCTATCTGTACACAACGATGGTGCGACAGTTGCTGCTAACTTTCAAAAAGGAATGCTGGCAATCAATTCCTGGATGTCAGCAAACTGTCTCAAATTAAACTCTGACAAGACAGAGGTGATGACATTCGGGAAATTGGAACCTATTTGGTCCCCCCAATGGTGGCCAACTAAGATGGGATCTCCACCAGAACCTGTCACCAAGGTTCGCAACCTTGGAGTTATGTTTGACAATAAACTAACCTTCCACCATCATGTCAACTCCGTAGTCTCCACGTCCTTCTTCACCCTGAAAAAAATCAAAAAACTCTTACCCTATCTTCCCATCTCAGCAGGTAAAACTCTAATCAGCACTTTGGTCTTCGCCAAAACAGACTATTGTAATGCCCTCCTCCTTAACGCCCAGGAAAAAGTCCTTAACAGGCTTCAACTAGTACAGAATGCCTCAGCCAGAATCCTACTGGGCATTCCTAAGTTCACTTCCATCTCTCCGTATATCCAACAGCTGCACTGGCTCCCAGTCAGGAGGCGTACAAAATTTAAGGCATTATGTATTGCCTATAAAGCCGTTAACAACTTAGGCCCACAGTTTCTCAAGGATGCCCTCTGCCCGCTAGAAATTCTAAGAACGCTTCGCTCCTCCTCAGCTCATCTGCTCAAAATTCAACGAACTAAAAAGGCCAACTGGGGTGACAGATGCTTCGTGATTTCCACAGCCAAACTTTGGAACACTCTCCCTCTTTACATTAAAACCGCCCCTACGCTCATTAGCTTTAGGAAGAAACTAAAAACTTGGCTTTTCCCACATTACATTTCTGCCATAGCTATCGTTCTGTTTACTGAGCGCCGAGACACCCCCAGGTAGTTGTGCGCTATAAAATTGCAAAAAACATAAACATAAACAAACCACAGTCACTGGATGATGTCATTAGTGATGTCATTAGTGATGTCATCAGTGATGTCATTTGAGATGTCATCAGTGATGTCATAAGTGATGTCACTGACCATGTCATAAATGTTGTAATATGTGACATCATCAGCAGTGGATTGCGGGTGCGCGAGTTATAGTTAGCAGAACTAATTATAACATAGGAATTTCAATGATTTTGTATGAGTGAAATGTCCAGCTAATTATAACAGCCCTGAAACCTATGGTTTTCTCAGTGAATTTCTAAGGTTTTTTAAATGCTAATTCCTAACTTTTACATGTCTGAAACCTATGTTTTTTTCAGTGAATATATATATATATATATATATATATATATATATATATATATATATATATATATATAATAGCTCCAAATCCCAAAAAGATACCCAGCCGGGTTAATTAGGACAAAAAGCACTCCCAAGCACGACAGTTGCATTCAGCAGGGGTAGGTTTATTTCGATAGACGCGTTTCTGGAGATGGAACTCCCTTCGTCAGTATTTACATCAGTGCAACCAAAAACTGAATCCTTATCTATGTTTCCCATAAATCATGGGCATAAACGAGGGACTAAACGGACGCCTCATGAGCGCCATCTTGTAATGTGCAAATACATCAAATAACCAAACATTGCTTGTACGTGTGTTACACCATAAATTAAGCCGTGTATCGGCAAATTCATCATCCTAATAATTACCCGCATCACTTAAATACAGACAATCATTGATATTCGTATTGCAGGGTTAAGATGACCAAAACTTCAACCTATCTATCACATCATTGATCAATGATAGATACATCAGGGCTATATTGAGGTACAGAGGGTGCCTCGAGGATTGAGAATTTTTACAGTCCCTGCTTATGAAAATCCGGACCCCCTACTGCTGGAAACTTGGGCTACACATATAGCCAATTCATGCAAAGGCATGTTGGAAATTCTAGTCCAATTCGTGTGGAGTGACCACGATAAGACTATTAAGGAAATTGAGGAACTAGAAGGCTTAATTTCACAAAACACGAACAAGGAGGAACAAGATCTCCTCAGAGCCAACATGAAGAAGAGACTCCAGAAATATGAAACCAAAATCAAATTAAGAAAACAAGAAAAATTCGACCGTGACGAAAGGGATTACGCTATGGGAAGAGTACTAACATTCTCAAAAAAGTATGATCAACCACGGAAAGATGTTGCCAGGAAAGATCAGATGCCTAAAGGTACCGAAGAAGTAAGAGTGGAAACTTCGGACTCCGATGTCACTGCCAGTGAGTTATCTGGGGATGAAACGACAGGGACAACCACTGCTCCCGAACCCCCAGTTAAGAAAACCACTTTTCAGCAGGAGTTCAAGGTCATCCGCGAAAGTTGGCTAAGGGATGGCAAGAACAAACCCCCAGAAGTAGGAGACAAACCCGACGAGGGGGCTGGAAGGGGAAGAGGAAGAGGCAACGGCAACGTCAAGAGCAAACCAATTCCGAGGGTCACCAGGAGCCAGAGGAGGGGAAGATGGTAGGCCCTTCGGAACAACTCACCATAGTGAACCTTTCGGATAGACAACTAACTCCAGCAGAAGAGTCTGTTCTCAAGTTAGGATTGACTTTCTGTCCAAGTAAAAGCATGGAGTACACACAGACACGGATCGATCTGTTTAAATTTGTTCGCAAGATCAAACTGCACAAATTTCATAAAGTAAAACCCACAGCTCAAGAAGCCAAGCATCTAAGACAGAATAAAAAGGACACGGATCTCCTAACTGTCAATGATCTCACTGCCTGTGAAGTATTACATAGTTTGAGACTAGAAGGCAACATGGAAACGGAAATAACTGATAATACTCTCACCGAAAGACTGGCCAATGTTGATATTGAACAAACTGCACCTAAAAGTAATTTCAAGTTGGCTTCCAAGTTTGTTCCACAGACTGCGGTGGATTCGATCGACATTTTTTCCGATATAGTCACCAGGGATCTGATGACCATGAGAACCACTCAAGAAAATCGGAAGACTCGATTCAACACCACCAAGGAACAGCATGTAGCCATTAAGTCCATCATGGATGATGAAACCATAGTGTGCAAACCCTCCGACAAAGGAGGCAACATTGTTGTCATGTCCAGGACCAAATATGTGGCAGAGGCCATGCGGCAACTGCAGGATGTTTCCTGTTATGCCACAATAAAGAAACAAGATTACTTATCCAGCATAAATGATCTCTATGTTTTACTTAAGAAATGGCACGATAAACAGATGCTTGATCTGGATGAATATCTTTTTTCTCAAGACCACCAACCCTGTGTTACCTTGTTTTTACCATCTCCCCAAGGTCAATAAGGACATTAGAGACCCCCCTGGGAGACCTATTATCTCCTCAATGGGAGGACTGACGGAGAACCTCTCCAAGTTTCTAGACCACCATCTGTTCAGTTCTGTGTTGTCTCTGAAATCATACATCAGGGACACTTCGGACTTTATAGAGAAGGTGGAACTTTTGAACTGGCAACCATCCTATATACTGATCACCCTGGACATAACAAGTTTGTATACTTGCATAGATCATGACCAGGGTCTCCTTGCCATAGAGTACTTCCTCAATAAGAGAGAGTTAAAATTTGCAATGCATAATAGGATGCTATTAGAATTAGTTGCATTCTGTTTACGCAATAACATTTTTCTCTTTCAGAATACCATATATCGCCAACTGACTGGTACGGCGATGGGTTCCTGCTTCGCCCCCAGCTACGCAAATTTATTCGTGGGCTGGTGGGAGGAGCAGGTAGCCTGGGCCCCCAGACTGTCCCCCTGGAATTCTAAGGTGGTACTATGGAGCAGGTACATTGATGACCTGTTCCTAATATGGAATGGTACTATTGAGGAAGCTAAACAGTATATTAATCTGCTCAATGACAATGAATTCCATTTGAAATTCACTGGGGACATCAATAAGGAAAAGGTAAATTACCTGGACCTGGAGGTGAGCATCAGGGATGGGCACATCTGCACTAATTTGTACCGCAAACCGACTGCCGGAAATAGCGTTTTACACGCGTCCAGTAGTCATCCCGGCAAATTAATTAACAACATCCCATATGGGGAGCTTTTGCGGTTAAAGCGCAATTGCAGCCAAGATGATTCCTTTGAGGAAGCAGCCAAGGAATGTATGGAGAGATTTGTGGTAAGAGGATACAGCCCCCATGTTCTAAAAGAGACCCTGAGGAAAGTTAGGAGTGTTTCTCGATCTAGTCTTTTCACTAAAAAAACAGTCTCCAGCACAGAAGGCAAATTTCGCATGATCACTTCCTACTCTGCGGACTCCCACAAATTGCGTGAGATATTGGCTAAACATTGGCATATTCTAAAAGCAGACCCAATTATTGGCTCTGATATACCAAACATGCCATTAATTACATACAGGAAGGCGAGATCACTACGCGACCAAGTGGTTCATAGCTACCTTCGACCCATTGAGAAGCGACAGGGCACGCTGAAGGAAGCCCAGGGCTTCTTTCCGTGTGGAAAGTGCAAGGCTTGCTCTGCAAGTAAAAGAACCTTGTACTATGAGGTCCCAGGACATAACAGAGGGAAGAAGATCAGTAAATTCATGTCTTGTCACTCTGATCATGCAGTTTATTGCCTAGTATGTCCTTGCATGTTGAGATATGTGGGAAGTACGATCAATCTTGTCAAATTGAGGATATTGGAGCACATGCGTGCAATAGCCAATAAGGATTTTACTTATCCTGTGGCACGCCACTTCTCCATTAAACACAACAGTGACAGGAACCTTCTGAGATATTTCTGTTTGGACAGAGTAGAAGTAAATCCTAGAGGGGGCAATAGGTTGCTTGCTTTAAGGAGACTCGAGTCCCGTTATATCATAGACTTAGAAACCAAAGCACCTAAGGGGTTGAACATGGGAGAAGAACTGGCTTCACACTTGGGTTGATAATGACGTGAAAGTGAAATATGTGAAATATGTAATCTGTATTAATATTGATTGGATGATGATTCATTCAGTATATTTTTAGATGGTTCTTTAAATCAAGTAGAGGCTCGGGGTGTATGATGTCACTCTTATTAACTTTTTGTTAATATTTGTATAATACATTGCTTGATACTTAGTTCCACCCCAAGTGGGCAGTCCTTATGGGCTGCCAATGCCGATTCACGGCAAGATTTTCCTGATCTTCCTGATGTATCTATCATTGATCAATGATGTGATAGATAGGTTGAAGTTTTGGTCATCTTAACCCTGCAATACGAATATCAATGATTGTCTGTATTTAAGTGATGCGGGTAATTATTAGGATGATGAATTTGCCGATACACGGCTTAATTTATGGTGTAACACACGTACAAGCAATGTTTGGTTATTTGATGTATTTGCACATTACAAGATGTCGCTCATGAGGCGTCCGTTTAGTCCCTCGTTTATGCCCATGATTTATGGGAAACATAGATAAGGATTCAGTTTTTGGTTGCACTGATGTAAATACTGACGAAGGGAGTTCCATCTCCAGAAACGCGTCTATCGAAATAAACCTACCCCTGCTGAAAGCAACTGTCGTGCTTGGGAGTGCTTTTTGTCCTAATTAACCCGGCTGGGTATCTTTTTGGGATTTGGAGCTATTTTATATTACCGCGGACACCAACGCGGTCTAAAGCACCCGCTGTAAGAGTGACTCGTTTTCCTTGGTGTGAGAGGGAGCCTGCATATATATATATATATATATATATATATCAAACCACACAGTTTGCCTGCAAAGGAACGGCCACACAACAGGTAGGTAAAGCTGATTTTCTTTATTGTAGGATGTCGAATGAAGACAAATGTTGAGGCTTCACGAGTCTTTGGAGTCCTGCCCAACGCGTTTCATGCTCCCGCACTTAGTCATGGGCTGTAGGCTCACAAACAATGGGACGGCAACAGTTTTCTGAGCACCATAATTATAACAAAGTTCTCGCCCTGATGGGCGTAGCCACTCGCATGGCATTGTGGTACTTGTGGTGCCTGTGTGTTACCCCAGTGGGTTGCCAGCCTTCCCAATGTTCCAATATTAAAAATAACTCCCAAGTGGGTTGTGGCGCATCACTTCGTCCTCATAACGACACTTTTCCGCCCCAATAAACAGCTCCTGTTCCTCATGCAGCAGCGTCGGGTGGCGCTGCTGCCGGACTGTAACAAAACAGCGGGGCTCCTTCCGCGGCTTCAGGCACAGCCGCTAAACATCAAACCACACAATTTGCCTGCAAAGGAACGGCCACACAACAGGTAGGTAAAGCTGATTTTCTTTATTGTAGGCTGTCGAATGAAGACAAATGTTGAGGCTTCACGAGTCTTTGGAGTCCTGCCCAACGCGTTTCATGCTCCCGCACTTAGTCATGGGCTGTAGGCTCACAAACAATGGGACGGCAACAGTTTTCTGAGCACCATAATTATAACAAAGTTCCCGCCCTGATGGGCGTAGCCACTCTCATGGCATTGTGGTACTTGTGGTGCCTGTGTGTTACCCCAGTGGGTTGCCAGCCTTCCCAATGTTCCAATATTAAAAATAACTCCCAAGTGGGTTGTGGCGCATCACTTCGTCCTCATAACGACACTTTTCCGCCCCAATAAACAGCTCCTGTTCCTCATGCAGCAGCGTCGGGTGGCGCTGCTGCCGGACTGTAACAAAACAGCGGGGCTCCTTCCGCGGCTTCAGGCACAGCCGCTAAACATCAAACCACACAGTTTGCCTGCAAAGGAACGGCCACACAACAGGTAGGTAAAGCTGATTTTCTTTATTGTAGGCTGTCGAATGAAGACAAATGTTGAGGCTTCACGAGTCTTTGGAGTCCTGCCCAACGCGTTTCATGCTCCCGCACTTAGTCATGGGCTGTAGGCTCACAAACAATGGGACGGCAACAGTTTTCTGAGCACCATAATTATAACAAAGTTCCCGCCCTGATGGGCGTAGCCACTCGCATGGCATTGTGGTACTTGTGGTGCCTGTGTGTTACCCCAGTGGGTTGCCAGCCTTCCCAATGTTCCAATATTAAAAATAACTCCCAAGTGGGTTGTGGCGCATCACTTCGTCCTCATAACGACACTTTTCCGCCCCAATAAACAGCTCCTGTTCCTCATGCAGCAGCGTCGGGTGGCGCTGCTGCCGGACTGTAACAAAACAGCGGGGCTCCTTCCGCGGCTTCAGGCACAGCCGCTAAACATCAAACCACACAGTTTGCCTGCAAAGGAATGGCCACACAACAGGTAGGTAAAGCTGATTTTCTTTATTGTAGGCTGTCGAATGAAGACAAATGTTGAGGCTTCACGAGTCTTTGGAGTCCTGCCCAACGCGTTTCATGCTCCCGCACTTAGTCATGGGCTGTAGGCTCACAAACAATGGGACGGCAACAGTTTTCTGAGCACCATAATTATAACAAAGTTCCCGCCCTGATGGGCGTAGCCACTCGCATGGCATTGTGGTACTTGTGGTGCCTATGTGTTACCCCAGTGGGTAGCCAGCCTTCCCAATGTTCCAATATTAAAAATAACTCCCAAGTGGGTTGTGGCGCATCACTTCGTCCTCATAACGACACTTTTCCGCCCCAATAAACAGCTCCTGTTCCTCATGCAGCAGCGTCGGGTGGCGCTGCTGTCGGACTGTAACAAAACAGCGGGGCTCCTTCCGCGGCTTCAGGCACAGCCGCTAAACATCAAACCACACAGTTTGCCTGCAAAGGAACGGCCACACCAAATCCAACGCAACGTAATCGCTTAGGACCCCTGCCGCTTCCAGTGGCGGGCCTTGGACGGGATAACGAATACCCCTAGATCCAACCTTTCACTTTTCCTTTAACGAAAACATTGTCCGGGCCTGCTTGTAGTTTCAAAAGCGTGTTTATTGGGAAGACTTTGCTCGACGCGTTTCGCAGGTAGGACCCGCTTTCTCACGAGAACGAGACAACTGTTTCCCGTGCAATATATATACTTAGTCACAAGGTATTAGCGTCATACCAGTAGCAATAAACAACAGACTCGCTGAAAACGCTGTGAGCTAGGTTCACTTTGTAAATGCATAGTGAAGCACAAATAATATAAAAGGTACTTTGCGATAAATTAATGACATAATGCAATACCTGTGGACAAAACAAATGTTACATTGTAATTCAACGACAATGCGTTTTTACGTCGGGTTACTACACATAAGTGTTCGTGTCAGGCAGAGTGATAAAGCTTTGCAGTTTCAACCTTGCAACATGTGATGTAATGAATAAGAGATATAGTTCTGGCTTCAAAGGACGAGTGTTCAGCCCATGCGAAACAATAAAAGTAATTGGGTATAATAAAGTGAAGTGAAATTCGATTCAAAGTGAGACAGTGCGACGAAGTGGTCAAATAAATGCAGAACACGTCGGCGAACCTTTCGGTAAATAAGAGTAACGCCCAAGTGGGCAAACGAAGCACTGTTGAAACAAATGTCTTAAATCAAAATTGAAACCAAAGGAGCTGCTACCAACCAGATCCTGGTAGTAAGTTCCTGAAGTAGTCATTTCAAATCATGAACATATAGCCCCAGTGGGCAAAGGTTTCTCTTGGTACACCATCACAGGCGGTTGACGGCCAATTCGTGTGCCAATGCTTAAGTGCTAAATGATGCGTGCTGCCATACATCTTCACAAGTGTTATCCACAGTCATACGGTGATGTCAAGGTGCTGTTACACAGGTAAATCGTGCACAAATTCCCACCAGCAATAATCTCGTAGTTCGGTAAAAATAAAATAAAGAATTCATCAAATGGTGACACTCCTGTGGCTGTGATTAAAATATACGACATACAGTTTCTCACAAACAAAGTTAAAAACAATCATGAATGCGGCAAACACTGGCACTAGGTGTGGATTCTAGCCTAGATGTACCGCTAAAAACCATAGTGATGTCACTGACCATGTCATGAATGATGTAATATGTGACATCATCAGCAGTGGATTGCGGGTGCGCGAAATATAGTTAGTCCAACTAACTATATAGGAGCAATTTCAAAGGTTTTTTAAATGCTAATACCTAACTATATATGACCTGAAACCTATGGTTTTTTCAGTGAATTTGCACGTTTTTTTAAATGCTAATTCCTAACTATATATGACCTGAAACCTATGTTTTTTTTCAGTGAATTTCCAAGGTTTTTAAATGCTAATACCTAACTATATATGACCTGAAACCTATGTTTTTTTCAGTGAATTTGCAAGGTTTTTTAATTGCTAATACCTAACTATGTAAGGCTTCAAACCTATAGTTTTTTCAGTGAATATATATATTTTTATTTTCAAGTTTTTTTTTATATGATTACAGGGTCCGCGCACCGTGAGCGCTCCGAAAGCACACCGTAAACGCTCTGAGCTCTTACCCCGACAAATTTTTTAAAATTTCTAAAACATAATATCTACGTTTTTAACGTTGATTTTAAAGGTAGACAATATTTGCTTTAATGTAGAAAATAGTTTTTTAAAACTTTTAACAACAGTATATTACTTTTTAAAGTAGTAACAAATCTCGCGAGGGTGCGTTGCACGTGCACGCAACGTAAGAGCTCCGTCCGCGCAACGTAAAAGCTTCGAGCTCTAACCCCCGAAAGTTTTATAAACTTTAAATCGTTATATCTACATATTCATTGCACAATGTAAAGGCACACATTATCTGGGATAATAAAGAACATGTTAATTTAAACTTTTAAAGACCATATATAACTTTATTAAAGCAATTATAAATCTCATGAGGGTGCGTATTACGTAAGCGCATCGTAAGATGACGTAACCGCTCCGTAAATAATACGTAAACACACCGTAAGCTTACGTAAGCTTACCTAAACGCCCTGTAAACGCTCGTAAGATTACGTTCAACCATGTGACCTGAAAACAAGAAATTTTATTGGTTTATAATACTTTCTACTCCAATTGTAGAAAGACCCCTCCCATGTTCATCATTCTTCTTTGGCTTTCAGAGAAGCAACATCTACTTTCAACAGCTCCTGGCTTGTTTGGAAATGCTGAACGTGAGGAATCAGAACATTCTTCTTCAGAGGAATTTGTGGAAGAGGACCCCCATCCATCTAAAAAAAAAAAGAGTCCATAGTCTGGAAGTTTTTTTCATTCCCAGAAGGTTTGAAGAAAGTCAATGCACCGCATGTCACGTGCAAAATCTGTGACACAGTATTGTCAAGAGGCAATCCAAATAAAAAATACTCTTTTGGAACCTATAGCATGGAACGCCATGTTAAGAATATGCACCCCAACAATTGGGCTAGAGCTGCGGTGTGTAGATCTGAAGAGCAGGGCTCTGCTCCTAGTACTTCAAAAGCACCACCAATGCCAGCTTCCATCATTGCCAATATCCAGCCGGAATTGAAAAATCTAATGATGCAGTGCATACAGTGCAACAAATTAGTTGCCTTTGGACAACAGTCCGTAGAAGTTATTTTGCAGAAAAACAGGAGCCACAAGTGCACCAAATAATTTTTGTCTTTATTTTTCATGGTTTGTTCATGTTGAACAATGGTTTTGGTTATAAAGTCCATTTTTTTACACCGTTTTTCTAGCAACCAAAAAGAAATACAAAAAACCCCCAGTTCTTTTTAGAACTACCTCTACTGGTCAAAAAAGAACTATATTTCAATGTTTGTATGTAAAAGTTTGTTATAGTAAATGTAAAAGTGCAAAACTATAAGGATGTGGTACAGCATAAATCTATAGGGTGTTTACCTACAGTATACTGTAGTACTTCCAAAGCACTGAAATGTAACATATGTATATAAATATGTTACAACTCAATGGGCCACATGTATGTAATCTCCATTTACCTACTCTTAAATACCAAATCATACCTGTTCAACATTTAAGAGTAGGTAAATGGGATGTAGTTAATTTCTCTTTTGAAATTACCAAATCTATATAATTCAGTCATTTTACCGAATCGGTATTTACCGATTCGGTAATTGCCATTGATTCCTATGGGCCTTGAGGCCAATAGGAATCAATGGCAATTACCGAACCAGTAAATACCGATTTGGTAAAATAACTGAATTGTCAAGGGGGACAGGTTATCACTTTGACACCCTGTTGCACCCCTGATTCTAACTTGTGTGCCATGTCACACACATACATGCTCTTACGGCTTGTATGTGTACCACATGGCACAAATGTACATGCACAGATGTGCATGTACACAGGAATTCGTTATTTACCACCGAATAGTATTTGGTGGTAACTAACGAATACTTAAAGGCCTGTGGCACTGTTTTCAGTGCCACCTACATCTAGATTCACCAAGGAAGTGCACTGGGGAAAGTGGAGTGCCAATAAATGAAGGCTTACTAACAGGTAAGAAATGGATAACAGAGTGAAGGAAGGAAAATAAGATCAAACACAAAAAAATAAAGAAAGAGGGAAACTGACTGAGGTAAAGAGGAGGAGTGGTAGGAAGAGAAAACATACAAGATTAAGTATCAGGGAGAGATATGTAGAGAGAGAGAGAGAGCAAGGGACTGAGAAAGAGTGAGGCAGTTATTCTGTCACAATAACAGAGTGATAACAAACTTATTTTTCTTTCTCATACTTACCTTATCAATAATAAAAACTTAGACACTATTGCGAAAAAAGTTTTTTATTTGTTATACTTACCTTCTAAGATATAAAAAAGTTAAGGAAATTATTTTTTAAAAATATGATATCTGTAAAACACAAGAAAAAAATAAATTGTAATGCATACAATGTATATTTCACAATACAAGAAAAAAGGAAGAAGATTAAAAGATGGGAAAGTTAGATGGCACATGCAGAGGGACAGATGCCACAGGTAGAGGGTAAAATGGTGCAGGCAGAGAGTGAGATAGAACAAGTAGAAGGTGAGATGGTGCAAGCAGAGGGTAAGATGACACAGGCACAAGTATATATTGTGCAGACAAAGGGTAAGATGGCACACACACAGAGAAACATGGAACAGCCAAAGGAAGACATAGCACAGTCAAAAGAGAGATGGCAAATGAGCGTGAGACAAGGGGACTGAGGACACAGAGGGAGTGAAGGAAAGAGTGAGAGAAGGGGACTGAGTGAGGGAGCAAAGAAAGACAAGTGATGGAATGTGGGTGAGTTAAAGAAAGTGAGTGTAAGGAAAGGGCAGTGAGACAGTGAAGGGACAGAGGAAGTAAGGCTAATAGAGAGACAGTGAAGAAAGAGAAGTGAGGATGTCAGAGTTCAAAGGGAGTGACAGAAGGAGTAAGTGAAGTGGAGTAAGGTGAGTGAGGAAAGGTTAATGAATAAGGGAGCAAAAGAAGGAAAGAGAGGTGAAGGGGAGTAAATCAGATGAACTGAGAATAGGTAAGTGAGGGAAACAAGAAAGGAGAAGGAGCATGAAGGATAGGAATAAAGGGGGCTGGGGGAAGCAGCCTAACGAAACAAGGGAGAGGTGAGTGAGAGAAGGACAGTGAAGTTGAAGAAAGACAAATGATAGAGGGTGGATAAAGTCGAGTGAGTGTGAGACAATGGGAGTGAGTGATTGACTACACACAGAGAGTGAATGAAGGAGTGATAGAAGGACACTCAGTGAGGGATCAAAAAAAGGAAAATGAGGTAGTGTAGGTGAGGGAAAAGGAGTGACAGAATGAGGTGATGAAGAGAGTCACGCTAAGAGACATGGAGCGATGGAAGGATAGACAAAAAGAGGAATAAAAAAGTTTTTGGGGTCAGTCTGACTTACCTTATGAATGAAATATCTGTGGAAACGAAAAAACAAATCAGTTATAATACATTATTCACAATACAAGAGACAAAACAGGAGAAAAAGGAAAGAGGAGATGGGGAAGGAAAATGAGGGAGAGGGAAGGGGAAATTAGTGCAGGTGCGTTAACAACAGTGAATCTAAGAGAGAGGGAGTGATGGAAGAGTACAGAGAAAGTAAGAGGACACAGGGAGTTTTATGAAGGTGTGTTTGAAGTGCAGTTAGGTGAGTGACAGAAGAGGAATTAGTGAGTGAGCAAAGGAAGGAAGGAGAGGTGAAGGGGAGTGAAACAGAGGGACTGACTTAACATGAGCGGGTGAGAAGACTAAGAAGAAGGGAAGTGAAGTATAGGGAATAAGGATAAGTAAGGGAAGCAAAATAAAGGGACAGGGGTGACGTAGGGTAAAAGAATGACAGTAAGTTTGATGAAACAGAGGTGATAGAGGATGAATAAAGGTGAGTGAGCATGAGACAAGAAGAGTAAAAGAGTGAGGAAATAGAGGGAGAGAAGGAAAGAGTGAGAGAAGGGGACTGAGTGAAAGAGCAAAAAAAAGTCAGTGACAAAATGTGGATGAGTTAAAGGGAGTGAACATAAGAGAAAGGGAGTGAGAAACTGAAGGAATGAAAGCAGTGAGGTTAAGAGAGAGGCAGTAAGGGAAGGATAGAGAGAAACAGAAATAAAAAAGTAATGAAAATGTATTTTTTATTAGTCTTACTTACCTTATAAATGTAATATCTGTAGAAGAGAGTAAAGAAATCAGTTATAATATATATTTCACAATACAAAATGCAAATTAACTTGTACAACATGTTATATGGTTTATTTTTGCTGTTCTCAGAATATATTGATTTTCACTAAAAACAGTGAGTTCAATACTACTCATCATTTCACAGCGGGCAAAAAACCCACAATCAAAATGATTGTGTTTAAAAAACCCATAAAACTTAGAAAAAACATATCTTAAATGTTTTCTTCCAAACAGCAATTTCTAAGATACAGTATCTCATTTTTATACTCTTAAACTAAAGTGATATAGAAACATATATTAACCACATTTACCCGAAATACGTAATCTTCATTTACATACCTTTCCACATGGCCAAATGGTATACAGAAAGTCCTCTTTTTGGAAATTACTTATTAGTAGTTTTAAACTTCCATTTACCCGACTTTCGGAATGAAAAGTCCAACATCTATTTCATCATCTAACACAAATTATATTTACACCTCTGACTTACTCTTGATAAACATTTACTATAATACTGATATCACTCACTATTTGATACACTTATACTACCTCTGTGAAAACTACCAGTTTACTAATTATCTTGATCACTTTCACTCACAAACTAATTTTGAACAACATACTTACTTTTATTAACTGCTCCAATCTTCATTGTCCAATTACTTTCACTAAAATGTGGGTTCTAAAAACACTAGGTAAGAATTTGTTAAGTCAAAAGGCAAACGTTGTTTGAAAATCAATTGAGTATCATTACAAAATTATGTAAAAACATATATTATCAACATTTACCAGAGAAACTCATTTTTCATTGATGTACTTTCCCACATGGCCAAATAGTACGTAAAAATTCCTTGTTTTGGAAAATACTTAATAATACTCTTGACCTTCCATTTCCCGACCTTCTGCATGAAAAGCTCCAACGTCTTTCGTAACACCTAACAATATTTATATCTCCACCCAAGGATGTGTATCATGTCCATAAAACCTTAAACAACCAGTAAACTATCAGAATCTGAACATCATATAGTATCCTGATGACTAACTTTTATTAATTGCTCCAATCTTTCTAGGCCAATTACTTTTCCTAAAATGTAGGTTGTAAAAACACTAGGTAAGAATTTTTTAAGTCAAAAGGCAAACGTTTTGTGAAAGTCAAAACAGTATCATTACAATAAGTCCAACCGTTTTGACATTTTAAATAAGCTGTATAATGTCCAGATGTTGTTGAAGGACCATCATGGAAAATAATTGCTACTGTTACAAAGGTTCTTCCTGAAATTGATAATTGAGAAGCCACAACATTTTTAATTAAAGTTGTTAATTTAGTTCCATCAGGTTTACATCGTTGGAACATTAAAATTACGTACTGTCCATAACTTTGTATAAATAATGTTGATAGTATTGCACAGTTACATTGGGTACAAACCATGTTTTGATCAGCTGCTCTAACTAGATTATTAAAAGACACTGATTTGCAGTCTGGTAAAGTCAAATATATAAATCTTTCGTCATCTACTGTTGTACTACTTGAAAAGGAACAATTATCGCAGACATGTTGCCATTTATAAGAAAGGCCAAAAATATTTTCAACATCTATACCTTCCTCTTGCAATACAACAAGCATGTACATTAGAAATTCCTGACAATCTTGCTGAATATCGTGAGAAAATTGAGTTATACCAGAACATATGTCTAACTCATTTCGAATATCAGAAACACTTTATATATTTGTTCTATCACTGCTACATTTCTCAAACACAGTATTCAACAAACAACAAAAACTTTGATCCCGATTTTTAACAATCTGTTCTTGCAAACTTTGGAGGAAAAAAACAACATTAACCACTACATTAGCATAGCAGTTGACACCAGAACTGTTCTCAAACTGAACTCCAACAATATCTTCAACAGAATCCTCTTTGTTTCTGCTTACAATTACTGGTTCATCTAGTTTTCTTTTTTTTGCTACAGCCTTGCTACAATTTTTCTCATTTCTCCTTTTTTGGCCTACTACACGCTTTTCAAATAGAGGATATTGAGGTAAATTTGGAGCATACTCTCTTCTTAACCTATTATATTCCTTTACACAATTTAGATGTGCACTAATCTTTGTCTCATCAAAATCAATCAAGTACAATCCAGATAAAGTTCTGACGCGAGATAAAGCAACATATGCCATACCCTCCTTGAAGACAGAACTTCCAATATTCATCAAAGCACTATCTACACTTAAGCCTTGAGATTTATGAATAGTTACTGCATATGACAAAGAAACAGGAAACTGTTTTCCGCGGACATATAAATCTTTCACAAGCAAAAATTGAACAGAACAACGACTAAACTGTTGTACTTCTTCAATTCCATGAAATCTAATTTTCAAAAATTCAATTCCATCTCTATTTCGGTAATTCACAAAATCAACAACATGACCCATTGCTCCATTTACTAAACCTATTTCCACATTTAAATTCCGTCGTAAAATTATACGACAATTTAAACATACATATAGAGTCTTTTCAAAACCAGCAGTTTTAGAATTTGTCTTCTCTAAAGAATCCAACTTTGATTTCAACTTTTCTGACAAAACAATAGTAACTCCTTCGTGCTCTATTTCATCAATAGCTTCCAGTTTCACAATCTCTTGATGTTCTAACATTTTGTTGTTGAAGACTGAACATTCTCGAAGAGTTGGCATCAAGCATATTACAAATTTGTTTTCAGCAACTTTCTGATAAATAATCTCTGGGAGAATATTTTCCTTTTGAAACTAATTTGAAATTAATCATGACTGTAAAGCTTCTTTGCCATGTTCAGTTACTTTTCCAATTCTTACATCTTGTAGAATATTTTTATAATCTTCATCCTTTGCCTGTCGCATGTTTTGAAGCAGTTCTGCATATTTAAAATATAACCCGATATTCATATTTCCAATGCTTCCTAGGCACTTTCTTGTATCTTCATGCGTAAGCATCTTAAACACTGGTTGTCCTTTCACTGGAGTTAGCTGCAGTAGATCTCCAAAGACAATGATGTGTTTGCCTCCAAATAACACATCATACTCTGTTTTAAGAATTTGTTGCATTCGTAAATGCATAAAAGCAAGCATCACATTTCAAACCATGCTTACCTCATCAATGATAAGAAGTTTCATTTTCTTCAGGACTCTACCAACTTCACAACAAGCTTCTCCAGATAGCTTGTGGTATTGTAATTTATTATCATGCTCTACTGGCAGCATCAATAAACGATGTAAAGTAATCCCTTTAATGTTATGTGCTGCCAACCCAGTTGAAGCAGTAACAACATAAGACAGTGATGACTCTGTTCTTTTCTGCAGATAACTTGCAATTGATTAAATCAGAAAACTTTTCCCAGTTCCGGCTTCTCCACTCACATACAGTCGGACAGGTTCAAATGACGTACATGAGCACTCTTTTTTTATCATGACGTAAACCATGCTCAATCTGTTCTGTGACTTCATCATATATTTTTTTCTGCTCCACGTTTAGTTGATTTTCCAAATCTTCTAAATTAACTACATCCTCCTGAGCTTGTTCCATGGCTCTTTCCACCTCTTCCATGGCAGTGGCAGCTTCATTTTGGATAATTGGTCCTCCTAGTGGATCCTGACTCAACGAAGCAGAACTCTGACTGTCTTGAGAACTGTCTCTAGCAATCTCTGCTGCAATGATAGCTTCTTGCTGTAATTCATCGTTCAACATTTGCAGATAATTTGAAAAAACAGGACATTCTATGGTATCCTTAGTTGCATTGAAAGAATCTTCAAAACTGAGAAAATCTCCAAGTAGTTCCTCTTCTGAACGCCATGGCTTAAAGAGTTGCAAAAGAGCTAAATAGTAAAATTCCCTTTTATCAGGAGATTCGCAACTCAATTTACGATGATTAATCAAATGCCCTTTTCTTTGTTTCACCAGACATCCTTCACATCCAATTAAAGCATATACTCCTTTATTGATATCTTCTGTCATATTCCTCTTAAAAGTATAGCTTTGCAGTACTTCATAGAGACAAACGTTCTCAAGATGACTACTTCTATTTGGATAATATGTATCCAACATTTTTGTCTTCAAAATATCTGTACTATTTGGTTGAAACTCCGCAAAATATTCAATTTCTTGTGCAGACTTCAAAACTCGGTTTCATGTTGGAGCAAGACCTAGACTTACCCAAATGATGGATCTCGATTTGGTATACAGACTTGCTGATGATAACCGATCTGAACATTCATATGCTCCAATTTCTCGATGCGACAACATCTTCAGACTGTAACTGTATAATTTCTTACTTAGGCTCTTTTCATGCAAAATATCCTCCCACATTTCCTTCAGTTCCGTCTTTTCTGATTTTGTGATGTAAGACGTTACATATCGAGCCACAGCAATAGAGTTTTCAGCAAAATATTAAATATCCATGTTAGCATTCCACATGGACAAAATGACTGGGTTGTAGTCATTTATGTATTTGGACTCTTCATTTCTTTTCAAGTTGTACGTTTTTTTTGGTGATTTTCTTGTCACAGTATGTCGCAGTGAAGACATAACATTTTTCACTCTTCCTTTACATATTACTGGTCGTGGAAATCCAAAACGACATTTTGTGTAGAACTTCTCCTTGGATTTGAACTTTCGATGACAGTACTTTCCACAGCGATGGGTTTGAAAGCGTAAGACTTGATGTCGTAAATTGTCTTCTTCTGTACTTTTCGGAACAACACATGTTTAATATTGTTCAATGAAACTCATCACTGTGTCATCCGAATCTGTTCCAAATTTGGGAGCATCTTTGATCCATAGCAGCATATGTATGTGAGGAGTACCTCTTGCTTGATACTCCTTTCTCCAAAAGAAATCCAAAACCTCTTCAAGTGGAGGATTTTTGTTTGTTTGTGATGAAAGACATCATAGCTTCAAATCGATGATTAAAATACCTGCAAATATTAACTGGATCCAAAGAGCACAGTTCTCCAGGTGTCTTGAATTCTATATTTTCTATGTTTCCATTTGCCTCTCGAAGAAATTCAAGTAAGTCTTCCCAGGCATAGTCAGCACAGCTAAGAGTGAGGAACCATGTAGGAGTTCCTAAGTTTCTTAGCATACATTTCAATTCCCCATGACGACGGTACCAATACTCATTCGTACCACGCTGACATGCCATGAGATTGATTAGGTGAGCTTCCAAAATACTGTCTTCCACTTGGACTTTATCCATAAAGTCCCTTGCCGAAACATTTTGAAGATGTACTCCAGATTTCAGTATATGGTTCACAGCATAAGATAGTCCAGAGAAGTCAATCTCAAACAGAAGATGAAACAAATATGGAATGCATTGACGAAATCTTGGATCTTCTGCATATAATCTTAAAGTCCGGTATTCCGACGCAGGAATTTGAACAGGTCGGTCATCATATCTTCCACCTTGACCTGTTGGAAACAGTTGAGGAAAACAACGAGCTTCCAAGCTTTCTTCCCATACACTTATGGGACTTCCTTTGGCTTCTTTCATTTGGAACAACTCAATAGCATTCCCCATTACTTCTTTGGAATGCAGAGGATGAACACTATAATGCTCATAAATCTGTTCACTTCTAGACACATCTACTTTTTCAATCTGTCCAGCTGATGAATCACTGTCCTATTCTACAGTTGTTTCCACTTCTCCTACATATACATTTTTGTAGTACTGATTGTTTTTTACTAAATACAACGTTGCCTTTTTGACTTTCCTAACATCCACTAATTCTTGCCAGATTTTCTTACTCTTTGTAGGAACGCCATTAACTAGAATAACTAGAGGTTCCTCTTCCACTTTTTCTACGCCAATGGTGTCAATATTTTTCTTTAAATCTAAAGGCAAATAAACAACTCTTCCCTTTAATTCTCTCTGTAAATCTGAAGGAGGCAATTTCCCTGTCTTAGGCTCCAAGCGAACAATAGCCTGAAAAGGATGCACACATTGAATCAGAATACACAAATAGGTATTTAAACCCATCAATTCACACAGAATCTTTACCAACTCAAGATTATTATGTACAGCTCTAGCAGGCATTCTGTTTTCATTTAATTTATTTGAACAATATTTACAAATACGCAGATCAGAACCCAAATCAAAACAATTCTCAACCAACAAATAAGTTGCAAAATCCTTCCATTCATTATTATTTTTCATTTCACTTTTAACATATAAATAAACTAACCGAGTCTGATTCTTATAATGAGTTCGTCGACAACACACACAAGAAAAATTTGGCCTCTCACTTGAAATGACCTTAAACTTTGTAATTTCATGATCAAAATTTTGAGTACTTACAATCTGTACATTCTCTTCCACATTACTTTCTATTACTGTATCATTTACGGCAGTGTCCTCTTTTTCACCAAAGTAACAAAACTCTATTTCTTCACAAATCTTCTTCACATCTAATTCAGATCCATGCAAAAGAGCACTGTTTAACTGTTTTAGCCTAAGTGCTGGACTTTTTGCATAATACAACCTTCTCACTATTTTCCTCACTTTAGTTTGATGCACTCCTAAAATCCTAAAATGATTAAAAGTACTCTGACATACTTTTCTAGAAAGACAAGCCAGTGAATGACCATGCAAACCTGTTTTTTCCCTCATTCTGCAAGGATTTAAGTCTTGTAACATCTTAAACTTTTGTTTTAGACTTTTCTTACTATATGTACGTAAGAAATTGCAAAACAAATTAATAGATTCCTGTCGCACACTACAAATACTACTACAATTCCAAGTATAGATCGGAGCCTTAGCACGTCTCCCTAAAACTTCATCAGCTAACACCTCATCTGCATTTCTAGGCACAATTTTTTCTTTTTCAACTGGACAACTGTCCTTCACCTCATATGCTCGACCACTGGTGTCAACTGCATGCACCAAATCATTATCCTGAAAGTAACTCTCTTCATTAAAAAATGGCTCACTACTTGAACTATGCTTCCATTCTCCCGAAAAAACATCACAAAAATGAGTTTGATTGATTACTCTTTTCCACTTACATTTTGATTTCAAATCATTGATTGCCTTATCTAATGTACGAACTCTATTGATTACTAAAATATACAGCTCTCTCTTCACTTCAAAAGCCTGATCAACAAACTTTTCTATTCTTTTCTTTTTCTTGTAAAAAGTTGTTTTCCTATTATATTTCTTAAGATTTTTTAATACATTCAAAACTACTCTGTTACGAAACATTCGTCTACGAATGTCAATAAACTAATTTCTCCTACGATTACCAGACACACTATGATCTCCTTGTACCATTATACCATTTTTGGTGACCTCTGCTTTTTCTTTCTAGTTACAACTTGGTTTTTTTCCGTAGAAACACCTTCTTGACTTTTTCTGCATTTTAACAATTTCCTTAAAAATTCCTTGGTTTGCTTACCAGGAGCATGTTTTCTTTTCTCTGAAGATTGTCCTTTGCATGAATCTTCTAATTGAGTCCTCTTGGTCGATAAAACGTTCTTATAAAGTCTTTTTTGGCGGTCTTTCGTAGGCATAATCTATTATGACTCTGTAGATATTTACAATCTGTTGAAAAGAAAAATGTGACATATTATAGACCACTACTAACATAACACATAGCAAATACATTAACTAAACATTATAAACACTAGTTCACATCTCTCTTTGTGTGTCTCATATCACTCTCTGCCTGCACTATCTCCCTCTTTGCATGTCTCATCTCACTCTCTCCTTTCACCATCTCTCTGTTTGTATGTGTGTGTCATCTCAATCTCTGCCTACACCATCTGTCTGTTTGTGTGTATGTGTCATCTCACTCTCTGTGCCTAAAACGATTTACGATGTTAAATGTTTTTTGCTGAAATGACTGGCTTTAAGATTTTTGACAAGCATCACACTGAGTGTGTATGTAAATTAAGGAATTATATTTTCATCTTTTTCCTTAATGTTAGCTGTGTGTGCTTACAGTTTGTTTCTTTTACCTTATATGATAGATTCCTTTTTAAAGGGTTTCTCATGCTTGAATTCAATGCTGGTATAGAGATAGTGCTAATGGTTTCATTGGGCTTGTAAATATGCTCCTTTTTTACAAGCGCTTTGCGCTACCTTTAACATGGATGCAAGCAGTAAATGTATACAGAGGGATAGGAATAGCAGATAGAAAACAATATGAAATGCCGTGAGAGATGCATAAAGGATTTTACTAATGGCATCAATTGAGATAGAATATACAAAAAGAGGGGCATATTAGAAGCCCCTTGCGCAATGTATAACATGGATGCAAGCAGAAAATGCATACAGAGTAATAAAATTGGCATTACACTATCTCTATACCAGCATTAATGTTAAAAATTGCACAAGGGGCTTGTAAATATGCCAATGAAACCATTACACTATCTCTATACCAGCATTAATGTCAAACATTGCGCAAGGGGCTTGTAAATATGCCAATGAAACCATTACACTATCTCAATACCAGCATTAATGTCAAACATTGCGCAAGGGGCTTGTAAATATGCCAATGAAACCATTACACTATCTCTATACCAGCATTAATGTTAAACATTGCGCAAGGGGCTTGTAAATATGCCAATGAAAACATTACACTATCTCTATACCAGCATTAATAACAAACATTGCGCAAGATCCTTGTAAATATCCCAATGAAACCATTACACTATCTCTATACCAGCATTAATGTTAAACATTGCGCAAGCGGCTTGTAAATATGCCAATGAAACCATTACACTATCTCTATACCAGCATTAATGTCAAACATTGCACAAGGGGCTTGTAAATATGCCAATGAAAACATTACACTATCTCTATACCAGCATTAATGTCGAACATTGCGCGAGGGGCTTGTAAATATGCCAATGAAACCATTACACTATCTCTATACCAGCAATAATGTCGAACATTGCGCAAGGGGCTTGTAAATATGCCAATGAAACCATTACACTACAGTTTGTATCTTTTACCTTATATGGTAGATTCCTTTTTAAAGTGTTTCTCATGCTTTAATTCAATGCTGGTATAGAGATAGTGCTAATGGTTTCATTGGGCTTGTAAATATGCTCCTTTTTTACAAGCGCTTTGCGCTACCTTTAACATGGATGCAAGCAGTAAATGTATACAGAGGGATAGGAATAGCAGATAGAAAACAATATGAAATGCCGTGAGAGATGCATAAAGGATTTTACTAATGGCATCAATTGAGATAGAATATACAAAAGAGGGGCATATTTAGAAGCCCCTTGCGCAATGTATAACATGGATGCAAGCAGAAAATGCATACAGAGTAATAAAATTGGCATTACACTATCTCTATACCAGCATTAATGTTAAAAATTGCACAAGGGGCTTGTAAGTATGCCAATAAAACCATTACACTATCTCTATACCAGCATTAATGTCAAACATTGCGCAAGGGGCTTGTAAATATGCCAATGAAACCATTACACTATCTCTATACCAGCATTAATGTCAAACATTGCGCAAGGGGCTTGTAAATATGCCAATGAAACCATTACACTATCTCTATACCAGCATTAATGTTAAACATTGCGCAAGGGGCTTGTAAATATGCCAATGAAAACATTACACTATCTCTATACCAGCATTAATAACAAACATTGCGCAAGATCCTTGTAAATATCCCAATGAAACCATTACACTATCTCTATATCAGCATTAATGTTAAACGTTGCGCAAGTGGCTTGTAAATATGCCAATGAAACCATTACACTATCTCTATACCAGCATTAATGTCAAACATTGCACAAAGGGCTTGTAAATATGCCAATGAAAACATTACACTATCTCTATACCAGCATTAATGTCGAACATTGCGCGAGGGGCTTGTAAATATGCCAATGAAACCATTACACTATCTCTATACCAGCATTAATGTCGAACATTGCGCAAGGGGCTTGTAAATATGCCAATGAAACCATTACACTATCTCTATACCAGCATTAATGTTAAACATTGCGCAAGGGGCTTTTAAATATGCCAATGAAAACATTACACTATCTCTATACCAGCATTAATATCAAACATTGCACAAGGACCTTGTAAATATGCCAATGAAACCATTACACTATCTCTATATCAGCATTAATGTTAAACATTGCGCAAGTGGCTTGTAAATATGCCAATGAAACCATTACACTATCTCTATACCAGCATTAATGTCAAACATTGTACAAAGGGCTTGTAAATATGCCAATGAAAACATTACACTATCTCTATACCAGCATTAATGTCAAACATTGCGCAAGGGGCTTGTAAATATGCCAATGAAACCATTACACTATCTCTATACCAGCATTAATGTCAAACATTGCGCAAGCGGCTTGTAAATATGCCAACGAAACCATTATACTATCTCTATACCAGCATTAATGTCAAACATTGCGCAAGGGGCTTGTAAATATGCCAATGAAACCATTACACTATCTCTATACCAGCATTAATGTCAAACATTGCGCAAGGGCCTTGTAAATATGCCAATGAAACCGTTACACTATCTCTATACCAGCATTCATTTTAAACATTGCGCAAGGGCCTTGTAAATATGCCAATGAAACCGTTACACTATCTCTATACCAGCATTAATATTAAACATTGCACAAGGGGCTTGTAAATATGCCAATGAAACCATTACACTATCTCTATGCCAGCATTAATGTCAAAAATTGCGCAGGGAGCTTGTAAATATGCCAATGAAACCATTGCACTATCACTATACCAGCAATAATGTCAAACATTGCGCAAGCGGCTTGTAAATATGCCAATGAAACCATTACACTATCTCTATACCAGCATTAATGTCAAACATTGCACAAGGGGCTTGTAAATATGCCAATGAAACCATTACACTATCTCTATACCAGCATTAATGTCAAACATTGCGCAAGGGGCTTGTAAATATGCCAATGAAACCATTACACTATCTCTATACCAGCATTAATGTCAAACATTGCGCAAGGGCCTTGTAAATATGCCAATGAAACCATTACACTATCTCTATACCAGCATTAATGTTGAACATTGCGCAAGGGCCTTGTAAATATGCCAATGAAACCATTACACTATCTCTATACCAGCATTAATGTCAAACATTCCGCAAGGGGCTTGTAAATATGCCAATGAAACCATTACACTATCTCTATACCAGCATTAATGTTAAACATTGCACAAGGGGCTTGTAAATATGCCAATGAAAACATTACACTATCTCTATATCAGCATTAATGTCAAACATTGCGCAAGGACCTTGTAAATATGCCAATTAAACCATTACACTATCTCTATACCAGCATTAATGTTAAACATTGCGCAAGCGGCTTGTAAATATGCCAATGAACTAACACACTATCTCTATACCAGCATTAATGTCAAACATTGCACAAGGGGCTTGTAAATATGCCAATGAAAACATTGCACTATCTCTATACCAGCATTAATGTCAAACATTGCGCAAGGGGCTTGTAAATATGCCAATGAAAACATTACACTATCTCTATACCAGCATTAATGTCAAACATTACGCAAGGGGCTTGTAAATATGCCTCTCTTTTTTTGTATATTCTATCTTAATTTATGCCATTAAAAATACCCTTTAAGCATCTCTCACGGCATTTCATATTCTTGTCTGTGTGCCAATTTTAATACTCCACATGCATTTTCTGCTTACACCCATGTCAAACATTGTGCAAGGGGCTTGGAAATATGCCCCTCTTTATCATATATTCCATCTCAATTGATGCCATTAGTGAAATCCTTTATGCATCTCCCACACCATTTCATATGGTTTTCTATCTGCTATTCCTGTCCCTCTCCATACATTCACTGCTTCCACCCATGTTAAAGGTTGCACAAGGCGCTTTTAAAAAAGGAGCATATTTACAAGTCCAATGAAACCATTACACTATCTCTATACCAGCATTGAATCTAAGCATAAAAAACAATTTAAAAAGAAGTCTACCTTATAAACTAAAAAATACAAACTGTAAGCACACACAGCTAACATTATGGAAAAAGGTAAAAATATAATTCCTTAATTCACACATACACTCACTGTGATCCTTGTCAAAAATCTTTAAGCCACACATGTTACCATGGAAAATCATTTTACACACAGAGCACAACCCATTTAAATGAACACTACACTACAATGCAGAAACCTGACTCATTTTCAAAATACAACAGGAATTAAGCCCAATATGCTTGTTATGCTTCCCAATACTGCAAACAGCACTCTCTCTATATTACTCACCTTTAAAATCGCTTTTGAAAATATAGAACAGTGTCAAACACACAGCAGATTTTCTTAAGCAGAATCTCTGAAATGCACCTCAGACACTGAAACCAGAAATGGCACACTTTCCCACTCATTCTTCACACATATTTCAGGTCTTAACCAATGAAATCTCTTCCCACACTATTTCAAAACTAAACTAACATTTAAATTGGTTCTACATTCCCACAATTTCAAACTCACATAATATTCACCCATCCCCCTAGTGCTCACTCAACCTGTCACCATGGTAACTCCCACCTAAGGAAGAACAGAGTTTGACCTCTGTGCCTCTGGGCCGGTCACTCCACCACGCGCACTCCCCGTGTCTGTTCCCAGGCTGCCCCGTCTCCGCTGCTGCCCACAGCTGTGCCCCTGACCACGAGGCGTGGTCTCTGCTTCTGGAGCGCAGCGCCGCTCCCTGCGGCCTGTGTGCCTCTCACCCGGCTGTTCGCTGTTCCTGCACTTTTGTTTTTATTCCCCCTGTGCTGGTGCTGCTTCCCCAGCGGTGCCCAGCCTGTCTGTCTTCTCACTTGTTAGTCTATTGCCGCCGTTTCTCCCGCTGTAACCCCGCTGCTCTTCCCGCCACCTCCCCGCTCCCCGCCGCTGATCCCCTGCGGCCCCGCCCCCTTCCACCTGGAGCCTTCCCATTCGCCGCCCTGCTCCCGCCTCCCAGCTGCCCCTCCCTCGCTCCGCCCCCCCTCTCTCCTCTTATGGCAGAGGGGCAAACGCGCAGCGTGCACGCGCAGCGGGTGCGCCGATTGTGCGCCGAAGGCGCGCCAAAGGAAAACCCGTCTGCGCCCGTCCGCGCCTGGACCGCGCCCAGTGCCGGAACCCCTGGCCTCCGCAGACCCCAGCCCACCCGCCGGACGTACGGCGCCGCCACCCTCAACGCACTCAACGCCGGCCGAACCCCTGGATGCTACCGAGCCACCCCGAGACGCACCCACGGACCCTTCAGCTGCCGCTCCTGCAAGTTCACCTGCATCCGGACCTGCACTACACCCGCACCGACCAAGACGAGCAACAACAGCAGCCACGTGAAGTGCATCCTGCTCAACACCCGCTCCGTCCACAGACACGCCGTCGAGCTCTGGAACTTGCTCGACACCACAGACCCAGACGTCGCCTTCCTCACGGAAACCTGGATGAACGCCTCCTCAGCGCCCGACATCGCCATCGCCATCCCGGACGGCTACAAGATCATCCGGAGAGACCGCGTCAACCAGACAGGAGGAGGCATCGCCATCATCCACAGGAACACCATCCGCATCACGACCAACACCGACGACACCATCGCACCCGCCGAACACCTGCACTTCCAGATCCACGTCAACCCCAAGACCACCCTCAGAGGCACCCTCATCTACAGACCCCCGGGACCACGCACACAATTCAGCGAGGACATCGCCGACTTCATCAGCCCGCAAGCCCTCCCCTCCGCTGACTACATCCTCCTCGGGGACCTCAACTTCCACCTGGAGAACTACGACGACCGCAACACCACCACCCTGCTGGAAAACCTCGCAAACCTGGGACTCAAGCAGCTGGTGACCACCCCCACCCACCTCGCCGGACACACACTCGACGCCGTCTTCTCATCCAGCAAAGACATCGCCTTCAGCCACGCCACAGGACTCCACTGGACGGACCACAGCTGCGTCCACTTCACCTTCAGAAGAACGACAATCCACCACCACCAGCAACAGGTTGCCCGAAGAAGCTGGAACAAGATCACAGCCGACCAGCTCGTCGCTTCCCTGAGTCAGCACCCTCCCGCCAGCTCAGCGAACCCCAGCCAGGCCGCCGACAACCTCACGAAGTGGATCAGCAACTGCGCGGACGAACTCGCCCCTCTGAGGACCCCGCCCAGCAGACCCGGCAGCAAGAAAGCCCCATGGTTCACCGACGAACTCAAGAGCTCCAAGAAGGACTGTCGAGCCCTCGAGAAAGTCTGGAGAAGGGAACCAACACCGGACAACATGACCACCCTCAAGCTTGCCACCCGGAAGCACCACCAACTGATCCGCGCCACCAAGAGAACTGCATTCAAGGATCGGCTGGACAACAACGCACACAACTGCAAGGAACTCTTCAACATCGTGAAAGAGCTCTCCAACCCCAGCGCCGGAAACAACGACATCACCCCATCGCAAGACCTCTGCAACTCCCTCGCCTCCTACTTCCACAACAAGATCACGGACATTCACAACAGCTTCAGCATTCAACCATCGCACACAACGACCGCAGCAACGCCGCCCACCACCACCCTCCGCACCTGGACTCCGATCAGCACCGATGACACCGTCCGCATGATGAACTCCATCCACTCCGGATCTCCGACCGACCCCTGCCCTCACCACGTCTTCAACAAGGCCGACGCTGTCATCGCACCCCACCTGAGGGACATCATCAACACCTCCTTCGACACCGCCACCTTCCCGGAGGGCTGGAAGCACGCCGAGCTCAGCGCTCTACTAAAGAAACCTACTGCGGACCCCACCGAACTCAAGAATTACCGCCCCATTTCGCTCCTCCCGTTTCCAGCCAAAGTCATCGAGAAGACCGTCAACAAACAGCTGGCCGCCTTCCTCGAGACGAATGGATCCCTCGACCCCTCACAGTCTGGCTTCCGAGCCAACCACAGCACCGAGACCGCCCTCATCGCTGCCACCGATGACATCCGAGCCCTGATGGACAACGGAGAAACAGCGGCCCTCATCCTCCTAGACCTCTCCGCGGCTTTCGACACTGTCTGCCACCGCACCCTTGTGCAGCGCCTCAGCAATGTCGGAATTCAGGAGAAGGCACTGGAATGGATCGTCTCCTTCCTCGACGGAAGAACACAGAGAGTCCGTCTACCACCGTACAAGTCAGAGGCCACCGGAGTCATCTGCGGCGTCCCTCAAGGATCCTCCCTGAGCCCCACCCTCTGCAACGTCTACATGAGCCCCCTCGCGACCATCGCACGCCAACACAACCTGAACATCATCTCCTACGCCGATGACACCCAGCTGATCCTCTCCCTGACCAACGACCCCGCCGCTGCCAGAGCCAACCTTCACGAAGGGATGAAAGATGTAGCCGAGTGGATGACGACCAGCCGCCTGAAACTGAACTCAGACAAGACGGAAGTCCTCATCCTGGGTTCCTCGCCCTCCGCCTGGGACGACTCCTGGTGGCCCCCCGCCCTGGACACCGCACCCACACCGAAAGACCACGCACGCAACCTGGGCTTCATCCTGGACTCCTCCCTCTCCATGACCAGACAAGTCAACGCCGTCTCCTCGTCGTGCTTCAACATCCTGCGCATGCTACGGAAGATCTTCCGGTGGATCCCCACCGAAACCAGGAAGACGGTCACCCAGGCCCTCGTCACCAGCCGACTGGACTACGGCAACGCCCTCTACGCCGGAACCACCGCCAAGCTCCAGAAGAGACTCCAGCGGATCCAGAACGCTTCAGCCAGACTCATCCTCGACATCCCCCGACGCAGCCACATCTCCGGACATCTGAGAGACCTGCACTGGCTCCCCGTCAACAAGAGAATCACCTTCCGTCTCCTCACCCACGCACACAAAGCCCTGGACGATCAAGGCCCGAGCTACCTCAACAACCGCATCAACTTCTACGCTCCCAAGCGCCACCTCCGATCAGCCAGTCACGCCCTCGCCGCCGTCCCCCGCATCCGAAGAACGACAACAGGAGGAAGGTCCTTCTCCTACCTGGCCGCCAAGACCTGGAACTCCCTCCCTCCCGACCTGCGCCTGACCCAAGACCACCTCTCCTTCAGGAAGAAGCTCAAGACCTGGCTGTTCGAGCAGTAGCAGCACCCCCCCCCCCCCCCCAGCGCCTTGAGACCCTCCGGGTGAGTAGTGCGCTCTATAAATGTCCTTGATTGATTGATTGATTGATTAAAAGTTCATTATACTATGTTGCAAATGAATCCAACAAGGTTGTTAGAGCTTTCAAAATAACAGCTAATCATGTGCAATGTTCCTTTCAATGACCTTTTCTGAACCAATAGAATTGCTTCTTTTAAAAAACAAAACTATGCACCCTAATATGCTCTTTTCCATTTTCAGAAAGCACCAATCATTTCTTAAGCTTCAAGTGCAGTGAATGTCCTCCTCTTTTTTTTCTAAACTGCAAGCTTTCCAACTGCCATTTAATTTACAGCCCTCATCTGAGTACAACCAGACCTGCATTGAAGATGCCTTCAGTATGGTTTGTGGACACAATTTTGTATTCTGGTCTATAAGGTATGCAACAAACGGAGGAATTTTAAACCTTGATTTACCAAATGTGGATATTTTATGGATTGGCCAGAGAGGATTGAGATGTCACCAATTGATACCATTGGTGAAATCCTTCATGCATCTCCCACATCCTGTCCTTATAATTGTGCACTGTGGTGGAAATGGCTTATGCACTTTGACTGAGGTTGGTCTGGAAATGCTATTGAAGGACATCTTTGGACAATTGATGTCACTTTTTCCTCAAACTGCCTTTGTCTATTCCAATATATGCCAAAGACAAAAATGGAATTGGTCCAATCAATTTTGTCCACAGATTGAGAAAGCAAGGAAACATGTAAATAAATCTGTTTCTGCATACATGAGAGACTATGGAATGGGTTGTATATACCACAACAACCTGCGTTACAACATGCAAGGCATCTTTAGGACAGATGGTGTACATTTCACTGATGAAGGGAACAGAGTCTATCTCTGTAACAGCAGACTCTGCATTGGTACTTACTTGTAGGTACCAAAAAAAAACACAATGAACACAACGGCTCTTTTTAGAGCCAACTAACATGTAAACACTCAAATATCATTTTTAACTTTATTTTTTGTATTCATTTTTACCGAGGTCCACGCACCGAGCACTCACCGAGCACTCCCCGTGCACGGACCTATCGTGTTTTCTGTTATTTTTTTTTTTTAAAACATTATTTTTAACCTTAGGAGTCCTTGAACGACCCCCTGAGAAGGCATAAGGGGTCAGGGACACTCTACCCTACCCCCTTCCCACGTTTTTAAGTTATATTTTTCACTCTCTTCTGGAACCACAAAATGGCGGCGATAGGGTTTACGCACCATGCATTTACCGAGCACTCACGGTGCGCGGACCTATTAGAATTTTCTTTTTTTTTTTAAATGAAACTAAATGGAAATGGACATCGTCTCCTCTGTAGATACCTTGTATGTTGTAATGCAAGTTATTGTGGTGTATTGAATCCATACTGTAGTCTTTCAGGAAAGCAGAAACAGATTTGTTCACATGATTCCTTCCTTTCTCAATGTGTGGTCAGAATTGGCGTAGGGGGTCATGAGTTCCTACTCTGGTGAAACACACTTGCTGTTCTATATACTTTTTTTTTTGTTTTGTTTCAAGACCTTTATTATCGCAAATGACAATTACACAGCCAGGAGCCTACAACCCTGGGGCCGGCTGCAACAACAAACATAGCATAGTATTGTGTAGTTAGTACACAGCCCATTAGCCGACAACATGTGGTCCGGCGGCCTGAAACCTTCAATTGGGTCTTGTTTTTAGGTTTGGACAATATACAGAAATGAACATAAACCAAACATACATAACTATCGAACTGAGACCATTATCCTCTGACAACCAAATCAGTGCATGTTAAATCATACCGATTCCAACTGTGGCGCTGGATTCAAGAGCCGTACAGTACCTAGAAGTTCTGTCTTACTGGTGTTGATCCTCGTCTACAGTACGTTCATTTGACCCAACCACCAGGGTGTTCAGATATTCAGTTAGGTAACACCAGAAATCCGTGGGTCTGGATTTCGCAGGATGTTCCTCTTCATATGTGATGAGTCTATCCCTGCAGCTAGCCATGTCTCGTAACCATCTGGCAGTTGTCGGTTTTTTAGTACTATTCCAACATAGTGCAATCCGTCTCTTGGCCAGTAGCAATGCCACTACACAAAACTTGCGTTTGGCGGCTTTAAATTGCGGTGTTATGCCCAACAAGCCCACACGTATAGTGCATGAAATATCTGACTGCAGTATAGTAGACAGTATGGTGAGCACTTTTATCCAAAATTCATGAACACCATGACAGAACCAGGCTAAATGCATAAAATCCGCCCCTTCTCCGCCACATCTTTTGCATCTGTCTTCTACTTGGAGCCCAAATTTACACATACGTGCCGGGGTGTAACATGCATGATGAAGGAATTTGTAATGTATTATTCTAAGATTACCATTTGGCGTTAGAATTTGAATTAAAGCGCAAGTCTGCTGCCATTCTTGCACCGTTAATGGGAGCTCTAGCACCGAGTTCCACCTCGCCATGGCTTTCTCCGTAGTGTACGGTAGTTCTGCCTGTGCAGTCGTGTACAGCCTAGAAACTAGATGTGTTGTGTTTTGTGAAGTAATGATCAGCTGTAGTGTGTCTAGACTGTCCGGTTCCGCAGGAAATGTGGGGTAGTGTTCCTTCAAAGCACGTTTCAGCCTGTAATACGTGAAATAAAACAATGGGGATTTGTTTTGTATGTAAGTTAAGTTTCTATGACCATAAAATGATTCTCGTTGAATAGGTCACCCAATCGCTCTATGCCTACTGCTGCAGCAGTGACATACCCACTTTTTCTCCTGTGACCGACAACGCTTGGTGGTGTGCTAAATGCATCGCTGGAGCATATAGTGGCGTTTTATGCGTCAGTTGCCCCAATTTATGCCAAGCCCTTACTGTGGTGTCTACGGGGTTAATGTCTTGGGCATGAAGAGGTTGACGTCTATGTGTTAGAATGGCTGTGAGAGGAATTGGATCTGTGTCTCCTTCTTCTATTGCCGTGTGGGTGATGTAGGGCACATTGTGATACCAATAAGCCGCATACTGAGCTTGCGCGCATAGGTAATATAATAGGAAATCAGGTACGCCGAATCCACCCCTGCAATATGGGAGAGTTAAAGTCTGAAGCTCTATACGCGCTTGTTTCCCTGCCCAAATGAGTTGCAGCACTAGAGACTTAATGCGCCGGAATACTTCTCCCGGGGGGGTTATTGGGATATTATTAAAGAGGTATAGTAGTTTGGGCAGTATATTCATTTTGACAATCGCGATGCGATCCGCCAAAGACAGAGGTAGTTGTATCCATCGTCGAACCTTATCCTCCAATTTGGAAATCGTCACCCCATAGTTCGCTCTGATCACTATTTCAGGATCCCTATGAAACATTACACCCAAATATCGTATGGGATCTGTCTGCCATTCTAAGGGGTAATCCGTAGTCAAAGGAGTGGCCATGTCAGTTAGAGGAATGATGTAGGACTTGGACCAGTTTATGGCCAATCCAGAGTGCCCCTGGAATTTTACATATTTTCTCATAAGCGGATTTAAGTGGATAACAGGTTCCCGTACATACACCAACATATCATCTGCATATAAAGAGATATGAAGTGGTCTGGAAGGAAATTGCAGGGCAGATGATTTATACTTTTGTCGAATCCTGCAAGCCAGAGGTTCCAGTGCTAGGGCAAATAAGAGGGGCGATAATGGGCATCCCTGCCTAGTACCCCGTTCAACGGAAAAGCTGTTTGATGTGTATCCGTTCACCCGGACTCTGGCGCGTGGTTTAGTGTAAATCAGCGACACCCATTGCACGAATCTCTTGGGGAAACCCATTCTGTGAAGGATAGTTATCAGGTAACTCCACTCAATGGAGTCAAACGCCTTAGCGGCATCTAGCATCACGGCTACTGCCTTTGTGGAGGGCTGTAGGTAGTGGGAGAGGGCAAATAGTGTTCTGGTGTTGTGCGCCGTGGAGCGTGTCATGATGGGTCTAGGCGTTGCTCCCGGCGGAGGACGTGGCGCTAGAGACCTGTGAGCTCTCTCAACTATGAAGATGGAGGACAGGGCTTCCGCCCCAAATAGTTCAGTGCATAGTTGTTCTACATACAGTTCCATGCGTCCGGTGTTGGTCGTCTCGGGAACTCCCGTGATGCACACATTATTGCGTCTTGAACGCGCCTCCAACTCCTCCTCCTTCGCACGGATAACTTCCAGGACTCTCTCCATTCCAGTGCATTTCGTTGCGGTGGCTCTCGCCTCATCCTCCACCTCCGAGATTCTGATCTCCGCCGTTTCCAGCCTTTCCCCATGTTTCTCAATTTTATCCGACATTCCATCCATTCTACACGTCAGGTGGTCCAGCTTACCATTAATATCCTGCAGGTTGGATTGAATGGCCTGGAGGATTTTCTCCATGTTGTTGTTGGGCGCCATCTCAGGCGCCTCACCACCCTCCGCCATTTGTTCAGAGTTTTTTTTTAGGGGTCTTCTTGGCTTCGAAGCTGATCTTTTGTTGTTGCCTGTCTGGCTTCACCATCCTCCCTAGCGGCTGGGATTGTGTTTGAACTGTCGGCAGGGAGGACCTTGTCAGTCTCGTAGTCGTCGCCGTTTTAGCACGCAGAGTGATGGTTGGTTGGCGCTGGACTAGTGCCACACGGTCTTCCCACGATGTTCGGAGTATTTATTTGCAGTCGTGTGCCTCCAGGGAGTAAACAAAATGCTGGTGTGGCGGTTCGCATGAATAGGGTTGCGACTACGCGGTCAGCACCATTGAAGCCCCACACAGTGGGAATCGAGTCTTGGAGTATGTTTAACGGGTCCCATGCTCCCCAGTGATGGACTTCTGTGTGCAGGGTCCGCAGCGGAAACAACAAGGCAGCAGCGAGCGCTCTCCGTCACACACAGCTGGGAACTAAAGGCATGTAATGCAGCCGTTGCGAGCACCGGGTAAGAATCGTCACACATGAGCCATGCCCACCACCTGCCTGTGCTGCCGGGGTTCCGTGCGACGCAGTCCCTGTAGTGACAGCCGTGCCATGAAGTTGAATGTTGGTCTAAAGGGAAGCGGGACCAGCTGTATCCAGGCGATCATGTGAATTGGGCGCAATATACAAAAGCATCAAGCTTGTCAGTTTTCTCAGCGGCTCATGCAGCGCCGTTCAATGCCTCCGCCCTCCCAAATAAAGCTGTTGCTATAATTTGCGTCGCTGCATCATCGCCATAGCTATGAGCTCCGTGACTGTTTGCGGAGCCTCTTCGCGCCGGGCGCCGCCATCTTGTCTCAGCCCGAACTCAAGTGGAGAACCCAGATAGTGTCACTCGTTTCTATTTAAGGGCCCTGCTTGTAGGTATCCGGGCGGTTTATTCGCTCACAGATCGCGCGATCACCATGGCTTATATGCGATGTGATCACCTCATCTCACTTACTGACACGTTCAGTGAGGAAGATCACAAAGTAATGCGGCGGCCGCCATCTTGTCCGTCGCTCCGCGCCGGTGACGATTAACTCTGGTTTCTCGCACCTGAGCACATTCGGATCGCCGCCTCAGAGCCCAAACGATGCACGCTGCATTCCGACATCTGATTCTGCCAGTCGGTGACCGTTTTGTGCAGATTGAGGTTGGGTTACAGACAGTGTGCTATCGGCCGTCCGGCGGAGCTGCGGTCTTACCCAGCCATCCCGCTGTGCGCCCCCTAGCGCCTCCACTTGCTGTTCTATATACTTACTTATGTTGTAAAGTAGTGCATCAGAGACAGTCAGTGACAGAAAGGATACAGGACATGAAGAACACAAAATTGTATCACTTTGCTACTACCTCATAAATTACATTTAAATAAGTATAATTTCAAAACAATTTTTCTTTACTAAATTAAAATTTATTGATCAGAATTTTCAAAATCTTAAAGAACTTGTAACATTTCTTCATCAGAAATTTCATCCATCAAAGTGTCTGAAAATGATTCGTCAAACTCAACAACGTCAACACATTCCATTAATTCCATATCTAGTGTTTCATCATAAAAATATGCCATGGTATCTCCTTCATGTTCTTCATGATTTGTTTCATCTATAGGATCAATATACACCACAGAAGTTGCCTCAATAAACATTGCTGTTATTTCAAAGAAGATGTTGGTAGGCTCCTCATTTTCATTCATCATTTTATGTTAGTGTACTATTAAAAGAAAGAGAAACAGCGCTTACTACATGATTTCCTGCTCTGGTGAGACACACGTGCTGTTCTTTAAACTTACTTATGTTGCAATCTTCTGCATCAGAGACAGACAGTGAAAGAAAGGATGCAGGACATGAAGAAGAGATGTCAAATACACATTTAATAAAATTTTGGGGAAGAACGGAAGTATTTATGAGTAAACTTACTATGTAACACAAAAAATTATCAGTTTGCTACTTCTTCATAAATTACATTTAGTTAAGTATAATTTTTCATACAATATTTATTTACTAAATTTAAATTTATTGTTGGGAATTTCCAAAATCTAAATGATCGTCTAAGATTGCATCATCAGCAATGTCAATATTGAAAATCTCCCAAAAAGAATCCTCAAACTCAATGAACTCCAAAGCTTCCATTAAATCTGAATCCAAGGATTCATCATAGAAATTGTCCATGCCATCTCCTCCATCATAAAGCTCTCCTTCAGGATTACTCTCATCAACAGGAACATCCTCAATAACAGTCACAAAAATGTCTATAACGATGTCAAATGACTCTTCATTTTCAACCATTATTGATGTAAGTGTACTATTAAAAGAACGAGAAAGACAGTGGGATGTTGCAGGGTAAGAGTGAGATAGGGCAGAGAAAAACTATTACATTCTATAAGAAGAGTTACTACTGTGTAAATCTCACACCAGAAATTGAACACCAAAATGTCCACACAAAGGTACCTCAGACACTATAGTCACAAAATGGCCATGTTTCCCTGGACAATGTATAGTATCAAGCAAGAATTAGAAATATAAAGCACTGCATCTGATGTTGCCCTACTCAATCCATAAGTATAACAGAAAACAATTAAATAACTAACAGAAAACATTTTTCCTATTAACTTAAAGTGAATAACAGAGTTCTCCTTACAAATTAACAACTCACCTTCTAGAAAACTGTTGTACAGTAAATTCTGTTTCAATCTCACACCTCAGAAGTATACCTCAAACACTAAAATCTCAAAATGGCTGTGTTTCCCTCTCATTTTTCATACATATTTAAATACCCAGCCAATCACATTTCATCACACACAAATTCAAAACCAAAGTAACATTTTAATTGGTTCAAATTATCAACACATTCAAACTCAATAATCTTCAACCTACCCCCAATGCTCTCTACCAATTACCATACTAACTCTCCACAAAACACCTACCTAAACCCAAAGGTGAAAGAGTCATCACTCAATGTTGCACTCAACCAGCATCTAAACACTGAAACTTGTTATTTTAATGTATTTCTTTTTTGTCTTTTTGAGCCGCGGTCCGCACACGTTGCGCGGACCCCGCGATTTTTAAAAAAAATGGTTTTTTTTTTTTTCAACCTTCGGGGTCCTTTACAGACACCATGACATAACCTAGGGGGCTCAGGAATCTCTACCCTGCCTCCTTTTCAACTATTACACTTCTGTTTACAACCACTATCATCTGCCACAAAAACAAGATGGCGGACAACACTTCCTCATATCGACTGAATGGAATGTTGACAGACGTCCAACAGCCAATCAGAATTCCGCGCGCGCACGCTAAGGTCCGCGCATGTGGAAGGACAGTGCAAGGACGGTGCAAGCCCGTGAGCGCACCGTGTCCCGCCTATAGATATATAATTTGAAAAAAGTCGATTTTCTCAACAATTACTGAAGGGATTTTCACCAAATATACAAAAGGCACTTCTGCATACCAGGCTCTACCATTTTGCCAAGTTTGCAGTAACTCCATTCAGCCGTTCGGGCTGTAGCTGTGTCTAAAGGTCCTATGGAAAACTGCATTGGACTCAATTTCACATTCAATTTTCTCATGAACTACTGGAGGGATTTACACCAAACATACAAAAGGCACTGCTGCATACCAGTCCCTACCATTTTGCCAAATCTGGTGTAATTCCGTTCAGCCGTTCGAGCTGTAGCCTTGTCAGAATGTCCCAATGGAAATTAATATGGGGAAAACACGTTTTGGGACCCCCCTTTTTTCTCGGCCCCCGCTTGACGAATCGCCCCAAAACTTTCGGGAAGGAGCGGAGCACAGCGAGGCAAATTTAAGGAAAATTACTGGCAGATCCCTCAATCGGCGCCAAAGCAATTTCCTATGGTAACTAGGTCCTAACTATATATACCTACTGCCGACCGCCAGTCGGTAATATATATATATATATATATATATATATATATATATATATATAAAAAAATTCAAGGTACGTAGATGTGGAGTTAAGAACTGTAAATGTATACTTTCCTCATGGCCAACACCAGACAAAGTGACTAGAAGATCCCAAGAAAGAGCTCCTAAAAGGAAACTGCTCGGTATTGCAGTACCCACCCAGTGTGGAGCACAGCCTAATGCTGAAGCATGCCTTTTCGGTGGTTGAGGCCCAGTGCATCCTATAAAGCCTGCCCTTTTGACTGGGTTAGAATTCCATTGACATCAGTGTAGTCTTTGTGGATTAGCAGAACAGTACACCTTAGTTGTTATGATTGGTCATTGCAGGGACAGTGTATGCTGGACCACCCAATTTCCTACCCATACCCTCCTCGATTTTGGAAGCAAAGGGTTACTTTGACAGGTCAAGGTTGCAGGTTTAAACTGCAGCAGTCAGACAACAGTATTTGACCTGAAGCCATGTTTTCATTCTCACACTTATGGATGGCACAATAAGGGCTGCAGTAAATGAGTGACATATAGCTTTCTATGCCATAGGTATATGTTCTGCAGCATGTTCTATGATCATATATGGAAAGTTTTAAAAAGCCAATTAAGAGTCAGACAATTAAACCTTGTTTTAAGGTTCTGAGCATATGTACTCTGTGGCCTGGACAGCAGTGGGCCAGTGCACAGGGTAAAAAAATTGCATCAGTCCAAAACATATGTGGGTGACCAGGCATAAATGGGGATCTTTCTCACAATTTATTTTATACTGTGACCTTTGTTGTGACATGCTTATGGACCAATTGTTTTCCAAAACAAACAGTGATTATGTGTTTTACTATTACTGCAGCAATTAACTTAACACTAGGATCTCTGAGTCAGAAAATAAAAGAATATTCCCAACTGCTGTCCTCAATCTACCCCCTTTACCTTCCTTCTCTTTAGAATGATCTACTTTGTGCTCAGCTGATCATGCCCAATTATCTGATAATACTTTTTTCTGCTGCTCTCCAAAGTCATACTGGGACCGAAATACAGGCCTGAATTTACTATATTAGAACCACTGTTTTGTAGAGTGTTGTGAGAGGCTGAGCAGTGCTTGACCATCTCCTCTAAAATTTTAATGGGTGGAGGTTTTGTGGGGGGGGGGGATTCTGAGAAAATAATTTGTGAAAAAAATAACACATGCACTCAAAATGCAGCAAGCAAAAAATTAGGACCGGGTGACACAAGTTAACTTAGGAGCTTTGAACACCCAATGAGCTAAAGGGGCTTCAAGCCCCCACCCCAGTCACATATATTTGCCCAGGTTGCTGCTGCTTCCAGACAGACAAAATTGTTTAGCTGAGGTGTGCTAAGTTGCCCTGGAGATGAAACCTCCATCACACCCTCATTATACAAAGCATTGTTGAGGAGCACAAAAACAAGTGGGAACTATGATGCGGAGTGCACTGGGGATGGGGCCAGAGGCGTGGCTAAGACAATAAAAAAAATGATTCTGCAAATATTTTGTGGCACTTTCACCTTGAGGTAAATATTTATAAAAATGTAACGTATGTATCTTGTAAAAATATATGCAGGTAAAGTAATCATTGGAAAACTCACTTGTTTTATGTTATAAAAGCTAAATTGGTCAATGCAATCACTGCAGAGATCTGTGCATGTAACCAAACAGTCACACAATTGGATCATGAGTAGGGAGTAGTGACACGCGTATTTATAGTGGTATGCAGTTGCGGCCGGCAAGTCTCGCAGGGGGCGGGTGATGGGGTGGGGGGGTCGTGGGTGAGGGGTTGGGAATGAAGGGCAGTGGGGGCAGTAGCGCGGGAGGTGGGGGATGTTAATTTAAATAAAAATTCAACTTACCTTGAGGCTGGGTCCCGCGTCTTCTTGGCTCCTGTTTTCCTGCCTTCCTGCATCCGACAGGAACAGGAAGCCGGCAGTCAGGCTTCCTCCCCAAAGCCAATCACAACACTGCATGTAGCACTGTGATTGGTCGGGACGGCGCCCAAACAGAGGCTTATGGGGTGGGCATGTTCTCCATGCAGGCTGCATTACAGCCTGCATGGAGAAGGGCATAGTGCGAATGACTGGTTTGGGCGGCCCAAGAGGGCCGACCAAACAGTCTAGGTGCACTCAGGAGTGAGCACACTACTCCTCCCCTGTTCGGAGAGCAGAACAGCCCTGTCCCAACGCAAACATAAAATGGTAATAACTTTTAGTTATTACCATTTTATGTTTCTGCTTTTTGCACAGCGAGAAAGCAGTCGGGCGACGCTCCTCCACCATAGCGAATGAGTCGCAAGATGTGCGAGGAGATTTTGAGCATAATGTACAAAGCCATTTTTCTGTTGGAAAGGCTGTAATGAGCAAAATAAGTGTTTGCAACTGCAAATTTGCTTTTTTAATGCATAAAGCTCATTGTGCAACTCTGTAACAGGTTTCCAAATCACAAAATGGGATTAGAAATGCATAACGATTCACTATGTGGAAGGGGCATTTTTAGGGTATCACTTCTAAATGGTGATTCATTATAGCTTGTATCAATGTTTTGAGACTGAAATTCTGTTGCAACACATAGAAAAGTTACTGACTCCTGAGTAACAAATTCGCAAATGCGAATGTAGGAAGAAAAACATTGTTGGGGAGTAGTCAATTTTCCAGGGGGTTTTGCTGCCAAAACTCAAACTTAAACTCAAACAGGACCTAGTTACCATAGGAAAATGTCAACATTCTATTCGCAATAACTTTGGCGCTGATTGACGAATCTTCGCGAAATTATCAAAACAAATTCTTTGTTGATATCAGCTCCTATGTTGAACGTTTGGGGGTGATTCATCAAGGGGGGCTGAGAAAAAAGGGGGTCCCAAAACATGTTTTGTCAATGTTAATTTCCACAGGAAACTTTAGACAAGGCTACAGGTCAAATGGGTGAACGGAATTATTATTATTATTATTATTATTATTTATTATATTTATATTGCGCACAGCTACCCGTAATGGGTTTCCCGGCGCCAGGGACAGACTGAAGAAGAGGACAGGTAATTGCTGAGTAAAGAGTACACAGAGCAGTGATCAGTTAAACAACAAAGTTTTCAATTTTTTGCGAAAAATAAGAAGATTAGTCTCCATTTTTAGCGCCAGTGGGAGAGCATTCCACATCTTCGGCCCCAAATGGGCAAATGAGCGGCCACCCATTTTTGCCAAACGAATTCTGGGAACTACAAGATTGGCTTGGTTAGAGGACCTGAGAGAACGACAAGGCTGATAATCCTGAACAAGATTATGCAAATAAGTCGGGGCAGAGCCCTGGCGAATCTTGAACAGAAAACATAGAGTTTTGAAAGCCACGCGGTCAGGAATTTTTAACCAATGAAGGTCACACAGGGCTTGCGTAGCAGACATTCTATGTGGGACATTGCACAACAGGCGGGCAGCTGAGTTCTGCACAACCTGGAGAACATTCATAGTGGCTTTATCGGCTCCCAAATAAAGCACATTACCGTAGTCGATACGGGACATTACCAGAGCCTGAACAACCATTCGACGAGTGGACTCAGGCAACATCCATAGGATCTTCTGCAACCAGCGTAAGGTGTTAAAGCAGATTGCAGCGACCTTAGTTGCCTGCTGTCGCATCGAAAGTTTCTCGTCGATTAGAAAGCCGAGGTTACGAGCAACTGGCACGGGGGTAGGCAATGGACCCATAACACAGGGCCAGTGTTTGGAGCCCCACAGATCTTTATGCTTGCCAAGTATAATAACCTCGGTCTTTTCACCGTTAAGTTTTAACAGATTGGCCTGCATCCAGGCAGCTACCCGAGAAAGGCCGATTTTAAGGGCAGAGGTATCCTGGTCCCTGCTGCCAGACAAGGAAAACACAATCTGCGTATCGTCTGCATATGAATATATGGACAGACCGGCGTCCTCAACGATGGAAGCAAGGGGTCTGATGTAAATATTGAACAACAGAGGGCTCAATATAGACCCCTGAGGGACGCCGTATGCAGATGAACAAATTGCCGATTCAGCTTTGTTTGAAAAAACCTGGAATGTACGCTCATTTAGAAATGAGGCCAACCAGGCAAGCGCCGATCCAGCAACACCGAGGGAGCGAAGGGACTCCAATAGAATAGAATGCGACACGGTATCAAAAGCCGCGCTTAAATCCAAAAGGATAAGCGCAAAGGTCTCACCGCTGTCGATACCGTGTCGGAGTCGCTCAGTCACCCCCAGAAGTGCGGATTCGGTGGAATAGTTAGCGCGAAAACCTGATTGGGATGGATGAAGGTATCCTGTTTTTTGAACAAACTCATTTAGCTGGATGTTAATATGGCGTTCTAGTATTTTAGAACAAGCTGGCAGCAGGGATATAGGCCTGAAGTTGGCCAGGTTAGTAATGTCCACACCAGATTTTTTTTGTAGGGGAACGACCATGGCATGTTTCCAAACCTGTTCAACACGCGATTCACTGAGGGAGATGTTGAGTAACCTCATTAAAAATCTACGTGGTTCAAGGTCGAGTTGCTTTAGAATCTTCATGGGGACAGGGTCCCGAGGAGAGCCTGACCTGATGCTTTTTAGGCATGATAGAAAGGAAGCATCATCAAATAATTTCCAGTTGTACAGAAACTCAATGGGAGGAGCAGGGACATTACAATAAATGCCTAGCAAGGAAGAATCCATAGAGGGTGAAATAGAAGCTAGGGATTGGTGAATGCCCTCAACCTTCGATACAAAAAAGTCCGCAATGCTATTACAGTGTTTACCATCTAGAGCCGGCGACGCAGGAACAGTGTCAGCACCTGTAAGTTTCTTTACAGTGGAAAAAAGAGTCCGAGGACAATTCTGCACTGAGGTGATGGTAGAGGTAATGTAAGCAGCTTTGGCCCGTTTACAATTGGCATGATAAGCCTTTAGCCCATCTTTGTAAATCAGTTTAGAGGGAGCGGAGTAGGACTGTCTCCACTTCCTCTCCAGAGCTTTACATTTAACACGTTGGGTTTTTAACTCATCCGAGTACCAAGGTGCTGGGGGACGCAAGGATCGAAATTTGCTGCCAGTACAAGGAGCATAAATAGATACTGCATCAGTTAACCACTTGAAAATAGGGGTATTCAAATTTTGCTCAGTATTGCTGAGAGAAGGAATAGTCTCAGTTAGATGCAGATTAAAAGCAGCTATGTCAATCCTGTCCCATCGATGTGAAGGTTTAGTTTCCTCTACGTGATCATTAGCTATAAAAAGACCGGATGGTAACACAAAAAGTACAGCATAATGGTCGGACCAAACCAGCGGGCGTGCCGGATGCGAACAGTCAAATGGAATAGTAGAAATGACTGGATCCAGCAAATGGCCGGCAAGATGAGTAGCTCCAGTATTATAAAGTTTGAGGTTAAAGACCTCAAGATCAGACAAAAATGATTTAGTGAGGGAATTATTGACATCATCTAGATGGATATTTAAATCACCAAGTATGGTGAAATTATTTGATTTCAAAAGTATAGTAGATAGACAATCCACGAGCAAAGGAATCCAAGAAGCAGCATTCCCCGGTGGCCGATAAATTAACAGGCCAGAAAGCGTCAGTCGGGGATTGATCATGAGTTTAAATAATGCAGCTTCACTACCTGGGAGATGTAACGCCTCCAGTTTACATTGGTAGGTGGATTTGAAAATAATAGCAATTCCACCTCCTTTACCTGAGGGTCTATTACCCCGAATTTGGCAGGGAGAAGGGTCTTGGTGTAGAAAGCACGCTTTTGTTTCTTTGGTGTAAATCCGTTCAGTAGTTTTTGAGAAAAATCGAAATTTACAGATATCGATACTTGGGGAATTCTGCCATCTGATTGGCTGAGGCGTAACAAGCACAAGCTTGCTGCTTATTGGCTGCGAGCGGTGTGAGCGGTTGCAACTAAGAAGTGTTGGCCGCCATTTTGTGATTCAGTTGAAGCGAATAAGGGGAAAAAAGGGGGGAAAAAAGTGGAAAATAGGAGGGTAGGAGCACTGTAACCTCTGTGGGGTGTTTAGGGTGTGCTATAGAGGGGGTGCAAAGCAAAGTATTCACCCCTACCGGTGTGAAAGTGGTGGGCTACGAAAATTAAATGAGGTATTGCTTAGAGTGTGATGCTGCTAAGGTGAGCTGGTGCGGGACTCGGGGTTTAAAGGGTGAGCCCAAATTGTGTGTCTTATGCTGTGAAGTCATGTGCCGTGTTCGCTGCACTACAGCTGTGGAAGTAGTGTCAGCATGTGTTTATAGCTTCTAGGACCAACTACTGACCCGTACTGGTCCGAAAGTCCTAGAGTACGGAAAATATATGAGGTAGTGTGTAGAGTCTCATGCTGCTAAGCTGAGCTATTGCCGGACTCGGGGATGAAAGCATGAGCCGAAACTGTGTGTCATATGCTGTGAAGTCATGTGCTCTGGCTGCTGTGCCACATCTGTCCAAGTAGTGTCAGCATGTAGTTATAGATACTCTGAGGAACTTTTGTTTCGAACATTTTAACTTGTTTATGGTGCTTAGGGGGTGTTATATAGAGAGTGTGGAGGTCAATTCGTGTGTATGAAATGAATTTGGTATTTGGAAAGTGGAAAGCACTGACTCCTACGGGTCTGATGGCATTGGGGGCATTAGCTGAGGTGCTGCTGGAGTTGGGATAAAGCTGATGAACTACTGACCCCTATTGTGAACTTTCAACCTGCATGTGCTGTTAAATGTTTGATAAAATGTTGCAAAAGTATATTGTTAGGTTACAAAAGAAGTTGATGAACTTTTAACCTGCAGGTGTTCCAGAAAGTGTGATGATAAAATAGGTTGAACTTTATAATATTAAGTAGTTTTTCGTATGGAAAATCCAAAATTAACCAATGGAGATAAGTTTTGGAATTGTTGAAGGAATGAAGTATTCTGATTTGTTCTTTACATGTACTTATGTGTGGAGCGACAGAGAAATTGTGCCATTCCTGGTTCCATTCTTGATGAAATCGGTGCTTTACATGTACTATGTGACAAAGAAAGAATTGTATGCTTGTGTGACATTTGAGATCTGGATAACAACTATAAAGGTGAGTTAGAAATGAACAAGGTGTGTTATGTGTTCTGTAGTAGTGATTAAGGGCCCGATGTAGGTAGAATAGATTTACCGATTCTTAATTACCGAAAATTACCGAATTTTACCGATTCGGTAATTAAGAATCGGTAAATCTAAGGGGTGGATATGTAGGTATTTCAGATGTGCTGGAATACCGAATCGGTAACATTCGGTATCGTGTTTCGAGAATTACCGATTCGGTATTGACCGATTCGGTAGATACCGATTCGGTAATGGCAATACAACCGTATGGTCCAAAAGTCCCATAGGAATGCATTGGCAAAACCGAATCGGTATTTACCGAATCGGTAATTCCCGATTCGTTATAAATACGGAATCGGTAAATACCGAATCGGCAAACACGGAATCGGCAAGCAAGAAAGTGAAACTAATGAAAGCAGCCAATGAGGGGAAAGCACCCTCCCCCACACTAGCAGGGAGTGGTAACCCAGGCAGGTGCAACTCATCAGAACTTTCTGGAGAGGCAGCCAGAGCTGAGCAGTGAGAGTGAGCAGCAGAGAGAGTGTTTGGAGATCTGTGAACACAGTGGAAATGGCAAACAGCTCTGAGAGCCAGAAGGCTGAGAGAATGGGAGGCTGTCCCTCGCAGTCCCTGAGTCAACAAAGAGGAAACTGTGGAGTGCCATCAGTGAGAGGGTCAATGCTGTTGGTGTGACCCCCAGGAGCATGGATGACCTCAAGAAGAGGTTTTATGATATCCGTAGCCTCACCAAGAGGAAATTGGCGGAGCTGCACAAGCAGGCAGGACTGACCAGTGGAGGCAGGAACCCCGCGCCCCCCCTCACTGAACTGGAGGAACTGGTGTCCACAACGATTGAGACTGCGAGTGTGGTTGGAGTTGGGGACATGGACAGCTCAGCCAGAGCCAAAGCAAAAGGTAAGAAGCATGCACAGCATGACACACCCTACCAGACACCTCCCCATTGGCCCCAATGTACAGCCAAACCCCAGTCCAGTACTGCTAGCAAAATACATGAGCAATGCATGATGGAAAATGTAGACAGCTAATGTAGGAACAATTTACAGTGCACATTAAACTGCAATGCACTTTAAGAAAGAGGCAGAGTAATGAAAATGACATGTGCAATGCATTTATTATAGTGACAGTAAGACATTTCCGCTCAGTTGACAAATGCTACTTTATTCCTAGGGGCGCCATCAGGTAGTGGAGCAGCAGCTGCACAAGTCTCAGCTCCAGCAACAGCAGACAGTGCGGTGGCAGGGCCAAGCAGCATGGATTCCTTCGCAGGAGGTGGAGGACAGCAGTGCCATGGCCAATGAGGATGACTCAGGACATGCCCTCTTATCTCCCCACTCCCCCCAATTGTCACAATCCCCACCATTGCAGTTCTCACCAGAGAACTCACCCACACGGTCCCAGCCAGCACCTGCCACTGCTCCAGCCAGGAGGAGTATTGTGGCCCCATTGTCCATCATGGAGGGAGCTGCGGGTCAGGCACCTGCACCCACACCTGTGACACCTGTGGCACAGCAGGACACCCAGCAGACCAGCACCAATCGCCGCCACCCATGCACTTCCAGCAGTGCAAATCCATCACGGGAGGGCACCGTCTTCCAAGGGCTTGAGGGGAGCATGGTCCGAATCCAGCGGATGCAGGCCAAGTCCATCCTCGCTTGCCACCGGCAATTGCGTGAGCATAACCTGCAGATGGTGGTAATGACAAAGGGATTTGCAGAGTTTGTGGCAAGTAACCGGGAAATTGCAACAGGAATGGGGCGCATTACAACTGCCATAACACAGCTGTGTGCCAAGATGGACCAGCATGAGCACATAAGGCGCAGGGATGCCCGTGTACAAAACCGGCAATTAACCGGCTTGCCGCAGCAACAGCCCTGCTATGCCGCCGAGGGGCAAATATGGAAGAGTGCCTCACTCAAAACACTGCGGAGGTGACCAGGGGCATGGCCCGCATCACCAGTGCCATGGAGACACTCATCATTTCCAACGCAGTGGTGAATCCTGCCCTGGATGTGGCCGAGGCTGGGGACAGCAGCAGCCGCAGCAGTTCGGCCAGCGCAGTGTCCGAGCCGCGCCGGAGCTCCAGGCGCTCCGCAGAGGCAGCCGGACATGCAGAAGGGGGGAGCCGCATCCCAGTGGGTCTGCAAAGCGCAGCAGGAAATGACACTGCCAGTGTGGGTGAGGCAACCCGGCCCATTTCCTGTCCCCACATTGTAGTTAATCATTTCATTTGTTGCACATCAGTGCTGTAACGTTGTACCACAATTAAAAAAGTTTCATTTCTGCACATCCATAACATGTCTGTGCATCTGTACTCACTCAGAAATAGTTTTCTGTTATCTCCTCATGTCTGACCCTGCCATCACTTGGTGTAGACACCTCAGCAGGTTGTGTTTGTGGCACAGCAATGTCATCGTCAGGGTCCTCGTAGTCAGACAACTCTACCTCTGTGCCCTTCTTGACCGCAAGGTTGTGCAACATTGCACAGACAGCAATTATCTTGCAGCAGGTGATGGGGGTATATTGCCTTGCACCTCCGCTCTTGTGCAAGCATCTGAACCTGCTTTTCCAGATGCCGAAGGTCCGTTCTACTACATTCCTTGTGCTATTGTGGGCACGGTTATACCTCCTTTGGCTGGGTGTTGAGGAGTTGAGGTAGGGGGTGAGAATGAATGAGCGGAGGGCATATGCACTGTCGCCTAGAAGGAAAAGGGGTAACATTACTCACATGCATACATGTACTTCACACTGCTATTTAGGTTATGGGGGTCTGACACTGTGTCTTACCTAGGAGGTATCCTTCACCGAATTCCCCTGCCGTCAGCCGTGCATAAATTCCGCTATTTTGGAAAATGTAGGAGTCGTGGGTACTCCCTGGAAATTTTGCTACCACGTCAGTGATGACACACTTCGCATTACAAATCACCTGCACATTTATAGTGTGCCGTGACTTCCGATTGCGGTATACGTATTCCGTGTCAGCAGGGGGGCAAATCGGAATGTGTGTGCCATCTATGCAGCCAATGATGTGGGGGAATCCTGCCATCTGGTAGAAGTCTGCTTTTGTCTGTACCAGTTCTGCATGGGTTGCAGGGAAGGAAATGTATTGGTCCATCCTTTGTATCATGGCGTCAAGGAACTTGTGGAAGAACCTTGACAGGCTGCTCTGGTTCACCCCTCCTACCAAAGCTGCTGCACTTTGATAGCTGCCAGACGCAAGCAGGTGTAGGCTGCATAGCACCTGCACTTGCACTGGGATTGCGTATGCCCTTGGGGTGGTGTGCTGCAACAGGGGTTGGAGGTCCCTAATGAGCTCTAAGATGGTCTCTGGGTCCAGCCTGTACCTCTGTAGGATCTCTGCATCTGTCAGCATGGACAGGGTGATCCGCTCTCTATACACCTGCTCCTGTCTCAGCCATTCCCTCTCTCCTTCCTGCTGTAGCCATAGCCGTCTTGCTATGACATAAAATGCAGCCATGGTGCAAGAAGAAATGCATTTTGGGTCCATTTTTATAGGTTGCACCTGGTTACCACCTGATTCCAATCTATGGTAACTACCGACTCTTAAATACCGAATTTGAAGCTAATTCGGAATTTCAGAGCTTTCCTACATCTCAATCTTCAGTTTTACCGAATCGGTATTTTTAACGATTCGGTTTGTTAACGAATCGGTATTTTTTTCCGATTCTGTGGTTTTTCCGATTCGGTATTCTACCGATTCGGTGATTTTTCTGAATCCCTATTTTTACCGATTCGGTTCGTTAACGATTCGGTATACTTACCGAATCTGTGTATTTTCCGATTCGGTATTCTACCGAATCGGTAACTTTTCCGATTCGGTATTTTCACCGATTTGGACGGTTTTCGGACTGCTACATCCCGATGGCTCGATACCGATCGGTAACGGCCGAAAATACCGATTTTCGGCCGTTACCGACTGACCTACGTCGGGCCCCTAAGTATTTGAGGTGATGTTTTTAATGTTGAAAGTATTTTTTTTTCCAAAGAAATTAAGTCTTAGTAAAGTGTGCTGTTTGATATTGGTTGTAAAATATGCATAACATTTGAGCTGTTGTTAAATAAGTACTTTATATATGTTTAGGAAAAGTGTAGTTTGTCATCTTTATAGGACTGTATGGTTTAGAAAATGAGGTACAGCATTAATTTGGGTTTGTAATGTATTCGGGGAGATAAACAAAATGTTGCACAATTGCAAATTATACTTTTTGTGGAAATAGTGGGGTGGGGGGTGGTGGTAGGAGATGTATGTGTTATTAAGTTGAAAGCGATAAAACAAAACCCAGAAATGCTATGTGGGCAGGTTGTGGTCTCATTTTTGACACTGAGAGGTAGATATGAATGTAAGTCAAGGTAGTTTGTTGTACAGTGGGGCCATCTACAGTGTTTGGAGATTACATGGAGAGGACATGGAGATAGGGAAAGTGATATGTTCCTTTTATATGTATCCAAAGTTTGAATCATGTGATCCTAGGTTGAGATATGATATGAACATGGTTTCTGGTTTGCATTTGGGTATAGTTCATAGTTTTTGTAGTTTCTTACTAGTGATTAATGAAAAGGTAGATATTCTAAAAAATATGGTAGTAAACATAATAATTATTGTCTGTTGTTATGGAATAGAAGTGGTTGGGGAGTGCTTCTTTAGAAGAGATGTTTTATAAATGCGTGAGAGATAAAAAAAATGTGCGGTATATTTTCTGTATGACTTTGTTGACATTAGAGAACTACATGTGATTTTAAGTGATGTTATTTGTTAGGCTGTGTTGCTGTGGTGGATATATGTAGGTGATGAAGTGGTCCGTGTTTTACAGATGCTGAGCTTCACTATCCCTTTTGAGACACTCGTCAATTTATTCATTCCATTTATTATCTTTAATATAGATACAGTAAAGAGATGGTATATCAAAAGTTTGGGAATTAGAACTTTGTTTACTCTCCCCATCCCCTGCTATACACTCTACAGAGTGTTTAAACGACTTTTGTAACATATAGATGTCTAGCTATTAAAGGTGGTGTAGTTCGACTGGGCCCATTTACAAACCGTGCTATGGGATGGTTATCGTTTTACCCTCTAATTTGGATGTTTGAATACTTTTTGCTGATAAGTGTTCCGGCAGACACTTGTTAAAATTAACTTCATATATGGGTGTAGTGGTGCTACTGGGAATGGTGGGGGTTTCTGTTTGATTTTGTATGGTTAATCAAGGGCGGGGTGTGTGCGGGGGAGGTGGTTATGTTGCTGATTGAAACACAGAATATAGTAACATGCAGATGTCGAGGGACTGAAGGTTATATAGTACCAATGGGAGTACTTATAAAGCACTGTATGGCATGGGATATGTTTTAGTCACAAATTTGCATGTTTTAATACGTTTTGCTGATGAGCGTTTTGGGAGACATCTGTTGAAATTAGGCCTCTGTATGGCGATAGTGGCGCTTCTACGTTTGCTGGGACTCTTTCTTTTATTGCGTAAAGTTAAGCAAGGGCGTTTGTTGAGTTGGTGTAGTGGTACTGTGACTATTTATAAACCGTCTTATGGTATGGTGTATGTTTGAGTTGCAAAGTTGCAGGTTTTCAAAGCTTTGGCTGATGAGCGTTCTGGCAGACACCTGTTGACATTAAGTCTATGTATGGCTATAGTGGCGGTAACGGAAGTGCTGGGGCTCGTTGTTTGATTTCGTAAGGTTAAGCATGGGTATGGGTGGGGGTGGGGGAGGTGCGTATGTAGCTGATTATAAGGTGGACATTTCTAACGTGGGCATGTGTAGTTAGTAAAGGTAATGTAGTTTCACTGGGCCCATTTATAAACCGTTCTATGGGATGGTTTATGTTTTACCCTCCAATCTGGATGTTTGAATACTTTTTGCTGATAAGTGTTGTGGCAGACACTTGTTAAAATTAACGTCGTATCTGGGTATAGAGGCACTACTGGGAAAGGTGGGGGTTTCTGTTTGATTTCGTACGGTTAACCAAGGGCGGGGTGGATGTGGGGGAGGTGGTTATGTTGCTGAGTGAAACACAGAATATAGTAACGTGCAGATGTCAAGCTACTAAAGGTGTTATAGTACCACTGGGAGCACTTATAAAGCGCCGTATGGCATGAGATATGTTTTAGTCGTAAATTTGCATGTTTTAATACGTTTTGCTGATGAGCGTTTCGGGAGACATCTGTTGAAATTAAGCCGCTCTATGGCTATAGTGGCGCTTCTTCGTTTGCTTGGGCTCTTTCTTTTGTTGCGTAAAGTTAAGCAAGGGCCGGTGTTCAGGTGGTGCAGTGGTACTGTGACTATTTATAAACCATCTTATGGTGGTATGGTGTATGTTTGAGTTGCAAAATTGCAGGTTTTAATAGCTTTTGCTGATGAGCATTCCGGCAGACACCTGTTGACATTAAATCTATGTATGGCTATTGTGACGGTAACGGGAGTGCTGGGGCTCGTTGTTTGATTACGTAAGGTTACGTAAGGGCATGGGTGGGGGTGGGGGAGGTGCGTATGTTGCTGATTATAAGATGGACATTTGTAACGTGGGCATGTGTAGTTAGTAAAGGTAATGTAGTTTCACTGGGCTCATTTATAAGCCATGCTATATGTTAAACCATGCTATATTGTTATGTTGCTGATTGAAACACAAAATATAGTAATGTGCAGATGTCGAGGTACTGAAGGTTATATAGTACCACTGGGAGTACTTATAAAGCGCTGTATGGCATGGGATATGTTTTAGTCGCAAATTTGCATGTTTTAATACGTTTTGCTGATGAGCGTTTCGGGAGACATCTGTTGAAATTAAGCCTCTGTATGGCGATAGTGGCAACATTGCAGGTTTTAATAGCTTTTGCTGATGAGCGTTCTGGCAGACACCTGTTGATATTAAGTCTATGTATGGCTATAGTGATGGTAACTGGAGTGCTGGGGCTCAATGTTTGATTTCGTAAGGTTAAGCATGGACATGTGTGGGGGTGGCGGAGGTGCGTATGTTGCTGATTATAAGACGGACATTTGTAACGTGGGCATGTGTAGTTAGTAAAGGTAATGTAGTTTCACTGGGCCCATGTATTAACCCTGCTATGGGATTCTTTATTTTTTCTCACAAATTTGCATGTTTGAATACTTTTTGTTGATAAGTGTTCCGGCACACACCTGTTAAAATTAAGCCTGTGTATGGGTATAGTGGTGCTACTAGGAATGGTGGGGTTTTTGTTTGATTTCGTACAGTTAAGGAAGGGCGGGGTGGGTGTGGGGGAGGTGGTTATGTTGCTGATTGAAACACAGAATTTAGTAACATGCAGATGTCGAGCTACTGAAGGTGATGTAGCACCACTTGGAGCTCTTATAAAGTGCCCTATGGCATGGTATATGTTTAACCCGCAAATTTGCATGTTTTAATACAATTTGCTCATGAGAGTTCCAGTAGACAGTTGTTGAAATTAAGTTCCTGTATTGCTATAGTGTGTCTACTAGGTTTGGTGTGGCTCTTTCCTTGATTTTGTAAGGTTAAGGAAGAATGGGGAAGAGGGTGGTGCAGTGGCAGTGTGCACATTTATGAATCATTTTATGGTATAGTATATGTTTTTCTGGCAAATTCCCATGTTTTAATACCTTTTGGTGATGAGTGTTCCAGCAGACAGGTACACAAATTACACAACATTTCTGTGGATAAGAAATCTTCGTGGTGATAGACACTCTTGTACTGTGGTAGAAGGCTGATAGCGTTGATGGAAAATTATGAAACATGGTGTCATTGTAGATTTCAATGGAAGCTTACACAGTTTCTTTGTTACAATGGTGTAGTTAGGGTTCTAAGTGGGAAAAAAGTGGGGGTGCTCTAAAAGGGGGGGCAAAGCTCTTAAAGGGGTGTGGGCTATGCAAGTTGGGCCATGGTCTAAATCAAAATAAGTATCATTGTGTGCTTTGGAAAACCCTCTTCAATTATTCTACGTTCGGGAAAAAAACATTCTTTAAAGGATTTCCCTTCCTTCTACAACGTGGGTAACCTAGCGTGATGTCTCCAGTTCTCAGTAGTGAGCAAAATAAGCATGCGTACATCGATGTGCATGATCCCACTTCAGTGCAAAGCATTTTTTTTTAAATTGACTATGTTTGCGAGGGTCGAAAATAAAGCCCGATAGAGACCCGTTTGGAGTCTCTCTGAAAATAAGTGCCGGTCCTCAGACCTGGCCCAATTAAAGCCCAACATCTATCCATCCTAAGCACTGCACCATCCAACCATCTTTTAATTGATGCATACATTCCTACTTATATACATACATACATCTGTTCCTGCACTTATCTTAAGCATCTATGAGCCCACTTGCCTATTGTGAGCACTGTACCATTCATGCAGCCATATGCCTATATATCCATAGATACATCTGTACCAGAACCAAGCCTTAGCATCTATCAGCCCACCCGTCTATCGTAAGTACTGGTCCCTGCATTCATTTATCCTTCCATCCATCCATACATTGATGCATCACTTGCCCTTTGTTCAACTACACCTTCTTATTTCCGTGCATTGTCTGCCCCGATCCTAAATACCACGTATTATACTCATCCACCCAGCCTCTTAAGGGGTTGAAAAGGCTTGCGAAAAGTATTGACAGGCAGATTTTTTATAAAGAATAACAAAGCTTAGAGTTGCTCTTTGTGGAGCATACTTCACCACCCTTCTCTGGTGGTGTTTTAAACAAAAGGACATCTAGCAAAAGAAATGTAAAGGAGTTTTTAAGTGTAAGACGTTAATTTAGAAACATAACGTTTTGTGCAGTTGTATATAGGTACACTGTTTTAAAGTGGCCGTGACTGACAGAAACTGATAACCTGTACTTCTTGCATTTGAGAAAGTATACCAGAGAGCTAATTTGGGGTGGTGAGAACCTTGAGTTCTGTATTTCCATGTGAAGGACAGTATAGGAATATAAAAGTAATTTGAAAGCTTTTATGGTCATATTAAAGAGGGGATGTGAGAACTAAGTGAGGCAGCCAAAGAGTGTGTTTTCGCAGCACTAACACAAGATAGTCTGTAAGATCAGTGCAGGTTCTTGCTGGAGTTGCCTGCTTGTGGCTGTTTCCAGAGGCACAACCAGAGCGAAATTTCTGGGGAGCCTAATTCTTTCAGCAATGGGCAGAGGGGGGATGTAGGGACTGTAAAAAGGGGTGAAAAATAACAGAGTCTTCTTTACCAAAAAATTATCTTTTGAAGACCTGTAAAGTACTCGGGTGTGGCTGTGTGTGTGCGCCTGGGAAGCTGTGTGACAGAGTGCGTGGCAATGGGTGATGCGCGCCTGGTGGTCTGGTTGCTAATTACCCCACAATGATGTTGCTCCTGCATTGCAAAAAGAGAAGGGAAATTCTGAGAGAAAATGTGTCTTTTTAAAGGATTTTCCTTCTCCTACAATGCGAGTCACCTGGCATGATATCTGCACTTCTAAGTAGTGAGCAATGTGCATGCTCTCACAGTCTCACTGCAGCGCAATAAAAAAAAAACAGATAAGGTTTGCGAGGCCCGAAAATAGACCCCCATAAAGACCTGTTTTGAGGCTCCCAAAAATAAAGTGCTGGTGCTCAGACCCCCACAGACACCCCCCTCACTTAATGCCCGGGGTGCAGTTTTATGTTCGGGAAGTTGTAGATAAAATTGTAGGCAATAATGGTAATTTTTGTGTGTGCTGTTTGGTTGATAATATCATCCTAAATACATAGATTAACATTTTTACAAATACTATCTATGAAGTTGTCTGCGGTGGGTTGCAGAGAGAGTGCTGTGGGGTGGTGGGGTGCGGCAGAGTGGTGATAAGTGTGAGGTTGTGCAGTTACATATAAATTGTAAAGGTGTATGTTAATAATTAAATAAATACTTGCTGTATGTTCTATGGCACTACTTGTCATCCCAGTGCTCTTCTGTTGTGCTCCATCACGTTGCAGCACTGGGTGTGGAAGTCGTTAGTGGAATTTTTGTAATTGTATGTTATTATTTTAACATAGTCAACAAATGTGAAAAATATTTGAATCTCTCTACTAAATTTTTACCCCAGCCACAGGGATACTTGGTCTAATGGAGGTTAGACATTTGCCCAGGGGTATATCAGACCACTCCCCAATCCTGATCACATATGCTCCGTATACCCCGCAAAATCAGAGGCTGTTCCCGATCCGTCCAGGATACCTCAATGATTGCAAGATAAGCAAAGCCCTTATTAAGGTGACAAAATGCTACTTCACAGTAAACCAACACTCGGTGTCATCCGCCGCTACACTATGGGAGGCATACAATACAGTGCTTAGAGGATATGCTATCTCCCTAATTACAGGTCATAAGCGAGAGACACAGAAGCACATTGATGGACTGGAACTAGAGGTGGCATGGCAGAAGCGACCCTGGCAATAACCACGACTGAGGAGGCTGCACATAGACTGCACTTAGCACAGCAGGAATATAAGACGTTCGTGGGCGAAGAAGCCGCCGCTAGATTGACCAAGAGGCAACACACGGTTTACGAACAGGGAGATAAAACAGGTCGATTACTGGCCTGGTTAGGGAAGAAGGAAAGGACACACAATTGGATAGCGCAGATAAGGTCCACAGATGGAGACCTAGTAACTACGCCGCATCAAATTACTGAAGTTCTTGCACGACACTACAAGACAATTTATACTCCAATGGCCACTGCAACGGTGGATGAAAACATAGCATTCATTCAAGATATACGCACGCCTGAGTTAGACTCGGAGGCTATAGAATCCCTAGAGAGCGACATCACCCCGGAGGAACTTACACAATCCATTAGGGCACTGCGTCCGGGTAAGGCGTTGGGTACCAACGGGATTCCGATTGAGTTCTATAAACAGGTTGCCCCGCAGCTTGTGCCACACGTACTAGCCATGTACAGGGAGAATCTGGACAGAGGAATATTGCCTAAAGACCAGAGGCTCGCCACTATAGTGGTTTTACTCTTACCTCCTTTTGAGTCCTCATCCTGTTAATTTTAGAAGAGAGGCATCAGGGGTCTGTTGTTTATCAGGAACTAATTCCGCTTCTCTTGTCAGTGTGGTATGTGGATTTTCCTTGTCTTGTTTGGCAGCTTCTGCCTGTTCGACTACTAGTTGTAGGTGTCATTGGCCCTCCATCAATTTCTGTACCATTTGTTCGATAGTGATGGGTTGTGTCATATTGATAGCCGGTGGTCTACATAAGAGATCCTATTTCTGACACCACTTGTAACAGGCTAGCCAAATATATCACAATGCAGACAGTATAGAAGTTTGAGAAGTTGTTTGAAAACACCTGGCTAGGATTTGTTATTGGGTTGGTTTGAAAAAAAGGCTGAAAATACAAATGATCTGCGAAAACGGAAGTCTGGATTTACATCACTCCTTTTTTCCTTTTCAGGCTCTTTGTTTTTCTAAGGCCATTGGTCCTTCCTCTTCTACTCCCCCATCTTTGAAAGTGAACCTTGGGCTATGGCTCATCTCCTGAGCCATACCTTTGGCGATCTCAGCATCCTTTCATTTGGGGCTAACGGGTGGGTACAGACATGTAGTCAGCCGGGCTCCCTCACTCTCATCACGGTTTCCCAACACTACCTCCTCTCGAGGTCAACAGTCCGGTCCTCTTACTTTCTTGCCGCTTGATCCCCTTCATATGTGCTGGGCTCCCAATTCTCTGCTGGACTGTCTCTCGCACCTCTCGTTGTCCTGTTCCCTCATGGCATCTTCGCTCGCGTCGGCCTCTCCTTCCAACTCATATAGCAGCCAAAGGGGCGCAATCGCAGGAGTTCACACAGATGATCATCATGCCAGGAAATAGCGGTGCCCATCTTGGGTTTCTCATCATACCGCTCGGCGGCCCCTCCTCAGCAGCCAAGATATATTCATCTTCCTATCACATCTAAGGCAATCCATGATTAGTTGCTGATTAAATGTTGAATCTTGGTTGCTTCAGATAAAAAGCCAAAGATGTAGAGGGACAAGTTTAATTAAATCCTCAATGTTGGTAATACCCAAATAGGGAGTCTATAGCAAAAGCGATTTTCGTCAATTTATAGACTGGGAGCTGGGGCATAGCCCCAAACACCTGCACCATAAGTAGCTGCGGGAACGCATTGTGTATCATAAAATTCAAGAAAATGTGCTTAAATTGTGCATAAGCCACATCAGCATCCTACCTGTGCAGTCTCCTTCCCCGGGTAGCATGGTAAGGTAGTTGCTATAGTCAAGCCTCTACAAAATACAAATATATTTAACGGAGGGTTCGAGGGACAGTTTAATGACCTGCGCACAGTTATAATCCCCCTGACTGACTATGAGAAAAACATACAATAACTGTGGGTCAAAAACAACATACGATCATGTGTGTGTGGACGGCTCCTGGTCTGTTTGGAAGTGTAAAGTGAAAACAGACTAAAGGACAATCACCCTTTGTGAAAATGTCCATCAGTTACGTATTCTGTACCGCCAAGTACATCATTTGGTCTACTTCACAGTAGGTAGTCCTTAATGTATCTCCAAAGATATTAGTCGGAGATGGTTGTTAAGAATGGATGTCTGGTAGATGTTAGTCCGGTCGTAACTGAAAGCAGTGCATTAGTGGTAAGTGAAAAAAGAATACGTGATAAGTAAAATTAGATAGTGCACGCAATGTAACTTTATTCTGGAGTCATGCACCTCTAATGCTAAAATCAATCAAGTGCAAAAAAGTCAGATGGTTCAAACAAATAACTACTGACTGGGTAATCTGGTCGACATGTTTCTGCAGATATTTAAAGGCCAAACAAAGTACCTGCCGCTTCCTCAGGACCCATTAACTTAATTGCTACTGCTTAGACGTGAGTAATATATACAAACATAAAGGACAAACGTGAACGCAAATGCTAAATGTCACCTGTTCACTTCTGGTTCTCCTCCTGCAAGAGTCAGAGGGTCCCAAAATGGAGCCGCCACCATACAAACACATAAACAAGAAATAGGATAACAGTCCTTCATTAGTAAGGGTTATCAAATCACATTATTCAATTGCTATATCTAACATTTGTGGTTAAATAACCATTCAATGTCTCCCATCAAATAATTGGTCATGGGCTCACCTTAATTTGTAAGGAGAAATGGCCTCGCCTCACCTGGCAAACAGCTCAGGAATGCAAAGCACCGCTCTATAGTGCAGAGAACAAAAAATGTTTTAAAATAGTCGCGAAAAAAACCTACACCGCTCAGCAATGCAAGACTCAATGTTTTAGACACTCTTTTTATGGACCTCAAAAAGCGCACCAAATTATATACGCTCATTTACCTCAATTGTCTATAGATTCTTATTACGGACTCCATCTGTCTCAAGCTATATGCTCATGAGGACCTACGCGATTTATCACCAGGTCTAGGCACATGTTTCTTATAGTTTTTCATCTCTCGTTTGATCGTGTTAGCTTATAATATACCGGGGTGTTCTCAGCCCATATGTCTTGTATGTGGCCGTTTCATACAAGATACTAACCGTCTGCACAGCCCTCTGTGAATTTTGAGACTTCACGCATACTTAATTCAGCAATGGCCCTCTGATAATGCCTTCTCCCTTTTAGCTCTAAACACCTGATCTTTGGCGATGTCGTTAGAGCATTACATGTTTGTCCTCTAAATAACTCAGTAAAGTGCCCCATACTTCTCCCGCTACACTACGATGGAGACTTGAGCAAGTGGACGAATATTTCGTGTGCTCATTGTTTTAACTGCCGAGTTATTTACATTAGTCACCATGGTCACATTACCCGTAGGCGGCTAAACCAAAAACTCTAGTAAGCCAAACAGTACTCCCGCTATGCTTACAGTTATAGTCAAGCCTCCCCAATCTTTGCTCCAGGTCCCTATATTCCATCTATACTTGTAATAAGGAATCAAGTTGATCAAGGACCGCGGTTGTTCCGTCTCTAGGTTACACATGTACCGTTCCTTGGTAAGTATGTCCCTGCCTCCATTGGAAACTCAACTGTCACCAAGACCCCACCCCACTTATGAAACAGGCCAATCCAGTGTCCCCAAGGGCCTTGTATTGTTCCACGGCCGAAGCACCCCACGGAGGGTGATACTCTTTGGGTTGCCAGCCCCCGGTTGCCCCTAATTCAGGAGCCGAGCATGGGACAAGGGACTCAGGCCGCAGCCACACGTGGGACTAATTCGGTTCAGAGTTTCCTGAATGAAAAGTATTTGAAAAATAAACCATCCCAATCATGACAATTGAAAGTACTGAATTCAATGTACAGTTTTGAAATACCGTAAGATATGCCTTTGTTTTCCAACAGTATTTTTAAATGTTTTTAGTTACTTATGATTGAAAAAAATGCTTTGCAAACGTTCATTGGCGAAGCCAATAGTTCCTTGGCACTCCCTATGAAGGCAAGACTTGTTGCCTCTGCAAACGCTTGTTTGAATCAGATAGTCAGAAAAATGTTAGTAGGTATGTAGCCAGGTGATCCCTGCTAAAGATGTTAATGAGTTTACTAAAAAGTCTTGAAAGTTCCTGATTTCCAGAGCACAGTTACAAACTCAGAATGAGCTTCCCCCCTCTCACCTTGTCATGTAGTCCTCTGTGGAAAACACACTATCATTGTTATTATGCGGTAAACATTGATCAAGTCATACTATAGAAAGTATACATTTCCCTGCCATTTTTGTGTTATGCGCTGTTTACTGTTACATGAGAGTTACTCTTTTTAAGCAAGCATTTGTTAAAATTAATTATTTGTCTAAAAGATTTTTTTTAAAATCATTAATAACAAACCATTAATGCAACACTCCCCTGTTTCTTTCAAGACAGCTAGAGCGTTCCATGTAGTTTGCTACAATTTAGTGTACATTCTTGTGAAATGCTTTAGGAGAATTGCATCCACCATGTTAAGCATTTTGCTAAACTGGCTAATGTCATTACAAATGTACAACCCTTTGTAAATTAGCTGTTATATTCTACCACATTTTGACTAATGTAGAGTACTTACACACATGCTCTTTGTGTCTAGTTCTGAACCAATTCCCACAGGTTATGCCCTCCAACCACAAGGACCGCGCACCAGAAAAATGTATAAAATACCCCCGCCCCCTACGCTTACAGTATAGGCTACACCCCTCTTCAGTGGCTTATGTCTTTGTCTGTGGGTTTCTGGTAAAACCTCCAAGAACTAATTTACAAATATTTGTGGCTGTTTCAGGACATTCATGTGCTATGTGAATATTTGCAAACCAATGTGGGCTCCTGATACCCCTTTCCCAATTAAAAATGCCCGGGACCCTACAATCTACAAGGGCCCCATAAAACCTTCAGGTGGACCTTCCAATAGAAAGGTCTTAGGCTCTTGCAAATTAGTTTTTTCCTTGCCAGTTCATCAACGGCACCTTTTTGCAAGTCTGCAAGCAATTTGTGGGGTGAAAACATAATAATATAAATGTTCTAAAGTTGCAGTTTTAATGCGTAAACCACGTAGTAAAATTTCACCAAACAGTGTCGTTAAGATTTATTGAACTTAAATGTATATTATGAGCTGACATGTATACCTTTTAGACATGCCATGGGATGATTTCTGCATTCTCACAGCAGGTAGGTATAACAACTAACAATACCACATGCTGCTACATGGGCCATAACTGCACAAGTAGACATTTAAATGTATCACTGCCAACCTCCTGAGCCGCATTAGCTCAGAGAAAGGAATGAAGCAGCAGGCTGAGATAATCAAAAACATTCCGGACTTCCTACGTGCATGATTGTGTACATCATTTACACTACTGCTCTCGGCCAAGTTACTTCTTGAATTATTCCACGTTTATCAACTTTCAGTAAAGAAGCATTTGCAAAGAGATGATAAAGATCTGTGACAATGTAAACCGTAAGTGTTTGAACATGTATTCACTAAATTAAATACAGAGGGGTATATTACTAAGATTAAGCGATATTTATCGCTTAACACGGTTAGCGGCAATATTATTATCGCCGAGCTCCTCCGATTTTTATCGCAGATAAACCTTGCTATTATCAAGGTTTATCTCAAAAGCGATAAAAATCGGCCGTAATGCATGAATATCGCTGAAAAGTCAGCGATATTCATGCATTACCGAGCTAATGCTCTTAGCCATGTTATCCACCTACCATTGGATAACATGGCTAAGAACTGCTCTGGGCAGGCGTTAGCTTTTGGAGATATTCGCGCTTAGCGCGAATATTTCCAAAAGTATGCCTTTGTAGGTAATAGGAGATAGCGATGTTAGCGACTGTTTACAGTCGCTAACATCTTGGCACGCCCACTTTGCATGTCATTAGCGATAAATATCGCTGACATGCAAAGTGGGCCCCAAGATGATCGCTATCTCCTACTAGCTGTCGCTAACTGGTGTTAGCGACAGCTAGGTAATAGGGCGATAAAATTATCGCCGCTTTACCGGGAAAAATTCCCGCTAAAGCGGCGATAAGGCCCTTGGTAATATGCCCCTGTGTATTATATTTGTATTTCTTTAAGGAACTGGTATAGATATCTTTTATGTTCCTGTTCAGCGCGGAGATAGTTGGAAATGTACAGAACCGTTGGTTAAATCAGTGATGACGGGTGGATTTCAGTTCCAGGCCGAGGAATCTCTCAATATTTTCAACAGCGCCAGAACCATGGCCAGAATCTTAAAACGCAACTGTTTGCACGTTCAAAAGCAGCGAAAACGCCACAACACAATGAAAGCAAACATCCACTTATATGGGAAAAATACCTATGTTGTTTTGTGACATATTGTACTTTGTTGTTGCATCGTAGTTGTGTTCCCATGTTGTGTTATTGGGTCATTGTGATGGGTCTTGGTATGTATTGTATTGCATGTATTGTTGATCTGTTCTTTTTATATGGTGTTCTGTTATTTTGTATGACCATTTTCTACTGTTATGATGCTGTGTTGCTAATCTTTGTGTGGTGGTTTGTCGTTTCAGTGCATTTTGCTGTTTTTTTGTTTTGTTATTATGTGCTGTGTTGCATTAAAGGTTTTTGTGTAGTAATTGTGTTATGCATATTTGTGTTGTGTCATTGTTTTGTGTCTCACTGTGCTGTATTGCTGTGTGCTTTGTTGTGTTGTACTCAATTACTGCGGTTATACATTGATGTTCTTTTGTACTATTGTAACAAAGTAATATGTTGTGATGTAATGGTATTGTGTTGTTGTCAAACTACAACTGCAGCCAGTCTGCTTAAGCACGCACAAACACTCTTGCCTCATAATACTTCCACCGGTCCACCTAAAGTTGTAATTAGCCCCTTAGTGAGTGTCTCTTTGCTAATCTCCTTTCACTTATAGGAGAATTTTAGGATAGCTCCCTCCCTTGCAATCACTTGCTTGACTAAGCCAAATTCAAGGTTAAGCTGGGCTGTAGATGTTTAAGCTAGCAGAGAGAAGACCACTGTGAAGAATTTAGTAGTGGCATTGTCCAGGTGAACACCATCACCCACTCTGAGAATTTTTCTTCCTTATGCAATGGTAGGGATACATTTAGCCTGGGTTATTTTCAACAGTGGTAGGTAAGTAGAAGATATTGTGGCTGCTTTGATCCACTTGAAGGCTTTCTGTGAAAGTGACTGACTTCTGGTGCATGAGTTTCAAGTGAGGTCTAAAAGAGCCCTTGCTATCCACAAGCATGCCCAGGTACTTGTATTCCTGTACCACTCCACTTTTGTCCTTACCTAAGCACCACTGATGTGTTCTTCGCGTGGTATTTACTGGATCGTAATTTTGGACTTTTATAAATTGAGGACCATGGAGTTGGCATCGAAATACAGAGCTGTTGCCACCAAAAGCCTTTGGAGGCCGTTTTTAGTTCAACTAAGTTGCACTGGCGTACATCAAACACGATAATGAGGTGGTGCTCAGCTTCGAAGCATGGGAATTTAATTGTGCTAGGCGAGTTGGCAGGTTAGCTAGGAACCAGTTGAAGAGGGTGGGAGCTAGCACACACCCATAGCCCCTGGTGGGTTGGAATCTTCCTTGATAGATGGGCACCATCACCTATAAATACCCTGACCTAGGTGTCCACAGCAGTCCTCTGTCTACTCGGTCGAAAGTGCCTTGTAATCTATGAATGAAAGGCAGATTTCTTAGATACCCTGCTGTGGTCCAATAGTAGAGATAGTGCCAGTGGGTTTAAGGTTGTGCCTGCTCCTTTGGCAAACCATGTTTTATTAAACAGAATTAAGTTGTCTTCTGATGCCCAAGTCTCTAGTTCTCCCAGCAAAGTATTTGGATTCTATGTCCAGGAACCAGTAGTTTGCTGAATCATTTTCAGCACTTCCTTTGTAAATCAGGGTGATTGTAGAAACTTTCCATGAGGAGGTAATGATGTTAAAAAATTAATAGACTCTTGTATATTGATTCCAAGTGCTTTGCCCGGAACGATTTGTCTTCATTGAACAGGGTGGTTGGGATGCTGTTTGGTCCGGGTGCTCCTTTTCTTTGACTTATGGTGATATGCCGCTCGATTATTGTAACCCGGATGAACAGAGGGCTTGAGGCCAATGGCCCAGTTTGGGTGGTTTTGCAGTCTGGGGAAGCCTTCATTCGAGTATTGGCCTTCAGCGAGCTTGACTTGGGACCTGTTTGGCCAAAGTGCTTTGTGAGGAACTGATTCCAAGTTTCTTCTGGAATATTGACTGTTGCTTGTTTGCGTCAGCTTGTTAAGGTTGTTCACCAACTTCCAAACCCTATTGTGCCTTTGGGTCTTAAGGTCGTACAAAAGTTTGGCAGATAGCTTCACTGTTGTCTCTCTTCTCAAATTACATAGGTGCTTTCTGTACGCTAGCCTGAACTCAGCCAGGTTTGTCCTTGCCATATTGTTACTTGGGTGCTTTTTTGGAGTGTGCGAAAGGCTGGGTTTAGGCTCTGATAAAGTACCTTGGTTTTTCTATTTACTGTTGACCAGGGAGCGTTATGTTAGTGTCTGGAGCTACCATTGGAAATTGAGTGACTTTCTACAATTTGTGTTGTAATTTGCTCCCATACTGTGTGATCAGCGCTCCTTCTATCCAAAAGGGTTGGCTACATCTCCTTTGCTCATTCCGACAGTTCAGGAATTGAGCTTTATGACCATTTTAGCTTCTTGTTATATACTGTGTAAACACTACCTTGAAATGTGTCTACTGGTTTGTGATAGTCCACGGATAAAGCAAAGGATAGCTCTTGTGGTAGGTGGATGGTTTTGTCCCTTTGCTTTATTTGAAAGCTAGAGACCTGATGAATCAGGGGGGCTGAAAATACTGTAAGTCTATTAAAGTGGGTGCCTTGTGGTTGTGGTAAGAGAATGATGGTGGGAGGTCATTTTGAAATTGTCCATTGACAGCTCACAGGTTCACAGACTCTTGTTCACTGATCAGCAAGCTGCCCTTTTGGTTGTGTTTAAAAATTGGGTTTGGAACTTGGTCTGGAATCAGCCAGAAGGCATTCTGGGCCGTCAGTAACTCCTCATCCTGGGCTGGCCCCAGCAAATTCATATTGAAGTCCCCTGAGAGTATTATTTCAAAGGGGGACGGGACATCCTGCAGAGCTAAAATATCGTTGATCAGGTGTTCTTTTGCTCAGTTTGTGGTTAGTTTTTGGCGGTATAGATATCTTCAGGTGCTTGGTTGAGTCTCAGATAACCCTGATTCAGGGCGAGTAGGACTGTCTGCAGGCCGCTCCAAGCTGCTAATTTTGTGGTGTGATTCCCTTGCAAGGAACCCTGGATGCACGTTGGAGGTCCACAACTGTGGCAGCCATAGAGGGCGTCTTTTGTGGCTGTGACAGAGTACTTTATCTATCTTGGTATTGATGGTGCTTTTTCGACCCATGTTTCCTGAAGCATGGTTATCTGGAAGGAAAGCAGGTGGTTAAGTGTTTCGTTGTCTGCAAGTTTGTCTAGCAGGCCTTTCAAGTTCTAGGACTAGATTTGAAGCTTGCTTGCATGAGCAGGTAGTGCGGATATTAAGGGGCTTGATCTCGCAATCCAGCTCCAGTCGTTAGATTTGGGTAGTTCTCTAGCACCATGCTCAGGTTTCGAAGATCCCAGCCGAGCACGGGGGAGTAGCATTTTACTCTGTGTGCTTCTTAGGATCGAAATGGGATAGTTGTTATGGTTAGTGATTGCTTGATTCATTGTATGTGTAAGTAAGAAGTGGGGCTGTGCAAGTTTAGCGTTTGGTGATCCCATAGGCCCCAAGTGTTAAAGGTTGCGGCAGCCCCTAGTACTTGGTTTGTGGTTATGCTGCATGTCCAAGTCACCTTGGTGGTTTTGTTTACTGTCCTGACGAGGGTTATAGGAATTCAACTGAGACTATGTCAACTGTGGACAGATTAGTGGTTTATGGGATTTGCCTCAATACACAAAGGATGTTGCCTCGAATGAGATGGTCAGAGGGACCTCTTGATTTGTACTCCGGGTACATTAGAACCACCCAACTGCTGATCATGCCAGGAGAAATTGTGTTTAGGTTGTATTTGGTGGCTGAGGGATGCTTTGTCTCACTTGCAGTAGTTAGGGCCCTTGTTGCTAGTGCACCTGTAGACCTTGCAGCAATAGTTGTTGCGTAAGGTCAACTAGTAGGGTGTGAAGATTCCGATCTATCTGGGTGGCCCTGAGATGACCTTGAGAAAGATCACATGCAGCGACTTGATTGATGACAGTTGGCTCTAAGGGGGATGGAAGACCTGGGATATTTGAGTTGGAGGTAAACATGGCTGCTGCTTGGTCTTTGAGGAAAAAGAACCTGCTGTGAATTTTGGGGTGGCACTTTTTTTCTGATCTGTCCTCCTAGGTTGTGGTCGTCTTTTTTTCACAGGCTTGACCAGTAACATTGATACAGTGGCTGCAGAGCTGTCTACTGCTAAAGTTGATTGTGAGAGTGATGGCGCTATATTGTCGAGAATGGTTGACTTAGTGCAAGCTGTCCCTCTAGCCAGGGCTGTTTTCCTTTTTGCACGTGCTTCTGGGGGTCCATCATCTTGCCCGATCACATATTATGCATCATGATACGTTAGGGCTGTGCCTGTGACAAAGTTGGTATGAAGTTGGCCTGGATTTGGTGGAATTTGAAGAGACTTGGCTGATGCTTGGGCTCCTCGTGCAGCACTTGACCTGGAAGACTGGTCTGGCTAAGCTGACTTTGTTGCTTTAACTTTGTGTTCTGGGTGGAATCTCAGACTGCTGCATAGCTCTTATGCCTCGACTGTTGGGTCCAGCATCAGGGATGGGAAAGGGTGCCCGTTTTGTGCTCCTTGCAGTTCTTCAGGGTTGTTTGGTGAAAATACTGTGGTGGCATGCGCATCGAATCGCAGTGGATTAGAACAAGCACGGCCAATGTGATGGTTGTTGTGCCTTCTCCTTTTGTTCTGTGCACAAAGCGCTAGACGTTGCAAAGGGTCTGGTGGATACTGTGAGCACAGGACAAATATTCCATTTAGTTTGGTATCACCATGCTTCTGTCACTAACAGGTGAGAAACAACAAACACACAAAACATTCAACACTATAAGTTAGAAAGAATACCACTGATGCATCCAACATGGTACTGCTACGCCGTAAAATAGGCATCACTATTTCAACAGCATTTACTCCCCCAAAACTCCACACTCCAATCTGCAATAAAACATTCCATGCAACAAAGTCCATATATCCTGAGCATGGATATTAAGACTCTTTAATAACTCCTGTTAGAAATTAGGTTATTGGTTCCGGAGGGGGGAGCGGAAATTAAACTTCAGCAGCAATCACAATCTATATCAGGGTGAACTCCAAAAGCCACAAAATGTGCCTGTGCTTAACCTTGTGATAGATAGATAGAAAACAGCCTGACTTAACCTAAGTGTATGCTACACAAAAACAGTCATAAAGTCCAAACACAACACAAGAAAAATCCCAAACGAATATAGAAAAATAGAGTAAACTGTAATAAACAAAACGAGACCACCAAACAACAAAAATCCTATCAGTTGAACCGGGGATATGCAATATCAAAGCTTTAGGTAGATATAGTGCCTAAAAACACAAAGTTCCACTCGTGGTCATCAGGTTGTGCTAGACCGAGAGGAAATTCACAAGTCCGGGCCAATCGCAATGGAGCATGGGCCGGATACAGGGGCCAGGTTAGTCTAGCTAAAAACATTATCTTTTCAAAGTATGGCACAAAAAGACCAGTTCACAGTGGAGGAGACCACGAGGAGCAAGGAAAGCATCACAGGTGGTTGGCACTGTAGCTTGAAGAGCAGGCTGGGCTGCGCAGGCTGTCATCCCTGTAGCGCAGAGTCGGTCAAGGAGCAGTCATTGCTGGTTTGTGTTGGTGGTCACTGTGGGCTGTCGTGATGTAGCTCAAAGTGCAGATCTCACGTTGTCAGTCACTGCTGGCGGTCACTGTAGCACAAAGCGGCGTGTTCATTGGAACTTCTTGTTGGTGGTTGGTGTGAAGATCTTGGCCAGGTTGTGGTAACAAAGAGCCCAAAACTTCTGGATTTTTCCTTTCTTCGGGGAGGAGCTACACTGAAGCCACACCAAGGGTCCAGAACCCAAAGGGCATCTCTTGGGGATCAGGAACTCTCTCCAGCAGAACTGGAAGAGCAGACCGGGTGGCACAGGCTGCCGTCACTGTAGTGTAAAAAATTGGTCCAGGATGATCGTTGCTGAATCTTTGCATTGGCGGTCACCCCTGGTTGTCTTTGCTGTAGCGCGAAATGCATATCTAGTGCTATCGGTCGTTGCTGGCAGCACTATAGTGCAAAGAGTCGTGTTCACCATAGCCTTGTGTTGCTGGGTCTCACATGGGCAGGACCCCGGAGAAAACAAGCCCATTTATGGTTGCAAGGAGCCCAAAACTTCATGATTTCTCCTTTTTCCACAGGAAGATCCCAAATGATACCAGTCAAGGGCCCAGGACCTGGGGAGGCACCACTTGGGGATCAAGAACTCATTTCAGGGTAGGCCAACAGGGCTCAGGCAGGTCCAGTTGCAGGTCCAGTGCAATAGGTCAGTTGCGTAGTTTCAAGCAGGCCTCTGGTGCTGTTTGTTTCCCTACATCTCAGAACATGAGGTCAGCCAACTGACCCTTGGAATAATTAAGTTAGCATAGGATGAAGGGAACAGGCCAGTCTTACTTCACAAAGCAGGGCAGGCCTCAAACATCAAGACAGTCATCAGGGAACAAGGCAGACCTCAAGCAGTAGGGCAGTCCACTGGAAGCAAGGCAAACCTCAAGCAGCAACACAGTTCTCTGGGAGCAGCAGAGAAGTCCTCTGAGGAAAATACCAGGCCTCAAGCAGCAGGGACATCCTCTGAGGAAAAGGCAGGCCTCAAGCAGCAGTGGCAGTCCTGCTTCTGTAATGTCTGTAGGACCATGGGGAGGGGGGGGGGGGTTTGGAAGAGTGGCTCAGGAGGTTCAGTACTTATACCTGGTGCCAGCCTTTGAGTGCGGAATTCCCTATTCCCTATCCTACCACCACATCTGGTTCTGGAAAGTTCATCCCTTCCCTGTCAAGGCTTCTGAAAACTCTAAGGTGAGAAAAGACTAGTGTCAGGTTCATGTGTGTGTGCTGCACGCAAGCCCCTTTGAATTGTAAGTGAGGCAGGGCACAACTCCACTCCCAGCCATCCAGGAGGATGGCCCATCATGCCTACGCCCAGTCCCTTTTGTCTCACTGCCTACCAGGAATACACAAACCCCAATGGCAGAGCTATTCGCAGTCATGTGACCCAGGACTCTGGCAGAAGGCACACATAGTTTGGACAAGAAAATGCACACTTTCTCGAAGTGGTATTTTCAGAATTGTAATTTAAAATTTGACTTTATCACTAAAGAGGTTTTTAAATTACAATGTATTTGAGTCCAAACTGCATTTTTCTATATGATCCCAATCCAAAAATATCACTCATTAAATGTAATAAGGTAACCTGGTATTAGTCAATGGAATACCCAGGAGCTATGGTAGTGAAAAACAACTTTTGGATTTGTCACTACCAGAACGTGAGACTTAAACACACATGTTCTAATTTTGAAATGGAATGCACCTTGTCCTATGAGCCTTTAGTGCCTACCTTAGGGGTGACTTGAATGTAATTAAAAGGAAGGTTTAAGCCTGGCAAAAAGTTTTTTTTTCCAGGTTGAAATGGCAGCTTAAAACTGCACTACAGGTTGTAGTGCCAGGCTTGAACATGTTTTAAAATGCTACTTTAGTGGGTAGCACAATGAGTGCTGCAGGCCCACTAGTAGCATTTAATTTACCAGACAGAGGTACAGGTAGTGCCAATTACTAAAAATGTACAAGTAAATTAAATGTACCAATCAGGTGTAAGTCAATTTCACCATGTTTATGGGAGGCCAATATCCAAAAGAACACATCAAATATACCACTGTTCCTTTTCCCTAAGGAATACAATATGGCTGGGTAAGAGTTTCAGATATTTCTTTACTTCAACTCTCAGTAAATCAATTCATTAGAAACAAATGCCATGTACAGAAGATGGTGCTGCATTGCCACCACAATAGTGCATCCACTCTCCCTTACCAAATTACATATCAGAACCTTTTGGGACAATAGAGCTTAAACATGCTTTTCCCTCCCACTTGCAATTGTAATTGCATTTATATCCCTCTTACTACCCCTGACAAGGCATCAAAATGCTTTTCGGCTAGTAGCACGTTACTCATGAACCCAAAGAGTTTTAGTGGTGAATTAGTATACGGACATTTGAAATTAATTTGAGCGGTGGACATGTGAGTTGGTTATTTGGATTGAAAAACGATAGTGGAGGGATAAAAGAGCAAAGGGCTTTCATTTAAACAGTGCCCTGATGAGGTATCGAAGTGCTTTTCGGCAGGTAGCATGGTACTCCAGAACCCAATCAGGATTAGTGGGGAATTAGTATAGGGAAACAGGAAATTAATTTGAGCGGTGGACATGTGAGTCCGTTAGTTGGAATGTAAAGGATAGTGGATGGATAAAAGAGGGAAGGGTCTAGAAAGTGTTTTATTTGGCGATCATAGCTGTGGGAGGAGGTTTGGGATGAGTAAAGGGTGGTGGAGGGGAAGGAGTCAGAGAGAAGGGATTGGAAAGGCTTGTGTGTGAGATCTGAATAGTAAAAGAGGTTTGAGATGATGCAAGGAGGGCTAGAGTAGGGACGAGTCTAGAAAGGGTTATTTTGGGGATATAGGGTATGTAGTGTATTTTGTAAAGCGCACAGCTGTCCCCAACAGGGCGTCCCGGCGCTGTATAACGCTGTGGAACCCTTCCTGGCTCTCCCTGTGAGAAGCCCCTCCTGGGCACCCCCAAGGTGAAGCCAGGCATCCCAGTGTTGTAGGGGCCGTTGTGGAGATTAAGCAAGCTATTGCCCAGAGTCGCAGCGTGGGACCCATGATTAGAGTAGGCACCAAGGCGAGAATTATCGAGTCCGCAGACATTGAGCTCAAGACCCTGCCACGTCGGGACTTGAACTCTGGTCCCGGGCCTGATCTATGCTTCAGAGTCTGCCGCTCTAACCAGTGAGCCACATTTCGGGGATGCTGAATTAGAAGTAAAGTAATAAATACAAAGATACATAAGTACATGGAAGGTATATATGTATAAGGAAGGCAATATATGTAGATTTAAGTTGTATTTAATAAACTCAGACTTTCAAGAGTTGCTGTACTTTAAGTTTAGACAAAATAAGAGAGATAGTAGTCTGGACCTTGGGTGGAAATCCCAGGTGGGAGAAGATGCGTGGCAGAGTTTTTATAGTAATGCAGCTTGATCTTGCTAGTTTGTCAACTTGGGCATTCATTGATAGCTTGGAGTCCCCGTTAATTCTGAGGTTTCTTACTTCCTTGGATACTTTAGGTGGTGTTCCCAGATCATCAGGCCAGGCAGCGAGTGTGTCATAATTTTTCCAATCACCACAGTATTTCTGTTTTGGATGCCTTAAATTTGAGATGGCTCCATGTCGCCCACTGATCAATGGCTCTGAGGCAACTGAAAATTTGTGAGTTTCCAAAGTCTTTGGAGCTTTCCAGTTTAAGGAGTATTTGTGTGTCATCTGGCTTTTTCCCCGCTCTCCTTAATTTTTCAGCCTGCCTCCAGCCGCCCTTCTTTTCGCTTTTGATGCTGCCAGCGCCAGGATGCCTCTCGAGGTGACAGCGCGCTTTACAAGTGCAATAAATAATAAATAATAAATAAATAAATAAAAGAAGTTATAGCACGTGAGGTGAAATTGATTGATCAGTACCGGTATTGACTTCATGTAGATGTTGAAAAGCATGGGTGAGATGAGCCTTGAGAGACCCCTGCTTTTGTGAAGTACAGTTTGGAATAGAAAGGGGGGATGAATTGAATTGAATTATTTATTTATTTATTGTTCAGTTAGTTAAAACCATAACAATATAACAAACTCTAATTTTAAAAGAACCACTTCGCATAAAAGTTACATATCTTTAAAAACGTAAAATCTTAAAATGTATGTGATTACAAAATACATTTCATGTTTAATCATTACTCTGATTTAACTTTCAGTTCTTGCTCGTGAATGCGTAAACATTTAATCAATTTACAGTTAATTTGAGGGTCAGTGGAGGTTCATTTGAGGGTCAGTAGGAAGGGGGGTATGAATGACATTTGTTCTGTTTTGAATGTAGGATGTGATCCAGTTAAGAGCAGTCTCCTCTATGCCAGCTTCGTAGAGTTTTTTATCAGAACGTCATGGTCAACTGTATCAAAGGCAGCTGAGAGGTCATGGGGAAGTAGTGCAGTAACCCTGTTCCGGTCAACTGTGTTCTTAAGGTCATCCCAGATGGCAATGAGGGCAGATTCTGTGCCTCTTCCTGGACAGAATCCCGTTTGGAAGTCTGAAAGTAGGGAATTATCTTCAATGAATTGTGACATCTGGGCGAATGCTGCTCTTTCTATCAAATTGCCCAGGAAAAGTCCATTTGTAATTGGTCTGTAGTTGTCGAGGTTAAGCTATTCTAGGTTTGTTTTCTACAGTGATGGGCATATGTATGACTTTTTTAGATCTTCTGGAAATATTCCCGCAGTTAAGAAAAGGTTGATGATCCTTCTTACTGGTGTGGCAGCAGAGATAGTTAGAAGCATTTTCTTGAAGGTTAGTGGTGGACATGGATCAGAAGGGCTTCCAGCAGGTCTGCTTGCTTTGACCGGGTCCATAAATTCATTGTGTGATATTTGTTGGAAGGAATGCAGAGGTTGGGTTGGCCTACCTTTGGAGGAGTTTTTTGGGTTGGTGCTGGTGGTTTTTCTTTGTTTTAAAAAGGAGTCCAATGTGTCTGCTTTGGTTGTGTAATGGTTTGCCAGTTTGCCTGTGAATTCTTGAGTAATGCAATGAGTTCCTTCTAGGCAATTTGGTTTGCGGAATTTGTTGAACATTTTATAGAATTCTTTATTTTCACATTTAGAATTTTGAATTATGTCTGAATAATATTGTTTCCTAGCTTTTCTGATTGCTGATGTGTAAAATGTGTTAAGTTTATGTAGGTGAGGTATGTCTTATTTGGTGTTTGTTTTGCGCCAGGTGTGTTGCAGCTTTCTAATGTGCTGTTTTATCTCTTTTTGTTCTGTATTTCTCCAATGTGCCTGTTTTCTTTTGTTCTGCTATGCTGTTCCTAGTGGTATTAGGTGATCAAAAACTTCCTGTAGCCACTCATATAGTTTTGGACAGAATGTATTGGATCTAGATCTGTACAGGATGTTTGCTGTGTTTCTAAGTGTTCAAAATTATGTTTATTCCAGGGTTGATACAGAGATGCATGTAAGGTGGTTTTAGGTTTGTTGCTTTGTGTTGTTTTATTTTGGAAAGCAAACAAATGATGGTCCGACCATGTGATTGGAGTAATTGCTTGAAAGGTAACCAGTTCTGGTTTTGTACAAATGGCATCTAGGTTATGTAAAGGGACGTGTGTGGGTTTGTGGACGATCTGAAGTAGGTTAGTGCATCTAGGCCAGTGACGATGGTCAATGTCAATGTTTATTGGTCATGATTTAGTTAATTAACACCATTACATGATGTGAAAATGTATTGTTTAACTTGTGCACACTCAATTGAGAATAAGAACATTACTATAACTAAAATCAATTCATTAAATATTCTAGTTGTACTTGGTAAAAATGCAGATGCTTGAACTTATCCACCGTTTAGATTTTATCTAGTACAAAAATAAAAACTACCAAAAACTTAGACACTAAATTAAAAGGGCTAATTATACAGAAGATAGAGCCATTATTCCTGCCTAACGTTGCATAATCTGCAGGCCCATTTTTATGTGAGTTGGCCCATTTACGGTTGAAGTCTGTTATTGAGAGGCCAAGCAAATGCATATACATGATGTCACTACTCACCCTGCTGTTGATTGTAACTGAAAGGTATGGCTGAGGCCTCCCAAACATGTAAGATGAATTTAGAGGGTTTTTAAATCACTGACCTTACTGAAACTGAATCTTGCTGGAAGGAAGCTAGCCGTAACTGCCTGTTGATAACCTTTTTCCATGTCAAAAAGGTGATGGAGTTAAGAGTAAGCGCTGCTGGTTCAATGTGGAAGGATGCAATTGCCCTCTTTAGTTGCCTGTTCCATGCGCTACCTTGGTCCTCAAAAACAACTGTGAGGCAGGCCTTGAGAGAATTCTCTTGCGCCTTCAGTGTGCATATATAATATTTCAAGAAGTATGACTCAAAAGTTAGGGTTTGATTTAAGAGGCCAAATTCCAACCAAGTTCTTCATCTGTAAAGGTACCGGGGCAGTTGAAAGATACTCTTGTACCCAGAGCACCTGTGTTCTCAAGGCAGCCAGAGAAAGCCTGGTGGCCATATTGTAGTGCTGGGAGAAGAGAGGCCTGAATAACGTTGATGATTGATGCAGCAGAGGGGCTACTTAGTTTCTTGTTAAGGCTGTTGATTTCCTTTTTTTAGGGAGCTTTTATGGGCCAAAGATTGAGGGGACGCAGTGAACCTTACTCCCAACTAGTTGTATTTCACCCCACTGGTGATGCTCTTAAGATGCAGGCTGCATGAGAAGAATTTGTATTTTTTGTAGTGTCCCAAAATTACTATTTTGGCCTTTTCCTGATTACTTGCAAGATAATTCCTCTTGTTTTGTATGGAGGCTAGTCAGTACTCACTGTAAGACTGCTTTTGTATGGTACATTATTATTATATCATGGGCATATTGTAAAATATGAATAGACTCGTGGCCTTATTGAGGGAGAACAAGGCTACTGTTTGCCAGTGCTTTCCCCAGATCTGCTGTATAAAATTAAAAAGTTGAGGAACGAGCACACAGCCTTCCATGGTGATTTTGGGGGTGGTTGTGTGAGGGTGGTTTTCACGCATACCCTCGTGGCAGAGTATAGGGAGATTATCACCCTGAGAGGTTGGGGGGATACCCAGAGTGGTAGTTTCCTCCACAACATCGGTCTGTCGACTTTATCAAAAGCTGCACTGTAGTCAATAAAGCATCAGAGGGGTGGTAGCTGATTGCTTTGTGCTGCGTTGTGCCTCAGAGCTAGTGATATTTAATGTTTGCTTGAATACAGTAGCTGGACCACCTCCTCTTTTGCCTATACAATTTTGTAGGATAGTTTGATAGCCTAGAGGAATGGTTTCATGCAGCACTGGAGCCATGTCTTCTCCCAATCCAGATTCAGTTATGAAGAGTAAGTCAAGTTGTGTGTCAGTGAGAAGGAAGGATGTGATACGTGTTTTCAGAGAGTGATTCAGCATTTATTAATAGGTAGTTTAGAGATTGTGTTTTAGTGATGCGTGATTTTATTTTAGTTGAAGACTGAGCAGTATGTTGTGAACATGTAGCAGGTGTGTCCTTGGTGCTGGTATTAGCTGTATGAGGATAGTAATAGTGTGGCTGTTCTGTATCTTATTACTTATTACAGCAGGGTAAAAAGGCTTTTTGATGGGTCTACATGAGTAGGTGGTAGACATGGTGGTTCAGAGTTGGTGAGCTGTGTTCTTTTTGTGGAGTAGACTTGCTGTGCAGTAGACATGGAGATGTGAAGTTGTGAATAGTAGCAAGTTTCGTATTTTGTTTGCATCTGTTTAGGGTGGAAGGTGTGTGAGTTAGGGGTAGTGGTGCAACATGTGGGTCATGTTGCAAGGACCTAAATTGCCCAGGCGATGAGAGGCAGTTCAAAGAGAGCTGCTGTGTTGCTGTATATTTCGTAGGTGTGTGGGGAGATAGAAAGCTAGGCAGTGGAGTTTGTTTAGGGTGTGTATTATTTGTGTAGTCAGGAGGGTGGGAGTGGTTTATGTTTCTAGTTTGTGACGGAAATTATTATGAGGTAATGTGTGTGTGATATTTTGTTGTGTTGGTGTGTGTGTGATGTTTTGTTTTTGAGGAGGTGATGATGTATTTGTTTTCTTTAAAACATATTTGTATGTAAAGTATTGTTGGTGAGTGGAAGCTGCAAAGGTAAAGGGGGTGGTGATGTATTTTGGAAAATGTATGTGGTGTGTGTGAGGGGATGAAGAAGAGTTAAGAGTGTTTGTGTTATATTTGATTGCTAAAAGAGGTAATATGTGTGGTGTGCTGGAATGTAAGGGTTCTGTGGTTGTGTTAATTGGTAAAAAGAAGAGGAGTGTGATAGTGGATGAAAGATGAAGGCTGAGTATAGGTTTGTTGGGAACAGAAAGGGGTATGTTAGGAGTAAATGGAGCTGGGAGTGTGCGTCTGGATGGGATATAATTACGTATGGTGTGGACTTAGGTTGTGTTGGTGATGAGTGGATTGGTTAGTGGTATAGGGTAGAGTGGTGTTCTGTGTGTGAGTAGAGGTGCAAATGTGTGGTAGTTGGGATAGAAGGGTGTATAAACGTGGTTTGTGGTGTTTTGTAGTGGGTGCTGAGACATTGAAATATGTGTAGGGTTTGTTTGTTGTAAATAAGTAGAGTACATACACTCTGAGTGTGTTGATATGGTTGTGGATGTGGATGGGCCAAGGTGGGTGCTGGTGAAAGGGAAAATGGGCAGCATGTATGGCTCTAGGCCTGACCTATCTCAAAGAGGCACAAACAGGCAACTCCCCTTGTCTTCTCTGCCCTTAGCATCAATGCCCGGACAGAGACATCCTGAATCCGGACATTAAATAGCCCTAGTGATCAGGTGACCACTTCGGCCAATGGGAACCCTAGCTCTAACCAATCATACCACTAGCCCTAAACCCTAAGACCAATAGGAGAACAGACTCTTCCAACCAAGTACAGCCCTAGTTTGAGCAGCCAAGCAGAAATGAAACCCTAAGCCTTACGTATAATGGAACCCATAGTCGCAGGAACAAATCAAAAACCACAGACCTATCTGCCAGTCAGAACAGTAACCCTAAGACCTAAGACCAATAGAATCACTAACCCAGGAACCAATCAGAACCCTAAACCTATCAGCTAATCAGAACACTAATCCTAAGCACAACAGACTCACCAGATACAACCACCAATCAGAGCACAGATGTTACATCCAAGAGCAAACGTACATAAGAAGAGGGTGTGACCTCAAACACAGACTGATGGCAGGGGGCAGGTAAAGCTGCTCCTGAAGCCAGAATCTCCTGGGATACAGACAGGTTTAATCAACACTTATCAGGTCCTGTTTTAGCCAGCAAGTAAGGCTGCAATCTAAGTCTAAAACTAAGGGTGGCCGGAGGCGCAGAATTCTGCAGAGTTGAACAAAACCTGTGTGAACTCCACTCCAATCGTTCTGTCTCATCCAAATTAATAAAACAGAAACCTCACATACCTTTGGTAAAACAACAAGTAACTCTATATTTACATGCTAAAATGCATATAGGCATCTCACAAAAGTAAATATAAAAATACAGCAAGCAGTGAGAGAGGTGATGATTTGGGGTCCTTTCTAACCTAGGGAGAGAACCAAGCAGATGCCTTGAACACAAAGAGCACATCCTGCTGAACAATTTGGTGGTGGTCCTATCCTCCTAGGACCACCCCAAGCACAGTTGTGGACAAAAATGCAATTCCTACTAAAGGCCCTGCAAAGCATTATAGAGTGCAGTGAATATTATAGTATCCAAAATCAAAACATTCCTCAAGGGGCAAGCTCTCCCAGCTCAGCTGGGAGCTAATACCATAACATTCACGACACTCTAAAATCCCACCCCATAATGCTTTGCTGGTCCTTTGGTTGGCATTATATTTTTGCCCATAACTTTGCTTGGGGTGGTCCTGGGAGGATCGGACCACCACAGAATCGTTCAGCATGAAATGTTCTGTAGGCGGGACCCCAAAATCATCACCTTGCTCTTTGCCTAATATTTTGCAAAGTTTGCTTTTGTGAATTGGTTGTATGCTTTTTAACATGTAAAGGTAAAGTTTTTTTTATCAAAGCTGTTGTGGTGACAGACCGTTTTTTGCTGCTCTCTAGCTCAAGCTAAATTTGGAGCTAGCTATATTTGCAACAGTGCTATAATAGATGGATATTTTATTCTTCCCCTTACTCTCTCCTAATTCCCCCTCCCCTCCCCTCACACCCAATAGATATATAAAAAAAATATTGTAAATAATTCTTTCTTTTTTTTTTTAGCTTTATGGACTTATTTAACTTGTTTGGGGGACACAAAAAACGCCTGGCAGGGTTTTTCCTGGTGGCAGAAGTTGAGGAGCTCGAGACAGACAGGAAGAGTTGGGGTCATTGCAGAGAAGGTTTGGGCAGAGGGAACACAGGGGAGCGATGAATGAGGCAGGCTGAAGGCAGTGGATGAAAGAAAGGGGATCTGAGGATGGGTTTGTTAGAAGAATTGTTTGGGAATTTTTTTGTGGGGAAGGCTTAAGGGTGAGGGGATGTTAGGATATTGAAATTGTATTAGTGAGGCTTTATTTATATTTTGTGAATTTGAATCTGCATACCTGTCAAAATAAAGCAGCCATTTACCCTCAACAGGCCTGTTTATTTTACATCTCACCCGATGAGGGCTCCTGTGGGTGGCATTCGCAGAATGTCCACCCCCGGGCAGGTTTGGGCAAGTGGAAGATTTCACTTGGGCAGGTGTGTGGCCATTGGTATTTGTTGACAGTGGGTGGGGCTTAAACTATGGTTTATGATGCTAGGAATCTTAATCAGTTAGCCGTGGTTTGAGGTAGGATGTTAAACAAATTTTTGCGGTCCTTCCTGCCCTCCCTATTATTTGAATTTTTGAATCCCTTTGAGGTTTTTGCTAGTTTGACAGACAGGATTTGTCGCTTGGACAGGTGACAGAAATTGAGTAGCGTGAAAAAGGCAGGAATGGTTGGGGGCATTGCAGAGTAGGTACGGGCAGAGGGAACACAGGAGGCAGGATGAAGGCAGTGGATTAAAGAAAATGGATGGTGAGGATAGTTTGTTAGAAGAATGTTTTGGGAATGTGTTTATTGTGGGGAAGGCTTAAGGGTGGGGGTTTTAGGCTATTGACATTGTATTAGTGAAGCTTTGTTTATAATTTGTAAATTTGAATCTGCATACCTATCCAAATAATGCAGCCTTTTACCCTCAACAGGCCTGTTTATTTTACATCTCGCCCAATCTTGGATCCCTTTTAAAGGATATTAACTGATCCTAGGGCTGACTTTTTTTTAATTTCCGGAGGTGTGATGTAGCACTATGCATTATTTATCTATTTCTTGAATAGTCTGCTTTGAAGTGCTGTTGGAATCCATTCGGTTATTTGGAATGCCCGCATGCACGCCTAGCGCCTGCGAAGGTTGTTACATTCGTTTGTTCTGGTCTGTACATTCCAGCGCACTACCTCAGGTGACAGGGCATGTATTTATGACTTAGAACCCTTTCACAGGCTTTCAGTTCTCTTAGAAGTGGGGGTTTGAGAATTAATTGTGTTGACTTCTGGTCTGGAATGTGTGCTATCCAAATGTATATTTACTTGCTCTATTATTTTAAAGATATAAATGTAAGGTTCTTACTGTTCTGGTGCTGTTCCAATGTTCCATTATTGCAGTACATACGTATCTGAATACAGAAGTCTGCGTGCTGTCTATTAGGCTGTACAAAGCGATACGAAAGGGGATGATGGACGGAGCGTTTGAGCAAATCAAACACTCACTCCCAGTCAAATGATCTGGGTTTAATCCATCACCATTCTTTAGCTCACTCCGCCACCCCAGTTCAGACATGACCATATGCAAATCAGTCTGACCCTGTGCCTCATGGGAACAGTCCAGCCCGAACTGCCAAGCCATATCTTCCCTGGACCGGAAACAAGCATCCTGGGACCGGTTTCGGATTCATAATACTCATCAGCCAGGCTATCTTGAATCCAGTGGCAAAGTGAGCAAGGGACTCACGTCTGAGCATACCCTGCCACACTTAGAGCGAACAAAGCAATACTTTTGTATCGCTTTGTTCGCCCTAAGTGTGGCAGGGTATGCTCAGACGTGAGTCCCTTGCTCACTTGGCCCCTGGATTCAAGATAGCCTGGCTGATGAGGATTATGAATCCGAAACCGGTCCCAGGATGCTTGTTTCCGGTCCAGGGAAGACATGGCTTGGCAGTTCGGGCTGAACTGTTCCCATGAGGCACAGGGTCAGACTGATTTGCATATAGCCATGTCTGAACTGGGGTGGCCGAGTGAGCTAAAGAATGGTGATGGATTAAACCCAGATCAGTTGACTGGGGGTGAGTGTTTGATTTGTTCAAATGCTCCGTCCATCATCCCCTTTTGTATAGCTTTGTTCGCTCTAAGTGTGGCAGGGTATGCTCAGACGTGAGTCCCTTGCTCACTTGGCCAATGGATTCAAGATAGCCTGGCTGATGAGGATTATGAATCCGAAACCGGTCCCAGGATGCTTGTTTCCGGTCCAGGGAAGACATGGCTTGGCAGTTCGGGCTGAACTGTTCCAATGAGGCACAGGGTCAGACTGATTTGCATTTAGCCATGTCTGAACTGGGGTGGCCTAGTGAGCCAAAGAATGGTGATGGATTAAACCCAGATCAGTTGACTGGGGGTGAGTGTTTGATTTGCTCAAACGCTCCGTCCATCATCCCCTTTTGTATCGCTTTGTTCGCCATAAGTGTGGCAGGGTATGCTCAGACGTGAGTCCCTTGCTCACTTGGCCACTGGATTCAAGATAGCCTGGCTGATGAGGATTATAAATCCGAAACCGGTCCCAGGATGCTTGTTTCCGGTCCAGGGAAGACATGGCTTGGCAGTTCGGGCTGAACTGTTCCCATGAGGCACAGGGTCAGACTGATTTGCATATAGCCATGTCTGAACTGGGGTGGCCGAGGAGCTAAAGAATAGTGATGGATTACACCCAGATCAGTTGACTGGGGGTGAGTGTTTGATTTGCTCAAACGCTCCGTCCATCATCCCCTTTTGTATCGCTTTGTTTGCCCTAAGTGTGGCAGGGTATGCTCAGACGTGAGTCCCTTGCTCACTTGGCCACTGGATTCAAGATAGCCTGGCTGATGAGTATTATGAATCCGAAACCGGTCCCAGGATGCTTGTTTCCGGTCCAGGGAAGACATGGCTTGGCAGTTCGGGCTGAACTGTTCCCATGAGGCACAGGGTCAGACTGATTTGCATATAGCCATGTCTGAACTGGGGTGGCCGAGTGAGCTGAAGAATGGTGATGGATTAAACCCAGATCAGTTGACTGGGGGTGAGTGTTTGATTTGCTCAAACGCTCCGTCCATCATCCCCTTTTGTATCGTCTATTAGGCTGTGACACAAATTTTCTGAATTTATTAACAATCCACTTTGTATATGTCCTCACTCTCCATATATCAGTTTGAAATTGCTTTGTGTTACTAATGCATGGATTGCAAACTCACAATCATATCTATAGTTTTTGGATCTTTATTCGCAAAGATCTGTTAAATGAGAAGTTATTTCAACTAAAATCAAATAAGAGTGACCTACGCTGACAAAAATGCAGTCATGTGAATATTTGGTATCCATAAATGTATTCGCCATCAAGCTACAGTATATTCACAAAAATACCTATCGCGATGGAATGCCAGTAAAATGTTTTTACGTGTGATCTTGGCAACGCTTGCGAAGGAGTGAGATCCGTGACCGATAGAACATAGGGCCTAGTTAAAAACATTATATGTCAATGCAATATATGGCAGCTGGCCTTTAACCCTTCTAAATAAAATCTGTATTTCAATAATGGTAATTTTCTATATGCTATGGCTATTGAAGTTTTCATACTGTAGATGAATGCTGTTGTGTTCTAGTACCATGTGATAACACGGGGTAATGTTGGCCTCAGCAAATTGGTAGTGGGAAGAGAACCCACCCTCCAACCCACTTTTATTCAAATGCAACAAACAACAAAGTGATGGAAGGAATGACTAAATTAATCTCAGCCACTGGTGGTACCTTCGGGGCATTGTTCGAGGTCATCATGTTTCACCTACTTTGCCACTCTAGATAGAGTGCAAATTAGTCTTGGTCCTGATACAATAGAAACCTTTCAGCTTGAACTGCCAAGCCTGTTTCAATCCAGACCGGAACACAGTCAAACCCGGACTGGTTTTGGCTCTGTACACCTCACATGGCTTAAGCTAAAAGGGTCTGATTTAAATCTTGGTGAACAACTTACTCCGTCACAACGGTGACAGATATTCCTTCTGCCGAAATATAAATCCCATTATATCCTATGGGATTCATATTTCGGCGGACAGGATATCCGACACGGTTGTGATGGACTAATCCGTCTGCCGAGTTCTAAATAAGGCCCTAACTCTCTGACGAGGCCTAACACAACGAGAGCCAAACTGGGAGTAATTACCAGTAACTGAGATTATTTCCATAATTTAGCCCATTGCTTTTTTTGTTTTCTCAGTGACACCCAAAATGTGATGGGTATAACCAGATGTGGCTCATGACTCAAACTGCACCTCTGTGATGATGCCTAACATGGGTGAAACCAGTCTAGGCTGGCTAGTGTTCCCGTCTAGAGAGAACCGGGACAGTTTTGCTTTCCACATTTAGCCTAAGGCCTATGCATATATTTTTGAGGAGGATAAAATGTTAATGTAAAGATTTTCAAAGACCCAGACTAACATATTTTTCCATTGGACTCTCTCTTTACCCTAGCAGAATGGCATTTTTGAAACAATTTACAGCACTCTGTCTCTCTCGTGTTGACTATTTTGGTGGAATCTTCAGACCATCTTCCTGCAAATGCCAGAATATTTGTGGTTCTATCCCTCATTTTTCAAACATTGTCTTCTAACCTTACTTCAAACCATCTCTAACCCTAACCCTAAACTTTACCTTAACCCCTAACCCTAAACCTAACTCTAAACTAAAGCCTAACATTAATTATTACTCTGGTCGTTACCCTGAAACTACACCTTATCCTTACAGAAACCCAAACCCTTGGTTTGAACAGTAACCCTAACCTCACCAATAGTGCTAAGACAATAAATGTTAGCATTTTAGCCCCAAATCGAGAGGTTTCTTTTTAACTAATCTCAAAATAAATAGTTTTTGGGTGGGTTTTAGTTTCCATAGCAGAAAATTTAATCTAGCTCACAATTACTAAGACTCACAAAGCGCTGCATTTCATAGCGCTGCGTGCGAATTTGCTTTGCTGTATTACGTTACTTCTGTGTATCATGGATGCACAGTATTTCATTTAAGATGTACAATGACCCAAGGGTGAGAGATGCATCATGCAGTGTGAGGCATTGTTGTACTTTTACCCCTGGCCCCCGAGGAGGCAAGCCCATGCGACGGACCTACGACGATGCCACCCTCAACGCACTCAACCCCAGCCGGAACCCCACCTGCTACCGAGCCACCCCGAAGCGCACCCACGGACCCTTCACCTGCCAAGCCTGCAAGTTCACCTGCATCCGGACCTGCACCGCACCCGACAAGCCGAGCACCAGCAGCAACCTCTTCAAGTGCATCCTGCTCAACACCCGCTCAGTCCACAGACACGCCGTCGAACTCTGGAACCTGCTCGACACAACATCACCAGACGTCGCCTTCCACAGAAACCTGGATGAACGCCTCCTCAGAGCCTGACATCGCCATAGCCATCCCAGACGGATACAAGATCACCCGGAAGGACCGCGTCAACTAGACGGGAGGAGGCATCGCCATCGTACACAAGAACACCATCCACATCACGACCAACCCAGACGACACCTTCACCGCCGCCGAACACCTCCACTTCCAAATCCACACCGATCCCAATACCACCCTCAGAGGCACCCTCATCTACAGACCCCCAGGACCACGCACACAATTCAGCAAAGACATCGCAGACTTCATCAGCCCGTACGCCTTCCCCTCCGCTGACTACATCCTCCTAGGAGACCTCAACTTCCACCTGGAGAACAACAAGGACAACAACACCACCACCCTGCTGGACAACCTCGCCAACCTTGGACTCAAGCAACTGGTGAACACCCCCACCCACTACGCCAGCCACACGCTTGACCCTGTCTTCTCCTCCAGCAAGCACATCTCCTTCAGCCACTCCACTGGACTCCACTGGACTGACCACAGCTGCATCCATTTCAGCTTCAGAAGAACAACGACCCACCACCACCCGCAACAGATTCCTTGCAGGAGCTGGAACAAGATCACCACTGAGCAGCTCACCACCTCCCTCCGCCAGAACTCTCCCGCCAGCACAATGGACCCCAAAGAAGCAGCCAGCAACCTCACACAGTGGCTCACCAACTGCGCAAATATACTTGCACCACTGAAGAACCCTCCCAACAGACCCGGCAGCAAGAAAGCCTCCTGGTTCACCGATGAACTCAAGAACTCCAAGAAGAACTGCCGCACCCTCGAGAAAGCCTGGCGCCACGACCAGACCACAGACAACATGACTGCCCTCAAGCACGCCACCCGCAACCACCACCAGCTAATCCGCACCACCAAGAAGACAGCATTCACAGAACGACTGGACAACAACGCCCACAACAGCAAGGAACTCTTCAGCATCGTCAAAGAGTTCTCCAACCCCAGCGCCGGAACCAACATCATCACCCCCTCGCAAGACCTCTTCGACTCACTCACCGCATTCTTCCACCGCAAGATCGCCGATATACACAACAGCTTCGGCGTACCTACCACGCACCCTACCACCGAACCAGCGCCCCCCACCACCACCCTCTGTGCCTGGACACCGGTCAGCACCAAAGACACCACCCGCACGATGAACACCATCCACTCTGGATCACCAACCAACCCCTGCCCCACCACGTCTTCAACAAGGCCGACTCCATCATCGCACCCCAACTCCGGAACATCATCAACACCTCCTTCACCACCGCCACCATCCCGGAGATCTGGAAGCACGCCGAGCTCAGCGCCCTCCTGAAGAAACCAACAGCAGACCCCACCGACCTCAAGAACTACCGCCCCATCTCGCTCCTCCCTTTTCCGGTCAAAGTCATCGAGAAGACCGTCAATAGACAGCTTGCTGCCTTCCTCGAGACGAACGGATCCCTCGACCCCTCGCAGTCCGGTTTCCGAGCCAACCACAGCACCGAGACCACCCTCATCGCAGCCACTGACGACATCAGATTCCTGCTCGACAACGGGGAAACAACGGCCCTCATCCTCCTGGACCTCTCTGCAGCATTCGACACTGTCTGCCACCGCACCCTAGTACAGCGCCTCAGCAACATCAGTCCAAGAGAAGGCACTGGAGTGGATCATTTTGTTCCTTGCCGGAAGAACACAGAGAGTCCGCCTCCCCCCGTTCAGATCGGAAGCCACCGAAGTCATCTGCGGCGTACTACAAGGATCATCACTCAGCCCAACCCTCTTCAACGTCTACATGAGCCCTCTCGCAGCCATCGCATGCAAACACAACCTCAACATCATCTCCTACGCCGACGACACCCAGCTGATCCTCTCCCTCACCAACGACCCGCCACCGCCAGAACAAGAGTGCACGAAGGAATAAAAGACGTCGCCGAGTGGATGAAGAACAGCCGCCTGAAACTGAACTCAGACAAGACGGAAGTCCTCATCCTAGGATCATCGCCCTCTGCCTGGGATGACTCCTGGTGGCCCCCTGCCCTGGGCACCACTCCCAAGCCAATGGACCACGCACGCAACCTGGGCTTCATCCTGGACTCCTCCCTCTCGATGACCAGACAAGTCAACGCCGTCTCATCATCATGCTTCAACACCCTGTGCATGCTCCGTAAGATCTTCCGAAGGATCCCCACCGAAACCAGGAAGACGGTCACCCAGGCACTCGTCACCAGCCGTCTGGACTACGGAAACACCCTCTACGCCGGAACCACAGCCAAACTTCAGAAAAGACTCCAGCGCATCCAGAATGCCTCCGCACAACTCGTCTTGGACGTCCCCCGACACAGCCACATCTCCGGCCACCTGAGAGACCTGCACTGGCTCCCCATCAGCAAGAGGATCACGTTCAGGCTCTTCACCCACGCACACAAGGCCCTCCACGACCTGGGCCCCAAGTACCTCAACAACCGCCTGACCTTCTACGCACCCACCCGCCAGCTACGATTGACCAGCCTCGCCCTCGCCGCAGTACCACGCATTCGCAAAGCCACCGCCGGGGGAAGATCCTTCTCCTACCTGGCAGCCAAGACATGGAACTCCCTCCCCATCCATCTCCGGCTGACCCAGGATCACCTTTCCTTCAGGAAGCTCCTCAAGACCTGGCTCTTGGAGCAGTAGCGGACCCCTCCCCTCCAGCACCTTGAGACCCTACCGGGTGAGTGGCGCGCTATACAAATGTCCATGATTGATTGATTGATTGATTGATTGATTTTAGTGCACTGCTGTGTAGCACAACTCTAACCAACATGACACAAAGCTGCAGTGCATGCCGCAAGACAGCTTTACATGCCACATATAAGATTTGCTGCAGTCCAATGCATGGCACAAACTAAAAATAACCACACAGTTACAAACAATTATTTGTTCAACCACACCATCATTTTGGAGGCATGAAAGGGACATCTAGCCAGGAGGGGACCATCCCAGGAAATAGGACTGCCATAACGGTGATGAGAAAGCACAGAGTTATTTTTACAGAGAAGGAAAGCTAAACTTTGATCACAGTAGACAAGATAAACTGCGCTGCACCAACCAGACGGACTGTAGTTGAATGTAAGAAAAGGAGCATGATCACAAAGGGACAAAAGAGAAACTATCCAGGAACCTGAAAGCTGCAATGAAGACTCCAGGAGGACCAGAAGTTCAGGAAAAGTTGAACCCAGTAGAGGAGCAGGTGGCAGCACTCTTTTCTACAGAGTTAGATGCTGAAGTTGAAGTCCAGGACAGTGTTGCCACTGAGGCTCAACCAAATGTACAGGGTGAGTTATAACATAATGCATGTAATGTATATTAACATATTGTTAATATGAGAAGTAAAACACATATTTCAAGGACCCTAACATGTAGCCACATATAGGACAACAGTAAAAGTTGAATCTACCCTTCGTATAACCGTATAGAGCAGGTACTGTAGAAGTTGCAGTAACTAATTATTTTATCACCATCATATTTGAAGATGTATGTATGTGTAGTGTTATAGTGTAACACACTCAAATAATCTGCAACATGTGTATTAGTATGACTTCATGGAAAAGTTGATGTACAAATATGCATGTCAGCCATCTACACACCTTAGCATAATAAGTAGGCCTTGGCGTAAATTTAGTTCCGCTCGTGGAATTTGCAATATTTTTACATTTTCGCGTTCCGCGGAGAGCGCGAAAATGTCAAAACGTTTGCAATATGCCGCGAAACAGAAGTATTTTCTTGTTCGCGCTTTAAAAATACGTTCTCACTCGTGCGGTAGCGACTTACCGGTTCCCTGCATTCGCCGATGAGTTTTCCTATCCGTGCGCGTGTGCCACGAGATGTTGGATTGTTGTTAGCCGGTCACGCAATCCCGTGAGAGTTTGCGATCACGAACATGTCATTCAACCCGGAACAGGAAATAAGCATCACCAGCAAGATAGCCACGCCCATTAGCAACCGCATGGGCAAGTTAGAGATACATTTCTCTGCAAGCACGCAAAAACACATCACGAACAGGAGGGGAAAGCAATCTCTGCATCTTCGCGAAAGTTCCGCGTGTTCGCGGAGATTTTTAGCAATTTCGCGATAATTAGCAAAAGTCAATTTCGCAAATTCAGCCCAACCCTTATAATAAGACAGATGTGTATTTGTCTCTGTAACAATTCTACGTACCACCAGGTCACATGTAAAGCACACAAATCTGCCTTCACACAAAAACAGGGCGTGGGTACTAAATTGTCATGTAATGTAGGCCGGCAAGCTAACTTGGTGTGGTGCATGGCTTGAAAAGGACTGTTTTATAATGTAGCACATTTACTCATATAGGCTGATTATCCATATGTCAGCTAGCCCTGATACACTGTGTGCAGCCTAGGGCAACAGCTGCCACCCATACACCACAGTGCAAGGGTTTCTGCATCATTGGTTTGTTTGTGATTGTGCTGAAATGTGTCATACACTCCCAGGTGCCTCATGCATTATACATACACTTTAGTACTTTTAACAATATTTAAGATATGTGTCTGCTGATACACACTCATGATACAAAAACTGGAATACCCATATAGGTGACAGACTTCCACATTGGTGCAAGTATGGCTGTTTTGCAAATAACAAACAAAGGTAGGCAGGACTTGGATTATTAAGGTATGCCATTTTCACTTGTGAAAATCGAGGACTCCTGCCCTCTCTATCTACCTCTAAGTGATATACTTACAGTTCAATAACTATGCATCGTTATTTACAATTAATCTTTATGTTGTGTGCAATGTCTTATCTTATTATACCTAAGTACATGTTTGGAACATTATGGGTATTTGCTGTGCTGCAGTGTAGGATAGGGTGAAGTGTTATATGTTTCACAGTTTAATCATATTTTGTATTGGCTATCACTCATCATGATGCTTTACTGTGTTGTGAAGAATGGCAAAGATAGGAGATTGACAACATTCATTAAGGGTGTCTGTGTAATGTGCAGAAATGGATGTGGCCAGTAAGGCTCATAGGTTATTGCTCGATATTTTGGTGAAATCTTTGGCTTTGAAATAGTGGGCTACACAATGTAATACAAATGTGAAGACACAATATTCCATCTATGCTCAACTACTGTCATGGTAGCTTCACATCTGGTGAACATGGCCAGAGTATGTGGATTGAATCACTAGCCAAATATTAACTCTACAAGCTGCATGTAATATACAAGTATGTTAAATAATGCCAAGCGGCTAGGAACACTACTGTATCCTGAAATTGTGTTGTTGATACATGGGTTTATAGAATTTTTGTTCTGAAATGGTTGACATATCTGAACAGAGAATAAGCATAACTTATAATTGTGTGTGTCAACATGGTATGTTGTTGTACTGCCAAATACATAATGCCACATTACCATATGAGGTTGGTAGACAACAGCTCCTGCACATAGTGATGTTTTTTTACTACCTTACAATCTGCCCAAAGTTTAATTTTACATATTATACTTGAAACCTTTAATTGTATGAGAAAGCGGAGAACATGTCTGTCAAAATATGAATACAAGATCAACAGCAAAAAATACTCTGTAAAATTGTAAAATGCTAACATTAGGTACATCTTTTTAGAGGCAAGACCAATCTCTTCTGTACAACAGCGTGTGCATGATGAGAAACCTGACCTCAACACCAACTTTTGGATGGAGACATTTTCAACCCATTCCTGGAGACTATGGATTGTTCTACTCCCATCTTGGCAAGGGAGAAGATGTTGTTGGGTCTCAAATCGAATCAACGCAGACTGTTTAACATACAATTGCTCACCATATCCCTAGCGAGGATCCTGATGCCCCACAAGTTAGCTTTCAGCAGAGACTTTATCAGACACTATAGAAGGAATCCAGAGGTGTCTCAGTCCCAATAAGGGGCAGGCAGATGCATTATTGGACACCCAGTCTTGGCAATATATGATTGATGTCTCCTTAGCTGACATTGTTGGTGTTTTGATGCAGAACAGCACTCAACAAGAGCCTTTTACATCAAGCACCAGTGATGTTGTCATCCAGCTAGGATCTTTCAAATACTCTATGCAGTCCTTGCATCAATGACTTGAGGCCTTAGGGAATAGAATGGATTGCAAGATGGTCTCCTTCACGTCAACAACTAGTGCCCTCAACAGCAAAACCATTGCTATGTTGCAGAATCAGCAATCCCTTGCCAGGGAATACCACTCAGCCTTTGTGGCATTCACTACAGTTATGACAAAAATGGGGAATACATCTTCAACCTCTGATGTTTGTGCCTCAGAGCGACCCATCATTACTTCACAGCCCCAAATTGTAGCACAACCTCAACCACAGGAGGCTACACATTTATCAGAGGATGAAGATGTAGTGTTCCCCAGTTTCAGATCTAGAATTACACGTTAAACAATAGTGAGTACCTTTTTGGGTAGTTAATAACTTTTTCATGTGTTTCGTCACAGCATCTTCTTTACATTCAACTGCGTCCTCTGTTGGTCTCATGACGTTTATCTTGTTCCTTTGTCCTTCTCATGAAGCATGCTTGTTTGCAAATAGTTATACTCAGTAGGTGACTTTTCATTTGGTGATTTCATCCCTAGAAGGTTAATTCATTTTCCTAATCATTTTTTTTGTTGATTGGCTTTCCTCCTCAAACCTTTGAAAAATGGATACTCTGTACACTAGCATGATACTAATGATGTAGCCATACAAAAGGCATAGTAGACATGTTAGGTGTTGCATCACATCATCACATGCAATATTATTAAGGATCATACAGACAATGTACATAAATTATCATCACTATTTACGTTTATACAACTTTTGGTTTTGCCTTTTGAACCACATTGTGCAATCATGAGCATCATTATGGCTACATATTATGTGGTACATAGAGTTATATGATTGGAATTATAGGTGTAATCTACACACACCTCCTTGCAGCTCCATTTGACATGTCTCTCACTTTATGAATCTGCCACCCATAAATCTCAAAATATATAATATGTTTTGGTGTGTGAGGGAGCAGCAGATATACACCAGAAAGAATTTTTTTCACAGTTGCACAATGAGTGTGTCACACATCACCAAGCATGATATAAGCTACTAATTTTCTACACACTTAGGTCCTATATTGGATCTAAAGAGTTAATATGCCAATGTATTAGAAATTTGATGAGTGTACCATCACCAATAACACAGTAATGATTTGTAATGGAAGCAGAAAACAAAGATTACTAGACACAATAGGTTTTTCACTAATGGTTGCTATTAAGACAGGAGAATTAATGTTATACATAATCCATTAAAATCACATGAGAAGAAGTTGTGATCACAAATATTTCTCTGGAATCTACTCTGGGGTGAAGGTGACATATACAGTCGAATGTAAATATTTGATAAGTGACCTCCATAAGGATAATGCACAGGAGAGCAAAACATTTGTTTATATGGTATATGTATATATATCCTCCTATTATCCATGAGCATCATGACTGAATACAGATTGCACATGTTCCACTGAGAGGACAATGGCGTTATGGATTAATATCCATAATTTGTTTAGAATATGCTTTATTCCACTCACTGTATAATGATATGTTTTGAAATCTGAAATATCTGTTCACAGGGTGATTGTAAAGGAGCTCAATTCATAAGAGCAAATGACGATTGAGTCCCCGAAGAGCTTAAAGAGCTTATTTAGGTTTAAGGGCGGAAAACACAGGAGTGTGTCTCTCCTCAGCAAAGTACAGAGTGCCAATCGTCATTGAGCCACAGTGCACGGAACAAACCACAATTGACTCACCATAAGTGTGAAAAAGGCCGCTTTATTGAAGACAGGTTCACCTTACACAACATAGCCTCGGCCTTTGCCTCACGAAATGATAGCTAACTATACAAATTCACACACGTATCCTCCTCCCCCCACCCCTAAGGTTTCCCCAAACACAATTGCAATTTATTTAACTGACCCCAACTTGATCAATAACTTTCGCCCCTTTAAAACCTTGTAACCTCTTCTCAACCTATCTAAAGATCTATCTACTAGATAAATAACTGTTAACACTTTAAACCCTGTAACTTCTTCTCCACCTGTCTAAATAATCTATCTACTATGTATAACCTATCCTAACCTCATTACCTACTTGTCCCCAACCATAAAATGAAACAGTAACAGCAGGCCAAAAGTAGCTAACCAGCGCCACGCACCTGCTTAAAGCGACAACCAAAGTACATGTCATTTAAACCCTTGATGCACCTGCACCCAATGAAAACATGCCAGTAAAATATATCAACCAAAACTAAAAAAAAACTACCCCTCCTCCTTCAAAATGGGTGGGAAAGACTTTCCCTGAACTGGCGGAAAAATCGGCAGCCCTGTCACCTTCCAAAATGGTGAAAGCTCCCGAAATGGCTGCATAAATAGCTCCCGCACCGAAGCCCAAAGCAAGCCCTATGCGAGCCCAATTGGGCTCTGACAGCACCACCCGGCCCAAAATTCCCGGGGGTGCAAGCCTTCAGGCCGGTCGGCCGCTCCCCTAAAGCCCCATTGGGCCACAGTGCACGGAACAAATGACAATTGACTCACCATAAGTGTGAAAAAGGCTGCTTTATTGAAGACAGGTGCACCTTACACAACATAGCCTCAGCCTTTGCCTCACAAAACTATAGCTAACTATACAAACTTCATCTACGTATCCTACTCCCCCCCCACCCCTAAGATTTCCCCAAACCCAATTGCAATTTATTTAACAGACCCCAACTTGACCAATAACTTTTGCCCCTTTAAAACCATGTACCTCTTCTCAACCTGTCTAAAGATCTATCTACTCGATCAATAACTGTTAACCCTTTAAACCCTGTAACCTCTTCTTTACCTGCCTAAAAATCTATCTACAAAGTATAACCAATCAGAAACATTCCTTATGACTTTTCTGACCCCCCCCCAACCTCTAGGATAACGTCTTATATCCAGGGCTGAATCTAAGACTCCCTTTATTTGAATCAAGTATAGCTCCATCCCGACGCGAGACAAATGCGCCCTATCACCTCTGAAAATCTTTTTGCCAAATACTTTTGTTCTGGGTGATACACTTGCCTCTCCGTAAAACACCCTCATCTCTCTGTTTACCTTCCTCTTGGCCTTATCACTGGCAACAGGCCTCTCGGCCCCCCTGCAATTCCTTCTGGGAATAAGCTCACTCCACACCGCAAAGCACCCAGACCACTGCCTCTTGATCTCCCACAAGTCCCTTTTCATCTGCTTCAACAGAGACAACCCTTTACACACCACTAAATCATTCTCCCATAATGCAATAACCACATATCTGGACAAACATGACAACGCAGTAACTTCTTTAAAAGGGGGAAAAGCTCATGCCAACGCATGCCTCCTTTTCCGTGCCAACTGACTTAAAAAACTCCTGGGTCCAATCCTAGGTTTACACCTTTTCTTTTTTTTCAGTCCGTGTCTTTCTGCCCATTTCACATAAGAATGCCCAACAATCCAGATAGCGAGTGTCTCTGACTCTGGCCCTCATACTGCACCCGCAAAGACACATGCGTGAGAAAAAATTCACATAGCCACCTTACTCCCAACCCCCTCCCTGCTTTAATATAGCGTTTATAACAATCTGATGAACAACGCCCCAGTTGCTTCAACATCTCTGAGCCCCACCCCATCCTTTCCGCATCAGAAGTCGCTCCAATCCTGAAAGAATGAGTACCAAATGCCTCAGGCTCCTCCCCCAGTAATTTTAACACCCGCCTCATGACCCATAGAAGCTGTGCCGCCATGACTTCCCGCCCGAGGTCCTGTAGAAAATGACCCCCACCTCCCTCATTGTTCCTCCCCGCAAAAGGTACCCCTATCGTACCGGGCAGATCATGGGATCCTCCCTAGCCCACAGTGCCACTGACCTCTCTGTCCCCCTTTGATCTGTCTTTGAGCGCCTGAGGAAGATGGAGACTGCATTACTCCCTTTTTCGCATCCCTGTACTTCCTTCCATTGCAGCCCTTTTATCCCATTCCATCCCAACAGCTCGGAAACCCGGAATGCTCCGCAATATAGCCAAGACATTAACCCCACAAACAATATTGACTCCTGTCAGCTTCGTACAAAAATATGATATCCCGACTGGTATTAGTTAAAGACAATTCATAATGGACATGTTGAAAACATTATCAGGAAGGACAAAGGAGACTCATATGTTAGTTATAGATGTGCCAGTGGCATCATATTTATCCAAAACAAGGGTAAAAACAAATTACAGTTGTAGCAGCACTGTAAAAATTGGTACAACCCTAATTGTACTTGGTACTCAATAGGTGCAAGTGGTGCTCACGGTGGCGACGTAAGTGACAATAGAAACAGCAAAAAGGCAGCGCAAGGTGACTGGTGCAAAAATATAAGCAGTGAGTTATGGCAATAATGTGGTTCCAGCTGAATTATAGTACATTTGGAGGCTGGCAATATTCTTAGGTGAACCACAGTGCATGTTCGCGCCTTCAATTGCGCTGTATGGTCGACGGTGTTTCGATCCTCCTAATTCGGGATCTTCATCAGGACTGGGTTGGTTAATGGACAGTGTTGAAAAGTGTAGCGGTAGGGTAAGGAATCCGTGTGGGGTGGCAATTCCGCGTGGTAGGAAGTGCAGTCATCGGGCGTAGTCAGCCGGGGCTGGACCTCGAGGCTGGGGCCCGTGGGAACGGGGATCAATGTTCCATTCCTGTTGTTATCGGCGGGAGTTACCAATCGTATCCCGACTGGTGGGGGCGGCGATCCATATTTGACCAATGTGAGCGGGAATTAATCTCTCGCAGTAGCCGGTTCCCGAGTTACTCCAGGTTGCCCTGCCAGATTCAGCATACCTTTGGCAACACCTCTATCTTTCTGCCCAATAGAACATTATTCACTGGTTACTAACCCCCTGTCCTCTACCCGTCTCCATGGCCCAACCTTCTAGCAACCTCTTACCCAGCTTGCCTGCCGTTAGTGCATATCCCCGCACTAAGTTTCCCATGAAGGCTATCCCTATCAGCTTTGCGGCTATGGTAACCTTCGACAAACCCTTCTCAATCACGTCCAAGATGAACTGAACAGCATCCTCTTCCATGTTCCCCATGTTCCAGGCCTCCTCTTCGCACCTCCCTACAGAAACTCCTGCCACGCTAGTCTGTAGGCCTTTCTCGTGGAAAGCGCTAACACCCTACCACCAGTTGCAGCATCCCTTTTCTCCTACGGAGCACATCCCTTCAGACACCGGCCTCTGTGGCCAACCCATGGAACCTCTCCCACTGCAAACAAGACAAAGCATCCGCAATGTCATTGTCTACACCTAGGACGTGCTTTGCTCTGAACTGAATGTCGTACTTTAAGCAGCTCAACATGAATATTTACAATAACTTTAAAACCTGCTCATCCCTTGCGGACTGCCTGTTGACCACCTGCACCACTGCCATGTTGTCTACCCTGAAAGTGACCTTTTTGTGAGACAGCCTCCGCCCCCACAGTGTGACCGCAGCTACTAGTGGAAACAATTCAAGAAAAGCAATGCTCCTGCCCCCATTCTTCCAATGAGGCGACCACTCTTCCGCACACCATTTTCCCTGCCAGTACAAACCGCACCCGCCTGCTACGGCGGCGACCGAGAATATCTTAGCATCCCATTACCATTCTTCTGGCGCTGACATGAGTATCCCATTAAATTCCTCCAAGAACCTGCACCACATTCTTAAGTCTTCCTTTGTCCCTGCCGACAAACGCATGTGGTGGTGTGGTAGCGTGAGGTCTGCCAGTGACCTGCTCAGTCTCCTGCAAAATTTCCGTCCCGCTCTCCCAAACCGGCATGCGAAATTCAAATGCCCCAGTAACACTTGTACCATCCTTACTGTCACTTTCTTTCTGGCCAGCATGTCATCGCTCAACAACCTCATGTGCAGTTTTTTATCCTCCAGCAACCTGACCTCCTTAGCCACCGAATCTAGTTCAATCCCCAGAAAGGACAACATCTTGCTTGGACCTTCTGTCTTCTCCGGTCCTAAGGGGGCACCCAGTGTCCCCATGAGCTTCTGGAAACTGCCCAACTAATGCTGGCAGTCCATGAACCAGGCTGGTGCACCAAGAAGAAGTCATCAAGGTAGTCTGTCACCGTCTCTTTTCCCGTTTTCCAAGAAAAAACCCACTGCAACAACGAACTGAACTTCTCAAACAGCTCACATGATATTGAACACCCCATGGGTAAAGCCTTTTCCACAAAGATGTTCCCGTCCACTTGAATGCCCAGAAACTGGAAGTCCTCCGGATGTACTGGCAAGAGCTGGGCCTTAATGTTACATTTTGCTGTTGCCCAGATGTGGCCATTTCACTCTGTACCACCTTTTCTGTTACCAGTTTGTTTGAGATGCTGCCTGCCGCAGCATTCCTTTTTTGTCCGCCCACTGTCACCACTGCCCTAGTGGGCACCCCCACCCCACTGGGCTGTCGCCCTGCCATGACCCTTTCAGACCTCCATTCTTATTTGCCCCCATGGTCGCTCGATGTGCTAAAGCTGCCCGCCCTGGACCCTGCCTTCACTTCTTCCCGGTAGCGAGGAGCCGCATGTGAGGAGCCCGCAATATGCGCGCCCCGCGCTCGCTGCTCCTGCAAAGCAAATGGAAGGTCTGGCATGCCGTGGTTAGTGTCCCTATCTGCCCCTCCCTGTCCCTGATCTGGGCACCACTGCCAATACCCCCCATACCTGAGGTCCCCAAGGGTGCTTGTGGAAACCCGCCTGCGTCCCTCCAGCCCCCCGCATGGCCCCGCCGAGTGTACTCCCCCTTGTTGCCGGGTCCACCCCCCTCCTGTCCCCTTTATGCCCGTATACCAGGGACGGTGGAGATCTCTCCCACCTCCTCCCAGCCCCTTCTCTAATCCCTCGCTCCATTCTAAAAGGAAAACCAGCCTCGTCCTCCCCAGTCTGGCCACTGAGGCCTCCATACGTCTCCCCCAGGCACACTTCCCCCGGGGGCCCTTGCACCCACCCCCACTCCACTGACCACTTGTCCCTCACCCCCCAGGGGGCCATGTCGAACCACCCTATAATGTCTAGTGCCGCCACAGCTGCCTCCCTAGACCCCCGTCCTCTCCTCTTCCTCACCCCTAAAAACCTGGGGCAGCCAGACTCCCTTAAACCTAGGCCTCCCTAGCCCAGGAGCTGCCTTTGTGACCCTCCCTGCATTCCCACCCAAACTCTCCTGGCCCCCCACATCAGGGACACCTCCCACTGGCCTGAGCCCCCATGCTCCCATTAAGACTCTTGGTCCTTTGTGACACCGGCGGCGAAAACCGCAGCGGGCCCTCATTGCGCTTTTCCTCGTGCACTGCCTCACCCTTCCCTTCCATAAATGCCAGTGGGGGGCACCTCATGGTGCTCATCCACTATTGTCCCCGCTTCGCAGGGGCCGCCTTAGCTCTGCGCCGCCCCCACATACCACATATCTAAGTATATGATAGCCCAGGAGCTGCCTTTGTGACCCTCCCTGCATTCCCACCCAAACTCTCCTGGCCCCCCACATCAGGGACACCTCCCACTGGCCTGAGCCCCCATGCTCCCATTAAGACTCTTGGTCCTTTGTGACACCGGCGGCGAAAACCGCAGCGGGCCCTCATTGCGCTTTTCCTCGTGCACTGCCTCACCCTTCCCTTCCATAAATGCCAGTGGGGGGCACCTCATGGTGCTCATCCACTATTGTCCCCGCTTCGCAGGGGCCGCCTTAGCTCTGCGCCGCCCCCACATACCTCTGCGTTCTTTCTTTTATTTCCGCACTCTCTACCGGGCCTTGGACGAGGTCCATGCAGCCGGCTTCTAACAGGAGCTTCATGGCCTCCTGAAGACGTGTGTTGTTGTGTGCCTTGTTCTCTGCTCCCAACTATTAAAGGCAGGAAGAGAACTAATTTGCAAACACTGTCCCTGACTAGACTAGGAACATTTTTCCTGAACTGGCAGAAAAATCGGATGCCGTGTCACCTTCCAAAATGGTGACATGGCTCCCGAAATGAGTGCATAAATATCCCCCATCCTGAATCCCAAAGAAAGCCCATTGTGAGCCCATTGGGCTCAGACCACACCACCCGGCCCAAAAACCCCAGGGGTGTGAGCCTACCTGCCGGTGGGCTGCCCCCCAAAGCCCCATTACAATCTCCATTGAGGAGAATACGCAACACGAGTAACACATTCACAGGTATGCATGTGTATTCCAGCACATGCCGCACTGGATTTGAACTACGTACAATAACCTATGCAAATGAAAATAACATTGACGACACGCTGTAATATGTGTCATAAGAAGCATCATTACAGTAATGCCGTATAAAATTGCAGACCTGTCTGAGGCATGGTGAATTTCTCAAAACACTGTTCAGGTGTATCATGATGTATATTGCCAGTGGGAGCAGTTTACAGGACCTAACATGAAAGTGCCAATCTTCTGGATACCTATAGATGTATGCTTGTAAATATCTGTCACTTTGAACGACATCGCTAATCACCAAATCAATTATACTTTCAATACTTGCTTCAGTAGACTGTGTATATTGATTACGTAGAAACAGATGTCTACTCTCCATCAAGTATACATAAAAAGGTATAGTTTCATACTATCAAGGGCACCTCTGAACTATCTCAATGATGGAAAACACCTTTCAAATAGGGTGCCACATTAAGTATGCAGTTTCTTAACATTGTGTATTGCATGGCAAAGGAAGGACAACAGACATCCTTTTTGACCATTTCATCTGAGCTTCTTGACATTTGGACATTTGGTGATGATTGCATTAACGAAAGTGACTGACATTGTGCAAATTGTGTTGTGTGATGTCACGTTGCTATGTGGGAGCCAGTCCATGGGTTCTGCATGGGCCTTCACACAATATGGCCTATGTAAATTACAAGCTATTAGTATATACTAATAGTGTAGACCATTTAAAATCACAACATGAAATACCAGTCTATGAGTGGCCTACCAAGGTTGACTAGTTACTGTAAAGACTTTCATCACTGTTGCTGCACGTGTAGTAGTGTACAACACATATAATAACATACTCAGAGTTCACAAATGTTTATGTGCATGAATCTATCCCTTCAGGACTACAAATTACAATCTCCATGACTTCCTACAACTATGGACAAAGATTCCCTGCGTTAACACTAGCCAGCACACAGTGTACCACTGCAAGTTTATATTGTAAATGATTCAAATGTAACAATATAAGGATCTGTCTTCACTACACCTTTCACACAATGCATCACAACAACCACAGTAGCATGGCTGTGATGTGTAAAAGTCTCCATAATAGGGCCATTTGACCAATGTCTGAGTCTGTTAATATTTATACACATCTGTAAAAATCCTTCTGTGTTGCAACATAAAAGTTAGCACTGCTAAAATCCTGTCTTTGTAGTAGATCTGTATCTTATTATCTATTGGTATGGTTACTGTGTAGTCATCAAAATTAACATATCAAGCGCTCAAGTAAAAATTACAAACTCTACTAACAACGCTGTTACCTAATTCCTAACTAACTCTTACTAAAATATATATGTTAAATCTAAAAACGACACTACAATACCTACACTAAAACTTACACCTACTAAATTATAGATAGAAGGACACATCCTAAAAATCAACCTCCTGCCTCTTTAACATACACTAACTTAGACAACACTTACACATACAATATTCTACACATCAACTATCTAACCATTTAGTACTAAATATATATACTACACTTAAAATAAAATTAGCCGCCACCAAATACAAAACCTAACTATCTAAGTATATGATAAAAGATAAAACTGTGTACAATTCTGAGGGGAGGAAAAAGAGTGAGAGTGAGGATAAGGCCAGTTTTGTGCTATTATGTAAAGTGCCTGATGGCACCAATGTAGGAGTCTATTTTTGTCCTACATGAAGCGATTCAGCTTTCTCCTTTGAGCAGTGAGGGTGTTCAGGCTCCTTTGGTGTTTATCATCATCCTCATTATGGTCAGTCCCCTGCTGCCACCTTGGTGTGGCTTGTCTTGGGAACAGAAGTTGCTGGTTGTGTCTGTGTGCTTTGCGAGGGGTTATTCCTTGTTCCATGAGGAGTGTGGGAACCTGTTGAGTTTCAAGGCAGGTTTTGTGTAGTTGCTCTGGGCCAGGTGCCCTGTTGTTTCTCCTCCTCAAATATCTTTCCCGTTTATCTATAACCCCGATCAACCTTCAGGATTCGGCCATATATAGCCTATTTTTTTCTGATTCATATTTATATTGGCTAAAGATCAAGAAAAAACAATTAGTCTTTACTGGTCAAACAATACAAAAAATTATCAGATTATAACTCTTCACCCTGTTATGTTTAAACATGCAGGCCCTGTTTTTGCATATCATGACCTATGCTTGTGAGGGACCCACCCACTAACTCCTTTACAATGAATCAGTTAGTAGGGAAGTACTGAAACATACCTCCAGGGACTGGATCAGAAAAAATGGCAGTTTCTTCTGCGTAGAAAGGCTTGTTTCTACTTGAAAAATATAGTAAGAGAGGGTTGTTAGATGTATCCACATCACCACAGTTGTTTAGATCATAGCAAATATGTAGCTATAAAATACATAACTTCACTATGCATCACATTTTTCACAACTATATTAGTTTTCTATGCTACAAATCATGCCTTTAGTATCTCGTTTGCATAAGGACTGAAAGTGATGTATTTGACTTTAAGCTGTATCATGCATCACTGAGCAGTAAATATATTTATTGTCTAGCAAACTCCATTCACACAATTTATTTATTTTATTTATTATTTTATATACTCATTTGTAGGGCGCAACACATCCTCCTCAGGGGGATCTCTCGGCTCCTGAGAGAGGAGTACACTATTGCAGAGGAATCATTGGAATAGCTAGGTCTTAAGGAGGTTTTTTTAAATGGCAGAAGTTGGTACAGGCGCGGATCTCATCCGGCAGGATGTTCCAATGAGTGGGGGCTAAGTACGAAAAAGCCCGTCCACCCATCCTAGCCTTCCTGATTCTCTTTACACAGAGCAGGTTACGGCTGCTGGATCTCAGCAGTCATGTGGGATGATACCGTTCAATCTTCTTCGATAGGTAGGCTGGCCCCATCCCATGAAGGGATTTAAAAACCAGAAATAACTGTTTAAAGATAGACCTCTTTCTGATAGGGAGCCAATGCAGTTGGCGTAAGAGGGGTGAAGAGGGGTCCGTTCCGGCTTGTTAAGTGCAAGACGGGCTGCCATGTTTTGGACCATTTGTAGTTTAGAATCCAAATCCTCCCTCATCCCGACCAGCAGTGAGTTGCCATAATCCAGTTGACTAACCAAGAGCGACTGGCTAAGAGTCTGTCTGGCCGTAAACGGAATCCACGGAAAGATACTTCGGAGCATTCGCATGGTTCCAAAACAGGTGCCTGCCACCGATTTTACCTGCTCTTCCATTGATAAAATGTTATAAGTTTTTATGCCCAAGTTCTTAGCCCATCCTCTCAGTCGGGCGCATCTCCTAACTCAGGTGGCCACCAATCTGGGGTCCACATCTCCTCCGCTTTACCAAATAGCACTATCTCCGTATTAGAGGAGTTGAGCTGGAGAAAGTTCTTCTTCATTCAGCTCGCTATGCTGGTCATACAGTGTCTAAATTTAAGTTTGGTGACCGCAGGGGACTATCACCTGGGTGTCATCCGCATAGGATATGGTTTCAAACCCACAATTCCTAATAATTGAGGCTAAGGGGGTCATGTAAATGTTAAACAAAGTGTGGCTCAAGACCGAGGCCTGTGGTACCCCCTTATCCACACTGGTGGTTTGAGAAACGAATGACCCCAACTGGACACACTGGGGCATATTACCAAGGGCCTTTTTGCCGCTTTAGTGGGACTTTTTCCCGCTAAAGCGGCGAAAATGTCATCGCCCAATTACCAAGCTGTCGCTAACACCAGTTAGCGACAGCTTGTAGGCGATAGCGAGCATTTTCGGGCCTGCTTTGCATGTCAGCAATAAATATCGCTAACGATATGCAAAATGGGCGTGCCAAAATGTTAGCGACTGAAAACAGTCGCTAACATCGCTATCGCCTATTATCTACAAAGGCAAAGCGATGGAAATATTCGCGCTAAGCGCAAATATCTCCAAAAGCTAACGCCTGCTAATACCAGTTCTTAGCCATGTTATCCAATGGGAGGTGGATAACATGGCTAAGAGCTGTTTCACGCTAATGCGTGAATATCGCTGTATTGTCAGCGATATTCACGCATTTTGCCTGATTTTTATTGCTATTGAGACAAACCTTGCTAATAGCAAGTTATCTCAGCGATAAAAATCGGTGAAGCGTGGCGATAATAATTTTGCGCTAACCCTACTTAGCGATAAATATCACTGTTTGTAGGTAATATGCCCTACTGTGTTCTACCCGCCAGAAAGCTCTGGATCCCATTGAAGGCCCCGCCTCTGACACCAATCTCTCGCAGCCGGTCCAAAAGGATCTGGTGAGAGATGGTGTCAAAGGCCGCTGACAGATCCAACCGAACCAACATGACAGGGATGTTCAGATCCAGGGACATCCTTAAAGTATCCGTAACCTCCAACAGTGCGGCCTCAGTGCTGCGAGAGGCACGTAAGCCCGACTGGGAGGTGTCTAGTATGTTATTATGATCCAGATAGTGGGAAAGATGCTGATTGACTAAAGCCTCAGTGATTTTTGCGCAACAAGGGAAAAGAGAGATGGGTCTAAAATTCTGAAGATCGGTGGGGTCAGCCAGAGGTTTTTGAGCAGGGGTTTTATGCGTGCGCCTTTCCATTTACGAGGAACAGTGGAAGTGGCAAGCGAGATGTTACAGACTTCCACAAGGACCTCAGCAAGGACAGGGGATAGTGCTGACATAACAGCAGGAGGCACCAGATCTGATGGAGAGCCAGATTTCACTCGAGTTAGTAGGGAACTGACTTCTTCCTCTGTGACATTAGGAAATAGTTCTAGACTTGATGAACCTCTACTCTCCTGAAGGGGAGCTTTGCCATGAGCGCCCTCTTCAGGGCCAAAGGCACGATAGATCACATCCATTTTGTTGGTACAATGGCTCCCTAAGTTCTCACATAGTGTCTGAGTGGCGGTGGGAGCAGACTATTAGACCTGGGATTAGTGTTTGGTATGTGCTTTCACTCATCACTCTGTGACATCATTTCCCTGACACCGTCTCCCACCAGCTTCAAGCATAAAAGGGAGATAGTGCTTGATAAGCTGTATCAAGGCACCTAACTCCCTCTCATCAAAATTGGCTACTTTCCTCTTGCCAGACATATTTAACCCAATATTACTATAAATCCACAACTAGATAAACCACCCCACACACTCTTTAACACCCCAATCAAAATCACCCCGAGTTTACCTCACACACACACACACAAACTTATTTTTAAACAATGCACAATACTTTTTCACATACAAAAAACACAAAAAGTCTATTCACAGACAATACTTAGCACAAACAAAACAAATGTGACAAGTTGCACTATCCACGACACTTTCATAAATCTCTCTCAGCTCTAACATGACCAACAACCACCAAGCACAAAGAGAAGGTTCAATTAATTTCCAGAACATGCTTCTATGCAGCCATGCCCTTTGCGTCATTTCCTGGGTTTTTCCAGCCAATTTGCATAGGTAAGCACAATTTTGTACCCCGCAAGATCACGCCAGACATATTTGCATTCTGCAGCATCATATTTTACCATGCAAGGCCACACAACACATGTTTGCAGGCTGCATCATCATTTTAGACTACGCAAGACCATGCAAACTTGTTGCATCACATTGCATTGGAATAATATCAGTGCTATACGCCACAGAACAGCAAGCTGCAGACTAGAGATGATGCAAAAGGATGCTTTTGAAGTGTCGTTTTTCTTCCCCTTTGATGTGTGTGGAAGGTTTTAGGGGATTTTGGAGATAGGATCTGTTTAACTATTACATCAGTGCATCTCATGTTGTGTAGCTATGTTTGTCCTGTAGTAATGTGGTCCTAAAGAATTTGCGGACCTTCCATTTGATCATTTTTTATATTTGTATTAAAGTATATGTTTTTATAGGGATGTGTGCATGTTTCAATTAACTGTTAGATTACCTATGTTTTAGAATATTTGGGGTCATTTGGGGTATGGAATGGAATGAAATTCATAAAGCATACTAAACTGGAGGGTATCAATGCGCTAGTACATACTGGGGAACGGCCGATGTAAACCAAGAAACAACACTCCTGGGAGAGACAAGAGCCAGGTTTGAAGATGCTTGAGGAACATGGAGAAGTACTCCAGGGCCGCGATGTGCACAGGTAGTGTATTCCGCATATTTAGCTGCTACAACCTAAAGAAAGGAGCGGCCACCCCATCTGATTTTGCAGAATCTGGAGATGATCACCTTCTTGTGAAAGGATGATCAAAGCAGTCTATTAGTCGTATACCACTGGAAGAAAGTTCTAAAAAACGGCAAGGCCTTGATGGTCAAGACTATTAAAAGGCTTCATATTCTACTCGCTTTTCTAACTGTCGGCCAATGTAGGGAGCTAATGCCATCCCTCACCGAAAAACGTTTAGGCACATTTAAAACAAGGTGGGCTGCCGCATTCTTGAATAACTTGAAGTCTATTGAGCGAATACTTGTTGATCTTCGGATATAAAGCATTGCAGTAGTCCAAGCAGATGTTATCACGGTGATGACCACTGAAAATCAAAGCTCTGGAGGGATTAAGGAGATTATTTTCTTAAAGGTCCTGATGATAAAGAAACAAGAGCTGGCAGTCCGACTGACCTGTGAGTCAAAGTTAAAGTGAGTTGCAAAAAATAGTTGGTAAATGACTACAGGTCTCCAGCCACGAAAGCTTGGACCACACCGTGTGCTGCTGAGCCACAAAGACAATGATCTCCGTTTTGTCAGCATTCAATAGAAAACAGTAATCCTTCATCCAAATGCTGATGCCATTTTATTTGATAAATATTTAATTTGGTTTTATATAGTATGTCAGATAAGGAGTTAGTTAAAATAAATTATGTGAGGGAAGTAGAAGCATTGTCATGGTTGATTGTGCGCTACCTTCCTCGAATGCTTTATGCTGGTGACTGAGTTTGTGAGGCCTAGCCATTCATGGAGAGACAAGTGTGGTGTGAGACAATACACAAACATCTTGGTGGAACTCACCATCCACCAACATCTGCACCATTGGGTGGATGTTCTGTAGCGTGATGCAAAATTGCTTGTGCTTCTCTGTCTGGAGGTCGCTCGACCAGTTGCTATGTATGATATTTACAGCTTAAATGTGCTGATTGATCAAAAATAAATTAAGTTAATTCACTTTTATGTTGTGCATGTAATGTTGTGACATAATTTATCCTAAGTCATAACATTGGAGTTATTTGATAGTTTCATACATCTTCCTTAAGATATTTATAATGCTTTTGGTGCAAGTGCACATAGTGTTTCTAAAATTGTTATTACACATTCCTGTAAGGAATGGGCCAACACAATGCAGCAAGTTGGGTAGCTATGCTGCATTGCGTGACATATCACTAAACATGTCACCTTTATCACATTCAGCACTGTGCATGTGCAAAGTGTATACATTCTTGCTCCCCCAACTGGCCTTCACGTAGAATGAAGTGAGATACCTATCTCTGTTATCGTTGCCTTGGAATATACATACTTTCCCATGCAAATGTTTGAGATATGCTCATGTACCCAGTGAACTGTATCTTGAAGCTAAAAACAGACTGCTTTTAGGCATTTTATGATGTGCACAAATTTAAATGACTATCCCACATATATGTATGTGTATGACTCCTCTCATCTAGATGGATATGGTACACTGTAGACTCCATGTTCTTCCAAAGTGTACATGCCAGAAAAAAAAAATATGTTCACCATTGCCAACATCTATTTTGAACTCCCTTGTGTGTGCCAATTGGACCTAATTATCCATTCAGCTCATTCCCTAGGTTATACTTGTTATGCGACACATGCAATACACAGGACATGAGACAACAAATGTAGACCACACTTACCATAATATTCTGGTGGTTAATTAAGTTCTAGTCATGTACAGACATTTTTCCCCTACATTTTGTATTGTTTGTGTGTAGGCACTACTTAAATCAGTAGTACCATGTTTTGACTAAAAGAAACATTTATCTTGATGCAAGTGTGTGAATTACTATTACACACCCACAACTGTGAGGCCATGCGATGTGAGTAAGATGTATGCATTATTTCAAATGTTTACTACAAATAACACCGTTGTCAGAATGCCGCACATGAACAATGCAATTGGGTGCTGCATTTCATTGCATAATGTTTCACAGTAATCAATTTTGCAGACTTAACGTACACTATGCACAGAATGGTATGTAATTGGATTATTTATTTGTTTAGTACCACCCATTGTGGCTAAATTGAAAACGTTCTTGTTACTATATTTGGATATTAGTACTTGTATTTCACATCCACATACAAATTATCAGACGTGACATTAGACTTACCAATCAGAAGTTTATTTTCATATGTTCCATTCTGAAAATGCTCATTTATGGTACAATGTCTAAATTTGTCGGCATTATGTTCGCTTCCTGGGTACCATGCTACCATACTGGTGAATATGCCTTTATGATACAAATTTACCTGAAAATGTATTGAATGTGCGACATATATGGGCAGTGGCTGCAGGTGGCACCAATTGCACACACATGCAATCAATTGCTCCCAACACATGAGGAAAACCCACAATTTTATAGAATGCTTATTTGATGTTGAATTGTTCTTGACTTGTTTTTTGGAAAGTGTGCTAGGTGAGACACCTATTTATATTCATACATTTGCGTCATTGCTTGTGCATGTGTTGACCATGCAAAGCATTAACTTTGCAGTACAATGCTGTCCCTCAGCAATATCTTTGTAAATCCCACTGCGTTACTGTTTCAATTTGCGTGGGAGAGCCCACCTTGCATAAACTACTCACTGCGTCACCCAGGCCGACGCAGCATAGCAAGTAGCCAAAAGTGATGCAGACTGCCTACTGTGTCACTTCATTAATTTGATGTAAGCCCCCGCATTACCCTGGCCCACCTTGCCTAATACAAGGGCTTAGTAAACCTGGGCCTAAATGTATTTCTCTTGGTAAAAATGTTACATGTATTTCTCTGTAACAAATGTTCCCTGTTGTGGTTTCTCTTTTAAGGTATGTATTTTGTCAGGTTTGTCTGCAATGGTAGAAACATGCGGGGCCACGTTCCGAACTGCAAGGTCTTCAGGCTAATAAGTTCTGATCTGACACATGATATTTATTTTATTTATTTACAGTCTATTTTCGTAGGGATTTTATAAGGTGCAGGAGAATGAACAGATGAGATGGTTGGGATGTGCTGCTGCTAATTGTCTGTAAAATTTCTGAAGAGAATTGGTTGGGGAGGACAGAGAGTGTTGGGGAGTCGACCAGTTCAAAATGAGTGGTCAGTTTTGGATTGACTTATAGTATAAGATAGTGGATGGGGCGCATGGGAAGGGATATGGGGGGGATTCACATTTTATTAGGGGAGGGGTCATTTTTTATGCCCTGGGGCTGGCTTTATTGATCTAACCAGCTGAGGTTTTGCACTTGGGGAAGGAAGAAGAGGGAAGAGCAAATACAAGAGGGAAGTTAGAAAGTGGATACTGATTGGATGGCATATTTCCTCTGAGAATGTAGGGCCTGATTCACTGAACTAACTTAAGACAAAACCCTAAACTTATGACCATTTCGGTATTCACAGAAGTTAGGACTCCTATCTTTAGGACTCCTAAATGCCTTCTGTGAAAAATCCTAACTTTAAGACTTTCGGTATTCACAGAAGGCATTTAGGAGTCCTAAAGCTAGGACTCCTAACTTCTGTGAATACCATAATGAGTAAGTGCCTTCCATGAATACCAAAATGGTAGTAAGTTTAGGATTTTGTCTTAAGTTAGTTCTGGGAATCGGGCCCGTAGTGAGTAGCTGGAGGGATAAGGCCGTTTTGAAAGAGGGTGGAAGGAGGCTAGGCTGAGTTGGGAATGAATACGCATTGGGGTAAAAGGGAAAAGTGACACAGTGGCTGGAGCTTGGTGAGAAAGTTAACTGGAGAAGTGGGGGAGACAGATTGACTGAAAAAGGAACTACGTGGTTATATGAAGTGGCAGGATGTCGCAGCAGATCATCAGCAATAAATTATTATTAACCATCTGACGGAGATGGGGAGATCTTAGTAAAGGGTTACAGTTTAGGGGCAAACATTATAAGTGGAGAGAAGTGTATATTTGGAAGGCATTGTAGTGTACCCAAGGTGAACAGAGCATGGTCAGAGCATGATCAGTTTTTTCTGCCTAATAACACAATAGTGACATATTTCACATGCATCTTCCTTGTGATATTAGTGGCCGTTTCATGACAGTGAGAGAGCGCAGTTACTTTGTGAATCCATGTCTTAGTTTGGGTTGTGTTGGCCATGGCAGAAGATATTTGTTGTCATCTGTCATAGGGAATATTCTGCTGACAGACTAATTGAGGAATGAAATGTAAACCTGCTACACGTTCCTTAACATCAGTGTGTGAATTTGGTTCCTACGTATGAAATAAGGTAGGCAGAGGAATCAATGTTTGGGCACTCGTTTGCACTGCTTACTAGGGCATTTTATCTTGTTGTGCGTCTGGATGCGAGCACTTTGTTCTTTGTTCTTCGTCTTATTTACAAGGTGGCGTTAAGCCACTTAATGTGGCTTAATGCCTCCTTGTAAATAAGACTCTCTTTCACGCTACACTTAGCATGAAAGGGGTGGGCAATGGGCGTTGGGGTGGGCATTCCGCACAAACACCCATAGATTTTGATGCTGCGCCCTTGTTTACAAGGGTGGCGTACATAAGAGGCTGCACCAAAATTAAGGGAAAACCTAGTGTAAACATGGCGAAACAAGGAGAAATGCTTTATTTTGCCGAGTATTTGTTGTTTCTATGTGGCCCTGCTAGCCCAGGGCTGACTCTTTGAAGTTAATTAGAGCTGAGCAACTACTCCTAACAGGTCTACAATTTGATGGTCAGTATTACTCCTTGGTGCAGCTGATCAATCCTTCAGTACCAAGGAGAGGAGGAAGGAATAAGTTCCTGTCTTCACCCTTAAAGTTAGATCAGAGAGCAGGCACAGAGAAATCCTCATCTTCCCTTTTGTTTTCTGAGCTGAAGGCTAGCTCTACCCTATCTCACTCCTGTTATCATTCACCTTGTATCGCACAGACATTAGAGGAAACCAAAATGGGGGCATGGGGATTGGGTGTCTTCTGGAGAACTTCTCTTGCTCTCTGGGTCAGGAAGTTTAGGGTCGATAGTGACGGATATTCCTAGAAAATCAGGCACTGGGAGCCTCTAGTGGTTCAAGCATCAAAGGAATGTAACATTCTTAAGCAAATGAGTTTATCTTGATTAGACCCACAATGTATCATCACCGTAGTCACCTCTTGACTTAGTAATGTACACACAGTAAACATTACTTTGTGATTGGGTGCTGCCCAGTTACATGAATGGAAAGTGGTGAATCCTTGGCAAAACAGTACAGCTTTTGTTTTTAGGTAGTCGTTCAGCATAGCTTGCCCAAAACAATAAACTGTTGATCAACCTATGGCTGGTTGGAAGGTAAATCTTTGTTGTTAAGCGTTAGGCCTGACAACCTTCAGGGAGGGCTTTCACAAAACTTTTTGCCTACTCACCTCCTGTAGCAAAAATTTGTTTTTGTTGGATTTAGGACTCTTTGTGCTTTACCACTGCTAACCCATGCTAAAGTGCTTGTGCTCACTCCTGAAAACATGGTACAATTGGACTACACCTGATTGACACATTTAGTTTACTTAGAAGTTCCTAGTAAAGTGGTACAACATGTACACAGGACCTGTAAATTGAATGCTACTAGCGGACCTGCAGCACTTATTGTGCCCTTCATTTCAGTAGCCCTTTAAAGCATTTCTCAGGCCTGCCATTGCAATCTGTGTACAGTTTAAAACTGCCAATTCAATCTGGAAAAATAAACATTTTGCCAGGTCTAAACCTCCATTTTTAATACCTATAAGTCATCCCTACGGTAGGCCCTAAACAGCCCATAGGCCAGGGTGCAGTGTATTTAAAAAGTTGCACATGTGCTTTTAAGTTTTACATTTCCTGGTAGTGAAAACTCCAAAATTAGTTTTTCACTGCTGTGAGGCCTACCTCTCCCATAGAATAACATTAGGTTAACTTGTTACGTTTAATAAGTGGTACCATTTCCTTGGGAACAGGTAGAAAGTCAAGTGTAGTTTCAAAATAACTTTAGTTTAAAATCCTCTTTAATGTGAATGCCAAATATTAAGTCGCAATTCTAAAAATGTCACTTTTAGAAAGTTGGCATTTTCTTGTCCTAACCAGTTGGTGCTTGCAGCTTGTGTCCTGGGTCACATGACTGGGTTTAGTTGGCAGTTGTCCTTTGTGTATTCCTTCCAGAGAGTGAGACAATGCGAACCTAGGTGTTGGCAGGAAGTCCCAAGGGAGAAGCCAGAAAATTTAAATCCCCCACTTCGAAACAAAGCTCTTATGGCATCAAGCAAACAAAGCAAGTCATCACAAGCCCTCCCCAGGAGATCTCTCTTGTCTCTTCCTTCCAAGCATCTACCCATTCATCATTTCATCCCTATAGCCACCTACTGATATCCAACATTTCACCTTTACAGTCTTTGATCCATGCTATCTTTTATCCATCATTTAGGGCCAGATGTAGGTAATTCCGATTTACCGACTCTTAAATACCGACTCATACCGAATCGGTATTTAATCAATCAATAAATCATGGCATTTGTAAAGCGCTCTACTCACCCGGGAGGGTCTCAAGGCGCTGGGGTAGAGGGGAATGTTACTGCTCGAACAGCCAGGTCTTGAGCTCCTTCCTGAAGGAGAGATGGTCTTGGGTTCGCCGAAGGTGGGTGGGGAGGGAGTTCCAAGTCTTGGCTACCAGGTAGGAGAAGGATCTTCCTCCGGCGGTGGCTCTGCGGATGCATGGTACGGTGGCGAGGGCGTGGTTGGTCGATCGTAGCTGGCGGGTGGGCGTGTAGAAGGTCATGCGGTCGTTGAGGTACTTGGGTCCCAGGTCGTGGAGAGCCTTGTGTGCGTGGGTAAGGAGTCTGAACGTGATTCTCTAGCTGACGGTGAGCCAGTGCAGGTCTTTCAGGTGGGCAGAGATGTGGCTGTGGCGGGGGATGTCCAGGAGGGCGGTCAGCTCGGCGGTATTTAAGAGTCGGTAAATTGGAAGGAGGCAGATGTAGGTAAAAAACTTACCGATTCTGTAAGAGTCGGTATTTACCGATTCTGTAAATACCAAATCTGTATTTCCCATTGATTCCTATGGGCCTTAAAGCCCATAGGAATCAATGGGAAATACAGATTCGGTATTTACAGAATCGGTAAATACCGAATCCTGCATGCACACCTGAATTCGGTATTTTACCATCCAATAGGATTGGGTGGTAAAATACCGACTCTTAAGGGCCTGTGGCACTCTTAGGAGAATCAGCTACATATGGATTTACAGAATCGGTATGTTTACCGATTCGGTAAAATACCGAAGTGGTAAATTTACCGAATCGGTAAATATACCGATTCTGTAAATTCCAACCCACCTACATCTCAAAAGCCAAATACCGGTCGGTAACGGCCGAAATCGGCCGTTACCGACTGGTATTTGGCTACCTACATCTGGCCCTTAGTCTTTCACCAATCCATCCTTCCGCCCGTCCATAGCCAAACTCATCCATCCATCTCCAAACTTATCCAACCATCCATCCACCCACCCACCCATCTATCTATCCATCCATCTATCCGTCCATCCATTCATTCATCCATACACCCATCTACCCATTCAGCTCTCCATCCACCTTTCACTCATCCATATATTCATAATTTTGGTTGTTTTTCTACTTATCCTTTCATTCATCCATTCCACCATTTCACTCCATGATCCATCCTTTCAACATTTCGTATGCCCACCCATACATATACAAACCTATCCATCTAGCTCTACATCCTATGCATACATCCATTCACTTAGCTATCTCTTCATCCACCCTTTCACTCATCCAACCATCCAGCCTCAGTCATTCATCCATGTATCCTTTTGCACATCCAACTATCCTTTCACTCACCCATCCTCCCTTTCATTCATCCATCAATTCATCTTTTCTTTCAGACATCCATCCTTTCACTCATCCATCCACCCTTCCACCTATCCATCCACTCACCACTTATCCATCCATCCAATTACCCTTTCATCCATCCATCCATCCATCCTTTCACACACTCATCTGTCCACACTGATCCATCCATCCATTCACCCCCCTTTCACTCATCCATCCATTATTTCACTAATCCATCCATCCATCCATTCACCCTCCCTTTCACTCATCCATCCATTATTTTACTGATCCATCCATCCATCCATTCACCCTCCCTTTCAATCATTCATCCATTATTTCACTGATCCATCCACCCCCCTTTTACTCATATATCCATTCTTTCACTCATATATCATTTCACTCATCCGTTCATCCACCCATCCTTTCGCTCATTCATCCACCCTTTCACTCCATCCATCCTTTCACTCCATCAATCCGTCCATTCTCCCTTTCACTCAGCCATCTATCCTTTCACTCAGCCATCCATACTTTCACCCACTCTATCCATCTATCCTTTTTATCATCATCCATCCACCCTTTCACTCATCCATCCATCTACTTTTGTATCCATCCACCCTCGCTTACATTGACACAAACATTCTTTCACTTATACATCAACCCATACATCCATTCATCCATCCATCCATTTATCCATCCATCATAAATCAATCAGTATTTGTAGAGCACAACTCTGTCACCCTTAGGGGCACCCATCCATTCTCCCTATCACTCATTCATCCATTCTTTCACTCGTTCTTTCTTACATCCATCCTTTCACTAATTCACCTGTCCATCTATCCATCCACACTTTCACTCGCCCATCTATCCACCCTTTGACTCACTCACAAACCGTTTCACGTTATTTATGAGCCTTTGTCTGTTGTAGACAGAAGAGACCTGAAGAACCCCACCCCTGCTGTAGGCCTTTACACATTTTCAGGCCGCTTCAAGACTGGTGGTTGACAAGTAACCATACTCCTGTCTATTAGACTTATACCGATACACTCCTGTTTCCAAGATGGGTGCACTCAGCAATGGCGTTCGACCCGCTTTATGGTGGGATTAGTGCAACTCTAAGAGACACGCGGAGTGGGGAGTTAAATTAAGCAACATGCTCTCTTCACCAGACACATTTGAATCATGGATACATTGAGTGAGCACCTAGGCTAAAAGTAGAGTTTTCACCTTCACTATTGTTATAAAGATTGTAACATCATTGAGGTATATGGTCACTTGACAACCACAAGTCTAGAATAGGCATGAAAATTTGTAAAGGCCAAAATGCGTTGACCTGTGTTTTTTGGAAGAGATCACAGAAGATTAACTTTTTAAGTATTTATGCTGGGAAGACCTAAACTTGTGTGACATATATTTACTCTAAACCAGACCTTTCCCTTCCTACCTCATGGTGGATTAGGAACTTCTGAAGAAAATGTATATACACCGCCTATTGTTTTCAGATGTGTGTTTGGGACAGGCAAGAGAGGACCACAGAACGTATGTATTTAGTCTGAGTTTGTGTTAATTCATGTGTAAATATTTCTCTTGATTATCTCTGTATGACATTATGTCTTTTGTAAACTGTATTATACTGTGCTCTCGAATGCACACTGATAATGAATAAACACATACAAGCGTGTGTACATCTGTGTACTATGTCTAGCAGAAATAGTTTTGGTGAGGTCAAATGAATGAGGTTTGTTTGGCAGATGTAAGCTAGTGTTATAAATTGATTCTTGCACTCGTCATTTTTTGTGGTCATTATAGTAGCCAAGGAGTAGCAGTTGGTATAGGGAGCCACCCCTTTTCTCTGGGTCCTTTTCTAACAAGTTAGTATTGATAGCAGGCTAATTTCTAAACATCCCAGGATTTATATGTTGAATGCAGGATGTAATGATATGTACCCCTGCACATGGGACAGTGATGAAAACATGACACAAGACCTTCCACATGTTAACAAAATTCATAGCTGCAGGGTGTCCCATTGTTATGTATAATATGTTCACCTAATCCTCGCTTTATACCCAACCTCACTTTACCTCTGGTCTTTTGGAGTTCATATTTGTTAACAGCAAGGTTTCAAGTCCCAGCATACAATGTGGTGTCTGTTCATAGGTCAGGAGATATTTACAGTGACATCTTAATGTAGTCAGCCAAAGAGTGCAGAAAAGCAGTGGCGAGCATGCTTAAAGCTTCAAGTGTAAATGGCTTTAGATTACAGGGCTACAAATTAATCTGATGCCGTTCGAATCGTAATGGTTACTCAAGGTACTATGCTGTTGGCAGGAACCCTAATTGTGTCCAGGAATTTGTTTGTTAAAACATTTGAATATAGCGCTCATGCTTTTTAAATCCATTAATAGTCATGCAAACCAGACAGATTCCTGACAGAGGAAGGGTGAGAGGTAATACATTGTGAGTGAAAGTGCAATACACATACTTTCTATGCATAAACAGTCTGATATATGTCCAATTGGAAGTCACTATATACACTGCATTACTTCTCCATAAAATTAAATATGTGCATTTCGATATTCACTGCAAAGATCATGTTTTGTAAACACAGCTTTTATCTATATTGGGGGTCAGGCAGCTGAAGAAACACTAATAAGCACTGAGTTCAAAAGGTTTGGAAAACAGTGAGAAAATACCACAGACATCCACACAAAAATAAACACTGAAAACCGGACGTCTTAAACATATGCTGGCTTGAATCGACAGAAGTGGTCAGCACTGTTTTAAAGCATAGGCAAAGTTGGCAATTACCCATGGGCACCACCTTCCAAGGGGTCCCTTTTTAATGTGATCGGGATAGTCAGAGGTCCAGCCATAACTCTATGCATAAAAACAGATTTTAGAAATTGACAGGGGTAAATGCTCACGCTTTACCATTGTGCTCTCAGTCAATTGGTATCAATTGATATAAAAAATATGTTTATGGCTCATGTCTCTTTCCTTACTTTATCTCATTCCTTCTTCTTCATCACACTCTCTCTCTTATTACCTATATTATGTTTACCTTTGTGTGCCTACCTCCGTTTCTGCTCTTTCTACTTCACCTATATCCCTTCACCTTTCTCTCAATACACTTCTTGCTATCCTACATTTCTCTACCTCTCCCATGAACTCACCTCTCTCTCTGCTACTCACTCTGATCTTACCTCTACAATGATACCACTCTAACCACTCTCTATAACTTATCTGGCTCTCTCTCAATCTCAGTTCTTTCCTTGCACCCCATTGCTCTGTTATCATGTCGTCCCATATCACTCCTCCACCTGCTTCACCTCTCTCAACCTCATCTCTTTCTCTCACTTCATCTCTCTATAACGCTCACCTCTCTCTACCTCACTTCTTTCATGATCTCATGTCTCTCTATTGAGCCTGCCTCGCTCTTTCTATCCCCATCTTAAATTTAGTTTACCATTCACTTACCTTGCCCTCCTGTTCCCCTCTTTCTACATCAGTTTTTTCTACCCTCTCTCTCACTCACATGTTACTTGTTTCACATTAAGGGGCATATTATCAATACGCGGCGATAAAATAATTGCCACTTTATCGGCAGTAAACTGCTGATAGAGTGGCGATAATGGGCTTGAAAATATGCTCTATGGAATTCCAATTAAAGCTCATGTTAAATGTCCTTCACATCTAACATGAGCTTCAATTGGAATTCCATAGAGCATATTTTCAATACCATTTTCGCCGCTTTATCTGCAGTTTCCTGCCGATAAAGCGGCGATAATTTTATCGCTGAGTCTTGATAATATGCCGCTAAGTCTCTTTTTGTACCTATTCTTCTCTATCAAGCATTACCTCATCTCCCTCTCATGTTTCTCTGCCTCACCTTCACTATTTCAACTCACCCTATCTACCTCACATCCCTTGCACTAAATCTTTCATTGCATACATCTCTTTACATCATCTCTCTGGCTCTATGTCATGGTTGGTAAGCGTTTATCCACAATGAGGCACCATAAAGTAGGCAAAGAACAACACTTCCCCCCAGAGCATCCAGAACCAGACTCCTGGACTGAGTAGGGTAGTGGCTGAAGAACCCAAGGAAAATGGGGATGGGGAAAGAGAAAGACTCTAAGAGCATTTGACACCTTTCGCTAGGCGGGGCATACTTTAATTTAAAATGTAATATGTTCTACTTTTATGCATTTGATAATCAGCCCTCTGGGATTACAGAACAGATATTGGGGTTACTTATTTAAAATACAGCCCACATATTTGCACAACCTCAAAACCAAATGGGTGTGAGCAACTCCACGATAGATTAAGAGAAATAGGGCCAGATGTACGACCCTTACATTTTGCGACTCGCAAATTGCATCGGTTTGCGAGTCGCAAAATGCAATGCACAACAGTGTCACAGACACTGTTAGCGATTCCCAATGGGGTCGCAAATTACATGCCGCATCATCAATATTCATGACGCAAGCGCAATTTGCGACCCCATTGGAAATGGCTAGCACTCCCAGTGGGACTGCTTTTTAAAGAAAGCATTTTTTTAAATTTTTTTATGCAGCCCGTTTTCCTTAAAGAAAAACAGGATTCTTTTACAAATGGAAAATGAAACTTTTCAGTTTAATTTTTTAAGGGCAGGCAGGGACCACTGCCTGCTCTCAAAAATATTTTCTCACACACTCACAAAGGGGAACATTTAAAAGTGGTTTACCACCTACTTGAAGTAGGTGGTCAACTGCACGTGTTTTGCGGCCGCAAATTTGGTTGCAGAACAATAGTACATGGCAGTGAGTCTCGCTATTAGGAAGGAGGCCCCTTCCTAATAGCGAGAGTCTCAAATGCTGTTTTGCGAGTCAGTTTCAAGCGCGAAAAAGGTTTGTACATCTAGCCCATAGTTCATGCACCAAGACATTCAATGGAAGAGTCCTTTCCATAATGCACAGTTATAAAACAGCAAATCTAATAGGAGCAAATGGGGGCGATTTCTACCCAATCATTTCTTTCCTTAAAGTTCTTTCAGCCTTCTTTGAGTTATTTACAAATTTGCAAGTATTTTGTTTCCTAGTGTAAGCCAAACCCTTTTTTTATTGCAACAGATGTTAACATATATGGAACAAAGTTTGCACCTCTTTAATATGTGAATATACTAATTAAGAGGTGAAAATTAACCAGTTAAACAGAATATGACAAATATTTCAACTCTTCATTACAAAGTCTATGCAAGAATCCTATTTTAGGGATTTCCCTTGAAACACTGTTATCTGCCAAGAGTGGGAGTTGCCAGATGCAGAATTGCATAAAGGACATCCTAAAAGTATAAGAATGCACTTCCACTAAGCACCATTAAGCTGAAGAATGAATAAATATGACTACAGTAAACTGAGTTAAAAAACTGAGTCAAAGATAGTTTTATCTACTAAACAGGCAGTAGGGTTGAAAGCCCCTGGTGCAGTCCCCCTACACCACCATGCTCCAATGTTGGTTCTTCAGAATGTCCTAGTATATTTTACAGTTCAGGGCACCTCATTGGTCGTTAGTAGACATTTAAGTTCTTCTGGAATAAAGAGCTACAGACCATGTGTATCCCACCCTTATAACAGAGAACTAATGTCCTCTTACTCTGGCCCGATTTGTTTAGTTGTTGGTGGTGACTGATAGTAGTCAAGTCAAAAAAGTATTGCACCGTTAATTAAAACCTTAACAACGTTCCTAAAAAAAAAAAAAATCCTTTTTAAAATCATACGGACTAAAATACCAATATTTCAAATAATATGTTCAGATATAGATATATAAAATCCGGTATGAAAGGAGACAGCAATTTAGAATGTACCATTTTTAAATAAGCCATGTTTCAGATTAATTTGGCAGTCAAACAAAGGTGCAACATCTTACATGTCGGTTTGGTATAAAAATGTTATATGCCTATTACCAGCAAATTTAAATTTCCAGGTACTGCATTGTTTTTGGATAACCCATATGTTAATCATTTGGCGTTAGACAAGTGCAGCATAAGAAAGTGTGTACTACAAAGAAGAAAAGGATCTCGTTTTTAAAGCTAAATGGCATCAATGGCGACCAACTTTTTTTCAGCAGCCTTAGGAATTTAGTAATTCCTTAGTAGACTTTCAATCACCGCCCGCCTACAGGCACGTTGATTAAAACGGGTTTTCAGCAGTAACCTCCTTTCTCGAAGTAGAGCTCAGCATAGACAAGTAATATATATAAAGTTTTCTTCCCCGGAATTACACAGTCTGCAACTGACTTTTTCAATGTCCCTTTTCCACGTCTTTTTGTGGACTTCTTCTGGAAGGTGGTCAAAGCCATAGCGCATGAAGTAAATTTTTCAATATCTTGACCATCCGACTCTAGAAAAATTGAGGCTTCAGTGTCATCTACTCATTTAAGATCATCCAGGCGTGTGATCTGGAGGATAGAGTCTCTTTGTCCCTGAGCTCAGACATTTTTTTCATGATTCCATTAATAAACTTTTTAAAGGAGGCTGGAGATGGAGAGATTTCTCATATTGAATGAACACCTTGATGACCTGGTCTAAAAAAAGCAAGGAGCTACCTCTTCCCACCAGATCTTTCTTATGCTGTTGAAAGGAGCCTCTATCGTCGAAACATACTCATAAATATCTGTAGGTTTTTACCGTCTCCAGTTGTTGACTGTGCAAGAACCACTTATTACTTTTCTGGATCCTGCTGCTGACTTTCATAATCTTGGTTTTCTTCAACTTTATTGTCATGCCGTTGGCTGAGGAATATACAGTTAGTTTATCAATCAGACACTGTAGGCCAATTTGTGTCTGGCTGAGGAGGATCAAATTTTCAGCATGTAGCAAGTTCGAAATGTGCATGGTGCCTAGTTTGTGGGCGTGTGAGTTTACTGCATCCAAGGAAGGTCTGCCATAAAAAGGTTAAACAAATATCTCACCAGGAAACAACCTTGCTTTAATCCCTGGAAGGTTTGTATATCCCTGGACAAAATGGAGCCATCTCTAATTCTCACCCTTTCCTAGGTATCCGTGTATAGCAGATGAATAGCTTTTAAAAGGTGAGCTGGGATGCCCTAACATGACAAATTTTGCCAAAAAAGTTGCACTGTACACAATTAAATGCGGTCTTGAAGTCTATAAAGCAAAGATTGAACTTATTTCTTTTTGCTTGGACTTGTCCATTATTATTGATAGAGCCAGGTTGTTGGTCGATGTGCTGCCCCATGAGTGAACCATGTGTGATTTGGTGAGACAATTTGGTTATCTTCTGCTCACTGCAGCAGATCTGCGTGTAGAAGATCAGTGATCGACGTCTAAGGGTGGCTGATGACGATCTTCATTTAAAAAAATTGGATTAATTGTGGAGCTCTTCCAGGAGTCTGGAATTATTTGTTGTTGCAATGCTCCGTTAAATATTATTGTTAGGATTGCAGCCCGGTAAGTTGGATTTGATTTGTGGTAAACCAGTTGTCCCGGGCCCCATCCCGCCTGCAGCTTTAAATTGAGGTGCATGTTTGCTCTTCCAAGAAGGTGTACAGATATCTCCCTGATTAGGTTGTGTAAGCTGAGTAGAGCGACCCTGTCACATTTCATCGAAAACTTAATGGGTAGCCAAGGTCACCCAAGTGGCCTCAGGTCACATCAAAACAAAGAATATTTTTCAAATACTCCTCAGAGGTGACTCTACCCTCTCTTTACTATCAGGTCGCTCTACTCAGCTTACACAACCTATCCAGGAGATATCTGTACACCTTCTTGGAAGAACAAACACGCAACTCAATTCAAAGGTGCAGGCGGAATATATGCGGAGTAAGGGTATTGCCTCAAAGTGACTATTTGGTAATCAGATAAGGGTGATCATTATAAAAGCAGTGATTTAAAAGTGCTAGGGAAGTGCCATCAATGCATCCTATTGTGTCTTCTGACTAGCAGAGCGTCCCATAGTTTATTGTACCAAGCTCTCCTGGTAACCAAGGTGCCTTTTAATGTAGAGGATTGTACGCATTAATTTCTATGTTTTGTTGCCCATGATCATTGATATTCACTATCCCAATTTTAAATGATGTAACTAGGTGAAGTAAACAGAGGGTAACCGCTGTATAATCTATTGTGGAATGCAAGTCTGAGGAAAAATAGGACTATTCTGGTGGAGAGCCTTGTTTCTCTCGTTTAGCACTCTTAACCTTAGGGAATCTAGGTCTTTCACTCTTTCACTGCTGCCATGGCCTTAGTGTCCCTGGGTTTCCTACTTGTATCCCTCAGAGACTGGGCAGGAACAGACCAAAGATGATCCAGTTGGATTATTTGAGCATCTCGAGCAAATGGGCACAACAGATTCATATTGAAGTCTCAGCTAACTAGGATATCGGGAGATAGTTGATCTTGTGGGCTGGCTAGTAAAACGTTTGATAGTTTAGATACTATCGAATTTCTGGATCTTGGGTCTGGGTGTATGTAGAGGTTGATCAGAAAGAGAGGAGTCTATTTCTTTGTGCCAGAGTTTAATTATTAGAATGTTATCATCATCTGATAGTTTGCTTCGAAACTGCAATTCTACAGCTACAAAGGTGGCCTGGCCCCCTCTTTGGGCATCCCGACTTATTTGTTTTGAGAGCAGGGCTAAAATAACCAGCAAATCCACCTGTCGAGCACGGTTGGATAGCCCATATTTCTTGCAGGCAGACTATATGGTTTCCTCTCAAAAGGTCTAAAAGATTATTTTCTTGCGTTTTGTTCTGTACGCCACTGATGTTCCACAAGCATAAGTTTAGTCTTTATAATTGATTAGATGCTTGAGGTGGCTGGGGATTGTGAGGTTTAAGTTGTCATGAGTAATTATCGCCATATAGGGCTTCTGTGAGCGAGCCTAAGTTTAGCTGTGTTTTATTGTCTTTGACTCCTGTGTACTGAAGAAGTAGATGTAGGCAAATTACCAATGGGATTTCTGAGGATCGAATATGTTTGTTTGGTATCTTTTGGGTCACATAACTTTAGGGCCTCCTTTGAAGTAACAAACGGTGCTGGGTGGGGCTCAGAAGGAAGCATGCTGAATCTAATACTCCAGGCCAAGATGCGCTATTTCCTGGATGGCCTTCTTTGCGGGTGAGTTTACAGTCCTGGTCACAAGAGTAGATTCTTGCCTCTTGTTGTCCTTTGGGGTCAGAAATTCGATGGATTTGATGCCGTCTGTAGTTACCTTGACTGGGGAGGAGAACCCTTGTAATAATTTATCTGGTTGATGATGTCAAATCCCTCTCTAGGTTGATATTCCAGTGTAAAGATTGTTTGATCACAAACAAAAGATCTAGCAGATGTTTGGTCAAAATAATCAGGTGTTATCCTGGATATGGTGATAACTGTCATTTCATGGACCAATGTGATGGCAGTTATTGCTGTCTGGGAACTGGGAGAAGATATTATATAGAAAAACCAAAGGTGGTGATGGACGGAGCGTTGACAATACAAACACTCACCCCCAGTCAACTGATCTGGGTTTAATCCATCACTGTTCTTTAGCTCACTCCGCCACCCCAGTTCAGACATGGCCATATGCAAATCAGTCTGACCCTGTGCCTCATGGGAACAGTCCAGCCCGAACTGCCAAGCCATGTCTTCCCTGGACCGGAATCAAGCTTCCCAGGACCGGTTTCTGGCATTACAGCCGTCTTCAGCCGGGCTTGCTTGACTCCAGTGGCAAAGTGAGCAAGGGACTCACGTCTGAGCATATCCTGCCAACTTAGGGCGAACAAAGAAAAACCAAAGGTGGTGATGGACGGAGCGTTGACAATACAAACACTCACCCCCAGTCAACTGATCTGGGTTTAATCCATCACCGTTCTTTAGCTCACTCCGCCACCCCAGTTCAGACATGGCCATATGCAAATCAGTCTGACCCTGTGCCTCATGGGAACAGTCCAGCCCGAACTGCCAAGCCATGTCTTCCCTGGACCGGAATCAAGCTTCCCAGGACCAGTTTCTGGCATTACAGCCGTTTTCAGCCGGGCTTGCTTTACTCCAGTGGCAAAGTGAGCAAAGGACTCACATCTGAGCATACCCTGCCAACTTAGGGCGAGCAAAGAAAAACCAAAGGTGGTGATGGATGGAGCGTTGACAATACAAACACTCACCCCCAGTCAACTGATCTGGGTTTAATCCATCACCGTTCTTTAGCTCACTCCGCCACCCCAGTTCAGACATGGCCATATGCAAATCAGTCTGACACTGTGCCTCATGGGAACAGTCCAGCCCGAACTGCCAAGCCATGTCTTCCCTGGACCGGAATCAAGCTTCCCAGGACCGGTTTCTGGCATTACAGCCGTCTTCAGCCGGGCTTGCTTGACTCCAGTGGCAAAGTGAGCAAGGGACTCACGTCTGAGCATATCCTGCCAACTTAGGGCGAACAAAGAAAAACCAAAGGTGGTGATGGACGGAGCGTTGACAATACAAACACTCACCCCCAGTCAACTGATCTGGGTTTAATCCATCACCGTTCTTTAGCTCACTCCGCCACCCCAGTTCAGACATGGCCATATGCAAATCAGTCTGACCCTGTGCCTCATGGGAACAGTCCAGCCCGAACTGCCAAGCCATGTCTTCCCTGGACCGGAATCAAGCTTCCCAGGACCAGTTTCTGGCATTACAGCCGTTTTCAGCCGGGCTTGCTTTACTCCAGTGGCAAAGTGAGCAAAGGACTCACATCTGAGCATACCCTGCCAACTTAGGGCGAGCAAAGAAAAACCAAAGGTGGTGATGGATGGAGCGTTGACAATACAAACACTCACCCCCAGTCAACTGATCTGGGTTTAATCCATCACCGTTCTTTAGCTCACTCCGCCACCCCAGTTCAGACATGGCCATATGCAAATCAGTCTGACACTGTGCCTCATGGGAACAGTCCAGCCCGAACTGCCAAGCCATGTCTTCCCTGGACCGGAATCAAGCTTCCCAGGACCGGTTTCTGGCATTACAGCCGTCTTCAGCCGGGCTTGCTTGACTCCAGTGGCAAAGTGAGCAAGGGACTCATGTCTGAGCATACCCTGCCAACTTAGGGCGAACAAAGAAAAACCAAAGGTGGTGATGGACGGAGCGTTGACAATACAAACACTCACCCCCAGTCAACTGATCTGGGTTTAATCCATCACCGTTCTTTAGCTCACTCTGCCACCCCAGTTCAGACATGGCGATATGCAAATCAGTCTGACCCTGTGCCTCATGGGAACAGTCCAGCCCGAACTGCCAAGCCATGTCTTCCCTGGACCGGAATCAAGCTTCCGACGACCGGTTTCTGGCATTACAGCCGTCTTCAGCCGGGCTTGCTTGACTCCAGTGGCAAAGTGAGCAAGGGACTCACGTCTGAGCATACCCTGCCAACTTAGGGCAAACAAAGAAAAACCAAAGGTGGTGATGGACGGATCGTTGACAATACAAACACTCACCCCCAGTCAACTGATCTGGGTTTAATCCATCACCGTTCTTTAGCTCACTCCGCCACCCCAGTTCAGACATGGCCATATGCAAATCAGTCTGACCCTGTGCCTCATGGGAACAGTCCAGCCCGAACTGCCAAGCCATGTCTTCCCTGGACCGGAATCAAGCTTCCCAGGACCGGTTTCTGGCATTACAGCCGTCTTCAGCCGGGCTTGCTTGACTCCAGTGGCAAAGTGAGCAAGGGACTCACGTCCAAGCATACCCTGCCAACTTAGGGCGAACAAAGAAAAACCAAAGGTGGTGATGGACGGAGCGTTGACAATACAAACACTCACCCCCAGTCACCTGATCTGGGTTTAATCCATCACCGTTCTTTTGCTCACTACGCCACCCCAGTTCAGACATGACCATATGCAAATCAGTCTGACCCTGTCCCTCATGGGAACAGTCCAGCCCGAACTGCCAAGCCATGTCTTCCCTGGACCGGAATTAAGCTTCCCAGGACCGGTTTCTGGCATTATAGCCGTCTTCAGCCGGGCTTGCTTGACTCCAGTGGCAAAGTGAGCAAGGGACTCACGTCTGAGCATACCCTGCCAACTTAGGGCGAACAAAGAAAAACCTAAGGTGGTGATGGACGGAGCGTTGACAATACAAACACTCACCCCCAGTCAACTGATCTGGGTTTAATCCATTACCGTTCTTTAGCTCACTCCGCCACCCCAGTTCAGTATCAGGAAGATATTATATATCTTGATGCCCCAGTGTTTGTGTTAACAGAACCATTTGTCAGGCTGTGTTGCTGTGAGACTGGAAGGGAAGGCGCACTGTTGTTAAATGTTTAGTACTCAGCGCTGCCAACATTATTGGGCAGATTTATTTGCGGTGGTGCACCTTCTTGCCAACTGGTGAAACCTGAAAAATAAAGAACTACAAATAAACATGGTCAACACAGAAGGTCTGCCCCTTACAGGGTGATGATGTAACTCCCCTAACCTACTAAATACCTTAGCCTCTGCTCCTCCCTCCAATTGTCACCTAAATTATCCAGTAAAACATAGCTTACTTTATTCATCAGCTGTCATCATAGTTTCCCTCAACATATTTCTAAATCTTTTAGCCCTTATTATCTTACTGTCACCTAAGTGTAGTCATAAGCTGCTTAGTTGACAGATTACCATGTCTCTCACCATGGGGGGTTACAGTTGTTCTCTCCAGTCACATAATGTACTGATTCTATCATTCTGAGATGCTTCCCGCTGAGTGCTTAAGTCACACAAAGGGACTGCTCCTTTGATTCTGTTATGCATCCTGCTGATTGTAGGCTCTGTATTGGGTCACACAAATGGACTGTGAAATCTAAACACTAGCATCACTTGGCCTGGCTGTACAGTCTGAGCACTGTTGTCTAAATTGCAGGGCTAGACAATGTCCCCCTCACTCAGGGTCCGCCATGCTTTACAGCAACATCATGGCCACTGAGGTGGGCATTTATAACTGAGTCTTACTCAAGATGTCTGCTCCACTTTTATGAAAGCAAGAATTCCAGCAAGACTTTAAAGTTGAAACTTAAAACCGATGAGGATGGAGAAACCATCTTTGCCCATGAAATGTCATTCTTGTTGTGTAACATTCACAATCTGTGATTCGTGCTGCATACGTTTCATTGCTATAAGTGTTGTGGTCAAACCATTTGGTGCTTTACTTCAGTTATGCTTGGTGGTTTCGGTAGCCGTGGCCATGCATATAGGTCAATGCAAGTTGTCATTCGCGTTACTCTTCTGGGCTTTTGAGTTGTCATGACCCTCTCATGCACCCTCTGTGTAGTGGGCCGAGCACACAGGGATCAAGTTACTTTACCACTGTGGCACTTTATGGTGCGCCATGATACCATGACTGATGTTCCCCAAGACCCGGAATTCCATTGTGATTGAATCCTGGCAAGCTTCCCCCAAAATTCAGTGAGCCAATGGCAAGCCTTGCTCCTGCTGTTACTGTAGCCTGGTGTTTTTCCATTCTGCATGTTCGAGGGAAAACAATACATTTGTTTCCTGTTATTTAGTTCTGATCATCAATTTGCAACTGCCCATTCTGTAAGGTCAAAGCAAGTGTTCTAACACATGTTTTAGCAAAGGTTTGAGAACGTTCCAGACGGCCATGTCTCCACGTGCCACACATGAGCTATCAATATTCATTGAGTCTTGGAGAAGGTATATAAACTCCGCCCATTCCCAAATATAGGCTTGGCCTCACTACCTGTGGAACAAGCTTCAAACTTTCACCATTAAAAAATGCTTCAGTCTCCTTCCAGTCCATCTGAGCCATTGGTTCCAGCGGCTCAAGCTCCCTTGACGTCTTCCTCCTCTCTCTCTCCTGCACAGCTACTCTGGACCCCCTACAACTCCCTGAGTCAAAGCCTCAAGATCTTCTGAGAACGTCAGTCAAGTAGAAGAACTAGGCTAAGTATTTGACATCAGGTTAGTGCACTGTCACGAACCTGGAAGCACCGAAGTCGAGAGAACCAGAGGCAACTATGCTCTTCTGGCCCGTTCTGTCGAAACTGGAAGTCAGGCCAAAAGGAGGAGCCAAGTACTTGAGCGGAGAGCCAGGACACAAAACGGAAGTGACGAGGTGACCGCAGCGGCAGAAGGAGGAGAAGAGAGCAGAGAAGCGCGTCGCAGGAAGCCGAGCGAAGTGTCTGTTTTGAAAACGGATCCCAAAGAACCTATGAGCCTGAGAAGGGAGTCCTGGAAGAGCAGTCAGGGACAAACATGAAGACACCTGAGGGAGAGTGAACTTATCCTGTCTGCCAGTTGGATCCTTCTCCTGGCCAGGTCCCAGGAGGGACGTGGCTTCATCTGTGGTGTGAACAGCTCCTAAGTCAAGCCCCTAGGAGGGAGGGAACATAACAAACGGGAGGTGTACGGGCTGTGGCAGAAGGAAAGAGATCACTTTAAAAGGGGGATATTGGTCACTGTGAAGTGACACTATTCTTGCCAAGGCTGAGAAATGTATAATAAGAACAAAAGGTGCACCACTCAAAGGTAAGTAATCACACATCAAATTACCAGATCCGTGTCCAGAGTTGTTTCTTCAATTTCTTCGTTTATTCAAAAAGTTAAAACTGATCAAGTTGAAATGAACAGCCGACGCGTTTCGTCCAAACAAAAGGAATTCTTCAGGGCTGTAAATTTAACAAATATATATACACACATCAATATGATACAATACAAGAGGACATTTACAAACAAAGGACAAGAAAAAAAATTACACTTTTACAATATGACTCAAACAATGGGAAGATTGCGACAGGACTGTATAATTCATAGGTTATAACAAATTAATAACCATATATACAGTAACTAACCAAGAGTAATGTGTGTATATATTTGTTAAAGAAACAACTCTGGACACGGATATGATAATTTGATGTGTGATCACTTACCTTTTAGTGGTGCACATTTTGTTCTTATTAGAAGTTGTTAATTCCAGTATTGGATTGCACTGTAACAGTGGGTGCTCTAACTGTGTGCACACACAATCTTGGGTACTTCCCAACATATGCATAATAAATAGGGAAAGCAGGTTAGGTGCTAGTTCTTTGTAGGGTTCCACTGCCTAAGCTTGTATTCCTTAAAGGCTGAGAAATGTATATTAATTTTTGTGGGCTTCAGTATTTCTTTCTGCCTCATTAGTTTAGATTGTTGGGGGTTGTTCCAACTCCTTGTGTTCACCGGGAGCACAGGTCCTTTATTCTAAGGGTATCCCACCTTTCTACCAATTCCACAAAAGTAAGAACAAAAGAGGGGGATTAATGTTCTAACCCACTATTCACTAGTAATACAGTTAAAATAGTGACTTACCTAATTTCTTCTATCTCTCGAGGGCACTGGCGGACAAGAACTCCAAAGGCCCTGCGGAAGAAAAGAAGATGTTTTGTTAAATTTGAACCCCTGAGTCTTCTCTTGGTATTTCTTTTTTGGAGATTGAAAATAAAAAAACAACAAAATAATTCCTAAAATAAAGTTGTGTTGTGTCAACCATCCAAGACTAGCTCACATGCACACTAATCCTTCTTTAGTAGTAAGCAGAAACGAACATCCACGTCTTTAAAGACTAGAATTTTCCTCCATGTTCTCTCTGTGATTATTCCAGCTCTTCTTGTGTGTTTACACTCCAGACCCTTTCTGCAACCATTGTGCTAGAACTGTTGGTGCACAAGGATTAAAGACTTGAGCTCGCTTTTTTTTCTGATGAACAAAAGTGCCAAGAGAAAGCACTTCAGAGTCTTTGATATATGTTGGAACCTTGTACCGAAATCTGTGTTTCGAGTTTAATCCTTGGGAGTGTTCCAAACTTCAATCTTTGATTTTGGTTGGTCTGATCTCATGTCATGCTGCTGATTAAACCTGTAAGTGAATGTCACTAAAGTCAATGTATGGTCACTGTATGTAGGGACCTGTTAGTGTACGGATGGTAACTGCCTCCTCTTGTTAATTCCATTGCATTGCATCATCACAAAACCAGACGTTCTCGTCCAGTGCACATCTACCTCGCAAGCGTAAAATGTCTCAGAAGTGACAGATCCTGTTAATTAGTGACACACAACCACAAAGCAGATCCAATACCTCTAGTTTCTCTTTTCTTATTTTATCTGAACCCTCCTTGTCACCAGAGGACAGTGTGTGTTCTAGGGTTTTGGCTCTTGGCATGTGCTGTCCTCTGGAGGGATAGGAGGTACAGCATCAGCTCCAGTATCGGCTCTGCTGTTGGGACCAGGTGAGCGCACTCTCTTTCTCTACCTGAAATGGAGCAAGAGACACTGTACAAATGCTACAACAACTTCTACAATTTCATCACCTATTTCCACTTTATCTCTTTTTCCCTCTGCACGCACCACATTTCTCTTTCTACTCTTCCCCCTCCGTCTCTACCTTTCCCTCGGCCTCTCTTTGCCTGATGTGTCTTTTTATACTTCTTTTCAATTTGAATTTCCCTCTACCCTGTACATGTGTGTACTTCTCTCACTATGTCACTTCTCTACCTATCTACCTCTATCGCTGTCTGCCTGCACCACTCAGACAAATCAAATTTAGATCCAAGTGCAAATATAATTGACTTTATCAGTGGTTGATTGGTTCTATTTGGCTGATGGAGTTTGGGTAGCTTGAGCAGTCAATGTTTTTTGTTGCCCTTATGTCTGAAAGTTTATGTATAAGGCAATAGTGCTTGGGATCACAAGGGTTTGAAATAGTGAAAAGTGGATAATACATTTAAAGGTGTTCCAAGCATTGAGCCTCAAAATATGTCTTGTCAGTGAACACAAAACGTTACGCTGGCTCTGGATGTGGTGGTTGTTGGTGACTGTCCATCCAGACTCAGAGATGCTGATCTATTTTCAAATTTTAAAAGGGAACCACATTAAAATGTGTGTGATGATCAGTTACATTCCAATAGTGCATCACGTAATGCTTCAAATTCAGTGTCTTCAAATTAATGATGACTGGAGTCATCCCATAATAGTTACAGCTAACAACAGACTCATTCCAAAAGGGCTCCAGCAAATCAGAGGGTGTGGTTTTGGTTATAGCTTTACTACCTAAGTTGGAAACAATAAGAGCAGGAATGGGACAGGTTACCTGCCTTTTTAGGTATTGCCTACAGACATGTTTTAGCTGTCTGTTGTTTAAGACTTATTGAGAACAACACCAATAACTTTGGGTTGGATCGAAGCATACCAATGCTTGGCTTTCTTGCAAATCTCATTTGCTTGCTTCTCATTCAATGGTTTTCCTTCCTTTTCTTGTGTTTTTCCTGCAGCTGGAGAATAGCTTCTTTCCCATCCTTTTGACCGGATGACTTGTATCCATGGCTTCTCATTACAATACTACCTTTTCTTGTTCTTTCAGCTATCCATGGGAGTCCATGTGCTTGCTTGATCTCCTCACCTTGTGTGCTGTCGCTTCCTCACATTTCTACTGCTTGCACATGCACACTGAGTGAAACTCCACACCCCATCCATGCTCATCTGTTGTGGACTTGATTACGCCCAATTGACTTGGAAGGTAAGTGTCGTATGTGGGTTGCAGTGTGTATTAACACAACTCACAAATATGACTTAAGTATATGGCTCCAGGTAACATAATTGTTTTTAGCTAGGCTGCAGTTTAAAGTCACTGCAGTAGCACATGGCACGAAAAAAGTGCTATGCTAGATAGAAAATCTACTTTTTCATATCATGTAATTCACTCTTATATCTGTCCTGTAGGCTTACAAGGCTGAGTGCTTAATTTATAAAAGTAGAACATATTAAATATACAAAAATATGGTTCCACAGTGAACATTGTTAAATACTGTTTGTCACTGTGTAGGTCTGGTTATCATCTTCCAAAATGAAGCCTAGTTATGAATAAAGTTTGAAAAGTGTGCCTGTTTAAAAGTTATTTCTTAGTTTTTGTGAAACATTCAATTGCTAAAGTACTTTTCGATAAGTGTAGAGGAAAAGTAACTTTTCCAAATATACTTTGTGCTGCATGACAGGAAACTTTTCTATTACACTGGCTGTCAGTGCTTGCAATAGGTATGAACTGCTTGCCATGCCATGTGTGGTAGGACTTTCATATAACAATAAAGCATGCAACATGCAAGACAGGGCTGATAGCATGTAAGCACAGGTGTGTTTACTATTAGAGAATGGGTGTAACAGGCATAAGGCCTAGTTAGGCGGACTAAGGGCCCGAATCACAAACATAGAGTTAGATCAAACATCGAACTTTAGACCTGAAGTCTAAGTTTAGACCTAAAGTCTAAATATACAGCTGATGTCTAACTTTACACCTTCACTACATGTAACTTTACAAGTAACTTACATATCAGTCTATGACCTCCTCAGTAATATTCACTGCCTGCAATCATTTGTAACCCTCCCTTACAGAAAAGTAAATGTCTTCAATGACATGCCCATTGGATCCCTTCAGTTATTTTACCATGGAATGAAAGGCTTGATTGTCTAGAGTTTGGCTCAGTGCTGGAAAGTACTGCTTCTTGCTGCAGAGAACACAATTGGCCTGATTTAGAGTTGAGTGTCATAAAACAATTCTCTGATTTCTAGATTGCTAAAGGTAGAGGATAATTCACTAGTAGAATGTCCCTATCAAAAGGATAGTATGGTGGAGGATGTTCTTTTTGTGGATTATCCTATAAATTCGAGGCAGATTTAAATAGAGTTCACATAGTGCAGCACTGCAAGGCAAGTTGCTGTGCTCTGCCCCATGAATTGGAGAGATCTGATAAAAGCCATATCTACTATGTTATGGCTCTCTTCAGCTCTCTCCCTGCACTGGCGCACTTGAGACTGCCTAGCGCCAATGCAGGTTCCCTTACACCATGGTGCAAAGGTGCCTACATTACGGGCAGGATTGTTTTTATGTTGGAGGTCATACTTTCCTGCACAAAAACAATCCTTAGATGTGTATTCTTCTTTCTATGTGTCCGGCACAATGCAGCGCACGTAAAAAGAGGAAATAACAAGGAGAAACATTGATTTTTCTCCTTGTCTTGCCACAGTTGGGAAGTCATAGCATTTTTACATTTTCCCAGGTTTGCTAGCGTTAACAAATCTGGGAATGCACCAAAATCCATAGGCGAATGCATGTAAACGCATATGCTCTACCAGTGGAACGCCTTCCCAATGCAAAGTAATGCTAGGCAGTGCTTTTTGCTGCATTGTGTTACTTTGTATGTACTAAATCAAGATTAGTAAATACCAAAAATGATTTGAGTCTGGATTGCACAGCAAATATTGTAAAACCCCAGCGCTAAATTATAGCAAATCTGCCCCATAGTACCTACGTCAGTTCCATTGTTATTGAACCTTAAATAGGCCTTTTTCTTGGCTGCTTCAGAGAGGTAAATATTTGGCTGCTGAAAAGCAATGCCTTTTGATACTGCTATGTGCTGCAGTAACATGAGGTGCTATGTATTTTCTGCTGGAAATACTGAGGCCATGGACTCATTATTCTGCAAAGTGCATTGTCTCTTAAACATGTTGACAAAGATCTCTGGGCTTCTCTACAGTGAGATCTCCTTCACCAGATCATCTGATTATTGCTAATATGTCTTACTACAAGGTCTTTCAATTTGCATTTAGTGTGTATTTCATGTTCTTGGAGGCATTGTTGAGCCCCAAAGCATCAAGACTTACTCACTCATGGTAGTTTATAGGTGATGCATCAGATGCAGAGAGGCTTTATTTGATTCAAGTTGGCTTCTGCTCACACTTGTGTGTTGGATCGATGTGCAAGCCTTGGTGTGAGGACTTTCAGTGGTCTGGATCATCTAATGTTGTCGATGGGTGGAGAAGACTTACTTCAGGACCTGACTGGCAGGGTGAATATAATCTATCATTACATCTCTGTAAGATCTAGTCAGAGAGATTGCATGAATTTTGAGGCATCCCAGGGCAAAGGCAGGGCTAAAGGTCAGGTCAAGGAGGATGTATGACGTTACAACACATACTTTTACAACGCATACCTTTACAACAAAATTTTTACAACGCAACATCCATTACAACGCATTCCATTACAACGCATACTACCTTCACAACGCATACCATTACAACACATAACATTACATTGCATGTATGGTAAGTATTGGATAGTGTGGGGGTAAAAATGACTATTCTAACACCAGGGGGGTGCAACAGTAGGGTAAGTGTTGGATGGTGTAGGGGTAAAAATGACTATTCTAACTCCAGGGGGGTGCAACAGTAGGATAAGTGTTGGATAGTGTTGGGGTAAAAATTACTATTCTAACTCCAGGGGGTGCAACAGTAGGGTAAGTGTTGGATAGTGTAAGGGTACTGTGCATTGTAATGTTATGCGTTGTAATGGTATGCGTTGTAATGACTGGCGTTGTAGTGGTATGCGTTGTAGTGTCATGCGTTGTAATGGTTGCGTTGTAATGGCATGCAATGTTATGGATGTTGCGCTGTAAAAGTTTTGTTGCAATGGTAGTGCGTTGTGAAAGTTGCGTTGTAAAGGTTGTTTCCCGTCAAGGAGCTGCCATGGAGATATAGAGGAATTCAATGAGGACAGGAGAAATCTCTCAAATAAACAGCAGTCTAAACTACTTACCCTGCAGCAGACACCAGTAAGTAACACCCTGAAGGCAAGCTAAGGCCATGCAATGTAGATATTGAATGCTATAAACTGATGGGAAGATGAACAACTTTGAAATGTCCCATGTTCAGCCATTTTCAGCAAAAGGTCACTGAGACATTTTAGTCACAAAGGCATCTTTAAGTTTACAAAGTAGTACCCCTGTAATACTTTTTTATGTAGCCATACACAGCCCCAAAACCTCTAAAATGGGAATAAAATGTGAATGTGCAGGGACTTTTTTCATGTCCAGATAGTACAAATAGATAAAACCGTACTGTCTTTGTACTTTTACTAATAAGGAGGTGGACTTTTCAGGGCGATTCATAAAGACATATAAAAGAACTAAAAAGAGTACTCCTGAAATACTATTTCCCATACTATTTCCCATACTTATAAATGTTTTTGTAAATCGACCCTCATGTTACTAAAATCACTGAGGTTTTATTACAAGGAGAATGTTTCATCTCACATTGACATGGCACAATGAAAAAACAGGCAACAATGCGAGTAGACACCGGAACCTATGCTCAAAGCTTTTTAGCCACATGATTAGAGAGGGTAGAGCGCCTGCTTCACACGCATGCTGGTATCGCCTGATGGGTACACAATTCTCATCACAACTGCCCTGTCCTCTGTAACCAAGAAGGTGCAGTTGGTGGCACATCACATCACTACTTGATCTGCAGTCATAAAGCACAATTTTTAATCAACAAAATTGGACACTTGTAACACTGCTCAACCTTTGGTTCAGTGCAAATAAGGAAACCATCAGAGACGTCAATGTTTGATTGAAAATTGCGGTATATTTGTTTCATCCGCCCCACATTGACATTCACGCAGTTATCATAGGGTTATTCCTATTAGTGTGTACTGCTTGCCTCATCCAGAGGCACCTCCAGTCTCGAGTGCAGTGTCCAGAGACAGAAAGGACTTACTCACAAAAATGGTTAAAAATGAAAATATGCGCCAAAAAATGGTTTATTGCAGGGCAAATTTTCATTAGTTAAAAAAGTAGTAGATACTCAGTTTGGGCCGAGTTACTAGGCCATGTAGTACTGCAGGGATAAAGTTGTCGACATGTTTCAGCTCTATTGGGCCAGGAGGTCTGTAGAGCTTTCGTCAGGACTTACAAAACAAAATGAACAAACACAATTGTATACACATATAAAGCTACTCACACAACTTGTGCGGTAATCCCATACTCATAGCAGTTATATGAGATTTATGTTCTCCACGATCTATGGAAGAATGTACAGTTTTAGGCATTTTTAGCTAATAACAATGATTTTACGAAATTTTAAAGTGGGTAAGTGTAGATACTCAGGAAATAATTTTATTAACACTTGCATTACTCATGGAGGTATTTTCAAATGGGTAAGTGCAGTGACTCAGCAAAAACCCATAAAAACAGGATACCACCTCCAGGGCGCCCGATAGTGTCCGGAATCGGATCCGTGCTCGAGCCCTTTTCAAAATTCGCAGACGAATTTTTGAAACCTCTTGTTCAGAAAACACATACGTACCTAAAAGACACAAGAGATCTTCTATTACAGATTGAAAACATGCCTTTCGATCCCGAAACAATGCTTCTAGTAGGCCTAGATGTGGAATCCCTTTTCACTAGTCTCCCTCAAGATACAACACTACAGATGTTAGAGGATGTCCTTTATTCAGAGACGTGGCAGTATAACACACCAAGACATTTTATCCTGGAATGCTGTAAGCTGGCACTTAAAGAAATTTTTTTCAAGTATAATGACCACCTGTACCTTCAAACCCATGGTACCTCCATGGGCAGCGCCTTCGCGCCTTCGGTGGCAGGACTCTATGTGAGCCAATTCGAAACAGAATTTGTCCTAAATGACACCAACATGTTCTCTTCCAGTATTATATACTGGAAGAGATACATGGATGACATTTCCCTAATTTGGAACATCGACCAAGACCTGACAGAGTTTATGGTATGGCTCAACACCCTGGATCCATGGTTAAAATTCACACACACTTCCAGCAATAACCATCTTGACTTTCTGGACCTGACAATATTCAATGAAAAGAGTATCCTACAGACTAAAACATACACAAAACCGATGGCGAAAAACAGCCTGTTGTCACACAAGAGCCATCACCCCAAGCCTCTCAGAGACAATTTGCCTTTTAGTCAATTTCTGCGTCTCAAAAGAAATTGTAGCAAAAACAGTGATTACCAAGAACAAGCAATGGACCTGTGCAAAAAATTAAAAAAGAGGGACTACACCGAAAGAGTCATCAAGAAATGCAAAAAGAGAGCTGACAACCAACCACGTGAATGCCTCCTACAAACATACCAAAAAGAACCAGTAAAAGATCTAACCACGTGTGTGACCACCTTTAACCCGGCTACCTATGCTATCCAGAAGCTGATAAAAAAGAACTGGCATATAGTGAACACGGGACAGTTCGATTGGCCAAGACCAAGGTTTGCGAATAGAAGGACCAAAAACCTTAAGGACACTCTGGTGCATACCGCCCCAGGTCCAGTACCGTACTACCTGTAACTAACAGTGTCAATATGACCCCCTTGTCAGGACACTTCCCTTGCGGAACCTGTGTCGCTTGCAAAACAACAAAAGCCACTAAAACCCTACAACTAAAGAATGATTTTGTATGGACTCAGAAGCAGTTCACAAACTGCAATTCATCCCATGTCATTTACATGATTCAATGCCCGTGCCAGAAGCAATACATCGGGATGACCTGTCGCAAAGTCAAGCTCAGGATAGGAGAGCACAAGAGTAACATCAGATTAAAAAAGAATACTACCAAGTTGTGCTCCCACTATCTGGAAATGAACCACAACCATGATGTAATGCAATGGACAGTCATCGAAATGCTGACCAACAAATCTGGTAATGTCGAAAAGGTCCTGTACGAAAAGGAGCAAAGATGGGTGGACCGCTTGCGTACTTTCGAATTCGGTTTAAATGACAATATTGCATGGCATCACTTTGCTAAGTAAACATTACAACCCACAAGATGCGATTTTCGGACTTTCACATCCTCTGTGTACCTCCAAATGGTTCTAATCAGTAGATGTAATTAATAACCACCAATCCTAAATTAGCATCCTCTTAGCTATCACAATTTTGTATTTTTAAACTGTGACCACCTACGGAGAATCCTCGAACTTTTTGTCTGCATCACGCTACGAGTAAAATTGACTTGCCTCTGTATCTTTAAATCCAAGGCGCCCAACTGCCTTTAAAAAAGAAACTACAACGCGACTTCCGCACTCCGGGGGCAGAGTCAGCACAAGGCCAGAGTGTAGCCTCCATGCGGGTAATGGCGGAAGATATCCCCGACTATTATCTTGGGTAAGATGCATGATCCCCCTTTTCCCCTCCCATACTTATCGAGGTCTCTGCTCTACCCCAGCTCTGCATCACAGGAAGGTGTCCCCGTTGGAAGCAGAGTTTTCCTACACGACAGGTAAGAGCCAACTGCGTGTTTTAAAAGCGGACACTGCTTTTCTATCGTTTAACATGAAAGGGCACGTACTGGAACTAGCATTCGACTAGAACCTTTTGGCCACACTAGCTTGTTCAACGTTTAAATCGAATGTTTTTAATCAACATTTGACCGTCCGCAATTTCAACAGCACCAATAAAGTTTAGAGAGGTTTTCTAATAGTAATAAGAGCTCCCGGCCACATAATTCATAAAATAATGGTCACACAGGTTGCGTGAAAGACACACTTTCTTGTGCGCAATGAACATGATATAGAAAAGCACCCGACCCGTTGCCGATAGTATGAAACTTGAGACCCCTCGGCCAGTACAAAATACTTTGAAATATGAGATGTTAAGTTTGCATAGCGCCCGTATTCTTTAAAAATGTACAAATATGTATTCATAGCCACCCAATATTTCCTCCCTACATGAGCAATCTCAGTGTAAATAAAATTATTACCTGAGTTACTGCACTTACCCATTTGAAAATACCTCCATGAGTAATGCAAGTGTTAATAAAATTATTTCCTGAGTATCTACACTTACCCACTTTAAAATTTTGTAAAATCATTGTTATTAGCTAAAAATGCCTAAAACTGTACATTCTTCCATAGATCGTGGAGAACATAAATCTCATATAACTGCTATGAGTATGGGATTACCGCACAAGTTGTGTGAGTAGCTTTATATGTGTATACAATTGTGTTTGTTCATTTTGTTTTGTAAGTCCTGACGAAAGCTCTACAGACCTCCTGGCCCAATAGAGCTGAAACATGTCGACAACTTTATCCCTGCAGTACTACATGGCCTAGTAACTCGGCCCAAACTGAGTATCTACTACTTTTTTAACTAATGAAAATTTGCCCTGCAATAAACCATTTTTTGGCGCATATTTTCATTTTTAACCATTTTTGTGGGAAAGTCCTTTCTGTCTCTGGACACTGCACTCGAGACTGGAGGTGCCTCTGGATGAGGCAAGCAGTACACACTAATAGGAATAACCCTATGATAACTGCGTGAATGTCAATGTGGGGCGGATGAAACAAATATACCGCAATTTTCAATCAAACATTGACGTCTCTGAGGGTTTCCTTATTTGCACTGAACCAAAGGTTGAGCAGTGTTACAAGTGTCCAATTTTGTTGATTAAAAATTGATTACTTTGGGGGAAAGAAACGGACACACAAAATCCTCATCCCTCCTTGCTGATTAACTGGTCATAAAGCACAAGTCAGAAGTGGAAATGTGACTAGCACTATGCATCCCCAAAAAAGACTTCAGGAGGAAAACAATAGTGCCCATGTTATTATGGGTCATGTTACATTTTAATTACGGCTGACTCAAGATATGTGGCATAAAACTTTGCTTTATTTGATTGTTTTCTTTGACCAACAGCATAACAGCAAATGTTATACCCATTTACCGACCAGACGGTGGTTCAATACTGCAAAGAATATTTCTGTGTTTTTCATTTTTACCCATTCAAAATGGTTTATTTGTGCTCATTGCATTGGCCAAGATATTTCATAGTTGTTGCTCAGGTTGACAACTGAATTGTATTAAGTAACCATATGTGTTTATGTGATAAAGAAACACAATGTTGTGTGTTTTAAATCCGAAAATATAACATTGTTACCTCAGAAAGCTCTGTTTACGGTTTACACAAGCAGTCACTTGTTAGTTCTTTATTTGTATGTTTTTTGCATTTATAGAAAGGCCGTGCCCTTCCTGGCTCTTGAGTGCTTTTGAACATGATGAATAAACATTATGACATAACAAACCAACGTTGTAAACGTAAACCTCCATATCTGGATGTTAATTGGATACCTCTTCTCCTTTGGCACTTTTTTTCAGATTGCTACCACATGTTTGATGGCACAACATGGTTATACTTTTTCCAAAAATAAGAAGTTAGTCAATCCCACAGTTTGGTCTTCGATTTTAAACAGAAATAGTTTAGATCTTCCTGCTTTGTCCTATCAGAAGGCACAGTTTTTCTCTAAGGCCATAGAGCTATGTTTTGGAGTTTGGAATACGGCTTTAATTAAACCATCATCTTAGAGTCATACAAAAAACACCTAGAGTGGATTCTTTAAAATATAGGGTTTAGACGGTGTAGCGTTGCGGTCTAGCCTCCAGGCAGTCACGTGACACGCCGCAAGGCATTGCGGGAGTGACGTGACGCGGGCGGGCATTCTGACCGCGATGGAGTAGGGAGCAGACCGGCTCTCCCCTATGAGATATATTGCTACATGTAATAAAGTGTTGGTTGAACCTGCCCCATAGTCTCAGAACTTCTTTCCAAAGGGGCTGCACTTCCAACCCCCAAGTGGCAACGAGGATGGGATCCAAACCCACGCACGCATAGCACAATGGACTAGCAAGCAGCCATCAGTACCGGTAAGAACTGGGAGTCCGAAGTCAGGAACACGGTATGGGTCTATCGTATCACACCCATCTTGGTATCACACCCACCTTGACGGGATACGGCCTGTTTAAGATCCTCAGAGGCAGAGAACCCTTCACCAGAGACAACTCAGCCTAGATGACCATGCGACTCAAGAGCAAGTGGTCCCCAGCCATCGTCTGCAGAAACAGAACTGAGGTGGCTTGGTGAGCAAAATAACGATGGATTAAACCCAGATCTGTGACTGGGGGTGAATGTTTTGCCATTGTGCAACATTCCGTTGATCATCTTGTGTGTTTTGCTGTTCACCCTATGTGGGAAGGGTATGCCCAGACGTGGGTCCTGTGCTCACTACGCCACTGGAGTCAAGCTATCCTGGCTGAAGACGGCTGATTGCCAGAAAACGGTCCTAGGATGCTTGATTCCGGTCCAGGGAAGACATGGCTTGACAGTTCGGTCTGGACTGTTCCCATGAGGCACAGGGTCAAGACTGATTTGCATATGACTATGTCGGAACTGGGATGGCTTGGTGAGCAAAATAACGATGGATTAAACCCAGATCTGTGACTGGGGGTGAATGTTTTGCCATTGTGCAACATTCCATCCATCACCTTGTGTGTTTTGCTGTTCACCCTATGTGGGAAGGGTATGCCCAGACGTGGGTCCTGTGCTCACTACGCCACTGGAGTAAAGCTATCCTGGCTGAAGATGTCTGATAGCCAGAAACCGGTCCTAGGATGCTTGATTCCGGTCCAGGGAAGACATGGCTTGGCAGTTCGGTCTGGACTGTTCCCATGAGGCACAGGGTCAAGACTGATTTGCATATGGCCATGTTGGAACTGGAGTGGCTTGGTGAGCAAAATAACGATGGATTAAACCCAGATCTGTGACTGGGGGGTGAATGTTTTGCCATTGTGCAACATTCTGTCCATCATCTTGTGTGTTTTGCTGTTCACCCTATGTGGGAAGGGTATGCCCAGACGTGGGTCCCGTGCTCACTACGCCACTGGAGTTAAGCTATCCTGGCTGAAGACGGCTGATAGCCAGAAACCGGTCCTAAGATGCTTGATTCTGGTCCAGAGAATACATGGCTTGGCAGTTCGGTCTGGACTGTTCCAATGATGCACAGGGTCAAGACTGATTTGCATATGGCCATGTCGGAACTGGGGTGGCTTGGTGAGCAAAATAACAATGGATTAAACCCAGATCTGTGACTGGGGGTGAATGTTTTGCCATTGTGCAACATTCCGTCCATCATCTTGTGTGTTTTGCTGTTCACCCTATGTGGGAAGGGTATGCCCAGACGTGGGTCCCGTGCTCAATACGCCACTGGAGTCAAGCAATCCTGGCTGAAGATGGCTGATAGCCAGAAACCGGTCCTAGGATGCTTGATACCGGTCCAGGGAAGACATGGCTTGGCAGTTCGGTCTGGACTGTTCCCATGAGGCACAGGGTCAAGACTGATTTGCAGATGGCCATGTCGGAACTGGGGTGGCTTGGTGAGCAAAATAACGATGGATTAAACCCAGATCTGTGACTGGGGGTGAATGTTTTGCCATTGTGCAACATTCCGTCCATCATCTTGTGTGTTTTGCTGTTCACCCTATGTAGGAAGGGTATGCCCAGTTGTGGGTCCCTTGCTCACTACGCCACTGGAGTCAAGCTATCCTGGCTGAAGATGGCTGATAGACAGAAACCGGTCCTAGGATGCTTGATTCCGGTCCAGGGAAGACATGGCTTGGCAGTTCAGTCTGGACTGTTCCCATGAGGCACAGGGTCAAGACTGATTAGCATATGGCCATGTCGGAACTGGGGTGGCTTGGTGAGGAAAATAACGATGGATTAAACCCAGATCTGTGACTGGGGGTGAATGTTTTGCCATTCTGCAACATTACGTCCATCATCTTGTGTGTTTTGCTGTTCACCCTATGTGGGAAGGGTATGCCCAGACGTGGGTCCCGTGCTCACCATGCCACTGGAGTCAAGCTATCCTGGCTGAAGACGGCTGATAGCCAGAAACCGGTCCTAGGATGCTTGATTCCGGTCCAGGGAAGACATGGCTTGGCAGTTCGGTCTGGACTGTTCCCATGAGGCACAGGGTCAAGACTGATTTGCATATGGCCATGTCGGAACTGGCGTGGCTTGGTGAGCATAATAACAATGGATTAAACCCAGATCTGTGACTGGGGTGAATGTTTTGCAATTGTGCAACATTCCGTCCATCATCTTGTGTGTTTTGCTGTTCACCCTATGTGGGAAGGGTATGCCCAGACGTGGGTCCCGTGCTCACTACGCCACTGGAGTCAAGCTGTCCTGGCTGAAGACGACTGATAGCCGGAAACCGGTCCTAGGATGCTTGATTCCGGTCCAGGAAAGACATGGCTTGGCAGTTCGCTCTGGACTGTTCCCATGAGGCACAGGGTCAAGACTGATTTGCATATGGCCATGTCGGACTTGGGGTGGCTTGGTGAGCAAAATAACGATGGATTAAACCCAGATCTGTGACTGGGGGTGAATGTTTTGCCATTGTGCAACATTCCGTCCATCATCTTGTGTGTTTTGCTTAAACATAGAGAGGGCACAACGCATCTACAAAGAGCAATTAGACAAACGGAACAATATGCGTGAAGCTTCACTGGCAGAGGGTGACTGGGTCGGAGTTAAAAAGGGACACTCTGGGCAAAAAGGAGACAGCAAGTTCAGTGAGCTCTGTGAGTCGTAGACGTCTACACCCGCTCTGCCTTGTTGAGCGATGGAAAGGTGTGGTCACAATCAAGGATGGCCAAGTGCAACAAGATCTTGCAGTAGCGCACGGACAACAGCGATCTAGAAGGAAGCTCTAGCATTGAGGGAGCGGCAGCACAATCTACTGATCCAGTCAGCGAGGGGACGGAAACAGGAATGAGGCCAGAACCTCAGCCAATGTGGAAGGACAGTCAGCCAGGCGGCTAACGCCGAGTTCGCCCTGCCAGGACGCAGACGAAGGGGGCATTCCATGTGAGATTCCCAACGTCATCAGTAGAGATCAAGAGGAGGACACGAGCTCAGCTGCACCCCACGGAGGAAGAGAGCAAGGGATCGGAACGCACACCCGCACGGGCCGTACGGTGAAGCTGCCAAAACATCTCAGTGACTTTCAGTTGTGAATCTCTCTCTCTCTCTCTCTCCCGCTCTCCTCTCCCCACACCTGTGGTCCTCAGTGACAGGTATTTCATTTGTTGTTAAGGGGGAAGATGTGTAGCATTGTGGTCTTGCCTCCCGGCAGTCACGTGACCCGCCGCAAGGCATTGCGGGAGTGATGAGACGCGGGTGGGCATTCTGACTGCGGCACAGTAGCGAGCAGACCGGCTCTCCCCTATGAGATATATTGCTACATGTAATAAAGTAATGGTTGAATCTGCCCCATAGTCTCAGACCTTCTTTCCATAGGAGCTGCACTTCCAACCCCACAGACGGGGCTGATACTTAACGTTCAAAACTCTTTATGAATAAACTGAAAACCATGTGGAACACTTTTTTTTAATGCAAATTGAGGACTGTTGAAAAGAATGAGGCAGATCCGCCTCAAGTCTGTTTTTTAAGGAGCCATCAGAGAAGATCCAGTGGCCCACTTTTCATAAGGTAAGATTCACTTAACAGCCATGCTTGTCAATGTTGTCCTATAAGTGGGAGGACGCATTCTCAACAAATAATGTTAAAAAAATGTAGCCAAATCGTGCAATCATACAGTGCATGTTGACGGAAAATGTGATTAACGAAATGCCCTTTAAAGAGCATAAGAAACTGTTGCCAATCTAGCAAGAAAATCCACTTACTGGACCATAAAATTGGCTTATATAAATGTAATGTTCTAACGAATCCGCCCGCTATTGCACCAACAGCCACAAGAGAGCTCCCTATTTAGGCTTGAAAACCCCTCCATATCGGTCATGAGATGTGCCTTCCACATGAGATGTGAGAAACGGAAGAATGTCCCTTAGGGTATTTTTTGCTTTGGAGGCTTTTATACACGCAGCAAGGGCAGCATACTTTTGGTCCAGCGTAGAAAACACTGGTCGTAAAAAACTGGTAACAATTTCTGACCAGTGTTTTTGTGACCAGTAAAAAAATGTGTGAACCGACCTATGTTTAGTCAGTCAGTTTGTAAGATTCTGTTTCGCAGTGGGTTGTTAGCTGAGCAGTGCTTAATTTGAGCCGGTGGTTTCCGGTTCTCGGCACTTAATTGCCAACACCGGGTCTTATGACAGTCTGCCACATGGTTGCACTGTTTGTTGTTTTGCTCATCTCTAGAAAACACAGTTGTTTATCAAATCAGTATAAATTAAAATGACTAGTACTGGCCACCCAAGCTATTCTTGTATCTTCGGGCCTGGAATAGTCTGAAATGCCACTTTTGAAGGAGTGTGATGTTTGTAAGTGTGTTTATCTGCCACCGGCATCAATGGCTGAGGAAATGGGTGGTGCAAGCTTTAGAGGCCTCCTGATGACAGTCCTGGCACTTATTTGTTTTACAAATTAAGCACTGTAATATGACTTACCTTATGAATACTAATAAGGTAGGTCTCAAATTAAGATTCACTCTGTGATTGGTGCCATTAACACGGGGATGGTGGTCTGCTAGGGTAAGAAGCCTGTTTTCCTTAAAGGAAACAATGCTACATTTAAAAAGAAAAGTTGTTTTAGAGATGACCCTCTTCCCTTTTGTGAATGGCTTACTGTACCAACTCGGGAGTCAAACATTTTTCAACGTTTTATGACAGGATTTCGGCCCCAAAGCATTGATAAGCTTCATACTAAATTGCTACTTGGAAGGTATACCAGCAATATGCCCCATCCAAATAGCCATTTGGTGTGGAGTCACATTTAGGAGTTGGTAAAAATATACGAACTAGTAAAATGCCATTAGTACTTGGCAAAAAAGATTTTGCGGTCAGAAACAGCGATTTGGACTGGCTATAACCATGAAAACATTTAGTACATCTGGCTCTTAGTGTCAAACAGAGTATTGAGTACAACTGGAAAATAAAAAAGAGACATGATTTATTAGCAAAACAGAAAAGCACTGAAACTATGAAAACTGCTGTAAACATTAATGAACTAGTTATCAAAATCTAAACATAATGTTACATTGCTGCATTTTATTTCCACTCACCTCACACTCTGATGCCTTGATGTCTTCAGTGACTTCATATTGTCTTCCAATTATAGTAGATTGTTTTCTTTCAATAAGTGCCAAAACATCTTTTAGTGTACTGAAAATCTTGAAAAACAAATCTCAAACCCATGCGGCTCCTGGGACACCCACGGGATGCAGCTCGAAGTTTGATGGTTCAGTCGTGCTCGGTGGGATGGGGAGGAAGAAGGACTCCTGCGAGGCATCTCAGTCAGCGAGCAGGAACCAAAAATGCATGCTTGCCCCCCACTTCGCCTTTTAAGGGGCAGGGAGATCTTGCTAGGTGGTTGCAACAAGGTTGTGCTCCAAGACCACAGCCCCTCAGCACCAAAACCCTGGTTCGGGCCCTGGGTCCCCTTCATACTTGAGGCTCCTGCAACTTGGAGAAGCATCTGCCAAACATTTTGACACATTCCAGATTGTCTCTTGCTGCTGATTGTTAGAGATGCAGGACTGGCAAATAGAACCATTTTTTTCTCCACACTTCATGAACCCCTTTTAAACATGATCAGTCCTATGTAAGGAAAGCAAGTGTTCCACTAAAGAGCACAGACACAATGCTAGAGGCGATTCTAATTCGAGGTGATCCACAGTGTGCAAAGGCCACACCATTCTAAGATTAAGACCCTTTATATGACTGAGGACGCTGCTGCAACCTATCACAGCCTTAGAGCCCAACATAGCGGTCTCTACCAGCCATTAAGGCCTGCTCCAGCATTAAAGGCTTGTTTGGCTTGGGCCTTGTAGACAATGGAGCGCTCAACATTCCATTGTTCTAAACATTGGAATGTTGAGCACTCCATTGTAGACAATGGAGTGCTCCGGGCTTCTACCTGCCGGAGGAAGCACGGAGAGCAACAGTCCAATGTTGCTGTGAACAAAGGCCTCTCGGAGCCCAAGGGGATGGCCTCTTTGGAATTGCAGGACAGCCACCAGAAGGTCGTCTACCCTGGCCAGAGCCAAGAGTCTTGTTTTAGCGTAAACGTGTTGGGCCTCATACATTATTTTAGTTGATCCAATTTATTTTATCTCAAAATAACCTCAGCTACCACACTAATCCCATTTGATCCTCCAATGGATCTTGTTCTGTGCTGAAAAGGACCAGAATACTTAGGGGACAAACAAATATCATATGAGGACCTGGAATAAGATACATTTTAGTATTTAAAAAAAGTCAAAGTAAGCGCCCAAGTAATTTTTACCACCCAATTAGTTGATCATAAATCAGCTTACTTTAGCCCCAGCAAATAATGAAGCAGAATCTGCAAAGTTGTTTTACCTCAATTTGTTGTTTTGTCTAATTTCAAGTGATTAGCATACAATCTAGTTTAAATTGAACAGATTTAATAAGCATGTAACAAGCTGTGACATCCAATTTTTAAGGGAGTTATCTTCCTCAGCTGAGGGAGATTTTGTCCTAAGGAAGTAAATATTATAGGAAAATCAGTTGTCTCACACTACAAACCCTATCACTGAAAGTCCTGTAAATTTGCAAATGACCAGTTCCAGTTCATGGACAGGATTGTCCGTCTCTGTCCATATTGCAGCATCAATGCCACAGCGGGTTCTTGAAAACCTTTCAGCTGGAAAGATTCCACTATGCAAGCATACCAGCCGGCAGCAAGCGTAGTATTTCTCCACATTTTGCGTTGTATCTGAAAGTCCAAATCGCCAGTCTCAGTACCACAAAATGGGTAGAGGGGAGATGGACAAGATAGGAATCGCCGGTATTCAGAGTTTAGATAATTATACTCCATCGAATTCTGGTTTACACCCCTTCACATCACCAAATTTGTCGGACCAAATCTGTCCCATTGGTCAGTTTCAGTAGGATGAGATGATGTAGTAGGTAAAAGTATACAAATCCAGAAGAACTAAGTAATCCATTACTGTTCATTTTCCTTAGGACCACGTGCACTTTAATCACTTGATTGGTTGTAACATTTAGGAAATAGACAAGTTGATGTTCTCATCCTTGTCAGTCCTCTCCCATGCATGTGCTCTAGGAAGTGACAATTTTGTTGAAAGCCTAGTCAAGTAAGCTACAAACATGAAAAGATTCATTGAGTATTAGCGCAGAAAGGTTCCCATAGGCTTCAGACTATTCAGTTCAAAAGTTCATACTAGGAAAGAAAATAAAGTTTTGAGGTCTTCATGAAACACAGCTTGTGCACAATTAATTTGTGCTAAAATAAAAATCTTACATTATTGAAACAGTGCATTAGTTCTACAACTAGATTAATGGGTGTACAGTCTTAATATCGAGTCATTTATTTCGACTGGACATAATATCGACTAGAGAATATCGAGATGGCATTAATATCGAGGTAAGTAATATCGATTTTTTTTTTATCGATTGTTATGTATGTAAAAAATATCGACATAAAAAATATCGAGTAAGTAATATCGTCAGTAAAAAATATCGATATGTGTATTAGTTTAAAAATATCGAAAGTTGTGTTATCGACTGTCACAATATCGACTCTCATGATATCGAATTTTAATATGTATATATATAATATGTAATAGTTCAATGTACATTGTTTTAATGTTTTATAATAGCATTTTGTGTTAAAATGTATTAATTTTATTTATTTATTTATATAGAATTAATGTTAAAAATAATTAATAAATAAAAAAAAAATTATATTACTATAATAATTTCTAGGAGCGGGTAGTGGGTTTTTAGGGGAATAGGGTGGGAAGTATTTTAAATATAATTAATTAATTATGTAAATATATTAATTGGTATTAATTAATTAAATATGTAAATATATTAATTGGTATTAATTAATTAAATATGTAAATATAATTATTAGTATTAATATGTAATTAATTGTTAAATTACTATTTAATTAAATATATAATATGTAATTGGTAAATATGTTATTTTAATAGCTTATTTGAGAATTATGCTTATTTAAATAATTTTTTTCATGTAGCCGGTTGTGGGATTATAGGGGATTAGGGTGGGAAGTAATTTAATAGTAAGTAATTAAATCTGTTAATTAATTAATTGGTAAGAATAAGTAAATACTTGTTATTTATCTAAAATATGTTAATTATATATAATTTAATTGTTAATTTATTTAAATAAATGGAATTATTGTTGAATATGTAAAATCAAACTTTTTTAGGATATGTAGTGGGTTGTGGGATTATAGGGGAATAGGGTGGGAAGTAATTTAATTGTAAGTAATTAATTATGTTAATTAGTTAATTGTTATGAATAATTAAATATTTGTAAAATAAATTAAATATGTAAATTATATTTTATGTAATTGTAAATTTATTAACATTAATGCTATTATAGTAAATTATGTTACATATCACATTTTTATGTTATGTAGTGGGTTGTGTGTTAATAGGGGTATAGGGTGGGAAGTTAATTAATTATAAGTAATGACATATGTTAATTAATTAATTGGTATTCATAATGAAATAATTGTTAAAGACTTAAAATATGTTAATTATATAGATATAAATAGATATAACTAATATTATAATAATTAAATATAAAATATATATATATGAAATATAATTGTCTAATTACATTTAATTACATATATATAATATATTTATAATTAGATATATAAAGATATATATAACATATATATATATAATTATAGATATTCTCATATATATATTATTTTGTATTTGGGGAAAGAGGTTGGTTTAGTCTTCTGGGTTACTTTTCTGTTTGGTTATTAAGGGGTATATGTTGTGTGCAGAGTCAGTTGTAAAGGGGTATTTTTAGGGGTCAGGGTCAGTTTTCAGTTAGTGGGTAAAGGGGTATTTGTAGGGTTCAGGGTCAGTTTTCAGTATTTGGGTAAAGGGTAATTTTTTTCTTTCAGAGTCAGTTTTCAGTTTGTGGATAAAGGTGTTTTTAGGGGTCAGGGTCAGTTTTCAGTATTTGGGTAAAGGGTATTTTTTTGGTTGCAGGGTCAGTTTTCAGTTAGTGGGTAAAGGGGTATTTTTAGAGGTCAGGGTCAGTTTTCAGTTTTTGGGTAAAGGGGTATTTTTAGGGGTTAGGGTCAGTTTTCAGTTAGTGGGTAAAGGGGTATTAGTAGGGGTCAGTGTCAGTTTTCAGTTAGTGGGTAAAGGGGTATTTTTAGGGGTTAGGGTCAGTTTTCAGTTAGTGGGTAAAGGGTTATTTTTAGGGTTAAGGGTCAGTTTTCAGTATTTGGGTAAAGGGTCTTTCTTTGGTTGCAGGGTTAGTTTTCAGTTTGTGGGTAAAGGGGTATTTTTAGAGGTCAGGGTCAGTTTTTAGTTAGTGGGTAAGGGGTATTTGTAGGGGTCAGGGTCAGTTTTCAGTTAGTGGGTAAAGGGGTATTTTTAGGGGTCAGGGTCAGTTTTCAGTTAGTGGGTAAAGGGCTGTTTTTAGGGTTAAGGGTCAGTTTTCAGTATTTGGGTAAAGGGTATTTTTTTGGTTGCAGGGTTAGTTTTCAGTTTGTGGGAAAAGGGGTATTTTTAGAGGTCAGGGTCAGTTTTCAGTTTTTGGGTAAAGGGGTATTTTTAGGGGTCAGTGTCAGTTTTCAGTTAGTGGGTAAAGGGGTATTTTTAGGGGTCAGGGTCAGTTTTCAGTTAGTGGGTAAAGGGTTATTGTTAGGGGTCAGGGTCAGTTTTCAGTTAGTGGGTAAAGGGGTATTTTGTGGGTTCTGGGTCAGTTTTTAGTTTGTGGGTAAAGGGGTGTTTTTAGGGCTTTGGGTCAGTTTAGGGTTTTAGGTTAGAGGGATACAGGGTAAAAATATGGTCAATTTAAATGTCTATTAAATTAGTTACTTTTTCATATATTTTATATAAAATATTTGAATTAATATACATTAAAACAATTATTGGTATTGTAGGACTTTAAATATTAATAAATTTTTAAACATATTTAAATGTATAAGGTATTTTTTAATAGATTATTTAATATGCAAATAATATTTATATACAATAATAAAGAAGGAAACATAGACAGGGTTAAATGCCATAAATGAAAAATTGTTTATTCACATATACAAATTTATTTGTAAGTAGAGAATCATTTTTTATTTATAATCAAAAAATTTCATTCAATGTTTTTATTAACATAACAAAAATATGAAGTACATGTATATGTTTTTAACACATAAATTATATTAACATAATTTTTTATCTTTTACATATATTAACATTTAAATAGTTTCTGAAACAAATTGGTAATATGTACTTTTTATTTAATAACAAAATATTTATTCAGATACACATTGAATTTATTGTGATTGCAAATTATGTACATTTTTTTGTAATTGTAACATTTTTGTTTATTACCAAGTCATGTTATATTTTTGGAAATAATTATTATGAATATTGAACATATTTATAATATTCATTTTTAAATACATAAACACCAAAAACATTTATTATATACATACATAATGTTTTACATAATATTTGCAAATTTAAAAAAAACATTTCTTGTAACAAACTTATATATGCAATTTATTTTTACATTAACATTATTTACTAAATGTATTTATAAACCAAAAATTAATTTTTTAACTATAACATAACAGTTGAATAATTATTTCAAACTTATGAATATTTATGAAATAATTTTATACACTTTAAAAAATATTTACACTTAATATAATACTCTGTGTATTTTTTAAAGTGTTGGAATATAGAAATTAAATAGCATTTAGCTGTATACAGGGACTACTTTTTAACCGCGTAATGTTACTTAGGCGTATTTGGTGCTTCAACAGATCGCGGTTGGGTGCTGCTTCGCGTTAGAGAGGGTAAGTTTGTTTTAATTGTGTTTTATAAGTTTCTGAACTTATTGCTAGTGTATGTGTGCTGTGTTTATGTTTATGTAGGTAGAGTTAATTAGAGAAGATTGTGTGTTCGGTATTAGGTAGAGTGTACGATATTGGATTTTTACCGCGTTTTTGTTGTAGGTGTGTGAGGTGAGGTAATATGTTTAAATGTTACTAAGATAATATGTTTGATGTATAAATATGTGTTTTTATATATGTATGGGTGTTTTTATGTGGGTGGGTATGTTATTTATTTTTTCTAGGTTATCGTCGCGTTTCGCTGTTTTGGAGGACTCCCTTCTTTTTTGATCACAGCTGTGTAACGAGTATTATATACTCTTATTTTTGCACACTATTTTTTGGGTTTTTACATTTTCTTGGAGCGTTTATTTTTCGCCATTACGGATTTTTGGGTTTTCTATGGTATCTGGTGTCTACTGAAGTGGAAAGGAGTCGCTATGCATTTGCTTGTATTTTTGCATTTTTTTTGGGCTTTCATGGATTGTATGGGTTTTTGGAATGGTGTCCTATGGATTGCTTGGAATTGGATTACGTTTGAAGCTGCATCAGAAATATAAGTATTTTCTGGATTTTTAATGGGTGGGAAAACTGTTTTTAATTTTGCTTTACTTACGTTGTATGTAACATTTTGTAAATACATTATCTAAATACATTTTATATATGTTAATATTATGTATTTGATAATTTAATTGCAATTTGTTACATATTATAATGAAGAATTTTAGGAAAAATATGTTTAGTTTTACGTGTATAGTTATGTAATGTTTTAAAGAATAGTTTTGGCAATCATTGATAGATATTCTAGTCCTTTGCTAGTTGGATAGAGGGTAACTTGACTTTGGAGTGTGTTATACATTTTTTTAGTTTCTTTGGTGAGTTTAGGTCCAATCAAAGTTACTGATTGCTCCATTCGGAGCTCCTGGTAACTTTGTTCTTTTTGTAAGGATTGTATTAATTTGTGAAGGGTAGGCGTTCCTCGGCCTGTAGTTGCTTGGAAGGCATTGTGCCATCCTTCAACTGCATTGTTTGTTTTTGCTTCCTTATTTAGTGTGCTAAGGTAGACATTCCACCAAGCTATTTGGTATTTGGGTTGTCTTCTGTGGCCTGATCTGTGTAGCCTTCCTACCCATGTGTCTTCAAAGTAGTCAAGCATAGGGCTTAGTTTATCTTCGTTTCTTTTATAGTAGGGGCTGTCTATTAATAAGTTATAGTGCTCAGTTACATCTGTTAGTGGAACATAGGCTAGGGCGATGAGTTTTTTGATTTGATAAGCAAATGTGCTATCAGTGGCGTATTGGATACTCAAGGTTGATTTTTGTAGATGTCGCCAGATACATTGATTAAAGTGGTAATAGCAACCTTGTATTGCTGTGTGTGGGTATGTTTTAAGGATGCTGTTTATCATAGCTTTTTCAAAGTCAATGATAATTTTTTGTGGAAAATAGTTGTTAGTATGTTGCTTGACTTCAGTTAGTATTTCTTGATAGGTAGTTTGCTGTTTGTTTGGTAGAAGGGCATAAAGGAATGGAATATTTGCATTTTGGAAATGACCATGGATGGTGTATAATTGATAAAAAGGTTTGGGGCATACAGAAAAAGTACCGTCCATCATCCAAGTTTGGCATTGGGTAAGTTTTGTCATGTTGTTTGCTGTGGCAAACAGTATAATTCTTTTATCTTTAGATTTGTTGTCATAGAGTATAACATTTTCTTTATTGTGAGTTACAGAGAGTTCAGGTGGAATTTGGACTTCTTCTAAAGTTTTTGGTGTGGGAGGAGTAGTGCATGTTGCTCTTTTTTGTCTAGCTACTGTTCTTTTAAGGGATTCTATAGATGGTAATTGGCTAGAAGCATGTTGGGGAAGTACACTTAAATGGTGTTTCAGAATAGCAGTTGTTGGTTTATCAGTGCTAGTACTAGCTTCTTTAAGGGAATCTAGCATTTGTCTAATCTCTATTTCTGTTACATTGGGTGGGTGATTATGTTCTTTAGTATAAGTAACAGTAGTTTCCTGAGTTATAGCTCTACCATAACATTTGTTGGCATAATATTTCGTACACTTCCAAAACACTTTCAAATCTTTTTGTTTCTCTTGAGTGTAGACATATCCCATGTAACAAAGAAGCATTTTCCCTTTTTGTGAATAAATGAATTTAGCTCCTTCAGTCATGATAGTATTGTAGTGCTAGGAGGTAATTAAAAGAGAATGTAAATATTTTTTAAGGAAAAAAAATGTTCTAATCACATTATACAGTTTCACACATTTGTATTTTACCTGTAAATGTTTTGATGCTTTCAAGTCGTTATTTTCAGCTGTTGATGTTCTTCAAACTGTTATTTTCTGTGTATATCTTTTTGTACCTGTGGAAGTTGAGAAAATGTGTAGATATATTTTATTACTATTTATGATAATTTGTTCGACGTTTTTTGCTAGTTTAGATTTAGTTACCTATCTATTAATTCTCGATTTTACATTTCTAATATATACTTACTTTTTTATATGTAACTTTTGATGTCCAGGTGTTGTGTAGGTCTTCTGTTTTTTTTTTTCATCTGTAGGATGAGTGCTAAAAAAAAAGATATATTTGATGTATTTTGCTTTAAAATATAGGTGTGAGCTTTGAGATTTATATTTTCGCTGACTAATAATGTAGTAGTACTTACTTTAGATATGTGTAGGTCTCTTTCTGTTGAAGTCCATCAGTTTTCTTCCAGAAATCCAGCAGAGTTTCGTCTTCCTTTACTTAGGAGATGTATACTGCGTTTTTAGTTACTTATTATTTCATTTATATAGTATTAGGTTAATTGTTTCAGAAATAGGATTGGTTGTTTAAATGGATAGTCTGTTTTTATTTGTTGATTTGAATTTTTTTTTCTGTTATGCTAATTGTTTTCCTTATATGGGTGACGCCAATTAACGTTTATTGAATGTGTAAGGATTTATTTTGTATAGGTAATGTTCTAGGTAATGTTATTTTGATATTTGTAAAGTGGAGGAATATATATAATTAGTTGTAAAAAATGTGTAGAAGGTTGAAACATTGTTTATGTATTATAAAATGTATGTTAGTATTTATTGTGTATTGTAAATGTTATGAAAATAAATAATATATGTCATCTATTTATATTAACTAAATCTGGTTTTTTATGATCAGTATGACTTAATTATTAAATAATAAAGTCATTTATTTTAGGATCTATTAATGTCGATTTTTTTACAATCGATAAATTTGCTATCTATGTTTGTGTAATCGATATTTTGACTGTTGTTATATAAATATTTAATAATCGGTGTTTTAGAAATCGATAATGTTGTGAGTCGATATTGTTGTAGTCGTTGTTTTTAGTAGTCGATATTGTGTAGTCGATATTTTTGATGTTTGTTGTGTAAGTATAGTAAATCGATAATTTTGTTGTCGATAATTAGTCATCGATATTTTGTCCAGTCGATATTCGGTCTGTCGAGGTTATGTCAGTGATCCAGATTAATGATTTGTAATTACATCATGTAAATATAAGGTACCCCTAAAAATATATTTTTTAACACTTCCTTATTATTTCCCATATAATTAGCAAATCTCTTTGTACGTTATATGTTAATACATCATTTGGGATTTGAAAAGCACAGTTAAAATAGACCTTACTTAGCACAAACTATAACCTCTTGTATAGCATCTATTTCTCTCATAAATGTCAGTGCTCACATTACACATTCTTGTATTATTAGCCATTTTTAACACATAAACAGTTGTATTCTTATATAGAAAGTTCAATGTTATTGTTTTTTTACTACGTTCATCTATGCATAGAGAAAACATATATCAATATATTTGTTAAACTTTATATTGGCTTATTGGCTGTTAAGTGTCATCAGAAACCGATGTCTAACATTCTGCATGTTTTTATGATGCAGTATCTAAATTCTATATCAGGCTTCATTTCTGTGTTTTCTTTATACTCGATAACCTATCACACATTTGTCATTATCGTAAGATAATAGCACAAAACATTTTTCATGGTGAAATTGTAGAGATAGATGAAAGATTACGTCTATGCTCTATCAGTCTCTTTCCTGTAGGTAAGTCAGGGTGCCTTTGTATGGTTGGGAAATTCTGTTTAGAGTGCAGACTTCACCCTAAGTGATATTTGTAAGCATGCCTACTTTGCTACTGGTTCGCTCCTCCCTTCTGGATTGGTAGCATCTTGTCAGCAGATTTGTCATTTGAAACTTCAAATATATGTTGTCAGTGTGCTCTTTATCCACTCTTGGCAGGTATGGTAATCATAGATTTCATAATTCTCAGATGATCGTTTCCGAAAAAGTTGACTAGATGTTTCAAGATAAACATTGCAAAATTTAGTGAATATCTCCAGGGAGCATTTTCTTCACATCAATAGATGGGCACCTCTAATTCGGAAACACAATTCTGAAGTCTGGCCAGGTGGATGTTTTGGAATTTTGATATATGTTATTGGTTAGTTCATTTTGTATTTATTTAGCAGTTTTTTTAGGGTGGGTAGTACTACCGGACTTGAGATGGATGTAAGTGAGATTTACAAATAATAAAGCATAGTTAAATCGGTGTGCTTAGAATAAGTAGGTGAACAGTTACGACTGGAGCGGATATTATAAAAAGCCAAAAATGACATATGATTGGCTATAAAGGCACTGATTGCGAGTGAGGAGGTAATCAGGTTCTGTAAAACGCATCTTGATTTACTGTTACTGACAGGTACATCCATTGAAAGGATCTGGAAGATCCCTTGATTTTGGGTACTGGGGAATCAGAAATACTGGGTGCAATTTTGCTACATTCGATTTTATCATTCATTCAAAGATCTTTATTTCGGCATTATGCCATAAAAGAAAACAGTAGTTAAAAAACATTATGATATTATAACAGTGTAAATTCATTGTGAAGGATGCAATTACTGCAGAATTAACGACACATAAGGGTTGACAGGTTACATAGGTATCAGCCGTCATTTAAAAAAGATTAAAACAATAAATAGTATCATCTGACATTTAAGAACATATAAAAAGACGCGGTATACCAAGAGCTAAGAATACAGGGTTAAGCTTGTTCAATCAATAGCCTGCGCTTAAACCACATAGCAGCCAAACATTTAGACACGGCAAATACAGTCACTCCAGTAGTGTCAGTCTTTAAAAAAGGCCCAGGTTTTTACATAGGGGAACCAACCAGTAGCTCCTAGCCTTAGAATAACCTGGACAAAAAAATAGGACATGCAACTCATTTTCAGTGGCAGAATTACAGGCTAGACAGTTGGACGGGGCAGAGAGTGACCACTTGCAAGTGAAGGCTTGGAGCGGCACAACACTGTGTCTCCACAGCACGTATAATTTTTTTGCCAATGGAGGATAGACGTTATCTAAAAAATCCTCATAAAAATAGGAATCTTTAACCAAAAGAAAAGAGTCTGTTATGGAACCAGTATGAGGGTTACTTTGTGAAGTGGTCAGAGTATCTGCACGAAGGTAATTCGTGAGCTGTGTACGTGAAAGTTTAGTACACCCCTGTTCTGGATTGTACCAAAGCTCTGGAAGTTTTAGCCTTATAAATTCTTTCTTTATGTAAGCAAGCCAGGGGAATTTCCCAGACCCGGGAAAGGACAAGATCTCCTTGAGTTCATTTCTATAGTGTAGCAGCTCAGGGGTAACCCAGAGTCTGCGCCAAAATCTCAAGGGTTTAAGTGCTAACTCCTCTTGTATTGGTCTTATACCCAGGTCGAGCCTCAGGGGAAGCAGCGGTGTACTCGGTGGTAGAGCTAAGAGCCCTCTTAAAAATGTATTCTCAGTCTTAATGATTTCAGACCTCAATGAGTAACCCCACAATTCCCCCCCCATACAGAATAGCACCCCTGGCTTTTGCCTTATAGATCTCAATAGGTGGTCTCAGAGGTTTGATTGAAGATTTATTAGATGTTTTGAGGATGCCACCCGAAAGTTGGGCCAGTTTTAACTGAGATTTTATCTGTTGGGGGCCCCAGGTAAGATTTTAATTTAGTGTGACCCCAAGGTAATCAAAAATACTGACCCTTTCCTGGGATATCAGCCCCAAACTGGGATTCGCCCTAGTCATTCGTGGTGGATTAAAGATCATAAATTTCGTTTTTAGAGAGTTGATCTCCAAACCACGAATGGTACAAAAATCCTGGAAACCATCCAGTATTCTCTGAATCCCCATCAGGGTTTTGGACAGCAAAAGGGAATCATCGGCAAACATAATTGCCGGTACCCTGTTGCCGGCCAACTTTGGAGCATCGTTGTGGGGAACATCATTAAGATGCTTGATCACTCCGTTGACATAGAGGCAGAACAGGGTCAGTGCAAGGACACAACCCTGTCTTACCCCCCTGTCAACGGGAAATCTAGAAGAGAGTGAACCATTTTTCACACACCTGACCTGCCCAAAGTTCACCTCGTGGAGCCTCATCAAAACCGTCAAAAGGTGTGTAGGTATGCCAAGATCAAGAAGGACGGCCCAGAGTTTGACCCTGGGAACAAGATCGAAGGCGGAGCGGAGGTCTACAAATACCGTATAGAGGCTGCCACCCTCTATTCTCAGTTTTCCAATACAGTAGTTGGAGCCGAAACATTTGGTCCACAGTGGAGGTATTTTTTCTAAACCCCGCCTGGTATGGGCTGAGAATTGCCGACTCTTCCATCCAGTACTGGATCTGGTAGAGTATTAATCTAGAAAAAATCTTCTTGGGAACATCAATGAGGCTGATCGGTCTGTAGTTGGATGGGAGCAGAGGCAAGCCCTTTTTAAATATGGGCACTATCTCTGCACCCAGCCAAGTACAAGGGACCGACATGCCTCTCAGAATCATGTTGAACATAATCTGAAAGTATGGACCCCAGATTCCCGGCTCCTGCCTAAAGAGATCCCCAGGAAGTTTGTCCAGACCCGGGGCTTTCCCAGAGGCAAGTTTGGAAATGGCATTACAAACCTCTTGCACAGTGAACTCAGTCGTCTCATGGTGGGATAATACAGCGTGCTGAACCGCTGAGTCCACTGTGTGGTTAGTGAGACCCTCGGGAGAGCATAAAACCCGATAATGACCTTCCCAGGCTTTGGGGGCTATATTCGGTTCAATAGCTGGTTTCAGTTCACCAGTACCATTATTTACTATGTTCCAGAATTTACGAAAATCCTTAGCCTCGAGTGCCAATGAAAGACTGGTCCATTTTTCGTGGTCCCATTCTTCCTTAGCACATTCAACTGTCCTCTTATAGTCTACCCTCTTGATTTTAATTCTAGTTCTGTCGTTATCCTTAATGGCCAACAAAAGCTCTTGTTTTGCCCGCCTGCAGGCTGGCGTGTACCAGGAGCAGTGTGGGGCCCTTTTGGTCCTCCCAGTTGCCCTTGGGTTCAGTAGCTCGGCCAAGGTCAAAGAAACCCTGTTATTGAGTTCCTCTAATTGAGGTAGATAATTTTGAGATAGAGGTTGGCCAGTTAATTTTGCGAGCTCACTGAACATGGGAAGAATTGAATTACAAAGATTCCCTAATAATTCCGGATGATCAACTAGTTTATGCCAGCTAACTCTGCGTCTATCATTAGAGACGGTGAGATTACTGTCTTCGGTAGGTGCAACATCGCTTCCACAGCTATAGGGTAAACCCATTTTTAAAATAAGAGCATTATGATCACTATCTGCTCTTGTAACCACATTAACATCGATGACCAGGGGCCACACCCTTGTTTCCACCAGTATATAATCGAGAAGAGACATCTCTCCCGGTTTATTATAAGTGTATTTTACAGGGGTATCAGAAGAAGTGCGACCATTACAAGCCCGTAGCGAATAGTTTAAAGTAAGTGACAGGATTTGAATGGTTAATGGGGTCCAAGCCTTAGGTAAGGGAGCCTGGATTACAGGTATGGACCAGTGCTCGTCCTCAGCATTGAGTGCGTCATTTTTTAAACCTTTAAGGGTTTCATAGTGGCAATTCAAATCACCACCCACCAATGGTTGAGTACCAGTCGGAATTGTTGGAATAAAGAGGAAAAGATCCTCAATGGTACTGGACTCACTAGTTGGACTTACGGGGCGAGAATATACATTAATCAATGGAAGTTTTGATGTATCTGGCCAAGTAAGGACGACAGATTGTATGTCTTTCGAGTTGGTGTTCAAAACCTTGGTTGTACATCCAAGGTGTGTGCTGACCCATATAGTGAGGCCCCCAGACGGGCGACCTCTCCCGCCCCAGACAGCCGGAACCGAGAATGTAGCAAAGCCTGTTCGATGTAACTCAGTGCGTGCCCATGTCTCTTGGAGAGACAGGCATCGCTTTTGTCCACAAAAGAGCCCCAATCAGGGCAGGTCAATTTGCTGGGGAGCCCGGCCAGATTCCATGATAATATTTTGAGTGAGTTCGGCCTAGGGCCCACAGCATCTTCCCTGTGTGAATTCATACTTTCCATGTCAATCCCAACCCCTGGGTACTCTGAAGACGTGGATATATTAATAGCCTCAACTGCTGGAACACAGGGCTTGTTGTGTCTACCAGTGGGGCTACTATTAGTGGGCAATAGTATTAGTGTAGACATCTCACGTAAGCCCACCAACCTTTGTAAGCTAGTACTGTCTATGTGCCTTTTGCCTGGGGAACCAGCCAAAGTCGTGTCGGCCAATGCAATGTCGTGCACTGCCCCCTCTGTGGGCCCCTGATTGGGCCACTGTCAATCCACCTGTTCAAGGGTGCTAAACCTGTTTTGTAGGCTTAGGTCCAGTGGGCCTGAAAGATCTCTGTACCACCCTGTACCACTTCCGCCCTTCACCTGAACCCAGGGTTGCTCAGTACTCTTACTGTTGCCAGATTTACCCTGGGGATAAAATTATGACAGAGGGAGCGTCTGTATGGCTGTATTTGTACTGGACTGACCCCAATGGCAGATGTGAGACACCGTCAGTGTGTCTCTAAAATTAATTAGCACACAATCCCCATTTAGATCCTTAGCCCTATTGCCGAACCACGAAACCCTTCGGACAAGTAATATTTCACTGGTTACGGTTGGTGGCAAAGGCCTGTGTTTATTGAGGCAATCTGTAACCTTGTTCTTGAGGGAGGTATACGACTCATCTTTCTCATTGGTCAATTCAGGAACCCTTGATAAAACCACCACATAGGGATTGGAATCTGGTGGATGATTGATCTGGGGGGATTTGGGGTTACCTGGACGTTGTAACTGTAGAGGAACGTTAGGGGCCTTACTTAAAGCAGGATTTGGCCGTGGGTTTGGGTCCTGGCTGGCATTGGGAACAGCAACTGCACACCCCCTTGACCCTACCCCCACTGACCTGTCCTCCTGGCCTGACGGAGCGGCACTGGAGTCTAGTGGGACCAGCCCATCCAGTCCAACTCCAGGCAAGACAGTAGGAGTTGTTGGAGGGCAGTTGTCACCATCCCTCTGGTGTGTTCCTGCCACCCCCTTCAATTGGTTAGAAGCATTAGATAACGAAAATAAATTAGCTTCAATTGCTGCTAATCTCATAATAAGAGGGGACAAGAGATCCAAGAACACCACCCCCACTTTAGTCCAGAAGTCATTGTTCATTGTGGGGACTTGAACATTTTGCGGGTCACCGGTAATGAGATCCACATCAATATATGCTTCTTCTCCAACTACACATGGACCCGGAGTTTTAGAGTCATATTCCTCCAGCCTTCTTCTTCTTAATTTAGGTGGAAGCTTTCTTGTACAATTACCCGTGTCCCGAGTCTTTTTGGCTGCTCTTTTGGGTTTAGGTGAAAGTTCCTTTCTCCTTGACGGGTGGGCAGTCATTGACCTCGGTTTCGGGTGTAGAGACTCAACTGGTGACCTTGGGTCTGTTACCAGGGGTACCTGAGAGGTTTCCGGAGAGTTTGTCACCCGGAGGGGAGAAGAAGTGGTACAAGCCAGGCTCTGAGCAGATGAATTAGCGATTAGAAGAGCAGCCCCCGGCCCAGGAGAGTGGACAAGCGTACCCATCGATAGCCGCCGCTCTGCGACTGCAATTTCCTGCTCAATGACATTTGATGCTTTGGTGAAAAAAATAATCCAGTGTTCCCAGCATGCCCCCACTTTTCAAATTCAACTTATCCTTATTTGTACCCATGGTCGTCTCTGAAAGTTGGAACACAATTCAAAGCCCTTGATGGTAAGATCTAATAATGGACTTACCAGGCAACTTCTTGCTTTCGATTTCAGACCAGATGTTAGAGGGTAGGCCCGGCCCGGTCTTGTCCGGTCTCGGACGGGCTCAGATGGGCCCGCCCTTGTCCCGGGCTTCGCCCGCACGCGTCCCGCTTTGCAGGAGGCGTTCCTCAGCTTTGTAGCGCCTCCGGGCGCAGCCTGGAACGTCACTGGTGCGCCGGTGGTCCCTGGGGCTCCTGGGGGATGTAGTTTCCCAGCCGTTCCCCTCACAGCGATTGCGAAGATGGTAGTGGGCCCCGCAGCCGTTCCCCTCACGGCGAGAGCCTCAGTGCCGGTATGTCAGCGTATCACATGTAGGTTTTTTAATGTGATTTTTACTGGCATGTAAAACAGTCTGGAGAATGTACATACATGGAAACACCATGTTGACAGGAAATTAGATATACAACAGGAAGTATGTCATTTCCTGGTCGCCCATTTCATTGCTACTGCAGAGGAGAGAGTTTTGAGTGGGTAAATCAATATGAATTTTGGTCCTGACAGTGAACTTCATTTCATTTAGCATCTGCAGCCATCTGTGGATTTACAAATCCATTGTAATCCACCAAAAGAAACATTCTTCCATCCCATTAGCCTAGTCTCCTAAAAAAAGGGGCTCCTGAGCACCTTAGGAAATATATATTCAGTGAGCCTAAATTTCACGTTTGGAGAGGAGGAGTTTGTGGAAGAGGAAACATGCCTAATGGAATATTTGGCATCCAAAACTAGTGCCAAAACTAGACTTAAAATCTGACACAAACATTTCGAAGATCAATGCTGTGTTTGCACATCCCAAGACAGTGATTCCTTTTTTAAAAGATACCAGGACCTCAAGCATTGTATTTGTGACTATCTATCAAATCACAGATGTGGGAGTCTTGCCATTGGTGGACGACCTGCGCTAGAATTAAAGTTAACTCCATGGAAGGAGGAGGTTTGGACTAGTATCATTGTGATAAGAGTTGTGAAATTGAAGGAGGAGCTAAAGCTGGAGGGGTAGAGGAACGAAGTGGGTGCCATGTACCACAACATAATATATGGCCCTACAATCATATGATACATAGGCTTACATGGCCTGTGCAAACTGTAAAGAGAAAGTGTGATGTTCACAATCCTTTCAAAACATTATATCAAATGACATTAGAAGAACAATAAAATATGCTGTGCACAAAGCTGAAGTAAAATAGTACTTTTATGCCCTTAAATTGGCTTCCTCAAAATTGAAAGAGGGTATTGCCCTTCTCGTTACAGGGAACACATCAGAGGAAGATTCAGAACAGACCCATGCTGGATTTGCACCACCACTAGCACCTGCAAAATGTCCTAAAGGAAAGCAATCTCCACAAGCCAGTGTCACTATTGCTTCCACAGCACAGATAGTGTCCATCTCCACACCCACAATCACTGCAACTTCACGCACTACCGTGGCTAATATAAATTGATCTGAAATTACCATACTGACTGAGGAATTGACTCACATCCAGCCTGCCTCTGGCATTGTCATTCCTGCCCAAACTCCTACAGAGACCTTAACTACTGCCACAGCCTCCATTGCTAGACGACGTTTGTCACCACCTATTCTTCAAAGCCTCAGAGAGATGCTCATGCCGGAACGGAAAGAGGAGGATGAAGGTGAGAGTATGCAGCTGCTGTGCGAAGCGGGGTGTAGAATGGAGCCCACCTGCAGAGGAAGAAATATATCATGTATCAGATAATTTTCCTCAGCTTGTGACCCCCCATCATCAGTCCTGTGGCCCAGACATTAGAACTAATTTCCAGAGGGTTGCTATCAGGGAGTTGAGCCTTGAGTCTGTCCATATACAATCACGGGAATCCACAGATGCCTTAGTAAAAGTTGGAAATCGAATGCACTCCCTATGTAATCCTATTGAACATCTTGGGGGGATGCAGGGACAAGAGCACTGTTCTATAACATGTCACTGCATTCAAATACAGTGTTTCTTGAGGCAGCCAAAATGGCAACGTTTCCTTGATCATGCAGAACAAAGGGCTAATACACCGGTCATACGTCAAATGATGCATGCTGTGCATCCTTTCTCGAGCCTATTTGCTGAAGGACATGTGTCTGTCTTGTGTTCACTTGATAAACACACAAGTGCCCTACGTCAGGGACCATTTATGTCGGGAGCAATCGACCTCAGAGATGCGTGGTCCAGCCGGCAGTTCAAGCAGCTATTCTCCCTCCATTTCAACATCTATATCTATCTACTTTCCAACAGGTATCCTCCACAGAGCCTCCTTGGAAGCATGCTCATACCACTTTATTATGAGACATTTCTGCTCCACCTGCCAAATAACATACACCCTACATTTGTAGTTTGCATATACATTATTTCTATTTTCTGGCGGGTTTTACTTGACAGTTGGTCTATATTTTAATTTCATACATGTATGATGAAGTTGGTCTAAAACATGGAGTATGTGCTTTTTTCTAATGTGTGACATACATTATGTGTCATTATATAATGTTACTGTAAGATTTATGTTTCCTGTATATCATGGACTTAAAAGACAACCTCTTTTTTTGGACACAAGTTTCTAATAATAAAATCTTTGTACACAAGCATTTAAAAAACAAAGTAATATTTTAAGTAGTAAATCCAAAATAAGTGTTTATAATAGTCCTGCCAACTGCCAGGCATCCTGGGTCAGACTGAGACTTTTTAGCCCTTTTCTCACATCCTCGTAAGGACCCGACAGTACCCGACAGTATCATGTAATTTGGGGCACTTCACCTGGTTGTGCAAGATGAGGAGAATAATTTATACAGGGAGTTTGTTATGCCTCTTAGCAGCAGCACCTGGTCCGGATTTCCCCGCTGCAGTGGCAATGATGATGACACCAAGGTGACACTGCAGTTTTTATTTATTTATTTTAGGAGTTTTATATAGCGCTGACCAGACCCGTGGGTATCGGAGCGCTTTACAGCATTGTTTCAAGGTAGTTAAGCATATTAGAATAATCATCAGCAAAAAGAAAAGAACGTTCGGTAGTACAAGCATGCTGAGACTTCTGGAGGCAGTGGACGAGTTCAGAGGTAGCCTTGTTGAATGCTAATTTCGGTAGACCGAAGAGGATCAGCAGACCAGGAGTCCTGAGCTTCTAGGGGGAGTAGAAGAGTCCTGAGGTAGCCTTGTTGAATGCTGAGTAGAGGTGGACCGAGGATCGTGAGGCCGCTTAATCATGTGCAAGGATAGTCTTGAGGCGGGCTGAGGAGGATGTGAGCAGAGTCAGAGAACGCAGGCCTCAGGGTTAGCGTGGCTATCCATTTGGGAGGGCGCGGTTCAGCAGGAGGATTTTAACGTGAAGGAAGGGATAGTTCTGATGTCTGCTGGGATGGAGTTCCAAATTTTGGGCGCGGTTCTGGCAAATGATTTCACAGCTGTTTTGTGTTTGCGTGTTTTCAAGGGGATGAAAAGGAGGGAGTTTGAGCTCCTGAGGTTTCTCGTCTGCACGTCCCTCTTAAGTTTGACGGCTAAATAGTCCAGTTTTCCAGTGTGGAGGGCTTTGTGCATGAGGCATGCCGTTCTCAAATTGGCTCGCTGTTCAACTAGGAGGCATTTTGGTTCTCTTAGTGCTGGTGAAATGTGGTCATATTTCCTGATTCCAGTGACCATTCTGGCTGCTGCGTTGAGGGTTGTTCTGAGGGGAGCCAAGTTGGATTTTTAGGCGCCAGTGAGGGTTGCGTTGCCGTAGTCGAGCCAGCGAGTGTGTGGGTTGTTTGAGGTCTTTGACAGGAATGAATCGTTTGATTTTGTATAGAAGCTTTAGGTTGAGGAAGGCAGTCTTTGCGGAGTTTTGATGTGGTTTGTCATGTCCAGTTAGGGGTCTAGGGTGATTCCTAAGGATTTTACGGATTTGGCCAAGGTGAGGTTACCGTTTAGAGCATCCAAAGCTTTAAGCCACTCTGCAATTTGTGGGTTCTCTTCTTTGTTGTAGATGAGGAGGATCTCCGTTTTTTTATTGGTTGAGTTTAAGGTGATTTTGGGATAGCCAGCGTTGAATTTCTTTTAGAGTGTTGTTGAGTCTTAGGATGTCATCTGGGGAGGAGGTTTCTAGATAGATCTGGGTGTCATCGACGTATAGGTGGAAGGGGATTTTTGCCGTTTTGAGAATGGTGGTGAGGGGTTCCATGTATATGTTGAACAGTTGTGGTGAGAGCACTGAGCCTTGGGGTACACCTCTGCTGACAGGGTGGAGGTCGGAGGTACCATTTTTGATTTTTATCTTTTGCGAGCGATTCTTGAGGTGAACCATCAGAGGACCTTATCATCGGCACCCACCCTTTCTTTTATGGCCTTGATGAGAAGTTGGTGGTCTGCTGTGTCAAAGGCTGCCGATAAGTCGAGGAGAATGAGAAGGCAGCATTGGCCGGAGTCTAGTGACTGGTGGATGTCGTCTGTGATGTTGAGGATCGCCGTCTCAGTGCTGAAAACTTTTCGGAACCCCGATTGATGGGGGTCAAGAAGGTTGATGTTGTCCATGTGTTGAGTTAGCTGTGAGAGGACCCATTTCTCCAGGATTTTGGATAGGAGGGGGAGATTGGAGACGGGTCTGAAATTGTTCAGGTCTGTGCAATCAAGGCCTGTTTTTGTTAGTAGTGGTGTGACCTGTCCAGCTTTGAGGCAATCAGGTATAGTGCCGGATTGGATGGAGCTGTTGATGATTCTGCACCAGAAGGGAACTATGGAGAGTATGAGATTTTTGGTCAGTTGAGTAGGTATAGGGTCTAGGAGGAGAGAGGCTGGTTTGGAGGTTGAGATTAGCTTGATAATCTCGGTTTCTGTGATGGGAGCGAAGACCTTGCATGTAGATGCGTTGTGAAGACATGTTCTTTCTATAGTATCTAGGGACAGGCTTTCGCTGTCGTATGGCATGATAATTAATTAATGTTACCTGTCTCTTGTTTTCTGGGTGACTGCAGCAGTGCGTCACCTTGTGAGATGCTATGTAGATGTTAAAAGTGACCTGAATAGGGGTGTAGCCAGAGCTAGCCAGAGCTCACAAGATGGCGGACATAACTTGCTGAGCTCCCGAGTGGAAGCCCTCTATTCTGCAATAATCCTGGTAAGGCACTGCATATCCCTGGCTCATATGTGCCTACTTCTGCTCAGCATCCCGGGCCCACGTGAAGAGTGATGCTGTAGTGCCGTTTGCTGACAACGTGCCCGTGAAAGATGGAGTCGGAGCATGGGCTGCGGCCCAGCAACAAAAGAGGTGCAGCCCTTGGAGCATACTCACCAAGGTGCAGATGACCTGGGGATCTGGTATTCCTGAAGGAAAGCAGGCAACATGGTCAGGGAGCACAGTGTTGTTTGCGGTTGTGTGCCCGATGCACAGCAGCTGGTCCTGAGAGATTACACACATAGCCTGTGGAAATAATGGAATCGAGACTGCCCCCACTGGGCTCTGAGCTTGTGGTGGGCCAAGAGGTGTGCCTGGAGGTTGGAGCAAATGAAGCACAGGGGCAGAGGGGGACTGATGCAGCCCACAAACTGCAACAACTGCTGGGGATAATATCCTGTTACTGGAGAGCAATATACTTTTTTTAAGAGGACTGTTTCCCCTGCTGCCTCTGGCACCCGGTTGATTGGTGTAGTGTGGGTGTGGCCCCCACCCACAAAACAACTAGCGGGATGAATGTGCCCCCTATCTCTGGGCTGGGGGGCTGCTTCAAGCTCAAGCAAGAAGACCTAAGGATCTAGTGCTGGGGGCGAATGCCTGAGGGGTAGGGTACGCCCCATCAGTCAAGCAGTGGTTTGTCTGTCGCCCTCTGGGAGTAACCCCCTCAACCAGTATTGTGAACGTCTCACATTGCAGGTGGGGAATTGACGGACTGTTTGCGCCACCCAGTCTTGGAGCTGGTGGACCTAGCTGAGTGAAGCCCCTTGCCCAAGAATGTAGAAGCCCTGAATACAGCATACCCCTCCTTCTCCTCTTTCCACACCTGTCACAGAAGATGACAAGAGACAAGGACCACAGCAGCAAACTAAACTTGACAAGCTTGCCAAAACATTGGTCCTGGGTGCCAGAACAGAGGCCTCCGTGCTGCATGGAAGTCAGACCACAATACTCCTGATGGGAATCCTGGTGCTGAAGCCTCCACCAACATGATCTTAAACGCAATTGCAGACACATGAGATGCTCTAGAATCACAGATAGGTGTGGTGGGTTGTGATGTCACCCTCTTACAGCATGATCTCTGACAGGTGGTCGACCGACTTACAGAAGCAGAGCAGCACATTTCCTCTTTATAGGATGAATGCCATCAGCACTACAGAAGTACAAACTTAGAATTATGCAAGTGAGAAGAAGACCCAGAGGGACAGTCCCACCACAATAACTTCAGATTTGTTGGTTTCCCTGACGACGGAGAAGGGACTCGCCCACCCCAATTTCTGGAACAATGGTTGAAACAATCTCTTCAAATGCACAGTTTTCAAATTGCTTCTTAATTGAAAGAGCACACAGGGTACTAGGCCCCCAGCTGTCTCCTGAGGCATGGTCATATATACGATTATTGCTTGTTTTCTCAATTACACAGACTGTGACACTGTAGTGTGTTTAGCATGGTCCGCAGGTGAACTTCGCCATGAAACCCAAAACATTTTCTCTGATTATTCTCATATCATAAAGCGGCAACGACAATCCTTCAATCAGGTGAAACAGAAGTTAAGGGCTATTCATGTTGCTTTTACAGGCAAAATTGAAGGTCCTGGTCAAGGAACATGGCCCATTTCCTCGAATCCCAGAACAGGACCGGAACCCAAAACCCTTCATGAAACCCAAAGGAACATTAAAGATGGACGAGACACCGATCACAACTGAGGAAATTCAGGAAGACTGATCAACATGTAAAAGGCTGCTATTTATACTCCGGTTACCCTTTATTCCTCGGAACTTGGGTTCTAATTAAAGTATCACACAACAGTTGATTCTCTCAATATACGTTGAAATAAAACATTGTAGAAACTTTCAAAACACATACATAGGGGTCAAAAACCATCAATGGCCATTTATGAAGGTATTGCACCTTTCAAATATACAATATTTTCTACTGATGTGCACTTTGATAAGTGCAAAAAAGTGCTTGTGCAGTGCAAAAATAGGTGTATAAGATATATATACAATTGAAAAAGAGAAAACAACATTCAATTTCTTTGAATCTGAAGGCCCGGTCGAAATCAAATGTACATAAAGTCTCTACAGATCGAGCATTACTGATACATTTCTAAACAAGGAATTTGTCCGATTTAAGTCTTTTAGATACAGGCCAAGAATATGGATATGTTGACGTTTTGACCTGCTGAAGAAGCAGGTCAAAGTGGTGTAAGTGGTACATTGCAGTCACATATAATCACATGGACATATGTGTGCAGTTGCTCGCGCTAGCATTCGGCGTGTTTCTTTTTTAGTACCGCACTATCTGAGGTAATTAATTATCTGTTTTTTCATCATTTTCATTTGACAGATGGATGTGAATGTATGAGTCACTGGAAATTATTTCATGCATTCTTTTGGTGAATGCTATTCTCTTCATATCAGTCCGCTCAGCGACGTTTTATGGCTGTAACTACCATTAGATTTATGAGACAGTCTTTTTACCTTAAGGAAATGCGCAGATGTGACGGCACTGGGTTTTCCCTTACAAACATTTGAATCTTGAATGAGACATATTTTTAGGCTATTTGGTGAGTCTCCATTATTCCCCCTTTACTGAGCTACTTTGTTAACTCACACACATGAGATTGATTGCTGTTCATTCACCAAGGAGGCAGTTCCTTTTTTATTGTACTGAAGAAGACCCCAGTGCGATGTACCACTTCAATCTCCAGGACCTAATGGCTTCCCAGTTAAATTCCTAAAGAATATGCCTCGCTTATAGCACCCCATTTTAAAGCATTCTTTGATGAGGCCTAGGAACTGCCATTATTAACCCCAGATTTACGAGGTGGAACAATTTCAGTTTTACTTAAACCATCTAAACCTCCTGGCCTTGTGCCTCATGTCACCCAATTTCATTAATTACTAGTGAAGCAAAATTCATGGCAAACGTTTTAGCCCTCCTGTTGTGGATGGTCAAAAGGTCTGTGATACATGAGGAAAGAATGGGTTTAAGCCCAACAGGAGTACCCAACACGGTCTCCGGTGTCTAAATCTCATCCTTTCTAGATTAGGGGTACTGAGGGCCCTGTGGCCTTCCTTTCCTTAGACCTGGAGAAAGCTTTTGAAGCAGTGCACTGACCAATCATGCACTAAGTTTTGGCAAAAAGGTATTTTGGCCTTCGCTCTATCCTTTTAATTGATACGCTCTATACAGTGTCATTGGCGCCGGTATGGGTAAACGGCGTACTTTTAGTCCCCTTCCCAATTGAAAGGGGCACCAGACAAGGATACCGAAGTCACCATGATCATTCGCCCTGATTATACAACCCCTGGCCGAATAGATAAGCAGGGACACTTGGATCATGGGTCTAGGCTGAAGCAATGGTCGAGAAGATAGAATATCACTATAGCAGATGCAAATGCTCATCAATATTCAGCACCCAGGCACCCCATTACTAAGGCTCAGCGACGGTTTCTCTTGTTATGGCTCTGGGGCTGCGCACCCTGATATTCCTTCACATTCCTGTATAAATATTATATGGATCGATTTATTTAGAGATACAATCGTATCTCTGAACAAATTAATGTATTTAAGTCTGGGCTGTCTGTGCCAGGCTGCCTGGCCCGCCTCACACTGAAGCAGGAGACGAAAGCTAGGCAGTGATCAACTTTCAGAACTGTGGTGCACGACACAAGGCTTAATGTTTGAAAGCCCTTCATAATGAATAATTGCCATTGTAGTCTTTGGCAGTATCCACTATAGGCCAGTGACACTTTCAGCGTCATGGTTTCCGGTACTGGAGTCTCCATCCCTGGTTGAGATCAGTCATCCGTCATTGACAGGCATAGACCCACCCTTTCCCATTCATTACACGTAGAAGTGGATACCAGCACGTGTTTTGGTGCCTTATTCTCGGTAATGGTCAGTGTTAGAATACTAATTTTCCATTATGTATATTGTTTTGAGACCCTTCGCCACGCTAACCTCCCCCACTGTGACACACCATGCCCTGGCTGCATGTCACTGGCCCTGTTAGAAATGGAGCTGCTGTATTTTTCCCCTGTAAAATGGATCCAAAAGACGAGTGGGCCAGGGTTCTTGTTCCCTTGTGAAGTTGATCAAAAATAACAGATGCAAGAGCTAAGCTGAGATATGTGTTTACAGTAGACAGATATCTGCTGTATGACATTAAAACTGACCCGATCTTCATGCCCTTAACAAGGATAATGCCAAAAACATGGATTGATTCACTAACGATGAGTGTTAAAAACGTTGAGGCAATGCATGTCAGCAATTTAGTTCCTTTCTTTTCAAGTTTTACTTCATCTTGCCTCCCTTGAGAGATAGATATTTAATCATGCTGTGTTTCTTTCTGTATTTTTTTCTGTGAATACTTTGAACCATGCCAAGTGTTTATGAGGGGCTTTGATTGAGAGCGCTGATGCTGACACTGAAGACAAAGCAAAGTTCCTATCAGTGGGTTGGCCTCTGTGCAGAACACACAGAAAAAGGGTAATTTATTCCAGTTGTAATTGCAATTTTGTGAAAATGTGTCTGAAGGGGGTGCACAGATGGCAAAATATTTACAGGGCAAAAACAAAAAGTAAATACATTGCTTAAATGTGAGGAAATGTGGAGTCAGGGAGATGCAAGGAAGTGAATTTGGGTAAGAGTGAAAAGAGGGTGCTAAAGAGGAAAGAGAGGTGGTTGAAGATGTGAAGATGGCTGAGATGTGCAGAGAAAAAGGACATGTATATCTAACATAAAGCACACATAACTGAAGGTATAAATTCCTTCCACAGGTCTCAATCCTATTAAAATTCCAGAATTGAAACCTTGTGAATGTTAAATACTTGTTGTTACTCATTTATGTTAAACAGCTAACAACCATTGACAAAGTCAATCATACTGAGAGGTTTTAGGTGTAGTTCAGTTGTGTTATATATCTGGATGCAATTACATCTAGGGGGAAACCAAAATACTGGTCGGGTAGCACATTCCGGGAATCACAGAAATGTATTTTATGTGTTCTCTTTTAGTGAGTCAACACATTTGTCAGCCCACTTAAAGACCTCTCTTTACATATTTCTAAATGACTGATTGCAATCAGCAGCTGTGGGTCCTTCCCGAAGCCTGGTTAGAGCATTTTCTTCCAAAGTTGATGGACCATGCAGTGCAAGACACCGGACAAGCACACACTTTAAAAGGTTGAAGTTGTCGTTTTGTACAATTTGCACATTACAGTAACTATTGAAAATATTAATGCAGCCGATATAAGGCAGTTTTCTATGTGTATAATATTTCAAAACTATGTATTCCCACTGCTTTACAAGCCTTTCTTTATCACTAAAATATTTTGCTTTAAATTGCATCATTTGTCAATCTTTTTATTTTTGTAATTCTCTCGAGGAGGATCCTGCCTGCACCCCACGATTGTCCATTAAGCTTGCCTGCGTCGCTCACTACATAAAAGTCATACCAAACTTTATGTCTCACCACTTTCAAATGTCACTCGCCGCCACTACTAAGGCTGATGGAAATTCTTGATCTACGTAGAGACGCCTCGGGACCGAGGGTAAATTGGTCAAAATCGATCTACTTCCCTATTGCAGGTGGGCTCCCTCCAGCCTAGCCATTGAGCAAGTACAAGCAGCAAGAGATCACTTCAGATAGGTATGGAAATAGGCATTTCAGAAACTAGAAGGTGGGGATTGAACTACGCCACACTGACAGAAAGACGAAACGTGAATATCAGTTGTGGGAGATGCTCCCCCTTTCAATGCTGGGCGGAGAGCCTTGTGTAAAGTAGAAAGCCTCCCCTGACTGCGGTATGTCCATTAAAATTACCCACATATACGCTCTCCTATCTTTTTTAGAAACATTCAATAGATGATATCTGGCTTCCTATGGGTAGGGGAAGTTCCGAAATTCGCATTTGTGAAATGTAGCCGATCTCAGTATGACGCAGCTCTGGGATGTGCAGATGTCTAGCTCCGCTACTGGGCAGCACGGTAAACAACCATTACTTAGCAACTATTACTTAGCAATTCTTTTTCAACGCAATTTTTACTTCGCATAGACCATTACTATGCATGCTTATACTTAGCATGCTTTACTTCGCCAAGTAGTTTAGTACGCATTATTGTACTACGTTTAAAAAAATATATGTTTTTGATGTAAATATAAAATAATTATTATTAATATTTTATAATATATATATATTTTTTTTTAAAGTAGTGTCTAATAATTAATTTTATTTTAAATAAAAATTCCGTAATAGTAATAATTACATTGTTTATTTAAAATATTAATAAAAAAGTATAGAAATAATTATGAATTGTCTTTTATTAAAAAAATTCCCACGCTTTGTATTTGTTACCTATGGAGAAATTAGTCCTTTTTTGATTTTGAGGAAAAAGTATGCAATGACGTATAGCACGTAAACGTAACGTAACGTATTACGTCATACGGAGCAACGGAGAGAAGAGAGGCACACGTCTACGGAGCTCAGGTAAGGACTTTAAATTTTATTTACAATATGAAAAAATGGTTAATTTAGAAAGTAATTAATATTAAAAAAGGGTACAATTATGTTAATTTAAGTTACGCTAAGAATTAGAGTATTAATAAAAAATGTGAAAACGAAAGGTAAAATGATGTGTATCGGAAAGTAAGTGATATGTAAAAAGAGATTTTTTTAAAGAGTAACAATTAAATGAAAGGAATGTGTAGGTATTGTAATAAAAAGTATGAATTAACAGCGTGGAAAAAGTAAAGGTGTGCAAATTATGACGTTGTTATTTAATGAAAATGAAAGGGTGGGTATTGGTAAGTGTAGAAGAAACCGAAATAAAAGATGGGGTAGTGTTTAAGAGTAGTGACAGTTGTGAAGGTGTAGTGTAGAGTACTGTGTAGGAAGAGTGGTCGAGAAGGGTAGTGATTGGGAGTAGGGAAGGTACTAGGGGTAGGGGGAGGGTCGAGCTGGGGAAGAGTATTATGGTAGTGTAATGAGGATAGTGTAGTTTAGGGAAGTTTTAAAGAGTATAGGTTAGTGTCGGGAAGTAGTGTAGGGTATTTTTAAAGTGTAGGGACAGGACATGGGGTAGGGGCTGGGTCGTGCAGGGGATTGTATCTTAGGGTTTAGGGTTGTGTTGTGAGGTTAGTGAATTGTAGGGTAGTGTTTTAGTGTTTAGGGTAGTGTTGTGGGTTATGCAGAGTAGTGTTGTGTAGGGGGAAGTGAAAGGTAGTGACTGAGAGAAGAGACAGGAAAGAGGGTTGCATCAGGATCGTGCTGGGGTAGTGTATTAGGGTTAAGGGTAGTGTTGGGGGTTAGTGTAGGGTTTTAGGGATAAGTGTAGTGTTGTGGGGTTAGTGAAATGTAGGGTATTAGGGTTTAGGGTAGTGTTGTTGGGTTAGTGTAGTGTAGGGTAAAGGGTAGTCTCAGGGTTTTTGCATGGTAGTGTTTGGGGGTAGGAATATGTTTGGGGCTAGGGACAGGTTTGGGCTGGGGGTAGGGTTGGCTCTCACAAATTAATGGTTTTATTAAGAAATAAAACTTTAAGGGGAGAACTCATGTTTGGGTGCGAAATGTGCTTGTCGTGTTTTTAAATATTGTGTATAAAATAATACACCAGGTGAAAGGAATACATGTTATTTAAAAATTTGAAAAAAATTAGAAAGAGAGAAAAAAGTACTTTTGTGTCAAATAAAGTTTACAAATATTTAAGGTATGATTTTTTGGGGGTTACTGTGAGGATAGGTATAATACAATGATACAAAAAAAATTGCAAAAAAGGAAGAGATTTTTTAATAACTCTAATATTTAAAAAGCATGAGCCTAATTCTTAAAAAAGTTACATTAGATGCAATCAATGTGAATGATGGAAATAAAAAAAGGTGAACCGGTTTTGTTGTGAATGTGTCCAGCCGAGAGAGGAACTGGGCTGATAGGTTTATGAAGAAATGTGTAGTTTGGTGCATGTTTTATACTAATTTGCATATTTTTGGTTCAGAATAGGAGGAGGAATGTTGTGTTGAAATCAATGGTATTGGATGTGCAAGTGTAATTAAAAATTTAATTTTACATTATGCAAATGTTTGTAAAAAACCCACATACAAATATGCAGTTTGATTGTGTGAAAATAAAAAAGGTGTACCGGTCTTGGGGTTATTCTTCTAAGTTGAGAGAGAAATTGGGCTGGCAGTTTTACGCAGAAATGTTTACAATGTTACAGGTTATAGTCTGAAAAGCATATCACTGGGTCAGAATTGGTGTGGAATGGTGTCTAAAAATGAATGGTATGGGATGTCCCAAGTGCAATTGTCAATGGCTATGTAAAGTATTTTTATAAAACGCATGTGTGGAACATCACATTTGAAATAGAGAGAAATTGATTGGGTGTCACACATGAATTCAAACACATCTAGGCAAGGATTTTGGCAGAGAGAGGCCTAATGCAGGAGGTTTCATTTCATTTAACATGATTTAAAAGCATGTGCTTTTTAAAAACAACAAAGAGAAAATGGTGATTTAAAAATGTAATTATGATTTTTTCAAAAAACATTGTTGTTGGATTTTTAGTAACAAGTCGAAAAAAATATGCTTTAATTACAATGAAATAAAAAGGAAAAGAATTTTCTATTTGCAAGTTGATGAATGAATACTTTGAAGATTTTTTAGAATAATAAAATAACTGTAAGGAGAGACAGATTTAAAAATAAGAAAGGAGTATCAACAACAAAACTTGCACATGTAGCATAAACATTGGTACGGTTGGGCTTTGTTTTATTAAAAAATGTGGAAAGATATATGTATTAAATAGAACCAAAGAGTGTTTTTCAAAATTAATTAGTATGTTAATTTACTGAATGTAGTATGACGTTAGATTTGAATTTAATGAATCTTTTTCAAGAAAAGAAGGACACATTTGTAAAAAAAAAAAGGAAAATATGGATTGAAATTTATGGAGAATCGCATACAGACTGGATTGCATCGCTGCATTTTTTTTGCAAATTTATAAAAAAAGAAATTTACAGGAAATTTCAAGGAATGGTTGCTTTTTTGAAGGGTATGTTCCAAGATTAAAGAAAAGCAACCAATTTCCCCAAAAATGTTGTTTACATTTTTTAGAAGAATCGCTTTAAGAGAGGATTGCATCGCTGGAATATTTTTTGCGTTTTTTCAGAAGAAAAACATTTTCGGGATTTTATTTTTAGGTTGCGTTTCTTTGCGGAATATAATAATTAAAAAAATATCTGCTACCTTTAAAAAAAAGGGTTTTGCAGATTTAAATTAAAAATGAAATGTGTCCTATTAGATAAGAAATGTAGGCGGGTTAAGAAAAAAAGAATGAAAAGAAAAAGCAGAAAAGAAGACATCAAAATGTTAGAAAATTTAAGTTTTTAGTAAATAGAATGTTAAGAAGTTAAAATTAATAATGGAGGATGTAAGCAAGATTTGCAAGGTAGTCTGAAGCCACCATCAACGAAATCTGTTAAAGAGTTTCCAATAGTCTCTCAGACATGTCCTTTGTTCTTTTACAAATACATGGGTTCAGGCTACCTGTTAATGCTTGAGAAATTCTCATTTCCTCCAAACTCTGCTCCTTCCTCAGAAATTCCCAAAAATGATAGAAATTAGGATGTGGACATCCAATTGATTTGTTGAAGGAGTTATGCCAACCGGCAATGGCATTATTTGTTTTAGCTCCTCCCTCTAAGCAGGTCGAGTAGCAGTTCCACCACTCCACATGGAAACGTGGCTTCTTCCTGCGACCAGACCTGCTAAGATGGCCATTCCATGTGTCTTCAAAATAATTTAAAAGTGGCGTCAATTTGTCTTCATTTTCAGTATAATAGTCCGAATCAGTAATAGATGTGTAGTACTCCTCTACACTGTCAGGAGGAACAAAATAAAGTGCGGTTAGTTTCTTAAGTTCAAATTGCAGTTTACTGTCAGAAAAATAATCTTCAACGAAGGATGTTTTTTTAATCTTACGCCAAAACGCCTGGGAAAAGTGGAAAAAACATTCTTGAATTTGGGTATCCGTGGATCGTGTACAATTTTGTAATAGTATTAATCATCGGTAATTCAAAATCAACTATCACTTTTCTTGGACTTGAGTTAATTGTTTTGGATTTAATCACTGATAAAAATGCAGCGTATATTGAAGTTTGTTTAACTGGCAGTAAACTGTACACCAGGGGTACTACAGTATTATCAATGTATACATGAATAGTGTATATTTGAGTAAATGAATGGGGCGTAGATTTAAAAGTACCATCCATTAACCAAATATCACTATTCTTTAATTTATTAAGGTTACGTTGTGTGTTAAAGATAAGGATACGTCTAGGAGGGTTTTTGATTATCATGCAATAGGAAAGGTTCATTAGTTACAGATAAAGAAAGTTCATGAGGAATGGTGATGTCAGAGAAATATTGGGGTGAAGCACGTAGAGGGTTAGTTTGTTGTTTTTTTCTTTGAATTATTCTTCTTAAATTAGGGATAGAAGGCATTGAAGTTGCTACATGTGCAGGAATGTGTTGAGAAACCTCTCTTAATACTGAGCCACAGGTTTCATTGGAAGTGCTGGCCAATTCTTTCAATTTATTTACAGTTACAGTTTGATGAACTTCAATCTCCGTTGCAGAGGCAGAGTGGTTATGCTCTGTGGTACGTAATACCTTATCACCAAGAGTAACTGCTCTGCCTCTGCAAAGGGTAGATTGAAACTGAACACACCTCCAATGACATCTTGGCTCAGTATGTCTCTCCTTACAGTAAATGTATCCGTGGTGTTGCAGTAGTCTGTTGCCTCTTTTGGACTTGATGTATTGGGCAATGTTTCTTTCAGCCATAATCTAGAATTTTTTTTATTTTTTTTAAATGTATTAGTATTTTCACTTGACATTATAATTTGAAAAGTGTAAATAAAAAATAAAAAAACAAGAAAGTAACAATATCTGTTTAATTAAAACTAGACTTTAATTGTACAAAACTTTAAAAATACACACTTTATAAACCTTTTTATTACTTTTTCACTTGGTGATGTATTTATATTATTTATAAGCCACAACGAAAACCCACTGTTTCCCTACTGTTGCATCTGATAGTTTTGGATTAGTAATTGACATACTCATGCTACAAGCCAACACCTTCTCTAATGTTGCATCTGCTGGTGTTGGATGAGTACATTACTAACACATGTGATTATCCTTAACTTTCTGAAAACTAGCACCTGCTGGAGTTGGATTAGAAAATAAAAAACTCACGCGATTATGCAACCCTTTACTTACTCTTCCACATGCTGGAGTTGGTTTACTCAATTTAATACTTATGCTAATTTCCAACCCGTTTCCTACTCTTGCACCTGCTGGAGTTGGAATAGTAATTTTGATAGCTTTTCAAATATCCAACACTTTCCCAACTCTTGCACCTTCTGGAGTTGGGTTACTTAATTTGGATTCTTACGCTAATATCCAATCCTTTCCCTACTCTTGCACCTGCTGGAGTTGGAAAAGTATTTCGGAAACTCTCGCTATCATCCAACACTTTCCCTACTCTTGCACGTGCTGGAGTTGGATTACTTAATTTGGATACTTACGCTATTATCCAACTCTTTCACCACTCTTGCACCTCCGGGAGTTGAAATAGTAATTTGGATACTCTCGCTATTATCCAACACTTTCTCTACTCTTACACCTGCTGGAGTTGGAATACTTAATTTAATATTTACGCTATTATCCAACCCTTTCCCTACTCTTGCCCTTTCTTGGAGTTGGTTTACTTAATTTTATACTTATGCTATTTTCCAACTCTTTCCCTACTCTTGCACCTGCTGGAGTTGGATTACTTAATTTGGATACTTAAGCTATTATCCAACTCTTTCACCACTCTTGCACCTCCTGGAGTTGAAATAGCAATTTGGATACTCTCGCTATTATCCAACACATTTTCTACTCTTGCACCTGCTGGAGTTGGAATACTTAATTTAATATTTACGCTATTATCCAACCCTTTCCCTACTCTTGCCCTTTCTTGGAGTTGGTTTACTTAATTTTATACTTATGCTATTTTCCAACACTTTCCCTACTCTTGCACCTGCTGGAGTTGGAATAGTATTTCGGAAACTCTCGCTATCATCCAACACTTTGCCTACGCTTGCACCTGCTGGTGTTGGATTACTTAGGGTCCGATTAGGATTGCCGTGAATCCGCATCCTCCGTGCCGGCGGAAGCCATCGCCGGCCCGGAGGATGCGGATTCACAGCTGCGGTGCCTTCAAAGACCCCCGCCAGATTAGGATGGCTGGGGGGTCATCGGCAGACGGGACGACCGTCCGCCGCTTTTCCACCACGGTCGCCTTCCGACCGTGGCGGAAAAGCTCTAATATGGTGGCGGTGTCTATCAGACACCGCCAGCCATATTAGGATGCGTGTTCAGACATGCTTTTCCGCGGCGTTTTTTCCGCCGTGGAAAAGCATGTGGTCCTTTGCATCTGGGGGTCCGCAGGGGCCCCCAGAGTGAAGGGGGGGTTGGGGTGCACATGGGGGTACCTCTGGTACCCCCCTGCAGTTGCATGCACAAATCAGCAGGCACCGCGCGGTGCCTGCCGCTTTGTGCATGTAACTGCAACACATGCATTTTTAACCTTGCAGCGGGTGCTGCTTCAAGCAGCACCCGCCGCAAGGTTAAAGATACGGGATGTGACCGCCAGGGTGGCGGTCACATCCTAATTGCACCGGAGGGACCGCCGCTGCCCCTGCGGACGGTCCCTCCACCTCGGGGGTGGCGGACGGACTTACGCTATTATCCAACTCTTTCCCCACTCTTGCACCTCCTGGAGTTGAAATAGTAATTTGGATACTCTCTCTATTATCCAACACTTTCCAAACTTTTGCACCTGCTGGAGTTGGAATACTTAATTTTATACTTATGTTATTATCCAAACCTTTCCCTACTTTTGCACCTGCTGGAGTTGGATTACTTATTTTGGATACTTACACTATTATCCCACACTTTCCCTACTCTTGCACCGGCTGGAGTTGGAATAGTATTTTGAAACTCTCGCTATCATCCAACACTTTCCCTACTCTTGCACCTGGTGGAGTTGGTTTACTTATTTTGGATACTTACGCTATTATCCAACTCTTTCACCACTCTTGCACCTCCTGGAGTTGAAATAGTAATGAAATGTTTAATTTCAAAATACATTAAAAAAAACCTTGTTCTAATTAACTATACATAAAAAAATGTCCTTTCTCTCTTTATTTATTTTTTAATCATCCAATCACAATTTACACCACAAAATGGCTGACATTAGTAATGATTACAAAAGGGGGTGGTGATGGACAGAGTATCTGAGTTAATCAGAACACTCCTACCCAGTCAACAGATCAGGGCTTGATCCATCACCGTTTTTTAGCTCACTGCACCATCCCAGTTCAGAACCTGGCTATATGCAAATTAGTCTGTCCCTGGCCCAGTGCATCATGGGAACAGGACAGACCAAACTACCAAGCCAATTCTTCACTGGAAAGGAAACAAGCTTCCGGGGACCGGTTTCTGGCATTACAGCCGTCTTCGGCCTGGCTTGCTTGAATCCTGATGGTGCAATGAGCAAGGGACTCATGTCTGAGCATACCCTTCCACACTCATGGTGGCCAAAATAATTACAAAAGGGGGTGGTGATGGACAGAGTATCTGAGTTAATCAGAACACTCCTACCCAGTCAACAGATCAGGGCTTGATCCATCACCGTTTTTTAGCTCACTGCACCATCCCAGTTCAGAACCTGGCTATATGCAAATTAGTCTGTCCCTGGCCCAGTGCATCATGGGAACAGGGCAGACCAAACTACCAAGCCAATTCTTCACTGGAAAGGAAACAAGCTTCCGGGGACCCGGAAGCTTGTTTCCTTTCTAGTGAAGAATTGGCTTGGTAGTTTGGTCTGCCCTGTTCCCATGGCGCATTGGGCCAGGAACAGACTAATTTGCATGTTGCCAGGTTCTGAACTGGGATGGTGCAGTGAGCTAAAAAACGGTGATGGATCAAGCCCTGATCTGTTGACTGGGTAGGAGTGTTCTGCATTAATTCAGAATACTCTGTCCATCACCACCCCCTTTACTGTATCGTTTTGGCCACCATCAGCGTGGAAGGGTATGCTCGGATGCGAGTCCCTTGCTCACTGCACCATCAGGATTCAAGCAAGCCGGGCCAAAGATGGCTGTAATGCCAGAAACCGGTCCCCGGAAGCTTGTTTCCTTTCTAGTGAAGAATTGGCTTGGTAGTTTGGTCTGCCCTGTTCCCATGGTGCATTGGGCCAGGAACAGACTAATTTGCATGTTGCCAGGTTCTGAACTGGGATGGTGCAGTGAGCTAAAAAACGGTGATGGATCAAGCCCTGATCTGTTGACTGGGTAGGAGTGTTCTGCATTAATTCGGAATACTCTGTCCATCACCACCCCCTTTACTGTATCGACATTAGTAATGAACAAAATTAGAATTACGACATATTATTACTTAAGATTAAATTATATGTTTAGTCATAGTTGAAAACGTGCTTAAATACACATTTCAAAAACCATCTTCTAGTAAATTATCGTTAAATCTTCCAAATTGTATATAAGCAGCCGACCACCATTTTGAGATCACTTGACTGCTGCCATTCACAGTGTCAGGATGCGTTAGAGAGGAGCATGGGTGCAACGTTTACAGACTTGTTGAATAGTGCCATCTACTGCCTAAAGTAGCTGTGAAAATAAACAACTATCAATCGTTGAATATGACTTAAACCACTTGTTTTCAAATTCTTTTGTTTATAAACAGTACATTCTAAAAAGCTTTGCTCGACTGTCGTTTTTTCATAATCATTTTTTATTAAAACATAAATGAATTATTAGATATTCCCATCTCATACAATAGAAAAGGCTTTATCTCAAAGAATGGTTCAGTGTTTTCCTATTTTTGAGCTTATTTACCTATTGCGTACTAAAAGTAAGGAGACATATAATCATATGCTGTTCATATATGTGTGCTAACATGTTAAAAAAACTATTTAATACTGAAAAAGGGAATTTTGTTTATTTTTTTTTAAATACCGGAATTATTATTAGTTTTTTTTAAAAGGTACTCAAAACAATACTTTAGTGTTATTTATAATACTTTGGTACTTTTAAACAATTAATTTAAAAGCTCCCTTATAGAAAAAAAATAACTGTATTTTTTCCATTACTTCATGTTCCAATTACTATTTCCACCCAAAAATGTATATACTCAGAGTATTGAAGCAAACTAAATGTATTTATAAAAAGTTGACAGTTAATCATCAAGTTCACACTTCTTAAATTAAAAATTAATTAAATAAAATCCAAATGTATTCACTTTTTGTGCTGTATGGTTGTACACAGGTCTAACAAAGAAATACATTATTTTTACAGAACCATCTGAAATTGCCCAAGACTTTGCTAACTGCGTGTGATTCTGATTTACATGTTTGTGAACCAAGATTTGTGGTAAGTGATAACCCTTTCATATTCATTTAAAAAAAATCAAATTTAGCATGTTACATGATATATCAATAATAGAGTAGAGTGGTGCAATCGAATAATTTGGAAGAGGTTAATGGTGATGATTACGGTTTTTTTTCTAATTATATTGGAGCATATAAATTGTAATATTTGTTAAAGAAATAAATTAGCGATAATACTCTTTACTTACTTTTTTTTTCTAGGCATCTAAACAGAATTTCAAAGACTGCATAAAATGCAATTATGATTTTCTCATAAAATTTGAAGGATAGAACCAACACCTTAAAATTGCAAACAAGGTATTGACATTATTTTCAATTTAATAATTATATCTTATTTATCCACAATCATATTATTTTTCACTGTTTTTTATAATATATCATTATACAATGCTGAATTTGACTACACTGTCTAATAAATGCCCTCTCCAAAATATAATATGAAAGAGATGATTACAATACCTTTTTTCAAATGTGTGGAATCTTAACCCCTTCGATGCTGATGACGGCCCCCAGCCGTCATGCATCACGGGGCTCGTGTGCTGATGACGGCTGGGGTCCGTCATAAACCCGCCCACCTCGAAAAATGCCGCACAGGCGCAGAATCGCGGCCGCGCCCAAGGGGTTAAATAGGAACTGTTGCCCAGTTACGAAGGGGTTAAAGGCTATCGCAAAATTCTTTAAAAAAACATTACTCTTACTTTGAATGGAGACTATTAATTTATCATAAAGGAAGGAATACTGTCATATTCTTTAAATTTATGACAATGCTATCTTTCTTTATCAAAAGCGTTATTTTTTAAATTATTATTTTAAATATTTTTGTCAGCAACACATTGCCAAACAAAAATCTCTCTGTTACTGTACAACTCCAAAAGAAAGTTTTATTACATCAAAGGAAACTACATACAAGGTATTTCCAATATTTCTGTTTAAAATAAATGACACAAGAAACCTGCAAAATAAACATTTTAAATGAGGTAAATGAAAGTGTCCATGTTTAAGTTTGAAACTAGACATGTGCTATCCTTACATTTTAAATTATATTAGAACATTGGAATGTTGGGAGCTGCATTGAAAAAACTTGAATGCTCCAGGCTTATAATGGCTGGATTTAAGCCTGGAGCACTAACATTTCAATGTTTCTTTGTTCACAGCTCTGACAGTAAACAAATACTTCATTGAGCTAGAGGGGATTCCAATCCCCTCATGCTCTCATTAGCCTTTGTTCTTTTTTGTTAGAAGATTCTGTCCTGTAGTTGCAGAATGTTCTAATAGCCTTAAAGCCCTTCGTAGCTGGGCTATACCGGCTAATAAAGTCCCTCTCCCTTGTTGGAGAGACCTGGAGAGAGCCATTAATAACCGGTATAGCCCTTTCATTGCCAGCTATAAGTATATAATATTTAACATTATCTTTGGCTAAAAAATCGAAAAGAAATTATAATTTAAATAAAAATATATTTGTACAGCCTTTAAAAAAACAAAAAAATTCATCATTTGTTTTTCACAGAAATTGAAGTCTATGAAACCATCATAGAAGTACGAAAATCAGCAGCATCATCTTGAAAACTATGAAAACTGTTGAAAATTTAGAATAATACAGAAAAGGTAATTGCAATAAAAGAATCTAATTTCTAAATTTAGTTTTAAAACTCCAGCAGGTTCAACAGTATGGATACTGTAGGGTAGCAAGGTGAGTTTAATTGACTACTACAAGTCACGCAGGTGCATAAATATATACACTATTGCTTTGTGTGAGAATTAAATTTACAGATGCAAAACCTGCAGGTGCGAGATTAGGGTCAGGTTTGGATGATCACGTAAGTATCAAAAATACTATTCCAAGTACAAGAGTAGGGAAAGTGTTGGATAATTACGTAAGTATAAAAAAAAGTAATCCAAGTCCAGCAGGTGCAAGAGTAGGGAAAGTGTTGGATAATAGCGAGAGTTTCCAATTAATATTTCAACTCAAGGAGGTGCAAGAGTGGTGAAAAAGTTGGATAATAGCGTAAGTATCTTAATTATGGAGACAATTAGGATGGCGGCTGGATCGCCACCGCCATGCAGGCGGTGGCGATCCGTCCGCCATTCTTGCCCGCCCGCCACCTATTTCCCCCGCCATATTACAATGGCGGGGGGGACTGTGGCGGACGGGAAGACCGTCCGCTGCATTTCCGCCACGGTCGCCTTGCGACCGTGGCGGAAAAGCTCTAATATGGTGGCGGTGTCTATCAGACACCGGCATCCATATTAGGATGTGCTGGGGGACATGCATTTGCGTGGCGGCATTTGCATAAGGTCCTTGCATTGGGGGCCCGTTGCGGGCCCCCAGGGTGAAGGGGGTGGTGGGGGGTGCATGCAGTTGCATGCACAATGCGGCAGGCACCGCGCGGTACCTGCCGCTTTGTGCATGCAAATGCACAGCATGCATTTTTAACTTTGCGGCGGGTGCTGCTTAAAGCAGCACCCGCCGCAATGTTAAATATACGGGATGTGACCGCCAGGGTGGCGGTCACATCCTAATTCCAACTGAGGGACCGCCGCTGCATCTGTGGACGGTCCCTCCACCTCGGGGTTGGCGGACGGAAGCAGGTCCGTCCGCCATCATAATCGACCCCTAAGTAATCCAACTCCAGCAGGTTCAAGAGTAGGGAAAGTGTTGGATGACAGCGAGAGTTTCCGAAATACTATTCCAACTCCAGCAGGTGCAAGAGTAGGGAAAGGATTGGATATTAGCGTAAGTATCCAAATTAAGTAATGCAACTCCAGAAGGTGCAAGAGTTAGGAAAATGTTGGATATTAGCGAAGCTATTAAAAGTACTATTCCAACTCCAGCAGGTGCAAGAGTAGGGAACGGGTTGGAAAATAGCATAGGTTTTAATTTAAGTAAACCAACTCCAGCAAGGGCAAGAGTAGGGAAAGTGTTGGATAATAGCGTAAGTATTAATTTAAGTATTCCAACGCCAGCAGGTGCAAGAGTAGGGAAAGGGTTGTATAATTGCGTAAGTAACCAAATTAAGTAATCCAACTCCAGCATGTGGAAGTGTGAGTAAAGGGTTTCATAATCGCGTGAGTTTTTTATTTTCTAATCCAACTCCAGCAGGTGCCAGTTGTCAGAAAGTTAAGGATAATCATGTGTGTTAGTAATGTACTCATCCAACACCAGCAGGTGCAACATTAGAGAAGGTGTTGGCTTGTTGCATGAGTATGTAAATTACTAATCCAAAACCATCAGATGCAACAGTAGGGAAACAGTGGGTTTTCGTTGTGGCTTATAAATAATATAAATACATCACCAAGTGAAAAAGTATTAAAAAGGTTTATAAAGTGTGTTTTTTCAAAGTTTATACAATTAAAGTCTAGTTTTAATTAAACCAATATTGTTACTTTCTTGTGTTTTTTATTTTTTATTTACACTTTCAAATTATAATGTCAAGTGAAAATACTCATACATTTAAAAAACAAAAAAAGAAATACTAGATTATGGCTGAAAGAAACATTGCCAAATACATCAAGTCCAAAAGAGGCAACAGACTACTGCAACACCACGGATACATTTACTGTAAGAAGAGACATACTGAGCCAAGATGTCATTGGAGGTGTGTTCAGTTTCAATCTACCCTTTGCAGAGGCAGAGCAGTTACTCTTGGTGATAAGGTATTACGTACCACAGAGCATAACCACTCTACCTCTGCAACGGAGAATGAAGTTCATCAAAATGTAAATAAATTGAACGAATTGGACAGCACTTCCAATGACACCTGTCGCTCAGTATTAAGAGAGGTTTCTCAACATATTCCTGCACATGTAACAACTTCAATGCCTTCTATCCCTAATTTAAGAAGAATAATTCAAAGTAAAAAGCAACAAACTAACCCTCTACATGCTTCACCCTAATCTTACTCTGACATCACCATTCCTCATGAACTTTCTTTATCTGTAACTAATGAACCTTTCCTATTGCATGATAATCAAAACCCTCTTAGACGTATCCTTATCTTTAGCACACAACGTAACCATAATAAATTAGAGAATAGTGATATTTGGTTAATGGATGGTACTTTTTAAATCTACGCCCCATCCATTCACTCAAATATACACTATTCATGCATGCATTAATAATACTTTAGTACCCCTGGTGTACAGTTTACTGTCAGATAAACATACTTCAACATACACTGAATTTGTATCAGTGATTAAATCCAATACAATGAACTCAAGTCCAAGAAAAGTGATAATTGATTTTGAATTACCGATGATTAATACCATTACAAAATTGTACACGGATACCCAAATTCAAGGATGTTTTTTCCACTTTTCACAGGCGTTTTGGCGTAAGATTAAAAAAACATCCTTAGTTGAAGATTATTTTTCTGACAGTAAACTGCAATTTGAACTTAAGAAACTAACCGCACTTTGTTTTATTCGTCCTGACAGTGTAGATGAGTAATACACATCTATTACTGATTCGGACTATTATACTGAAAATAAAGACAAATTGACGCCACTTTTAAATTATTTCGAAGACACATGGATTGGCCATTTTAGCAGGTCTGGTCGCAGTAGGAAGCCACGTTTCCATGTGGAGTGGTGGAACTGCTACTCGACCTGCTTAGAGGGAGGAGCTAAAACAAATAATGCCATTGAGAGTTGTCATAACTCCTTCAACAAATCAATTGGACGTCCACATCCTAATTTCTATCATTTTTTGAATTTCTGAGGAAGTAGCAGAGTTTCCAGGAAATGAGAATGTCTCAAGCATTAACAGGTAGCCTGAACCCACGTATTTCTAAAAGAACAAAGGAAATGTCTGAGAGACTATTGGGAAATCTTCAACAGTTTTCGTTGATGGTGGTTTCAGACTACCTAGCTAATCTTGCTTATATCCTCCATTATTAATTTTAACTTCTTAACATTCTATTTACTAAAAACTTAAATTTTCTTACCTTTTGATATCTTCTTTTCTTCTTTTTCTTTTTTCGTTTTCTTCTTTTTTTCTTAACCCGCCTACATTTCTTATCTAATAGGACATATTTCATTTTTAATTTAAATCTGCAAACCCTGTTTTTTAAAGGTAGCAGATCATTTTTAATTATTATATTCCCTAAAAAACGCGATCCCCCAAAAAATCCCGAAAATGTTTTTCTCCTGAAAAAACACAACAAATATTCCAGCGATGCAATCCTCTTTTAAAGCGATTCTTCCAAAAAATGTAAACAACATTTTTTGGGAAATTGGTTGCTTTTCTTTAATCTTGGAACATACCCTTCAAAAAAGCAAACTTTCCCTAAAATTTCCCGTACATTTTTTTAAAATAAATTTGCAAAAAAATAATGCAGCGATACAATCCAGTCTGTATGCGATTCTCCATAAATTTCAATCCATATTTTTCTTTTCTTTTTTTTTTAGAAATAAGTCCTTCTTTTCTTGAAAAAGATTCATTAAATTCAAATCTAACGTCATACTACATTCAGTAAATTAACATACTAATTAATTTTGAAAAACACTCTTTGGTTCTATTTAATACATATATCTTTCCACATTTTTTAATAAAACAAAGCCCAACCTTACCAATGTTTATGCTACATGTGCAAGTTTTGTTGTGGATACTCCTTTCTCATTTTTAAATCTCTGTCTCTCCTTATTATTATTCTAAAAAATCTTCAAAGCATACATTCATCAACTTGCAAAAAGAAAATTATTTTCCTTTTTATTTCATTGTAATTAAAGCATAATTTTTTTCAACTTGTTACTAAAAATTCAATAACAATGTTTTTTGAAAAAATCATAATTACATTTTTAAATCACCATTTTCTTTTTGTTTTTTTTAAAAAGCACATGCTTTTAAATCATGTAAAAATGCAATGAAACCTTCTGCATTATGACTCTCTCTGCCAGAATCCTTGCCTAGATGCGTTTGAATTCATGTGTAACAACCAATCAATTTCTCTCCATTTCAAATGTGATGTTTCACACATGCGTTTTCTAAAAATACTTTACATAGCCATGCAAGTGAGCCCATTTACACTTGGGACATCCCATACCATTCATTTTTAGACACCATTCCACACTAATTCTGACCCAGTGATTTGCTTTTCAGACTATAACCTGCAACATTGTAAACATTTCTGCATAAAACTGCCAGCCCAATTTCTCTCTCAACTTAGCAGAATAACCCCAAGACCGGGACACCTTTTTTTCACACAATCAAACTGCATATTTGTATGTGGGATTTTTACAAACATTTGCATAATGTAAAATTACATTATAAATTACACTTGCACATCCCATACCATTGATTTCAACACAACATTCCTCCTCCTGTTCTGAACCAAAAATATGCAAATTAGTATAAAACATGCACCAAACTACACATTTCTTCATAAACCTATCAGCCCAGTTCCTCTCTCGGCTGGACACAATCTTTTTGAACATTATTTGACAAAATAACTTTTTTCTCTCTTTCTAATTTTTTTAAATTTTTTTAATAACATGTATTTCTTTCACCTGGTGCATTATTTTATACACAATATTTAAAAACACAACAAGCACATTTCGCACCCAAACATGAGGTCCCCCTTTAAAGTTTTATTTCTTAATAAAATCATTATTTTGTGAGAGCCAACCCTACCCCCAGCCCGACTATGTCCCTAGCCCCAAACATATCCCTACCCCCAAACACTACCATGCAAAAACCCTGAGACTACCCTATACCCTACACTACACTAACCCAACAACACTACCCTAAACCCTAATACCCTACATTTCACTAGCCCCACAACACTACACTTATCCCTAAAACACTACACTAACCCCGACACTACCCTTAACCCTAATACACTACCCCCAGCATGACCCTGACCCAACCCTCTTTCCTGTCTCTTCTCTCAATCACTACCTTTCACTTCCTCCTACACAACACTACTATGCACAACCCATGACACTACCCTAAACACTAAAACACTACCCTACAAATCACTAACCTCACAACACAACCCTAAACCCTAAAATACTATCCCCTGCACGACCCAACCCCTACCCCTACCCCTAGTCCTGTCCCTACACTTTAAAAATACCCTACACTACTTCCTGACACTACCCTATACTCTTTAAAACTTCCCTAAATTACACTATCCTCACTACACTACCATAATACTCTTCCCCCAGCTCGACCCTCCCCCTACCCCTAGTCCCTTCCCTACTCCCAATCACTACCCTTCTCGACCACTCTTCCTACACAGTACTCTACACCACACCTTTACAACTGTCACTACTCTTAAACACTACCCCATCTTTCATTTCGATTTCTTCTACACCTACCAATACCCACCCTTTCATTTTCATTAAATAACAACATCATAATTTGCATACCTTTACTTTTTTTACACTGTTAATTCATACTTTTTATTACAATACCTACACATTCCTTTAATTTAAATGTTACTCTTTAAAAAAATCTCTATTTACATATCACTTACTTTCCGATACACATCATTTTACCTTTCGTTTTCACATTTTTTATTAATACTCTAATTCTTAGCGTAACTTAAATTAACATAATTGTACCCTTTTTAATATTAATTACTTTCTAAATCAACCATTTTTTCATATTGTAAATAAAATTTAAAGTCCTTACCTGAGCTCCGTAGACGCGTGCTTCTTCTCCTCTCTCTGTTGCTCCGTATGACGTAATACGTTACGTTACGTTTACGTGCTATACGTCATTGCATACTTTTTCCTCAAAATCAAAAAAGGACTAATTCCTCCATAGATAACAATTACAAAGCATGGGAGTTTTTTTAATAAATGACACTTCATAATTATTCCTATACTTTTGTATTAATATTTTAAATAAACAATTTAATTATTACTATTACGGAATTTTTATTTAAAATAAAATGAATTATTAGACACTACTTTTTAAAAATATATATATATATAATTTATAAAAATATTAATAATTATTATTTTATATTTACTTCAAAAACATTTTTTTTTAAAAACGTAGTAAAATATTGCACACTAAAATACTTAGCGAACTAAAGGCATGCTAAGTATAAGCATGTGTAGTAATGGTCTATGCAAAGTAAAAATTGCGTAGAAAAAGAATTGCTAAGTAATAGTTGCTAAGTAATGGTTGTTTACCCCCTGGCAGTGATGTCAACGAGGGGTGGAGCTGAGAACCCAGGAGCTGATGTGACCAGTGGCTCTTGGATGATGCCATTTTGGATTGCCCCAACATACTGTGCAGGAGAGTTGGGACAGGGGTGGAGAGGTGATGTGATGTGGCACCCCAGGATTGATTAGTGGTGCCTCTCTTCGGGAACCTTCCTCTCCCCTTTATAAACCCTTGCACCAGGAGAAGACTTTCTCTTGCCTGCAGATTTTCTACCTACTGTGCTGCTGGATCTTGGGACTGCCATGGAGGACTAGAAGAGGGAACCCTCTGACCCCACTCCGGGCCCAGGGCTCTACCCAGCTGACCCCCCCTAAGATCCAGTTAGGAGACGCCCTGGACCTTTCTGGACCCACCAACAAAGTCACAAAGGAGAACTGGCACAGGGAACCAGGAGGACCAGCTTTTGGAGGACTGCACTGTTTTGGAAGTGAACAGGGTTGCTACAACTGCTACTCATGTATAGAGCTCATGACCAGGAATGCAACGAGCCAAAGATTGTCCAAATCGGCCCAAGGGGGTCTGAGATACGCATTTGGGTTTGGCGACCTTTGGCCGTTCTTGAGTCGGAGCATGTGGGGCTCCGCTGCCATTTGATTAGCTCCCCCGGGTAGACCAGGGCCTGGGGGATAGGTCAAGGAAGCTCTGGCATCAGATAAGGGGGGAGAGGGCGTGCTTGGGCCCACCTCCCCATTCTTCCACTTTGCCCAGGGTCACCTCAGGCACATTTATGTTAAAGGGGGCCGGGATACCATCCCTGGACTCCCGTTTGCTCCCTGGTGTGGGGAAGCTATGTTGCGCTTCCCCTGAGGGTCTCAAGATTTGGGGGGTGGTGTTGCGCACACCCGCAGAAGCCAGGAGGGGTCCAGGACCCCATCCATGGGACCCGTTAAGAAGATGAGGATGGAGGAGTGCCGCCGTACTCCCCTCGTCCGCTCTCCCCGTGCCCATGTCTGGAGGGAATGGGAGACGACCACAGAATAGTGCATGTCTGCCCACTGGAGCGGCCAGGCATCAAGAATGGCTACCGGCTCTCACTGCAGCCTGCGGTAGCGCTGCAGGCATGGGGAGATGGTGAGGGCAGCCGGGGTGGGTTCCATGTGTGGTCCTCTAACGGTGGCAATCTCTGGGGTGCCCGAATGGGACGGGGTCCCCCATCAAGAGGCAGAGAAACTCTGCATTAGGCCGCATTCTCAGGAAAAATCAAAGTGAAAACATCACCGTGGCTCTCCTGCTGCTGCAGGAGAGGCGCTGCTGTAATATTCACCCCTCTACTGAGACTTGCCCCATTATGCTTTGCAGGGCCCTGTGTTTTATTTACTTTTATGCCCCTATCTCAGCCTGTGGTGGTCCTAGGACAATGGGACCACTACCAAACTGTTCAGCACGACATGCTCCTTTCCCTCAAGTCACCTTTTGGGTCCCCACCCTAAGTTCACTGGGTCACCCCAAAATCACCACCTTTCTAACCGTTTGGTGCATTTTCAAGCTTTCCAAAGGCTGGACCTCTTGATCTACAGCTGAGGTAGTTTTTGTTCTAGTGGCCTTGTGCTTGGTAACATTGTGAAAGCGCTGGATGGCCTGGATTGGTGTAATGCATTGTTTGTTAAGTTAAGTTCTCTAGGGACTGTTTGTTTGGTGACACCAAAATGCATTTTCACCATGCCTTATTTACAGTGATGCCCCTAGGGGCTGTTCTGCGCATTACAGGTTAATGTTACATTTATGAAAGAATTAACAAAATGCAAAGTTAATCCTTGATAAATGTTTATCGGGTTTTCATGATGATGTATATGCTTTATTGATACCTCATTATCACAATAATGACCATGATTCACATCAGATTAATATCTTGTGATTACACAGTGACTGTTGAAACTCACTTGGTATGTTTGGGAGATCCCTCTAGAGGGTCACTTGTGATTACACAATGTCATCTATGGGGTGTTCCATCTGGCAATGTATATTTGTAAATTATTGCGTAGTATTTAGTAGTGTGTATGTGATAAATGTACTTCTCTTTCTCCTAAAGAAAAACTACTGCACAATCATTTATTGAGTGTTGTTATTGTGTGCCAGTGATTAGTGATACCTAGTCCCCACCACCTCCCTTGAGTAGGCCGTAGAATGCTCCGCCTCGCTGCACTGTGGGAGTCAAGATCTACAATGGGGTGTTTGGTTCCCACTAGGGAAAAGTGAAGAACTATTACTTGTGCTGACCATACAACTAATAACTCAATTTCTAACAACATGCAACAAAGAAAAGAACGTTTGCACACCTTTTCTGGTGCATAAGCCAAAATACCTTGCAATCGGTATAGGCAACTGAAGCGGGCCTTAAGTTGCCCAAATGTACAGACAATTGTATTGCCGGTGCAACTGTGTACTTAATTATAGGCCCTTTCTGTTGCTCATAATTAGCATAGACAATAACATGCATGTGTTTGGATGATGATTGTAGAATGTGCATGTGGTTATTTGAAAAAAATCTACTCTCATATTTTGATTTTATATGTGTAACTACATGTTAATGCATGCATTACTATTGTGTTTCTTACAGTACTTTGTTGCACTTGTTAAGCAACACAATTTTAAACCCTAAAGCTAGGTAACTTTCAGTGCTTTAGTGGTGCGTGTAGGGTTATAGAGACGGGTGTTGAAAGTGGTGTAAGGTGAGTTTAAGAGACATATGTACTCACCTAGTAACCCTGTGCTTTTTGGGTAGTATGTTTCCAGGGTTTACGGACTCCTGCTTTTCTGAAGGATCATGGAGTTCTGGGTGGCTACAATATGTCCTGCATAACAATGTAAAACAAGCATTGGCATAACCAATAGGTCTCGCCTTTGGGACCTTATAAGTGCTTAGCCATGCAACAGTTGATGTTATTGCACCAAGGATATTGTGCTGCATAACTAAATACTTATAAGGTCCCAAGAGCGAAACCTATTGGCTAGGCAAATGCTTGTTACCCTTTGGGTGAAAAAAAACCTGCAGCTGTCCCTGCTTTAGATGTAAGTTTAAAGAAACTCGTTTTTCAGTTTTATACAGTGCAACCTTGGAGCGCTTTACATGAGCTCCACCACACAAGGACATATTCATGTTTTGAATCATACATAGGATGTTGAGCTGACATGAGGCTCGAACCACGCCGCAACCTCGCGAACAAGAACTGAAACATTTTCAAACTGATATGCAACGAAGTCATGGTTGTTGCTTATTTCTCTTATGCAATTTACAACCATTGACAAAGCCAATAGTCCTGGCTTGTTGTAGGTGTAATGTTTCTTGTTGAGTTCCAGATATATCTGGATGAATGGACAGAAGCAGCAAAATCCCATTCGGGACAGCACTCTATACTAGGTGCAGATTTTTTGCTTAAGTGTTTTAAGCCACGCCCTTAATTACATCGGCCACGCCCCTATGAGAGACCCCCCAACTTTTTCATCCCACTTAAAGCCCTGCACATAACGCTCTGCTGTTACTTAACTGCAGACTTCATTCCAAACCAAAGTCAGGTGCAGATAGAGATGTGCAGGTTGACATAGAAGAACACTCACTCTGGCCCTGAGGCAAACAAATGGGTCCAGGAAACAGCGGTGCCCCAGTGCCCACGCCACTCAAACAGGCATCTAATACCTTTCACCTTTCTAGGGAGCAAGATAGTATAATTAACCTAGGGCTTGTCAGTCATATGTTTACTTCCCTGCAGAATCAACTCAACATTTTTCACAACAGGTACAGCAGAATTGGAAATTAGCACCTGCTATTCACATTCACAGAGACAATTCAGCAGATGGAGTGAGTTATGTAGAAAGGCATGATAACTTAATTAGAAAACTACTGTCCTTAATGTCGCCTTTCTAACTAACTTTCTCTAAGACTACTACTTTTTGTTTGGACTTATGGCAAAAGAAATAATGCATTCGTCCAGGCATTAGTGTTATAAAGACATCACCCCCAACAACCACCAATCACAGTAATAAACAGTGATGTAACTATAATTAACAACCATTTATTGGCAAATATACTTAGCTGACAGCTCTCCAGAAACGTGCAAACTTTCTGAGTTGTGTTTTTCACCTCTCTATTTATAATGCTCTCACGAGGCACATGCAAAGTGCTAATGTAGAGATGACATTTTATATGGAAATCCTTGGAATGGATCTTAAGAAGCCCGGAAATAAAACAAACTGCACAACATCACACAGTGCATGAAGAGGCTGGGCCAGGCCTTGAACATTGAAATAAGCTACCAATTTTGCCTAGTAGAGAATATTCCGTCCAGAACTCAATTCTTCTTTACCACAGCACTAAATTCACTAGGAAAACGAATTTAACATTGGTTAATGAGAATTTTCCCCAAAAGGCAGTGAACTTCTGCTGTACAAAACTAGTGTTGGATCGCAGCTCTAAAAAGTATTTTCCTCAGCTTCATTCTTTCCTAGTGATTTGCTGATATTATACAGTTCCTGCACTACTGTCCCGTCACCTGTGAAAATCGAACACATGGCATTGCATTTATTTACAATGGAGGCAATACAAATAAAAATTTACAAAATAAAACAAACCTTACGGTTTTAAGCATGCATTACATTTTTCTAAAAATCTGCTGTACTCATTTCCTGGTTACCAATTAATAAAACTGCAGTGTATTAATCGTGAAGCAACCGCCCTCGGCACCACCTTGCTCCATGTGCAGTTTGGTCTGCCCCACGCATTACCGGGAGAATGGGCTTCTGAAACAAGAGACAGAGCAGCTGCAATCAACGCAAGACAGATCCTCCCCCTCGCAGACCATGCCTTCAGCCTGCATGGACCACCTCCCCTGCAAGCCTCTGCAGGGCATGCATGACAGGCAGAGCCGTGACGTGAAAGGAAATACTCACAGAGTCCATGCTTGGCAACTTTAACAACTCCTCATCATAGCCTTAGCTCCACAGCTGCTTCTTGAGAGCCAGCAGCAACATGCAGGACAGCACAGCTCTCCCAATCTACAGAGCCCGTCCACCGTCATGTGACGTGTTCCATGACGGCTTCGAGTAAACATCATGTGCTCGAGAAAGACACCTAGTGACCGTCGCTTGACTGGCAGTAGATTTTTATGAGCCTTTGTGAGTAATAGAAAAATCATATTGGCTCAATTTTGTTTTAAAACTAACTCCCATTGGCGTTGTGTAACCCCAGCTTTCACAGCTTAAGCTGCGATGGCGTTGACACCTAATATTTATGTGCCCGTTCTGTCTGCAGCTCTGCAAACCAGCAGAAGCGCGCACCTCGTGCGGCAGGAGGGGGCCTGCGCGATTCCTTTGCGGGATCGTGTGACCATATGGCGCCACCATATGGCGCCGTGCGCTCCTGCAAGGAAATCGACAGACGTGCATGCGTTGCCATTGCAAGCAATGCAACGCGTGCACGTTATTGCCCCCAAAGCTGTGCCGATGGCATTAGATCTCTCTCCAATGCAGGGCATGCGTGCTGCGTAGGCGAGACCTACAAATTAGATCTGCATCACACACAAGTTTTACATCTATTGCCATTGGTGATATTAGACTTCTATGGGTACATTCTATTTCTCCAAAACATTAGGAAAACTTCCAGTTAAAATAATTTACACTTCACTAGGGGTCTATTCAGAAAATGATTTGTTAGAGTGCTAATATAAGCAGCGCATCCATCTCCTGCCTGCCTGGGAACTTTACAAACGGGTGTCTGAGAAAACCCATTTAGCTGGTCAACAGGGTTCGGGAGTAATTTTTCTCACAAAAACATGTAGGACAGCCAGCAGTTTCATGATGGTCAGTGGTACTGCTGCCAAGACAGCAATGTTTGGTTCCAATGATAGTTAGAATGTGGTTGATGGTGTCCATGTGTATTCTTTATTTCTTTAAAATATATGGTTGACTTGTTTTGAAAGGGGCTAAATAGTTCCCAGGTAGTCAAGGCCTTTCCCTGCATCTCCTGTTGGCATGGCCCATTGTTGCTGTGCCCTCTCTCCTCCTGCATCATTTGAATGAGAGTTTGCTGAATAAGGAGTTGTATCTCATTCAGGGATTAGTTCAGTGAAATATGCTCTGGCTCCATGGCGTCCATGGCGTACAGAAAAGTGTGTCTCTGGGTGTTGGCTCCATTTGTAGAACCTGTGGCTAACTTGAGTGCATTTCTCATATGGAAATTATTTGGTCTCAACTCATAATTGCTGTTTTTCTTTCCGCTTCGTAAATTCGGGTGTGTTAGTGCATGCAAATATCAAATGCAATTTTATTAATCGGTAATTCTGCAAACAATCAAACCGCATGTGGAAATCCAACAGAGTGAAATTAACGCCTACAACCAGTAACCACATTGTACTTTCACTCTGCTTGACCCGTAATCTGGGATAAAAATGTTAGAAACAAAATAGCACTCATCTTCCCAGTAACAGTGTGAGTCAAAGCACCATTGTCATGGCACTTCCTGCTTGATTTGTTGGAGGGATCTGTGGAATCAGCATAAATAATACCAGCAAGATCTTGGTGGGGAGTGGGGGAGTTAAAGGTGGCAGTGGAGTTGAGTTTCTTCAGCTTCTTTTTGAAAACTCCTAAAAAAGTAATGTGTTCTTATGACTTGGGGAATGGTTCCCATACACTATGTGCACTACCCAAGAATGACTGGTTGACCATTGCTTTTTTCTTGAAGGCAGGGGTGTAAAGTTTATAATTATTAAGCACATAACATGGAGAGTTTATGGGTGAAGTATTGCAGAGGAAGAGCTTTATGCACTGTGAAGGCTAATTTAAAATGTGTTCCTCCTGTCTTCAAAGAGTAGCCATTTGAGGGCGATCAACACTAGTGTGATGTAGTCAGACCTTCTTTGTTTTTTAAACTAGCTTGGCAGCCACAAAGAAGGCAGCATTGAAATGGTCCAGGTGGATTTTGGAGGCACTAGTTAGTAAGGAGCTCAGGTAGTCAAAGTTACAAGAACAGGGTTTGGAAGGCACAGAGTACAAAAGGGGCGTTCTGCCTGTACGCAAGAATGTAACAGCGAAAATCTAATGTGTGGTGCAACTGGCGAGTGGAAAAACCCTTTAACCACTCTAGAATGTCAGGGAAGGCTGACATATAATAATGTAATTCCAACAAATGACTATGCACACACCAGTAGTATAGTATACAGTAGTGAAGAAATTATATAAACATGTAAATACAATGTCCAAGACAACAAAAGTAATCAGAAGTATGAAGCAATCGTTGATAAATTTTCAGAATATTTAATGGTTTCACAACCAGTCGACACGTGTTTCGTCGCGTTAGTACAAATCCTTCGTGACTCCTCAGGGCTGCGATGTGTGTCGCGAAGAATAAAAGGTCGCTCCACCGGTGATAATTCCGCCCCGGCAGGGCACGAGACCAGAACAGGCTGAAGAAAATTGTTCTTCAACTCAAAACAGGCGACTCGGGTAAAGGTCGCACAGTATGTACGAATTGGAGTGGTTATAACCACTGGTAGGTGTCTTCAAGTATTGTTGCTAAGACGAGCTGTACTGGTAGGGGTCGCGCTCGTGTGGCGATCTTCAATATTAGATGCCCTTGAGTAGGTAATGTCAACCGTACACCAGAGGGGATCACTCACAGTAAGGTCGTTTTCCGACGTGAATCACAATCCTGTCTCCCGGGTCGCCGTGTTCCAAAGTGTGGTATTGAAGATCGCCGCACGAGCGCGACCCCTACCAGTACCGCTCGTCTTAGCAACAATATTTGAAGACACCTACCAGTGTTTATAACCACTCCAATTTGTACATACTGTGCGACCTTTAGCCGAGTCGCCTGTTTTGAGTTGAAGAACAATTTTCTTCAGCCTGTTCTGGTCTCGTGCCCTGCCGGGGCGGAATTATCACCGGTGGAGCGACCTTTTATTCTTCGCGACACACATCGCAGCCCTGAGGAGTCGCGTGGGATTTGTACCAACGCGACGAAACACGTGTCGGCTGGTTGTGGAACCATTAAATATTCCGAAAATGTATCAACGATTGCTTCATACTTCTGAATACTTTTGTTGTCTTGGACATTGTATTTACATGTTTATATAATTTCTTCACTACTGTATACTATACTACTGGTGTGTGCATAGGCATTTGTTGGAAGCTCAGGTAGTCAATCCTACTAAGTATCTGGGATTGTGTCACTGATTTAAAATCATTTTCAAGAAAAAGAGATTGACTACGATTAACTACTCTGGGAAGTCTAATCTGATACATTCCTCCCTTAGCTAAAGAATCTGTGTGTGCATCTAGGTGTAATTTATATCCAGGATGCATGTTATTAGGGGGATTCTGATTTAGTGCGATTCAGTTTTAGATTTTTGAAGTCACGTTTAGATGCTAGTTAACATCTGACGAGGGAGGAGATATCTTGAGAGGAGTGTCATCAGCATGGGGAGAGTAGTAGATGAGACTCTGGAATGCTACTAACAGTTTTATAAAATGGTTGAGAAGATTGGGGGTTGGGGTAAATGCTTGAGGAACCTCTTGACCAATAAGGGTGGGACGAGAAAGGGCATTTTGATTTGTTGGGAACGATACAGGTTCAGTGCCACTTAATCCCATTCATTATTATAAGGTTTTCAGGAGAGGAGTGTTGGCCATGTCATTAGCAGCTGACATGTTGAGGAGAATTAGAAGAGAGAGATCACAATTGTCAATGATGCATAATGCATTATCCAACAAGTGGAGGATTGTGGTCTCCATTCTGCAGCCAGTTCAAAAGCACGAAAGCATGATTGAAAATTATCAAAGAGGCCAGCATTAGAGATGACTTGCTTTATTTGTGTTTTTAGGCACATTTCAAGTGTTATGTCAAGGAAGGATAGCTGTGAGGTGAAGAAGAAATATTTAAATCTTCTGGATCATCATAATTTTTGCTTTAATAAGGGTGTGATCTGATCTATTTTTAGGCAGTCATGGGCTCCTCTAAAGTGAAGGAGAAGTTGATTAGTGTGATCCATTGAAACAAAAGGATATTGCTGGAAGATTTCAGAGGGTCAATACTTTCCAATTGGGTGATTTCTTTGAAGCATGAATGTAGTGTCATGTAAATATGATTAGTGTGTCCCTTCTGGTCCCTGATGGACTCCGTAGGTCCAGCTTGTGTGTCTGGATGTGGATAATAAAGTTCATGACGCAGTGCGTTCAGTTAACAGTTGCACTTCGAAGAATAAAGACATGCACTACAGAGCTCCATGTGTGGTGTGGTCATTTGCATGCTATCGGGCTGGGGAGGATGCTACAATAACCAGGTGCCATTCAGTTTTAGTTGAGTAGCCTGCACTGAGTCTACTTTAGGTAGGGGGATGGAGAGTCCAATCTATTTTACTTACTCCTCAAATACTTGGGAAAAAGTTCACATATTTGTTAGATTTGGCCAAGGAAGGTGGGGTTCAAGGGTTCAAGGTCTGTTCCATGATTCTGAAGAGTGTTCTTGGAAGATATTTAGCTGAGTACCTTTCATGTCTGAGGAATGCTGCTGACACCTCAAAAGTATTTTTATTGTACTGTTGTGCAACACATGGAATGATTAATTTGTAAGGGATTTTGCCCCATATTCATTGGGTCTGACCACTGTCCTATGTTCAGTTAGATCTTTCATGTACCATATATTGGATTTGTGATATTATTTGTTTCAGTAGATGTCAGGGTCAAGATCGTCAATGACCTAATATATAGCCCTGTTTTATCAATTAGTGAATTTGTTGAGTTTGTGCTCACGCAGAATGACTTGAACATTAGAGAAGATTTGTTTTGCCAGGGTTGGCACATTTATGCCCTTTACTGTAAAAATTGAAAAAAACTTTGTACCTTTATAGATCAGCATGGATGGCACTGCGCTAATCCTATGCCTAAAATGTTTGCTAGAGAAACAGACATTTGAGGTGAGCAGATTCAGAGTGTCACTGGTGTTTGTAAGGTGCGCTACATAGGAGTTGAATAATGACAAAAGCCTGTTACCACTCCAGGCACAGTATTACAGCTTTGGATTGGTAATTTGCCATCCAAGCCATCCAAGCCAACCGGGTATGAATCAAAGCAACCCCAGACACATTGTTTGCTCTCGTTATGAGCTCTTTGGAGAGGGAGAGACATAGCTTTGTCCATACACAAGGGAGCACCCTTTATAAATCAAAACAATACCCTATCTGGCTTAGAGTGCCACATAAAGTCTGCAAAAAATGTAGGGGTGGGCATAAAATGTCATCACGTTCATGAAATTGGTAGAATTTTAGTCACTCTACACTACTCTTTAACGTGGAGTTCCAGCGAAATTCCGCCAATCGCTACATTCATTTTGCTCCATTCAAACAACGTGATGGCAACGGGAATAACACGAGGCTCCAGCAAGCAAGCTGGTGAGCAAGAGCAAGATTTGGTATCCCCTAGTGTGATTTCCAATCACTAGAAAACCTTCTTGTGCGATTTTCTAAAATGGACGGTCGCAAGTTGTCGCATTATGAGGGCAGCTTCTCACGTAGATTTTCTACTCATAAAGCAGCAAAATTAACTCGAAATTGGTTTTTCAAGTAACTATTTTACTCAAACGGACAGTTCAGGTAGTTTTTGTAGCCTGAAACACAATTCTTTATTTGACCTTTTTTAACAGGAAGGAAGTGCCACAGAGGCTCCAACTACCTCTTCCTGTCCTGTACCTCTTCCTGTTCTTTATCCATCCCTTGGTCACTTTTCATTTGGAGTTTGAAGGGAAAGGATAACACTGTCCTTTGTCTGCAATCCCCCTGCGTATACCAATGGATTTTCAAGGATTTATTTTGAGGAATCAAGTAAGTTAAAGAACTTTTGGAAAATGCTGCTGTTTGATGGAGGGCACGCACCAGTATTTTTTTACCTTTTATGTTTTTTCTTCCAATTTTTAAATTTGATAGTGGGTGACCAGAAGTTGCAGTAGGGGCCTATTTTGCATGATTTTTTTTATTTTGTTCCCAAGGGAAAAGTTTGCATGAGTTTGGGAGTGCTAGGAGCCTGATTTTAAAACTTTTAAGGTACTTTTTCTCCAGTTTCTTGTGGGTTGTTTGGAAATATTGCATTATGATGTCGCTCATTTTACTGTGGGGCATAGTCTGTCCATGCCATGGGCCACCACCAGTCAGATATTATTACTAAAGCATTGGGTATTGATATATTAAACTACTTTTGTTTATGTGGTATATGTTTTTTAAACATCTATTGATTTAGGGATGGCCTTGGATTAAATGTGTTTTTTGGCAAAGTGTTAAACTATTTTGGGAGGGTAATTTTTAATGCCATCTTGAGATGGCTGTGGTTGGTGAATTTTTAAATTTGACTGATTTTTTATTTGCGTGTTTGGCATTGCTGAATGAATTGTAGTGTTTTTTCTTTGTTTACCATGCATCTTTTCTGTGCTGGCCAAACAACCATTTGTTTGTGTGGCCAGTGTGCTTTTGTGTTTGCCATAGGACACAATGTTGCCTTGTTCCCCATGCCATGTGACAGGGTGGCCATTTTGTTTTGTGTAGTCAGTTTGCATTTTTGTTTGCCATAGCGGTATGCTCATACGTGAGTCCCTTGCTCACTTTGCCACTGGATTCAAGCAAGCCTGGCTGAAGACGGCTGTAATACCAGAAACCGGTCCTAGGAAGCTTGTTTCCGGTCCAGGGAAGGCATGGCTTGGCAGTTGGGCTGGACTGTTCCCATGAGGCACAGGGTCAGACTGATTTGAATATGGCCATGTCTGAACTGAGGTGGCAGAGTGGGCTAAAGAACTGTGATGGATTAAACCCAGATCTGTTGACTGGGTGTGAGTGTTTGATTGTTTCGAATGCTCCGTCCATCACCACCCCCTTTTGTACTGCTTTCTTTTGCAATAGGCCTGAATGTGTTCTTTGTTGTCCATGATTTTGGCCTTGGTGGCCATGTAGCTGGTGGCTGTTTTGTAAGCAATGTACTTTCCTTTTTCCATAGCCCTGCTTGTGTTTCTTGTTGTCCATGCCCTTGGTGGCCATGTGCCAGCAGCCAACTTGTAGTCAGTGTGCTTTGCTTTTGCCGTAGGCATGAATGTGTTCTTTGTTGTCTGTGTGTGGTGTTTGTGTTATGTGGGCTCAGCTCGAGCCTCACATTGGAATGTTGGAATGTGGAGACCGTGCAGGGTTCCTAGGTTCAAAGTTGCTGCCTGAGGCCTGTAGTATGAATAAACTGGTGCTCTCCTCACCGGTGTTGTCTTCTTTTCATTGGCGACGAGGATGGGATCATACGGGAACAACTAATTGAAAAATATAACAATAAAAAAATTCAAAGAGAGATGATACTATCAACTTAGGATCCAAGTCTGGAAGTGGCATTGGACATCGCTAGGAATATTTAACACTCAGCATTGTATGAGGGAGATGAGTGGAGGCCTGTCAACACATGAACTTAATAGCAAAAAAGAGGGCACCTAAATGAACAACTAACAAGCAGAAAAATCAGGGGAAAGAATGCACCAGAGCAAAACAGAAGAAACTGCCTATTCAATTGGTGGAAAATAACACCTTAATCTAAGGATGCTTAAAATGTAATCTGGGAGTCATGGAATATATATAAATACTCAACACTAAGATTCAGAGAAAGCATAGGAAATCATCAATTTCATTATCAAAGTTCTCATCAAAAAGTATTATTTATTGTAATCATATCTGTATTAATATAAATATATCAATTAGCATCACACAGCAAAAAACATTCCAAAAGTTCATCAATACAAAGAAGGATTAACATAACCTCTAGACAAGTAACATACGAAATACCCCTTGCACTACTCAACTCATCACCCATACCACTCACACCCCAATTGTTCTCCTAAAACCCATTCAATATTACAAGACAGCAAAATGGGATAAATGACAACACATCAAAATGGTAAATGGTGTATACCCTACAATAAAAGGGCAAAATATTTAATTACAAGGTTATTTTGCATACAAACATGCAGCGAAAGACTTCCCTAAAGTTCATCACTTAGTATATCATCCATTAAGTCTCGTAATACTCACGTGTTGTTTCCTGACAGTGCGCTGGCTCTTGTTTTGGTGAGGACCCACAGTCTTGGTGATGTCTTCTTCAGGGCGCTGAAAACATTATACACAGGGCAACGAGGGGTACATGCAGAGCAAAATGGGAACATGAGCACATATATATATATATCATTAAAAATAATATTAAAATAATGGTGTATTACAGAAAAAGACTTTAAAAGATAGCCTTATCGCCCATACATCCAGTGTTTAGAAACTCAACAGAGTTAAAATGTGAGGAAAGATTTATACCAAAACGGAAGAGAATGATCCCTGGACGATGCCAGACCTAAAAGTGGGAAAGAAACATATTATACCTTATATCCCACTGAATAGTTCTGGTTTTTCCATATTTCTATTGACAGCATTCACTAGGTAAGAGAGGGAGAAGACCGAGTATGATCAAAATACCACAACCACAAATAAAGGTACCATGCTTAGTACTAATCACTCTGAGCAATAAGGATACTTCACTGCACAACAATCTATTTATGAGCAGAGCTGTGTCTACAGCTCCAACGGATTATCTGGAAGAACACAAAGCGGAGACAAAGCTAAGCTAATCCCTTCAAATATTACTGGGATCTGTCCAAATCAAGTTTTATTCAAAAGAATCCAAGAACCTCTTCAGGAAGTGAAAGTTCAAGGATCTCGGCTGCGATTACACAACAAGTAGAATAAATGTGGGAGAAGGCAGCAGCTCAAACCGACGCATTTACATAACAAATATAGATCTCCCAAAACTCTAGGAGCAGCGGTTCAAGAAAGTGCCATCTAGAAGAAAATCAAACACAATATAAATACCTAATTCATAAAAAAACTCATGTGCAGCTACAGCAGAACTGTTTTAGCAATTAGGGGCCGGATGTAGGAGCCCAAATACCGGTCGGTAACGGCCGATTTCGGCCGTTACCGACCGGTATTTAGAATTTGGCATGTAGGGCCTTTATTTTACAGAATCGGTAAATTTACCGATTCGGTAAATTTACTGATTCTGTAAGATACCGAATCGGTAATTTTACTGATTCGGTAAATCCAAATGTAGGTGGGACTCTTCTGAGTCCCAAAGGCCTTACAGATTCGGTATTTTACCACCCAATTCAATTGGGTGGTAAAATACCGAATCCAGGTGTGCATGCACATGTGTGCATGCACACCTATGCCATGTGACAGACAGACATGCCCTTAGGGCGTGTCTGTGTGCCACATGGCACACATGCCTGTATTTGGGGTGCTAGAGGGTGTCAAAGTGACACCCCCTGCACCCTTGCTGGAATCGGTATTTACCGAATCGGGAAATACCGATTCGGTAAAGCCCATTGATTCCTATGGGCTTCAATGCCCATAGGAATCAATGGGCATTACCGAATCGGTATTTACAGAATCGGTAAATACTGAAGCTTAACGATTCGGTATTTACCAGTTCAGAAATATCTACATCCCCTCCTCTATTTTACCACTTCTTAAATACCGAATCGGTAAAATTCGGTATTTAAGAAGTGGTAAAATAGAATTACCTACATCTAGCCCTAGAAAACATACATACCAGTCCAGGCAGGTAGGCATATATATGCGCACCGAGACACAGACCACAAACTTCCCTTGGTTGATCGGGCATACAGGTCTCATGGTGTCTGATCAGGCCGCCAGTAGTCATAAACAGAAATTATTCTGCAGCTCAGATCCTGATACACTAAGTGCTCCAAAAGTGAGCATGGGGGTATGAAAGAGGTGAAAACGGAAAAGACTTTCCGAAGAGTTACAGCAAGACCATAGCTGTCTCCTGACTTCTTCCCATGGCATCTCACGTAATGTCTTCTCTAACGTGGACCCTCAGCATCGAGCTTTATGTGGTCCAAGTTAACAACAGCTGCGTGCATGAGTCACGTGGGTTGCCTTGCACGGCTAAAATGGAAACTCTAAAACTAATCGTGTGAGGTCATCTGGAAAAGGAGTGGAACCAGGGGCCCATTTATCAATATAGATGTAAATAGGTCACATCCACCATCTATAAAGAAGAGGAGCAGATCTTTGACACACTAAACTCTTATTGCTAGCTTTTCCGATAATGACCAAATGTGCTCTATCCTGAGGCAAACTAACTCTCCATTACTCTAATAAAGAGTAGAAAAAACCAAACCATAAATCTAGCGGGACTATAAATACCTACTGCACATGATCTAAGAGCTCAGCGCGAAGTGGGGTATTTTGTAACTGCCACAGGATAGCGTTTGAATTTACTGATCTTAACATTGGATTGTGGACACACTGAATGACCACACGGTACATTTTGAGTGTCTATTTGGACAGATAGGGTGAACCACTGGCTTCTAACAATAGCAGGACTAGGCTTCTAATGTGAAATCTACTCAAAATATAAGCCCTGGTGAAGTCGAAATTCTTGACGAAACACGTGTTGGCTACTGTAAAGAATAAAACTTGTGAACAAGCAAAATAAATGACTTGTGGAGTCCAAGACTTGGAATAATATACTGATGTGTGGAGTCAAAATTCAGAAGAAACACACCAATTAAAAAGTTGAATATTGTGACTGCACAATTACATATATAAACTGATTAGTGAAGGCAAATTGGGTTCATATAATTTGTACAGGATCCTTTTTGAGGTTCCCAGTTGTGAATGCGGGGTGATCATTCCTCCCTTATGTGCACCGCTTTTACTTGTTTGAATTCTGATATACTGTGTTAAATATCAGGTGAGTGCTGAGTGAAACCCGACCTTTACCCCTCTTGTAAATTAGATTAATAGGAATTGAATTTGAATTTTTTTTTATTAGTTTGCGTAGTTACTTAACAGTCTAAAAAGATAGAAAAACTTTAAATTGCCTCTCTATAGAAGGGAGGAAACACTATGTCAACTCACAACTTTCCTTCCTAAAAAAGTCATGAGATCTCATAATTTAGTTAGCAATAAATAACATAGATCGATAAGTAAAAACAGTTAAAAACAGGTTTTCACCAAAATCTAGCCCATAACCTTCGGGTTTAACAAGAATGCTGTTACTGAACGTCTAGGAATACCGAAATTATTTGAAATACAGATAGCAGCATGTCATAGTGAGTTCTTTTCTAATGCCTTACTGATCTTCAAGAGTGCAAAAAAAAAGTCTTAAGGCAATATAGAATCAACTTTTTTCAGTTTCAGTTCAACTGCCATCATATATCTCACAAACCTGCAGTTCAAGGTAACAGACCCAACCTGTACTCTAGCCGCATCGATGCGGCGCATTTTCCCGCTGTGCGCTAAGGAATGCAGAATCCCACAGCGTACAAGAGGTGTACTTCATGACGAGCTGAGCTCGCCATGAGCGTCGAAGGGGTTAAGAACTTCATTTTATTGTTTTCGAATAACCTAGGCCAAGATAGTTCTGCGATATCCGGGTGGTGTATGAGTTCTGGATCATCCAGCAGTGAGACCTCTTTGTAAATGCTTTGTAAATGCTGCCTTATCTTCAATCCATGAAAGATACTTTATTGATTTCTTGACCAAACTTTTCAATGTTGTATGACTGGTCGGAGAATCCCAGAGCTGTTGAAAGCCAAGATTCAACAGGCTCCTTTTGAGGTACTTTGCGGCTGGTGAGGCTGGATGTAGTTCAAGCTCTTCCCAAAGATGGTTATTAAAAGTTCCTTGTTTGCTTTTTCGCGTTTTATCCCACACTACTATATACGTGCCCTGTCTTGCCAGGGTCTGTTTCTGGATGCCAAATTCAAGCCTGATTTGGGCTGGTGAAGTGTGTTTGTGCAGACCAAATATTATCCTATATGCCGCTGTTACAGTTTTGTCCAGAATCTTAGCATCCCTGCCTCTCAGTACTTCACTCCCGTAGGTTATTGTCGGCAAGAGTTTAGCTCTTATTACTTGGGTCAGAGGCAGAAGAGATGGACCCATAAGCTTACTATTTAATGCTTTTAGGGCAATTGCCAAGGCAACGCCCTTGCCCCTGATGCTAGTTTTCTGTACAGCAAACAGACCATTGTTGTCAATTAAATTAATATAAAACATCATCATTGTAATATCATCACTTGTTTCACACAAAAAAAGGCATAGCTGTTAACATGGAAATCCCACATCACGTCTAACCTCAAATGTAATCAATATGCATTTTAGCCCATCAGTGTTTAAATAAAACTATATCAGTGGAATGATAATATCGCAAGGGCATGAATGCTACCATTTATTTTTTACACAAAATGTGTAATAAACAGCTGGCGTCAAAGTTACTTTAGAAAAAATGTACAGTATGGTCATACACATTTACTAGATATAGCAAGTAGACAATTTCTGGAGTCAGCGCAGATGTTGAAGGTACTAAACATTCCGTCAACATCCCCCACAATAGTTCCCTGCCCTTGGTCAGATCATTCTATCATCGCCTTCTCTCTTGCCCTAGCCCCGATAACTAAACCTCAACTTCCCAAAAACACCTGGGTCAGGAAATGGGGCAAAGCCAACATGCCCTCTCTCTGCTCGACTTTGGCGAACACCAGTCCAGAGTTATCGGGCCTTACAGCCGCCTCGCAACTGGCCGCCATTGACAACTGGCTGACCGTGGCAGGTGACGAATTTGCCCCTTTAAAACGTCTTACGGTCAAACGAGCCCATGCCGCCAACCGCTGGTTCACCCCGGAACTAAAAAAACTGAAGTTGGCCGCACGGAGGGCTGAGCGAGTCTGGAGAAGATCTTATAGCCCTGAGCAGAAGACAGCCTACTTGTCCGTGTTACAAGTTTACAAAAAGGGCATTCTTGTAGCTAAAACTGAGTTCTATACGAACAGGGTGATGGCAGCAGAGTCTCAACCCAAGGAGATATTCGCTACGATTCACGAACTGGCTTCATCTGGCAGAACCGCGCCTACCATCCCTCCATCCCAGTCCCTCTGTAACTCACTCAATAAGTTTTTTATTGACAAGGTCGTTAAAATCAAACTCAACATCCCACCTCCCTCCCCCACATTTGTCAACCCCTCCCCTCCTCACACGGGTCCTAAATTGACTACCTTCCCTCTGTTAACCACCGAGTCTCTTCTTCCGCTGCTGGTCCGAGTCAAGTCTGGTTCCCCTTTGGACTTCGCCCCAGCTTACATCCTTAGGGAAATTTATGTAGCGTGTCCCACACCGGCCCTGACCCTCCTCAATGACTCACTTACACTGGGCTCTGTTCCCAGTTTTCACAAATCAGCTGTGGTTGTCCCAATTATAAAAAAATCGGGTGCTGACCCAACCTCCCCTGCCAATTACCGCCCCATCTCCCTTCTGCCCTACCTAGCAAAAGTCCTTGAGACTCATGTTACGACCTCTCTGAGTGCTCACGTAGAAGCCAATGACTGCCTCTCCTCCCATCAAGCCGGGTTCAGACCCCTGCACTCTACGGAGAAAGTGGTGATCTCGGTGATGAACAGGCTACGGGAAGGCATTGACATCAAGATCCCTCAAGCCCTGATACTTTTAGATCTATCCGCCGCTTTCGACACGGTGGATCATTCCATTCTTCTCTGCCGTGTCAGGGCGGCGGGCATTGAGGGCTTGGCCTTCTCGTGGCTTGAGTCATTTTTAGCCGGGAGAACCCAGGCGGTTCATCTCACCGGCTTCTCCGCGGCCTCCCGTAGGGTTGAGTGTGGGGTCCCCCAAGGCTCGTCACTCTCCCCCCTTTTATTTAATTTGTACATCTTCCCCCTCATTTTTATGTTACAGCAGCTGGAGGTCACGGTGTTCAATTACGCCGATGACCTCCAACTAATTTTTAACCTCTCCAACTCCCCTTCATCTGCCCAGAACGTCCAGTCAGTGATGAGTGGATGGACTGGACTGGATGAACTGCAATCACCTCAAACTTAATCCAGACAAAACCGAGCTGGTCTTGACTGGAGGTGGTTGCAGTCCATGGTCCCCTTCTTTCTGGCCCCCCTCACTCGGTGTCCCTCCTTCTCCTGTGCCTAAAGTTAAAACCCTTGGGATCTTTCTGGATTCACAACTTTCTATTCACTCACACGTTAGCTCAGTCGTCTCCTCTTGTTTTTTTTCTTTGAGAACAATTAGGAAGGTTTCCCGTTTCTTCTCTCTCCCCGCCCTGAAAATCATCGTGCTAGCCTTGGTATTGTCCCGTATTGATTACGGCAACGTAGTCTATAACGGGGCTCCCGCTTACGCGATCCACCCCTTGCAGCTGGTAATGAACCAGGCTGCGCGCCTGATTCATGGCCTCCCCAAATACCACCGGGCCAGCCCACTATTAAAGGCGCTACACTGGCTGCCGGTGCGGGAGCGTGCTCTCTTTAAGCTCGGCTGCCTCACTTTTCAGGCAAGAGCAGGGACTGCCCCTAAATTTCTTTGTTCCGCTGTCATCCCTTATCTCCCCGGCAGAGAGCTCCGCTCTTCCCACGCGGCCCTCTTAGCCATCCCTCGATTTAAGAAACTGAGGGCTGGCGGTGCGAGGTTCGCTGTTTTGGCCCCCACCTTTTGGAACTCCCTCCCTGTTGCCCTTCGCACTGTGCCCTCCTATACCCAGTTCCGGAAGGATCTTAAAACTTTTCTTTTCATTAAAGCCTATTCTGTTTAACTCCCTCCCTCTGCTGACATCCTCTGTTATCGCAATAGCGCCATGAAACCGCTAGGTAGAAGTGCGCTGAATAAATGCTTTTAAATTCAAAAATTCAAATTCATACAAAACATCAAACATCCATACGTGTGGGCTAAAGTTCGGTAACATAGAACCACCCCAATGTGCAGTGAGTAATTAATGTCATGAATGTCTGCCTCAGCCCATCTCAACTATTACTCAAAATGGCCACCTGTCTCGTAATCTCCTCATACTTATTGATACCATGGGCCACTGTGTCTAAATTGTGTATCCACTTGCATTCATGCAAGTTTAAAATGTTTGCAAAATTACCACCTCTTCGGTTAGCACTAACTTACTCAATAACCACCCATCGCAAACTCTCTGCTGGATGATTGAAAGTGTTGAAATGCTCCACGAGAAGGGTCCTTTGTGATTTACATATGATCCTGCTGCAGTACTATAGCACATGGGTTTTTACCTTTTGGCGAGTTTGGCCAATATATAGAGAACCACAGGGACATTTGACAACATAGACACATCCGCAGTTTTACAGTTTGTGTGTTCCTTTAGTTTATATGTATGGTTATTATGAATGAAAATCTTGATCTCTATGGTCATCTCACAAGCCTTGCAGCTACGGCACTTAAAAAGTCCCTTAATCTGAGATTCCACAATCTGTTCATATAAGGTTTTGGTGTTCACCCTCTGTATGAGCTCACCACGTGATCTTTATAGTTTTATTCTTCTTAAAAGCATGCATTGGTAGTTCCATATCTAAAACATCATCAGACACTAGGGTTTAGGGTCGGTTTATTATCTTCTTGATCTCATTGTTGCATGTGCAAAATGTAGTTACACAAATCATCCTGTTCTGTTTTTTGTCCCCACACTGCTTGGGTTTAAGAAAGACTTCTCTTGAGCAAAACCATGCCCTTTTGCGGGGCCTTTTTAAGCAAACTCTTGGGATAACCCCTTGATACCAGATGTGCAAGCATAATCCTCTGATTCCTTAAAATAGTCAGGTTTTCGTGAGCAATTTCTCCTTATACAAAGAAATTGCTAATACAGTAAGTTGTATCTCAAGTTCCTAGCGTGGTGACTACTGGAACGCAGGAAGATATTTATCTTACTACTCTCCTGACAAGTGTGGTGTACACCTGACTGTTAACCACGTTAATGGTAATGTCCAGGAAATCAATAGCAGTTGAGCTAAGATGGATGGTAAATTTTATACCCTGTGATTTCTCATATAGCCAGTTATACAAACTATTGAGAGCATCCTCATTGCTTGTCCAAATTATTAGGACATTGTCAATGGAACATTTGCATAATGTGATATTCTCTGAGTATGGATTGTTTGTGCTGAACACATGGAACCCCTCATAATGATCCATGTACATGATCACTAAATCAGGGCAAAGCCCACCCCATCACAATCCCTTTCATTTGGAGATAGGAATCCCTTGGAAATAGAAGAAATTATTTGTGATGCCAATCCAGTAAATTTATTATGAAGTGAGTTGGGACCTGTAGCGGCTGGGGTCTCTTAGTTAGCACCTCCCTGATCACCTCCTATGCTGGTCTCTATGTGACGCTGTTTATTGTAAAATGTTTAATAGGCCATGGAAACACTTGTAATGCTTTATATTATATGTTTTAAATGATGTTGAGGCCTTACAGATCAAAATACCTATTATATTGTGTAAAAAGCAAATGGTAATATAACATGCCCTAGGGATATTATAATTGCAATGATATCATTGTATTTAAACATTGATAGGCTAAAATGCATGTTGATTATATTAGAGAAGGTTAGACGTGATGTGGGTTTTCCATGATGACAGCAATACCTTTTTCACGTGAAACAAGTGAGGATATTGTAATAACAATGTTTTATGTGAATTTAACATTGTCTGGATGAGAGTTGTATTTGTATGCACTTTGTATGCAAATTGAAGGTGAGCCTTTACTAGTCAGTTGGGAGCGCTGTCATTAATATACTTTTTAGGCCCCCTTTAGGAATGGATGTGCTCCTGTCATTCTCCCCTTTCACTCTTTGAGGAACCTTCTGCACTCTATTTACTACTGAGGGTAAGCAATGTGATCATGTTGGTGTAGCAGTGCTCGCTAGTGCTCTTGTACATTAGACAAAGAATACCTACTTAGTTGTTTGTTTCTGTTTATTTTTCAGAAAGTCCCCTGGCCCTGAGGAGAATCCCTTTTTTGAGTTGTAGGGATTCGAAACGCGTAGGCCCTCTCCTTCAGTCTGCCTTGTATTTTTCTTGTGTCAATGTATTTTGCACTTGAATTTTCTGTATACCATTTTTCATCTGAAATTGTGTGTTGAATTATAACTGATCATTTAAAAGAAACCATTTCAGTTGGTTATTGATTGAAATCATTTATATAAATTTCATAACCTGAGCAGACTGTTTATATTTCATCTTTTTGTGTTTATTGTTCCACTTTCATTGTGGAAATATTGTTGTCTGAAATGTTTGAATGTGAATGTGAGTGGGATGACTGTGATACGTATGAGATTTGAAGTGGTGATTGAGATTTTACTCTCCTTTTTTGTGTTCTATCATTTAATTTTGCGTTTGCAAATTTTTAATTTAGAATGTACTAAGCGTCATTTTTGGAATCCTTTAAATTAATTAAAAATAAATAGCTATTAATAGCATTTCCCAGTTTTGAATTTCTTTTCTTCTTTGGTCGCCATGAGGTGCGTTAAATTAATATATCAGTATTGGCATCCTTTCTTGTTAGCCTGTCATTCTTACAGCAGCTAGATGTCTTTTGCCTTGTAGATGAAGAGCGGGCTGGTCTTTGCTGAATTAATGAATGGTGGGTTATATCTTTGACCACATGGTAACTCCAGGTGAGTTTTTGCACGCTAGGAAAAGAGTCCAGGTTTTTATTCACCCATACTTCTATATTTTAATGATATGTATCCTCCCTCATATGTTGCTCCACTTTCCCTAATTGGGTATCTCTGTCCTGATGGAGACCTGCATCTAGAGTTTCAATTGGGCTTTCCCCTAGTCTCGGCTTGAAACGTTGACAATCACCTCAGCACGGACTGTATACACTATCCTCTGTGAGGCAATTATGATTCAAGCACTTATCTCTATGTTTATGGATGTAGAATTAGCTATTTGTCAGTCTAACAGACAGTCCTATTGCGATGTACGTTGTTACAACGCATGCTTTTAGCACGCATGCTGTAACAACGCGGTTTTTATAAAGCATTCTTTTACAACGCATAACAGAAAGGGGTGTTGGATAGTGAATATTTTAATTTACTATTCCAACACCAGTCCCCGTTGACACTAGGGAAGGTGTTGGATAGTAAATTAAAAGTATTCCCTATCCTTGAGCGCCCCCCAGAGTCATGCGTTGTAATAGAATGCGATTTAAAGACCGCGTTGTAATAGCACTGCGTGCTAAAAGTTGCGTCGTAAACGACGTTCCCCGTCCTATTGTAATGTTGTATGACCATTAGTGACTTGAATGAAATTGTTGATTTTCCTTTCTCTCTTGCTATCACAAATGCATGAACACTTCCTTTGAGCATATTTTTGATCACATAATGGAGCAACTATTAAATGTAAATATGTATATACTGCTGTTTTTCAATACAATTTGAAGTATTTGAATTTCAATTGCGTCTGTGTGTGATGTAATTTTCTTTTGTTCTCTTCCCTTGTTTTTTGGAAAGCATACTTACCACCTTACCATCAGGTTTGGAGGTTCTTTTTGATTACTTGCGTAGGATCAAGATATACTAAATATTAGAACATTGGAATGTTGGGAGCTCCATTGCAGAAAATTGAGTGCTCCCCGCTTCTACGGGCCGGTAAAGGCCCGCAGAGCAACATTCCAATGTTCTACAAAGGCTTCTCAAAGTTCGAGGGGATTTATATCTCCTCGAGCTTCGAGAACCCTTTGTTTAATTTGTTAGAACATTCTGACCTCTAGTGGCAGAATGTTCTAATAGCCTTATAGCCCTTCGTAGCAGGGCTATACGGCTATTAAAGTCCCCCTGTTTTGTTAAAGTCCCTTGCCTTCGGCTCGGGCCTTTAACGATTCAGCGGGCCTTCAATAGCCGATATAAGGCTATAATAAGGTGTATCCCTTGTCCAGATATTGTCAAATTGGACCGTTTTTGTTGCTTGTATCACACAGTTCCCAGGTCCCTCAGCTGTGTGGGTTACCCCATTATTCTGTAATGGTCTGAATGGAAAGCTGACAAAATGCAGGCACTGCTGAATGTGACCCGGGGTCTGCAAATTAGACCGGGACACATTCAACATGTTTCACTGGGTACCAACTTCATGTCGGAGTAACGGCGTCCATCCTGTGAAATAGTTGGTGGAATCTGGCCAACCACGTGTACTCCTGACTTGTGCTTGACCTTTGGCTACTTTTAAAGTCAGTGGTTGAACTGAAGGTTAAATCAGTCTTTCTCAGCTCTCACCTCTCAGCCAACCTAGGCCAAGTTGTTGCTGGGTTCTTCTTGATTGACTATTTGTGCAATGCACACTGGACCACTCTATTTCAGTTTATTATTTACAATATGCTGCCTGTGTAAGTAAGATGCACACCATTTATATATCTATATACGTTTTTTAAGCAGTCCTCTTATTCAAGTTCTCATGCATTAGTCTAGAAAGTAGAGTTCGTCCTAAAACTAAGGGTGGTCACCCTGAGGATAATCAGCGACTAAACTTGAGATGTCAGACCAATTGCCCTTGTCCTCCTCCATTGTTTCAGGAGTACTATACTTCTTTGAAATGAAGTGTTTGTTCATGTTAATCATCACCAGTCTTTCCACATTTTGAGGCGAGATATTGGCCCTTCTGACTGTGATAACTGCCTCAGCTGCACTAAAAACACACTGCGAATAAACACTGGCAACCAGACATGTAGGCTATTTTAATGTAAGCCTACTGAGCTCTGGCCACTGTGCCCTCTTGCCATTTTAATAGATCTATGTGTTTTGGTCCAGGTATACCTCTGTTGGGTCATCCAGATAGCTTTAAAACATTTTCAGAATTGATATTGGTGCTGCCACTTGCTGTGCCTGAGCCTCTGCACTTGACTTAAATATTGCTGAATAAAACCACCCATTGCAGAAGTCTGCTGGGAGCTTGTTGCTTTGGGTTTTGGAGTAGCGGGCAATGGTTCTGGCTGCTGCTGCGGAGACTGCGAGCCAACAGCACCACTCTGTGTGGAGGTTGATGGCTGCACTTCTGCCCCGGCTTTGAATTTTCTGTCTTTCTTCTTCTAGATCATCACTTTACTGACAATACACGTCTTGTGAACAAAGACATTGTTTCAGTAAAAGGAATTAAAGTGGCCAGAGCTTTTTTGTATTGTGAATTCAGTATTGTGTCACACATGTAGTCTTTGGAGGACGCAATCTCTTTTTGCAGCCTTTATTAATGTTCAAGCAAAGGATTAAGCTATTCACCAAAGAAGATTCTTCTTCATTGACACTGGAGAACATGTGTTCCACCTATTTCAACTACTCCTCTAGTCCATGCAACAACGAGTCATAATCTCGAAAGGAAGTAGCCTTTGTATCATGCACTCCAGTAGTCCCCATTTGTCCACCTCCATTTTCAGTTGCATCCCCTCTCTCCTTTGAATTACATATTCATTGATATATTTGCGCTGTTGAAGCAGGTGTTCTAGCATGTTGTACGTTCCAATGTGATGGTACCAGGCCCTGGTGTAATTTAACTAATTACTCCTGCCTGCGTAATTATTAGTAATTTGGGGGTAAAAAATCCTACAGCAAGAGCACATTAGTAATTGCGAACAGCCGCATGCATTTGCTCTTCGTGTTCTACTTCATTTGGAGCTATTTCTTAGTGTATAGTGCATCCTCGTGCCCATTTTAAACATGTGGGTGAATTTTGTGCTAAGCAAATAATGTTAAAAATATGAGAGTAGGTTGGGGGGAAAGTCCTATCCCAAGAGCTAATTTAGTGTAATTTCCTAGTGCAGAATGCATTCTCAGGCATATCTTGGATGCCAAGTGGCATTTTGCTCTACGAAAATAGAGCTAAATGCAGGCAGTAAGTTAGGGGAAATCCTGCCCCAGATGCACATTTAGCTCTTGATTACGCTACACTGAATTACGCAAGTTATGCCAAACCCTAGTTGGTACCTCCTGTGCAACAGCTTTTACAAGTAGTTTATTATTAAGCGGAAGGATACTCGTCTGCTTCCGGGCTTTGAATGTGTGACTGAAATGAGTGCATATGTTTAGGCAGGTGACCAGTATGTTGCGGACTACCTCTTCTTTTTTTTAAAGTCATGCACAATTAGATTGATTTAATAGGCCAAACACAGGACTCTGAAATATCCAGCATAAGCCATGACTTTAATTATATTACTGCCACTGTCAGTAGCAATAAGTCCAATTGTGAGACCTCTGGGTTTAAGCTATTTTAGAACCTTTGTATAAAACTCTTCCAAGATGTTGCTAGCTGTTTGTGATTTCTCCTTGACGAACATCGCAACTGTTGCATGCTGCCTAATACCCCGAAAAGGATCCTCCACAGTAAGACCAGAGCTAGTCTTTGCCTTATTGCTTGTAAAGAGACCAGTGTGCAATGATGCACATATAATCTGTTGCCTAATATTTGATCCACATGACCCTTGTGAGGCGGATCATCTGAACAACGCTCTTCTTGATAGCATTGCCAACTAATTGCAGCACTTTATGATACAGTGCTGGTACAGCCACTCCGGCAAAATAGCTCTAGCTTGGATCCTTCCATTTTGGGCAGAGTGCGTCCACAAGTTCTAGGAAGTTGACTCATTCCATGAGAAAAGAGGGAGTAGATCTTGCACTAACATTTTAGCAAGGTTTTGGTAGTACAGTACCTCCTTGGTAAACATACAATTAATAGTAGACTGTTTTCCTTGTGGTACTTCTGCTGCATAGAACCTACAGGCACCAGCAGAAGGTAAGTTAATTGGGCACTTTGGTGTGGAAGATGCTGTATGCCGTTGTGGCTTGTGCCATGCACAGGTTGTTGTAGGTGAGGTTTGGATACAATGGGGGAGGCTACGTCTGCTGCTCTGTGTGATGCTGCTGCCATCCTCTTCTTCCTCCTCTTCCCTCTGACTGCCTTCTTCCTTCACTTCAGCTACTCGTTCTCGCTCATCAGCAGCAGCTATGCTATTGAGATGCTCTTCCCACATGATTGTGGTTTGCTTTTTCAAATGTGACAGTTGGCCTCCAGTACCATAGTGCCCACCTGGCTTACCATGACAAACTTTCTTGAGGCAAACAGACCATATTGCAATGTTATCCTCATGTTGGCTAATTGTAAAGAAGTCCCAAACTAGGGAGGAGAGCGTTCTTATTGTGCCAGAAACTGAATAACGGGAGGTAAAGCTAGGTGGTTGTATTGTTTTTATTTGGCATGCTTCAGCTGAGGTAAGGGTTGAGGTGGTGGCCGCTGCAAGTTTCTGGGGTTTTGCAAATATATGAGCCGGCTGTGATGCTGAGCTTAGATGAAACTGAGCAGGTTGAATAGAGGGGATCTGTACATCCTCTGAAACACTCTCCACACTGATGATCGCTGGATCGTCGTCATCATGACCAACTTCTTCACTTGCAAGGCTTTGAAGAAGCTTCCATTTCCCTTGTCTCTCACACTCAGCCGAGGTCCAATCCATGTACAGATCATCAGAAAGGGGCCTTGGAGAAGAACGGGAATTACTCTTCTCTTTGCTGGAGATTGTGAAGCTGATGGGCAAGGAGCAGTTTTCTCAACAATATCTTGCTCAGTAAGAACCTCAACCTCCTGTTCTGCTCCTATGTCAAGAAGATATGTTGCTGACTATGGCTCCTATTATCCACTGTCTTTCAATTATGCTGTTTGGGGCTTAGACAGTTTCAATTCAGATACATTGCTCTCCATAACTGCCGTGCCTGCAGTGCTGAGGGACATGGCCTTATGTTTTGGTGTTGGTGGTGCTTTTGTTGATGGAATCTCAGCCTTTTTCTGCATTGAAAAGGCTGCAGCAGGTATACCATATTTCCTGAGAAAAAGGATGAGAGCTTGACGCAAGTGGTGGCTCTGGCAACTTGCTTCTTCTCCTCTCGACTGGTCACTTTATTTGCAGGAACCTCCTTCTTTGAAGCCATATTCTTCGCACTAGCAGTTAGCACTTAGCACCATGAACAGAAACACTTAGCAGTGGATGGCTCTGTGTCAGTGTCAGCTTATTCCTTCAGGAACTTTAGTACTGGTTGTTGTCTTCTGCAGCACCTGCAGGCTAAGCAAGAAACAAAATCATGGAAACGTGTGTAATAAGAAGAATGTAGCCTACGTGACACAAGTGAAGTCATCATCCCAAATGCTACAGAAATACAAAGAAAAATGTATTTGTGTTCCTCCAGAGCCATGGGGGGAAGTGGAACTCTATAGGAGGCAGGAGATGCAGGGAAACAAAATACGTTTCATAATGTCTGGTTAGTCTCCTATAAGAGGCATGCAAAAAAAATGCATTAAATAATTGCTGGTGAGTGACCCCCCAGGCTTAGAGCCCATGGAGATTCTATGGAAGGCATGGGGAGACAGGAAAATGATTACAAAATATATATTAAAAAAACAAAATCACATTATACTACTGTCAATCACAAGCACAAATAAATATATTAGCAAAAAGGAAATAAATGAGCAAAAATGTCAAAGACTTCTTCTATCAATAGTCCTAGGAAAGGGCTTTTAAAAGTGGAATAAAGGGATTGAAGCACACACTGGCTGCACAAAATGCTGGAAGCCATCTCATCTACCACATGGCCGAATCACTGACAGAATATCGAAATCAAAAAATCGACATACACAAATATCGAGTCAAAAATATCGAAATACAAAATATCGACAGCCTATCTTCAAACAGGTAAGTACCAAAATATCGACTCCAAAATATCGACTTACAAAAATATCGACAGTAAAAATATCGATTTTTTTAAATGTCTTAAAATTAAGTTAAAAATAATATATATAAATATATTTAATATAAACTTAGAAATAATTATTACATAAATGTAATATTAATAAATAATTAATATAAATAAAAAAATTATATCACCAAAAATAATACACACATATATATATATATATATATATGTATATATATATATATATATATATATATATATATATATATACATATTATTAAATAATCATATTAATATAATATAATTTCATTTCATTTCATTTCATTAAATTAATTTAATTTTACTTTATTTTTACACTGTACCCCTGTACCCCAAAAACCCAAAACTGACCCTGAACCCTAAAAATACCCATTTACCCGAAAACTAAAAACTGACCCTGAACCCTAAAAATACCCCTTTACCCAAAAACTAAAAACTGACCCTGAACCCTAAAAATACCCCTTTACCCAAAAACTAAAAACTGACCCTGAACCCTAAAAATACCCCTTTACCTAAAAATTAAAAACTGACCTTGAACCCTAAAAATACCCCTTAACCCAAAAACTAAAAACTGACCCTGAACCCAAAAAATACCCCTTTACCCAAAAACCCAAACCTGACCCTGAACCCTAAAAATACCCCTTTACCCAAAAACCCAAAACTGACCCTGAACCCTAAAAATACCCCTTTACCCAAAAACTAAAAACTGACCCTGAACCCTAAAAATACCCCTTTACCCAAAAACCCAAAACTTAAATTTAATTTCCAAAACCAATTACTTTTATTTACTAAGTACATTTTATTTAATGGTCAATTATTAATTAATTAACAAATTTAATTAATTAACATATTTAATTAGTTATTATTAAATTACTCCCCACCCTATCCCCCTATAAACTCACAACCCACTACAGAAATTAATTTACTAATTATTATTTATTTATTCTTTAAATATTTATAATTACCAATTATATTTTAATTATTTACCAAATAATAATTAATTAACAATTATTATTAATTTACATATGTAATTAATTAAATTTAAATTACTTCCCACCCTATTCTCCTATAAACCCACAACCCGCTAAAAAAAAATATAGTAAAAAGTAATGATTTATCAATTATTCAATTATTATTAATTACCAATTATAATTTAATTAATTAACAATTATTAATTAATTAACAATTACTATTATATTAAATATTTATATAATTATATTTAAATTACTTCCCACCCTATTCCCCTATAAACCCACAACCCGCAAAAAAAATATAGTAAAAAGTAATAATTTATCAATTATTCAATTATTATTAATTACCAATTATAATTAAATTAATTAACAATTATTAATTAATTAACAATTACTATTATCTTACATATTTATATAATTATATTTAAATTACTTCCCACCCTATTCCCCTATAAACCCACAACCCGCTAAAAAAAAAAATATAGTAAAAAGTAATGATTTATCAATTATTCAATTATTATTAATTACCAATTATAATTTAATTAATTAACAATTATTAATTAATTAACAATTACTATTATATTACATATTTATATAATTATATTTAAATTACTTCCCACCCTATTCCCCAATAAACCCACAACCCGCTAAAAAAAATATATAGTCAAAAGTAATGATTTATCAATTATTCAATTATTATTAATTACCAATTATAATTACATTAATTAACAATTATTAATTAATTAACAATTACTATTATATTACATATTTATATAATTATATTTAAATTACTTCCCACCCTATTCCCCTATAAACCCACAACCCGCTACAGATTTATATTACACAATTATTACAAATTATAAAACACCTAATTTGACATATTTTTGTTGTCTATATTCTATCTACTCGATATTATGTCTAGTCTATATTTTCGAATCGATATTTTTGCTATTAATATCGATAGTAATCGATATTTTTGTAGTCGATATTATGTCTGGTCGATATTTTGTCTAGTCTATATTTTTGACTCGATATTTGTGTATGTCGATATTTGTGAGGTCGAAATTATGTCTGTGTTCCACATGGCCATTGAAGACAAAGGCATGGAGTACAAAGACAAAATGGTCACCAAACACACACTAACCAGCTCTACAAAATTGCAGTCTCCACATGGCCAGAAAATTTGAAGTCATAGAGAACAAAGACAAAATTGCCATTGTTACCACACACACTGGATACAGAAAATGGCCACCATCGTAAGGCCCGCAAATAAAGGCCATGGAGAACAAAGAACATGTGGCAGCTTACGGCAAACGCACATAGGGCCTGATTTACAAAGGTAAACTTACTCTTTTGGGTAAGTTTAAGATTGTTTTCTATTCATGAAGAGATTAACGAGTAGTGTCTTTACGATTATGGAGTCTATGCACATAAAAAGATACAAAATTATGTGTGGAGACTGCACTCGTAAAGATACTATTCATAAATCCTTTGTGAATAGGAAACAATCGTAAACTTGCACAAAAGTGTAAGTTTACCTTTGTGAATCAGGCCTGCAATGTCTTCACAAAAATGGCCACTGCCGCATGGCCAGCAAAGAAAGGGCACAGAGCAAAAAAAGGAATACATGGCAGCCTATAGTAAACACATAATGTTTACACAAAATGGCAACTGCTGTATGGCCATCAAAGGAAGGCCATGGAGAACAAAAAACACAGTTGCCCTGTCCTGCCTGGTACACATTCCCCTCTCAGAAAAATCTACTTGTGGCATTGCGCAGATATTATCAGCAACAGCCACATGCATCTATAGGGAGCATGTGGCACAGACCCTATTTTTATTCTTTTCTGGACCCGGCAGCGGGAGAAGGGGAGGGAGGGGGAGTTTGGGGGAAGGGTTGGGGGCTGAGGGAGTGGGGGGAGGGGAGTTCCCATATAGTTCAATAAGATTTAACTGACAATGTAACTACGCAAGGGGCAGATAAGTGCCCTCCATAATCCTCGCTACTGTTATGCAGCCGGCCGATTGCTGGAATTGATATGAGGATTTTCATGAATAGAGCGATTATGTTGTATGTTTGTACCTTGCTGGATTTACTGTACTGGAGACGTAAATTGAAAAACATGACAGATAAAGTTTTGCTTCTATCAACAAAAAAAACAACAAAAAAACAGTGTTCCCAAACTGCACTCCTTCGTGAGACTGGACGTCTTCAGTAATACATCGATCTTGAAAACTGTGATGTGTTTAACAGATGAACATTAATAACGCTTGAAACAGTCTATTGATGTGATGCAACATCAGAAATGAGACAATTATACTAAGATTAAAAAGAAAAGGATACCAAATGAAAAAAAATGAAAAAAAGCCACATGCATGCAAAACATTAAACAACCTACTTTTTACATTTAATCTACAGCCATCCACACCCCCAAATGTTTTTCAAAAGCCTGTAGCTCCACAGTAGTGAGACTTTGAAACATAACATACATCAAAAATACACCCAAGGCCTAGTGAAGGGCAAACTAGGACCCAAACAGTAGAACAATACTACTGTAAAATGGTTAGAAAATCAGTTATGAAATTAAGGGGCACATGCATCAAGCTAAGCAATTGCGATTCCTTAGCAGCGATTATTAAGGAATTGATATTAAGGAATCGCAATTGCCTATGCATGTAGGTTCGAATAGTTCTTGCCCATCCTGTGGAGCACATGAAGAAACAGTTGGTCACTTCCTATTTGCATGTAAGACGTATGCAGAGCCCAGACGCATCTGGCTTACCCCGATGTGTACCAGTTCTTTACTGCCTACAGTAACAGCCACAGCTAAATTCCTCGGTTGGTCATGGTCCATTAGACAAAAGTTTCTAGACAGATGATTACAGATGAGGTATAGCCAGAGTGTTTGTATTGTATTTTATCTGTAAAATGTTACCCGATAATGCAATTGATGTATTTATATCAACTTTCAGCTTTATTTTTAAACATAAATGATTTTTAACGGTTTTATCATTGTTTGTAAATGCTTTTATGAGTTAACCTCGAATAAAGCAAATTTGAATTTGTAGGTTTTGCAAAAATATTTGCGATTCCTACACATTCCTTAATTCTGAATCGCAAATTGCGATTCGCAATTAAGGAATGCCTGCCTTCCCATTCATTTCAATGGGCCTAGAGGCCCATAGGAATGAACGGGAGGCCATTTGCAATTTGTAAGTACCAAATAGGAACTCGCAAATTGCGCTAGCAATCTGAAGGGTGTTAGGGGGCCTTAAAGGCCACCCTGATGCACCCCCAAATTTGGCATGTATGCTCCTGTGGCGCACACATATGCCCAAAGGGCATATGTGTGTGCCACATGGCACTTTGAAAAATGCACTTTTGTTTATTTTTCAGAGTTTTTGCAAATTACCATCAACTTGCAGTTGATGGTAAATAGCATTTCCTAAATGTGAAGTCGCATTTAGGAAAGGCTTTGATGCATCCCAAATAGGGAATCGTAGTTTGCGATTCCCTAAAAGCATTCACAATTTAGGTAATCTCAAAATTTGTGATTACCTATATTGCGAATGGGTTTTGGGTTGATGCATCCCAATTGTCTAAATACCGGTTGCAAAGGGCCCGATTCTGCGAATTGGCATGTTTGCAATCGGTATTTATGTTGATGCATGTGCACCAAAAAAACACACAAAGAAATGGTGAAAAATCATATTTGATGTAGCCTTAAGCCGCCAGCATCAAGAAATCGCAAACATTATTTTCCTGCCTTTTCCTCTTTAAAAGGTAATCCTATCCCACACAGGTACATTACCCCAGCTCGAACACCAGACCACCTACCAACAAGGGTCCAAAAAAAAACACAAGGAACACAAAATACTCATGCACCCCATCCCTCAAACAACAGACTTTTCTTCCAAAGTGCTGCATTGAACTTACTTAATTTGCCCCAAAACGTTAGGATTCTAATGACATGAATACAACAGGAATGGCAGACAAAGAGAGGGAAAGTGATACTTTCCCTCCAAAATCCAACTCAAAAGGGACCAACGGCTGGACAAAGCAGTGGGATTAGTCTTCAGGATAGGAACATGAAGTTGCTACTGTATGTACAGTAGTTTCCCAGTCCCTATGGCACAACCTTCTCATTTAAAAAAAAAAAGCATTTTATGCTGACAAAATACCCAAACAGTGTTATTGGGTAAAATTTCAACCCGAAAATACATTTGGAGCTGATTTTCCGGCCGCTCAAGTAGAAAATCTACTGGAAATGCTGCCCCATGACTTCCTACATTAAAGTACTGCCACTCGCATTCTCAAATTACCGCTGAATGTTCGCGTTTACCAATGAATACGTGCGCTTGCACTCTAGACCTGTTTCAGTGCAGCTTGGATTCCTGCAGTCCAGTTTTCCCTGAATGGGAGAATCGGTTAGGTGACGTGGCGTTGTTGCACTACAATCAGTGATTCCGCTTGACAAGAGTAATGCAGAATTACCAAATTATGTCAATTATGCCGTAGTAATTGAAATTACACCCAGGCCCAGTGGTAGTACACAACCATGTTTGAGAGAGGCTGATACCGAATCGCCTACCTGAATAAACTTGTTAAGGGGAAGATCCTGAAGTGCTGAGGCCTCATTTATGAGGCTGTGCGCCACTTTTACGCCGCCTGTGCATCACTTTTTGTGACGCACCAGTGGCGTAAAAAATGCGCCTTGTTGCACCATATTTACAAAGTGACGCATCTACGTAGATGCGTCACTTTGTAAACCCCTGAGCCACATTATACCTGCGCCAGGTATAATGTATGCAAGGGGGGAGTTCTGACGCAAGAAAGGGTCATGGAAGTGACGCAGTGAAATCTATAAGATTTCACTGTGCCATTTCTTGGCCGCTAATGTGTCAAAATCTTACGTCTGCTTCATGGCAGGCGTAAGACTAACGCAGGCACTAACAACATGGGACTTGCCCATGTGAAAGTACACATTGCTGGAGTTGCGTCACTTTTGTGACACACTCCAGCAATGCGTCATTTTGCGCCTACAGATACGTCAGAAATACTGACGTATCTGTAACTCCTTGCAACATGATGCGTCATATTATAAATATGACGCATCAATCATGACGCAAGGAGTGCGCACTGAGAAGTGACGCATCGCTGCTTCCACGCAGCGATGCGTCATTTCTCATACATGAGGCCCCCGGTGTTTTCCTTGAGGGGAATCCAGTGGAATGATACATACATATATATTTTAGGTAATTCCATTTCAATACTATCTAACAAGGAACTTTTAGGTGTATTTTCTAAGCCCAGTTCTTGCACTGCGCCTGTTCATTCATCATGCTGCTTTAGTGTGTCAGATATGCTTATCTCGGCCCTGTGTTAGAATATCACCAGTAATTTGAGTAATAAGATATTGTGCTGGTGTGCAGGTGGATTTCCATGATCCTTCTGTCAGACTTTAGTTTGTTTACAGTATGGTAGATACAGGCTTGTGTAGTATGTTACGTAATTAGGGGGCATATTATCAAGACTGACGATACAATTAAAGCCGTTTTAGCTGCAGAAAACTGCTGCTATAACGGCGATAATGGGCTTGATAATATACTCTATGGTATTCCAATTGAAGCTCAGGTTAGATGTCCTTCACATCTAACGTGGGCTTCAATTGGAATTCCATAGAGCATATTATCAAGCCCATTATCGCCATTTTAGCAGCAGTTTTCTGCCGCTAAAGTGGCGATAATTGTATCGTCAGTCTTGATAATATGCCCCCAGGTTGCTTATTATTGGACAGCAGCACTTTTACTCTGCTCCTTATTAAATTCCTCTTGTGTTGCTGCATGTCAGCTCTTGGTTCTTGCTCAACTATATACCATTGACACCAAACTGGCTGTGTATTAGTGCTGACTTTAATTGGATTAATGTGTCACCTGACTCCTACGGTCCATTTTCTAGGCAGAGAAACATATATCTTCCAAACTGCTGGTTTCCCTCAGTCATGCCACTGTTACTACTTATTACTTACATTCATCCTGTCAAACACGCAGCCGCGTCCTTTTTCCCCAAGAAACTGTCTGTCAATCTGAGCAAAGGTCAGCCTGGCAGACAATCTTCTTGCTCGGGTCAGGCAGCCAGGTGCTGTACGTGGGGCTAAATGTGCAGGCATCTGGCTACCTGAGCTGAACTTTGTCAGGCTAAGGATTTCACAGCCCTGTGGGAATGACCTCCGCAGCCTGGCAAAAGTGCCTTGAGGGCCTCCCCTTTATAATGAGGGGGAATGTCACAGATAGCCTCAGACCTGAGAGAAGGCACCAATTTCAACCTTCCTGGGACCTCCGAGGCTTCCTTCCCCGACAGCTGCAGCAGATAAGTGTTATGTTATTTAACGGTTGGTGCCTGCATGCGTGCTTGCGTATGTGCATGCGTGCATAAGTGTGTGTATGTATGAATATTTGTGAGTGAGTGTTGTGTATGGCTGTGTGTGTGCACCTGTGTGAATGCACAGCAGGTGTGAGCTAGTGTGCATGTGTGGCCCACTTGTCCCCTACATGCTCAAATTACCAGCTGCCACTGCAAACAACTAAAACAGGTGCTTACCATCTTCCTACACTGCAGCACATTCCAAAGCACTGATCTTTCCATCTACTAAGATTCCACATTAATGCAACATGCACATGGAAGGATGATACTATGGGTGGTGCGATGCTGCATACATGTATGCCCCACAGTGTTGAGAATCCATAGAACACTGACCACCCATTTCATTCATTTGGCAATTGCTGCCCTATCTCTGTAGATGCCTGCAGTTCCTACAACCTAGTGTAGCCTAATACATTTTCTGTTTTTATGCTTCTATCTGGAGGGGCCCAGATGGAATCCTACAACTGAATACATCAGACCTCAGGAACTCCTCATCTACATTCTTGAGGTTGTACTAAGACTTTCAGAATCTTTACTGTTCAGAAGGTTTACTGTTGGGAGACCTTGCATAATGTTGTCCATTGTTACATAGGTATCGAAACCCCCTGTGAATGGGGAGATGTTGGATGAAGGAGGTGTAGAGCCATAGTAAGTATGAAGCTTTGATGCTCTTTATGAATACATATTGTAATTCATGGTTAAAAAGTTTTATTAAATAAAATCTGTATCAATGGAGGGTTGGGTGGATAACTGCATTCTACAACATTGGCATGGTAAATGTTTGCTAGAGTGGGGCTTTTTGTTATTTTGTACATCAAATCGGATTGGCTAAGCTCTTCGACCTGCTAAACTGGCTAAGTTCTTCGACCTGCCAATCATTAAGCTGGCAGTGTTACTATAATAACCCTAGTCCCATCTCTCTGGGCCCTAGTGCCTTGAATGTGAATGGTGGTATAAAGGATTTATTGAAGTGATGTTAAAGTGATGGCTGTCACTGTAATGACTGTCGATGTGATGATGGGCATGCATCGGTCAGGGCGCTAATAGTAAATATACCAATAAAACACTAACAAGAAACATAGTCAGAAATATATGCATTAAACTGTACTCAATTCAATTATGTTACTACTCTGAGACTCTGCTAAGTGTGTTTTCTGTTCCGCTTATTCATAACTATTATAAACACTGAAGGAGCATCATGAGTGGCAAGTGAAATGCTGCAAGATGGTGGCTATATTAGCACTATTACTATTTTTCATTAGTGATGTATGACACTTTGGCCCAGATTTAGATAGATGTAATGGAACGCAGTCCAGCACCCAAAGTTTCTGCGCTGTGTTGCATGACAGGGAGAGAACAGGAAAGCACCATATCTGCAGAGATATGGCACTATGCTGTTCTCTCTAGGGCTGGCACAGAATATTGCTGCCTAGCATCACACTCAAACCTGTGCACAATAGTGCAAGGGTGTGTGAGTAATGTCAAGCATAGGTTTTGTACTGGAAGGCCTTTCCAGTACAAAATACTGTCAGTGGTGTAACAAAACTTGAAGGGGCCCGCTGCAAAGTACATTAAGGGGGAACCCGTCCCCGGCCTGCCACCTACCACTTTTGCAGAGGGGGCCCTTAGAGGTCAAGGCCCTTTCCCCGCACTGCAGGGGCTGTGGGGGCCTATGTTATGCCACAGAATGCTATGCCTAGATAAACTATAAAGGTTTTCCTCCTTCTGATGTGTGCTGTACAATGCAGCACATATGCAAATTGGGAAAAGTTTGTAGAAGTAAAAGTATTTCTCCTTTTTAACACCTGCTTAAAAGTGGTGGTATATTTTGGCTCAAAATCCTGCTATTTTGGTGGAATGAGTTTGCATCAAACCCCTGGGTGGTTGAATGAAATCGCCCACGTTCCACCCATGGAATGCCCATTGAGGAAGAGTAAGGCGGGGGTGGCTCTGTTTAGAAATAACTTATGGACTTACAAGCACCTGCTGCAGAGTTCCTTTTGTGTTCAGCAGTTTTCAGGCAGAAATAAAAATGCCATAATAACTCTGGTGATTTATGTTCTTGCTGAAGAGAGGTCAGAGTTTTGTCTAGTGGCTGTTTTGAGTCATCATGAAGTTGTGTAGATGGTTAAGAACCTGTACCACACAGATTACAGAACTGTATTTTATGTGGATAGCTCAGAGCGTAAATACTTTAGTCACAGAGATCCTTTTATTACTCTCAGTTCAGAAGGTACAATCCTAATATAGCACAGTGACCTACGAACTTTCATCAAAGAACTCAATGCCATGTGCATGCTATCGGTTAGAATGTTGTGTTTTTCCCCTAGTCATTCATTGTCCTAATGTGACTAAAAAGGGTTAGTTTGGGTAGAAATATATTCTTATTAGTAATGCCACCCACTGCGGAATGTTTTAAATCCTGAGTTTGTGCTTCTCCAGACGAAACACTGTTACAATATACCGTCTAAAAGTGTGGATGACAGGTGAATCCTACACCTTATAATCCTCATTGTCCTTTGTAACTTTTCCTATAGACTGATATACATGCATTATTCATTGTCTCTGTATTATGTGTGTGTGATGTACAGTGCTCTGACACCCTACACTGGCATGAGTAGCGCTAAAAAAAACAAATGAAGTGCATGTGAGAAGGGTTATGGAGTGTTGAGTGCACTGTTGGAGAGCGCGGCCGGACTGGCAGTAGCGGGCACCGGACAATCCCCGGTGCGCCGCAAGGGTGGGGGGGGGGCGGTTTGGGGCACCTGGGGGCCGTTTTTGTTACAGGGCCGTTTTTGCAAGATAGTTTCAAAATCAGCACTGTAACAAAATCGGCCAAAAACCGGCCCTGGCAAAGAGCTCAGCGGCACCCCTCAACCCCGCCCCCCCCCCTCCTGTCGAGCACCTTGCCAGGGCCATTATTGGTTCCCAGTCCGGCCCTGTTGAAGAGTGGTAGTGAGGAAATCCAAGGAGAAGGAAGTCGATGGGGGCGGGGTGGGGGGGGCAAAAAAATGATTTTGCTAAAGCCAGACATGGCAGTGCTTTGCGTTACTTTCAGGCAACCTTCCAGCGCAAAACAAGTTTCGCACTAGAAAGTGAATGATAAAAACTAACATTTTCCGCTAAACCCAGCCCAAAATGTTTGTAAATGTGAGTCCTTGTTTTAAAACGCTTACAAATACGTTTAGAAAAAGTACAACTCTACCCACACTGATGCACATAAGGAATCCATGTGTTCAAAACGCAACTAAGGTAAAATTCACTTGCAGGCATTAATATAGGTTGCCTGCACTCGACATACTTGCAGGGGATTTCCTGTGTGGCTATTAGATAGAAGTTATGCAAATGTTGTTGCTGGGCATGAGGGCCTGATTTGAGGTCTGATGCCATTGTATGTAGGTTTGTCGGGAATTTAGGCTCCGCCCTGTGTGCCTTTAGGGATCTGTTTGATGTGGCTGCTTTGCTGTATTGCGGCTTGTCAATCCGACACACACTGTGCTCAGCAGTTGCTTTGGTACACACAGGTGGCGTGATGCCTATGTGATATATCTGTACCCTGGAACTCCCTCTGAGACCCATAGTGCTTCCAGCGGCTGGTGACGTAATGTGTCTAATGTGCACCGTGCGTCATCCGTTTTGCAAAGCCTTCAATATTTCACATTTCACTCAACTCTGTTTCGATAGGTTTTACCTCTTCCTTGTTATGTTGTAATGTGCCATGCTGACAGAAAAAGGGGTGGGGATAAGGAGGGATGTGGCACACAATACAATTTAAAACTATAATTCAGAAACATGCCTTACAAAAATAAGGTCACTTGTGTACTCTTGCAATAGTATAGGATTCAAAGGCACAAGAAGCTGTTTGCTGGAGGTGTTGATGGTAAATGATAATTTACAAAATTATCATTTACCACCTTTGAAGTGAACTACAACAGTTGAATTGCATTTAATTTCCCAATCACTGGATCTATTTACTTTTCAACTCATGCTCAGCATGGTTTGCATAAAGCTTAACATGCCCGGCCTGTCAATAAACTATCAACAATTTCAGCTGTTAAATTAGGATAGGAGGGCAGTGTGCACTTTGTTTACTGTAGCACTGTTTGCCTGCTTTTGCAGACCGGTGCCTCATATTGTGCTCTTGTATTAAAAAAAAAAATAACAAAAAATGATACATGTGGTAATATGAGAACAAATATTTGGTGGCACACCCACAATCCAGTTTAATTTTAGAAATGGTATAATGTAATGGTCTTTTCTGAATCTGCTTGATTATCGTGGCCTAAATATAGTTTTCCAAAAACATATTGTCCTTAATATCGTTTGCAAAATGATCTTCCCATTGGGGGCAATATTAGAACATCTACAAACAATGTACACTATATTTACGCTGGGATATTTACGTCACATGATATTTTTGTTAACGTTAGTCTTACATACAGCCATATGTTTTATAGTGGTTTTATTTCATGTACAGACGCTTAAAATCTAAGCCACTATCTTCTACACTGAATATTTCCTATGAAACATCTCCCTTTTGATTAGCAGTTTCCTAATGCTTATGTAAGGGTACTTTTTTGGGTCTAGCTTGAAGCAGTTCTGGATGTCTGCCAGAGCCTATTTAATAACAAAACAGACAAATAAAGGCTACCCAGAAGGCGAGCTTTGAGTGAGTGCCTTTGTAGATGAGCCTCTTTACAGCAGCTGAGCGTTTAATTGGCCAACAGCTGTGTTAGTTTACTTAGGTAGTGGTTACATTGATGTGCATGGACTGTTGAGTGTCCATTGACTGCAAAGGAAATGTACAGTTCTCAAGTTTACCTTCAGAACCCCCTTCCAGCAGAATCTCAAATGCTTACATAAAAGCATAATTGTGAAGCTGAGCAGATAGATCAAGGCAGTTGGAGGCACTAAAACAGCAAGGTCTGCAAACCTCACCATATTGTGGAGACGTTCACCAAATCAAAAATGGACACTGTATTATTATAGTGAGGCACTCCCAGCAAGAACGCATCGTAAGGTGAGAGACTGACATCATTCTCACAAAGCTTCATTATGGCCTCCTGCACTGCTCGAGTGGAGGGTAGATGTGGGTAGACACCATCTACCCGCTATTTTGAGTAGACGCTGTCTACCCTGCTGCAAAGATGACTGCTTTCAGTGAAGTGCCACCTTCCTCTCCTACTTCTCCCGTAATTCACAGATATATGCTGAACTGGTCCAGGTGCACTTTTCTGACACTTGGACACTCTCAGCAGCACATGCATGCTGTCTGCTTTTGTTCCGAGCAGCACCGTACAGGCGGGGATGGGGACTTATCAGATTCCAGCTGCGCCCGTAACAAAGGCCGAAGTTAAGGGGCCATTAGGCTTATTTTTGGGATGTATGACGTTACTCCGCATACCGTTACAACTACCTACCATTACAACGCGACCATTACAACGCATACCATTACAACGCATAGCGCTTTGGGGTGCTGGATAGTGGTAAGTATAATTTACTATTCTAACTCCAGTCCCCGTGGACCCTAGGGAAGGTGTTGGATAGTAAATTATACCATTCCCTATCCTATAGCGCCCCCCAGCGCAATGCGTTGTAATGGTATGCGTTATAAAAGTCGCGTTGTAATGGTAGTGCGGAGTAACGAATGCGTTGTAACAGGTGCATACCCTTTTTTTGATGGAGTATCCTGGCTGGGAGCTGTCGGAAGCCTTACACCTAGATGCAATGGAAGGGACACAAAGACTCACATATTATCACCTAACACATACTAAACGCCTTAACTGCGGTGCAGGCGTTCTAATGAGTGGGCGGGGCTGTGACGGCCATTGGCCGTTCGCAGCACTGGGGAGGGGGTGCTCCCGTTGGACGGGAGCACGGAAGAGGATAAGAGAAAAATGCTTTTGAGTTTGTTCAGTCCCTGTATATAAGAGATATATATGCAAGCACTGTAAGAATGTCGGAAGTGTTGGTCGTCCCAGTATTTACACAAAAAACAATTTAAACACCACAATTTTGTTTTATTTCTATTATCGCGCTTTAGCACTCAGTAGCACTGAAAGGCTTGGATAGTTAGACAAGAAAATACCTACTTTCTAAAAGTGGTATTTTCAAACACAAAATGTTAAAATCAACTTCACTAAAATATGTACTTTATCATTCTGAGTTGAGGCATACTAAACTCGAATTTCTACCATGTTCCCTGATTCAATTAGGATTATAAAATGTAATAATCTAACTGCCCATTTTAACCTATGGAGAACAGGTAGCCTTGCAATAGAGAAAAATGGCTGTAATTCACTATTAGGACATGCCACACACACCAGGGCATGGCATGCCTTATACTTACAATGCACCCTTCCCTTGGGCCTACCATAGGGGTGTCTGATATGAAGAAAAGGGAAAGTTTAGAGACTGGCAAGTGGGTGCACTTGCCCAGTCAGCATAGCAGTACCAGAGTGCACACAGGCTCTGCAATAGCAGACCTGAGACGTATTTTACAAGGCTGTTTCTGTGGGTGGCACAACCAGTGCTGCAAACCCACTAGCAGTATTTGGATTTACAAGCCCTGGGCACACTCGGTGCACTGCACTAGGGGCTGACAACAAACCAAACAAGCCAATCATGGAATCACTAATCCATACATTAATTTACAGTAGAGAGAGCATATGCACTTTCGCACTGATCAGCAGTGGTAAAGTGCCCAGAGTCATAAAACTAACAAAAAACAGGTCAGACAAAATACAGGAAGAAGGAAAAAAGTTCAGGGATGACCCTGCAAAAAGGGCCAAGTCCAACAATGTCTCACTGTAATATGTCTCATATTGCCGTGTATTCAAACATGTGTGGATGGAAGAAAGAGGTGTGAGGTGCAAGCAGCTAGGATTCGGAAGATTGGGTGGCTCATCTGAGTAAAAATGAAAGAGGTGCAAGGTGCAAGCAGCAAGCAGCTAGATTGCTGAAGGTCGGATGGCTCATCAGAGTAAAAATGAAAGAAAGAGGTGTGAGGTGCAAGCAGCTAGGTTTCTGAATGTCGGGTGGCTCATCAGAGTAAAAATGGAAGAAAGAGGTGTGAGGTACAAGCAGCTAGATTGCTGAAGGTCAGATGGCTCATCAGAGTAAAAATGGAAGAAAGAGGGGTGAGGTGCAAGCAGCTAGGCTGCTGAAGGTCAGGTGGCTCATTAGAGTAAAAATGGAAGAAAGAGGTGTGAGGTGCAAGCAGCTAGGTTGATGACGGTCAGGTGGCTCATCAGAGTAAAAATGGAAGAAAGAGGTGTGAGGTGCAAGCAGCTAGGTTGCTGAAGGTCGGGTGGCTCATCAGAGTAAAAATGTAAGAAAGAGGTGTGAGGTGCAAGCAGCTAGGATTCGCAAGGTCGGGTCACTCATCAGAGTAAAAATGGAAGAGGTGTGAGGTGCAAGCAGCAAGCAGCTAGATTGATGAAGGTCGGATGGCTCATCAGAGTAAAAATAGAAGAAAGAGTTGTGAGGTGCAATCAGCTAGGTTGCTGAAGGTCGGGTGGCTCATCAGAGTAAAAATGGAAGAAAGAGGTGTGAGGTGCAAGCAGCTAGATTGCTGAAGGTCAGATGGCTCGTCAGAGTAAAAATGGAAGAAAGAGGTGTGAAGTGCAAGAAGCTAGGTTGCTGAAGGTCGGGTGGCTCATCATAGTAAGAATGGAAGAAAGAGGTGTGCGGTGCAAGCAGCTAGGTTGCTGAAGGTCGGGTGGCTCATCAGAGTAAAAATGGAAGAAAGAGATGTGACGTGCAAGCAGCTAATTGCTGACGGTCGGGTGGCTCATCAGAGTAAAAATGGAAGAAAGAGGTGTGAGGTGTAAGCAGCTAGGTTGCTGAATGTCGGGTGGCTCATCGGAGTAAAAATGGAAGAAAGAGGTGTGAGGTACAAGCAGCTAGATTGCTGAAGGTCAGATGGCTCATCAGAGTAAAAATGGAAGAAAGAGGTGTGAGGTGCAAGCAGCTAGGCTGCTGAAGGTCGGGTGGCTCATCAGAGTAAAAATGGAAGAAAGAGGTGTGAGGGGCAAGCATCTGGGTTGATGACAGTCAGGTGGCTCATCAGAGTAAAAATGGAAGAAAGAGGTGTTAGGTGCAAGCAGCTAGGTTGCTGAAGGTCGGGTGGCTCATCAGAGTAAAAATGGAAGAAAGAGGTGTGAAGTGCAAGCAGCTAGGATTCGCAAGGTCGGGTGACTCATCAGAGTAAAAATGGAAGAAAGAGGTGTGAAGTGCAAGAAGCTAGGTTGCTGAAGGTCGGGTGGCTCATCATAGTAAGAATGGAAGAAAGAGGTGTGAGGTGCAATCAGCTAGGTTGCTGAAGGTCGGGTGCCTCATCAGAGTAAAAATGGAAGAAAGAGGTGTGAGGTGCAAGCAGCTAGGATTTGCAAAGTCGGGTGACTCATCAGAGTAAAAATGGAAGAGGTGTGAGGTGCAAGCAGCACGCAGCTAGATTGCTGAAGGTTGGAAGGCTCATCAGAGTAAAAATGGAAGAAAGAGGTGTGAGGTGCAAGCAGCTAGGTTGCTGCAAGTCAGGTGGCTCGTCAGAGTAAAAATGGAAGAAAGAGATGTGACGTGCAAGCAGCTAATTGCTGACGGTCGGGTGGCTCGTCAGAGTAAAAATGGAAGAAAGAGGTGTGAAGTGCAAGAAGGTAGGTTGCTGAAGGTCGGGTTGCTCATCATAGTAAGAATGGAAGAAAGAGGTGTGAGGTGCAAGCAGCTAGGTTGCTGAAGGTCGGGTGGCTCATCAGAGTAAAAATGGAAGAAAGAGGTGTGAGGTGCAAGCAGCTAGGATTCGCAAGGTCGGGTGATTCATCAGAGTAAAAATGGAAGAGGTGTGAGGTGCAAGCAGCAAGCAGCTTGATTGCTGAAGGTCGGATGGCTCATCAGAGTACAAATGGAAGAAAGAGGTGTGAGGTGCAATCAGCTAGGTTGCTGAAGATCGGGTGGCTCATCAGAGTAAAAATGGAAGAAAGAGGTGTGAGGTGCAAGCAGCTAGATTGCTGTAGGTCAGATGGCTCGTCAGAGTAAAAATGGAAGAAAGAGGAGTGAAGTGCAAGTAGCTAGGTTGCTGAAGGTCGGATGGCTCATCATAGTAAGAATGGAAGAAAGAGGTGTGAGGTGCAAGCAGCTAGGTTGCTGAAGGTCGGATGGCTCATCAGAGTAAAAATAGAAGAAAGAGTTGTGAGGTGCAATCAGCTAGGTTGCTGAAGGTCGGGTGGCTCATCAGAGTAAAAATGGAAGAAAGAGGTGTGAGGTGCAAGCAGCTAGATTGCTGAAGGTCAGATGGCTCGTCAGAGTAAAAATGGAAGAAAGAGGTGTGAAGTGCAAGAAGCTAGGTTGCTGAAGGTCGGGTGGCTCATCATAGTAAGAATGGAAGAAAGAGGTGTGCGGTGTAAGCAGCTAGGTTGCTGAAGGTCGGGTGGCTCATCAGAGTAAAAATGGAAGAAAGAGATGTAACGTGCAAGCAGCTAATTGCTGACGGTCGGGTGGCTCATCAGAGTAAAAATGGAAGAAAGAGGTGTGAGGTGTAAGCAGCTAGGTTGCTGAAGGTCAGATGGCTCGTCAGAGTAAAAATGGAAGAAAGAGGTGTGAAGTGCAAGAAGCTAGGTTGCTGAAGGTCAGATGGCTCGTCAGAGTAAAAATGGAAGAAAGAGGTGTGAAGTGCAAGAAGCTAGGTTGCTGAAGGTCGGGTGGCTCATCATAGTAAGAATGGAAGAAAGAGGTGTGCGGTGCAAGCAGCTAGGTTGCTGAAGGTCGGGTGGCTCATCAGAGTAAAAATGGAAGAAAGAGATGTGACGTGCAAGCAGCTAATTGCTGACGGTCGGGTGGCTCATCAGAGTAAAAATGGAAGAAAGAGGTGTGAGGTGTAAGCAGCTAGGTTGCTGAATGTCGGGTGGCTCATCGGAGTAAAAATGGAAGAAAGAGGTGTGAGGTACAAGCAGCTAGATTGCTGAAGGTCAGATGGCTCATCAGAGTAAAAATGGAAGAAAGAGGTGTGAGGTGCAAGCAGCTAGGCTGCTGAAGGTCGGGTGGCTCATCAGAGTAAAAATGGAAGAAAGAGGTGTGAGGTGCAAGCATCTGGGTTGATGACAGTCAGGTGGCTCATCAGAGTAAAAATGGAAGAAAGAGGTGTTAGGTGCAAGCAGCTAGGTTGCTGAAGGTCGGGTGGCTCATCAGAGTAAAAATGGAAGAAAGAGGTGTGAAGTGCAAGCAGCTAGGATTCGCAAGGTCGGGTGACTCATCAGAGTAAAAATGGAAGAAAGAGGTGTGAAGTGCAAGAAGCTAGGTTGCTGAAGGTCGGGTGGCTCATCATAGTAAGAATGGAAGAAAGAGGTGTGAGGTGCAATCAGCTAGGTTGCTGAAGGTCGGGTGCCTCATCAGAGTAAAAATGGAAGAAAGAGGTGTGAGGTGCAAGCAGCTAGGATTTGCAAAGTCGGGTGACTCATCAGAGTAAAAATGGAAGAGGTGTGAGGTGCAAGCAGCACGCAGCTAGATTGCTGAAGGTTGGAAGGCTCATCAGAGTAAAAATGGAAGAAAGAGGTGTGAGGTGCAAGCAGCTAGGTTGCTGCAAGTCAGGTGGCTCGTCAGAGTAAAAATGGAAGAAAGAGATGTGACGTGCAAGCAGCTAATTGCTGACGGTCGGGTGGCTCGTCAGAGTAAAAATGGAAGAAAGAGGTGTGAAGTGCAAGAAGCTAGGTTGCTGAAGGTCGGGTTGCTCATCATAGTAAGAATGGAAGAAAGAGGTGTGAGGTGCAAGCAGCTAGGTTGCTGAAGGTCGGGTGGCTCATCAGAGTAAAAATGGAAGAAAGAGGTGTGAGGTGCAAGCAGCTAGGATTCGCAAGGTCGGGTGATTCATCAGAGTAAAAATGGAAGAGGTGTGAGGTGCAAGCAGCAAGCAGCTTGATTGCTGAAGGTCGGATGGCTCATCAGAGTACAAATGGAAGAAAGAGGTGTGAGGTGCAATCAGCTAGGTTGCTGAAGATCGGGTGGCTCATCAGAGTAAAAATGGAAGAAAGAGGTGTGAGGTGCAAGCAGCTAGATTGCTGTAGGTCAGATGGCTCGTCAGAGTAAAAATGGAAGAAAGAGGAGTGAAGTGCAAGTAGCTAGGTTGCTGAAGGTCGGGTGGCTCATCATAGTAAGAATGGAAGAAAGAGGTGTGAGGTGCAAGCAGCTAGGTTGCTGAAGGTTGGGTGGCTCGTCAGAGTAAAAATGGAAGAAAGAGGTGTGAGGTGCAAGCAGCTAGATTGCTGAAGGTCAGATGGCTCATCAGAGTAAAAATGGAAGAAAGAGGGGTGAGGTGCAAGCAGCTAGGCTGCTGAAGGTCGGGTGGCTCGTCAGAGTAAAAATGGAAGAAAGAGGTGTGAGGTGCAAGCAGCTAGGTTGATGACGGTCAGGTGGCTCATCAGAGTAAAAATGGAAGAAAGAGGTGTGAGGTGCAAGCAGCTAGGTTGCTGAAGGTCGGGTGGCTCATCAGAGTAAAAATGGAAGAAAGAGGTGTGAGGTGCAAGCAGCTAGGATTCGCAAGGTCGGGTCACTCATCAGAGTAAAAATGGAAGAGGTGTGAGGTGCAAGCAGCAAGCAGCTAGATTGCTGAAGGTCGGATGGCTCATCAGAGTAAAAATAGAAGAAAGAGTTGTGAGGTGCAATCAGCTAGGTTGCTGAAGGTCGGGTGGCTCATCAGAGTAAAAATGGAAGAAAGAGGTGTGAGGTGCAAGCAGCTAGATTGCTGAAGGTCAGATGGCTCGTCAGAGTAAAAATGGAAGAAAGAGGTGTGAAGTGCAAGAAGCTAGGTTGCTGAAGGTCGGGTGGCTCATCATGGTAAGAATGGAAGAAAGAGGTGTGCGGTGCAAGCAGCTAGGTTGCTGAAGGTCGGGTGGCTCATCAGAGTAAAAATGGAAGAAAGAGATCTGACGTGCAAGCAGCTAATTGCTGACGGTCGGGTGGCTCATCAGAGTAAAAATGGAAGAAAGAGGTGTGAGGTGCAAGCAGCTAGGTTGCTGAATGACGGGTGGCTCATCAGAGTAAAAATGGAAGAAAGAGGTGTGAGGTACAAGCAGCTAGATTGCTGAAGGTCAGATGGCTCATCAGAGTAAAAATGGAAGAAAGAGGTGTGAGGTGCAAGCAGCTAGGCTGCTGAAGGTCCGGTGGCTCGTCCGAGTAAAAATGGAAGAAAGAGGTGTGAGGTGCAAGCATCTAGGTTGATGACAGTCAGGTGGCTCATCAGAGTAAAAATGGAAGAAAGAGGTGTGAGGTGCAAGCAGCTAGGTTGCTGAAGGTCGGGTGGCTCATCAGAGTAAAAATGGAAGAAAGAGGTGTGAAGTGCAAGCAGCTAGGATTCGCAAGGTCGGGTGACTCATCAGAGTAAAAATGGAAGAGGTGTGAGGTGCAAGCAGCAAGCAGCTAGATTGCTGAAGGTCGGATGGCTCATCAGAGTAAAAATGGAAGAAAGAGGTGTGAGGTGCAATCAGCTAGGTTGCTGAAGGTCGGGTGGCTCATCAGAGTAAAAATGGAAGAAAGAGGTGTGAGGTGCAAGCAGCTAGATTGCTGAAGGTCAGATGGCTCGTCAGAGTAAAAATGGAAGAAAGAGGTGTGAAGTGCAAGAAGCTGGGTTGCTGAAGGTCGGGTGGCTCATCATAGTAAGAATGGAAGAAAGAGGTGTGCGGTGCAAGCAGCTAGGTTGCTGAAGGTCGGGTGGCTCGCCAGAGTAAAAATGTAAGAAAGAGATGTGACGTGCAAGCCCCTAATTGCTGACGGTGGGGTCGCTCGTCAGAGTAAAAATGGAAGAAAGAGGTGTGAAGTGCAAGAAGCTAGGTTGCTTAAGGTCGGGTGGCTCATCATAGTAAGAATGGAAGAAAGAGGTGTGAGGTGCAAGCAGCTAGGTTGCTGAAGGTCGGGTGGCTCATCATAGTAAGAATGGAAGAAAGAGGTGTGCGGTGCAAGCAGCTAGGTTGCTGAAGGTCGGGTGGCTCATCAGAGTAAAAATGGAAGAAAGAGATGTGACGTGCAAGCAGCTAATTGCTGAATGTCGGGTGGCTCATCAGAGTAAAAATGGAAGAAAGAGGTGTGAGGTACAAGCAGCTAGATTGCTGAAGGTCAGATGGCTCATCAGAGTAAAAATGGAAGAAAGAGGTGTGAGGTGCAAGCAGCTAGGCTGCTGAAGGTCGGGTGGCTCGTCAGAGTAAAAATGGAAGAAAGAGGTGTGAGGTGCAAGCATCTAGGTTGATGACGGTCAGGTGGCTCATCAGAGTAAAAATGGAAGAAAGACGTGTGAGCTGCAAGCAGCTAGGTTGCTGAAGGTCGGGTGGCTCATCAGAGTAAAAATGGAAGAAAGAGGTGTGAAGTGCAAGCAGCTAGGATGCGCAAGGTCAGGTGACTCATCAGAGTAAAAATGGAAGAGGTGTGAGGTGCAAGCAGCAAGCAGCTAGATTGCTGAAGGTCGGATGGCTCATCAGAGTAAAAATGGAAGAAAGAGGTGTGAGGTGCAATCAGCTAGGTTGCTGAAGGTCGGGTGGCTCATCAGAGTAAAAATGGAAGAAAGAGGTGTGAGGTGCAAGCAGCTAGATTGCTGAAGGTCAGATGGCTCGTCAGAGTAAAAATGGAAGAAAGAGGTGTGAAGTGCAAGAAGCTGGGTTGCTGAAGGTCGGGTGGCTCATCATAGTAAGAATGGAAGAAAGAGGTGTGCGGTGCAAGCAGCTAGGTTGCTGAAGGTCGGGTGGCTCGCCAGAGTAAAAATGTAAGAAAGAGATGTGACGTGCAAGCCCCTAATTGCTGACGGTGGGGTCGCTCGTCAGAGTAAAAATGGAAGAAAGAGGTGTGAAGTGCAAGAAGCTAGGTTGCTTAAGGTCGGGTGGCTCATCATAGTAAGAATGGAAGAAAGAGGTGTGAGGTGCAAGCAGCTAGGTTGCTGAAGGTCGGGTGGCTCATCATAGTAAGAATGGAAGAAAGAGGTGTGCGGTGCAAGCAGCTAGGTTGCTGAAGGTCGGGTGGCTCATCAGAGTAAAAATGGAAGAAAGAGATGTGACGTGCAAGCAGCTAATTGCTGAATGTCGGGTGGCTCATCAGAGTAAAAATGGAAGAAAGAGGTGTGAGGTACAAGCAGCTAGATTGCTGAAGGTCAGATGGCTCATCAGAGTAAAAATGGAAGAAAGAGGTGTGAGGTGCAAGCAGCTAGGCTGCTGAAGGTCGGGTGGCTCGTCAGAGTAAAAATGGAAGAAAGAGGTGTGAGGTGCAAGCATCTAGGTTGATGACGGTCAGGTGGCTCATCAGAGTAAAAATGGAAGAAAGACGTGTGAGCTGCAAGCAGCTAGGTTGCTGAAGGTCGGGTGGCTCATCAGAGTAAAAATGGAAGAAAGAGGTGTGAAGTGCAAGCAGCTAGGATGCGCAAGGTCAGGTGACTCATCAGAGTAAAAATGGAAGAGGTGTGAGGTGCAAGCAGCAAGCAGCTAGATTGCTGAAGGTCGGATGGCTCATCAGAGTAAAAATGGAAGAAAGAGGTGTGAGGTGCAATCAGCTAGGTTGCTGAAGGTCGGGTGGCTCATCAGAGTAAAAATGGAAGAAAGAGGTGTGAGGTGCAAGCAGCTAGATTGCTGAAGGTCAGATGGCTCGTCAGAGTAAAAATGGAAGAAAGAGGTGTGAAGTGCAAGAAGCTAGGTTGCTGAAGATCGGGTGGCTCATCATAGTAAGAATGGAAGAAAGAGGTGTGCGGTGCAGGCAGCTAGGTTGCTGAAGGTCGGGTGGCTCGCCAGAGTAAAAATGGAAGAAAGAGATGTGACGTGCAAGCAGCTAATTGCTGACGGTGGGGTCGCTCGTCAGAGTAAAAATGGAAGAAAGAGGTGTGAGGTGCAAGCAGCTAGGTTGCTGAAGGTCGGGTGGCTCATCAGAGTAAAAATGGAAGAAAGAGGTGTGAGGTGCAAGCAGCTAGGATTCGCAAAGTCGGGTGACTCATCAGAGTAAAAATGGAAGAGGTGTGAGGTGCAAGCAGCAAGCAGCTAGCAGCTAGATTGCTGAAGGTCGGAAGGCTCATCAGAGTAAAAATGGAAGAAAGAGGTGTGAGGTGCAAGCAGCTAGGTTGCTGCAGGTCAGGTGGCTAGTCAGAGTAAAAATGGAAGAAAGAGATGTGACGTGCAAGCAGCTAATTGCTGATGGTCGGGTGGCTCGTCAGAGTAAAAATGGAAGAAAGAGGTGTGAAGTGCAAGAAGCTAGGTTGCTGAAGGTCGGGTTGCTCATCATAGTAAGAATGGAAGAAAGAGGTGTGAGGTGCAAGCAGCTAGGTTGATGACGGTCAGGTGGCTCATCAGAGTAAAAATGGAAGAAAGAGGTGTGAGGTGCAAGCAGCTAGGTTGCTGAAGGTCGGGTGGCTCATCAGAGTAAAAATGGAAGAAAGAGGTGTGAGGTGCAAGCAGCTAGGATTCGCAAGGTCGGGTGATTCATCAGAGTAAAAATGGAAGAGGTGTGAGGTGCAAGCAGCAAGCAGCTTGATTGCTGAAGGTCGGATGGCTAATCAGAGTAAAAATGGAAGAAAGAGGTGTGAGGTGCAATCAGCTAGGTTGCTGAAGGTCGGGTGGCTCATCAGAGTAAAAATGGAAGAAAGAGGTGTGAGGTGCAAGCAGCTAGATTGCTGAAGGTCAGATGGCTCGTCAGTGTAAAAATGGAAGAAAGAGGTGTGAAGTGCAAGTAGCTAGGTTACTGAAGGTCGGGTGTCTCATCATAGTAAGAATGGAAGAAAGAGGTGTGCGGTGCAAGCAGCTAGGTTGCTGAAGGTCGGGTGGCTCGTCAGAGTAAAAATGGAAGAAAGAGATGTGACGTGCAAGCAGCTAATTGCTGACGGTCGGGTGGCTCATCCGAGTAAAAACGGAGAGTGTGCTGCGGCAGCTGCAGGAGCCAAATGGAGCCTACTCCAGGGGCCACTGTTGTTAACCTTTGGCAGCCCCTTCCACACTGTCCAATATCACCTTGCAACTGCCTATCAATACATATGTGTTTTGTTAAAGCACGCACACACTTGGACAGCATTGCTCTTCGTCAGAGTACATGCAAACCCAACTTCTCTGACAGGCAGGCAGCGTAGAGAGAGGTCTGCCTGGGCTGATAAAAATGTAGGAGACTGCACATCACGTTTGTACAAGTACATGTAGAGATCAGCACGGTGCATGCACACTGTGCTATGTGTAAGAATGTTATAAGGTTGCACTGATTTGCACTGATCCACACAGTGAAAAAATGTGGGACATAGGTTATAAAAGTAATCTAGCAGCTGATGTGCACAAAAGATGGTACGGACTCTTTGCTAGCTGTGCATATGCGTGATGATCCGCATAGTGAATGTGTGATACATTGTGTGCCGAAAAGTTTGCACAATTTTGCATTGATCTGATATCGTGAAATAAACGAGTGCTGCTGCATGAAGTGAGCAGGAAAAAACAAGCACTGACAAAGCCAATCGTGCTAGCCTTGGAAAGCTGGTGTGATGGCTTTTGTTTTATTACAAGCCTATGTCTCAAAAATAAAGAGAAGAAATAAATAATAAAACACTCCATATATGTGTAATGGCACTCTGCTTGAAATACAAAATATACATTTTTAAAAATCCATCGCATAAGATTTGAATAAAACATGGTTTGTTCTTCGTAGTAGTCAGTAATAATGTATAACATTGGAAAATAAAATTCTTCTCAGCACAAATGAAGGAATATTGGTTTGAATTACTGACTTGAAGAGATAGTTAAAACACACACTGAGGACTAAAAATATATTAAAAGACTAAAGAATGAATAAAGCAAACTATTGGCTCGCCAGTCTTGCAATAGAGTGCACATTTTTAGGCAGATGTGTTGGTGTGAGCCGGCTGATGACATGAAGCCATTGACTGAACCAGTACTCCATATCGTATGCTGTGTTGACCAGCAGGGCAGAGGCATAATGTAAATAACACTTGCCCAGACTCATATGTGAAGCGACAAACCCAAAGTCCCTCTTTGTATGTATATAAGTATGTTTTGTTATTTATGATTATTTTTAATTACATGAGGCTTGCAAAGAAAGAAAGTTGATTCTAGTCCACTAAAAATGGTGCTGCACTTGCAACAGGAGTCATATCCAGTTAACAAAGGCATGAGCAGGGAAAAGCAACTGTGCGGACACGCGTTTAGCGAAACACAGATCTTTCTGCAGCTGAGGGGCTAGCATTACAATACAAGAGCAGTTTTACTGAAATGTCATGAATTGTTGAACTTTTGAATTTGAATTTGGAATTGGGGTACGCATCCTGAGAATTTAAGTTTTGAATCTCAGTTTTTAATCAGACACATTGTATTTTACCATGCGGAGACACTGGGCGATACCATTTAGGTCAGCGCTCCAGTGTTCCATGAGCTCCTCCTCTACTAAATGGGACCAGATATGCAGATACGCAGTGGACGCACACAGCGGGCACGCCAAAGGAAAGCCCATCTGCACCCGTCAGCATCTGACCAGGGTCCGGGGGCCAGAACCCTGCCCCTTTTTCTGTGAGTAAAATTATATATTCTGCCAGCCAACTCCTAAGGTTGCGAATCCCTTACAAAGATAAATGCCTCCATTCTATTTGTTTAACTAGTGATGACTCATTTGTACTCACTGCTCTTTCAATCTTTGTTCTATCCCAATGATGCAGCCAGTTCCTCAGACTCCTCCCTTCCTACAAAATGTTTTTACTAAATTGTGGATCCCTATCAAAACACTCCTCTGAACTCTACATTTTTTTAGAAGAGGAGCTATCTGACTCATTATTTTTAACAGAAACTTGGCTTCATAAGAATTCTGAGCTTGATCTTGTGCAAACCCTCCCTCCTGGTTATTATATCCAGCGGAAAGACCACGCAAAGAGGAAAGGTGGAGGCATTGCAATCATTCTTAATTATTCTTTTAAATGCCATGTTAAGTCTGATCTTATACCAGACTGTGAAAACTTCTCCTTCTCAATCACATTTTCTGCCACTGCACCTTTTCAGCAATCCTAAGTTATCGTCCTGCGGAAGCTTGTGGACAATTTCTTTAATCTCTCCCTGAAACTACCACCAATCTAGCAAATGTTTCGCATTGCAAAAAATATTCTAAAGCCTCCCCTTCAGGTTATACTACCCGATGTCACTCCAGCCCACTGTAATGAACTTGCAGAATTCTTATATATAAAAATCCAGTAGATATACAATACATTTCTTCGCTCCTACTGCCCTAGTGACCTTCTTATGAGGGACAATTCCCCTCCTCACACTGAGCACTTATTGGAGTAACTTCCAATCATGAACTTGTATATTTTATCAGAACTTTTCTCCCAAGTAAAGTCCGGCTCTACCCTTGACCCAGCATCGCCCCATTTTTTATGCAAGTCAGAGGAGGTAGTACTCCCAGTCATACATGGAGTGATAAGTCTATCTATTTCCACTGGACAAGTCCCACCATCCTAGAAACATGCCATGGTGAAGGCACTGCTTGAGAAGCCACACTCAAACCCTGAAGTTCTGGGTAACTACCGTCCCATCTCCCTCCTACCTGTTGTATGTTAATATGATTCTCTCTAAGTTTTTAGTAACCCATAACTTATTGCACTGCTCCCAAAACATTTTATGGCCACAACATGGTACAGAAACCACTCCTCTTGCGGTGGTCGAAGAGTCTAAGAAAATCCTCGACCAAGGAGGAATAGTTGCTATTATCCTCCTTGATCTGAGCTCCGCATTTGCTACTGTAAATTATGTCATCCTTATCAACAGACTCAGAAACGTCGGAGTCTCATGTGGGGTCATCGCCTGGTTGCAGTCCTTCTTAGATGGCAGAACGTTCCAGGTTTTCAAAGGAGGTTATACCTCCAAGAGCCTGCCGCTCAGCTGCGGAGTGCCCAAAGGCTCGTTGTTGAGCCCCACATTGTTTATTGTATATATGAAACCTCTTGCAGAGATTGTTCTGCCATACAGGATTAATATTGTCACATATGCCAGTGATACTCAACTGGTTGTCTCCCTGAACCACTCCCAGAACTTCCCATCCGGCCTGGAATCCTGCTTAGAGAAAGTGGGAAATAGGATGGAATACTCCTATCTTAAGCTCGATGGAGATAAAGCAGAGTTAATGGTCCTGGGAAACCCCTCCATCTCCGATCTTGGACTGGCATGGCTAAACTGTCTTGCCCCTGCTTCGGTCCCTAAAACAAAGATCAAAAGTCTAGGTAGGTGGTTGGATGAGTTCTTTAAATCCAACCGTCAAGCAGTGAAACTGGCAGCGACCTGCAATGGCATCCTTAAAATGCTTCGTAAAGTTTACCTCTCCTTCCCATGACGGCAAGGATACTCATGGTCTAGGCTTTGATTTGTTCTTGCCTGGACTACAGAAACTCCCTCTATCTAGGGGCCCGAAGTCAACTACAACGAAACTTCAAGTCGTACAGAACTGTGCAGCTTGGATGCTGCTTAATATTCCCAAAACCCAGTTTGCCAAGCCGGCTTTGAAGACTCTACACTGGCAGCCTGTTATTGAGAAAATAATGTTTAAATCTCTGTGCATAGCTCACAAGACCCTTTGGGGAAAGGACCCCCAGTCAATCGTTCTCTCATCACTTTTTATCATCCCAGGAAATGCCTCCTATCAGCCAACCTATTCTTAGCCTCAGTCCCTAAGATGAAAAAGGAAAGATGTGGAGGCTGTTCCTTCTCATACAAAACTGCTAGACTATGGAACACCCTTCCTCCGCATCTTCGCTCAGTGACCCATCATTTTTCCCTCCGGAAGCTCCTCCAAACCTAGTTGTTTCAAAACCATCTAGTCTGCCTGTCTGTCTAATGCTGCTAGAGCTGAGATGTATTTGGGTAGCTATGCGCTCTACAAATGCTAATTAATAATAATAATAATAATAATAATAATGCACTTCTCCCAAAATCAGCAGCAATGGAGAGTGCAAGTACAAGGAATACAAGCTTCTCTCATGCAGATCATGTAAAGTACAGCAGCAGAATCACCTATTGCACACTGTACATACCTATAGCAGACTCACAGTCGTTTGCTGTAAGCTGCCACTGGAGGGAGCTCACGAGTGGTGTTGGAGTCGAAAAACGCCATTCACTAGAGACGCCTCATCGGAAACGCTCCTGCTTCCCGTCTCCGGCCCCCCATCATCGTATCCGTCAAGGGAGCTACGTTGGAGCAGCGGAGCAGCGGAGCAGCAGAGCAGCTGAGGAGCACACGGTCCATACAGGGCACAAACGGCAAGATTCAGGGTCAGGATTCACCGGACCGCCTGTTGTTGGTCTCCCTGTTGGGCTCCTCGTGTGTGCTTCGCTTCGCTTCATGCCGTGGCAGGACATCGGGAGAGTCCGACAGTGTGTGGGAGGAGCAGGCAGAGACGTAGTGTGCGGGCGGGCGGGGAGTGAGAGGGTGCGAGCACTGCCTAAGCTGAGTCTGAGGCTGAGCGCTGAGATAACAGCACCCCTCCGCTTGCGTCAGTGCCAGTGCGAGCCTGCTTTCGGTAACTTGTAACCTGTAGCCTGGAACCTTACAAGAACTGCAGAATTGGAAAGGGGATCACTTGGAGTACCATTAGACTGTTGCCTGCTGCCTGTTGGTTGGTTGGTGTGAGCGCTCTCTAGCGCTGTGAAAACAAGACTGCCAAGCAGGGGAGGGGAGCCTGTCATTTTTGCCTTACTCCAGGATCACACCACGGACTACGAACTGCGAGTTGCGTACCCAAACCACATCTGAAGAGGTAGGGTTTTTTTCTTTTTTTCCCATATATAGTACCTACCTCTGGGTTATTGGGTTAATAGGTAAATAGGTCATTGGTTGATGGGGCAAGGTGGGGCAAGGTGGAAATCTTTACATCCATAATCCATAACCCTTAGCCCATAGCCCTTACCCAGGAGACCTCACGAAAGGTTGTGATTAGACTGAACTGAACTGATTAGACAGAACTTTGGGGCTTCAGACAACACACCGCTCAGGCTCTGTGGATTCGCATACACCCTAATCCACCCTTACTCCGTCCTCACTGCAGTGCTGCCCCCTGACGGCAGCTGCTCCTTGCTCTGTCTAACCTGCCGTGTGGATCAGCAAGCGGTAGGGTTCCAGAGCCTAAAAGGAGTAGACAGGCTTGGGAGCACACTGAGGAGGTTGGCATCCTTATGTTCTAGACTAAGTGCCTATGAGAAGGGAGTAGTAGGTCTGCGCAGGAGTGCTACAACGTACCAAAATCGTACCCACAAGGAGCAAAAGCAAATATATAACTAGAAGCACAGTCCTAGACATGAGATCAGGAAAGGTAAGGTCTGTGGGAACAGCAATTAAACGTACAAAAAACTGCAGCAATCAAATGTAGCAAAAAAATTAAAAATAAACACTCCAGGTCAGAACCAATCTCTTGTATCCCCGATTGCGCGGATGTTCGAGAAATCTGTTTAAATACCAGACAAATTTCAATTTCTGAAGGATCCTGCGGGTGGTATGATGTCAATGACAATGGAAACAAATAAAGACAAAGACAAATTACAAACACCTATGAAACCTTTTAATACTAATACTAATACTGATGCCCTAAATCAGTCACAAAACAACAAAGAAATAAAAGAATTGGAACAAATAGAATTTATCTGGAATGAAAATGAATCTGTGGATCTAGAATCACAAACTGGAGCCCAACAGCTGTGGAAAACTCAGGAACAACCCTCAAAAGATATGAGAAATTGCTATACGATGAAAGAAAATAATATAGCTGTAATGTCTAACCTGGTTGTCACTACCGCAAACAAATTGCTGTCGCAATCTATGGAATTCAACCAACAAGACTGCCACGATATGACTGAGCAAGCCGGGCAAACAGCACAAAGGATCCCTTTTGAAGTTAACGTTGAGATAACAAAAATGTCAGGCATAATCTCTGTGGAAAGTGAAATACACCCAGATCATCATCAGGAATCCCAAAGGAGCACTCGGACTAATAACATATCCAAGGAAGCGGCTGACATCAATGTCAACAAGGTTGAAATTAGGGAGCAAACACTAGACTCCGTGGGAGCTGAGCAATCCAAATATGAAACATTAGAAATAGGAGCAAAACACCAGGGTGTAGTCAAACCCTGGGATATTTTCTACCAAACATCAACCCTTACCCTAGAAGCCCTTCACTACCAATCAAATACAATGGATATACAAATTGACCTTCTAACAATGATGGCAAATAATGTGGCTGGGATTGACAACAAACTGGCCCAATTAAATGACCTGATAATCAGAGTACAAAGAGATAATGAAAAAACATCCTCTGGCAGCATTTATGTGCCTATCATGGATAAGCTATCAGCCTTACCTGCAGTATTAACAAGCATAATAGATGATGCCAAAAGAACCATCCATCACAGTAAGGATAACCCTAAAACGAACATCACAAGTATGATGGGAATTAAAAAAATTACACCTGGGGATTGTACGGACAACTCTAATCCCATAGAACCACACCAATTAATAAGTCAATCTGATGATACAGTTAACATACATATTTCACAGGCAAAGGATTATCTGGATAATGAAATCCTGTGTGAAGCCCCGTGTAGAGTCTCCAAAAACGAACATAATTTGAACGATACTGAGTCAGATGGTTTCTCAACGATGACAAAACGCCAAAAGAAAAAACTCCGCCAAGCAAGAAAAAATGAGAAACAGAAGCTGAATATTACAAGTAATCCACCTGAGGACCTCAAATCACCTAGCTCAGGATCTAACAACTCCTTCCCTATCTTCGAAAAACAAACACTAAACGTCCGTAGTTCGATAAAAACTGACAAAATAAATGAATCACAAATCCAGGTATGGGAAGAAAATAGTGTAGTGGAAGTACGAGTAATAAACAGTATGCCAGAGAGTCTGCAAATGGAACCTAACCAGGATGAAAACCAAAATAAAGAAGAAAGAGATCAAACTACTTATAACTCTGATACAACGAACGGAAGCATCTCTATTAAAGAGATGGAAACAATGAATTCTCATCTCAAGGCAGGTATGAAGAAAAATACAAAAAAAGACATTGTCCTGACAGAGAGAAGGGCAGAAAGTAGCCTTGATATAATATACGAACGAGACTATTTGCAGATTAAAAGCGTGGATGGGAATAAAACAGTAAGCTATACAACGAAACAAACTAAGAAAAATGAGGCCGCAAATCAACACACTACTGAAATTAGTGAGAAACTCAAATTCACACCAGAATTCCGCTCTAGAGGTAGACACGATATTCTTAATCGAGGGAATTTACTGCGATTTTTCGCATCCATACCTTCACTCAATAACATTGTAACTAATGACATTATATCTGTTCAATTTATGGAGGATGACCAGAGTAGCCAGACCCCAACCTTAATCTCACTATCATCAATATCCATAGCTGATCAGATAATGAAGGAGCAAAAGATATTTAAAACCTGGGGCATAATACTCACCAAACAAATCCCAGAGGTTTACCCTACCCCTTTTATAGAAGCTGATATTCCACTGAAACAAAAGAAGGTAGGGACAAAGACTGTATCAGTCCTAAGAAATGCACTTGGCAGATTTCCAGAAAAAAATGAATGTCCCACCTTGCAAAAAGAGGTAGAAAGAAACACAGAAATAAATGAAAAATGGATCAACTTGGCACTCCATAGTAATCAGATACAATGATACAGAAGTCCATTACAAATCGGAGCAAATAGCACAAAGAAACAATAAGTCTATGTTCATGGAACATTAACGGTTTGAGGGGGAAAATTCACAACGCATATATAGATTCCATAGTGGGAAACCCAGATATTGTAGTGCTGCAGGAAACATGGGAAACTAACCCATTTATGCTACATGGTTATGCAGGATACTATGAAAATGCAAAAAAAGAGCAAAGGTTCGGGCGAGCTAGTGGGGGGCAGGCTATATTCATTTCTAATGCATTGCACATTGACCATAAGAAAGTGGAAATAGATGATTCGAACATTTTGATGATCAAACTTACCTACAAAGTAAATAATCAAAAACCTAGAACAATATATTTGATTACTGTTTATATACTGCCCACTAACAAGAGTAGGGAGAAAACATGTGGAACGCTGAATAATGTACTAATTAATAGTATGCTTGAGGACCCGATAGCAGAATTTCTGATTACCGGGGATTTTAATCTTAATTTAATGTCACCACACTTAAGAGATGAAGCCACGCAACTGCAAAATCAACAATGGCTAATACCTGAGCAGGACCTAGGGATTGATAACAACTCCAATAGAAATAAAATGGGTCAGAAACTTGTAAAGGATATGGAAGCTATGGGTCTTCGAACAATTAACGGCAGAGTAAGAACGGATGTCCCACCAAGATATAGTTATTTTGGGCACAAGACAAAATCTAGGATGGACTACACCATGACAACCCTATATATGTTTCAAAGCATCACCTCATACCAACTAACGAAAGTAAACGAGAGTGATCACACCCAGCAATGAATACTAATGGATATTGGAATAACTATGAAAAGGACCTATCAGACGGTCCAAGGGCATTGCAGTACTATTAACTATAAAAAATTGATCTGGAACTTAGGTAATAAAAATGAAATGAATGAGCAAGTGGAAAAGATCGTGGAAAAATGCCTGAAAGACACTGTAACAAATACAGCAATTGAACAATGGGAAAACCTGACTGGGATGTTGACTACAACACAAGGGCAAATAGGAAAAAAAGGTCTAAATATGGGAATGACCAGAAGAATGAAAATGAAGCAAATTTAAACCTCCCACATACAATAAGATTACTGAAGAAAGATCGAAATAGGATTATCAGACTAAGCAAAAAATCGTATTTAAAAACGGATAATCCTGGAAATTTAAAGTTATTAAACCAGAATTTGAAGAAATTAATATGGAGCGAGAAAAATAAAGCGAAAGAAGCTATGTGGGAAAAAATATTCCACACCAGTAAACAGAAGAACTCAAGAGACTTTTGGTACATTATCAATGGCCTTGCTAGACCCAACAAGCAAGTAGTCTCATCTCCCTTAACTGAGCAGGAATGGGTCAAGTTCCTGAGGAGTCATTTGAATCAAGAACTTATATACACTTCCTCAAAGGAAACGCAACAGGGGCGTAAGACTGACAATGAGAATTACTCTATCTACCAAGAGAGTGATATAGATATGCAATTTCCCATACAAAAAGAAGAGCTAATTAAACTTATAAAAAGACAGAAGAACGGTGCTCCAGGACCAAATGGAATTCCATTTGCACTGTTGAAAGAAAATCCAGATCTATGGGCAACAATCCTACAGAAGCTGTACTTAGAAGTCGTGTTGACTGGAAGGGTACCTAAGTCATGGCGTGGATCTCTAATATCCCCAATCTTTAAAAAAGGAAATTGGGCACTGAAAGAAAATTACAGGTTGATAACATTGCAAGACTCGGATGCCAAGCTATTTGCCAGATTAATACTAGGCCTGGGCGTAGTGGGGCGTAGTGGGGCTCCGCGGAGCTACGCGGAGAGGGCGAGAAGCTACGCCCACTCCCGCACTCCGCGTAGCCCCACTACGCACCTCCCTCCCGCTCTCCCCTGCATACTTTATTTAAGCAATTACACTGATTAAAACAATTTTAAAGCACTTACCTTGTCCGGGGCTCGTCCGGGGCTCCCTCTTTGAATAGCGTCCTTTTCCTGGATACCAATGCGCATGCGCGGGCGGCCGCGCATGCGCATTTCTCCCGACAAATGCGCATGCGCGGCCGCCCGCGCATGCGCATTTGTTTCCAGGAAAAGGACGCTATTCAAAGAGGGAGCCCCGGACGAGCCCCGGACAAGGTAAGTGCTTTAAAATTGTTTTAATCAGTGTAATTGCTTAAATAAAGTATCTAGTGGAGGGCGGGAGGGAGGCGGGTGGCGGCCGACTCGGCTACGCTCACGGAGTGGGCGTAGTGTTGCCGGCTACGCTGTCTACGCAAAATGCGTAGAAGGCAACACTACGCCTACTCCGTGGGCGTAGCCGATTCCTCCGCCCAGGGTTAATTAATACTAACCAAACTAACTGACTGGGTGGCTGAAGAAAAAAGAATGCCTTTAAACCAAACAGGCTTTATTCAAGGACTAGGAACTACAACTAACATAATGATTCTCACCATACTTATGAACAAATCGCTTAGATTAAAACAACCTTTATATCTCTGTTTTATAGATTTTAAATCGGCATTAGACTGCGTAAACCGAAAATTACTCTGGGAAAAACTAGAAAAAATTGAAATTCCGGTTCCACTGCTCAAGCTAATTCGCCTTCTATACTCAGAGACATGGGTGAGGGTGAGGATGGGTGACGGGCACACACTATCTACTGAGATCCCAGCCAATGAAGGATTGAAGCAGGGTTGTGTTTTAGCCCCCCTTCTTTTTAATTTGTTTCTTGCTGACCTACTAGGATTATTGGACAAAGAAAACACGCATCCGCCGAAAATAGCGGATAGATGGCTCACAAGTCTGATGTATGCCGACGATGTCATACTTATGAGCCACACAAAACTGGGCCTTCAGCGTTTAATGAAAAGGACCTATACCTACTCAAAAGAGAATGGAATGGTTATAAATGAGACAAAAACCAAGATTATGGTAGTTATGAAACCGATTTTAAGCCGACTTCTGCTTTCTGGGCCCACCCCTGAGGGGACCGGGGACTCTGCTGCTTCTTGGGCCGAGGAGTAAGTCAACAACAACGGCCGGAGGGACTTCTCCCCAGTCGGCCTCAGTCTCGCTTTCGGTTTCGATTTCTCCTCGGACTCTTGAGTAACTATTCAACGAGCAGATCGGCTCCCACAAACGGTGCAATTCCGACCTGCTGCAGTGTCCTGCCACATCGGTTTATCCTTGGCCTACCCCTCAACCGATTTTGTACTATTTTGGCCCTAACTTTCGAATTCTGGACTCTACCAACGTCGGCCATTTTCACCAGGTCCCGTGGGCCCCTTCGGGGCGCAGCTCCCAACATGGCCTTTAAACCTGAGTTCGAGAAGCGCAAGACAAAGACACCGGTCCGCGGGGGACCTACTCAGTCTAATGTTATGGACCGTTACACGCAACCGAAGGGGTCCCCCTGCGGTACTAGCCGTACTCTTGCAGACCCAATGACGGACTCCACTGCGCCAACGGAGGTTTCTCTCCAGGACCTCATGAGTGCCATTACTGGAATGAAAGCTGATATGGGACAACAGTATGAGGCCCTCGCCGCCAAAATTGATACTGTGGCTGTTGATGTCACACTTATCAGAGCCGACTTTGCCAAAACTAATGAGAGGGTCAAAGCCTTGGATTTGAAGACCTCCAGCCTTGTTACTGATGTGGCGGATGCACAGACGGAGATCGGTAACCTAAGATCGTCACACGACTTGATGGCCCGACGACTGGACGAGCATGAAAATAGGGCCCGGCGAAACAATATACGCCTGGTGGGGTTGCCGGAAAATCCCGAGGGCATTACTGTCGACCTTCTTGTGGAGGACTTGATCCTCAAGCATCTTGCCCCCGCTGGTCTCAGCAAATTCTTTGCTGTTGAACGTGCTTATCGTTTCCCGGGTGGGAAGATTAAACCGGGGCCCCCCCCCCGAGGCCTATTATTGCGAGACTTTTCCACTTCCGGGATCGAGATGCTATCCTTCAGGTCTCCCGTGGTCGTGGCCCCTTGAAGATCGACAACAGTACTATCAACATCTACCCGGATTTCACTCTGCAGGTCCAGAGACAAAGAATGGGGTTCCAGGGAGTGAAGATGCGACTGCGGGACTTGGGCCTCAAATATGCGATGCTGTTTCCAGCTCGTCTGCGCATCGAATATGAGGAACGAACCCTTTTCTTTGATCGACCAGACTGCGCCAGTGACTGGCTTGATACACTGCCAAAAAGAGACGATCTTAGCAGACGCCCCGGTGGAGTCGAGGGGGGCGCATCGGATCAGGAGTGACATTGTGGTTCTCGACGTCCGGTTTCTTATTACTTGCTTATCAGCTGAGTTATGCCTATTGTTTTATTATTTATATGGTCGAGCCCGAGGGTGGTTCTGGGGTAAGGGGACTCTTCCTCCTCCTGGGTTCTTTGTGTAGTGTAGTTATGAGAGGGCGACAGGCACACTGCGAGTTGGGGTGGCTTTTGAGTCGTAAGCAGGGGTGCAGGGTGGGGGGTGTTGTAACGGGGGGTTGTTGGGGGGCGTGGGGGGGATTGTTATTGTTTTTGTATTTGTTTCTTTCACATGGCACTGTATTCTTTGCGCTCATCCTGCTGTGGCAGGGTTTCTGGGGGGGAGGGCAGCGGTCTTTTTTTGGGATGGGGGGGGTGAGTTGCGATTGTTGTCCTGGAACGTTAATGGGTTGGGAGACAGGATAAAACGTGGTGTAGTGTCTCAGTTCCTCCGACGCCATTCCCCTGATATTGTTTTATTGCAGGAGACCCATTTGATAGGGAATGCTTGCCAGGCCATGAATAGACGTGGGTACCGACTGGTCGCTCACGCCGGGTTCACCTCTGGTTCTAGAGGGGTGGGCATTCTGATTCGGTCCTCTCTGCCCCTTGAAATTGAAGAGATAGCACAGGACGACAGGGGCCGATATGTCGCGATTTCGGGGAGATGGGAGGGTAAGATGCTTTCAGTAGTTAGTGTATATATCCCCCCGGGTCTACAGGCTACTACCTACGCTGACCTTGGGCGGCTTTTGCTAGGGCTCCCTGATGGTCTGCTTATCCTTGGGGGGGGATTTTAATTCTGTGGTCTCCGGCGACTTAGATCGGTACCCGCCCAGAGATTTGCCGAACTCCCAGATGTGGCTTGCTGAGCTCCTTGAAACCTTCGGGCTTGCTGATAGTTGGAGAACACTACATCCCGCACAACTACAGTACACATTCCATTCTGGGGCCCATGGTAGTCTCTCTCTAATTGATTATTTCTTACTGCCGTTTGCCCAGTCCTCCTCTGTGCGAGAGGTCCGTCACCTCCCTAGGGGCATTTTGGATCATTCCCCATTGTGGCTAAGTGTTGAGGCTGGGGTTGGTTGTGTGGGGAGAGTTGCTCCTATAAATCCATGGCATTTGCGAAACCCCAAGACGCGCTCAGAACTGATCAAGGCCATTGATTGTTACTTTACCGAAAATGTTGGGTCAGTTTCTTCCTCTGTTTCATTGTGGGAGGCTTTCATGACTGTTGTTCATGGTTGTTCACTGTCATTGATTGCTGCGGCTAAGAAGGCCAAACATGTAGAACTGGCGCATCTCGAAGATGAGATAGCAGTACTTGAGAGTGACCTAGGTGGAAATGATACCCCTGCAACTTTACACTCCCTTGCTTTAAAGCAGGCCGATTACAGAGCCCTGGTGACTGATGCTGCTAAGGTTATGAATAGAGAGCAACAGAGTCGAATATATGATGTGGGTGATAAGGCGGGTAAGCTCATTGCGTGGTTGGATAGGAAGGAGAGAGCGAATCGGGTTGTGCCGGTGACCGAACGGTTGAGTGGTGAACGTGTGTCTGACCTGATTGGGATTGTTGATTGTTTTGTGGAATATTTCCAGACTGTCTATGCTTCGGTGAGCGATAGGGATGAGTGTGACTCCCGTTTGTTGCTGCGCGATATCGCGTTGCCCTGCCTTTCTGAGGAGGATAGGACCTTGATGGATGCGCCCCTTACAGTGGATGAGGTCGCTGGAGCCATTCGCTCCCTTCGATCTGGTAAGGCCATGGGGCCCAATGGCTTGCCCATTGAGCTTTACAAACTGCGACCCGACAAAATGGCGCCCTATCTGAGGGATATGTTTCTCGAAGCGCTCGAAACTGGTCTCCTTCCTGTTGATCAGCGCCTGGCCACCATTGTTGTGATTCACAAGGAGGGTAAGCCACGCGACCGTTGTGCTTCATACAGGCCCATTTCATTACTCAATGCAGAACCCAAGATACTCGCTAAATTGCTAGCTAATCAGCTGATTAAGGTTGTAGGCGACTTGATCCATCCGGATCAGTCAGCTTCATCCCGCACCGGAATACCGCCTTTAATCTCAGGAGACTCCACTGAGTTCTCGCGAGAGCTGGGACTCTGGCGGAGCCGGCCATTTTGGCTTCCCTCGATGCTACCATGGCTTTTGATACAATAGAATGGCCGTATCTTTGGGCAGCTCTCGCTAAGTTTGGGTTTGGCTCTAAATTCATCGCCTGGTTTCAGCTCCTTTATGAACGACCGTTGGCCCAGGTGGTTGTGAATGGCAGGGTCTCTGGCACTTTCACGCTCGGACGTGGCACCCGTCAGGGTTGTCCATTGTCTCCGTTGCTGTTTGCTCTCGCTCTGGAGCCGCTGGCCGAGTGGCTTCGTTGGGAACCCTCGGTCAGAGGTATTCGGTGGGCTCCCGACTTTGTGGATCGCGTATCGCTTTATGCGGATGACATCCTCCTCTACCTCACATCCCCTAGCAAGTCTCTGAATGTGCTTTTTGATGTTCTGACCTCCTTTGGGAAGAGCTCGGGTCTCGTCATCAATTGGACCAAGTCCTGTGTCTACGTTTTGGCCGGGGTTCTCCCCCCGCTGCCCCGTAGATTTCCGATTTTGGTGGCTGAGGCTGGTTTTAAGTACCTGGGGGTATATGTCTCGTTGGACTCTGCCATCCGCTACGAACGTAACCTCCGAGCCCCCCTCCAGCGGCTCAAACTTGATGTCCAGCGGTGGCTCGTCTGCCCCTTTCCCCATTGGGACGTGCGGCTCTCTTTAAGATGATGTCGCTCCCCAGGTTCTTATACGCACTTCAGAACTTCTTTGATCCTGTACCTCCGGGATATTTCCGTGAAGTTGAGGGCCTTCAGAGGCAACTAATTTGGGATGGGCGTGCTCGAATCTCTTTGCCCAAGCTTACCCTGCCATGGTATGATGGTGGCATTGCCCTCCCAGATATTAAACGCTACTATTGGGCCTCCCAGCTTAGTGCGGTCAATCACGTTACATACGCCCCTGGTCATACTCCTGCTTTTGCAATGGATAAACATCTCCTCCCGGGTGGAAATTTTAATAGGGCACTGTATTCCAGGAAGCCACTGGGTACCCTGACTGGTCCCACGAAAATTGCTGTGCGGGTCTGGCGTGATGCGAATGCTGCCATGGGTTGGGATGATCGGTTGACACGGGCAACCCCGCTGTATGATTCTGACCGTCTGGGTAACTTGTGGAGGATGAAACGATTTGATAAATGGGACACGATTGGTATAAGCAAGGTGGAGGATCTCTGGTCCAAGGGTAGTGTTAAGACTTTTGAGGCGCTCAAAATTGAATATGAGCTAGATGACAAGGAATATTTCAGGTACATTCAGGTGCGACACGCCTTGACCTCTGTCTTCCCCACAGGGACGGAGATCCCTGAATCCTCGCCTCTAGAAGACCGCATCCTCGATGGCCATGTGCCTGATAGTACCATATCTTTGCTTTATAAAAAGCTTATCAATAGCAGAGTTGACTTGCTTGAGCGCCTCAGAGCATCGTGGACCGCAGACTGCTTGGAGCTGGATGATGAGGATTGGCAAATGGCCATCTCCTCCCGCAAGGAGGTGGCCATCCCAGCCCGCCTCCGTTTCGTCCAGCTGAAGATCCTCCACCGTACATATGTCACTGGTCCGCGCCTGGTGCGAATGGGTTATTCTCTTGATGGGTTATGTAAGCGTGGCTGTGGTATGAGTGGGAACTTTTTGCATATTATTTGGGAGTGTCCGGATGTGGCTGCTTTCTGGTCTAGAGTGCATGCTATATTGGAACGAGTCACGGGGGTCTCTCTCTTGCCTGAGGCCAGACGATGTCTTCTCAATGTCTGGGAACCTACGGACTACAACACGGCCCAGACTCTTTGGGAGACTCTTGGTAACATGGTGGCCAAGAGGGACATTGCACAGCTTTGGGGCTCCCACAGATCACCTACTATAGCGGCTTGGAAGGAGAACATGGACTGGTGTATGTTCAGAGAAAAGACGGTGTATGTGGCCCGGGGCAAACCCAAGAAATGGGGTAGAATTTGGTCCCGGTGGAACAATTACAGAGGGAATGTTTGCACACCTCCATTAGAATACACTTCTGACGTCCAGTTGTCTCCCTAGTTGGTGTTCCAGGCTCCTATTTGCTATTAGTATATACTGAGCCATCTCATCATCACCCTTCATCCCGATACATATGTCCTATCATACTATGCTGTGTGACTAATTCCGCCCTGTCCCTTTGACTCCCGGTACATGTTTATTTGCCATGTGAATGTGTTTTATGTTGTTAGTTTGAATTCGACTAAATCTTAAATCAAAACCTACAATATTCGATTTTTGAATTTACGCCATGTGCGCGGTTACAATGCTACGTCGCCTGCCCTGGGTAGGCAGCCGGGGAGCCTCGCTTGCGTGAAATGTGTAATGTCTGATGTCATAGCGGCCGGACCAGTGGGTTGTAGGCTGACAGCTGTGTATTATGCATAAATATAATAAAGGTTTTAATAAAATAAAAAAAAAAGTCTCTCCCTAGCCTGACCTATGGTCCTCGCCTGAGCATTGTTGGTGCAAAACTCTTACCCACTATTACATATGGGAGTGAAGCGCTAATGGGTAAAGATAGTGATACTTTGAATAAAGTTATAACCAGAATATACCGAGCGCTTTTCCATCTCCCAGTGAACGCTTCCCCAGCGCAAATAAGGATGGGGTTTGGTCTAACAAACCAGCACGTTGCAAGGCAAGTCCACTTTATTAAAGTTTGGAACCAAATAAAAAGTGACCATCAAAATGAGATCTCACTGCTCCTATGGAGAGAAATAAAGAAGGACACTAACTCCAGTGCAGCTCTTTATCTTAGAGATACGATTAATGAAATTGGGGTTATTCCAATATGGGAAACGAACATAACCAAGTCTTCATTTAAAAAAAATCATTAATAAAATAATTTTAAATAGACCTACTGGCTTGGCAAGTGCTTTTTAAAAAAATATTAAATATGCATAGTGCCATCCATGCATTCACCATATTTAAGTCAGCACACACGAAAGCCACACCCGCAAGAACCACAGTAGACGTTTTCCAGGAGAGAAGAGAAGCAGAGAACGCACCAGTGAAGAAAACATTTTAAAAGCTTATTCTTCAGTATTTACAGATCAACGCCCTTTAACATCTAAGAGGAAGTTTACAGATACATCTGAAGACATTTTAAACTGCGTTTTACTGATCAAGAGGCAGGTTGAGGTAATTAGGACTAAGAGTTCTTAATTAGTTAAGTGCACTTTTGGCAAGACCCTCACATTTCATTTTTGAGGAACCTCTGAAAACTAGGTTAATACCTGACGTCTGGCACGTGGCTGCCACTGAATTGAAAATGGCCGAAGAAGGATCCTTGCAATTACCCACCCTAAGCCTCATCGGTTTCAGGGAAGATTATGGAGTCCATGCTTGCCATGCTATGTCTGTCTAAACATAACCATGTTTAGTGTCAGCGATAAAGGTAATGCAGAGGACAGGGTAAACAATAAAAGAGTAAATAAATGGAAAACTGGGTCTTTGAGGTCGGCAGTTGTTTGCTGCTTTCCTCTGTTGCGTGATATATTGGCCTAGACATGTTAAAAGTAATCAGCGCCTCCTCAATGGTAGGAGACACTATAGAAATGCACATACAGTACAATGCGATTATATTGCTTTATTGTACGGATTAATCTACTTTCGATGCAACATTTTCAGTGATAATCTTCCAGAGCGAAATACACCACCCCACTCCCACACACACACACACACACATATATATATATATTAAAAGTCACCAATTACTTCTCACTCTGTAAGAAAGAAGATGCTCACTCAGGAATACGTGCCGTAAAGCTTTACTACATAACAAGACGAGTTTCCTCCTTCACTGGCCTTGATCACATGATTTACACATCCAATCGCCATCGTGTAAATCATGTGATCAGAGCGTAATTGGTGACTTTTGATGTTGAAAAGCCGATGATCTCGTACGGCTCGGCATTCCACCCCTCACGGGCCTTGCTAGGATTCCACGAGTGCTATATATCCATATATATATATATTCACTGAAAAAACCATAGGTTATAGACCATATATAGTTAGGAATTAGCATTTACAAAACCTTGAAAATTCACTGAAAAAACCATAGGTTATAGACCATATATAGTTAGGAATTAGCATTTAAAAAACCTTATTTTACTCACACAAAATCATTGAAATTCCATATATAGTTAGTTGCACTAACTATATATCGCGCACCCGCAATCCACTGCTGATGATGTCACATATTACATCATTCATGACATGGTCAGTGACATCACTGATGACATCACTGATGACATCTCAAATGACATCACTGATGACATCATCCAGTGACTGTGTGTTTCTGAAAAGTTTAAATATGTTTTACATATTGAAGAATGAGTAGATGTAGAAGTGTCTGGATGAAGGATTTAGTAGGTGCGTGACTGACTGTATGAGTGAGTGATTAAATGTGTCTCACTGAGTGCATGGGTTAGTGACTAAACTGTCTTAATTTGTGCATCATTATGTCTGTTGTTCTGTAAACTGCTGCATGTGTTGGTCAGTAGCTATATGAGTAACTATATGGGTTATTGATTGATTGCCCAAGTATTTGTATGGGAGACTGAGTGTGTGTGTGGCTGGCTGGGAGGTGTGTGACTCTGTGCAGATCAATGTGTACTTGTATCAATGATTGTATAAGAGAGTATGTATGTGTTAGTATATGTTTCAAAATGTAAGGTGCTCTATGTTTAACTGTATAGATTAGAAAATGGAAGTGTGATTGATTATTTACAGGACTGACTAGGTGTGTGAGTAACTCCATGGATGAGTGACAGAGTGTGAGAGTCTGTATAGGTGTATGAGTGCATATGATAGTGTTGTAAAGATGAGTGATTGTATGTATGAATGATTGTATGAGTAAATGAGTGAATGTGTGTGTAAACATAGGAATCACTGAGTGCGTATGTAGTAACTAGTATTGGTGTGTCAATGGTTTCAAAAATTATACTCTGTATTTAACACTGGGTGTAACAGAGATTATATTAAAGTGTGAGGAGATGCATTGTATTGTCACATGAATGATATCATCAGTGATGTGGTCATTGATGTCAAATGAGATGTCATCAGTGATGTCATTTGAGATGTCATCAGTGATGTCATTTGAGATGTTATCAGTGATTTCATTTGAGATGTCATCAGTGATGTCATCAGTGATGTCATTTGAGATGTTATCAGTGATGTCATCAGTGATGTCACTGACCATGTCATGAATGATGTAATATGTGACATCATCAGCAGTGGATTGCGGGTGCGCGATATATAGTTAGTGCAACTAACTATATATGGAATTTCAATGGTTTTGTGTGAGTAAAATAAGGTTTTTTAAATGCTAATTCCTAACTATATATGGTCTATAACCTATGGTTTTTTCAGTGAATTTTCAAGGTTTTGTAAATGCTAATTCCTAACTATATATGGTCTATAACCTATGGTTTTTTCAGTGAATTTCAATGGTTTTTTAATAGCAAATATCATAAGCTGTCGAATGTCAAGTACGTGGTAAGTGAAAACATTTTCGTGTTTATGTACACTGATCTGCTTTGAATGGTGCCCCCCCCCCTCATTTCTATTAGGAGTACTCTCTCTTTGCACATAGTGAAGGGTAGTTAACGCAGGCTTTTGCCCCCGTTGTAATACGTCGTGCCTGCTTCTCTCTCCATTTGATTGATTGTTATCCAAGTATTTACTGTTTTAGAATTGGTTCTCTTTGGTTCATTCTCTATTTACAAACAAACACAGAGTCGCAATACTCTGTTTAGTCTTTGCAGATAACGAAAAATCGTGTAAAAAAAAAAGAAAAGGAATCGAGCAAAATCAGTAGGCCACTAATGGGATCTCTTTTTGACCTCGCTAAAATAGAAACATTAGGAACAACCCCTCATGACAAATACAAAACTAGTGAGATGAACTGAATTCCACACAATGATGGCTGCAAAACAGCTCGGCTCCGCCACCCACCCCGCCCAAAATAACGATAAAGAGCGGCTGCCATGATTGGTTGCGGAATGGCCACGACGGAGCTACGAAATGGTGCTGCTCTCATGCTAACCCCAGCTTCAGTCTGAAACATCCAGAAACACTGTAGACTACCAATTCGATCAGTTCCGGTAGCGCTCCAATGTAACCCGGTAGAGAAGAACTAGCCCTCCCCTCTTTGACTGATGGTTCTTGTTGCCTGTCCCTTCTGTTGTCATTTAACAGAACTATTTAGCCTGCTGAAAGGGGTTGTGTTCCGACCGCTGGTTGGTGGAGACATTTTGACTATATTCTGGACCTGCGTTGTCGCGTAATGCGTCATATGACGCGCCGCGTTAGCGCATCCGGAAGTCATCCGGGGCACGCAGCGCGTAACGTAAGCATAACAAGTCATGTGACTTGTTAATAAAACTTTTCATTGGTTCATTTTACTTTTCTTATTCTAATGATGAAAGGCTTGGTCATATGACCTAAAAATTACGCTTTTTATTACTTCCGAACATTATTTTTTCTTAAATATATGTTATAATGTTCCAGGCTAACGTACTTTCCCGGAAAATTTACAACTGTCCTGCAAGTAAAACATATTCTTTTTTCGAGAAAAAGAGCGTTTCTTCGTCCCATGACGGAGCCGTTGAGCAAAAGAGGGTCGACCTGCTGTCTTAGTCGCCGATACGCCTGAATATGAGATTCTTATCGATCACTTTATGTTGCAGGAGTAGAAAACACAACAGCCCTTGACCATTTATCTTTACTGCGTTCCTTCGTATTATACCTTTTACCTTTCATGTAATTGGTCTGCTTTATTTCACTTGCCTTTTAATGATTCTAAAACAGTGACTATTATTAAAAACTTTACCAATGTATATACTACTACCATGTTTTCTTTTAAAAACCTTTATTGTGAAAATTTCATTATACAAATACGAGCCTATAACCACGTGGGCCGGCCACGGAGCAAACTGTAATCGTATATGATGAGTAGACATTTACACTGTAGAGGAACGTAACGGGCGGGCCATTAGGTTGCAAGAACTAAGGTGTCTAACAGTTACGGAATCGGTGGATGTACATTTTGTAATTAAAATACGACAGGGCCAGTTACAATAAAATTATCTAGATATACATTTGCGGGCAAGTACCATGGGTGACGTTAATTCGAACTTTCAATAGTACAGTAATCAATAACACATCAGAACTTAATATCAATAGGGATGTCGAAATATTCAATCAATTCTCGTCCCCGCCCGCCATGTGCTTCAAAACTGCATACGTATCTCGTGATTTCAAGGTTCTGCAACCACTACACAACAAGGAGTTACGAGTCCCAATTATTCCGGCGCCATTTTGGGCGAGGACGGGCAGGTCCAGGATATAGTCAAAATGTCTCTACCAACCATCGACTATGATGATGTTCATATGCTGTATTTATTAGAGTAACACTCATCTGTCCACATGAAATTATTTTGCCACAATCTAAACATGTCATTTTAATCTTTCCAAAGTTCTTCTAAATATTTGGGACCGTTTCCCTTGCCTCTGATGCTGTCAGTGCCACTTCTTTGATGAATGTACTAGCAGGTCAGGGGTTCTCCTCCAAATCTCTCTTTTATGCAGCACTATAATTAATTGGTGCCACCTCTCCATATGACGATGCATGGTATAGTTACCATAACTATATTTTTTTTCGGTTCCTCTGGAGAGTTCATCGTGGCAGATGAAGCGTGTAACGTACCGGGCATTTACCTTTTTTTGCATGTACAGGAAAGGAAAAAAAAATCGAGCGTCCGAGTTCTAAGGTGTCCCAGGGCCATTTTAGTGGACCAGGCCCAAATCCAAAGAACAGGCCGCCATTTTGAGAGTCCTGTTGCAGCCGCCTGTCGCTGTAGCATCAAGAGCAGCCGAAACTCAGCTGAATGGCAACTGATACGGTAAAGGGGCGCCCCACTACAGCAGACGAGCCTCCACCTAGGAAGGCCCGTTCACGCCGCCTCCCCCCCCCCCTTCGGGCACCCCACGCCGTTATTCGGAGCAGTATTGTAGGATGGCCACACCAGTGCGGCAACTTGCTAGACATCACCTCGGTGGTAACCGAATCTCAGCGCCTTGTGGTGTCTTCTATTCAGAAAACATTGTTATGCTGCCTTCGACCTATTCGCCGCAAGTGCGCACGCAACTCAGCTGCATAGCTTGCTAGACACCACCTCGGTGCTAACGAAATCTCAGCGCCTTGTGGTCTCTTCTATTCCAAAAATATTGTTGCGCTGCCTTTGGCCCCATTCGCACATCGGTCCGCTACTGCCGCCATCTCACAGGCCAACGGGGCGCCCCACGCCGACTTTCAGCATTGTAGGATGGCCACACCAGTGCACCTTACTAAACACCACCTCGGTGCCATCCGGATCTTGGAATCTCAGCGCCTTGTGGTGTCTTCTATTCAGAAAATATTGTTGCGCTGCCTTTGGCCCCATTCGCACATCGGTCCGCTACTGACGCCATCTCACAGGCTAATGGAGCGCCCCACGCCGAGTTTCAGCATTGTAGGATGGCCACACCAGTACAGCAACTTGCTAGACATCACCTCGGTGCCATCCGGATCTTGGCATCTCAGCGCCTTGTGGTGTCTTCTAGTCAGAAAATATTGTTGTGCTGCCTTTGGCCCCATTCGCACATCGGTCCGCTCCTGACACCATCTCACAGGCCAACAGGGCGCCCCACGCCGACTTTTACCATTGTAGGATGGCCACACCAGTGCCACAACTTGCTAGACACCACCTCGGTGCCATCCGGATCTTGGCATCTCAGCGCCTTGTGGTGTCTTCTATTCAGAAAATATTCTTGCGCTACCTTTGCCCCATTCACACATCGGTCCGCTACTGACGCCATCTCACAGGCTAATGGGGCGCCCCACGCCGAGTTTCAGCATTGTAGGATGACCACACCAGTACAGCAACTTGCTAGACATCACCTCGGTGCCATCCGGATCTCGGCGCCCCACTGCAGATGAAGTGCCTCTCAACTATGAAACCACCACGGTGACATCCGGATCTTGGCGCCTTGTGCTGGTTCCGGCCTATTCACACATCGGTCCGCTACTGACGCCATCTCACAGGCCAACGGGGCGCCCCACGCCGACTTTCAACATTGTAGGATGGCCACACCAGTGCGGCAACTTACTAGACACCACCTCGGTGCCATCCGGATCTTGGCGCGTTGTGCTGCCTTCGGCCTATTCGCACATCGGTCCGCTACTGACGCAAACTCACAGGCCAACGGGGCGCCCCACGCCGACTTTCAGCATTGTAGGATGGCCACACCAGTGCTGCAACTTGCTGGACACCACCTCGGTGCCATCCGGATCTTGGCGCGTTGTGTTGCCTTCGGCCTATTTGCACATCGGTCCGCTACTGACGCCGCCTCACGTGCCAACGTATTTTCTCCGCATTTTATACCCTATGCCGCATAACAGGTCATGTGACTTGTTTATAAAACTTTTCATTGGTTCATTTTACTTTTGGTTTCCTAATGATGGAAGGCTTGATCATATGACCTAAAAACAACACTTTTCATTGGATGAAAACTTTTTTTTTTCCCAAACGATGAAAGCCCCACCTTGTTTCTGGATGTTTCAGACTGAAGCTGGCGTCAGCATGAGAGCACCACCATCTCGTAGCTCCGTCGTGGTCATTCCGCGAGCAATCATGGCAGCCGCTCCCCACCAGAAGCCTACAGGAGTCGGGGGCCCCCAAAACTTTTGATGAATCCTCAAGGCGGAGGGGACGCTTTCGAGAATGGGGTCCAAGACCTAGCAGACAAGCGTACGATTTCCAAGGTGTCCCAGGGCCATTTCAGTGGACCAGGCCCAAAAAGGAAACAGCCTGCCGCCATTTTGAGAGTCCTGTGACAGCCGCCTATCGCTGCACCGCAAGAGTGGGCGCAACTCAGCTGAATTGCGGCTTTTGACACAGTGGACCAAAAGCGGACGGAATGGCAACTGAAACGGTAAAGGGGCGCCCCACTACAACAGACAAGACTCCACCTGGAGAGGCCCGTTCACGCCGCCTCCCCTGGGGCGCCCCACGCCGTTATTCGGAGCAGCATTGTAGGATACCAAAACCAGTGCGGCAACTTACTGGACATCACCTTGGTGCCATCGTTCTGCTGCCTTGGAACTATTCGCACAACAGTTTGCTACTGATGACCCACCCCCCGCGACGCCCCACGCCAGAAATCTGGACGTTGTGCTGCGTTGGGACTATTCGCACAGCCGACCGCTACTTCGTTGTTTTTCCCTAAAAATGTTTATATGTTATTACTGTTTTTGTTTTCTTGTATATATTTATAAGTTATAAAAGTTTTATAATCTTACTACTTTGTTGGAGTGCTATATATTTTTAATGTGACACATAATTGTAAAAACTTTGATGTACAAAGAGTCATCCCTGGAATCTTCCGCTTCAGGCTCGGTCCCCTCCCCAATCACAATACAGGATGGTTTTCAGATAATAGGAACGCGTCTGCTGTGACGGATCTCATCGAGTGTGGGCCTTGATCTACTATAACTCCTTTGAAGAGGGGTGATTCTTTACAGCTGGGGCCATAAACTACATCTGCAGGGCTAGCTGATACCCTGGGACCGGCCTGGACAATCGGACACAGAGGAAAAGGAGTGTCAGAGGGTGCGGTAGTGAATAGGGCGAAAGGGAGGTGTCGGGCGGGCACAGGGTGTGATTCTCAGGGAAGAGCAGCCCAGATGGGGGGTGGTTTATTACCCATGCATAAGACAGAGAGCGGGGGTGACCACTGCCTGGGGGAGATGCTTGCGAGGGTGGGGAGCCATGCTAAGGATCGACAGCGTGCACAGAGTGGGTCTGGTCAAGGCATCTAAAATGACTGCCGTGCACGACAAAAGTGTGGCATTTGAAAAAAGGCAAGATGGCGCAGACAATGTTTTTCAACACTTCCTGATTTCCTTCTAATCGAACGTTAACAGACGTTGGGGCATATTACCAAAGTTAAGCGATATTTATCCCTAACGATGCTTAGCAACGATTTTTTTACCGCTAAGCATCGTCAGAAATTATCGCAGATAAACCTTGCTATTATCAAGGTTTATCGCAAATACGATAAAAAACGACCGCAATGCATGAATATCGCTGAAAACTCAGCGATATTCATGCATTACCGAGCTAATGCTCTTAGCCATGTTATCCACCTCCCATTGGATAACATGGCTAAGAACTGCTCAGGGCAGGTGCTAGCTTTTGGAGATATTCACGCTTATCGCGAATATTTCCAAAAGTTGATAATAGGAGATAGCGATGTTAGCGACTGTTTCCAGTCGCTAACATCTTGGCATGCCCACTTTGCATGTCATTAGTGATAAATATCACTCACATGCAAAGTGGGGCCCAAGATGGTCGCTATCTCCTACTAGCCGTCGCTAACTGGTGTTAGCAACAGCTAGGTAATACAGATATAATTTTATCTCCGCGAAGCGGAGCGCTGTTACAGATATATATCTTGTTTTTGAACGTTAATTTCTCAAAATCCCCTGAAGCACATATATTGAGACCTAGCAAAGGCACATCGAGCTACCAGTCCCTACAATTTTGCCAAGTTTCGTGCAAATCCATTCAGCCGTTCGATTATTATTATTATTATTTTTTTTGCCCCGCGGGGCCCTTTTAAAACCTCCACATCAAACCTAAGAGGTCAAGGAGGATCTACTATGCCCCCTTATGGTCATTTGCCCCTTCGCTTTGGCCTCCTCTTGTCTCTCGATCCTACCGAGAGACAAGATGGCGGCCGCTACGGACTGTTTGCAATGTTTACAGACGCCGGAGAACCAATCAGCTTCGCAAACCTCCGTTACGCGAAGCGGAGCGCTGTTACAGATATATATCTTTTTTTGAACGTTAATTTCTCAAAATCCACTGGAGCACATATATTGAGACCTAGCAAAGGCACATCGGGCTACCAGTCCCTAATATTTTACCAAGTTTCGTGCAAATCCATTCAGCCGTTCGATTATTATTATTTTTTTTTTTTTTTGCCCCGCGGGGCCCTTTTAAAACCTCCACATCAAACCTAGGGGGTCAGCGAGGATCTACTATGCCCCCTTATGGTCATTTGCCCCTTCGCTTTGGCCTCCTCTTGTCTCTCGATCCTACCGAGAGACAAGATGGCGGCCGCTACGGACTGTTTGGAATGTTCACAGACGCCGGAGAACCAATCAGCTTCGCTTCACAAAGCTCCGTACCGCGAAAAGTCCGCGAACCGGAGCGCTGCCCGGTCCGCTGTTACAGATATATATCTTTTTTTGAACGTTAATTTCTCAAAATCCACTGGAGCACATATATTGAGACCTAGCAAAGGCACATCGGGCTACCAGTCCCTACAATTTTGCCAAGTTTCGTGCAAATCCATTCAGCCGTTCGGGCTAAAAGTGAGGCCAACCGCCCTATGGAAAACTCAATGTTAAAAACACGTTTTGGGACCCCCCTTTTTTCTCGGCCCCCCCTTGACGAACCCCCCCCAAATTTTCAAGGGCTGCTCAGAAACGAAATGTGCCATTTTCCTGAAAATTTCAGCCAATTCCGTCCACAAACGCCAAAGTTATTAGACATAGAATTTTCAAAAATCCCATAGAGAAAAAATCCTAACTATATATACCTACTGGCGACCGCCAGTAGGTATATATATATACCTACTGGCGGTACCTACTGGCGGTAATATATATTACCTACTGGCGGTCGCCAGTAGGTATATATAGTTAGGATTTTTTCTCTATGGGATTTTTGAAAATTCTTTGTCTAATAACTTTGGCGTTTGTGGACGGAATTGGCTGAAATTTTCAGGAAAATGGCACATTTTGTTTCTGAGCAGCCCTTGAAAATTTGGGGGGGGGTTCATCAAGGGGGGGCCGAGAAAAAAGGGGGGTCCCAAAACGTGTTTTTAACATTGAGTTTTCCATAGGGCGGTTGGCCTCACTTTTAGCCCGAACGGCTGAATGGATTTGCACGAAACTTGGCAAAATTGTAGGGACTGGTAGCCCGATGTGCCTTTTGTAGGTCTCAATATATGTGCTACAGTGGATTTTGAGAAATTAACGTTTAAAAAAAGATATATATCTGTAACAGCGGACCGGGCAGCGCTCCAGTACGCGTACTTTTCGCGCAACGGAGCTTTGTGAAGCGAAGCTGATTGGTTCTCCGGCGTCTGTAAACATTCCAAACAGTCCGTAGCGGCCGCCATCTTGTCTCTCGGTAGGATCGAGAGAGAAGAGGAGGCCAAAGCGAAGGGGCAAATGACCATAAGGGGGCATAGTAGATCCTCGCTGACCCCCTAGGTTTGATGTGGAGGTTTTAAAAGGGCCCCGCGGGGCAAAAAAAAATAATAATAATAATAATCGAACGGCTGAATGGATTTGCACGAAACTTGGTAAAATATTAGGGACTGGTAGCCCGATGTGCCTTTGCTAGGTCTCAATATATGTGCTCCAGTGGATTTTGAGAAATTAACGTTCAAAAAAAGATATATATCTGTAACAGCGCTCCGCTTCGCGTAACGGAGGTTTGCGAAGCTGATTGGTCATTCTGTCACTGGGCTATAGTTGGGCTACATCTGGCTGATATTTGGGCTACATTTGTTTTTTTTGTCTCTGGCGGCCATCTTTGGGCTACATTGGGCTACATTGGGCTTCATTGGGCTTCATTGGGCTACATTTGGGCTCCAACATATATATAGGCCAATGTAGCCCAATATATATTTTTCAAAGTTAATTTTCGTAAAAACCACTGGAGCATATATCTTGAGACATAGCAAAGGCACATCGGGCTACCAGTCCCTACAATTTTGCCAAGTTTCGTGGAAATCCATTCAGCCGTTCGAGCTAAAAGTGAGTCCAACCGCCCTATGGAAATGAAGGAAATGAATGGGTAATTTGTAATTAGCAAATAGCTCATCGCAAACTAGGAATGGTAAAGAATCGCTATTTATTCCTTAAAGTTCGCTATTTAGGAAATGCAAAAAACTTTGATGATACATATGGCGGTTCATCTCTAACAAGATAAGAAGCATAGGGATAGATTTATCATGACTGGCGCATCACCAGGGATGTGTTAGTCATTCTGTGCCGCTGTTCCGTCACCTATGGTGTGCTGCATTTACAATGCGGCGCATCATGGGGCAAAAACAGCACAGATGCGTGATGTATCTGTGCCGTAAAGGTGGCGCATTGCTGGAGTTGTATCGCAAGTGTGATGAAGCTCCAGCAAGGGTCGGGGGTGCCCCTGTCGCAGGGTTTCTGTTCTCACACAGAACTGTGGACAGAGGATTGGAACCTCGGCGAATTAGGGTGTCCCAAAACTCACCTTAGTAATCAAAAACCCCTTAGCAAGCTAGGTACAGTGTCACATTGGATATAACAAACTCTCAATGTTTAGACAATCCAGAATATGAACTTATAGTACCTCAGGATACGTGGAACTCATGAACAGTCGGTCGTTATATATTTCTTAGAAACCAGAACATGGAGTTAAGAAGAACACATGTGTATTTGAAATGTTTATTTACTAATGCCGTCTTCTCAGGCGTAGTATCTTAGATAATACAAGTACACATATTATCAGTAGCAAAATTACCAGCATAGTTACTAGTACATAAAAAGCGAATGGTGACAGTATGTTAACATGCTGTAAATGAATAAAAGTTAGCAACACTTATAAGCAGCCGCGGGCCGTGGAGGGAGTTACGGTGGGGCAGGGAGGCGGGGAGGGGGAGGGGCAGGGTGGAGAGGGCTCCACCCTGCCCCTCCCCCTCCCCGCCTCCCTGCCCCACCGTAACTCCCTCCACGGCCCGCGGCTGCTTATATATCATCCTCCCTAATACACATATTATATTATTTGCTAAGAAGGTCTCTTTGTGTTGGTTTAGGGCGTGCCCCTACTTTAGTGTCTTAGATTTGAAGGAATCACATCAGCATACACCAGCTCTCTCTTCATGTGAACCGCATCAACTGTTGTGTATGTGTGTTCGGCAAAGCAATATAAAACCCGCCTCATGCCCAGAATTGGCAGAAGTTGCACTTATGTTATGAGTATGAAGTCGTGGAGATCAGACCTCATAACAATTCTGTATCGTGTTGTTCTTGAAACTTCAGCACTCGCTGTACAGATATAGTTTAACAAGCAAAGCAGATAGTAGAGCAATAACATATTATTCTCATGTAAACCAAGATGAACTACTAGGTTGAAAGCTAAAGCAACAACTAAGTGTCGTGTCCAGAAGTTGCAAAAAAGGAAAAATGGCGTTTAAACCGGTAATGAGCCCATGCTAACTTAACACGGTGTAAAGATATCCAGGACCTAGATGACACCTCCCCATGATCCGGAAACGAACTGAATAAGATAATAGAAGTGCCATCTCATGAGAGCAGATTGCAAGTTTATATGTGGACGGTCCGCAAGGTAAAGCATTAAAAACTAGGAAAATTTAATGCTAAAGAAAAATAAAACAGCCAAGTACTTTATCGAGTCTTAAGCCAATAGGCAAGCTAAATAATAAAAACTTGACAAATAAGTCAATGAATTGTCAATGAAATGCTAGTACTCAGCATATCAAACATGAAAAAGGTCTATGACATAACTGTGTATGCAAAATAAGCTGCAACAGCCTCCAATAGGAAGTCACCGTCTTCATCCGAAAAGAGTTCAGCCATCCAATTTAAAAGCGGAAAAGAACATACGTGCTCTCCCAGCACCGGATCCTCTATCACCATCAGAGGACAGCTCGGTGGGTTTTCAAGAAAGCTCTGTTCCAAGAAAGACTGTGTTGCCGCCAGTAAATTCCAGGGACCAATTAGTCCATGCATCAATGCCACAGCCATAATCCTTTCGCCAGGACAAACCAACTCGTGAGTAATGATAGGAGTCATCAGCTGATTAAAGTCAACGTCAGGAGAAACCGGTCCGCAGAGACACAAATCAATGGCCCAATCGAAATCACAGGTCAGGCAGTGAAATACAGGCTGGACACAGGTGAAGTAGGAGAATCGAAAAGATAATCCATATGCCGTGCTTAATATCGCCAACGGCATTGTGCCATAATATTCTAGCATGCGATTGCGGAACAGTGTCAGCAGCTGCAGGGCGGGAGCTTGCACAGGAGGGACATCCATATTTAAAAATGTAAAAAAGCACAAGAGCGTCTGCTGGTAATGCAAGTAAAAATGGGAATCCACGAAGCAGAGTGGAAAAAATAGAATGAAAGAAAGCAGGGATGACTCCAAAGATTTTCTCAAATGAAGTCACGAGACCACTGGTAACAACTTTAAAAAAGTGCGCCAGGGCCTTTGTGGAGGACGCGTTAAAGATAGTCCGAACCATCTTGCTGAAATGGAAAGGCAAATCTGTATTGAAAAGGGTCTGCACCTCTGTACGGGTGTTCGCTATGTGAAGCACGAAAGTTTCACGGGCCGAACTCAAGGCCACCTCTCTCTGAGACAAAAGAGCTCTTATTCTTGCCATGCCGTTGAAATCTGCTCCCAAGGTTGGTATTTGTGGCGAGATTGAAAACTCCCTATGTTCATGTGTGGGAGGAAATAGAACATTTCTGCAGCAAATAACCCGTTCACTTACTGTTACCTTTAGCAGTAGTTTTTCTGTCATCTCCTGGAATGCAGCTGGCATCAATAATAATCCTGAAAAATTATCATATCTTTTTTCCCTGAATGCTAATATAATCTGCATTCAGGAAACTTGGTGCATTGATAAATTGAATATAGTGAAGGATTATTATGTATTGGAGGTGGCGGCAGCCCCCTCTAGTAGAGGTCATGCAAAAGGGGGAATTGCCTGCCTTTTATCAAATACAATAAAGTGGAGTTTCTCTCACCATATAGATCCCAGTAACCTTTTTCAGGCTGTGACCCTCTCCAACTTAGATCAAATTGGGGAGAGACACCCTCTTGTTATAATAAATGCCTATATTCCGCCTGGTGTTCTTTTTAACACTCTGATTAAGCAAATTTTTATCTTTATTAGACAAAGTAAAAAAAACGCTCCTCTCTCTAATTTTCTGTTAGTTGGCGACTTAAATTGTAAAGTGTCCAATTATAGTCTAGAATTATTCAGGAATAAAGAAAAAGAGGAGGTCTTATTGATACCCCAAGCCCTCTTTCCAGATAACATAAAAACAAATAAACGGGGTAAATTGCTGCTGGAAGAATTATATAGCACGGAGGGACTCATAGTTAATGGTAGGCTCCCATCCGATGTCCCTGCAAACTATACTCATAGCTCCTTCAACAGCAAATCAATTTTAGACTATATAATTGTTGACCACCCTATTTTCTCTTTGTTAAGGGATTTGGTGGTCATGGACACTAGCCTTAGTGACCATAATGTCATCTTACTAACGCTCTCTCTAGAGCCACCCAATTCTGATACCTGGGCGTTGGATAGGGATGTGGTCACCTTACAAAAAACAGGAAGATGTTTTTGGGATTATAAAGCCATGAAGGGTCTAGAACCTCTTCTTGAAAAAACATTATCCAATTTAAGCAATTGGCAGGGGGTGGAACAGTGCTCTTTTGATGTTTTTATAAAAGAGGTCATCTCTGCCGTTAAAAAATCGAACCTAATTAGGAAAAAAAACATCCTCCCAAAAGCAGTTGTTTCCCTTAATAAGGAAATAAATAAACTGGTGAGGGAACAATATATATGTGGTGCAGTAGAAAGATCTCAGAAAATATCTCTTCTTAAAAGGAGGAGGAGCAGGTTAAAGAAAAAAATGAAAAGAGAAAAAGAGGACCTGTTGTGGATTGGATTGCGAGAAGCTGCTGTCCATGGGAACTCTAAACAATTCTGGACCCTTATTGGGGAGGGATGTGGTTCTAGAGTGCGCCCATCCCCAATTCCTATCTCCGAACAAACCTGGGTTAATTACATCTTAAGTCTGTATGCAAAAAATGATCGGCATGTGCAACTTAGGGGAATTGAGGAAAATATTACCCCTATAACTGAATACCCCTCAGAACTATCTATAGAACTAGCTATAAGAGACATGCGTTCATCAGGTGCCATGGGTCCTGATGAACTCCCGATATCAGTCTTAAAACAAAATCCAGTATCCTGGAGCAAAATCCTATTTCCTCTTTTTAGGATTTGTTACCTTAAAAAATATATTCCAGCATCCTGGAAGGGGAGTATTTTGGTTCCGTTGTTTAAAAAGGGCGATAGGAACTTACCTATCAATTATCGCCAAATCGCTCTCCTAGACGCTATTGGGAAAGTGTTTTGTAAATGTCTCTTATCACTAATTAATGACTGGGTGGCGTTAAAACAAATCTTACCCTTAGAACAAGTAGGCTTTCGTAAGGGCCACGGAACGCTGGACAATCTTTCCGCTCTTCAGACAATTACAGATAAATATATAGGGGTACGTGGCGGAAGAGTCTATGTGGCCTTTATAGACTTCTCCACAGCATTTGACAAGATTGACCGTCCACTGCTGTGGAGAAAGCTCTCGGCTATGGGAATGCCGCCGTATCTATTAGATATGATTCAGTTGCTACATACAGACACCTGGTGCCAGGTTTTGCAAGGAGGAGATAGGGGGCTCTCAAAGATTATCCCTTCTTGCAATGGTCTTAAGCAAGGTTGTCTACTTGCCCCGTTACTCTTTTCGTTATATATTGCTGATCTACCTGCTTCTCTCTCCTCTTGCGATGGTATAGCTCCAATTTTGGGCGGAAAACACATCTCATGTATGTTATATGCGGATGACATCATAATAATGGATCTTTTGCCCAAAGGTCTTGCTAAACGCCTCCTTGCTCTACATCAGTATGCAGTTGTTCATTTCCTAAAAATTAATGCATGTAAGAGTAAAATTATGTGCATCACAGGCCGGAAAAAACATAAATTTAGGAACTTTACCTGGTCTGTGGGAGATGACAAACTGGAGGTAGTAAAGAATTATGTTTTTCTTGGAAAAGTAATTTGTGATAATTTAAGTGCTAAACCCCACACCGATAACAGTGCCCGGAAGGCCCTAGCTCAAGGAAGAAGTTTAAATACACTGTATTCGGCATTGGGAAAAAGGCATTTCTCACATTTACTGGAGGTCTTTAGGGCAAAGGTCCCATCCACCCTTCTATATGGTTTAGAATTAATTGATATTAAGCACTGGGATTTTTTAAATAAGGTGGAGGGAAAATTGCTAAGAAGTATATCTACCGTTAGTTCTGCCTGCTCCGTGGCAGCTTGCAGACTTGAGTTTGGTTTGCGCAGCAGCTGGGTGCAGGGCCTGGCAGCTGTGGTGCGCTGGGTCGCAAGCATAGCCAGAGGAGAAGAAGGGACTATGAGGTTCCTCCTAAGGACTGAACTACTGGGAAGCTTAGGGGAACACTCCTTGATTGTTAGCAATTTTAGAAAGGCTGTATCCCTCTTGCAGTTGGAAGAGAGTACTCTCTTTTCTCTATCTGTATCCCAGCTAAAGTCTGTCCTGAAAGAAGCCACTTGGGACCTTAGCTATAGACTAGACTTTACTGCTATTTTTGATAAGAAGGGTGCTAATCTTCTTACTGATTCATTCGCAAGAAAATCCGCCCAACCCTACGCTACTTGGAACTTATCTCATGGTATTCGGAGATTTTGGTTTTTATTGAGACAAGATTTGTTACCCCTAAATAATCTTTTGTTTAAAGGGCATGGAGTATCTGCAATCTGCAATTTTTGTCATCATTCTATTCAAGATCGAATACATGTACTTTTCATATGCCCAGCGCTGCGTCCTTATCGCAGCAAATGGCTAAGACAAATATGCTTGCAAATGGGTATTCTAAATGCGAATTCTTTTATGAGTGCTTTATATAATCCCCCTAATGAGAGATTTTGTTTCTATATTTTTACTTTTTTTAAATGTTTTTTAGAAATTTTTTGAAGATCGGCATGCTTAATAATGTGTCACTTTGTGTTCTAGTAATTGTAATTGTTATGATTTGTCTACTTTCGCTGTGAATGGTATTTCTGTATTGTACTTTTTCTTTATGTGGACCTCTAAGGAGTTCCAAAGCATAATAAAGATTGAACTGAACTGAACTGAACTTACTGTTACGATAAAAGGAATACTTTTAATTAACCCAGAACAATCTTCATTATTGAGCATCAAATAACTACCATTTTCCAACAACTTGAACGTGGGGATGATAGCAGGAACTGGCGTGCCTTGCAACACGCAAGCCATATTTGGTCGGTGTTTGTTGCATGAACCGTGTAACTGTATGTGCCTACACATTAGTGAATGATGTGGCGTCTCAGTGCATTCCTCTCCATTCAGATAAACTTCTTGATCATCTTTGAAACATCTGTATGTGTATGGAAGCGACCAGACCTCATGAAGAAAAGCACTACCTAAAGGTTCATAACGACCTATTGGTATATATTTCATACAATTTGAAAACTTATATAAAGCAAAAGGCAGCGTTATTAAACCGTGGATAAGGCACGTTGCCAAAAAACCCGCAATCCTCTGCTGATGATGTCACTGAGCATGTCATGAATGATGTAATATGTGACATCATCAGCAGTGGATTACGGGTAATAGTATCTCTAGTTTACTCCCTTATAGCTGTCTTTCTTTTAACATAAGTGTCTGTTTCCTTCCCTTATACTTACTGTTCTTTTTTTTTAAAAAATTTTTTTGGTTCACTTCCGGTTCTCGTACCGGCGAGCGAACTGGGAAGCGAACTACGAGAAATAGAGGTTGGCACAGTTCCAAATATTGTACCAATTTTTTAATAACGGGGAGGTAGTTCTGAAAAGAACTTTTTTTTAAATTGTTTTTGTTGTTTTATATTTTTTTTATTATTTTTCTGAACATTTTTTTACTTTTTTTGAATTTTTCTGAACAGTTTTATATTTTTTGGGGTTTTTCTTGGAGGGGCAATGAAAACGATTCATTGTAAAGGGTTCAACAGGAGCAACAAAACAAAAAAAAAGTATTTATTATTTTGGGCGTTTCGTACAAACTTGCATATGATAGTCAATAGCTCTGTTGATCAGAGTGATGCTTCTTTCTCCGTAGCAAATGAATCCATTGCAATGTACGCAGACGTGTTTTACTTCACCAAATCTCATTTGTATATTTGGCACCATCTCCCTGCCCTCTGGTCCCGTTACTTCCGGTACAACAGATCTTCTGGCCATAATAGGGAGATTATCTAGGTCGTTCCGAAACTGTGCAGCACTGTAGTTGTTAGGATGCCACCTAGTCATATGGCGATGCATTGTGTAGTTTCCGAAACTGTATTTTTTCTCGGTCCCTCTGGACAGTCTATCTTGACATATAAGGCAAGTTACGTATCTTGCATTTACTTTTTTCTGACCTTTGGGAATTTTAAAAAATTGCCAAATGAAGTTTTCTTTCCGGTGAGACGTCCTGGGCTCCTCAGGCAAAAACTGCCTCTCTTCGTGCTCGTCGTCCTGTTCCTCTTCTTCCTCTTCTTGTTGAATTATAACTTGAGCAGGTGGTCCACTCTTCCTTGGATGTGGTGGAGGTGGTGGGGAAGCACCAGCTGAAGCTACTAAAGAAGCCATTGCTCACTGGTAACAAAGGGTCTTTCTCTCACAATGATGAAAGTCAGAGTGAGGAAAGAAGGAGGGATTTTCATCATTTGGGAAAAACAAGAGTTCTCAACCAATGAAAAGTGTTCATTTTAGATTATATGACCTAGTCTTACATCATTAGGAAACCAAAAGTGAAATGAACCAATGAAAAGTGTTATTACCAAGTCACATGACCTGCTGTGTTTACGTTAAGCGCTTTGCAGGGCCTCCCGGTTTGCTTCCAGAAACCTGCGCTTTGCGACTCGCTTCGCGTACCAGTTCGCTAACGTAGCACGTCATATGACGTATCACGCGACAACGTGAAACGTCATGCGGACGGGAGGCGTCACGATGTTGTTTTCTAACGCGGCAGTTGCGGTAAAGAAACGTTTACCGGCTCGCGGTCTATTTCGCGGCATCAAGGTCAGCTAACGGGAAGCTTCCCGATTCGCGAAGCGGGAACGAAGAAAAAAAAATATTTAAAAAAAAATTATTCATAAACATATAAAATATATTTTTGGATTTAAAGAAGAATACATTTTACAGCTACAGATATTAGCTGTTAAAAAACCAATGAAATTCACTGAAAAAACCATAGGTTATAGACCATATATAGTTAGGAATTAGCATTTACAAAACCTTGAAAATTCACTGAAAAAACCATAGGTTATAGACCATATATAGTTAGGAATTAGCATTTACAAAACCTTATTTTACTCACACAAAACCATTGAAATTCCATATATAGTTAGTTGCACTAACTATATATCGCGCACCCGCAATCCACTGCTGATGATGTCACATATTACATCATTCATGACATGGTCAGTGACATCACTGATGACATCACTGATGACATCTCAAATGACATCACTGATGACATCACTGATGACAACATCCAGTGACTGTATGTTTCTGTAAAGTTAAAATATGTCTTACATATTGAAGAATGAGTGGAAGTATAAGTGTCTGGACGAAGGATTTAGTAGGTGCATGACTGAATGTATGAGTGAGTGATTAAATGTGTCTCACTGAGTGCATGGGTTAGTGACTAAACTGTCTTAATTTGTGCATCATTATGTCTGTTGTTCTGTAAACTGCTGCATGTGTTGATCAGTAGCTATATGATTAACTATATGGGTTACTGATTGATTGTCCAAGTATTTGTATGGGAGACTGAGTGTGTGTGTGGCTGGCTGGGAGGTGTGTGACTCTGTGCGTATAACTATATATGGTCTATAACCTATGGTTTTTTCAGTGAATATATATATATATATATATATATATAGATAGATAGATAGATATATATATATATATAGATATATAGATATAGATATATATATATATGTATGTATATATTTACTGAAAAAAAATATAGGTTTCAGGGACGTTATTGTTAGTTGGGCATTGCACTCATACAAAACCAGAGAAATTCCGCCGTTATAGTTAGTTCAGCTAACTATAACTCGCGCCTCGCAATGACATGTTCAGTGATATCACTGATGACATCACTGATGACATCTCAAATTACATCACTGATGATATCATCCAGTGACTGTGTGTTTCTGTAAAGTTTAAATATGTTTTATATATATGCCAAAGTGTATTGAAGAATGAGTGGGTGTATAAGTGTCTGGATGGAGGATTTAGTAGGTGTGTGTGACTGACACTATAAGTCAGTGATTAAATGTGTCTTCCTGAATGCATGGGTTAGTGACAAAACGGTGGGAATGTCTGTATCAGTCTGTCTGTTGTTGTGTAAGCTGTTGCATGGGTTGGTCAGTAGCTACATGAGTGTCTATATGGGTTATTGATTATTTGCCTGAGTATTTGTATGGGAGACTAAGTGTGTGTGTGGGAGGGTGGGAGGTGGGTGACTGTGTATAGATGTGTGAGTGGTTGATTCACTGGGTGTATTGGTTCAAGAGTGTGTGTGGACACAGCTGTATGGGTGGGTGAGTGTGTATGGGTGTGTTGGTGAGTGAATGGATGTCACATGTCCAAGTAACTACATATGTAAAAGGTAGTGTATGTGAGAGTTGGAGTATATAAATGACTATATGTGAGAGTTGCATTGCACAGAGGTTGCAGAGAGGTAGAAAAAGGGGCGTGGCCTTGGACCACCTCCCTGCAAAGCAGCTCTGTGACGCTTACTGGAGGTACCTGATGGGCTAGTTGGCCCCCAGGGACCCTCAGGATTCAAGGGGACTTAATCCCTCAACTTAAAATGGGCCAACCCCACACATGTTTTTCACTGCCCCCGGGATCTGGCCCATCCGGGGGCTTAAATTAAGCGAAGCGCAGGAGCCCGTCCTTAGTTTTTTTTTTTTGTGGCCCCTATCCCCCCCAGCCCCGGGAAACGCCACCCTCGGGTGCTTTTTTAAAAAAAAATGTTTTACCTGTGTGGGGGGCTCGATCCTCCCTACAAGCCCCAGGGATCACCACCTCCCGGGGTACTAATTATGTAAATTTGAGGGTCCATAACAGAACCTGTGATAGCTCTGGGGACCACCACCCCCCTAGGGCCAGCTCCTACTGTGTCCCGGGGTGCCTACCCCGGGACACTGCTGTTTACTATGGGAGGCCGGGAGCCGTGCGGCACCCGCCTTGTCATAGCAAACTGGGGTTTGGGTTTTGGAAGAGAGAGCAGGAAACCTGATTTCTCTTCCAAAATCCAAACCACATTGCTTTTCCACACGGGGGGCTGCATGTCAGCAGCTCCCCATGCGGAAAAGCAATGGCAGCTCTTGCAGGATGCGGGGAGCCGGCAGGGCTTGTGGGGGCAGTAGGGCTCCTCCCACGGTCCCCAACGAGGTGGCCAGGTCCCGAGGGATGGGGTTCCCGGGGCCAGGAGTGGCCAAGGAGGGTGGCTGCATGGCCCCCCTCCCCAATAATCATTTAAAAAAAAAAAAAATAACGCAAAGGACGGCCCCGGGGGATGGGGTTCCCGGGGCCATAAATGGTCTGAGGAGAGGGGCCTCGCAGCCCCCCTCCATAGTAATAGAAAAAAATATGGCCATGCCCCAAGGATGGGGCCCCCGGAGCCCGGAATTGGCCACGGGAGGGAGGCCTATGCGGTCCCATTCCCTTTAATGATTTTTTTTTTATTGGGGGTCAATCCCTGGGGGATGGGGTCCCCTGGGCCCTAAAAAAGTAAAAAGAAGGGGGGGCCACACAGCCCCTCTTAAAATAAACGCAATCGTGTCTAGGTCCGTCCCCTCCACGGCACGTTTTAAGTTAGGGAATTCATTCCCAGCCAATACTGAGGGTTCCTGGTGGCCAACTAGCCCACTAGGTACTTCCAGTAAGGATCACAGGGCTGCGTTGCAGAGCGGTGGTCCAGACCATGCCCTTTTTTACACCTCTCTGCAACGCAGCTCTGTGGCGCTTACTGGAGGTAACTGGGGGGCTAGTTGGCCACCAGGGACCCACAGTATTGAAGGGGAATTAATTCCCCAACTTAAAACGCACCACTGGGGGTGTTTGCAGAGTGTTGCTGGGAGGGGACTGGGCCTGAGGTAACATGTAAGCCTGCGTTGCAGAGAGGTGGTCCAGGCCACAACCCTTTTTACACCTCTCTGAAATGCAGCTCTGTGGCCCTTACTGGAGGTACCTGGTGGGCTAGTTGGACCCCAGGGACCCTTCAGGATTCAAGGGGACTTTATCCCCTACTTAAAACTCGCCACGGGGAGCGTTTGCACAGTGGTGAAGGGAGGGGGAGGGACCTGCGGTGACATGTGTGCAAACATGCACTGTGGTGCATTTTAAGTTGGGGAATTAATTCCCCTTCAATCCTGAGGGCCCCTGGGGGCCAACTAGTCCATTAGGTACCTCCAAAAAATGCCAGAGGCCTACATTGCAGGGAGGTTGTCAAGGCCACGCCCCTTTTTTACACCTGTCTGCAATGCAGCTCTGTGGTGCTTACTGGAGGTACCTGGTGGGCTAGTTGGACACCATGGACCCTCAGGGTTGAAGGGGACTTAATCCCCCAACTTAAAACATGCCACAGCGTGTTTGCACAGTGGAAAAGGAGGGGGTGGCCCTGAGGTGACATGTACGCAAACACGCCCTTTAGCGCATTTTAAGTTGGGGAATTAGTTCCCATTCAATCCTGAGGGCTCCTGGGGGCCAACTAGCCCATCAGGTACCTCTAGTAACTGCCAGAGGCCTGCGTTGCAGAGAGGTGGTCCAGGCCACGTGCCTTTTTACACCTCTCAGCAACGCAGCTCAGTGGTGCTTACTGGAGGTACCTTGTGGGCTAGTTGGACACCAGGGACCCTCAGAATTCAAGGGGACTTAATCCCGCAACTTAAAATGCGCCACAGGGAGCATTTGCACAGTGGTGAAGGGAGGGGGCGGTGCCTTTTTGCACCTCTGACTTAGAGGTAGTTTTAATCCCTCTGCCCTATTATGTACTAGGGCCTTACAGAGGAAGTTATGCTAATCCCAGGGGTACCCCAACGCATAGTGTTCCCTAGTGTATGTAGGTGTTTTAACTGTATTCTAAGTGTATTTTAGCATAGCACTGGCTCTAGGCCTGGTTAGTCATACTTAATTACCACCAGTACCAGTCTGAAAAAGTTGAGGACACAAGATGATTTAGCAACAATGCCTCTTTCTACTCCTCTGTTTGTTCTTTCTGCACGTCTTGCTTCTTCCTGCACATTTCTTCGTCATTGTGAACTTCTGTTGCTTCTTTATGCATTTCTTTTGCTTCTTTCTGTGCATTTTTTCTTCTTTCTTCACATGTCCTACCTCTGTAGGCATAGTTTGAAACTAGCATTTAAAAAACCTTAGAAATTCACTGAAAAAAACCATAGGCTTCAGGCACGTTATAGTTAGAAATTAGCATTTAAAAAACCTTTGAAATTCCCTGACAAAACCATAGGTTTCAGGCACGTTATAGTTAGAAATTAGCATTTAAAAAACCTTTGAAATTCACAGAAAAAATCATAGGTTTCAGGCATATTATAGTTAGAAATTAGCATTTAAAAAACCTTAGAAATTTACTGAAAAAACCATAGGTTTTAGGGGCGTTATAGTTAGTTGGACATTTCACTCGTACAAAACTATAGAAATGCCCCCATTATAGTTAGTTCAGTTAACTATAACTCGCGCACCCCATTACACTGCTGATGACGTCACATATGACATCACTCATGACATGGTCAGTGACATCACTCATGACATCACTGATGACATCTCAAATGTAAGCGCCGCCGCTTCCTTCCCTGTTGACTCCATTTCGGGACTTCCCTAGGAGCATTGAAGCGGCAGGGTGATGGATTGTGTGGCCGGTAGCGAGATGCCTGAGACATAGGTGCAGGAGGTGGAAAGGAGAGCGCCACCCACATGGGGATGTACTTACTGCAGACGCTCAAATCCCCGCCACATGCATCCGGTGGTCGAGCCTATAGCAATGAAGTAGGCATCTTTTTAATTGGATTCCGGCAGCACTTTTCGGGCTAGAAAATACATATGACGAAGGAATCACTCCGAAATGCATCAGGCCATTTCCATTAAATCTGCTGGCCAGAAAACTATCCTAAGTGTGTGCCCGGTTTTTCCTATTGTGAGGGGCTTTAGATTTGATGTTTAGGTGCGTGACCAAAATGCACCTGAACGCCCCAACAAGCAGCGAGGCAGCGTAAGTGGCAATTTTTGTTGAATTTCAATGGACTTAAAACGCTGCTGCGCTGCCGCTTACTTTCCTATTGACTCCATTTCGGGACTTCCCTAGGAGCATTGAAGCAGCAGGGTGATGGATTGTGGGACCGGCAGAGAGATGCCTGAGACATAGGTGCAGGAGGTGTAAAGGAGAGCGCCACCCACATGGGGATGTACTTACTGCGGATGCTCAAATCCCAGCACATGCACCGGGTCGGCGAGCCAATCGCAGCAAAGCAGGCATCTTTTTAATTGGATTCATGCAGCACTTTTCTGTCAGGAAAAGATATCTGATGAAGGAATCACTCCGAAATGCATTATGCTGTTTCCAATAAATCTGCTGGCCAGAAAACGATCCTGAGTGTGTGCCCGGTTCTTCATGTTGTCAGGGGCTTAGGATTTGATGTTAAGGTGTGTGGCCACTATGCACCTGAGCGCCACACGCTACAAGCAGTGAGGCAGCGAAAGTGGCAATTTTTGGTGTATTTCAATGGACTTACAAAGCTGCTGTGCCGCCGCTTCCTTGCCCGTTGACTCCATTTCGGGACTTTCCTAGGAGCACTGAAGCAGCAGGGTGATGGATTGTGGGGCCGGCAGAGAGATGCCTGAGACATAGTGTTGTGTGGCGTTTTAGGCTCCGATTGAATTTTCCCCGATTCATGCTCTTAAATAGGTACAATTCACGTTACCCTTATATAGGCATAGAAATGCATCCTTTATTTAGGCATAGCTCATGCTACCCAAATACAGACATGGCTACTTCCATCCGTTCACCAAATGTTACAACGAGTTCTTGGAAAACCAGATTACCCGTTAGGGAACTTCCCCTTGCTTGAATATGAATTTCTTCAAGAACTCAATTACTTTACAATGAAGAACTATTCCCCAGGGGTTCATTCATGATGTTCATATGACCGACTTTAGGTCAAGCTATGGCATTACTAAACACCTTCAAGGTATAAATATACCTTCACTTGCTATAGCAATATACAGTGGTTCGGAGCAGTTCGAAGACCTACTTGCCCGACGCAGCTCGCTACAGCAAGTGCCGAAGGAAGTCGACTCTCCAGCTGACGCACTGACCAGGAAGCTGCTTTTCTCCTGCCGAGAATCCAGCTCCAGTGTTTCCGGCTCCCCTTGCGGGGTGTTGGGACATCGAGTTCCCGAGACAGAGATACCAGACCTCCTTCATTCTAAGGTACAGAGCTGATTAGAACCCAGAGAAACCTTTGGTAGATTCTTGGCAAAAACGAAACATATGCTAAACAATACTTACTTCTTCCCTCGTACTAGACTTAGGTTAGGTACATTGGGGTAGGCATATTTTAGAAGCACCAGTTGAGTATTTTAGTCTATATTATTTATGTATGTATTTTTATATGGCTTAGAAACCATACAATGCTCTTACAGTATTATTTCATATTACTGTTTACGCTGTACGTATTATACTTTGCAGTCTGCCTAACGATTGTAGCAGTTCACTTCTCTTGCATGAGAAAGAAGACTGTTCAATAAACCTTTTATAGAAAACTCCTGTCTCACTATTTCTCTGCAACTCTGTAGAAACGAAGCATGCACGATAGACTGAGTAAACTAGTTATCTATTGTTTCCGCAACTCTGAGAGATATATTCTTATTCTTGGGAAACAAAGTTGTCATGTTTATGCGGTTGTCAGAAACTAATCCCTTCTTGTGTATTCGAGAAAGTTTCTAGTGACCTCTGAGTTAGCTGGCACACACACAATTAAGTTTAGTATATTCGATAGAGACCTATTGACCTAAGTCCTACGTTAAATCTATATGATATATAGGCTTTCCTGTTTTCAGTTTCTATACTTGGTAAATTCTGGTGGGGTTTTTTCAGTGTTATCCAGTGATTTCAATACCTTAAAAAACAGTGGTTATCATTGGTTACACATTTTTGCGCCATTAAAAACCACAGAAACAGTGTTTTTCAGGTGTTTATGGAACTTTTTGCTTGTATTATTGCTTGCTTTCTGCACTGATATTGCATAGTATATAGACAAGGTACATACAGCGTATATGAGGTCCAAATGCATTTTTACAAATCAAACTTATCGTAGTACACCATACAATACTTCTACAATGAGTCTTTGGTCATGCACGCTCGCTCTTTCCTTCTCATGTAAACTTTTATCTGTGAAAAGGCCCTCTCAACATTGGCACTTGAGACAGGCAACGTCAAAATAGCCAGTACACAATTTGCTTTCTCTGGCCACTGGCATAGCTTTCCATGCCGATACTGGTGCACCTGAAGACTGTGATTCTCTGCGACAGGTTCTGAAACATATGCGTTGAACTGTGCGCATATGCCCTCAGAGTTATTGAACCTGTCAAAAATGAGGCAGCACTTTTGAAACTTCAGAGAATATTTCCCTTTATGGAAGGGTGCAGAGTACCACAGTGAGGCTTCATTGACTTCAAATGCCATGGTTGGTGAAGGGCTATTCCTCATACATTGAAAAATAAAAGTTATTGAATTGCTCCTCAACATTTCTTTGCTTACCAAGTGGCAGGCACTCTAACATGGAACACGTTGCAGTGCTAAAGTCACTAAAAGTGTCACCCAGCTTACTCTCAAGGAGATGTTTCAGATCTACACCAATTATGCTGAACACTTGGCAGACAAGGGTGTTTTCAGACCTTAGTTTTTTTATTATGTCCACTACTGCAGTCATGCTTTCCTGTAAAAATCTAAGAATCCCCGATTCAGGTCAAGTTTGCGCTATATAAAACTCTTTTTAAAAAAAAGAAAATATGTGAATTCTTGTCGTTTGCATCATCACTCAGCAAAAGTTCTGTAAACGGTTTGATACGTGGATAATATAGCATTCACAGCCTCTAGGACTGAGAACCACTGGCTAAGTGACACAGTTGGGATAACTCTTTCTTTGATGCCACACAAAGCAAAAAATGTGAAATATTTGTGTTTTAGTTCCCAAGCATAACAAAACAGGGCACCAGAATGGACTAAAAAGTAAATATTCATAAACTCTGAAGATTGTAAAGATACTTTCAGATTGCCATCTAACAAGTGGCAAGGATCTCTTACAGGGAAGCACTTCAGCTCAGGTATCGATTTTGACAGGTCATCACACAACTTTTTCATGCACGTAGCTGAATCACTGCAAATACAAGCAATATCACTCCAATCTTTGTTGAACTTGGTAAGAACTTTTTGCAGCAGCATTCCAAGTGATACTGTATTCCATGTTTTCCAAAAGTCTAGTGTCATGTTTTCACCAGTATCCCAGATGCTCTGTGACTGCACTCTTTTCACATATACCTGTCACTATACCTTGCATTGAATATTTAAAGCTGGGCTGTTTGGCAATTCTCCTACTATCAATACTGACTCACTAGAAAAGGGGGCTGATGTATCAAGGCTTTTTATCCATTCTCGGTGGGTAAATGTGATGGTACATAATGGGAAATATTCTTATGAAACCTAACTTTTTCCTATCAGTGAAAGATTCAAACATAGCCAACAAATCAAGTATGATTTAGATATTTCCTGATTCTCTACAGTTTATAAAACAAATAAACAACACCTAAAACATGCTTCTAACCCCTGTATCTTTAGACCAAAGACCACAAAACTGAAAAAAGGATTTAGAAACAATATTTGAGTGACATCCCTAGACAAAAAAACTCAAGCAGTGTAATGTTAGCCTAGTCTTTCTTACTGCTACCTTATATAACAAAGGTACACTGTATTGGCCCATTCAGGAAGAAATAAAAATGACTCTTTCACTCTCATTTTCCTTTCTTTGAACGGAACTTAGTTTTGGTAATGCAGGGTTTTTTCAGTGTTTATATGTTTACACTGGTGAGTGCTATTTCCCTCCAGGTGGCGTTTTATCGGTTATTATAGGTTTAAACCGAAAACCAGACAGCCTAATGATATATTATTCCAATGCGCGGAGCCTATTGGGAATATAGGAACAACCCTACAATAGGAGCAGGAGGTGAGAAGGAGAGCGCCACACACATAGGGATGTACTTACTGCAGACGCTCAAATCCACGCCATGTGCACCTAGTCGTCGAGCCTATCGCAGCGAAGCAGGCATCTTTTTAATTGGATTCCGGCATCAATTTTCAGTCGGGAAAAGGCATCTGACGAAGGAATCACTCTGAAATGCATCATGCCATTTCCAATAAATCATCTGGCCAGAAAATGATCCAGAGTGTGTGCCCGGTTCTTCTTGTTGTGAGGGGCTTTGGATTTGATATATATACCAATATGTAATATTGTGCTGGAGTGATAAATGGATTTTGTCATTTTACAGCTCGGCAAAGACAGCACTGTGCTACTCCTATGCTTAAAAACTTTGCTGTAGAAATTGCAAAACACTTTGTCCATTTCTATCTCGATGTGGATAGCACTGTGCTAATCCTATGCTTAAAGACTTTGATAGAAAAGCAGACATTTGAGGTGAGCAGATCTAGAGTGTTCCTGGTGTTGAGAGTGCTCCACACAGGAGCTTCTTTCCACCTAAAATTGAGACTACCCAGAGTTCTCTGCTTATATATATAATCTCAGGCTCATTACCAATTTTTCTAATGCTGCAAAGAGCTTGAAGAAAATAATTTTTTCTAATTTGAAAATTCTTAAATCCGACCCTATCATTGGCCGTGATATACCTGCACAACCGTCCATAACCTTCCGTAAGACAAGATCACTAAAAGATCTATTGGTACAAAGCCATTTGGCACCTATCAGTCGTGGTATTCAGGGCCTAAAGGGCTTCTATCCCTGCAATAAATGCAAGGCATGTACTGATAGTAAAAAAGTCACCAGCTACCAGGTACCGGGTAAAAGTGATCCAATAGTGATTAAAAACTTCATAAACTGTCTGACACCCTATGTTGTATATTGTATGAGCTGCCCTTGTGGCCTCAGATACATAGGGAGCACTAAACACCAAGCTAAGATTCGTATCCTGGAACATCAAAGAGCGATACAGAATAACAATAGTATTTACCCAGTAGTGCGACATTTCAATATACATCATAATAGCAATCGTAAACTCCTGAGTTATTTCTGTCTTGACCATGTGGCTGTAGACTCCAGGGGAGGGGACCGAGAAAAACGCCTCAGGAGATTGGAGTCTCGCTACATTATTGATTTGGCCACAAAAACACCTTTGGGTATTAATATGGGAGATGAGTTGATGGTACACCTGTAAATACTGTATGCATTGTATATAATAACTGATATCTTCTGTTTATTTGCCTCATCTTGGGAACTTAGAGCTTTGGGGTCTAATTAAGAGTTATCTTCCCCCAAATCAATATTGTATTTTGCACATATTAGCTCATGTATATTTGTATATATCATTTTTTTTGTCAGAGTATGGTAGCACTAACTAGATTCTAATGAGATAGTATTGTGTATGATAGTTTTTGCTTTGGAGATAGTGTTTTGATTGCCCATTCGAGGGCTTCAACAGTTTTCTATTTGCCACAACGGGACATATCCATCACAAGCATTTGATTAGTGTATTTAAACGATCAATTTTCATGCAATTTTTGGTTCCCGCTGTTTTGGATTGTATTATATTTCTCCATGTTACGCAATCATTATTTATTGCAACTTCGATTACCTTCTGTAAAATAATGTCTACATTAACTCTGTGAAGACCAAGTGCAAGTGTCGATATATGTTTATCTGTCTTTAGCCAGGGATATTGCCTGATGTTAAAATGGCGGCCTGGCGAGACCATTCCCGTGAGATCTGGTGAGATAATGTGTGTATATGTTGCAGCGTTATGGCGGCCGCCTGTAACTGACGAAGGCGTACCGCCGAAATGCGTCTTTTCTGTGTGCAATAAATCCACTTTGGATTTGACCCCCGCGAGTGCAGCATATATATATATATATATATATATATATATATATATATATATATATATATATATATATATATATATATATATATATATATATATACTAGGTAATTAGGAGTAGGGGTAGGTAGTATAACCAGTTTCCAAAGGAAGAACATTTTTATTTTGACCCTGTCTTTGGCACCATTCGCCTAGCCTAACCTTGAGGAAATTTTCCAAATTAATATGGTGCTCAGTTTAGCTGCAGTGTTGAAAGTTTTGGAGTGATCCATTATGCGTGGCTGAGATAAAAGGGGGCTCCAAAACCAGTTTTCCCCATGTTAATTCCCATAAGGATTTTGAACATGACTACAACCCGAACCGCTAGACGGAATTACCCCAAATTTGGCAGAAGGCTAGCTCTTTGTCCAGAAAGTGTGCTTTTTGTGATTTGGTGTAAATCCATTCAGTAGTTTTAGAGATATGAAACGAAAACCACGTTTGTATATCTGGTGGTGCAGACCCTTTACGGATCCCCCACTTTGATTGGCTGGCTGCAACTTCACAGAAAAGTTGTGACCTCCATTTTATTTATCAGGATTGGTTGCCGGACCTGAAAAGTTGCCTGCATTGTGAATGAAGGCGTCAAGTGAGAGGTGCTCTGAAGTCATGTGTGTGTTAAAAAGGAGGGGTAAGCATGTGAACGGGCAGTAAAATGCCTTGAAATGTTTTGTTTAGTCATTCCTGAGAACCGGGAGCAGTTGCAGGACTCAGTGCAGCCCCTGTGTATATTCAGGAACCCACGCCAAGTTACACGAGGGCCACGTTGAGCAATACGGAGGATCTGCAAATTGTGGAAAAAAACAACCAAATTGGGCCTCTTCACAGGACACATGGAATGGGTTAAATAAATACTAACCATTTAGAAGTGGTTTAGCAAAAAAGAAAGATGAAGGAAGCCTGTGATATGTTAACTAAAGCAGCATAAGTAAGAGCAAAAGATGAGAGGTAGCCATTTTACCTGTTTCTGAACTGAGAGAGGAGTTGGTTTGCAGGAGTCCTGATTGGAGATTTGGAATGAAAACAGATGCTGCCAGGCATAAAAATACAATTGGGCGAACAGCAAAGAACTTTAACAGGTATGCTAATTAGGCTGCAGTATATAAAAGTATATTTAGATAAAGCACTTCGAGTGTATGTAAGATGAAAGAAAAATTGTACCTTCTAGACACTATACTAGAATGGAAAATAGAAGGGAACTTAGATGAAAACACTTACTAAAAATCAGTGCGCATGAAATGAGAGAGATAAATTGGTATGCTGAGAACATAGTAATTTTATTAAGCCAGTACGAATGAATGTGTTTCAAATTAGATGTGGGTCCTTCCTTGGAGTATATATTTTAATACTATGTAATTTGTACATGCTCACACAGTTGGATCGAATACTTAGAGGGCAGCGTTTTTTTCGTGACGGGCAAGATTTTCGACAAGACGACGAAGAGTAACAACGAAGATAAGCTAAAAAGAGCAAGACAAGCAGCACAATAGTCATTGAGGCGATCACATAAGAACATCAATATTGAACAACAGTTGACCTCAGAGTTGCCCCTGATGAAGGCACCGTCCGGGTGCCGAAATGCATTGGGCCAATCGACAAATGTTTGAAAAAAAGAATGTTATATCAATAATCTCAATGCAATATTGATTCATTTGTATATATGTATGGAAATTGTTATGAATAATGTTAATAACAAACGCCAAGAAGGTTGAAAAGTATAATTGAAAAGTTCACAATAAATGTGAAAATAAGTGTAAAAACAAAGTGTAAAGAGTGGTGATAAACTTGAAGTTATTTAGGTGCGGAGCACCAAGTGAACAGTGCATGATTAGGTGAGCTAAAACCCACCATAACCATTGCACACAGTTGGGCAGGCACTCACATCCAGTTACTCTCCCTCAAAACCACAATTAATACCCACCAATCATATAGACAGACAGTGACTGCAACACTCAGTCACACCCACACAAAACAATACGCACACCCATTTACTTACCCATATGTCCAAGTTGGAGTACTAGTTTGCCGCTGGAGCCTGGGAGGATATGCACAGAATGCAATCTGCACCAGAAGAAGAGTTTGAAGAGGAGAACTTGGGCACCCTTAAAAAGGAAGCACCCTGGTCGTAGTGGGTTTTAGAAGGAGGGAGAGTGATGGATAAATGAGTGTATGAAGTTTAAAGAGGAGATAGGGGATTCCCCAGAGAGAGACTTCTCAATTGGATACGGTGCAGTAAGGACTTTCTCTTCCCAAACTCAGTCCCCTGAGGGTCTCTAGGACAGGCAGGCTGAGTGGGAGTTGAGGCCGCAGCTGGCCCAGCTGGATGCAGAGGAGAAAAAAGGTGAGGGTAAGAGAACCTTGGAGGAGAAAAGGGTCTTGCTAGCTAGAGTGTTAAGGAGAAGGACATGAAGTCTAAATAGCTATTAGAATCTAACAAAAAACGTGTGAGCACTACTACTGTGCCCAGTGCAGAAGAAACAGTTCATATATTTAGATACTTGGTGCCTGACTTTAAAGAGGATATTGATATAGACAGGTTATTTCTGGTATAAGAAGTAGCTGTACTGGCACAGAGGATCTCTTAGGAGGATTGTAGGGTGCCTTTAGGGTCATATTCATGGTGATGGGAGGGACAACATACTTTCTCTAGAGAAGGGGAGGAGGTTGAGATATTCCACTATAAAGAAGGTCCTTGTCAGTAAGTATGAATTAACCCCAGGGCGTGCCGGTTAAATTCAGTGTTAGTCAGAAACTGTGTCACTACTGTGCGGAGCATTTGATGGGGTAGTTCTGAAATGTTTGTGAAAAGCACTGTTGTTTATTAAGAAGGTGTTTCTAACAGTTCTACATATTTTTTGTTTAAAGAAAACTGAGAAGAAGCAACTTGAGGAATATTTTCTCTAGAGACTCATTGGAATTATTTTAGCTTGTTTCATCTGATATGGTTCAATGGCATCCCTCATAATCTCTTTTGAATGTAGTGGATGGATATTGTAATGCTCATATACTTCTTCAGATCTACTTCTATCCACTTTTTCAAACTGTCTACTTGAAGGCAACATTTCCTCCTTCATGCATCATCCATGTTAGAGAACAACTACATCTTTGTAATACACATTATTGTGTTTAAGATATAATGCAGCTTTCTTCGCCTCATTTACATCCACTAGTTCCTGCCAGATTATGTTTTTTTTACAAGCTCACCATTCACTAGAATAACAAGTGATTCTTCCAAATCTGGCTCTACACCAAGTTTCAATATTGTATTTCACATCTAAAGGAACATACACAACTGTTTCTTTAAGCCTTTTCTGAAGCTCAGTGGATGATACATTTAATGTTAGAGTTAGCTTCTCTCAGAAAGTGATGGAAGTGAACCCATTGATAACCTGCATAACTCCGGGTTAGAAACTAAGCCAGTGTTCCTAAATTTCATGTACTTAAACTCAACATGATGACGATAGCAGCAATCATTTGTCCCAATATTTGCAGAGGTAAAGTAAATAGATGGCAGCACTGTAGGTACAAGGGTGGGGTCCTACTGTATCAATTTATTCCTGGCAAATAATAATACAAATAGTACTGCACTCCCATTTACACACAGGCGCAGCATGTCTACGCCTTCCTTGTTTCTCTTCACCTATATCTACCTCTACATTTCTAGGAACCATCTCTTCTTTTGGAATTATACTACTTTTACTTCATAACATCGGAAAGTTGTTTCAACTGCATACACTGATTCATACTCTTCTCGTCTTACTGTCCCACATTTATCGTACCAAATTCTGTAAGACTGTATTTCTAAATATTCATATTTTCTGTAATTGTTTCCACCCGTTCGTTTATAACAATTTGTACTTTTAATCTGATGTACTCCTGCTCCATTACCAATTTGGAGAGGTAAAGTAAATAGAGGGCAGCTGTATAAGAATTTGGGTGAGTTCCTACAGTAAGTAATCAAAAGTTCAAGTTTCAGTGTGTTTCTGTATTTGTAAATAGCATAATAGGTTATGTTATGTTTGTTTGTTAATTGCTTGGTTTAAATTGTGTTCTAATATGCTACAAAAATATACGTGTGAAGTTATAACTATATTTATCATTAAGTTATGTTTAGGGTTACAAACACACCCATACAGGGACTCATAAATGTACTCACACACCTATATAGGATTTCACACAGGTACAATAAAAGGGAAAATGGACCCACATAACACATTTTTACCGCGGCAAGCATGTGGCATTTCACACGGAGTAATTATCTCATTCAAATCTTCACAGGCTCCTGGTATTCTGATGACTGCAGCTGATGAACGCTCTTCCAAGGGTGTTCTACAGGAGACAGTGCCAAAATTGAGACCAGGGAAAACCTGGCCTTTAACAGGCAAAACGAGGAGAAATGCTTTATTTCTCCTTGTGTTTGCTATATCCATACAGAGAAACATCAAATTTCGTATGATTGTTTATGTGCAGGAAGGTCCCCCTTCCTGCACATAAACAATCATTGAAAAAAAATGTAGTTGCGCAGGAAGGGGGACCTTCCTGCACATAGCAATCTTACCCTCAAAACAGGCACCCTTGCACTATGGTGCAAGGGTGCCTGCATTGGCGCTAGGCAGCTAAACTTTACACAGTAATTTGAGTATGAAGATAATATGGAGTGTTCTAGACTCTTGAACAGAAATGACTTATTCCCTGGAACCCAACCATTTCAACTTCTACCCCAACAGACTTAGAACTTTTAACTCTCTCTGAGACAAGAGTGAATGTCTGAGAAGAGGAGGAGACCGAGGCAACTTACCAGAAGCACTAAAGAATTTTCTATAACTTCCACAAGCCCCCCCCCAAGACCATGGTTGAGGGTTCAAGGGCATCTCTCCATCCCAAGCCCCTTCTGCACCACCTTTTAGCCCATTGTTTTCCAGGCACCCAGGACTTCAAGGCTTTGATTAAAATATTTCATGCCTGAGCACAGGATCTCTTCTGGTCTTCTGGTGGTTAACTCTGAATGTTCTTATCTTAAGGGCATCGCTGGCTCTATCTATACCAGTCATTTTGACAGTCAACATGAGTAAATTGAGCTACGGTGCTACAAGGGGAACATGGAGGTCAAGAATGGCTAGTCTCAATTAGAAACTGTTCAATCCTCTAATTGGAGACAAATGTCTCCGTGATGGGAAGGTCTTCTAATTCTTTCTTCCTCAAATCCGAGGAAAAGCGATGGTGGTCAAGAGGGACAATTAGGTAATCAAGAGATACATTAACTGTAATGTTGGAGCAAAGGTCAGGTCCCTAGCAGAAGTAGCAAAAGCAATCTCAGCATAAGCAGAGTTACTCTTTTTTTCTCTAACAGCAATGTGTATCCCATGGAAGAACAACTTTCAAGCTGAGAGCAAAGATGTCCTGTCTTCAGTGAGTTTCCAGCTGGAGAGAGAAGCGTTAGAACCGATTGTGAGTACAGTTGGTCTTTTGAGACTGAATCTCTTTGCATCCCCTTCCAATGCACTCCTCCCTGAGTTCTGCTCAGAAACATTGGAGCAATTATGCATGGGCAGTAGATTTCAGAATATTCAATCTGGTTGCCCCTTTAGCTATATGGAATAACCATCTTTTACCAATGATAGGACACTCTTGTCCTTTATTCGTTGTTTGCATGTTCATAAAACCCAGAGAATCTTGCCCCTATAGCGTCCCCTTGATAGTTGTTCTTTTAGAGGTTGAGACTGAGGCTTCTAGGACCAGTCGTTTCTGTAAGCACAATCCTCTAGTCATGGGCCCTGCCTCGAAAGAGAAAACATGTCTGTTGAGAGGATTGCATTGCTATTCTTTGTAAAAAAAAAGCACTTGTCAGCTGGATTACAACTATAATTGATGGCTCTCAGACGGTGTTGCGGCCGTCTCACGGCGGCAGCTGTTTGTTGAGACCTTGACAAGCAGGAATGTGGGAAGGTTAGAGGTTTGATGAGATAGAATGTGATTTTGAGTGATCTGAGATTTACATGTCAGAATTTGAGCAGGTGAAAAATAATCTTAGAAATACAGCTTCCTTGCTGGCTTTTCTTCAAGGGGCAGAAACTATAATTGTCACAGATGCCAATTCAAATGGTTAGGTGTGGAACTCTTGCAAAAGGAGGAGAGTTTAAGATTCCAATTACGTTTGCATTACAGACTCCAAAAGGATCTGAGCTAAACTATTTGGTTGTGGAGAAGGAAGCCTTAGATGGGCAATGGGCACTGAGCAAGTTTAGGTCTTTTGTGTGGGTTGAAAGGCTTGTCATGAGGATCAATCATAAGCCCATAAAGGAGGTTTTCACAAAGATAGGCTTGAATTCTGTATCATAAAGAAAACAGAAGTGGGTTGTGGCCCTGCAGGAGTATTTATTTGAAGCTGGGTATTTCTTGGGATAAGCAATTGCATAGCTTATTGTTTGTGAAGATTACTGAAGCTGAAGGATGACTTTGATAGTGAGGTGGAGGAAGAAATGGCATGTAAGAAAGTTTGCATGGTCACAGGTGGGGTTATTCTGGAGAAGAAATTAGGGGAAGAGTTGGAGGGGGAATAGCATTTTAAAATTTGTCTTACATTATTTAGAAAGCCAATGCTCAGTAAGAACCGCATAGGAGAAGAAATAAAACGTTATGCTTCATAAAGAACAAATTGACAGTGATAAAAGGGCTCTTGTTCAGAAGTATGTGGCTGGTTCCAGCTAATGTTCTCAGGAATGATTTAATCAGCATGAGTCCAAGGAAGTGATTTTAAAAATTGCCACAGCAATAAGACCAAACTGTTTAGTAAATTAATATTCGAAGGATGCTCGAGCGCTTAATGGGCAAATAAACCAAGAGTATAGCACAAAAGGTGAAATGCTGCATCTTCAATTAATCCAATACCAAAAGGGATGATGGACAGAGCGTTGGAGCAAATCAAACACTAACCCCCAGTCAACTGATCTGGGTTTAATCCATCATCATTCTTTAGCTCACTTCATCACCCCAGTTCAGACATGACCATATGCAAATCAGTCTGACTCTGCACCTCATGGGAACAGTCCATCCCAAGCTGCCAAGCCATGTCTTCCCTGGACGGGAAACAAGCATCCTGGGACCAGTTTCTGGCTAATCAGCCGTCATCAGCCAGGCTAGCTTGAATCCAGTGGCAAAGTGAGCAAGGGACCCACGTCTGGGCATACCCTGCCAACTTAGGGCGAACAAAGCGATACCAAAGGGGATGACGGACAGAGCATTGGAGCAAATAAAACAATCACCCCCAGTCAACTGATCTGGGTTTAATCCATCACCCCAGTTCAGACATGGCCATATGCAAATCAGACTGACCCTGTGCCTCATGGGAACAGTCCAGCCTGAATTGCCGAGCCATGTCTTTCCTGGACCGGAAACAAGCATCCTGGGACCGGTGTCTGGCTAATCAGCTGTCATCAGCCAGGCTAGCTTGAATCCAGTGGCATAGTGAGCAAGGGACCTACGTCTGGGCATACCCTGCCAACTTAGGGTGAACAAAGCAATATCAAAGGGGATGATGGACGGAGCGTTGGAGCAAATCAAACACTCTCCCCCAGTCAACTGATCTGGGTTTAATCCATCATCATTCTTTAGCTCACTCCACCACCCCAGTTCAGACATGGCCATTTGGTTTTACTTTCTTCAATTAATTCCAGCATGGGCTCTGAGAAGCGAGAGAAAGGTATTTCACCCCTTGTAAAATTCGGCAGAAAAGTTCAGCCTAGAGAGGGGGTAAAATCTTTCTTCTGTCAGAGAAGCATGCATCCACTTCCTTGACCTTATGCTGATGCCACTTGATTGCCTGAGTGTCCAATAGTCTACTGTTTGCTTTTCTGTTTTTCTATTTTATCACAATCTCAGCGTTGGATACCTGCTTTAGGATCTATAATGTGCTCTGCATTTTTCACGTCCTGATGATGACCAGTGAACAACCTTAGGGTCAAAATGTTGTCACTATTCCATGGCTAAAAGACGGTTTTGAGTTATATTTGCAATATTCACAAGGGAGTATTAACCACAATTGCCCATTATTCATAATTACCCTTTTCATAAATTGACATTTTGGCCTTATTTGTCTTTCACCATTTGTATATTTGATCACACCCTATTAGACACTTTTGTTTGTTGTTTGTCTCACCTGCACCGTGTGACAACTCACAGAACATGAATTTGGTTTGTAGACTTTTCATTGTTTGATTCTTGTCTTCACAAGGCATATTCTTTTCTTATCCCATATATACATATATATATGACTCCTAAATGCCGTCTGTTAATTCCAAAAGTCTTAAAATTAGGATTTTTCTCAACTTTACTACTACTAAACTGAGAAAAATCCTAATTTTAAGACTTTCGGTATTCACAGAAGGCATTTAGGAGTCCTAAAGTTAGGAGTCCTAACTTTACAACTACTAAACTGAGAAAAATCCTAATTTTAAGACTTTCGATATTCACAGAAGGCATTTAGGAGTCCTAAAGTTAGGAGTCCTAACTTTACTACTACTAAATTGACAAAAATCCTAATTTTCAGACTTTCGGTATTCACAGAAGGCATTTAGGAGTCCTAAAGTTAGGACTCCTAACTTCTGTGAATACCGAAATGAGTAAGTGCCTTCTGTGAATACCAAAATGAGTAAGTGCCTTCTGTGAATATCAAAATGATAGTAAGTTTAGGATTTTGTCTTAAGTTAGTTCTGTGAATCGGGCCCCCGATTGGTAAATTGGTATGAGCAGCTATGGCTTGTCTCAGAGGCAGTGTGGAAGGCATTTGCACATAACATACAGTAATACAGTGAGAACACTACAAAAGGACACCACACCAGCTTAGAAAATATCCTATATTTATCTGTGTAAAACCAGACCAAAATGATAAAAATCCAACATACACTTATCAAAATATTCACTTTGCAAGAATAACCTTAAAAATGCAGTTCCTTGAAGTCGGTAGCTCCGTCCGGGGCTACTGCGGTGCTGAAGGAAACCAAATCCAGCATTTTCAGTTGACCGCATCAGTACAGACAGGCGTGGGTGTCAGAAGACTTGTAAACAGTAGCTTTTTGTTCCGGCCGATCACGACAGTGCGGGCTGGCGGCGGCGGTTGTCGAGGCTGCGGTGTGCAGCAGAGCAGAGCGGTGCAGCGTGCGGTGCCCTTGGGTCACGGTGCAGGCAGCGGCTCGGTGATGCTCATCCAGTGGCATCAGTGAGGCCAGGCCTGTGGTGCGAAGCGGGCCGGTGCTCATCACTGTGCTGACGGTCATGGTGCAAGCGGCGGCATCCGTCAAAGACCGACAGTCGATGGGGCTGTCATTGGTGGGCCAAGGCTGCAGTGTGGGACGGGGCAGGTGGTGCTTTGTGCAGACCACAACAGTATTGTCAGCTGGCAATGATGGGTCAGTGAAACCAGGACGGCTGAGTGAAGCGAGGTGGTACGGAACGCGCTGCCCACTGGTCGCAATGCAAGCAGCGGCTCGGTGGTGGCGGCGGTCATCGTTGGTGAGACCAGGGTTGTGGTGCAAAGTGTGGCGGTGTCCTCTGTGTTGTCTTCAGGTCACAGAGTCATCAGTGGTCTTGTTGACAGTGTCGGATTGCGTTTTCCCTTTGTGGCAACTGAGACATGCTGTCCCAGATGCTGTACCCAGAGGAAGGTGAAGTCTCTGCTGTTCCTTAGACTTCTTCAACAGGAGGCAAGCTCTACCTCAAGCCCTTGGAGAAACTCAAACAAAAAAGTTGCAGAAAGTCCAGTCCTGTCCTTTTCTGCTCAAGACAGATGCAGCCACTGCAGGCCAACACAGCAAAGCACACAGCAAAGTGGTAGTTCCTCCTCACAGCGTCTCTAGCTCTTCTTCTTGGCAAGTTCATTGATCCAAAAGAGTTTTAACGAGCTGAGGTCTGGGCCCCAATATTTATACCACATATTCCTTTGTTCTCCTGTGGCAGAAAGTCTCTGTGCTTAGTCCAAACCAATTCTGTCCTCTCTGGCCCAGATTACTGGCAGGAGGTGGAGACAGCATTGTGTAAGACACACTAGTCCTCTTCAGGTGCAAGGAAATCTCCTCCCGCTACTCTAAATGCAGCCCAGGTATATCCAGCCCAGCCCTGACTCATCCAGGAAAGGCAGGCGATGCCTCAACCCCCGTGGCTGTCTCAGGGAATGCACATCCAATACCTAGCTAGGCCTGGGCCAAATATAGTACATACAACAAGTGGTCCAACTAACCGGTGACCTTCTCGAGGAGAAAAACTAAATTAGAGAACACCCCACAGTAATTGAATGCAACAAAGACCAGGTAAACTTAGTCATCAAAAAAGTTCTTATCATGAATTAATCACAAGTTTACAATTTCAATGGTCAAGTCAAGTCAAAAATACTTTTATTGATTCGTTAAAAATCGTAAAAGGATGGCAAACCATCATAAAATGCAATACATTAAATTAGCATTTTTTTAAAACATAGGAGAGAAAAAAAGGCCTTAGGGTCGTGACCACAGTTAAAAAGCTGACAGATATTACAATACATTTAAAAATGTCAGTCAGCAGGTTATTTTTACAGTTCCTTTGCTGCTATTTTCCAGAATTGTATGGCACTACAGGAGAGGGGAATCGAAAGCCCTCCAGGACACCTTATGACTGCGGCGGTACATGTTCTTATCTGTTGATTCCTTCAAATCTCCCAAAGAATGGATTTGTGGGTTTTCAGTAAAAAAGGGCAAGTACATAGTAAATGTAGTAGTGACTCCTCCCCTTGACAACAGAGGGCATTCCTTAGATGGCCATGAATATTTCCATTTTGGGGTCAAATCCTTTGAGGGGAATGATCCCATTCGTAGCAACATCAGGTAGTGCTTATTATGGTAGGAAAAGTGTTCAATCAGATACTGTTGTGGCTTCAGCCTCTGTTAGGCCTGTATCACAGCCAAGGCGTGATTTTTTTTTGCGAAGATCATTTTATCAGTTAACAAAGAGATCCGCTTGATTGCGGTGTTCATACAAAATATGTTACTGGTGTTAACCAGGCCTCCTCTAGCTGTAATGCCGACAAAGATTCCTTCAGGATTGTCGTGGTTGAATTAGCTAGTCTTGCTTGATTTTCAATCTCAACCCAACAGCGGTGAGCTAGAGTGTTCTTCTGCCTCCCTCATCCTCAAATAATACCTTTACCAAGGTGCCTGGCCATGATCTTATTTTTTTGTCCGAATTCTAAACGAATTTGTTACTGTGAAGGGTGTAACAGTATTAAGAACAGTCTTTTGAAGAATGTAGATTGTGCTGTATTTAATATTGTAGCATCTTTAGTATTCAGGATTTCTGAGCCATACGAGATGGAAGATCGGAGTTTTACGGCGATCACTTTTAGCAGATGACCGGTAGAGCAACCTATGAGCTTTTTACTCAGGATTTTGAAGGTAAATAACAGTTGTTTTACTTTCGTGCATCCTTGTTCCACGTGTTGCTTAAAGTTGAGCTTGCAATCTAGCATGAAGCCTAGATATTTATAGGAAGCAACCTGGGCCAGTGATTGTTAGCCGAATTTCCAAAAAAAGGTGTGCCTGTTCGATATTTTATTATATTTAGAAAAACGCATGACGTTTGTCTTTTGATGATTAATCGTAAGTTGATTTAGGTTGGTGTAGGCTCCTAGTCCCGTGATCAATTTCTACAGGCCAACTGGTGTTTGTGCTAGCAACAAAATGTCATCTGCATATTGGAGTCCTCCCCTCACACTTGCCCAGGCCCCTTAAGGCTTGGGCAAGTGTGAGCTAGTGAAACCAGCCCCCCTGCCTCACCCACCCCCCCAGCAACAGGGATATTCTACATCAGAGGGTGCTTCTGTGAGCTGTTTAAACTCTGTTATCTAGGGACTGTGCACTTCCTTTTTTGGCCAGGAGAGGGGGTAAAGGCCTTTATCTGCAGAAGTCCAAAGTGTGGATTGAGCCTGTGTGTCTCCTAGGAGATTCTGAACTGGAGAAGCTGCCCCCCAGCCCCTACCCCAGGCCAGCAGACGATTGGCTATTCAGCTACCAGGCAACTCTAAGTCCTCCCTTCACACTTGCTCAGGCCTCTTAAAGTTTTGCTGGGTGCACCCCTACTCATTATCCTCCATCTTGTGAGTTGCAGCTTTCCTGTGCCCCAGATTGCAGTGAGCAGAGTCCAGGAAGTGGTAAGGAGACAGACTAGTGCTGTCTCTTCCCAAAACAAAAGTTGTTAAAAAAATGATTTTCCCTTTCTGTGATTACTGTCTTTGCCTGTGGTTGTTACAGTTTAAAATTGTGCTTTTAACCTGCCTGTGATTGCATATTTTATCACATGTTTTGTTTTAAACTTGTGGTTTTCCCTGCCCATGATTACTTCCATTTAACGTGTTGAATTGTGGGATTTGCAGTCCAAACTCTGTATTTATCCCTCTCATTCCTGTTGACAATTCAGTTTTCCCTCCAAATTTCTCCTCTGACCCGTATGTTAAACAGTGCATCCCAGCTACCATTGTGTTCACAAGCCAGTGAAACTAGCCCCCCCTGCCTCCCCTCCCCACCCCCAGCATCAGGGATATTCTATATCAGAGGGTGCTTCTGTGAGCTGTTTAAACTGTGTTTACTAGGGGCTGTGCACTTCGTTTTTTTGGCCAGGAGAGGGAGTAAAGTTTTATTCAAACAGTATTGTTAGATTTCAAGTTAGTGAGGCCTTTACCTGCAGAAGTCCAAAGTGTGGATTGAGCCTGTGTGTCTCCTGGGAGGTTCTGAACTGGAGAAGCGGCTCCCCACCCCCCACCCTCAGGCCAGCAGACTATTGGCTATTCAACTACCAAGCAACTCTGAGTCCTCCCCCCACACTTGCCCAGGCCCCTTAAGGCTTTGCTGGGTGCACCCCAAGTCATTCTCCTCCATCGTGTGAGTTGCAGCCGCCTGTGCCCCAGAATGCAGTGAGCAGAGTCCAGGAAGTGGTAAGGAGACAGACCAGTACTGTCTCTTCCCCAAACCAAAAGTTGTTAAAAAATTATTTTACCCTTTCTGTGATTACTGTCTTTGCCTGTGGTTGTTACAGTTTAAAATTTTTGTTTTAACCTGCCTGTGATTGCATATTTTATCACCTGTTTTGTGTTTTAAACTTGTGGTTATCCCTGCCCATGATTGCTTCCATTTACCATGTTGAATTGTGGGATTTGCAGTCCAACTCTGTAGTTTATCTCTCTGATTCCTTTTGACAATTCAGGTTTTCCCTCCAAATTTCTCCTCTGCTCTGTGTTAAGAACTGTATGTTAAAACAGTGCACCCCCAGCCACCATTTTGTATTCACAGGCCAGTGAAACCAGCCCCCCTGCCTCCCCCCTCCATTAACAGGGATATTCTACATCAGAGGGTGCTTCTGTGAGCTTCTGTGTGTGTTTACTAGGGACTGTGCACTTCGTTTTTTGGCCAGGAGAGGGAGTAAAGTTTTATTCAAACAGTATTGTTAGATTTCAAGTTAATGAGGCCTTTATCTGCAGAAGTCCAAAGTATGGATTGAGCCTGTCTGTCTCCTAGGAGATTCTGAAAAGGAGAAGCGGCTTCCAACTCCCTGGCCAGCAAACCTTGACTGAGGTCGCCAGGACCTTATATGGTCTGCTAGTGGTTGGTACATGTGTACCCTGATTGGTGGTTGTATCTGGTATTTCTTTTGGATTAGGGTTAGTGTCCTCATTGTTTGGGTATTTGAGGGTTCAGATTGGTTTCTGGGTCTGTGATTCAATCAATGTACGGTTGGAACTAGGCCTAGGGTTAGGATTTCTATTGGAAGTAGGGACTAGGGCTTCCTATGTTATTGGTTGTTTGGAGTATGGTGGGACTAGGCCTAGGGTTAGACCTTTCATTGGAAGTAGTGAATAGGGCTTCTGGTGTGATTGGTTGCTGGACTAGTTGTGGGACTAAGAATAGCGTTAGGCTTTCTATTGGAAGTAGGGACTAGGGCTTCCTGTACCATTGGTTGCTTGGACTTGGTTTCGGACTACTGGTAGGGCTAGGGCCTCTATTGGACGTAGAGAACATGGTTTTTTAACTGATTGGGTGCTTGGACTAGGGCTAAGATTGGCTGTAAGGTCCTGGTCTCCTATTGGTTCCAGATTTTAGGGATAGTGTTGTGATTGGATAGTGTTAGGGCTATAGTTCCCATTGGCTGAAGGGGTCACCTGATTACTAGGGCTATAAAAGGCTAGGGTTAGGGCGCCTCAGCTCGGGCCTTGAGGCTAAGGGCGGAGAGGACAAGGGCTGCTGCCTTTTTGAGCCTGTTAAGGGTGGAGAGGACAAGGGCTGCTGCCTGTTTGAGCCTGTTCGAGACTGACCAGGGCCAGGGCCAGAAATGTTGCCCATTTTCCCATTTAGCAATACCCAGCCCACACCATCCACATCCACAAACATAATAACCCCTTCTTGATTCTCTCCTACTCTACCCCTCCTTGTATCATCTGACACCTCTTTCTACTATACCTATCCCCTAATACAAACCGTTCTAAACTCTTCCCTCTGACTTCTCCCCTCCAAAAGTCCTTTTTACTCATCCAAAAGCCTCCTCTAACTGCAAAGACCTAAAATCAAAACAAAAAAACAAAAAAAATCCTTCACTCTTTTATCCCTCCACTATCCTTTTCAATCAAAATTAACAGACTAACATGTTCACTTCTCAAATTCCATATTCAACTATATTAATTCACCACTAATCCTTTATGGGTTCCGGAGTGGCATGCTTCAACACCCCATCCTGGGTAACAAGTGCTATATGAATGCAAACCTTTCTTCCCCTTTTATCCCTCCGCTATCCTTCTCACTCCAAATAACTGACTAATATCCACCACTGAGATTACTTTCATATTTCACCATACTAATTCACCACTAATCCTTTATGGGCTTCCGGAGTAGCCTGCTTCAACACGCCATCAGGGGTAACAAGCGCTATATAAATACAAACCTTTTTTTCCTCCTTTATCCTTCTGCTATCATTCCAAATCCAAATAACTGACTAAGCTATCCACCACTTAAAATGTACTTGCATGAATATACTAATTCAACACTAATCCTCAATGGGTCCCGGAGTAGCGTGCTACTCACCGAAAAAGCACTTTGACGCCTCGTCAGGGGTATTAAGCGCTATATAAATTATATTACAATACAATATTTTGCCTAATTTTGGGTGGTCAGCTGGAATTGACTGAAGGTACTTGTCGAGATAGGAGGTGTAAATGTTAAACAGACAAGGCGCTAAAACGCAACCTTGTTTTATTTATTTATTCATTTGTAGAGCGCTACATTCATCCCAGAGGGATTTAGCCCGTTTAATGTTGGAATCTTACCGGTTAAGCTGGACACGTCTCCTTTATTGATTTGGACCCACGTATGCGAGTACAGATTGATAATGGTGTCCAGGAGCCTCGGCAGGACTCCCCAGGCTTGCATATTTGCCCATAGAGAAGCTCCTGGAACTTTATCAAAAGCTGCTTTGAGGTCTGCGAAGCAGACATACAGAGGCCTTGATTTTGCAAAGGCTTGATTGGCTAGAAGGGTGACCGCAGAGATGTTCGTAAGGGTACCCATCCCAGCCCGAAATCCAGTTTGCGTGGGAGGTATTAGGTTTGTTTGACAGACCAAAGCCTCTAACTCTACCAGGAGATTAGATGCGTAAATATTCGCCTCCACGTCTATCAGCGTAATCAACCTGTAGTTGGAGGGATCCGAACGTGAACCCGACTTATAGATTGGATTAAGGCTGCTTCCTCTGCAGGACTCAGGGATCAGACTGTCGGGTATAAAACTTTGGAAAAAAGAGGAGGCAGGACTTGAGACCAGAATTAGGGGTCATGCCGAAACAGGGCATTTGGTAGTCCGTTCGGACCTGGGGCTCCCTCGGATTTTAAATTGTTTATAATTTTTAGAACTTGAATTTCTGAAAACAACACAAAATCCTCAGGGGATTCATGGTTCGTGGTATCGTTCACTTTACCTCGACCTCCAGCCTCCTTCCCTGTTATTAATCCGCTATTTGGGGCCAGTAGGGGTGGAGTTTTGTTATATAGGAGTTCGATGTGAGCTCTCCATCTGGCCTCCAATCTATCCGAATTATGATGTCAATTCCGGCCATTGGTTAGTCGGTTGATTTGTTTCCAAAAGAGTTTGGAGTCCCTTAATTTACAAGCATAAAGAAGTTTCGCCCAAATGTGTTCTTGTTACTCTTTTTTGGTACATTTTATGTCCTTTTTAAACTTTTTTCTTGTTTTTGAAATTAAGAGCAGGAGTTCCTGGTGGCATTCTGGTCCCCGAGATCGTAGTTGTCTGAGGTATTTATTTAGTTGTTGTTTTTGTTTCCTCAGCCTATTGGTGAACCAGGCTGCCCCCTTTAAGTTTCCTGCTTTGTGGGCGTAGGCATTCTTAGAGAATTTCTTGTTAATTTCATGGATAAAAGACTCCCAAGCTTTTATGGTCAGTGTTTACAATTTCAATGGTTGCTCCGAAGGGAAAAGGTGAGTAAAGTGCTAGAGGTAGTGCTTGTGGCTGGATGGGTATGTGATAAACAATAACAATACTTACAATATGAAAGCGACCTGTCTAACAATGTATCAGAGGACTAACTAGACAACCCAAGATGACAGTGGGATTTGTGCAGTGGGGCTAGGTCGCTCCCGTCAACCAGGCAGTGCTCTACTGAGGTGAGCTCCGTTGCCATATCTTTGTAGTTATACACCCCCTTTACCCTATACTATATTTGATAATAATTCTACCTACCTTGTACGTTGCTCCACTAATGGCCCTGATGAAGACCCCATTGTAAGGAACAAATCACCTTCTTCCAGAGTCTGAGGTTGAAACGTCGACTTTGCTTACATTTGGACCTGTACTTACCCTTTCAGCCCAGAAGCTGAGACCTTATTTTGCATCTATGGTATCGCATTACTTGGGTTGTCTAGTTAGTCCCTTGATACATTGTTAGAAAGGTCCCTTTCATCTTTGTAACTTATTGTAAATATTGTTATTGGTTATCACATCCCCATCCCTCCATGAGCACTACCTCGAGCACTTTACTCACCCTTTCACTTTGGGGCAACCATTGAAATTGTAAACTTGTGATTAGTTCATAATAATAACTTTTTTAATAACTAAGTTTATCTGGTCATTGTTTCATTCAATTACTGTGGGGTGTTCTCTGATTTTGTTTTTCTCCTCGAGAAGCTCACCGGTCAGTTGGACCACTTGTTGTACGTACTACTTTCTAAAAGTGCCATTTTCAAACACACAATTTAAAAACCATGTTTACTAAAAGATGTATTTTTAAATTGAGTTCAGAGAGCCCAAACTCCATTTCTTTATCTTGTCCCATTGAGAAGTTATGCTTGTAAGAGGTTACAAAGCAACTCCTACTCATTCCTATGGGGCAGAAAGCCTTTCAGTAGTGAAAAACGAAATACACTGTAAATCACTACCAGGACATGCCACATACACAGTACAATTCCTACCTTTCACCTACACTGCGCCCTGCCCATGGGGGTACCTTGGGTCTACCTGAGGGGTGCCTTACATGTAAGGAAAGGGAAGGTTTGGGGTCTGCCAAGTGGGTGCACTTGCCAGGTCGACATGGCAGTCAAAACTGCACGCAGATGGTGCAGTGACAGGTCTGAGAGCCCTTGGCAGGGCTGCTTGTGTGGGTGCACACCCAGTGTCTCAGACCCACTTTGCAGCATTTGATTTACAGGCCCTGGGCACACACAGTGCACTGTACCAGGGACTGAGCAGTAAATCAAATAGCCAATCATGGAAAGACTAATCCATAACACAATTTACCTTAGGAGCACTTCCACTTTAACATGAGAAAGTGCGCAGAAACACAAAACCAGCAAAAACAGTCAAACCCAGGAGATCAGAAAGGAAAAAGATTGGGGAAACACTCCAAAAGATGCCAGGTCTAACAGTGCCATGGTTTATTATTTTAGAATTAAATTCATCCTTGCATCAATTTTTGGCATGAAGATGTATTTATACAAAGGCACTGAGAGCAACAGAAGCACCTCCTGTTGTTCTCATGTAGTCAGGGTAAACTTCTCCAGCAAATGACGTATTGACAGTCATTTTTTACCATGAATGGGACGTCATTCTGTGAAGTGGCGTAATGACAAAATTTGGTGAGATTTGCGTGACAGGCATAACACAAAATTACACAACGTAATGTACATTTAGCACACGCCTAGATGTAATAAGCTATCTTCCCCTCATCAGTTCTTGAATTCATAAGTTGTTCCTGTTAATGAGAATCCACTATGTGACAGACAAATTTACTTACCCCGTGTCATTTGTTTTCATAGTTTGCTCAGGGAGCCAGAACGAGCTCAAGAGATGGAGAAAGGAATCCAATGCTGTATTTGTTCTCACAACATAGGGTCTATTAACTTATTAAAGCTACTGTTTTTTTTGGAAACCTCTTGTGAAGTGCTCTTTCTCGTACTTTCAGGTGTCTTTTTGTCTTCCATAAATCTATGCAGCAATGAGAAGGCACTCAGCTATTTAATTTTGTAAGAGATGACTGCAGAGAAACACCTCTCAACCTACTCTAAAGAGTTACCCTTAAAAGGCTCATTATTATCTCACTTCCCAGCCTCTATACCACCTAATGAGTTCTCATCCATACAGTTAGGCAAAACATATCTACATCAGCAATGTACATATATGTGGAGGTACGTATAGTAATAGTACGTATAGGTATTGTACAGTTTCCTATATATACTCCGCTTCACAATGCCTTTGTTGTCAATATTCATGCTACAATATTTTTAAAGTATAACATTTAGGATCCTGTAAGTATACTGCCTTGGACAACTGTGATATTAAGGAAAAGGGATAAAGAAATAGATGTATGTGTCTTATTCATCATAGCGAATTCGTCATAGGTGACCTCCCTGCCAGAAACACAGCCCCACATCCTGCAGCATGGGTCAGCCTAAAGGCAGAGGAACCACCACAGGATCTGAGACTGTGGTGAGAGAGGAGAGCCATGGAAGCAAATTCATTGGTCATGGGGGAGACCACAACCCACAGTGAGTAATCCGAGAGCAGAGCTACAGAGCCGCAATGGCGGTGCTTCAGAAAGAAGACAACGGACAGCCAAAAGAGAGGAGTGCTGCACAGGCAGAGAAAATAAAACGCATGAGAAAGGAAAGATGAAGAGACAAAAAACATAAATATTTTGATTTGCAAGGACTTTCTCGAGCGTGGTCAATGTCGAACGTATTTATACTGAACTCACATAGAAACAAAAGGTCGTTTTCATAGGTCTATGAAACAGAGGAACATTCGTCTCAACAAACTGTCCAAGTAAACAATAATTGCATAATTAATGTGTTTATTCAAATGTAGCCTATTAAAAAAAAAAAAAAAAATCATGTCCTGTTTGTTCTCTGCCTTGAGCACAATAGCGCTTTTCATTGTGGCAGGTGTGCAACTGATTTCAATTGCCTTTTAGAAGGCAGCACCACAAAAGTGTCGCCTCCTGATTCACACTTTAGATTTGTTGTGAGTTCTGTAGGCTCATGGCACTGGAAACATATCTGAATGTTTTCTTTATATAAAGATTATGGGGCATATTACCTAGCAATAGCGATATTTATCGCTAAGCAGGGTTAGCGGGAATAATTATATCGCTGCGCTACGAAGATTTTTATCGCAGATAAACCTTGCTATTATCAAGGTTTATCTCAAAAGCGATAAAAATTGGCCTTAATGCATGAATATCGCTGAAAAGTCAGCGATATTCATGCATTACCGAGCTAATGCTCTTATCCATGTTAGCCATGTTATCCACCTACCATTGGAAAACATGGCTAAGAACTGCTCTAGGCAGGCGTTAGCTTTTGGAGATATTCGCGCTGAGCGCGAATATTTCCAAAACTATGCCTTTGTAGGTAATAGGATATAGCGATGTTAGCGCCTGTTTTCAGTCGCTAACATCTTGGCATGCCCACTTTGCATGTCATTAGCGATAATTATCGCTGACATGCAAAGTGGGCGCCTAAATGCCCGCTATCGCCTACAAGCTGTCGCTAACTGGTGTTAGCGACAGCTTGGTAATAGGGCGATACAATTATCGCTGCATTAGCGGGAAAAAGTCCCGCTAATGCAGCGATAATGGCCCTTGGTAATATGCCCCTATATTTGAGAACTGTCACCATGTTTCAATTTTTCTTGTCGAAGAAATGGAGGACCAAGACTTGACCTCTGGAAGAGAAAAACATTGACTTCTAATCTAAAGAAAACAAATCGGATGTAGATGGATTCTACAAGTAAAATATTTACTGGATTGAAAGTATCTGGACACTCAGAGGATAGCATTTAAAATTGTTTCTTCAAGAAATGTCATTTGGATTGAGGATTTACCTGTTTAAAAAAAATAAAAAAAATTGCACCACTAGAATTTCTGACCTCTTCGGTGGACGGAAACTTGCTGATCAAACCTCTGTCAGTTGTGCATCGCTAAAATGGCAGGCCATTGGGGCATATTATCAAGAACAGCATTAAAATTATCACCAGTTTAGCGGCAGAAAACTGCTGCTAAAGCGGCGATAATGGGCTGGATAATATGCCCAGGGTAATTCCGATAGAAGCCCATGTTCACACCAGAACATGGCCTTCTATTGGAATTCTCAAGGACATATTATCAAGCCCATTAGCGCCGCTTTAGCAGCACTTTTCTGCCACTAAACCGGCAATAATTTGTAACGCCGTTCTTGATAATATGCCCCTTTGTTCTTTGAGTGCAGCACCTCCTATTGTATAAATGGCCTTGATGCCAATCAGGGCCTCAGCCTGACTCTCTGAAATAATTAAATAGCATTAAGTGACTCTTTCTAAGGGAGTGGTGCTATCACAGGGTGTTAAAATGTGCTAGAAAAGTCTCTGCTTACCTGTGAGATTAACACTAGGAGATTTGTTCATGCCTCGGTGTAAAATATTTTTCTCCCAGAACAATTTCTAAGGAGAACCCTTAACTGAGCTGGTCCAGAGTGTAAACTGGATCAACCTTTGCTAGCGACATCTGCTTATAGGTTGAAATTTCCTATGAAGTCATGAAATTAGGAGACAGTTGCTGATAAGGCTGTTGATAAATTCACATATTTCCAATTAACTGTGAAAGATCTGCACAAACTGCAGGGAGGCCATTATACTTCATTTTAAAACACCAGCGCCTGGTGTCATTTTAAGGACTTTTGGGGGCCTGGGCAAGACATATTTTGAGGGCCCCCTGTTCAGAGCAATTTTACATTTTACTATCCATTTTTTGTCGGCATAATGCCTAAAATTATTGGACTAGGTTCAACTTTTAAAATCTGATTCATGCAAAACAGATGACCTGTCTTGGACTGGGCCCCAAAAATCATTAAGATTACACTATAGAGGGGGAGGGGCTGAGACAGAGAAATAGACAGAATTAATATATAGAGTGATAGCACCTTCACAGGTGGGCCCATTAAAGGAGACGGCAAAGGGCAATTGCACTCTTGGCCCATGCCTTAATCCATCTTGGCCGGGACCACTGAAGCCATATGAAAATAAATGATTTTATGAGCTCTTCAACAAACACATTCAATCTTGCAACTCATTCCAAGGGACATTTTCCTCTTTTTTAGGACAGATGCCACACATTTGCTTGTACAAGAGGGCCAAGTTGAAGATGCAGATTGATAAGACCAAGCTGTGAGTTCTTAGGATTGCTGCACTACTTTATGTTGCTCATTGTTGGCACTGGCACTCGTTTTTGGAGACCAGCACTGATTTTTCAGCATCAGACTTTGGACCAAAATATGAGAAAGAGCAAAAAGTGAGAAAGAAGGAGGAAGAGAAAGATACGAAATATTAACAATGGGAGAAAACTGTGTTGGAAAAAGAATGTGGCTGTATGAAATAAAGACAAAACCAACAGTTGATGGAGAGAATGCAGAACAATGTCGTACATTCACCCCAGTACAGAGATCTGGGCCTAAATCCATCGTTTTTTTGCACTCCACACCACCCCAGTTCAGACATGGCCATTTGCAAATTAGCCTTGACCGTGTGCCTCATGGGAACAGTCCAGCCCGAACTGCCAAGCCATGTCTTTCCTGGACCGGAATCAAGCATCCTAGGACCGGTTTCTGGCTATCAGCCGTCTTCATCCAGGATAGCTTGACTCCAGTGGTGTGGAGAGCATGGGACTCACGTCTGAGCATACCCATCCCACTCGGGGTGACAAATGCAAAACCAACAGTTGATGGACAGAATGCAGAACAATGTCATACATTCACCCCAGTATAGAGATCTGGGCCTAAATCCATCGTTTATTTTGCACTCCACACCACCCCAGTTCAGACGGCCAAAGAACGGTGATGGATCAAACCCAGATCTGTTGACTGGGTGTGAGTGTTTGATTGATTCAGATGCTCCGTTCATCACCACCCCCTTTTGTACCACTTTGTATGAAATAAAGAGACAGGAAATGCAGGTTGGTGAGAGAAAGAAGTATGAGGTGGAAGTAGACTAGCAGCGGTGGTAGTCATCAAGATATTCAGTGGCACCTGTGGCAGTTCGTAAGAAACACTTTGAGGACCTACACTTATTTAATGTTTGTTTTTACAAACTAAGCATTGGCTGTTATTCAATATACATACAACAAGAAGCATAATAGTATTCACTGCAGTGCACATTGAGGGCATGGGAAGCAATATGGCGGATAGGATGTGAAATCCACAGTGTGCTCGTACCAGACAGAATCCTGCTCTAATCCTACTTACTTGAAATAATCTGCATGCAGCAAACACTTGGATTTAACGAGCAGACAGTGCCAATTACATAGGTACCATTTGATTGACTTCTGGGGCACTGAGGCAATAGAGACAAACTGAAGAACTGAGCCAATCTCTTCTTGGGTAGTGATACAATGGCACCAGGAACAAGGAGATCGCCTGGGGTCATGTGCTCTTGACCGCCAGAGGTCAAGAGCACATGATGTGGAGAGGTTGATTGGGCTTGCAGCTTATGGACATACTCGACAATGCTGGACAGGGACCGGGCAGCCTGAGAACATGGTGTAGCCCAGGCAGTGAGAAGCACGCATTGATTTGACAGTGAGTATAGCATCACAATGGAACAGCAGATCGCATACCAATGCCAACCCAATCTGGGAACCAAGGAGGCTCCTGCGTGAGGACTGAATGGACCTTGCTTCCCTCGCCATGTGGAGCGCTCCACTGCACATTGACCTCAGCTGTGGGTATGGCTGGGAGAGGATGTAAACTACGCTTCCTCACGTTGTCATTAGTAAAAGTGGAGTTGGATCACTGACAAAATATCGAGGACCAAAATATCGACCTGCCAAAATATCGATGAAAAAATATAGAATGACAGAATATCGACTTTCTATCTACAAACAGGTAAGTACAAAAATATTGAATCTAAAATATTGTTGTTAATAATATAGGGGCCGATTAGGATGGCGGGCGGATCACCACCGCCGGCCCGGCGGTGGCGATCCGCCCGCCATCAACCTCAATATTCCCACCCCCAAATTAGCATGGCGGTGGGAATGGGAATGGTACCGCGGCGGATGGAAAGACCGTCCGCCGTAGTCCTGCAAGGCAGTCCTTTTCCACACGCCTTGCAGGACATGGTACAATGGGGGCATTATGGCGGTGCCTTGCAGGCACAGCCGTGCGCATTGGGATGCCTGTCTTTTGGGTCCATGGTACCCCGCTTCATTTGCATGTACAAGATGGCAGGCACCCTACGTTGCCTGTCACGTTGTACATACAAATGCAAAACATGTATTTTTAAATTGTGGCGGGTGCTGCTACCCGCCGCAATGTAAAAATACGGGATGCGCACGCCAGTGTGGCAGGCGCATCGTAATTTGTATTGCGGGACCCCCGCACCTATGGCGGGCGGTCCCTTTTGCCTAATACTTAAATACCCTTAAAATTAATAAAAAATTAATGTAATTTTTAAAAAAAACATGCATATTTATTTATTAATACATATATATGTTAACTTAATAATAGTAAAATATATTAAATATTTTTTGTGTTGGATAGCAGGAGGGTAAAATTCACTCTTCCCACTCCAGTGAGTGCAGCAATAGGGAAAGTGTTGGATAGCGGGTAGGGTAAAAATTACTACTCCCACTCCAGTGAGTGCAACAGTAGGAAAAGCGTTGGATAGCGGGAGGGTAAAAATTACTATTCCCACTCCAGTGAGTGCAACAGGAGGGAAAGCGTTGGAGAGCAGGTAGGTAAAAATTACTATGCCCACTCCAGAGAGTGCAACAGTAGGGAAAGTATTGGATAGCGTAGGGGTAAAAATTACCATTCCCACACCAGTGAGTGCAACAGTAGGGAAAGTGTTAGATAGCGCAGGGGTAAAAATTACTATTTCCACTCCAAAGAGTGCAACAGTAGGGAAAGTGTTGGATAGAGTAGGGGTAAAATTCCTATTCCCACTCCAGTGAGTGCAACAGTAAGGAACGTGTTGGTTAGCGGGCAGGAATAATTTACTATTCCCACTCCCCCAAATGTAACAGTAGAGAAAGTGTTGGATAGCAGAAGGGTAAAAATTACTATTCCCACTCCAGAGAGTGCAACAGTAGGGAAAGTGTTGGATAGCGTAGGGGTAAAAATTACTATTCCCACTCCAGTGAGTGCAACAGTAGGGAACTATATATAAATTAATTATCAATACCAATAAAAAAATATTAAAAATCAAGTACCGATTACAAATAATGTAATAATTAATTGATTATAAATACCAATACACATTAATTATTAAAAATGTATTACATATTAAAATCAATTAACAACAAATTAATTGTCGATACCACAACTTAATAACTGATAAAAAAATACCAATTAATAATTTATTAACAGTAAACTAATTATCAATGCACAAAAATAATTTCAATAATTACTTAATTACAATTAAATTACTTCCCACCTTATTCCCCTATAAACCCACAGCCCGCTCCGAATAACAAATTAATACAATTGATATAATTATCAATTAAATAAATTAATTACCAATTAATAAAAACGAATTACCAATTAATAATTAATTAACAATAAATGAATTATCAAAACCAATAAATAAAAATAAATAATTACTTTATTACAATTAAATAACGTCACACCCTATTCCCCTGGAAACCTACAACCCGCTCCGAATAATACATTAATTCAATTAATATAATTTTCAATTGATCAATTAATACAAATTAATTACCAATTAGTAAAAATGTATTACCAATTAATATTTAATTAACAATAAATTATTTATCAGTACCAATAAATAAAAATGAATAATTACTTAATCACAAATAAATTACTTCCCACCCTATTCCCCTATAAACCCACAACCCGCTACAGAACTAAAATGCTAAATAAAATTACAAATAATTAATAATTCCTAAAAATTCATATTTAATTTGCTATAATTAAATTACTTCCTACCCTATTCCCCTTTAAACCCACAACCTGCTACGGAACTAGATTACGCAAAAATTAAATAAGATGAAATTCATTACTTTAATAAAATGCAAACATACATTACAAAAATAATACATACTTTTAACACATATACTAACACTTAAAACACTATAAAAAAACGATATTTTTAACAACTACATTATGACTGTCGATATTACTAACTTCGATATCATGAAAATCGATATTTCTTACCTGAATTTCAATATTCTGCACCACTATATTTTTGTGACTCGATATTATGTCCACTCGATATTTTAACTCGATATTTTGCCAATTCGATAATAAAAATTCGATATTGTGACTGTTCACCAGTGAAGTTGTGCAATTAGGGACACAGCTCACCCTAAATATCCATGTAATTGCCCATTCTCCCGCTGTGAACCTTGAGAAGCTGGTTTATACAGTACACTTTTCATATTTGAGTCAGAGACAATAGCTGGTGCCTCAGTCACAGTGTCAAGGGGATCAGTACCTGTTGGACATAGTTGTCATACTCCGGATGGGCCCGGAGCGCCTACTCACTGGGCTCTGGGGGTGGCCCCAATGTGATGGTTATTGCCAAAGATGCCCCTGAGGGTCTGGGCATTGTAAGACGTTATCACAACTGAGAAACTCCACCCTCAGACTCTTTGACTGGAACTCAGCTTGGCCACAAAAATTGGTAAAGTATACGGTGCACATGCTGGAGTAAGCTAACAAGATCGTGAAGGACCCAACCCCAGTGGGTTTCCCATCCATAGCTCTGGAGTATCTCCCTCTTGTCCCAAGGGGGCATATTTACAAGGGGATTTCTCCACCAGAATGTCATTTTTTTTAACATTCCGGTGGTACAATGCCCTGCACCATATTTACAAATGGGCTTTAAGCCACTTTGCATGGCTTAGCGATGCTTTGTATATATGGTACCCTTTCATGCAGTTTTCTGCGTGAGAGGGACGTGCAATGGTTGTTGCTGTGGGCGTTCCACTGTAACAATTATTGTTTATGACGCTGCTCCAGATTGACAAGGATGTGTAACATTGAGGCCGTGGCAACAACTAACACCATGCAAAAGCAGGCGTTAGATTGGCGCAACAAGGAGAAATACTTTATTTCTCCTAGTTTTTGCTCTTTCAATGTGCGTTATATCCTGCAGAACACATAGAAAGAGCAAATCACCTTTAAACATTGTTTATGTGTAGGAAGGTGTCCCTTCCTGCACATAAACAATCATACCCTGCAACACAGCACCCTTGTACTTTGGCTAAGGGTGTCTGTGATGGTGCTAGTTAGCTATTTTTTGTGCTAGCACAAGGGAAAACACAGGGGTTTGATGTATTCTTCTGAATATGGTGCATTCCCTGTTTTTTTTTTTTAAATGATGCAGAGCGGCGCTGCAAAATGTGCTGCAGCGCCGTGCCATTTCCTTGTGAATATACCCCAAGGTGACGACAGAGGTCTCTGGAAGAATGTCTTCAATTAATTAAATCTTAGAAGCCATCAAGGTTAAAAAAATTGTCTCAGAAATACAAGAAACACGGGGGCATATTACCAACGATTAGCGATATTTATAGCTAATGAGGCTTAGCAACAAATTTTTTATCGCTAAGCATCGCTGGAAATTATCGCAGAGATAACTTGCTATTAGCAAGGTTTATCTCAGAAGTGATAAAAACCCTCGTGCTAACTGCCAAATGAGAGATTATCGCTGGAAAACCAACGATAATCTCTTGAAGTTTGGCGTTAGCTTGATGATAGGGGCTCGCAAACTTAGCCATGATATCCACCTTATATAGGATATCATGGCTAAGTCAGGAAAATACCAGGTGTAAAAAAAGGGGCGCTAACCGTGGTTAGCGCTGCTTTTCTTATCACTAACAGGGTTAGCGAAATCCTTGATAATAGGAGAAATGTCGCTTAACAACATTTCTCCTATTATTTTTCTCTGGAACGCCCCCTTTGCATCTCATTAGAGATGCAAGGGGAAGCGTAGAGAAAAAGGGTGCTAACATGCGAATTTGCACGTTAGCCCCCTGTTGCTGATAGGGAGATAATTTTATCTCCGCTTTCTTGGCTTTTAAAGCCAAAAAAAGCGGAGATAAATCCCTTGATAATATGCCCCACGGTCTCATCAGCAATGACACTGAGCAGGCCTGATCCCAGGAAAATTACAGACAAGACAAAAGCAACAGAGCAGGTAGGTGAAAGTATCCCCAACAGTGTAACTGAGATACAGGCATCAATTACCAGGCCTCAAGGTGCAAGGTGGAAGGAACAGAAGGGCGGTCCTAAAGGAACAATCTGCATTTTCTGAACGAGTTGAGGGCTATTCGTTAATCTCTCAACAGGACCAAAATTTGTTTCCTGAATTTGTGAGATGAAAACATGTTTCCCAAATGAACTAGATTGGGCACTAAGGCAAATACGAGGGTCTGCTACTTCGGTTTGTTACTGAATATACACGAAATGTTCAGTAACAAAGAAAATCCTATAATGCAGTGAAAATAACTTAAAATATATGTTGCCTTGCCCTGCTAAACTCAGAGTTATAGCAGAAGGTATTTCTCACTTCGTTCTTCGAATGTGGCCCGGGGATGGCTTGAAGACTGGCAGACTCAAGGAAGAATAAGAGGAGACAGGAATTTCCGAACAATGGTGGTGCTGTTCTTGAATACACTTCTCACCAAACTGATCATACTGCACTGTGGGGAGCAAACGTTACTGGTGAACAGAGACAGAACACTTAAAGCTGATGGATAAGTCCAGCAAAGGTAGGAACTTTGGAACTGAGTATAACTGTTGAATGAACACACAGTGATGTTGTTGAGATGTGTGCAATGGTTTTGCCACTCAAAGTGGCATTGTACTTGTGATAGTGGATATAAAGACGCAGAACTGACATGTTTGCAAATTGCTGATGCACTTCGCCTGTTTTGCCCCTTCCAGGGCACAAGTCCTAAAAAATGAAGTGGGGGGACTAACCAAGTTAGGCAGTATGCATGTGGCATCATGGTGCATGACATCGTGGAGCATGACATCGCACGTGACATCACAGGAAGTGACCTCACAGGAAGTGGCATCACAAGAAGTGACATCAAATCTTAAGACTTCAAACATATGTTTAGCAGGATTATCTTGAGTGCATTTAAGCACATTACGGGATTTAACAAATTCGATTTTGCTTCTGAGTTGTGCCAAGTGATGCAACTACGACGCAAAATCTAGGCCTCAATTTAAACATTTATTTTTTTTACTCTACCACAAAGAACTTGGCAACAAGGAGAAACATTATAGTGAATCTGTTCTACTCTATTAGTTGCTAAGTCTGCATTTTAGAAAATCTTATGAGGTTGAGGCACCTGCTGCAGAGATCTTTCTGGGCCCAGTAAATCTCAGAGAATAATAATAGTGGTAAGATAACTCCGGAGGTTAACACATTTGTTGGCGAGATATGTGTTTTGTCTAGTCCCAGTTTTGAATCAAAATAGCATAGAGGGTTAATATGTCTGTTGCTAAGCACATCATGTAACATGCAGATGACATATTTTTATTTTATGTAGGTAAGTAAGTTAAGTGAGTTACTGCTTTTAACAGAGATCCTTTTGCTACTTGTGGTTCATACATTGTCATCCTTCTAATTTAGCATAGTGAGCTATAAAGGACATGTGACTCCTACACCTTGTAGTCCTCACTGTCTTATAGAAACATCCTGTACTTTGATTTACACACTTACATGATTTATGATCATATAATGTTTATGTGTTATATAAATATCAAGAGGGTATGGGAAATTCCCACACTGGGTCCTGTATGTGCTCCTGTAGAGGCAGACCAAGCCTCTGAGTTTTGACGTAATTTACAAGTTCAAAAGTCCAAGTGGTTCATCAAAATTTTATTCGAGAGGTTCATATATTATAATCATAATGACTCAAATGATGAAGTTCATTATTTTATCCATCATAAACATTTCAGGGTGCAGAAATCCCTATGCATTTAGGGACAATAGTCCCTTCATCAGGGGACTCAAATAGATCTGTAGAAGAAACAAACACTGTTTCAGGGAATGGACTTTACCCTCAAAAGAATTAGAATGTAGCTGAAAGGTGAAACCAACGGACCATAGGAAAAAGCGAGATCAAAACAGGGTGAGGCCGGTTATTGTGACCGCAAGCAACAGATGATGTAGAGTGGTGTAAACAAACAATCGAGAATGGTGAAAAGAAATGGATTTTATGGAGGTCGTATCAGCGTGCCTTATGTTAATATGTGACCGTAAGCAACAGATGATATAGAGTGATAAAAACGGAGAAGAGAAAGGGATTTTGTAGAGGTATTGTCCACGTGCATATAGGAAAACGAGTGATGTAAAAGTGTCTAAGATACAGATCAGAATCACCCAAATAGAGCACCCGACTGTGCGCATTAGCAAAGTTGTAAACCGCGGTCTGAAACCGAGATAAAGGTTAACAATTCTTACCCGGGTATTCAGGTAGACGCATTCAGTAGTGGATACCGACAGAAGTCGTTGTGCGCGGAGGAGAGGGTGTATTAAGGAAACATACAGTGCGACATAGAAAGAGGACTAAGTGCGATGAGGTTTAACATGGAAAAAAGACTGTGCAATGTGCAACGCAAAGCGAGTGAAAAGGTCAAAACTGAGGAACGTTACAGAACAATGTGGGCGGTGACAAATGTAACAAACTATTTTCCAAGCTCAAAATAACTACATATAGGACCGTCACTAAATAAAACATTACATAGGTACATTAACATAGTAGTCGGTAAAGGCACAAAAAGTGTCGGCCATCTTAAATAGGGAATACTAGGTGGCGAAAAACAAGAAAGAAGGTGAAAGAAGGAAGTTTGGAAACAGACAAGTAAATGCATATATATAGCAAATAATAACATATTCATAAACGCAATCTCATCACGGTATCTGAAGGAAATATATGTGTCATATAAACCACTCTGACACCCTGCATTGAGATGCGTAGCACTATAAAAGAAGTAAAACAAAATACTGTTTTTTAAATTGTTATTTGTGTAAATACTGGAACTGACCAACACTGCTGACATTCCTTCAGAGCATGTATATCTCTTATATAGAGGGATTGAACAAAGTCAAAACCATGCTTCTCATAAATACTTGTGAAGTAATAACAATCTGTGTGCATGTATTTCTCCTTCATTAAATTTGCATCCGGGTGTGGGGCCCCAGATAGCTCGGAGCCAGGATGCTCAAACAAAAGGAGGCCTGATGGGCCCTTAACTTGTACCTTTGTTTTGGGCCCAGCTGGCATTTAAAATAACAAAGTTCCTTTTCTGCATGCACGTTGTTGCTCGGAATAAAAGCAGGCAATGAGCAGGCGCTGCTGAATGTGTCCAGGTGTCTGAACATGACACCAGGGCTAGTTCAGCATATTTCAGTGGGGCCCAACTTCTTGGCAGAGTAGACAGCTGTAAAATTAGTGGGTGGTCACCCTCTACTTTCGTATACCCTCGACTTGTGCCCTGGGCCCTTAAATATATGAATGAGACCATGCTGAGCATAACGCTATAATGGTGAACAACACTTACAACGCAACTTTTACATCGCAGAGCCTTTACAACGCAACCATTACAACGCAAACTATTACAACGCATTGCTCTGGGGGGCGCTTTAGAATAGGGAATAGGTTAATTTACTATCCAATAACCTTCCCTAGTGTCCACTGGGACTGGAGTTGGAATAGTAAATTAAACTATTCACTATCCAGCACCCCAAAGCACTATGCATTGTAATGGACTGCGTTGTAATACTTACGTTGTAAAGGCATGCGATGTAAATGCATGCGTTGTAATGTCATACATCCGCTATAATAGATGACAAGGGAGAGACTCCGACACTACCAAGAGAACTCAAAGTGGTCCATTCACAATTTATGAATCTGGGTCCAAATAGGATTACAAGTTTCAGAGATGGGCTAATCTCCCAAAATTACCCACTGAAATGGGTAGAGGGGAAATTATGAATAAACAGGGGCAGCGGTGGCATCACTTAATCTCCGCGCACCTAAAAACAAAAAAAAGAACCTGACCTTGTGTAATTTAACTGGCGCTTTTGTAAAGCGCTTCAATACCTTTGGGTTAATTGAGTTTGCGCTCTTTAAAAATGCCTCCAAAAATTAATCTGACATTGTGTAATGTAATTAGCGCTCACGTAAAGCACTCAAACACCTTCGGGTCACTTGAATTCACAATATATAAACAAGCATCAGAGAAAATGCGACTGGAGTTGTCCAAGCCTCGCCCTTAACTGTGCTGCACGGTTGAGCTGGTGAAGTTCTGGTGAGTTTAGCTTGCTAAATCAACAAGAAGTGAAGCAGCAGGGGTTTGGGGGAAATCCTCGCACTTTGAAGTCAGAGAAAATTATAGCGGTGATTTTTAAAACAGCGTCTGAAGTGTCTGACATTTCATCTAGGTATTTGAACGGAATGAGGAGATTAAGTGATGGGCGCCGAAGCTGAACCACCGAAGAGGGACAAACAGTGACACGTGGAGGAACCAAAGGAAACAGTAGTCCCCCAAATGAACACAGAAGCGTAATGTTAACAGTAATTGTTCGGGGCTCTGTTGGAGGAAACCAAACACAAAAAGGAAGGACAAAGAGGAAGAATTAACTATTAGCAAGCAAGCATTTTTTGAACAACAGGGATGAATAAAGAGGCAATGAACAGGCTGTAAGCCCACAGAGTGAAGGCAGCATGTCTCAAAGAGATAGCGCATGCGCTGCCTAGGCTTGACCTAAAAATTATTCTGATCTTCTGCAACTGGTGCTCGTGTAAAAGCGCTCCAATGCCCTTGGCCCGAGTTCAGGCTACGGAAAACTGTAAATAAGAAAGAGCTGCGAATACAATGGCAACCTAAAATATTACAATACTTGGGAATCAGGGTACCCATGACAGGGAGTCGTTTCCTGCTATGAATGTAGGCATAATAGTGGATTTTATAGACTACCGGATCATTTTCTGGATAATGGGTTTAGATAATGGGTCATGTAGCATTACCACAGATGCTGATAGTTCTGAGATGTTTTTATACGTTTCAAGATGTGATGCAGGAGTTGGCCTGGTAAATGTACTGGACAATTGATACTACGTTAACTGTCTTATTATGGACTGTAACTCAAACTTGAATTAAACTATGCACACAGGCCCTCGTTTCCCTGGATAAATTTAAGCAGGTTTGCCCTGAACTTAGCACTGAATTTGTAATGAGGGTCCCAAACTCTCCTATGAGGAGGGAGAGTTGGCTCTCCCTAGCCTCACAAGCTACCACCTAGCCTCGCAAATTCAACATTTACTTGCATGGCAGGAAGAGTCTACCGACCAGCAGCAACTTTTATTAGCCAATCGCCATGCTGCCCTGCCATTTAGCTGCTGGTTCATGTCCCTAGGTAAGCTGAGACTTGGTAAATCTGGACCTGGACAATTCAGAGAGTAATAAAACAAGTCCCATTCCTGGCTCAATGAGTTGCTTAACCCTTGCGACATGAAAGTTAGATTTATTACGCCATTCAAGCACCCCCCCCAAACCCCCCCTGTGGCCCTGAGTGAATTGATAAATCTAGAGTAACGCAACACAGCGCAAATAGCTGCTTTGGATTACTCTGCCCCAGGGCTGCGTTGCTTTAGTCTGCCCTATATTTATTTTATGCTAAATACTGCACATTCCTGCCCTTTCCCTGTCACACAGTGCAGCAAGGTGGCCTGCTGTGCTAGCTCGCATAACATAATGATAAATATGCCCCCTGGCATTTTCCATATTGCATTAGGACATCAAGCCATGGGGTGGACTGGGGGAGATTTCCAGACACTAAACAACTTATGTTAATGACTCTTTTTGTTTTTTGACAAGGCCAAAAGCTCGCTTTAGCATCAGAACAGGTCAATTCCTATTCCATGCCAAGATATAAAAAGGTGAAAGAGCTAAATGGGGGAGTTTCCTGGGTAGAGTCCCAGACTCAACAATGTTGGCTTGGCTGGTCCCACTGACGGAGGGAGTCACAATGATTTTAACATTATAGAGGAGTATTAAGTGAAAGAACATTATTGCCTCTGCGTATCAGAGACAGATGGGAGGTGGATGTTGGGGTGCATTTGGCAGACAGCGAGTGGCTCAGAGTGGTAGGGTGCACAAAAGAATCCACAAGTGATACAAGTTTTAGAATAACACAGTATAGGGTACTCCACTGAATATACCTTACCCCTTCATTGCTAAGTGGAATTTATCGTGCACGGTTGTGAGGCTGCCCAATATATTGATACTAGAAAGCTGACCTGCTAGAGCTACACATTCTGTGGACATGTCCAGTTGTGGAGGTAAAAGAGAAAACAGTTGAAGCGGTATTAAGGGGAACAGCAGGTCTCATAATCATGCACACATTGAAAAACTGTTTATTGAGTCTATACCCTGCAACAAAAAAGGGACATTTTTAGGGGTCGATTAGGATCGCGGACGGACTTGAGTCCGTCCGCGACCCCTGAGGAGGAGGGAACGTCCGCATGGGCTGCGGCGTTCCCTCCGATCAAATTAGGATGTGACCGCCAGTGTGGCGGTCACATCCTCCATCTCTAACATTGCGGCGGGTGCAGCTTCAAGCTGCATCCGCCGCAATGTAAAAAATCCATGCACAGCATTTGCGTGCACAAAGCGGCAGGCACCGCGCGGTGCCTGCTGCATTGTGCACGCAAATGCAGGGGGGTACCATAGGTACCCCCCATGTGCACCCCCCACCCCACCTTCACCCAGGGGGCCCGCAACGGGCCCCCGAAGTGAAGGTCCGTATGCTTTTCCACGGCGGTAAAGTCGCCGCGGAAAAGCATATATTTTCAGACATCCTAATATGCCTGGCGGTGTCTGATAGACACCGCCAGACATGTTAGTGCTTTTCCGCCGCGGTCGCCTTCCGACCGCGGCGGAAAAGCGGCGGACAGATTATCAGACCCACCAGCCATCCTAATTTGGCGGTGGGTCTTTGGAGTCTCCGCCGCGGTTTTTCCGCATCCTCCAGGCCGGCGGACACTTCCGCCGGCCCGGAGGATGCGGAAAAACCGCCATCCTAATCGACCCCATACTCTTTAAAGTATATTCCTTTCTCTAGTATTAGCAAAAAGACTGATAATGATTAATTGGCTGCAACAATTTGACCCTTTGCTAAATCATGCAAAAAGGTGGCTGGTGAGTCGATGCTAGTGGAGGGGACCCGTATGAAATGATATTCACTGATACTAAACCGGAAGAAGATCTGAGACATTGGAGTGACATCTTGACCGGATTGGTTGATTGGTACCCCCATCCAGCTGTCGACTGAAGGATGTGATTGCTTGACAAACTAGAGCAATGGCTGGCTGGGAACTCTGAATTACTACCGATTTGATGACTCGTAAGAAGGCTTATTTTATAGAGCACTTTCTGAAAACCATCTGATGATTTTAAATAATTAACTCAGTGTCCAGGACCCTGGTGTGATAGAATCGCAGTACAGATGTATTATTTTGTTTATATAAATCAACAAAAAAGTGACTAAAAGAAAAAGAGGGTTAGTCAGGAAAAATCCAGCAGACTATGACCATTCATACAGATTTGTGTGGCATGCACAGAATAAAGAAAAAGAGCCCTCAGGCACCAACAAGACAGTTGGTTGCCATTTGTCTTCATTGGGTTCTTTTCTTTAAGAAAAAATGAGTCAGTGATTTAAAAGAAGTATAGGCTGCTCCCCAGACAAAATTACTTTATTAAGGGGATAGCTCTAACTTCATTAAAATAGGTGAAAAGTCAGACGGATTGGTGATTATGTTAATTTGAACCACCCAGTCCTAAAAGTGAAAACAATAATAGGTCGACATGTTTCTGCTCTGAGGAGCCCGGATTGGCTCAGCATTCATCAGGACCATTACAATTACGTCAAATGGGTGAAGCACACTAAGGCATCACTACCATCTGAAGTAAGGAACAAATATAATAAAAGGAATACAACCTTATGTGTATCCAAATGCACTGGAACATTCTAGTGCTTCTCCTCCTATATGTGAGGCATTTCGTCTGTAAAAAATCAATACATATAACAAAACACAAAACAAAAATTGTGATTAAAACACACTCGTGTATCGAGTTTCAACCAATATGGAGAAACGATATTTCTCTAGTGCAAACAACCACGTCTAATTCTTAAAAATTAAAATAAAAAGAAGAAATAATAAAGAGGCCACAACTGTATTAATTGCGGCACCCATTGTGTAGCATGCAGGATAATCACAAGATTTGTTGATACAGATGCTGCTAAAGTGCCATCTATGGCCCCTGAATTCATTTGTCAACTCTTTTTTAGACAGATGAAGATAGAAAGGTTTTAACTAAAACCCTGCTTTAAGCGCGATCAATTCGGATTTAGAAAAGAAGCGCAGTTGAAAGGTTATCTCAATCCATATTATTAACCAAGTGCCCATTAGTGAAAACAATTCGGCAACCACGGTTGACGAAATCTTAAAAATACACCTTTACCGACAAATGGAAGACCAGAGGAAAAAACACGAACATGCTGGCACCAGTACTCACACATTTGTCTAATGAGCAATGTACCATGGGCTCACGGCAGGGGGAAATCTTCACGCCCGGCACTCTGTAGATGCAAGGAAAACGGGAGAAAACAACGCCATTAGGAGTCCGGTTGCATGCAGGGGTAGGGCATGGTTAGGATAACAAAATGCCTCTTAATGCGCCGTCGGGAATGACAGCCCAAAAAAACTGCAAAAAACCACACCGCCAAACCCCTCCCCGCTTACCAAACTCCCGGCGGCTCTCCACCTCTCAACCTGCTTGTTGCCATGTCCGCGGCCCGGAAATACGGAGGACTCGGTCGCAAACAGCGTTATAAGCTTCTACGCTACCGGCGAATGTAAATCACGTGACGGTATTACCGATCACGTGACATGCACTCGTGATATTTTTCTTTAAGGGGCAACGTGCATTAACGCTCCGTAAAAGAACTTTTTTAATCAAATTGTCCAACTTTATTGGATACTTTATCTCGAACATCAAATGACCAGAAGAAATTAATTATTTCTTGGGCATGTACGTACTTGTAATTCATCTTCTCAAAGTTCGTATAATATTATTTTCAGAAGCCCATACATCTCATTTAATTGTCCTGGCCAGAACTAAATAACGAAAATAATGGGGAAGAAAAAGCTCGATGGTTGTAATCTGAATTGAATGACTATTCACAAAAAGTAAAGCCATCAGCGTTTCATTATCGACCTCCATGGTATGGCATCATTCAATCCAGGGAGGTGTGTTGAGAGTCGATAAACCCACCTCTGTTCCTTCTCAAAAATGCCCTTCTCGTCGGTGTGGTTAAGCTGTTCAATAACCGTCCACCTGAGGTCATTTGGACAATGTCCATTTTCTAAGCAATGTGCGGTTAACTTTGTTGTACTCTTGCGGCACCTCACATTGCTACGGTGCTCCCAAATACGTACTTTTACTTTCCTCGTGGTCATCCCCACGTAGCGGAGACCACAGGGACATGTCACGAGGTAGATGACATTGCACGAGTTGCAATTTGTATGTCCTCAAAGATGCCAAAGTTTGCCAACCTCCAGATTAAGTGTTTTGGTCGCTGTTGTGAGGTGGCATACGCTGCATCCACCACATGGGTTATGCCCGGTGACCGGGGGAAATCCCCATGTGGTGAGGACGATGTTGTCCTGGGTGGTATAAACAAACTTTGGTCGAGTATGGACCAATGCATCTTTCAAGCTCTTCTCTCGCTTGTAGGAGAACAGCGTTTTTTTCCAATTTCGGCCATTACTAGTCAGGATTCGCCAAGGTTTGCCCACACTTTGGCTCACTGCATTTGAGATGTTGCTATAAGTTGTGACACATGTTAAAGGTGTCTCTGCTTCACTGATCTTATTGTAATCCTCTAAAAGAGCTTCTCGATTTTGATTCTTCGCCCTCTTATGGCTCTTTCTCAAAATACCCTTGGGGTAACCTCTTGTAAGCAATTTATTTGTCAGATCTTCCGCCTGTACATTAAAATCACTCAAGTTGCTACAATTCCTACGAATCCGTAGGTATTGACCAAAAGGTAAATTCTCACGCAAAGGGCGTGGATGGAAGCTCATGAAATGTAGTAAGTTGTTCTTACTTGTGGGTTTGTAGTAGGTCTTTGTGGCTAGAGGGTCCCCTTCCCTGGTTATTGTCACGTCTAAAAAGACAATGGAACTCGGGTGATACTGATGAGTGAATTTTAAATGAGGATCACAGGTGTTGACCCAGTCGAAGAATGCCAAGAGGCTGTCCTCCGAACCCTGCCAGATTAAAAGCACATCATCAATGTACCTCTGCCACAGGATAACATTGAGAGTGTAAGGGTTGGTGTCAGCCAAAATGTGTGTTTTTTCAAAATTATGCACGTACAACCCCGCAATGCTGGAATCCACATTTTACTCCACCCCCTCAACACTTTCAACAGAATATGTACCCGCAGCCTTTTTTAGAGTTTGGCCGCAGAGGCAGGGGCAGAATGAGAGGAGGGAACAAAGTACATTGGGGACCGACGGACTCCGTAGGGGAGAACACACGGAGCAAGACCCAGGAACAAAGGGCGGGTCCCAGCAGTGCAAAACCCTGATCACTAATCTCTCTAGTTACCTTTTGAGTACAGATGAAACCTCCGTTCTGGAGAAGGGTCTTGGCTTTATACCTTCACCACGACTTGATCGCTTCAAACTACAATGTGAACTTAGCGACTTTTTCAGAAAACTGAGGCTAAAATCCTTTTTCGAGCACCAGAATCCATGTGGAAGTCAGATTGCATAAAGTGACACAGATTTCAGGATTAAATCTACTTTCACTCCTCCGACACATTTGGTGCCTGCAGATATTATTGCTTTTGAGCAGGCAGTGTTTCAGGAAGTGGAATCTTTGGTAGAACCTTCTCCCTTTAAGAACCTGATGGCCAATGAATACCAAGCCGTTAACAAACTACAAAAGAATAGGGAAATAGTCATCAAGAGTGCGGACAAGGGGGGTGGCATTGTCATCCAAGATGCCACCGCCTATGATTCAGAATGTAAACGCCTCTTGATGGATACAAGAAACTATATGGTTCTCCAGCAAGATACTTCACCGTTTTTGAGAGATGAAATAATTGAGTTGGTCATGACAGCGGAACGAGATGGCTATATCAATAGACAAGAAGCGGATTTTCTTACTAAATCAGATGGTAAAATAACTTATTTCTACACTTTACCGAAAACTCACAAACATCGGCTTCCTCCACCTGGAAGACCGATAGTGTCGGGAATTGGCTCGCTTTTGGAGCCACTTTCGAAGTATTGTGACTTTTTCTTTAAGCCCATTGTCCAATCGACTAGTACGTATGTCAAGGACACAAAGAGTCTGTTGTCCTCACTTCGTAATATTCAAATGCCTGACGAGCCTTCCTTTCTGGTCTCTTTAGTCATAGAAAGCCTATACACCTGCATTCCGCAGGATGCTACCCTAAAAGTATTGGCGGATGTCCTAGATAATACAACATGGGATTATACAACTTCCAGGTCTTTTGTTATTTAATGTGCCACCCTTGCCCTGAAGCGCAATTTTTTTCAATATGAAGATACCATATATTTACAAAAGACGGGCACGTCAATGGGCAGCACTTTTGCCCCAAGCACTGCGGGGTTGTATGTGCATAATTTTGAAAAAACACACATTTTGGCTGACACCAACCCTTACACTCTCAATGTTATCCTGTGGCAGAGGTACATTGATGATGTGCTTTTAATCTGGCAGGGTTTGGAGGACAGCCTCTTGGCATTCTTCGACTGGGCCAACACCTGTGATCCTCATTTAAAATTCACTCATCAGTATCACCCGAGTTCCATTGTTTTTTTAGACGTGACAATAACCAGGGAAGGGGATCATCTAGCCACAAAGACCTACTACAAACCCACAAGTAAGAACAACTTACTACATTTCACGAGCTTCCATCCACGCCCTTTGCGTGAGAATTTACCTTTTGGTCGATACCTATGGATTCGTAGGAATCGTAGCAACTTGAGTGATTTTAATGTACAGGCGGAAGATCTGACGAATAAATTGCTTACAAGAGGTTACCCCAAAGGTATTTTGAGAAAGAGCCATAAGAGGGCGAAGAATCAAAATTGAGAAGCTCTTTTAGAGGATTACAATAAGAACAGTGATGCAGAGACACCTTTAACATGTGTCACAACTTATAGCAACATCTCGAATGCAGTGAGCCGAAGTGTGGGCAAACATTGGCGAATCCTGACTAGTAATGGCCGAAATTGGAAAAAAACGCTGTTCTCCTACAAGCGAGAGAAGAGCTTGAAAGATGCATTGGTCCATACTCGGCCAAAGTTTGTTGATACCACCCAGGACAACAACGTCCTCACCACATGGGAATTGCCCCCGGTCACCGGGCATTACCCATGTGGTGGATGCAGCGTATGCCACCTCACAACAGCGACCAAAACACTTAATCTGGAGGTTGGCAAACTTTGGCATCTTTGAGGACATACAAATTGCAACTTGTGCAATGTCATCTACCTCGTGACATGTCCCTGTGGTCTCCGCTACGTGGGGATGACCACAAGGAAAGTAAAAGTGTGTATTTGCGAGCACCGTAGCAATGTGAGGTGCCGCAAGAGTACAACAAAGTTAACCGCACATTGCTTAGAAAATGGACATTGTCCAAATGACCTCAGGTGGACGGTTATTGAACAGCTTAACCACACCGACGAGAAGGGCATTTTTGAGAAGGAACTGAGGTGGGTTTATCGACTCTCAACACACCTCCCTGGATTGAATGATGCCATACCATGGGGGTCGATAATGAAACGCTGATGGCTTTTCTACTTTTTGTGAATAGTCGTTCAATTCAGATTACAACCATCCAGCTTTTTCTTCCCCATTATTTTCGTTATTTAGTTCTGGCCAGGACTATTAAATGAGATGTATGGGCTTCTGAAAATATTATTATACAAACTTTGAGAAGATGAATTACAAGTACGTACATGCCCAAGAAATAATCAATTTCTTCTGGTCATTTGATGTTCGAGATAAAGTATCCAATAAAGTTGTACAATTTGATTAAAAAAGTTCTTTTACGGAGCGTTAATGCACGTTGCCCCTTTAAGAAAAATATCACGAGTGCATGTCACGTGATCGGTAATACCGTCACGTGATTTACATTCGCCGGTAGCGTAGAAGCTTATAACGCTGTTTGTGACCGAGTCCTCCGTATTTCCGGGCCACGGACATGGCAACAAGCAGGTTGAGAGGTGGAGAGCCGCCGGGAGTTTGGTAAGCGGGGAGGGGTTTGGCGGTGTGTTTTTTTGCTGTTTTTTTGGGCTGTCATTCCCGACGGCGCATTAAGAGGCATTTTGTTATCTTAACCATGCCCTACCCCTGCATGCAACCGGACTCCTAATGGCGTTGTTTTCTCCCGTTTTCCTTGTATCTACAGAGTGCCGGGCGTGAAGATTTTCCCCTGCCGCGAGCCCATGGTACATTGCTCATTAGACAAATGTGTGAGTACTGGTGCCAGCATGTTCGTGTTTTTTCCTCAGGTCTTCCATTTGTCGGTAAAGGTGTATTTTTAAGATTTCGTCAACCGTGGTTGCCGAATTGTTTTCACTAATGGGCACTTGGTTAATAATATGGATTGAGATAACCTTTCAACTGCGCTTCTTTTCTAAATCTGAATTGATCGCGCTTAAAGCAGGGTTTTAGTTAAAACCTTCCTATCTTCATCTGTCTAAAAAAGAGTTGAGAAATGAATTCAGGGGCCATAGATGGCACTTTAGCAGCATCTGTATCAACAAATCTTGTGATTATCCTGCATGCTACACAATGGGTGCCGCAATTAATACAGTTGTGGCCTCTTTATTATTTCTTCTTTTTATTTTAATTTTTAAGAATTAGACGTGGTTGTTTGCCCTAGAGAAATATCGTTTCTCCATATTGGTTGAAACTCGATACACGAGTGTGTTTTAATCACAATTTTTGTTTTGTGTTTTGTTATATGTATTGATTTTTTACAGACGAAATTCCTCACATATAGGAGGAGAAGCACTAGACAGTTCCAGTGCATTTGGATACACATAAGGTTGTATTCCTTTTATTATATTTGTTCCTTACTTCAGATGGTAGTGATGCCTTAGTGTGCTTCACCCATTTGACGTATTTGTAATGGTCCTGATGAATGCTGAGCCAATCCGGGCTCCTCATAGCAGAAACATGTCGACCTATTATTGTTTTCACTTTTAGGACTGGGTGGTTCAAATTAACATAATCACCAATCTGTCTGACTTTTCACCTATTTTAATGAAGTTAGAGCTACCCCCTTAATAAAGTAATTTTGTCTGGGGCGCAGCCCATACTTCTTTTAAATCACTGACTCACTTTTTCTTAAAGAAAAGAACCCAATGAAGACAAATGGCAACCAACTGTCTTGTTGGTGCCTGAGGGCTCTTTTTCTTTTTTCTGTGCATGCCACACAAATCTGTATGAATGGTCATAGTCTGCTGGATTTTTCCTGTAATGATAATAACTGACTAACCCTCTTTTTCTTTTAGTCACTCTTTTGTTGATTTATATGTAAAATTCCTTTAGGGGTACAAGAGTGGCCTGTGAGCCCTTTTTCTCCTGTTGATTGTATACGTATTATTTTGTTTGCCATTAAAATGCCTTTAACCAATAAACATATTTTTTTTTAACTGCACTACAAATAAGTCAGATCCATGATTTTGCCACAATGATGAGCAGCATTTGCCACTGGTCCAAGCCATTTTCGTAAAACATTTTATGTAAACGAGCAACCTATTTTCCTTCCACTGATTTTGAGTAGCTCAGATAAGTTCTTTTCACTCTACTGATTTTAGGACTGCTATAGTAGTAATTTTGCTTCAATGCTTTAAGCAGGAGCCCAGAAATCCTTTCTCACTCGTTGAGGTTTGCACTGAAGTAATCACTGTGGTCACAGTGCAGGCCAATGTTGGAGAAAGGTAGAACATTAACTATCCTGTCTCTTTAGATTACCATTGCTATCATACAAATCTTGTCAGAAGGGCTGCAGAACTCAAATATAAATATAAATGGAGTTCCTTTTAACCCTGCTTCTCCTGCCAACAGCTCTCTCTTCTTCAAAGCCAGCTTCCAAAGGACACTTTCAGGGAGACACACCCACAAACGCACACACGCTCACACACACACATCCTCTTTGTCTGTCTCTCTCTAACTATTCCTCTTACTCTCTTACTTTTTTTTAGGTTTCACCTACAGCACACATTCGTTGTCTGCGAAAGGTACTGTTCTAAAAAAAATAATCTTAAAAGTGGCTTAGAGCCCGCACATTATTTACCTCTACTTACCATTGGCTGGCTCCCAGGTCACTTGCATTTCTTTACTTATCGTTGGTCAGCAGTTCCTCCTTGCCTCAGCTTGCTCCTGGGACTTCTCTGCCTGCCCATGCAGTGGAGCATGGACCAAGTACAACTTCCTGTGGACAGTGTCCTTCCACTGGCTGCAGGCTCCCACAGGTACTCTTTTGTTTCAAGTTCAAGTTCAAATGATCTTTATTCGGAATTAATTCATCCATAAAAGTACACACAGGTTAAACATAAAATGTTTGATAAAAACAAATTGATTTTGTTATTATATAAAAATAGCCCTTTTTTTTAAATTACAAGTGAGCAATTATATATCAGAACGTCGTTTGTGCAAATGGCAATATTACAGAAATACACAGTGTGTGGATATTTTGCTTTATAGTTTCCACATAAATCAAATCCATTAAGCTCAAGCGACTAAATGTCTGTGTACAAATATACAAAAATTGAATATACAAAGCGCAATTATGCAGAGTTACGGAGCACAAATGTTCACTTGTTCATTAATCAAGTTCCAAAGTTGCCCGTGACCGCACACTAGCTTTAAGAAAACAACTCACTGCGAATATAACCTCATCTGTGGACATCATTTGGAACATTCTCATCGCCTGATTAAAATCCCTTAAATCATATTTGCGACAATATGGCATTAGATATTGGAGAGTATACAATTTATAAAAACCACAGAAGAAAAAATAATGTATCAAACTTTGTTTAACACCCTTGGAACAAGGACAGTCTAGCTGCTCCAGATGTTTATTGTAGCCGAGAGGAAAGCTTAATAAGTTTACAATACTTCCATCCCGTACTCGGAACAGGAGGCTCCTGTTCCATCTTCCTAATGTGATCAACAAATACCTCTGCGGTGTAACTGAGATGCCATTATCGGGCTCAGCATAAGAAATATATTTTGTGACTGAGTGTTTGGGGTGTTCAGATCTCATCCGTTCCTCCCTGTACAAAGCATACAGTGCCTGTTTGACCATTTTCTTATTTGCGTGAACAATAGTATTTGGGGAGCTAAACAAGCGGCCCTGGCCCACACTAGATAGGCTATTCTCGACAGCTTTCAACCATGGTACAAGATTGGGCTTTTCACTTTGTTGGCAGTCAGATATTATGCTGCGGGTGAAATGGGCGGCCGGATTTAGCCAAACTTTTGACCAAAAGAGGGCGGGCCTTGATCGAATGAAATCCTCTATATACAATAGTTTTAGCTCATTGTGGCAGATAAATGTTGGGGCACAGAAAACTCCCCCCAAGATCTTTCTGCAGAACCTATTTTCCTCTATCTGAATAGGCACACAGTTAGAGTATCCCCACACCTCTGCTCCATAGGTTCCCGTAGGTTGACATTGGGTGCGGTAAATATTGAGCAGAGGGGTGATAACATCAGCCTGTTTAGGTTGCCGTAGGGAGAGAATTGAGTTGATAGATTTGGCAATTTTATTTCTCCCATAAACGACATGTGGGTGCCACGAGCCTGTATTAGAGAACAATAGACCCAAATAAGGAAAAGTGCTGGTGCATTGTAAGGTATTTTCGCCTGATTTAATTGAGGTTATATTATACTTTTTCGGCCCACAGTTCATAATAAAAGATTTTTTTAAATTTGTATTGAGACCCAAATCTGACATAAAAACAACAAAACCAGAAATTAAAATTCGTAGGGCATTGGGTGTGCGGCCCATTAGCACCGCGTCATCCGCGTATAACAAGGCGGGGGTTGGATTACCATTTATAATTGGGACATCTTTAGTTATTGCACACAAGCTGCTGCTCAACCCGTTAATATATAAGATAAAAAGCAGTGGGGCGAGTACGCAGCCCTGTCTAACACCCCTGCCAATTAAAATATCATTTGAGACTTCTCCCTCAGCATTGATTCGTACTCTGGCCTTTAAGTCCCTGTGCAAGTAAGAAAGAAAATGCACCAAAGAATCTTCCAAACCATAACTAAGCAAAAGTGACCACAAACTAGAACGATTAACGAAATCAAACGCTGAACTTAAATCCATAAAACCCAGGTACAAAGGGGATTTTTTTACAAGAGTGTACTTAGCCATTATCAGATTCAAATTCAAACATTGTTCGACTGTGCCCACGTGGCTTCTGAAACCAAGTTGACATTGGTGTAAAACATTATTCTCCTCGGCCCAGCTCCTCATCCTATTAAAAATTACCCTCCCCAGTACCTTCAGTGTGTTGTCAATCAGTGATATCGGGCGGTAACAGGCAGGATCCAGTCTGTCGCCCTTTTTAAATATTGGTACAATAACACTGTTTGACCATGATTCTGGGATTGAGGTGTCGGACAAGTTATTGAACAGATTACAAAGTAAAGGGGCCCAGAGGTTAATTTCTGATTTAATTTGGTCGATTGAGAGACCATCTGGCCCGGGTGCTTTATTACTCGCACTTTCAATTATAGCATCTTCTACCTCGGATAGTTCAATGTTCAAGGGACCAGCAATCATAACAGGAAGAACAGTGCTTATGGGGGACCCTGGTACAGCATACATTTTAGAAAAATGCTCGACCCAAACATCTCCTGTTATGTTACAATTAATAGCTTTAGTGTTGGAACCAAAGGATCTTAGGGACTTGACCTCTCTCCAAAATCCAGTGGTATCCTTCAGTTTCGCAGTACGGGTAAGAGATTCCCAGTGGTCTGTCACTAGGGCCTCAGATCGTATACGTAGAGTGGTTTTATACCTAGCTCTTAGGTCTCTGACGAGTAGCAAATTCCTTGGTTTAATTTTGAGGGCCTCCCTCAATTCCTTATTGGCCCTGGAGCAGGAAGAGTCAAACCAGCGGGGACCACGATCTTTAAAAGCCCGGGCTGGTTTCGAAGATTCTTCTTTAATAGCCATACAGAGATTATTGAAAGAGCTAACCACTTCTAGGCCTGATCTATCGAGAGACAAGCAATTCTCGATTAGTGTTGGATGTTTATTAACAACTCTGGCTAAAATATCTTTATTGTCGACCCCTTTCCATACCACTCTTAACTTGTCAGTGGATGCTTCCAAATTTTGTATCCCAATATCTGCTGGCATTACTTCCTTTGTAGTCCCTGGATTGTTCAGATATACTCTAATTGGGTAATGATCGCTGTGGGCGGATCGAATAACCTCAGCCTTTAAAATGATATCACTCAATGAAGGGGAAATAAACATATAGTCTATTGTGGAAGCACATCCCTGGCCGATATAGGTGGGGGTTAACATATTGTTCCCTCCAGTACCTGCGACTTCCATAGTGTTCAGTAAATCACGGGATGCTAGGTGGTCCCTCAGTTCCTCCCCGCTTCTACAAGGGGGATTATTACGGTACATATGGGCGTTAAAGTCTCCCCCAATACAAATTTCGTCGAAAGTACCATATTTCTGTCCCATTAAAATGTCATCAATAAAATTAAACAAAATTGAAAAATTGTTATTAGGGTGGGTCACAAAATCATTATTATAAAAATTAATTAAACATAATTTCAACCTGTTAGTGTATTTTATAGCCATAAACATTTGTCATATGTCTGGATCAGTTTAGTTTGTACCCTAGTTTTTATTTTAGCCCAAATACAGAGTCTGCCACTAGGACGACCCTTGGATGAGGCTGATGCCTTTAAATTATGGCAGCTATAACACTCTAATATGGACATTGTTGTGCACCACGTCTCCTGTAGCATTAATATGTCACAATTTTCATAAACCCAATCTGTCCACTCTTGAATTTTTAATTTCGGTCTGAGGCCCGCTATATTCCAACTTACAAGAGATAATTCAGAGCCCAGTAAGTTGGTTCTTGGGTTAACAGATTGCTGACTGGTTATAGTGAATAAAGGAGACGGGGAAATGTCCAGTAGTAACTCCAAATTGGGTGCCTGAGATGGTTGATCCGCGTACATCGTGCCCAAGTTGGTAACTGGTGGTCAATCTAACATATCCAGATCAGATAGGGGTGCAAACCTATTATGCATTTTGAGGGGAAAGGGGGCTGGATGGAATTGCCTTACTGGTGGTCTGTAGAAATAGCTTAGAGGCAGTGAAGTTACAATAGTGGAAATGCCTGAGCGGTTAATGTTTCTGTTAAGCAGGAATCGTACTGTCCCAGAATTTTTAAAATGAAGGACTATACAATCACCTTCAATGTCTTTAAATGACGGTCCCACCCATGATACTCTACGGGCTGATAAAATTTCTCTAGAGATGTCGTACCCAACGCCTTTATACTTGGTTAACCAATCAATGCATTTATTATGCAGTTGAACCCATTATTCCCCCTGTCCCTCCCTCAGTGGTGGTATACCTGCTAGTACCAAGACAAATGGGCAGGCAGCCGGAGGTAGATGCAAAGCAGGCCCCTGGTGTTTAAATGGCCTGCTATGTCCAGACTTCCCCGCACCCTTATTGTCAGCAGGAGTAAGCCCCAACACCGTAGTTGACTGAACGGTGATGTTGTTCTGATTGTCAGTACTAGGATTCATGATAGCTGGTGGTAGTGAATTAATGGGAGTGAGCGGGGGTTTAGATGGTAGGTTAATTACTACTTTATTATTCCCCTCATTATTACTTATGGGTTGGGTAATTGATGGTGCAAGGGGTGCTTGAAATCCAGAGATACTAGGGTCTGCGACCGGTTTGGGACTCTGAAGCGGGGCATCTGGCTTCCCACAGGATAAGGTATTACTAACTAACTCAAGCTCTTTCAGTAGTCGGTCACCCCTGATTTGGTCCAGGGTAGCAGACCCCTTTCTTTTTGCCTCTTCATTTTTTATCACATTTTCTAGTTTATCCAGTCTTCTAAAAACATTATTAAATTGTTTTGTCATTTGCTTCTCTAAACGTTTAAAAATGGTGTCGACTATAGTCTCTATAAGATTTCTATTATCTTTCGATAAGGTATTATTTACTCCCATTGAGACAGTCTGTGTCCATATCGTATTCTGATTCTCAGTGGGATTACTGATGGTGGCAGTAGAGATGTCATCCGTATCCACTGAGCCATTGTCATCTATACAGATGATATCTTTCCCTGCTGATTTTTGTCTATTCCACAGGCTCTGTGGCGTGGGTTGATTCTTAGGGATGGATGGTTGTTTCCTTTTATTTGCCCTGGGCTTGACTGCATCTCTTTTGCGTTTTTCTCCACCCGGCTTATTGTTAATGTCCAGAGTCCCGATAGTAGTTGCCTCCACCTGGGAATTGTCTGTTGTAACAGGGGGGGCCTCCACCAACAAAGTGTCAGGAGGTATTGGTCCTGAAGCAGGTTTAGAAATTACAACTGTGGGGGATAAGGGGAATCCGGGGCTTGTTTGCGGGGATATAGGCCGTAGGGAGGTAATAGAGCAGCTCAGGGACATTCTCCTGTCAGTATCAGCAATTTCGTTGGAGACCAGGGTGAGGGCATTTTCAAGTAATGACTCAAATGTGGGCGGAGGAAAAGGAAAGTCATCCTGAGTAGCTAATATATCCGTATACTCCATAAAGACAAAATTTTAACTCACCACAGTAAAGGTGAAAGAGGAGTGGCCCGCCCGTCCACTGATGTCCACGGAGGGCCACAGAGGGCCCGCCCTTGTCCCGGGCTTCTCCCGGCGCGCCCCCGCGCGCGCTCCGTGGGGCGGAGGTAGCGCTCCTCCTTTCAAGCGCCTCCGGGCGCTTCCTCGTGACGCTGGTGGTGTGCGCCACCTGGGGAGTGCTGGGACTTGGAGTCCTACCCCTGGCGGCAGTGATGGCGATGGCGTCAGCGGGAGCGGGAGCCGTGCAACAAAGACCCCGGTGCAGCCTCTGCAGATGATGGGCTGTTTGCGTGGGAGCAGGTAACCTTCCTGCCGTTCGTTTTACCCCCAGGAGCTCCGGCAGCACTCCTCTTTTCATGCGCCTCCGGGCGCTTCCTCGTGACACTGGTGGTGTGCGCCACCTGGGGAGTGCTGGGACTTGGAGTCCTACCCCTGGCGGCAGTGATGGCGATGGCGTCAGCTGGAGCGGGAGCCGTGCAACAAAGACCCCGGTGCAGCCTCTGCAGATGATGGGCTGTTTGCGTGGGAGCAGGTAACCTTTCTGCCGTTCGTTTGACCCCCCTACTCTTTTGTTTCTTTTGGACATCCACTCTGTTGTAACTCAAGCTCTGATTTGTTTTATGTGAACATTCTAGGTTCAACTGGTTAGTGGATACCATGGGGATAGGAGAAGTTAGGCAGTTGAAGAGAGAAGAGCTTAGAAAGGGAGGTGGTCAAAGCTGTGCCGCATGTTGGAGGAAATAAATATTAGAACTCAACTTGGGTGTGGTGTCTCAACGTAACATTGGCAACATGCGAAGAGAACCTGTGAAGGGCAGAGGCATCCACCAACACCCCTCTTGAAATCTGAGAACCCAGTGTGAACAAAGACTGTTTACAATACAAAACCCCCGGTGTGCAGAAGACTGTCGGAGTTCATACTGCTGACCTCATCTGAATATATTCTACAACTTTTTGGTGAGTATGTTTGCTTACCAGGACATGTGAGGTTTCAAATAACCTCAGCATACCAACTGTCTTGCGTGGGGCTCAAGAAGATATTGTCTCATGCGATCACAGCTCCTCACATCACGTTCTATGCAAGGGGCGTGACCATTGATAGGCAGCATTGGCAGGAAGCCTTGTGACGTGACCATTGCAAAGCATCTTTGGCAGAGAGAGTTTGGAAGACTAGACTGCTGACTAGGCTGCTTCTTCTACTGTGTTGTGCTACACGCAAGCGTTTGCTTCACACATTGCAGAGCGTCACAGCATTGGCAGGCATCTAGTAACATGAGGCTGGAAGACTAGGCTGCTGCTGCCACCGCAACTGTTCCATGCGACCGTGGTGGGTGCGGTGTGACTATCACAGGGGCAAGAAGTCTACGAGGTGTTCTGGCAGATAGCTAGCCTTGAAAGAGCAAGCAGACTACATGGCAACGTGCTGGAAACGACAATAGAGGGTGAAGCATAGAGAGTGAGGCACCAAACTGGCAGCATGGACAAATCTGAGCACAGATTTAAGGTACTTTTCCTAGTGAGGACAGACCTTCACTCAGTATTGAGGTAGTTTCCCGGGCAGTGAATACCTGACTACCTCAGGAACTACATCTGGAGGACAGTGGTTGACTTCTCTGGATGATTCTTCCCTCACTCTTTTAATATAGGATTACAGCACAGCTTAGATAATTTCAACACTGGTTTGTTATGTTAATTAATTGTATTAGTTTATTCATTTAGCTCTATATTTTGATTTGTTACTTTACTTGCCTGCTTGTTTCTTTGGTTGTTTGTTTTGATTTGCTTCCCACAGGTTGATAACATGGCGGTCACAAGCATGTCCCAGCCACCGCAATTTCTGTCTTACTCTGGTGAGCACCTGCTGCCATGGATGAAAGGGAAGCGTTTTTTTTTTTATTCGTACCTAATATCCATTAAAGGTGAAAAGTTTTCTGCAGCAAGTGAACAAGGAATTCTGTTGCATAACTTAGGCATAGAGAAGCGCAATATGTATGAAAGCCTTGATGAATTCGCTATATGCAATAGAGAGATTGAAGCCAGAGATCTCTAGGATTTGTCCATCTTGATGTTAGAGAAGCACTTTGGGCCGAGATTGAATGTTTAATAGAGAGGCACAAATCTTTCACATGTACCAGGCCAAGGATGAGAAAGTAGCAAACTACGTGGCTTCCCTGAGAAGTCTTGCATGAACGTGTGAATTTAGTGAGTTGCTAGACTCACTCATCAAGGATCAATTAGTATGTTGCATCAGAGATCCCAGGGTGCAGGAAAAACTGTTAGCTAAAAATCCCACCCTTAAAGAAGCTATGGATATAATCAAGAGCATAGAACATACTTACGAGTGGATTAAGGAGATAGGGAAGGGAGCACATCATACACCATTGACAGGGTGAGAGCATCGGTAGAAGGTAAAAGTAGGAATGAGCGCTCATTAAAATATCAATTTGCAAAAAAACATGTGTGAAAGTCTACAAAAAAGGAACTCAGGGTTAGGTAAATACCACAAATGTAGGTGCTTTAAATGTGGGAGTGTGTTCCATCTGTCTAACAGCCCGAACTGTAATGCCCGGATCTCCAGTTGTCACAACTGTGGAAGAAGAGGGCATTTCGTCCGAATGTGTAAAATGAGTAAGGTACATTAAGTGACAGAGATGCCTGAAATGCCGCAGATGAGACAGAAAGCAATCCTACCAGTTGTGCTTGTAGGAGTTAAGCCAATAGAAGCCCCTGGTGAATGCGGGCCAGGTGATCATGCCAGAGTGTAAGATTGAGTTATGTGGGAAGTATCTTACTGTATTGATGGATTTTGGATCTAGAATTGATATGTTGGGGTATCTGGTGATGACAATTAATTTCAAGGGATGAGAGATGGTAGGAAAGATTTATGTTAACAAACGAGGAGACAACGTACTAGGGAGGAGGCATAAGCGGGATTTAGGGATAATCCTTAACCCCAATTCCCTCAATTAGGTAATGATGGTAACCACCATGGGTAAATATCCTAGTTTGGTTACGGAGTTCAAAGAAGTTTTCAAAGAGGATGTTGGTCTGTTAAAAGATTTTGAGCACAAAATCATTTTTAAAAGGGACACAAAACCAGTGATACATAGAGCAAGGAAGGTGCCCATTCTTATTTTAGGACCTCTGAAGGAAGAACTGGACAAGTTGATGTATGTAGGGGTACTTGAGGAGATAGAGTTGTCACAGTGGCTGACTCTTGTTGTTCTGTCCCCCAAGGATCGGGGAACTAAAATCAGAATGTGGGTGGATCTTAGGGATCTCAATCAGAACATCTGGGTTGATCACCAATACTTACAGAACATTACTATACCTTAACCATGCTCAAGGGTGCCACTGTTTTCAGCATGATGGACCTTTCTGCTGGCTGCATACCACCAGGTCATACTGCACAAAGAGTCCAAGCCTCTCACGTCTTTTGTGACGCCCTTGGGAGCATTCAGATTCAAGAGGCTGCCTTTCGAGTTAGCCTCACGGCTGCATGTTTTCAGAGAATGATGAATGAGGTATTGGAGGGAATTGAATGTTTAATGTACTATCAAGATGACATTCTGGTGTATGGGAGGGACAAAAAGCACCATGGTGATATTATGAAGCAGGTGTTAGAAAGACTGAAAAACAAGGGACTCACACTGAAAAAAAAAGAAGTGCAAGTTTGCGGTGGGCTCTGTCACTTACTGGAGGCACTTTTACCAGGCTGAGGAGGCCATGCCCACAGGGCTGTGAAATCCTCAGCCTGGCAAGTTCAGCTCAGGCAGCCAGGAAACTGCACATTTAGGGGCATATTTAGGAGATATAGCACAGCGCAACAAGTCACCTTGCTGGGCTGCGTCACTTGGAAAGTACAAGAATGCACTGAATTTAAGCCATATGGCAAATTCCTGACCATTCCCCTTGCGCGAGCGCACAATGAGGTGCCAGCATTGCATGCAGGATTGTGTTTGTTCAGGAAGGGACATCTTCCTGCACACAAACAATCCTTAGAGCATCTCCTCTAGCTACATGTGCTGCAGAATGCAGCACATATAGAAAGAGAAAGTAATGAGGAGAAATTAGGATATTTCTCCTCGTTACGCCTCTCCAGGGGAGGCATAAGTTTTTGGCGCATTCCCCGATTTGCAACAAAAACCATGGACGTTGCATGGTAATACCCAAGTAACACCCATGGAATACCTTCCCAGAGCAGAGTAACACAACTCAGCAATTTGCGCTGACGTGTGTTACTCCAGATTTTTGGAGCCCGGCAAAGTGGTTTTGCCTGGCTTTAAAAATCTGACTTAAGGTTTGCCTCACTCTTGCAACAAGAGAGACGCACACCGGGTCTTAAATATGGCCCAATGTACATGTCTAGCTCCTAGCTGCCTGAGCTGTACAAGAAGAGTGTCTGTCAGGCTGACCTTTGCTCAGCCTGACAGACAATCTTCGGGGTATATCAGCAAAAGCCGGCGATAATTATCGCTAAGCGCGCTTAGCGCGAGGATAATTATCGCCGGCTATCGCTGGATTTTATCGCAGAGATAGCGTGCTATCAGCGACGCTTATCTACAAAGCGATAAAAATCCAAGCGATAGCTGCAAAATGTGCGATTATCGCTGGAAATCCAGCCATAATCGCACAGCGATAGGTGATTCAGGGTGTGCTTATGCCCACAATCCACCTACCATAGGTTAATATGGCTAAGTAAGAAAAAAAGCAGGCGTAATGAAACCTGCGATAAGCACAGTTAGCGCTACTTTTCTCGTCACTCAGCAGATTAGCGACAAGATTGTTGAAAGGAGATAGCTCACTTAGCGAAATTTCCCACGTTATTTTACTCGGGTATGCCCACTTTGCATATCATTGCCGTTTACCATGATAGTCGTAAGGGAAACTGGCGAAGAGGCATAGAAACACGAGTTAGCGTGTCCTTGCTGATGGTACGATAAAATTATCGTTGCTTTTCGCCTGAAAATGGACACTAAAGCTGCGATAATTTTATCGCTTCGGCTTGATGATATGCCCCTTCGTCTCTGAAAAAATGGAGGGGGAGTGGCCCCTTTGCATATATGAATGGGCTGTGGCTGCTCTTTTCTTTTCTTTCTATTTCCCTTATTGCTTTTTAATCCGATTCGCTCCATGGATGCCTCAAAATAAAATAAGGCTTGGTCTTCTCCATTAGAAATTGAGAATGTGTTATTTTTTGTGGCTTGTAACACCCACAAATTAACACCACAATCAATTCTTGCATTTATATATGGATTTCGTGTCTCCATTAAGTTTGAAAGATTTACTATACCCTCACCCTTTTTGAGTAACCCAAGATCCAACTGAAATGATACAATATAAAATAATCTAAGCAGCAAATCATTTCTATGCTGTTAAAACATTTCCATTTTTAGGGCTGTATATAAACAGCTTTAGCTGTTTCCAGGGGATACCATAATCTATACACAGAGAGAATGAAGATAGGGGCTAAATGTCTGACCCCTTCAGCGAATGGTAGCCGAAGTGTTATTTGCATATTCATCGGTCCCTAGCAGATTAGAATTGTGATTTTAAGAGCAGAAGTGTTATCCATTCGGGTCTTCGTACAGGTTTCACTCAATGCCCTCACTCACTCCCTTACTCACCCGCTGACTTACCCATTCAGTCAGTGGTCCATTTACCCATCCATTAATTCACCTATGCATTCATACACCCATCTATCCCTCATTCATCCAGCCATGCAATCAGCTAGTCATCCACCCACCCATAAAGGTATTTACCATTTGATGTCATGCCTCACCCATTCAACAAACCATGCACTCAGTCACTTACTGAATACTTCACCTGTCCTCTTATTTATTCACCAATCCTTCAGTCCCCACTGATTCTTTTTCACATTCACCCACACAACCACCTATATGGCTCAATGAACGAAGCAGCATGCTTATTAAAAAACAGATCTATAGACGCTGTCAATGCTTATTTTAAATCACCACATTACATTTCTGATCAGCTCTCTTAATTTCAGTATAATCTTTCCACAGGAGATTTTTGTGTGACAGACCATCAGTGTCCACAATGTGTGGTGTCCTCCACAATTCCTCATCTGTGTGCACATCGTAGCCTCTCACTATTCATACATTTACACTCAGTCCGATTAGGTCCTAGCAAAATCGACTTAGTGACCCCAGTGAGTACTAGACATGTTTTTTACAATAATCTAAAATATGCACTTTGTTTAACTTCTGGAAAATCTTGCATGTGCACCACTATCTATTTTACTTTCATGGCACCTTCTGAAGGGAAATGTTGCTGCCCAATGTACCTAACAGCAAGGAGCCCAATTCAGAGAACCATTTGAGTATGTATGTCTGTCATAATTGTACAAATGGCTACATTTACATCTACACAAGGTATTCACAGAAGTCCAACTTCAGTCGTAAATCATTTTTTCATGTCTAAAATTGTCTCATTGTCTCATGAATGGATATCTACATGATGAAATCCCAATCAAGAGGTGGGAAAGCAGAGTTTGAACGAGAAGTTTGGAAACTGGATATTTTCAAACTCATCTCTGACCCTTTCCCACCTTGGAAATGTTAAGAGATTTACTCTTGTCAAGGGTAGGAGTACATTATTTTCCATGATGGGATCACATCAGATATTGTTCTGTTTCTCACAACACGTGCACACTTTTCCTTCTGGTGGGTCTGTATGTTCTTTGGTCCCCTTGACACTCCCACAGCAGTATTCTAGGCCTTTTATTTCTGTTCAGTTTTGTACACCTAAATATAGAGTAGCATAGAATCAATGTGAGTGTTACTGATGACACACCCTACTCGAATTTTATCACGTCAGTCTATCTTAGTTTTACTGAGTTGCAGCAAACTTTAGGACAGCTGACACTATATGTCGACAAACATTTAATGTTGTGGTTGGGAGTAGTCAATGGCAACATTGTCATAAGCTAACAATGGCACACCCATACGAGGATTTCTTAAACGTGGTATGAAATGGGGGGCATTTATATATTAAACAATATGGAGCAGGTCTTGTGGAGTTATACAATCCGAGGTCCAGTGGACTAGGCGAAAGGCTCCTTTGTCCAATCCTCGTCATTTTTAGGTCATAGTGGGCAGCACAAGCGCTGCTCTGCGAGGCATATATTCAGGTAAGGACTTGAAGCTCCGCCCACTCTCTGTACATATTTTTCATTGGCTTGTGTCATTTTCCACTGTAAACTGTGGCTGTTCATTGGTCAATAGGCTTAGTAGTCCCTCCTTAGTATCACTGTGTCTCATTTTGTTACCTCCCATGTCGATACCCCCTGTTACGAGTGTTGTTACTCTGTAGGCTTTAATTACAGCCTCCAAGTGCTATTTTCCCAAATAGCTTGACAAGCTCTCTCCTAACTCTTTTTTACATTTTTATAGCAAGATCGGCGAAAGCGTTTGCAATGCAATAGGTCTTGCATTTGCGAGAGTTCAAGCTATTAGCAGTATAAATTACAATGCCTTTTATTTATCTGTTTTAAAAACAACACATAAATAAAAGGTATTGGGGTAGATGTATCAAGATACCCTTTTGCGATTCTCAAATAGCGATTTTTAAGGAATCGCTATTTGAGAATTGTAAAATGGTATGTATGTAGAAATTCCCTATTTTTTAGTGATTTCTTAAAATTCCTTAATTGCGATTAGCAAATTGCTAATCACAATTAAGGAATAATTTCACATTCATTTCTATGGGCCAGGAGGCCTATAGGAATGAATGTGAAATTCTTCTCAATTTGCGATTCGCAATTTGCTAATCGCAAATTGAGAATAATTTCAAGGGTGCAGGGGTGTCTCAAGGACACCCTGCTGCACCCTTGAAATCGACATGTGTGCGCATATGGCGCACAAACATGCCCTAAGGGCATGTATGAGCGTCACATGGCACGCTTACAAAATGCAAAAAGTGCATTTGTAAAAGAATTCGCAAATTACCACCAACTACAAGTTGGTGGTAATTTGCGATTTCTTAGTCAAAAATTGCAAAACTGAAATGCTTAATACATTTAATTTAAGAAATCGCAATTTGCAATTTCTTAAATGCTTATGCAATATTAAGGAATCGCAAAGCGATTCCTTAATATTGCGAGGCTTTTTGCATGATACATCGCATTTCTCGTTTTTCTTGTCGCAAATGCTGCTATATTGCGAATCGCAGAGTTTGCGACAAGAAAAAAGCTTGATACATCTACCCCTCAGTCATTTACAATGCCAATAGCACAAACTCTCATAAATGCGAGACCTATTGCACTGCTAATGCTTGTGTGAGACTACTATTGGAAAATGTCGCACAAAGTAATGCAAACTACATTACAAAACTGCTCTGCCAAGTGTCTACATTGGAGTCTCTCCATTGGTCTTTTTTTCTGGCTTGTTTTCTTTCAAGTGCATTTCCTCAGAGTTACTGAACCCATTGTGGCTGATGTATTACTTTTACTGTAACGCTGCCAAAAAAAGTTCTCAGTCCCAGGATAAGTCATCACTAACCATAGCCTCTTTGCGTTCCCAGTCCACAGTAACCCGGGTCAAAACCTTTGCAGGCCTTAAAAAGGTCGCACAGCATCCACGTATGAATAATCATGAAGTCCTAAATGAAACACGTTTCAGTTGGTGAGAATAACAAAATGCGTTCCCATAATTCCCCCAGTGGGGTTTTCCATGCTGGCAGCCAAATTCGGTATGAAATATTAGCGTCAGTTCATTCATCATCTCTTCTGTGGACGGGGCAGTTATTACTTCTGATGATAAACAGCGTCGCCAATTACATTCGGTAGGTCAGGTTCATAACAACATGGCCGACTTACAAATGTAACAAGTGAAAGTCGCCCAAGACACAGCGTGTAATTACTTGATAGGGTACATTTGACACAAGGCAGAGACAAGAGAGAATAGAGAAAGTGAGCGCGGGGGTTGATTCCCACGTAAGAACACTTTGCCGTTATATTTAATCGAGGCCTGAATCGGCAATGGGGGCTGCCATGGGAAACTCAGCCCGTGCCAACTATACGGTGCCAGCCAAAACGTACCCCTGGAGAGGGTTTGAAAGCAGATCTCAGGACTGCCTTCCTGATCGAACGCAGCGCCCGGCAATTGAACTTACACATGACCCCCCCAGCCGAATCCCGAGTGGCGCTTTAGTGAAAGTTAAATCCAGCCTGAGTTTGGAACATCACCTAACAGCAGGCCTCACAAACACCTCCAACACGGCCTACGGAGCAAGCTACTCCCTGCTGAGGCAACCGAGGTCTTACTCATCAGCTGAATGTCCATACTGCAGCCAGAAAGAGGACAACTAGACACAATCTTCGAGACAGATGAGTGAACAAGCACTCTTATCTCTCAATCACATGCATGTCATACTGAATCCACTGTCAAATTCACCTCGACAGAAATGCGGGTGAATTTTCAATAACTGCTTCGAAACTCAAAAGGGAGTTTGGCTGACTCAAAACATGAACATTAAACAATTGCAGTGCTAAAGGCTTATTGATCAAAAATCCCCTCTGTAATTTAATGAGATCTGGCATTTGACCCAAGTCATCGTTTGCCTCTGGCCTTCTTAGTCACTATCTATGTCTTTTTAATGGAAATTGACAAAAATCTTTGCGACCACTCAGGGGTGGGATTTAGATGTTGGTAAATTAATTTATTCAAAAATAGAAATGTATGACTGATGTTTTGTTGACTATATGGCTGCCCCCAGAGTATGGATTAAAATTCATGAATACATACAGTAAATCAGTTCATTGAGCAGGAACCTAGAACGACCATTAATATGTCACTTCCTGTGATTTCGATTTGACTGTTAGCATCATTTATGGCGGAATCAGAATTCCCTGTTGTGCGGGAACACTGCAAATGATTGATCTTTGATCAATGAACTTCAATAGAGCTGTAGCTGTATCATCGCTTTGGGCCAACACAGGAAGAGCATGGCTAAACTTTGGGACATATGGTCAACATTAGACAAGGTTACCATAAAAGGTGCATACAAAGTGGACTTTTATGGATCATACTTGCACCATAACCCACTATCGATAAAGAACACTAAATGGAATCAAATTCTCTTAAAAGTCAATACTCTGACATCAATGAAGTAACATGAAAGAATCTTGGCAAGAGGCCACATGACTACACAAACAATTTATGCAAGAAGGAGGTGAAGACAATCCTTAGGTGGTGTCAGAGAGGGTGCAGGTGATGATAAACATTATGAACTTGGAAAGATTTGCCAACATTGACACCAGCCTTACAGCATACTTATCACAACACATGTTTGTAGTTCAGGATAGAATCAAGTGATAGCGCTCATCGTGACATACTCCACTTGAACTCATGCAACACTGTAGTCTCAAGCATAAAACATTCCTTAAGCTTCAAATACAATTTCTCTTCTTGTATCCTATTCACAAACATGTGGATGAATCAGTGGACATGAAGAAGAGATGTTTATGGAAAACTGTTACATCAAGAGGATATATGTCACTATACTGAGGTCAACAATATCAACATTCTAAAATATTGCATCCACTATATCAAATACGACAGTGTGATCAAGGTAAGCATAGATTTACTTTTCTTAACACTACCCCTGTTTAAAACTTTAAGATGTAGTGGTATTTGATGTACCCTGTACAATGTTTTGTCATGCAACATATTGTTTGTGATATAGTGACTTCAAACCTTTCAAGAGGGGGTCGAAATATGTCTCTGCTATGCAGTAGCTCACTCCATTAGCAACTTTGCAAACATCAGATAAGGAAGTACAACTTGCAGGTGATGTCTAAATATATGTGGTGAACACAAAACCACTGGGTATGGGCTCCCACAGGCATTGCTTGCCACACTTATATAAAGAACAAAACAGTTGCAAATGCCACTAATCTTTCAAAATAAGCATTAGTTGAATGAACATACGATCGAAACAATATGTTTGAGTGAAATAAATTCCGTTTGTTTTAATCTTTATGCATTTTCATTTGAACACTTCTATTTCAAAATAATATTTCAATATATTGTACAAATATTAAAAACCTGGAGTGCACAGCAAATATCATATACAGTGATAACAAACTTGTTAAATATTTACAGTGTAATACAACTTGCTCACCATTCAATCTTCACTCATACACCACTCAATCCACTACAAACAAAACAGACTCACAACAAAACATAAATGATTAGAAAAAATTACTGGATTCACTCTCCAGCAACAAAAGCCAAATGTTTTTTTACAGTCTATACAAATATTTCCTCGTTAATGATTCAATTGTGAGTTTTTTAGGCTATTAACGGGGTCTACGCGTTTCGAACTACCATTCTTGCGTAGTTCTCTTCAGGACCAATCTACCTTGCGCTCGACAATACAACCTGGAAGGGTTGTGATCCCAATTTGGGGATTGATAGTGCGCTCACGGACTGACCTGGCTCGCCTGTCTGATTTAGGCGAGGCAGGCGTGTTGTGTGCAAAAGCGGTTCTCTTGCCTTTATTTGTTTTAAATTTTTCGTTTTAACACTTCGAGGCTCAGTCGCGTCTGAAACAGCCGGCGTCCGGACGCTGCACTGGTTTGCTTGCAACACAAATAAAAGCAAGAGAACCGCTTTTGCACACAACACGCCTGCCTCGCCTAAATCAGACAGGCGAGCCAGGTCAGTCCGTGAGCACACTATCAATCCCCAAATTGGGATCACAACCCTTCCAGCTTGTATTGTCGAGCGCAAGGTAGATTGGTCCTGAAGAGAACTACGCAAGAATGGTAGTTCGAAACGCGTAGACCCCGTTAATAGCCTAAAAAACTCACAATTGAATCATTAACGAGGAAATATTTGTATAGACAGTAAAAAAACATTTGGCTTTTGTTGCTGGAGAGTGAATCCAGTAATTTTTTCGAATCATTTATAAATATATGTGGCGCAAGAACTCACTATGCTGGTAGGAATTATTGTTATGTGAGACATTTATATTGAAGGAAATGTTTCAAATAGATAGAAAAACCAATAGTTCTGTGGCAGATAAATAACAAATACTACTTTAAGAATGAGGAGTCTACAGTACTAAATCCATACCGTCCTAACAGATTCAGCCATCACAATACCCCAGTCAAAATCTGTGTAAAGGCTAATGTGGTTCGACTGACATAGAAAAACAGCAATGTCTATAAATATGCCTTACTAGCCAGTCCCCAAGGACCGTACGCTTGGCTCAAGTGGAGTCTTTGACTATGCAAAGCAAGCTCAATCAATCTATCAACCAATCATAACATTTGTATAGCGAGCTACTCACCCGAAGGGTCTCAAGGCGCTTGGGGTAGGGGGGGGGGGGGTGGGCGGTCCGCTACTGCTCGAACAGCCAGGTCTTGAGTTGCTTCCTGAAGGAGAGGTGGTCTGGGGTCAGGCGGAGGTGGATGGGGAGGGAGTTCCAAGTCTTGGCTGCCAGGTAGGAGAAGGATCTTCCTCCCGTGGTGGCTCTTCGGATGCGTGGAACGGAGGCGAGGGCGAGGCTGGTCGATCGTAGCTGGCGAGTGGGAGTGCAGAAGGTCAGGCGGCTGTTGAGGTACCTGGGTCCCAGGTTGTGGAGGGCTTTGTGTGCGTGGGTAAGGAGTCGGAACGTGATTCTTTTGCTGACGGGGAGCCAGTGCAGGTCTCTCAGGTGTCCGGAGATGTGGCTGTGTCGGGGGATGTCCAGGATGAGTCGTGCTGAGGCGTTCTGGATGCGTTGGAGTCTTTTTTGCAGTTTGGCAGTGGTTCCGGCATGGAGGGTGTTTCCGTAGTCCAGTCGGCTGGTGACGAGTGCCTGGGTGACCGTCTTCCTGGTTTCAGTGGGGATCCATCGGAAGATCTTTCGGAGCATGCGTAGGATGTTGAAGCATGACGAAGAGACGGTGTTGACTTGTCTGGTCATCGAGAGGGAGGAGTCCAGGATGAAGCCCAGGTTGCGCGCGTGGTCCGTTGGTTTGGGTGCGCTGCCCAGGGCAGGGGGCCACCAGGAGTCGTCCCAGGCGGAGGGTGATGATCCCAGGATGAGGACTTCCGTCTTGTCTGAATTCAGTTTCAGGCGGCTGTTCTTCATCCACTCGGCTACGTCTTGCATCCCTTCGTGTAGGTTGGTTCTGGCGGTGGCGGGGTCGTTGTTGAGGGAGAGGATCAGCTGGGTGTCGTCGGCGTAGGAGATGATGTTGAGGTTGTGTTGGCGTGCAATGGCCGCGAGGGGGCTCATGTAGATGTTGAAGAGGGTGGGGCTAATGATGATGAAAGCCTGACATTTGCATTAAAATGGTTGGTAAATTCAAATTCTGGGGTGCTTTGTAGGCTCACAGATTTATTCAGGAAACTAAAAAAAAATTCAACCATGGGAGTAATGTAAGTTAGACAAGGGATCCTCTACCCTCATTCAGCTCTAAATCTTTGTGTTTCTGTGAGTTGGCTGACTGTCCTAAAGCAGTGACTTTTACCATACAGCTGCATACCTCACACAGATAAAAACAGCCAAGGTATTGAACCACTGGAATCATTAGGGCTTACTGGCACGACTACTTCTTAGTCTAAGACTATTCTTACTGCATATTTTAGTTGTTCTACTTCTCAGCACTTACATCAAGCTGTGGGTGTTCACCAGGCCTTGGGGCTGGATTTCCTTCTTCTCTCTCTTTATATTGCATGCTTTAGTGACATCATGAAATTCTTCAATTTTAGTACTTGCTGGTGGCATCCAAATCTTCTTTCCCATTACATTCTCTGATATCCCCTTCCAGGGGAAACAATGAACTGCATGGGAACCATTCTTCATTTGTCCCTCGACATCCTTATGATGTTTCCTGATCAACCATAACCAAATGCTTTATTTATCTTTCACCTCTACCAACCATGAGCAGCTATATCTCCCTCCCTTGCTACATTATAATTCCCTCAATCACAGGCATGACTCTTGCCATACACAGCATCATGAGGTTGGCTTCATTCATCACAATCTTGGTACCACACTTACATGTATTTAATATCTGTAAGATCAACCATATTGCTCATAAAACTTATTCACGACCTTGATCAATACTTTATTCTTGAGTAAACTGGTTTATTGCAACAGTTTCAATAATACAGCTTTCTAAGTGAATAGAAAGGCAAATGTGGTTTACGTTTAGAGGTTCATTCTAATGAAGATAAACACTCAGGTAAATTTTGGGGATCCTGTATAATTTTACAAAGTAGCCCAAAAATAGTTAAAATTTGAAATAAAATAAATGAAAGTTATTCTTGCTTTAATCTTTGACCATTGATTTCTTATTGCTCTTGCTGCTGAATCACATCATGGTCACAATATCATGTCCAATGAAGACCTTATCTGTAGGTAATGGGATTTTCCACTTCTTGAGTACAATGTTTATTACTATGCCACAGTATTTTACAAGTGCTGTTAGCTCTTCAAAATTCACAAGAACATCATTACCCATGCAATGCCTAACCTGATGGTTTTGCCTACAGTGTTATGATACAATCAATCCTTAGGCTAAGCTTTGGTAGGCCTGCATTTAAGTGTCCCAGTAGTATGCATTTTATTCCCACATTGTTCATTAAAATAAGGATTTGACAAGACAATTCTTGGTTAGGTAGCTTTACTACTGCACACATCATCATCATCATCGTGTCATCATCCCAAGGCTTTTTTTTGCAGGGCATGTGTTTAATGTATTCTCCATAATTTATGCAAATTCGATCACCTCAACTTAAAACAACTTATCAATGCAATGTATCATACTTACTCTTCTCAGCATCCTTCATAAAAAAAAACAGGCACTACACGATTGGCTGACTTGTAGAAAACAATGTTTACATGTGCTTTATGTGCTGTGTAACATGTAGTCACATTCAAGGAGGCCTGGTAGCTGATCCTCCATTGCATGAAACACATTTGTGATTAATTCTTTCATTAAAGGACTATATTGGTCATCTCTGAGGTAATGGCTGCTTTACATAAATCTTTTTGCATCTTACTTAACAACTTTCCACAGCTCATCTATTTCATAAGCATGTATCTGTTCAACTATAATCAAGCTTAAATCAGCAACATTTACATTGATAGCTTGTCAAAATATCAAATATGTATTGTTTTATCCTAGCTCGCAAACCCAGTTTTCAATGTGCTGTTGGCATACACTTTAAATCACTTTGACAATGTATGTCTGTTTTTGAACAATCAAAAAGGTCACGCCGTCCCTTCCTTTTTTCAAATATATGTATTGATTACTATAATAATATAAATTGATACTCTGCATAAGCATATCATTGCATAGGACTGTACATTATTCCAACCAGACAGGAGTAGATTAGTCAGAGTGTCTGAGATGAGCCAACCTATCAAGTGGAAGAAAAGACTTGGCTGTGAGAAAGTGCCTCTTTCGACATGGTGAGCCCTCCACCTTTTGCCTGGAAAATGATGTAGTTTCGATTGTAGGTGGACAGGGTCCCTGACAACCAGGTCCCCTGTGCCAGTGTATCTTCCCTCAAACTGTACCATGATTGGCAGTTTCAGCTCCCTTGTAAGTCCCCAGTAAATAATACCCATGGTACCTACGACATGAAGACTGAAGAAGGTCTCATAGGGACCCTTCACCAAGGCCATGCCACTGCCACTGCAGCTTGCATGCCTTAGTGCAGTGAAAAACGATAAAGTCAACATGGCACAGTGCATGTGTGCCATGTCTAACAGCACTGCCCAAGGTACAGGTAAGTTACCACTCAAGCAGGCCTTACGAGCCGCAAAGTAGGGTGCACTATATCTCAGGTGTAGGCATGTCTGCATGAGCATAGATATGTCCCTACAATATTTAAGTCTATTCTTTAACATTGTATGTGCCAGGGAAGCCATATAGAGTACATGGGCAGCAAACTTGACAACTCGAGATCCCCAGCACCATGATGGCTTCACTGAACGCAGTAGTGTTTCGTACCAAACCACACCCCTGAATAAACCCAGACTGATCCCAATGTTGGATTTATTAAAACATGTACTCAGAGGGCACCTCAGAGGTGCCCCCTAAACACCTACCAATCCTGCCCCCTAAAACCTACCAATCCTGGTGTGGTTTCTGACTGGTTTTAGGGAGGCTCTCACCACTAGACATGTTTCTGGACCCCTGGGTGGAGAGCCTTTGCTCTCTGAGGTCAGAAACAATGCACATCCTGGGCGGAGGTGTCACACCTCCTGCCACAGGATGGGCACAGTGCTCAAGACGGAAGCTTCAAAGGCCTGCCGGCTTTGTTATGCAATCCCAGCCTCTGCTGTTAGCAGGAGATGGCTGCCCCCGGTTCAAACCCCCATTTCTAGTGGGAAGAAATGGGGGAAAACTTAGGAAGAATAGGAGGTGTGCCCCCTTCGCCAACTCCACCACTCAGGTGCTGGAGGTGAAGTAAAGCACGCTTTTCAGTTCCCACCATCTTGAAGATGGTGAGAGTTATCCAGTCAGGGATAGGGCTATGCCCCCTCCCACAGGAGGGTGTTGTAACAGTGGGTGGAGACACCCAGGTAAGGATTCCATTGGATCCTACCTGTTATTCCCCTGTAACACCCCAAAATCTAGTATTTAGGTGTCCCCCCCAGACCCTGAAATCCGAGTTCGACGACCTACAAAGAAGAGCCATGCAGCAGCAAAGACTGAAGACACCAAATGACTTGGCCCCAGCCCTAACTGCCTGGCTGCAGCCCTCAAAGACCCTGCTGAAGAAGAGTGACTCACCCTGCACACCAGCTGCCTCCAGAACCCTGGGAGGACTGCCTGCCTTCAAGAAAGACTTCCAATTTCCAGTGGACAGCGGACCTGTCCAGAAGAAGGCATATGCAAAGAAAAATAAATCTGCCCTGAGGAACAGCAAACTCGCCTCCAGAGCCAACTCTGCACCAGACACCCATGGCCCGAGTGGCCCACTGGTCCTGTGAAGTTTCCCCAGTGCTTCTGATCCTGACATCACCATGGGCTGACCCCTGCTGAAATCCTCCTCGACGCCTCAGCCTCAACTTGAAGTCTCCCCCTGACCACGACCTGCCCGGTAAGAGCTTTGCGAAGTCTAAGGACACCCCTGCACTCGAAGCCCCTGGACCTTGGAGACCTCAACAATTGGTGTCTCTATGTCCCCTAGCATCTCTACTTATCTTGGCAGCTGTGGGTTTTCTTCGCGCTGCCTCCTGCCTGGGTCTGCAGCTCTCTTCAGGACATACCTCCACTATTAGTTAACATTGGGTGCCGATGCTGAGTTGGCACTCTGCACCCAGCCGCCCCTGTGCCACTGAGGGTGTACATTTGGTGTTGCCTTGTGGCCCCCCTTGTACTTACCTTAACCCCAGGAGATATACCCCTGAACCTGCTTTACTCACCTGTGAGCAATGTGACTTCTGATACCCCCAGTCTTCATTGGTTAACATTGGGCGCCGAACCTCGAATTGGACCTCTGCACCCATCCATCCCTGTGTTGCTGGGGGTGCACTCTTGGAACTGGTTAGATTCCTGCCAAGTGCTGACCAAAGACTCTGAAGACTGAATCTGTAAGTCGAGTACTTACCTGCAAAAACTGCATTTGTGTTATCCTCCCATAGGTTGACATTGCAAAGCTTGAAAATTGCACTGTGTCCATTTTTTAAAGTATAAAGTATGTTTCCTGAAGAACATGCTTACCTTTTTTCAGACATCTTGGTCTTAACATGAATATTGAAAGAAGCTTATTTTTCTAAAATGTGGATCTCTTTTTTGAGTTTGGTGTCATTTATTAATCACTGTGTGCATAACTAATGTCTTCCATTCCTCTGTGTTAGGCCTGAGGGTGATCGACCACACTACCTCAAACAGAGCACTTTCAGTTTACATGGAGCCCTGTACACTTCTGGGAGAATCTCTGTACTCTGTGCATGATATAACCACTTAGTGGTATATCATATTCAGAGCCAACTTCTTTCCTTGCTCAGAAATTGTACATAGAAAGACATCACAGAACAGAAGATATAGACCGAGACCTATTCTAGGTTGGAAGTGTGCAGAAAAGGCCTGTGGAAGCTAAAGCTTTGAGGAAAGGACTGGAAGTACAACCCTAGCCAAATAATCAACCAGGATGCTCTCCTAGCCCACATGAAAGGGTGGGTGTATTCACTCTCCATGGAGCAAGGGTGCAAGGGTGCCTCTGTTGCATGCAGAATTATTTATTGTGCAGGCAAAGGCACCTCTCTGCACAAAACAATTCTGAGAATCGTTTTCCTCTTTCAATGTGTAAAAAGAGCAAACAACAAGGAGAAATAAAGATAGTTCTCCTTTCTTTTTGGTGCATTTCCAGGTTTACCTGTTCTTGTAAATCTGGGAATGTGTCAAAATCTATGGATGTTGCATGTGAACACCCATGCAACACCCTTGGAAACACCTCCCTGGCTCAAAGTAATGCATCTTCGTGATTTGTGCAGTTTCACTAAAGCATGGGCTATTAGTCCCCCTGCTCTTGATAACTGTATTGCCACAGCGAATAAACAGGTTGGAGATTGGATAGTGGGGGCCCTGGACCTTATTGCACCTGCGATCGATAGAGCAGTTTGAAGCACTAAGCCCCCAGGAGACTGGTTCAGTGATTAACTAGTTTGCTTAAAAAGCAATGCAAACAGTGTGTTTGCATGTGGCATAAGGGTTTTTATGAGGTTAGCAGGGTGAAGTATCTGCATACTCGTAAACACATTAAACTAGTGAGAAGTGAATTCTACTCAGATGAAATTGAAAGGGTCCAGAATTCATAGTGAGAAATGTTTTCTATTGTCAAGGCTCTGTCCTCAGTTCACAGTTCTTCCTCTGAGGAGGGATATAATGCTTTTGCCATCTTTTTTTTCGAGACCAAGTGACATCCTTGTATTGTTCCTTTCTGGAGATTCCTAGAAATGCTCCATGCCTACAGGTCCGGTTTGAGCCATCACAGTCAGACTCTCGTTTGCTTCAGCTCAAACCTGAACGTGAGCAAAAAAACTGTGGATGTAGGCCCAGATCTCTGTACTGGGGTGAATGTATGACATTGTTCTGCATTCTGTCAATCAACTGTTGTTTTTGCATATGTCACCCCGAGTGGGACGGGTATGCTCAGACGTGAGTCCCGTGATCTCCATGCCACTGGAATCAAGCTATCCTGGCTGATGAGGGCTGAAAGCCCGAAACCGGTCCTAGGATGCTTGTTTCCAGTCCAGGGAGGACCTGGCTTGGCAGTTCAGGCTGGACTGTTCCTATGGGGCACAGAGTCATGACTGATTTGCATATGGCTGGGTTCAAACTGGAATGGCATGGTGAGCAAAACAACAATGGATTAGACCCAGATCTCTGTACTGGGGTGAATGTATGACACTGTTCTGCATTCTGTCCATCAACTGTTGTTTTTTGCATTTGTCACCCCGAGTGGCACGGGTATGCTCAGACGTGAGTCCAGTGCTCTCCATGCCACTGGAATCAAGCTATCCTGGCTGATGAGGGCTGAAAGCCCGAAACCGGTCCTAGGATGCTTGTTTCCAGTCCAGGGAGGACCTGGCTTGGCAGTTCAGGCTGGACTGTTCCCATGGGGCACAGGGTCAAGACTGATTTGCATATGGCTGGGTTCAAAATGGAATGGCATGGTGAGCAAAAAAATGATAGATTTAGGCCCAGATCTCTGTACTGGGGTGAATGTATGACATTGTTCTGCATTCTGTCCATCAACTGTTGTTTTTGCATCAGTTCAAACCTGTTGCACTTGATAAATTACAATCGCTGATGCCCTCTATTAAATCTGTCTCTCTTTTTGATGTGGCCGCTCAAGCTCTTTTGAAATTGGGAGCTGAGTAGTTTCTCCCTGTTCTGGGAAATCTTATTAATATCTACTTGGCTTCTGCGAAGGTCCCTACACACTAGAAGCACGCCTCAGTTGTCCCGCTTTTGAAGAAGCCTTCTCCGGATCCCTCCAAACCTGAGAACTTCAGGTCTATTTTATTGCTTCCACGAAAGTCATGGAAAAATTCGTCAACCATCAACTTTCAATGTTTGTTGAGAAAAGGGATCTACTGCATAGAACACAGTCGGGTTTCTGCCCTTTATACAGCACAGAATCTGCTCTGTTGCTGATGGCCTTTGATACTCTGCACCAGATTCTGGACAGGGGTGACAGGGCAGCCTTATTGGCTTTTTAGGTAATCCCTGGTTTCATTTTATGTTTCTCTTTTCCTTGGTGGCTAGACCTTATCAGCGCTGGGACACGTCTGTCGAAGTAGCCATGCGCTTTATAAATTGTACTATGATTATTATTATATTACTTGAGATTTATGACGCCACACATGGTCATGCAAGGTGACCTTATGTGGCTTCATAGATCTCATTTTTTAATTGAGTCGCTCTTGCACCACGTTGTGTGGTGCAAGAGTGCCTCAAAGGAGCTCAAAAATAGGCCCCATAGCTTTCTATCAAATTTGGTGCAATTCCATTCAGCGGTTTTGGCTGTAGTTCTGTCTAAAATTTCCTTCTGAAATTGCATGAGGAGCAAGTGTTTTGGGGCCTCCCTTTTTCTTGGCTACCGCTTGATAGTTCTGTAAATGCGGACACTAGTAATAATCAGCAATTAACGTTTGGGATACCTTTGTGTTACCTGTGTTAGACCGAATTTGAGCATCCCTAAACGTAAGCACTACTGCCATAACTTGAAACATGCTAATGGCAAGGCAGAATTTGAAATAGAAAAATCAAACAAGCTTCTAATAGTGGCGCCTCTTTTGCTGGCACTTGCTTGCATCGAAAAACTAATCAATCTGTGTATGGAATGAGGCACAGATCATCTCAAATATTTTGGTTTTTAATGTGATTCTCTTGTGGAACTGTGATGCGCAAATTTCAATGAGGCACTGGTCGACATAATGGCTCTTTGATATGTATCAGCAGACATGTAGGTGACCTAATAAAAGATATCTGCCATAGAATACCGGGCCATATTATCAAGCAAGGGCGATACATTATCGCCGCTTTTATCGGCAGGAATCTGCCGCTAAAGGGGCAATAATGGGCTTGATAATATGTCCTTGTGAATTCCCATAGAAGCCCAGGTTCTGGTGTTAACCTGGGCTTCTATGGGAATTCACAAGGACAGACTATCAAGCCCATTATCGCCGCTTTAGCGGCAGTTTCCTGCCGATAAAAGTGTCGATAATGTATCGCCCTTGCTTGATAATATGGCCCACAGTTTTCATATTGAGAATACCACATCTAATGTTCTCAATTTTAGAAGAGTGTGCTATGTTTCTCTCGTCTCCTTCTTCCTCCTTCTGAATGTCTGTTTGTAGGCTCCTATTGTACAACAAAAAGATAAGAAGCATTTTAACAAGGTAGTGTAACCAGCAACCTCTGAAGTTAACAGTCGATGATGGCATGAATAAAACCAGAAATGCTTCCCTTGCAAGAATATATACTCTGAATTTAAAGTTCCATTCATTAGAGCAGTCTACCGTAAACATAAACAACAGTGAAAGTCAATTGGTGTTTACAAGAGAAGGGTCCTCTCAATAAAACCTCCAAAAATAGTTCAAAACAAAAAGAGTCACAGTCTAAACAACAAGATGCTACTCTCCAGTTACTACCAACATGGCTTGGATTCAAAACAGCGAGTAATGTTTAGCTAGTATAAATGTATGTATGGCTAAGATTGGAGGCCTCATTTACAATGAATTGGATGAATTGGCGTAGGGCAAGTCTTTTTGCTGTGCTGCCCTGCACTAAGTCTTAAGGGCAGGAATGCACCTTACTTACAAGATACAGTGCATTCCTGTCCTTTCTGCCAGCGCCGGCACACAATTTGATACCTAGTGCCAACGCAGACTCACTTGCACCATAGCACAAGGGTGTGTGCATTGTTGGCAGCATTGTTTTTGTACAGGAAGGCACACCTTCCTGAACAAAAAACAATCCAAGGAAGCTTTTTCCTCTTTCTATGTGTACTACAGAATGGAACACACATAGAAAGAGAAAAAAACTAAGAGAAATAAATATATTTCTCATCACTATGCCTCCTCTGGGTAGGTGTATAGTTAAAAAAAAAATCTATTTTTATGGCAAAAAAAAAACATAGAAGTGTAAGGACAATGTGGCACATGGTCCGATCTAGGTAAAGTAGGAAAACAAGAACATTCGTTATCATTCTTATCCTCTCCCAACCTCCAATAGGTCCTCTTCCTCCAGACGTTCACTCCGGGAGCGACCCAAGGGTCGCCGTTGCACCACCGGTGCAGAGATCATTCCATGGTATGCGTTCCACTTCCCCCACACCTTAGTCCACTTATTGGAACAGCCTTGGATCCCATAGACTGCCGTCTCTGCCAGCATGCACCAGACCATGTCCATTTCCCACTCATTCAGTGTGAGGGTCAGTGCAGCCCTCCATACTTTGGCAATGTTCCTCTTAGCAACCATAAATCCTAGTGTTACCCAGAGGCGTTCCATACTGTTTGGATCTATCTTGTCCCATATATTCAGAAGACACCATTTTGGTGATTTGGATACAGTGATGTTACATACATTCTGAAAGCTGGACATCACCTTTTCCCAGTAATTCTGTAACGCAGAGCACTCCCACGGCATGTGGAAAAAGGCACCCTCTTGCTCACATCCCTTAGGGCAGTCATTTTCAAAACAGGGGGGCGGGCCCCCTGGGGGCCTTAAGTGATCTCAGAAGAAGGCAACAGTCTCTGGCCAAGAGAAGCTTGTTTTAAGAGAAGGTTTGTTTTAAGTGTTGAAAACTTGGGCGGCAGCAAGTCACCTTGTAATGGACCATCACTAACAACTTTTGTCCTTTATCTCCTGATTGGGAGTATGTGTAAAAAGGGTTAGCAGAGCTTACGTGCAATGTAAAAATGTTAGACATACATAAGCAGTGCCAATTACAGCAGAATAACTCTTTTTTTTCGAAAGAGCTGGGGGCTCGGGGCGCAGCATTAAGAAGTTTGAAGACCACTGCCTTTGGGCATAGCACTGATTCGGACCTCCCCATTTTGACTAGTGTAGTGCAGTCAAAATATGTTCTATGTAGCATTTTGAGTAGTATGATTTTAAAAAGGGGTCTAATAGCCATCTCCCTGGGGGAGGTCAGAGCCTCCTGCCATTGTTCGTCATTCAAGTGTCCCGTGTCTCTCTCCCAGTGTTCCTAAAGTGTGGACAAAAGCTCTGTGGAGCTGTTAATGATTTTACAATAAGTGCAGGATATAGCCTGTTGTCTATGTAGTCAAGCAGCTTATCATCCAGGGGGAAGATTCTAGGAGTTCCTCCCCTTTCGTCAATACACTCTTCAACGTATTACTGACTTAAATATATCAGAAGGCTGCAGAGTATGCCAGTTGGTAGTCCCTTTGTAGGTGGTGAAGGGAAGCACATCTCTCACCACCCATAAATTCCCAACCTTTGAAATGCAATCAAGTCCTATTTGTCGATGCCTCGCTGTTTTGTGAAGAGACCCAATTTCGCAGAGTCCCACAATGATGGCGCTCAGGTTATAACACCGACTTCTCCAGCCAGATCTGCACTGTAACCAAAGTCAGGCTGAGGAGCGAGCTACTCCTACCCCCTCTGTATAGCTCCCTGAGATAGCCCCCTGTTTGTAAGTTGCAGTGCTCCATTCTGTAAGCCAGTTCGTCAGCGTGTAAATGGACCCAGCGATTGATCACAATGAGTTGGTCCACCCAGTAGTATTTCTGAATCGCCGGAAGCACCATCCCACAATCATACCAGCTTCTCATCAATTTTAGGAGATAAATCCTAGGGGACCCTCCCTCCCAAAACAGCGAACGGACTATGGAGTCCACTGACCGAAAATACATGGTCAGCACCGGATATGGGGTGTTCTGGAGAATATAAAGGAAGTGCAGTAGGGCCATCATCTTAAAAAGAGATGTCCTTCACAGCAGAGACAGTAGTATGTTTCCCCAGTGTTGAGCGTCACTTCTCAGGCGCTTCAGTGAGGGGGCCAAATTTTAATCATCAAAGAGTTTAAGGTCCATAGTAATGTATATCCCAAGATAACAGAAACCCTCTGAGACCACCCTTATTGCACAGCCCCTGTGGTGACGCGGTGGTTCCCCCAGAGTATTTATATTAGTGATTTGCCCCAGTTGATGGTGTAGCTGGAATATTTACGATATAGGTCGAATATGTGCAAGAGTCTATGGAGTGTAGAGCTTGGGTTCGCAATATACAACAGAATATCATCTGCATAGAGGGAGATCATATCCTCCCACTCCTCAGACCAGCACAACCCCCTAATCAATGGATCCCTTCTGATCCATATTGCTAATGGTTCAAGTACTAATGCAAAGATCAATAGGGGGATGGGGCACTCCTGTCTCATTGCAATTGAAAAATCCTTGTGGTAGCCCAGTTGACCGCCACTTGGGCAAGTGGTTTGGAGTATAGGAGTCTCACTCAAGCAAGATAGCAGGTCCCAAATCCCTTTCTCTCCAAAACTGCAAACATGAATGGCCACTCCACTGTATTAAAGTTCATTCACACGTCCAACGACACCACCGCAGCATCTTCCCGTAAGGTGGTCACTCTGTCCAGTACTCCATGCAATTGTCCGAGGTTAAGTGCAATGCTTCTTCCAGGCATAAAGCCAGCCTGATCCTTGTGGATCATTGACCGTATGACATGATCCAAGCAGTTCACCAGAGGTTATGCCAGTATTTTAACTTCTGCATTTAATAATGAAAACGGCCTGTACGACGCACTCTCTGGTGGTTTCCCCTCCTTATAGATCACCACAATATTCGCTGTTCTTTGTTCCCTTGGCAAACACACAATATTCAGGCTCTCCCGGGACAGGGGGGTGCTACCTTAGTGGCAGCGAGGTGGTACAATTCAATAGGAAGACCGTTAGGACATCGGGCCCTTCCCAAGCATAGTTCCCAAATGGTCTGAGTCAATTTACTTTCTGTGGGTTCTTGTTTGAGGAGTTCCCTATCCTCCAGTGTGAGGCTCGACATCTGAAAGTCTGCTAGCATTTCCCTCACCTCCTCAATAGTCGTTAGGGCATAGACATGTACATAATAGTCCACAAATGCGGCAGCTATGCCCTGTCTATCTCGCACCCTGGAATTTTCTGCCCCCGCACTTCGAATACCCATCTCGACATCGCCTCACATATGTCGAGCCAGGCTAAAAGCTTACCCGCTCTATCCACAGTCTCATAGAGGCAATGTTGTGTCACGATATATCAGATCTTAGCTGCCTTTTGAGCCACATCCTTGAATTCTTTTGTTTCAAGGGCAAGTGATGTTGTACCAATTCATCATTCTCTGAGACTATGTGGGTCTCAAAGTGCATAATTTTCCATTGCAGTGTTTCTAGCCTAGATCTGTTTGCCTTTTTCTGGCCTGCAATCAGTGAAATACCTTGCCTCCTAATAACAGTTAAGAATGACTACCACAACACCACAGCAGAGTCGACCGTTCCCGCATTCTCTGCGACATAGTGTCCTACTGATTCCTGAAGTTTTGAATGGATATCGAATACATTCAGACACCAGGGGCTTTTCCCTCTCATACGATTCTGGTCTGGTGAATTGTGTCAATAGGTTACACACACGGAAGAATGATCTGATAAATCCCGAGCAAGGTGATGAGCCTCATGGAAGTTGGGGAGCTGTTGGGTCAAAGTGCGTATGTTGGTTATATGAGACAGACTACCATGGGCCCCCAAGTGAAAAGTGTATTGTGGAGTCATAGGATTGTGGGCCCACCACATGTCAGCTAGTGCATTGCCAGTAAAAAGTCTGTTAGGGCCGTTTTAGGTTGGTCTCGCGGCCTGGCAGGCCATGGGTCCATTTCCTGACAGAGGGCTGCATTGCAATCTCGACCAAGTAATAGTTGGCCTTTAGTGAGCCTAAGGAGCAGTGCTCCCAATGCTGGTAGGGCCTCAGGATGGAGGCTTGAGGGCATACATAGTGAGAGTATATAAATAGTTGTCCCTCCCAATGCCCTGGGACTGCCACAAAGCGCTCATGGGTTCATGTGTAATATGTTGAATTATGAACGGGAGCGAGGAACGCAAAAGTATACCCACCCCTCTGGGGGGATGTATGACATTACAACGCATGCTTTTACCACGCATGCCTTTACAACGCTGTTTTTACAACGCATGCCTTTACAACGCATAGTGCTTTGGGGCGCTGGATAGTGAATAGTTTAATTTACTATTCCAACTCCAGTCTCCGTGGATAGTAGGGAAGGTGTTGGATAGTAAATTAAACCTATTCCCTATCCTAGAGCGCCCCCAGCGCAATGCTTTGTAATGGTTTGCATTGTAAAAGTTGCGTGCGTAAAGGCACGGCATGGTAAAAGTTGCATTGTAAAGGATGTTTCCTCTCTGGAGCCACTCGTGTAGCCAGCGTGTGCCACCATCTTGTATCTCTATCTATTTAATGTGCCATAGGTTGTGCCCTAGCAGATGTGTCTCTTGGAACAAGATCACATCTGGATAGTGTCTTTTTAGCTATTGCAAGATTACTTCTCTCTTAATCTTATCCCCTAGTCCATTAACATTTCAGGAGAAGAGTTTTAAACTTCTGTATAGACTCATAAAAATTTCCTATCTCTGCGGTTGAATAGCTCTCCAAGACCTCGGGATCCTAACTTTCCCTTAACCAGGTGGTAAGAGACAAAGTCCCTCATCAGGACCCCATCCCATGCTAAGACTGTCATCACTGCTTGAAACATAATCATCACACGGACTTGGAACACACAAACCCGCAATGATAACACCCCTCTCTGCCTCCCTGCTCGACGTGCTTCAAATTGCCTTCTCCCCCAACTATGCAGAGTGCCTTTGAACCCAATTGCACAACATAACATGAGGGAAACGTGGCCAAAAATCCGCCCTCATCACGACCCCCTTCAAATCATTCAACATGTAATTGCTCATCTCAAAGGTCCAGCCAAGTAGGTCCATCACTCCTTGGCATCTTGAGGGCCAGTGTCCATCCCTTTGTGGAAGGGCACCTCCTGTCCATCACCTCAATGATGGGGGCCACTAGGGTGCAACCCCCATTTGTTCCGCCTGATCTCTGGAGCCCTCGCTCGGCATACCTCGTTTCTCGGCGATCTTCGTGACTGGGCCCTCGTCAATGTCTCTTAGCCTGGGATTTTTTGTCTTGCATCGGTCTCGAGCCATCTAGCCAGCTCCACACATCCTCGGGGGTATGATAGAACCACATCTTCTCCTCGGGCACCACAAGCCTGGCCAGAAATGCCATTGCATATTTCAGTTCTCTGTCTGGGAGGTCCTTTTTCGGCGTTATCCCCAAACTTTTTGCCTTCTTCCTGTATTCTTCTGACTTCGTTTTTGCTGGTTTTTGAGCTCTGGGCACTTTACCAATGCGGATCAGTGCTAAAGTGCAAGTTCACCCTTTGTAAATTGTGAGTAGGATTGGTTGTCCATGATTTGTATATTTGATTTACTGGTAAGTCCCTAGCAAAGTGCACTACGTGTGGCCAGGGCCTGCAAATCAAATGCTACTAGTGGACCTGCAGCACTGACTGTGCCATCACACATTAGTAGCCCTTCAAACCTGTCTCAGGACTGCCCATGGGCAGGGTGCAGTGTAGGTGAAAGGTATGTCATGCACTGGTGGATTTTACATGTCCTGATAGTGAAATACTGTTAGTTTCATCTTTCATTATTGCAAGGACTATCTCTCCCATAGATTATCATTGGAGCTGCCTTGAAACCCCTTGCAAGTGTAACTTTCCTTTGGGAAGCGATAGAGATTTGGAGTTTGGGTTCTCCGAACTCAGAAATTCAAAATATATCTTTTAGTGAAGTTGGTTTTTAGATTGTGTGTTTGAAAATGGCACTTTTAGAAAGGGTAAATAACAACAAAGTGTCAATGCTAATGCACAACTCTTATCTTTCACAAGGTGTATCGAAAAAAGAACAATATCACCATCAACCACTTTTTCCATTGGATTTATTCAATAATTTTTTCTCTCAAAATTTACATCAATAAATAATTGTCACCAAAGTCGATTTAATTAAAAAAATTTGAAAAACAATTATGCTCCCTTTACCCAGAGACTCTCTCAAAAAACATTCTTTCGCTCATACAGCCTTCTTGTGTGCCCTCTCAAAACACATTCACTTGCACACTTCTGAATCCTCTCACTCATACAATGCACTATCCTCTCATCCCAGCACACTCACACCCTGCTTGCAACCCTTCAAACTTGAACCATTATACACAAAATACATGGGGGCAGATTTATGAGGCCCTTGCGCCTCTTTGTGGCGCAATTGCATCACGTAATGTGATGCAACGGCGGCGCAAACAATGCACCCTATTTACAACGTGACGCATCTAGGAGATGCATCACGTTGGAAAGCCCTGCGCCATAAGGAGGCGTTCCTGCGCAGGGGGGGCGTTCCTGCGCAGGAACGCCTCCTAAAAGTGGCTGCGTGAAATCTATGAGATTTCACTCAGTCACTTTCTACGTCAATTCCTTACGCCTGTGGGCGTAAGGGTGACGCACCATACATTGTAGGGGTGGCCCCTGTGCATTGCTGGAGTCATGTCGCACTTGCGACATGACTACTGCAATGCGCCGCCGCCCGTACGCCGAGAGATGCGTCACGCATCTTCACTGCCTTGCACTGCCTTGCACCATGGTGCGCCGCATTGTAAATGCGGCGCACCATGGGTGGCGGAGCAGTGGCGCACTGTGGCGCACATTAACTGGCGCATCCCTGTGGATGCGCCAGTTAACATAAATCTGCTCCATGGTATAAAGAAATATTCCATCAGTGAATCTTTTTGTTTGGTATTTTGTGTATAATGGTTCAAGTTTGAAAGGTTGCAAGCAGGGTATGAGTGTGCTGGGATGAGAGGATAGTGCATTGTATGAGTGAGAGGGTTGGGAAGTGTCCAAGTGAATGTGTTTAGAGAGGGCACACAAGAAGGCTATATGAGCAAAAGAATGTTTTTGAGAGAGTCTGTGGGTAAAGGGAGCATGATGGTTTTTCTAAATTTTTGAATTAAATAGACTTTGGTGATGATTATTTATTGATGTAAATTTTGAGAGAAAAAATTATTGATTAAATCCAACGGAAAAAGTGGTTGATGGTGGTATTGTTTCTTTTTCGATACACCTTCTGTCTTAGAAATTGGAAGGACTGGACTTTGCTTTCTTGTATCCTGCTTGCCAAGGTCATCCAAGGTTTGTGTGTGCTTGCCTCCTTTTAAGAAGCCTCAGGGCCATCAAAGACTTCATGTACAACCCCTGAACTCCTCTGCTGGGAGTTCTGACCTGACAAATGGTGCCAATTCCAGTTCTGGGCCCTCGGGGTGGCTTGGATGCAAAGAATAGAAGAAATTCCATGCACCAGCCTTCATCTTTTGTTTTCCCGTCGCAAGCTTGCTGTGCGGTGACAAAACCAACGCCATGCTGCAATCGCAGCCAAATAATCAATGCAGCACCTGCCATGTGGCCCACTAATTGCCAAAGCCCAAATCCCGAGCACCATGTCTCCGACATTCAACACCAACGCAGGCCCTGCTGTGTGGCTGAAGATTCAACGCATCACCTGCCTCGTGGCTGGAAAATCGACGCAGCGCCCGTTTCGCCGCCGCCACATCTACGCCAGCGTGCCCGGATTTTCCATGCATCACACCTGTGCGCCATGTCTGCATCAATGCTGGGTTTCATTAAGAAACTGAGGCCACGTATACAGAAAATCGATGCATCACTCCCCCTCACAGTAAGAAATAAAGGCATCACCTCCTCTTGTAGTAAGGAATCAGCGCATCCCCTCCCCTGCCTAACTGTAAGGAACTGATGCATCACCTCCCCTGGGAGTAAGGAACCGAAGCATCACCTCCCCTGCCTAGCAGTAAGGAACTGACGCATCACCTTCCCTGGGAGTAAGGAACTAAAGCATCAACATCTCTGCGAGCAAGGAACTGAAGCATCACCTTCCCTGGGAGTAGGGAACCAATGCATTGCTTTACTTTTCAGGCACCTGACCTCCTCTGTGCCTGTTTTCATCTATAATTCTGATGCATCTAAGGTACTTTGCGCTAAAAAGTGAAGCATCCATAGGTTTCTATGAACTGAACTGTTTAAACCTTTTGGAAGTGATATTTTGATGTATGTATGTTAGATTTTTGTCATTTTGGTCTTGTTTTTATGAGATAAATATTTGTTATTTTTCTAAACTAGTGTAGAGTCTTTTTGTGATGTTTTCACTGTGTTACTGTATGTGTGCACGAATACTTTACAGATTACCTCTGTAGTTTAGCCTGACTGATCTGTGCCTAGCTACCAGAGGTTTAGCACAGCCAAACTTAGGTGTGTGTTTTACTCATCCTGACTAGAGTGAGGTTTCCTGCTTCTACAGCATGCATACTGAGTGACAACCAGCAATCCCATTTCTTACATCGGTGGCCAGTGATGAGGTTAGGACTTGCATTTGTGCCTGACATACAGTGATTAGTGACACTACATCCATATCACGGAGCACTATGCATCCAGATACTATTTTTCATTTTTTGGTCTTCTGCAATTTTCTATCTTTCCCTACAATTTTCTTTGAGCTCCATACTCTATCATGTCTCTGTCGCATCTTCAATGGCATTCCGGGAGGTGGTATTTGAGGAGGATAGGCTGGGATCATCCCACAATTGAAAGAAGTCGGTAAAAGCCACAAGTCCAACTCAAAGGCCTCACCAAGAAAGAGGAGCTACAAAAGGTGATGAAAAACAAGCATTTGCAATGCAATAGGTCTCGCATTTACGCAAGTTTAAGCTATTGAAATTGTAAATGATAATGCCCTTTATTTATGGTTTGAAAACAAAAATAAAAAGCATTGTTATTTGCAATGTCAATAGCTCAAACTTACGTAAATGTGAGACCTATTGCATTGCAAATTATTGTCTTCTATACAATCCGAACACCATGTTGCATATATCCAAAGACGCACCTGACTCTCACCATGAGAAAAGGATCACAGAAGGTGATCTAAAGTGACATGCTGAAAAAGATGCATTTGTACCTCTGAGTATCCATACCAACCGGGTTCTATGAGAGGTGCCTCAGCACCTCTTTCCTGCTAGGTAGCCTGGAACACTCCACTGATTATCCCATTCTCAAAGCCATTTGCACATACAAGTCTCACGTAAGAAAATAGCGTTTTTTTAGGAAATGCAAAAGCAGGTTTGGAATTAAAGTCTGAATTAGCACCCTGTGCAATATTACCGCCAGGATGTCTAATATTAGGCATTTGAAATTCTTCTCCAGGGGTGGAGAATAAATGTTCCAGAGCGGAATGACCTAGGCTATGGACATTCAGACACATTAGTACCCCTTAAGCAGTTGATTTACACTTGTGAAGGGTAGGAGCAAACTATTTTCTGGGTTACGAATGGGAAATGAAAAACACCCCAAAATTGATTTTGGGAGGCTTGAGGGTGGTTGTGGTGGTTGGGGGAGGGGCGGGGGCAGCGGGGGTGTGGGGGGGTGAGAAATGGTTTCTTCAGGGAGAAATATATTTCCTATTTGACTGAAAGTGCAATCGCACACATGTGAAGTATTTTTTCCATGCACAATTGTATTGTACGCAAATTGCAATTGAGAGTGAGGATAGCCCTTCTAATGGTTGTAAGTAGGACGTGAGAACAAGTCTCGACTCTACGACTGCCGCCAAACTCCAGGGGCCTCATTTGTGAGGCTGTGCGTCACTTTTACGCCGTCGATGCGTCACTTTTTGTGACGCACCAGTGGTGTAAAAAATGTGCCTTGTTGCGCCATATTTACAAAGTGACCCATCTAGGTAGATGCGTCACTTTGTAAACCCCTGCGCCACATTATACCTGCGCCAGGTATAATGTATGCAAGGGGGGCGTTTTGACGCAAGAAAGGGTCATGGAAGTGACGCAGTGAAATCTATAAGATTTCACTGCGCCATTTCTTGGCCGCTAATGCGTCAAAATCTTACGCCTGCTTCAATGAAGGCGTAAGACTGACGCAGGCCCTTTCACATGGGGCTTGCCGTATGTGAAAGGACGCATTGCTGGAGTTGCATCACTTTTGTGACACACTCCAGCAATGCGTCACTTTTGCGCTTACAGATACGTCAGAAATACTGACGTATCTGTAACTCCTTGCGACATGATGTGTCATACATTAAATATGATGCATCAGGTATGTCGCAAGGAGTGCGCATTGAGAAGTGACGCATCGCTGCTTTCACGCAGCAATGTGTGATTTCTCATAAATGATGCCCATGTGACTTGCCCATGTGAAAGTACACATTGCTGGGGTTGCTTCACTTTTGTGACACACTCCAGCAATGCGTCACTTTTGCGACTACAGATACATCAGAAATACTGACGTATCTGTAACTCCTTGCGACATGATGCGTCATATTATAAATATGACGCATCAATCATGACGCAAGGAGTGCGCACTGAGAAGTGATGCATCGCTGCTTTGACGCCGCGATGCGCCATTTCTCATAAATGAGGCCCCAGGAGTAGTCTTGGAAAGCTTTGTAAATTCCTAGGGCCTCATTTATGAGGCTATGCGTCACTTTTACGCCTCTGGTGCATCAATTTTTGTGACGCACCAGTGGCGTAAAAAATACGCCTTGTTGCGATATATTTACAAAGTGACGCATCTAGGTAGTTGCGTCACTTTGTAAACCCCTGTGCCACATTATACCTGCGCCAGGTATAATGTATGCAGGGGGGGCATATTGATGCAAGAAAGGGTTGCAGAAGTGACGCAGTGAAATCTATGTGATTTCACGACGTCACTTCTAGGACACAAATGCGTCAATTTCTTACGTCTGCCTCACAGCAGGCGTAAGACTGATGCAGGCCCTTTCACATGGGGCTTGCCCCATGTGAAAGGATACATTGCTTGAGTTGCGTCACTTTTGTGACACACTCCAGCAATGCGCCACTTTTGCGCCATACAGATACATCAAAAATACTGACGTATCTGTAACTCCTTGCGCCATGATGCGTCATACTGTAAATATGACGCATCATTGGTGGTGCAAGGAGGGCGCAGTGAAAAGTGACGCATCGCTGTTTTCATGCAGCAATGCGTCACTTTTCATTAATGAGGCCCCTGAAGTTTATTAACTATGTACAATTGTGAGGCACTTAACTGGTGCGGAGAATTCAAAGTTTTATTTTGTGAACGAGTCTGTGGAATGGAGTGAAAATGAAGAACTTAAGTACAGCATGGAAATGTCAGCGCAAACTAAAACAAGTTAACACGAGCAGCTTCGCATCCCCAAACAGCTGAAATAAATAAAAAGATTATCGTGCGAAGCGGCTGAATACATTAAAAGAGCATTGCGTACATGACTCGTGTGCCACGAGGGAAGTGCTTGAGCACAATGAAGCGTGGCGGTCGTGAATCGGCACCCATATGAGCGGGCAAGCCAGAAATGCTGAATAACCAGTGAAAGGGCGAGATTTTGATCGATACCTTATATCTATTGATCCAAACCTCGATCTGGTCGACTGAACCTTTATTGCCTGTCTTGGAAGGAAACAGTACACCTATCTGCAAGTTAGTTCACCCAATAAAGGACTCTACTCTTAAAGATCACGGACAACTTCTAGGTTTCAAAAGTTTATTGTAAAGATATAATGAGCTGCAAATACAAGCATCTCAGAATGAGATTCACGAGATACACAGGTCCAATTACATACATGTGCTCTCGAAAAGCCCTCAGACGAGCAACAGAAATCACTAACACAAGTTCTAAAAATAGCAAAGCTATCAGCATAGACGCATATCTCTCCTTCATTTAGGTTGGAGGAAAACGAACACAGGTTAGGCGTCCCTACCCTGTTCTAGATGGTATCCCTACTTAACCAAGTCCCAACCTAACAAAGGTGTCAGCAATGAATGACCCCCAAGGGAAGTCACCCACTCTAAGTCTCTTGGTGAAAACCTAAAGTTCTCCAGTCATGACCCCTCACTGCCTACCCATCCGCTCTCTAAAGGGTCCTCAGGTCTCTGCTCTAACTCCACCCAGGGGTGCTGTCCCTAATACAAAATAGTCAACAACATTTGAGACGCCCCTTGCGAAACGCCTCTCACGTGGTGCAACTTCAGGCTTTTTCCATGATGCTTTGTATTGGGCCTCAGACGTTAGAGTTGACCTTGCTTCTCAGTCTCTTCTCCGGCCCGCTGATACCCCTTAAACATTCCAGAACCCTCCTCCATGTCTGGGCCGTCTACTGAACAGGCCTCTATTCATTCACTTATAATTGGATCCCCCCTTTCCTGTTGCAGACAGATATCTGCCGCCAAGAACCCAACTCTCATAGACTTCTAAAAAAGGCTTGCAACATTTCTCAGCCCAGACATGTACGTGTAAATCAATGCTAAAACATTTCAGGCCTACAATATTTCACATTATGATTATAGCATTCAATTTCTTCATTTAATTAAAGCATGTTAAAACTCTTATTCTATTATTTAGAAAACATTACTCTAAATCATGGCCCATTAATGCAATGACCAAAAACGTTAAACAATCTGTGTCGTAAAAAGAAACACCTTCCCTTTTAGCTCCAGCTCTGGCCCTGAGGCCTACCACGTTCTGCGTTTTACCACAGACCATCTTATATGTTAACAGCTACACGACATAGATTCAAAATAATCACGTCTAATAAAATCATATAATGTCACACATTTCTGTATTAATTCCACTTCTACTTAAATCTCTATATTAGCTATACATTTAGAATATAATTTCAGATACTATTAGCACTCATGGCATTTCTCTTCATGAATTATGCTCTCTATAGGTAAGTGTGATGTACTCATATATTTATATCAGTTTGCGCTCTCTCAGTTCCCCCCTTTGATGACCTCTCGGGGTCATCACTAACATTTAAACTGCAGTTATTGCTGGCATTCTCTGCGCTTCCAGAGCTCTCAGGCTCCTGTACTGATTATCTTGTATGGCAGCCAATCTCTGCAACTGTTCTCTTTGGGCCTTTTCTGACCTTCTTGCTCTGTACCATTTGAATACCCTCACCAATCCCCACAATACTATCCCACAGATCAATATTATGATGATAGGCTTTAGGATATACCAAATAAAGCTTTTGCCTAAGGTGGAAAACCACCCTCCAACTGTACTCATTCCGTGGCCCACCTTTTCCCAGACATTTTCTCTACTCAAGTCTTCGATCTCTTTGTGTATATTAGTTATGTTCTTAATAACTTTCTCAAGGGGTTTTGAAAGGTCTGGAATGTAAGTGCAACATTCCTGAACCTTCAAAGCCTTACAGACTCCGCCCTCTTTTGCTAATAAGACATCCAATGCAAGCCGATTTTGAAGAACCATAGCCCTTATCGATTGCATCTCTCCTTCTACCAGCATTAAGGACTGAGCAGTGCTGGCAGACAACCTGTCGACAACTGTTGCCAATCGTCTAATTTTAACATCATTAAGGATTATTCCCAAAAGAGGGAACATAGCTCCAAAGACATCTCCAACCATTTCTGCATCGCCTAAGTCTCTCCTTCCCCTCGATGATGTCTGACCCTCAATGATCAATAAGTCTTGTGCATGATATATTTTGGGGAAGACAATTGCCAAGTAACATGATCCATACCAGTTGTCAGGTAGTCTCACGTAAGCATTTCTTCCACATACAAAATACACATTTGGAATCACTTGCATTCCCTTCAGGAAATCCTTAGTGTAGTACTCTAAATTAAAAGCATGTTCACAGTCAACTTCACCCACGTATACATTTTCATAATACGTTTTGGCTCGGTGAAGACATAACTTTCCTTTCTGCGCTTTATCTAAAGCTATTGGACCACTACTACCCTTTCTCTTGTGTGACTTCTCTTCCTCGGTCCAATCTAATTTCCCTTGTCCTGATTTTTTCAAAATCTTTTGTCTCCTGTAACGATCATCCACCTGCCCTATGAACTTTTTCTCGACTTCTGACACCTTGCATGTCAGGTTATTTCTACGGGCATGTGAAGTATCTAAGGTAATCCAAGGAATGAAGAACTTGGCCAATCTGTCTTCACTCTTCCAGTAATCCCATTTATTCATCTGCTTATAATTCGGGACTTCTGGCAACACAGAATCATAATTGGAGAAATAGTATTCAAAACTATCTCTCTCATAAAATATACTAAGCAATAAGCTACATGTAATGCCATATGTCAGAGGGAGGTGATGATATCGAATTCCTTCATCTACAGACGCAGGCAACTGCATGCAGACGTAGCAATCCTTAACCTCCATGGCATCCACGTATTCATACAAAAGTTTAGCATAAGCATTTGACCTAAAGTCTCCTTGGGACTCGTCTACATGTAACCTGCGGGCTTCTGCAGCCAATAACGCTTTCTCTTGAGTGTTTTCCCTTTTCTCACCTGCAACAGTAGGTGTAAGTGTTACTACAGAATTCGCATCAGTTACCTTTACCTCTTCCTCATGTCCCTTTACATAAGAAATTGTTACCACTAAAGCTATTAATATTATCACTCCTACTATTAGTGTACCTATTATACATTTAGCTCTGCGGTTCGGGGTGCCGGCCTCCATTTCGTCAGACAATCTAGCTTTTCCCTTTCTCTTTGCAAAAAAAGTTCTTTTCCTCTCGTTCCTTTACAGTCTCTTTCAATCCTTTTTTGTCTTTAGAATCCACACAGCTGGAGGCTGACAGCCTTTTTCGCAAAAAGTCCTTTCACAGTTCAAAAAGACAACCCTAGCCCTTCTCCATCCACTCAAGGGGTTCCCTAAAATTCTCTGCTTCCTGGGCGCTAGGTAATCTTCTTTCCTTCTGCTTGCTTTATTTACAAAGTCCTTTAACAATCGACTATTAGATTTGTGGTTGCAGCTTCAATAGCATAGTTCAATATTTCCATGCGAAGAGTATGCTCTTCATGTGCTGTTATCGTGGTACCAAAGTCGGGGAATTTCAATTCTGTAAGAAACATGTGTTTTAACTTGCTGAGGCGGGGAGGTCTGGGGAGCACGAATGTTAGTGACCCTTCTTGTTCGACACCGGGTACCAACAGTTGTATTTCCACGGTGATAATGGGCTCAGAACTGGACACCACCACCGCTCGGATCCTCCCTGTCTCCGGTTTCACAGACATTTGTCGCCAGATATGTCCACTCAGGTGTGGAGTATCTTCTGTTAGGCACACGCACTCTTCTTGACCTTCTTCGGTCTGGTGCTTCAGCGCCCTGAGCACCTTCTTCTGGGTCTGAGTCTTCTGATATCGGAGGAAGGGTTGCTTCTGGAGTTGACCTCAGGCTAGAACTTCTTCTTTGCGGCCAATTTGCTTCTCCACGTGCCCTTCTACTCCTTCTCCTTCTGGTCTGTTCTCGCTCTCTTTCAGACCTGTCAGGGTCAGACTCGTACTCCCAGCTGTCTTCTCCTTCTGTAGCGTCTTCTGTTTCGCTGTTGTACTGACCGTCCTCAGCTTGGTCAGACTCGTTCCCTGCTTCCACTGGCACCTCTACAGCTTGGCTAGCCCCCTCTATGGCTTCTTGGTCCTCTGCTGGACGTCCATCCGAGAGAGGAGCTGTTTCCAGAGGTGCTGGAACCCTTTTCGTATGCGACGCGTGTATCCAGTTGGGCAGGCCTCCCACCTTTACAGCTGTACTTGTGATCAGGATGACCTGGTAGGGCCCACGCCAACGAATATCCAAGCAGCTTCTTCTCACATGTTTCTTCACCAGGACCCAGTCCCCAGGATACAGGTCATGGCAAGGGCCCTGGCACGCTGGAACCTCTGCAGCCTGCACCTGAAGGGACACAGAACGCATGGCGTCAGACAGCCCCTTACAATAGTCCAGGATCATATCATCTGTGATATTTAACAGTGCAGTAGCTGGAATAGATGGCAGTCTCATTGCTCTCCCCATTAACACCTCATGTGGTGACAACCCTGTTCTTCTGTCTGGGGTACTACGAAGGCTCATGAGTACCAATGGCAGGGCGTCAGGCCAATTCAGGGTCGTTGAGGAGCAAACTTTCGCTATTCTGGACTTGATCGTGCCATTAATTTGTTCCACGATTCCTGAGGCTTCTGGTCGGTAACTGCAATGGAGCTTTTGGTCTATATTCAGTGCAACACAAATCATCTTCACAAGCTCGCTGTTAAAATGTGTTCCCCTATCTGATTCCAAAAAGGCCGGCACCCCGAACCGAGGGATAAGTTCTCTAAGCAGTAACTTAGCCACTGTGAGGGTGTCGCACCTACGTGTAGGGTATGCCTCAACCCATCTGGAGAACACACAAACAACCACCAGGACATAGCGGAGGCGGTTGCATCTTGGCATTTCAATGAAATCTATCTGCATTCTGTTGAATGGACCTCCAGACCTTCCTATGTGACTTAGTGCAACTGGTGTTCTTTTCCCTACATTCAGCTGCTGGCAGGTCACACAACGCTGGCACACTGCTTCTGCTGCTATTCTAAACTTAGGATTGTACCAAGTCTGTCTAAACACTCTCAGCATAGCATCTCTCCCTAAGTGTACGGGACCATGTATGAGTCTAGCCATTGGACTCACCATCTCATTGGGCAACACTGCTCTGCCGTCTGCTGAGACCCAAAAATGAGTCTCACCCATTACACATCCTGCCTTTACCCATGTTTCCTTTTCTGAATCAGGAGCATTTTCTTGCATGGTTGACAATTCATCCCAAGTATCAACAGTTTCCAGTATCATGGCTAATTCAGTTCTTACATTTATTCCACCCACATCCACCTCTGTGAAAGAGTAACCTTGTTCTGCGCAATACCGCGCAACTTCATCAGCATATCTATTGCCTTTCGAAACAAAGTCCTCATTTTTGGTATGTGCGATGCACTTTACAACTGCGATACTTGCTGGACATTGCAATGCTTCTAACAACAAGCGCACAAACTCTCCATTGCGAATGGGAGAGCCTGAAGAAGTCATGAACCCTCTTTGAGACCATAACTGCCCGTAATCATGAACTACCCCAAACCCGTATTGGCTATCGGTGTAGATGGTGACTCGAATTTGATTGCCTGCTAAGCAAGCACGTGTTAGGGCAATAATCTCGGCTACCTGAGCGGAGTTTACTCCTTCCAGGCACCCTGCTTCCACAACTCCTTCAATTGTACAAACAGCATAAGCTGCTCTCAACTGCCCAACTTCGTCTCTTACACATGAGCCATCGACAAAGAAAACTTCGTCTGGGTCGGTCAGTGGCTCATCTACGATGTCGGGTCTGGGTTTGGTGCATAGTTCAGTCACATCGAGACAGTCATGGTCTGTATATTCATCATCATCATCAATATCATTTGGAAGTGGCATTAAGGTAGCAGGATTCAAAACAGAGCATCTCTTGAGGGTCACGTTCTCTGCAGCAAGAATAACTTGCTCATAGCGCGTGAGCCTGCTATTGGTCAGATGCTGTGTTTTGGTCCTGGTCATCAACAGTTCAACAGAATGTGGCACGCACACCTCTAACGGGTGCCCCATGACGATATTTTCACATCTCTCAATGCTGACACCCGTTGCAGCAACGGATTTGAGACATCCGGGCAACGCTGCGGCTACTGGGTCTAAAGTAGCCGAGAAATAAGCAACTGGTCTACGGGCATTCCCATGGATTTGGACCAACACAGACAACGCACAACCCTCTCTCTCACAACAGTAAAGAAAGAATTGTTTATTGTAATCAGGCATCCCCAATGCCGGGGCACGACACAGGTCCTCTCTCAGCTGTAAGAATGCCATCAAACAGTCTTTGTCCCATGGTACCGGATCACTCACCTCTTTGTGCGTCAGTTTTTGCAAGGGCTTTGCTTTCAGTGAAAAGTTCACGATCCACTGTCGGCAATAACCCACCATCCCTAGGAACATCCTGACCTCTCTCTGGGTCTGAGGCGCATTCATTTTCATGATCGCCTCTATCCTATCTGGTGACACTTTTCGTTTGCCTTTCTCAATTCTGTGTCCCAAGTACTGCACTTCTGTCAGGCAGTACTGCAATTTTCCCGGGGACACCTTGTGCCCATTGGCAGCTAGGTGATTTAACAAAGCAATGGAGTCTTCCCTGCAAGCTTCTTCTGTTTCTGACGCCACAAGGAGGTCGTCTATGTACTGGACCAGAACTGACTTCTGGGGCAGCACTAGACTTTCAAGATTTTTCTTCAGAAGCTGGTTAAAGATCGATGGACTCTCTGTATACCCCTGAGGGATACGACACCATGTTAGGACGCGATTTTCCAGCTTAAATGCGAAAAGAAAATGGCTATCTTCGTCCAAAGGGATCGAAAAGAAAGCCTGACAAAGATCTATCACAGTGAACCACTCAGCTTGGAATGGAATCTGAAACAGTATCACTGATGGATTCGGTACCACTGGACAACATGAAACGACTATGTTATTAATCTTTCGAAGGTCCTGCACTATCCGGAATTTCCCATTTGGTTTCTGCAGACCCATAATCGGGGAGTTACATGGACTACCCACGATTTCTTTCAGTATTCCCTGTTTAATCATGGACTCGATCACGGGTTTTATGCCTGCAATCGTTTCTGGAGTCAGTTTATACTGGGGTGTTCTTGGGAACTCAGCATGCGGTTTCACTACAATTTTCACTGGGTCCACCCCTTTGACCAATCCAATCTCTTCCCCAGTGAAATCCCATACCTCTGATGCCACTGTCTCTCTCAAATCCCAGGGAAGCTCGTCTACTGTCAAAGTAGGGTACAGCTCCACACATATTCTTGAGTTTGCAACTTTGAAATCTGCATCATCATCATTAGTCAATACCTCCACTCCCTGGGGTGTACAATATATAGTACAATTCAATTTGCACAACAGGTCTCTTCCTAGCAGACACACAGGGCTTGAATCGCAAACCACAAATTGGTGCTCATCGCTGTACTTCCCTATTTTCACCTGTACCGGTTCTGTCAATTGGCTGGTTATTCTCCTGTTTGCGACCCCTACCACCTGTATGGTCTCTCCAGACATGGGCAGGTCTGGAACTGCAGCTGATCTGATCGTGGATCTAGTGGCTCCTGTGTCCACCAGAAATGTCGTAGGGCACCCTGCTACTTCTGCTTCCACATAGGGTCCCCTCTGATCTACCTCTAAGGCTGCCCCGAGGGTGCAGTCTTCTCTTTCCACTCTCTGTCCGGTTAATGGGTCCACATAATAGCATTCTTCACCTTCCACAAACAGGGGCATTTGTCTATAGGTCTTACCCATACTCCCTACTCGAGGAGGTTGCGGGAACTGGGCTCGGGGAGGAGCCCCCCCCCCTTTGAGCACCTTTCCTTGGTATGGCGTCGCCCCTCTCATAGGTGCGCTCTGAACCTCTTCCTCCTCTATCTCTTGCTCTCCGATCTCCACATTGTAAGGGCACTCGCGTTTCCAATGCCCCAACTCGTTGCACTGGTGACACCTAGTCGTTTTCTTCAAGGTAGCTATGTCTACTCTGGGTCTAAAGGTAGTACTCTCCTCATTACCCTTGTTCTGACTGTACTGCTTCTTACCTCCTGTACCTGTCCCTTGCTGCTGTTGTTGCGGTCCCCCCTTTCCTGCTGCCTGCAATTGTACCACCATCAGCTTCTCTTTTAGTTTCTTAGCCTTGGAGTCTACCTCATCACAGCAGTACCTGGCATATCTCAGTATTTCATCTAGGGGTCTACTTTGCCAACAAATCGAGTGTTGCTGAATCATTAAACTAATATCCGGTCTCAGTCCCAGGACGAACTTGGACACGAATTGCCCTATGTCCTTTGGATCCATTACATCCAAGCCGCTATACTGTTTAAACGCCTTCAGCAATCTCTCGTAATATTCATGGACTGTCTCTTTGGGTTCCTGTCTCGTTCTGTCTATTCTGACCCAATCTATGTCTTGCATAGGCACTTTTTCTTTCAGCCAAGTCATCACTCTCTCGAATTTTGCCATCACGATCTCGGACGGCCCATTAGTCCTAGCATCTCTCTCTGGCTCCGTTGTGGGCCACTCAGCGCTAACCTTGCATGCTGTCCACAGATCTCCTGGTACTATAATGTCAAACAGCGTGTTCAGATCTATCCATAGGACTTTTGAGATCTTTACAAACCTCTCGACTTGCTTGTACCACTCCACGGGGCTCTCTCGTAACTTGGGGAAAGATGTGGTAAAAGCAGCTAAATCTCCCCTACTCCAAGGGACATGTACATAGCTCCCATTGGCAACTTCACGCAAAGGGTAAGCTTCTATTCCCTGCTGTCCTGGTGTTATACCAATCATGCTTCTTCTGCCGGTCCCTTTCTTGGACCACCTCTCTTCCCACTTATCTAGTGCCCTCCATGTCCTTATTCCAGTAATCAATTCCCTTATGTGTGTTTTCAGCCCAATCGTTCTCCTCTCATCTAGATCCCGATCTGAGTAATGTAGCCTGTGGTTACCCTGTAATGCTTTGGTTCTTGACAAGTCCACCATATATTTGCCTGCTAGTTCGACTAACTTCTCATGGACTGCTCTCGCCTTTCGTGTGATGTCCTTTGCCATATACAGTATTTCATCCTGTTCATACATTTCCATTCTTTCCAAAGGCAGGGTACCATCTACCATGTCATCCAGATCTGACCTTAAGCTGGAGACATCAAGTCTCTTGGCTTTTATCTCAGCTCGCAATATGTCTTTTGAAGGGGGCTCACTGGTCTCCCTACCATCCCAACTTCGAGCTCTGCGTTTGGGCTCGGGAGAATTAATGGGTGGCCTCCCTTGCTCCCATCTCTCCAGGTCCCATGCTCGGCCATCCAATCTTGGAAGGTGATGGAACACGGGCCTTTTACCCCTACTCTCTCTCTGCCCACTCTCGTCTTCTTCTCTCCTCTCACCGCACATCTCTCTGTTATTTTCCCTCTGGTCGCTACACTCCCTTTGCCTCGTATCGCTCAGTATCCGATACGATCCTTCCTGGTTCCCCATATTCCCTGGGCTGCGCTCATTTCTGTCATCACAGGGACTATGGTGCGACCTCTCACAACTCCCATTCTGTTCTCTGGTGCCAGGCACACAGTGTGGACACTTAAAGCTGTTCCTGTACTCTTGCGCTCTCCTCTCCCCTTCACTGAGTATTGGGCACGCCACCCCTTCACTCCCGGGGCCCCCGTTTTCCAGGTCTGTTCTACCTCCACTCCGGGCCCAATGGGTGACTCCCCTACTCCCTCTACAGTCCCACTCCGGGCTACTCTCCCCAGCCCCGCAGTGAGTTCGTGCTCTGCTGTCCTGACTTTCCCTTTCTGCTTCTGCAGCATTGATGCACTTTTGAGCCTTCACTGCCTCATCCCACTGCTTCATGTACTCATTTAGTTCTTGAAAGGACTTTCGTCCAGATCCCCTCAGATCCATTGGCCATCTGGGGCCCCCAGGATCTTCTCCTGGGTCCCCTGCTGTGTGCATCGGGGTGCTCCACTCTCTGGGTATCGGCATCTGACTTGGGGAATTAGTGGTATCGTTCCTCCTTGCCTGCTCTGCTCTTTCTCTGTCTTTCCGCTTCCGTTCTTCCCCTTTTGCTCTCTCTTGGTCATATATCGATATTATAGGACCTATGGTAACAGGTACCTGTAGTGCATCTGGTAATGGGTAGGATGTGGCGCTTTCCGTTTCCGGCGCTCTTTGTACCACAAACCTACCGACTACCTGTTGCACCTGACTAGGCTGGAGCAACTCTTTCTTTGGCTCAGGATCCCACTGTGAACTGGGAAGCGGTCTATGCTCTCCTGCATTGCCCCCCTTTTCTCCTTCAGTATTCTCGACCTCTCCCCCTGCTCTATTATACGGGGGTGGCCTGTCTGTCAGTAATCTGTTTATCAGGCTGTCCTCTGTTTCGCTCTCATCATCTTCTTCTAGGGGGCTTTTATTTACTGGCGCCTCTAACACTGGGTACAGTTTATTTATTTCCAAATTATGCACTCTCCATCTTTTAGCATCCGCATCCCACCTGGCATCCTGTACTGCCCTTACCGAGCGTTTCACCCTTTCTTGTCGTCTGTTCATATTCCTTTCATGCGCTGCCCTAAGCCATGCTTCAAGGGCTTCAAACTGGGTTGGTCTAGGCAAGGGTCTCTTTGAGGTCATGACTGATTTCAATCGATGTAACACCTCTAATCTGAACGTCCCGTACTTCGGGAACGTCAGTTCCTCGTTTCCTTCAGTAATCTTACTCCACTCTGATATCCAAAGGATCGTATGCAACCCAACATTTACTGCCATATAACGAGCTGGCGTACCCTCCGGCGGGGCTTCTTCCCCTTCATACGATCCTCGCCTCTCTTTCTTAAACAGCGCTTTCAACCATTTAAAACACTTCATAATTATGCGCACAAAATCCAGCCTCGCTACTCTGTTTACTTCCTGATGACAATCCACCAATCCTGTCGCGGCTTTTCTAGCTTGGCCTATCACAGCGCGGTCTTTCTCCTGTTGGCCAATCACGTCGCGACCCTGTATGACGTGTTCGCTAGCTGGCCTATCACAGCGCGGTCTTTCTCCTGTCAGCCAATCACTGCGCGACACCACCTGACGTCTCTTTTCTCCGCTTCGCAGCAGCACCCCTCCTTTCTCAACTCGTCTCCCGGTTATGCATGCGTCCCATTCATACACTGAAAAATGACTACTTCCGACCAAGCGGTCACTTCTCTCGACTGTACGTCCACAGTCTATCTGTAATTGTCAACACAACTGACGAGATGTCTATCGTCTCTCTGATAGGTTACTTACACACACAGTAACTTCCGACCAGCGTCCGTTACTCACGCACTCACTCTTACGTTCCCCCTATCTCGGTCTCTCGGGCGATCAATGGTACCTCATGACCCCCTTCACACTAGTTGACAATTACTCTGGGTGTCCGATACACCCGAACCACTTAAGCTCTCCTTGAACTTAAGATTTCCACCGGTTGCGCGCGCTCACAACCTGTTCCACAGTCACTCTACAGACATTCAACTCCGCCAGACATTACAACATAGATACAATACAAAAACACCGCAATCTAACACGCATAACCCTTTATACTCACTCTCGACCGATACTGCTGCTTTTTCTGTCTCACGTCATCCGGATCTTCATCTGCGGGCTGTTCTTCCGATCATCGATTTCTAGGGGCCTTGGGGTAAGCTAACCTGGCCTAGGTCACCGTCCTCAAGAAGGCAACCATCCTCTATAGCTACCAACTGAAAGGGCGAGATTTTGATCGATACCTTATATCTATTGATCCAAACCTCGATCTGGTCGACTGAACCTTTATTGCCTGTCTTGGAAGGAAACAGTACACCTATCTGCAAGTTAGTTCACCCAATAAAGGACTCTACTCTTAAAGATCACGGACAACTTCTAGGTTTCAAAAGTTTATTGTAAAGATATAATGAGCTGCAAATACAAGCATCTCAGAATGAGATTCACGAGATACACAGGTCCAATTACATACATGTGCTCTCGAAAAGCCCTCAGACGAGCAACAGAAATCACTAACACAAGTTCTAAAAATAGCAAAGCTATCAGCATAGACGCATATCTCTCCTTCATTTAGGTTGGAGGAAAACGAACACAGGTTAGGCGTCCCTACCCTGTTCTAGATGGTATCCCTACTTAACCAAGTCCCAACCTAACAAAGGTGTCAGCAATGAATGACCCCCAAGGGAAGTCACCCACTCTAAGTCTCTTGGTGAAAACCTAAAGTTCTCCAGTCATGACCCCTCACTGCCTACCCATCCGCTCTCTAAAGGGTCCTCAGGTCTCTGCTCTAACTCCACCCAGGGGTGCTGTCCCTAATACAAAATAGTCAACAACATTTGAGACGCCCCTTGCGAAACGCCTCTCACGTGGTGCAACTTCAGGCTTTTTCCATGATGCTTTGTATTGGGCCTCAGACGTTAGAGTTGACCTTGCTTCTCAGTCTCTTCTCCGGCCCGCTGATACCCCTTAAACATTCCAGAACCCTCCTCCATGTCTGGGCCGTCTACTGAACAGGCCTCTATTCATTCACTTATAATTGGATCCCCCCTTTCCTGTTGCAGACAGATATCTGCCGCCAAGAACCCAACTCTCATAGACTTCTAAAAAAGGCTTGCAACATTTCTCAGCCCAGACATGTACGTGTAAATCAATGCTAAAACATTTCAGGCCTACAATATTTCACATTATGATTATAGCATTCAATTTCTTCATTTAATTAAAGCATGTTAAAACTCTTATTCTATTATTTAGAAAACATTACTCTAAATCATGGCCCATTAATGCAATGACCAAAAACGTTAAACAATCTGTGTCGTAAAAAGAAACACCTTCCCTTTTAGCTCCAGCTCTGGCCCTGAGGCCTACCACGTTCTGCGTTTTACCACAGACCATCTTATATGTTAACAGCTACACGACATAGATTCAAAATAATCACGTCTAATAAAATCATATAATGTCACACATTTCTGTATTAATTCCACTTCTACTTAAATCTCTATATTAGCTATACATTTAGAATATAATTTCAGATACTATTAGCACTCATGGCATTTCTCTTCATGAATTATGCTCTCTATAGGTAAGTGTGATGTACTCATATATTTATATCAGTTTGCGCTCTCTCACCAGCAAACAACATTCCAAAGAGGAGACGAGGGGGCACCATTACCAAAGCAGCCCTCGCGAGCAGGGATTAAAAGCAATGCAGCCTAACCAAAAGAGTTCCCCAAACAACAAATGAACCCTGAAGCCGCAAGGAAACAGTACTTTACTGGTGCTCCTTAGCCTTCAAAGGAATTGATGTTCAGGCTATTGCAACCAACACTTAGGAGGCACCAAAGAAGAGCCTCACGAGAATTAACCAGTCGTAAGCAGCAGGTGGGAAAAATGTAGGAATATCATTTACTGCAGGTCTTGCAGACAGGGCATGCGCTGTAGCTCGACCTATTGAGTCAACCGAGGAGGAAGTGTGGTCAATATGGAAGAGGGAGACTTGTCTGAGGACCAAAGGGCATATGCATGAAAATCCCCGTTTGCGATTCTCAAATAGCGATTTTTTGAGAATCGCTATTTGAGAATTGCAAAAAGGGATGTATGTAAAAAATCGCAATTTTTTATGGGTTTCTTAGTTTTCCTTAATTGCGATTAGCAAATTGCGAAATCACAATTAAGGAATGCTTTCCCATTCATTTCTATGGGTCAGGAGGCCCATAGGAATAAATGTGAAGTCATTCTCAATTTGCGATTCGCAATTTGAGAATCGCAAATTGGGAATAATTTCAAGGGTGCAAGGGTATCATGAGGACACCCTGATGCACCTCTGAAATGACCATGTGTGCGCATATGGTGCACATACATGCACTAAGGGCATGTATGTGCGCCATATGGCACCTTCACAAATGCAAAAAAGTGCATTTGTGAAAGAAATCGCAAATTACCACCAACTTGAAGTTGGTGGTAATTTGTGATTTCTTAAGGAGAAATCGCAAAAACTGAATGCTTAATGCATAGCATTTAAGGAATCGCAATGCTTACGCAAAATTAAGGAATCGCAAATTTTGCGATTCCTTAATTTTGCAATGCGATTTTCCTTACTACATACCGTTTTGCAGATTTGTTGTCACAAACTCTGCTTTTTAGCGAATCGCAGCATTTGCGACTAAAAATTGCGTTGATACATCTGCCCCCAAGTAAGGATCTGTCTGGGAGGAGGGTTGCCTCCGAGGCAGTCGGCAGTGTGTCTTTCAAAAGTCTGTCCCGAAAGGAGCTGGAGGACAAGTGACAGGCTAGAGAGCATGAGCTGGAGCTTGAGAAGCTCAAGATGGACCAGGTATAACTCAAATGGGAAGTAGAAAGCAAGAAATTTGGAAGGAGCAAAAGTAACAGGAGAAGGAAATGGAGAAAACCCTTGCTCTGGAGGAAAATAATTGCTTTTGGCTAATGAGTTGAGTTCGAAGGAGCTGGACATAAAGGCCAAGCAGCAGAGGCCAGCACAATTTATGGCAGCACATATCTAGTGCAGTCGAAGGGGAGGGTGTACATTCCCAAAGATATAGTAAAGGAATTACAAAAGGGAGGATGACAGACGCAGGTGGTTTTTAGGGTATGAGTCAGATCTCCACATGTACTAGGTCCTTGGCATACATTGGGGGTGGGTCTTTGGAAGCGCTTTATGGTAGAGGGGAGGGACACATTGACAGCCCTAGGGCATGTATCGCTTTACTTTTACAGTGCCCTCACCTCCCCTGCATCCGTTTTCGTCTTTAATTCCGACATATTCCAAGTACTTTGCTCTAAAAAGTGATGCATTCATATTTTTCTATGGACTGGCCTGTTGAGACCTTTTGAAAGTAATATCTTGATAGATACATGTCGGATTTTTGTTGTTTTGGACTGATCAGCTATTTTTCTAAACTTGTGTGAAGTCCTTTTGTGGTGTGATCACTGTGTTATTGTATGTGTGCATGAATGCTTTCCACATTGCCTCTGTAGTTTAGCCTGACTGCTCTGTGCCTAGCTACCAGAGGGTGAGCACATTCAAACTTTGGTGTATACTTTACTCATCCTGACTAGAGTGAGGGTTCATGCTTGTACAGGGCGCATACCAACTGACAACCAGAAACCTCATTTATAACACTGGTTTAATTATTATAACCCTTAACAGGAGATCCCTGCCATTTGTGTGCTGTTCTACTTTGGAAGAATGAGTGGTGGAGTCTGAGACTAGCAGATTGCATAGCAGATTGTATATACATATGCTATGTGTGCACCCATCTTAACAGCAAGAGAATATCTCATGAATCTATCTTCTCTCGGGAAGGGTCTCAGTCACAGTCCAGTTGTATAACACACACTTCTGAACTTGTTAACCCCTTCGCTGCGGCTGCGATTTTTCCCCTGTACGGTAAACAAACGAACAGGGCGGGGCCGTGACGAACCCCAGCCGTCATCAGCACACGCCCACCGCGGGGCGTGACGGCTGGGGTTCGTCACCAGTTTGGGAGGGGTTAAACACGGTATAACACCATGACATACATTCTGTGAATGTGAGGCTGAATGAAAGAGACTAAGCAGGAGAGGAGATTACTTAGAAAGAAAAGAAGCGCTCTTGAAGGCATGGATATGGACAAAGCTGTTTTGAACAAAGAGTTAAAGTGTGAAAAGGAAATATTATGATTATGGTAGGTGGTGCTGGAAGATAGAGCATTTCCTTATGAATGAAAGGGGACAGGAGCTAAAGAGTAAGTGACTGGGCAAATGAAAGGGAGGGAGAAAATAATGCAAATAGAAGAGGGGATAGATGGCATGCCTATAAAATGAGCAACATGTGCTGTGTTTTGCATGTTATGTTAGTATGAATTTGTAGAGCGCACGTTCACCCCAGGGTTTCTTGGTGCTGTGTGCCGCTGGGGAACCCGTCCTGGCTTTCCCTGTGAGATGATCCCTATTGGGCATCCCCAAGGTGAAGCCAGGCATCCCCGGCAGCGAGGGGGCCGTTGTGGAGATTAAGCAAGCTATTGCCCAGAGTTGCAGCGTGGGACCCATGGTTAGAGAGGCACCGAGGCGAGATTTATCGAGCCCGCTGACATTGGTTCCGTACCCTGCCGCGTCGGGAATTGAACCCTGGTCCCGGGCCGACCTCTGCTTCTGGGTCTGCCGCCTCTAACCGGTGAGCCACACTTCCCCACTTCCCCGCATAGTGCGTAGTACTCCAGCTCTAGTTTCCAAGCCCTGTATATAACAGGTGTTGGAGTTTCCCAGTTTAATGGTACTCAATGCGTCGGGCTTGGAAGGATGAAAGGATGGTTTAATCATGTCTACTTGTGAACTGCTAGCTTCGAACGATCTGAGTAGCAAGTGTCTAATCCACCGAGCCACGTGAACGGTCACTTCTGTTCCTTTTCAGGCTTACATCACATTGTCTCTCGTCCAGAGCCTTATATCTGTGGTGGATGATGTACTTTGTCAAGTTTCATCTCTCTTCTCTCCTATCTCCTCTTGTGCCAACTATGCCTCTCTACCTCCATCCTCACCTCCCTCATGCCTGTCATGTCAGCGCTTCCTTCCTCATACCTTCCCAAATCTGTGATGGATGCAATGCATCTTAATTCCAAAGGGAGTTTATTCCATAGTGAAGGTCCTGAAAAAGATAAGGGTCTGCCCCCCGTTCTGGACCGGTGAGTCAGAGGAATTTGGGCCAGAAAGAGGTTGGCTGAGCTCAGACATTTGGAGGGTGCATAAAAACAGATTCTCACTCTCAGGTACTCTGTGCTTGACTAATGCAAAGCTCTGTGGATTAACAACAAGATCTTAAAGATAATCCTCTACCTGATAGGAAGTCAATGCAGCTCTCTGAGAGATGGGTAAAGTTCTCAGAGGCAAGCTGAGTATTGGTCGGGCTGCTGCATTTTGGACCACCTGCAACCTACTGATCAAATACTCAGGTAAGTCCAGGTACAGTGCATTGCCATAGTCAAGTCTAGATGTTATCAGTGCATGAACTACCAGTTTCCAAGCCGAAAGAGACAGGAAATGGAGGAACTTCCTAAGCATTAGCAGTAGATGGAAACAAGTCCCTGCTACTGCATTGACCTGTGCTAGAAAGGGAAGCCCACCATAAACCTTGATGCCCAGAATTTTAACCGAGCTAGTGTACTTTACAGGTAGCGGAGCATCCTTCAGCCAGAAGGACGGCCAAGGCTCCTCCGATCTTAAACCGATACTTAACCTGAGGATGAGACAGCCATTGGAAAGCATCCATCAGGCAAGTTCTGATTTGTTTTGCCAGGGAACTGGTCACGTTTCATAGAGTCTCAGCTCTCTCTGGATGTACAACCTCGAACTTGCCAGGATCAGACACCCTAACTTAAGAAAATATAGTTGCGCCTAGAAGTCAATGCTCACCATCTGTGCTGACTATGTAGAGGAGAACGCAGTCAAAACCACAGAGAGACGAGCGTGTCAACCAACACCACTCTAGGCGCTAACCTGCCACAACGAACCTGGCAACACGGCAGCTGCCTCACATTTGCCGTATTTCATTTTATTTATGTACTAGCAAGAGCATCTAATGAAGCATAGCCCTTTCATGACCAACATATATATATATACACTATCAGGAATGGTGTTACGGGCCCAGAAATACAAGTTGAAAGATAACAAATCTAAATGAGAATAATGAACTCAATCGAACACGAGACAATAAAATAAACCTACTTGTTTAATAACTACGCAGGTACAACACATGACATTGGGAGATTAAGTGATTGAAGCAGAATGTGAAGCTAATGCCAGGCCTGAATGTTCTACTTAATCTTTAATGGGATTCGTAACTCCAGCACAGAGAATGACCAAAAAGTGGTAACAGGAAGTACTTATGTCACTTCTTGGGTCACATGGGATCAGTTCCATGACGAGGAGTGGAGAGCTCTAAAATTGCAAGTTACTTATTTGACTAGCTGTATTTGGGAAATCGCCATTCTGTTGTTGGCTCCCATCAGCCGCAATTTTACTCCACCGCCATCGTTAAGTTCTCAGTGCTAAATTCAGAGGTAACACCTCTATGGTAATTAGAGCATATTTGCAATACAGATATTTGAAAATTCCATACATTTCAAAGAGGGGCGTAACACCGCTTTTCTGAGCTGGCTTGTTCGTGTTTGCCAATGTGTTTACATAAATGTGACGCTTTCCAGTATGTAGTAGTAGACACTTTCGAGTACCCGGGCATAAAACTTTCAGCAAGTATGTCTTGTAACCCCATCGAGAAAAATTGGCAATGAAACATAGGTAAATTGTGGGTGTCTTGCTTAAAGAACATCACGCACCAGTAGTAAACCTATTGCAGCAGCACTCCAAATATCCAATACAAAAGTGGTGGTCTCAGCACTCAATGGGGCTAAACTCTGGGGTTTTGCTAATTTAGTTGCTCTGTCTAGAAGTGAACATAGGTTTCTGAGGAAAATAATCGTCTTACCCCTGAACACCCCTCTCCGCCCCTTGAAATCGATATGGGTACAAAATCTATTCAAGAGAATGCCAGGCTGCGGCCATTGCTGTTCTGGAGGAGAATTAAGACTAGGCCTGAGTTGTCATCCTATGCTGTTGCCCTCCTGGAAGTATCTTCCCTAACAGGCTGAAGAAAAATTGCATGGATAAGCAGTGTAAGAAAGCTGTTGACATCCATGGGTATGCAAAAGACACGGAAATGTTCTTCCCCGGAATCCCTCCCTACTAAAGATCAAGTGAAGGCACACTACTGGGAGTGGGTAGCTCAGAAAGAGTTTAATGCAGCATCCAAAGGCTCGCTACCTAGCGATTTTCTGGATTTTAAACCAGCTAGTTCACTGGAGCCTTACCTAGATCTTATTCTGGTTATTTTGGACAGTAAACTTTATATCCAGTTTAGGATAGGCTCACACCCACTTAAAGCATTGATAAGCACATGGACTTCAAATCCATCCAGCTCTATGCAGTGCCCTGGCTGTAAAGCCATGAAGGAAATTGTAGCACTTGTAATCTTAGCTTGTGCAGCATATGCGTGCCCCCGCACTCAGTGAACCAAACCAATCTGTAGGCTGTTAGGCACATGAAATCATGCTACTGTTCTGCCTATACTAAGATCTGACCAAAACAAAATGCAGATCTGCTATTGGGAACATTTGCTACTTGTACAATGCACTTTAATGTGCCTGCCACTACATGACTGTTGCGCTTTGCGGGGCTGTGGTACCCACATTGCTGCTCCTCTTGAACTAGACGAACAAGCTAGCCCCAGAAATATATGCACTGTAGCTATGTTTTTCTAGCTGTTTTTAGACCAAAGATGTGGCCAAACCTTTATGCTTTTGTTCCACTCTTTGTCTCATTGATGCACAATTGACTTTATAACTTTCCAGTGTCTTGCTGCTTTATCGCTTTTCGGAACACTTTTTTTGAATTATTGGTTTATGTATTTTATTGCTAATCCGATTCTGATGCATGTAATGTATGCTGCACGAAACTTTTATGGCACTAGTTGCCGAACTAAAGTTATTTAAAGTAAAGTATATATTACTGTCAGGTGGGCCACTCCTCAACCTCTTCTTTGCCATTCCCTGAGCTAGGCATGATGAGGCGGGAACAGTAGGGACTGAAGGAAAGGCAGCAGCAAGGGATAGAAAATTATCAATGACTGCATTGGTTCATAATAAAGCCGTACTGTGATCGGCCATGTTCTTCTGTAAAGCTAAACCTCCCATCCCAATGCTGCCTCCGGGGCTGGACTGGGAACCAAAACTGGCCCTGGCAAAGAGCTCGACCGGCCCTCCTGGGAGCGGCCGGGGAGCGGCCAAGCTGTTTGCCAGGGCCGATTTTGATTCAGGGGCCAATTTTGCAGCTATGCTGCAAAAACGGCCCTGTAACAAAAACGGCCCTCAGGTGCCCAAAATCGGCCCCTACCCTAGCAGCCCACCGGTAAAACACCCGGTGCCCGCTACGTCCAGTCCGCCCCTGGTTGCCTCCAAGACTAGGCCTACTCATCGCCTCTCTTGAGCCATTCCAGAAGCTGCTCCAGTGCTGTTTATATCAGCAAACAGCATAAGAGCAGCGCCAGGATTGGCTAGAGCAGGGAAAGTCAATGCTCATTAGGAGACCAGGGGGCTGCGGTTGTGATCCCTGGCTCACCAACGTTATGCTGGTAGGAGAGGCCTCAAGTGCGCATGTCGGGTTGGTCGAGGAAGACACCTGTCCAACTCGACATGCACACTAACACATCTCCAGACCCAGCAAGTTTTCCTGTTGCTGTCTATAATGATGCCTCACCCCGCCCACTCATCAATTGAAAGCCTGCTGCCTGCAATGTGCACTTGGCCCGCGGCTGAAATGGAAGCACCGCGGACGGGAATAATAAACCTTCTAAATGCATTTAACATTAGAATTTTAAAAAATTAATACAGGATCCATGGGGCAATACATGTAGGGGAGCGACGCCACCTCTCCCCATAGAGAAACTGCAGCTGTATTTAAACATTACTGTCTGCGCTACTGGGTGTAAGTCCAAGAGAACCTTAGCCTGGGAAGGTTAGTTTTCAAAAGTAGAGTCCTATGATGTTAATCTTTGCTGTGCCCCTTACATTGGTTTGCATTTGCTTATCAATGATGAGTTCATTTGCAAAGACTAATGACAAACTGGAAAGTACTTCAGTGGGAATAACACATTTCTCTGTTTGAGAGAAGACATTCTCTTTGAAAAATGTCATTGATTTTCATTATTGCTCTGATTTTTAAGACTGTATTTTAATTTGGTACAGAACGGAAATATGTAAGCCACAGCAAGGTTATCATAATATATTGCTCTACATGCAAAAGCAAACATTTAGTTGACCCTAGTCTTCAGTGGCGGAGTACAAGTTAGGAATTCCCTACTCATGGCCATACTTTAGCAGCGTTTAATCTCTGATGTCACAGGTGACACCTCCTTTACAGTGAACCCAAAGTACTACTAACCCTTAAGAAATCTCTAGGCCCTCACATCCGGGCCTTTACAGTTTGCATCCAAATGCTGAGTCCCATAGCGAGAGACCCAAGAAAAACAAAAACGTTCAAGTGGACCATCTAAGTCACAAACCCAAGTGAACTTTAAAGTTCTTGAGCAATAGCTACACAGTAACTCCATTAACTGTCTGCTCCCATCTCATAGTTTGTTCACTTTCAGACAGTCAGAAGAGATAGAGGTTCCCCTTATAGGTGAGCCTCAATTTTCAAGGGAACTAGGGGTGGGTGGAACTTGTGAGTTTCCTTCCACAGAATTCCACGGAGTTGCATGAAAACTCAGCGTGATTCCAAGGAGTCCTGCGAGCGAGCGGAATGCGGCATGTCACACTACTCATGCTGATTTTAAGTGCTGGGAGCTTGTTCCGCGCTGTCAAATCAGCACAAACTGAACCACATTGAATGTCAGAGGGTGCTGCTTCTTTCTGCCCTCACGCAGATACTCTACTCAAGCGGCAGCTTTCTCAACGCAAACTGTCATGACCTGCCGTGACTGCCTGCATTTTAGAAATCTCACTGGGAGGCATTCTAGCAACCAAAAATCATGCTGGGGGATGCAAATTCTCATTCTCACTCACGCTCGCCAACTTAATTTATTGTTGGCAAGCCACGCATGATGAAAAACTCCACTAAGCGACGGTTGGAGGAGTTTAGCTGAACTTCAGCACTCCAAGCCAGGGCCGGACTGGGAACCACAACCGGTCCTGGCAAAGTGCTCGGCCGGCCCCTGTCCCCACTCGGGGGGGGTTGTAGGTGCCGCTGAGCTCTTTGTCGGGGCCGGTTTTCGGCCGATTTTGGTACAGGGCCGATTTTGCAGTTATGCTGCAAAAACGGCCCTGTAACAAAAACGGCCCCCAGGGGCCCAAAACCGGTCCCAGCCAGTGCGGCGCACCGGGGGATTGCCCGGTGCCCACTATGGCCAGTCCGGGCCTTCTCCAAGCAGAATGTGGAGTGAGCCAAACTCCACGAACTCTGTCGGGAAATAATTTTTCGCCCACACCTAAAGGAAACACTGTCCTAACCTAGGCTCTAAAGCTAGTGAATGCCTTCTTGTTGGGTTCTAGTTCCATTCTCCTTTTTTTGTTCACCTGGCTGACACCCGTGAACAACAGAATCCTAGAGGAGTTGCAGGAAAGCTTATCCTTCTTAAAAGCCCTGTCCAGAATTCTTTCCCTTATTATTATTATTATTATTATATTTATTTTTATAGAGCGCAACAGCTACCCTAAGGTTTCCCGGCGCTAAGAAAGAGGCTGAAACAGGTAACAAGGGGAAAGGGACAGTTGAGCAGATGAAGTTTAGTTATTGGTTAAACAACCATGTCTTCAGGTTCTTACGGAATTGCAAATAGCATTCATTTGTGCGGAGTTGGATTGGAAGGGAGTTCCATAACAGGGGGGCCAGATAGGAAAAAGAGCGACCTCCTTGTCTAACTCGATTGATCCTGGGTACCTGGAACTTATGTTGAGTCGAGGAGCGTAGAGTTCTAGTAGGGACGTATTGTTTAACCAAGGAGCTCAAATATGCAGGGGCCTTACCGGCCTTAATTCTATGCATGAAACATAGAGCTTTAAATTTTGCTCGTTGTTCAATCCGGAGCCAATGGAGACTCCGGAGACCAGATGACGTAGAGGATCTTTTTGGTAACATGCATATCAGTCTCACAGCTTCATTTTGCACTGTTTGGAGTTTCTTGGTAACATCCTTGCATACTCCCAGGTATAAGATGTTGCCGTAGTCCAGCCTAGAAGTAATTAGAGCTTGGACTACAGTTTTTAGTGTATTCTGGGGGAGCATCCACCTGATTTTCCTTAGCCACTTGAGTATGGTAAAACACGTAGCTGCCACTCTGACCGTTTGCTGTTTCATAGATAGGTTTTCATCAAAAATGATGCCCAGGTTGCGAGCATTGGTAGAGGGGGTGGGTGTCTGCCCCATCTGAGAGGGCCAATGTTGTGGGCCCCACAAGGAGGTTTGTTTTCCAAATAAAAGTAATTCCGTCTTTCCTCCATTGAGTTTTAGCTTATTCTCAAACATCCAATTGGCAATGTTGGAGAGGCCCAAATGGAGGGAAGATGGGTTGGAATGTGCATTTGCCGAGAGTGAGTAAACAATCTGGGTGTCGTCAGCGTATGAGTAAATTGTCAACCCAGATTGTTCGGCTAAACGGGCAAGGGGACTGACGTATAAATTAAATAATAAAGGGCTGAGTATCGAGCCCTGGGGAACCCCATAGGGTTGATTATGGGGTTGAGAAGAGGATGTGGCCGAAAATACTTGAAAAGTTCTCTCCGAGAGAAAACTACTAAGCCAAGCCAGTGCTGGTCCTGTGATACCATAGGTTTGCAAGGTGTTAATGAGGATGGTGTGGGAGACCGTATCAAATGCGGCACTTAAGTCGAGTAATATAAGTGCCACGGTCTCCCCTTCATCCACTTGCCGACGTATGGTTTCAGAGACACCAAGTAAGGTGGATTCCGTTGAAAAACCTGTCCTAAAACCGGATTGGGATGTGTGAAGAAGGTGATTGGATTCTGTGAAGTGAGTGAGTTGGGAGACAATATGTTTCTCCAAAATTTTGGAAAAAAGGGGCAACAGCGAGATTGGACGGAAATTAGAGGGGTCGTTTAGATCTGCGGTAGATTTCTTTGGAAGAGGTGAGACCATGGCATGTTTCCAAGCTTTAGGGACTTCAGCCTCTCTCAAAGAACTATTCAGAAGCTCTAAAATGAGCGTGAGGGAAGGGGTATCAAGTGAAGGAAGGATTTGGGGGGGGAAAGGGTCAAGGGGAGAGCCAGACTTGATAGTTTTTATAATTTCGTGTAATGAAAGCAAGTTAAGGGGGACCCAGTTGGTTAGAAGCTGGGGGTGAGTGGCTGAGACGGGGTGATTAATAACTTTTCCTGATTTGGACAAGCTTTCCGGGGAGTTCGGGACTGATGGAAGACTATTTGGGTCTTTGAACTCCTCATAGATTTTGTCGATTTTATTTTGAAAGAATTCTGCCAGAGCATTGCACTGTGCAGAGTCTAGGGAGGGTGCTTTTGGTTGGCAGGATGAACCAGATAAATCCCGGATGATTATAAAAAGTGCTTTGGGCCGATTTTGGGCATTTTCAATAGTTGTTTTAGCAAATTCGGCTCTAGCTAATGCACAATTTGCATGGTAGTTCAGAAGGGCTGCTTTATATAATAATTTTTGTGCGGGATCATAGTGGGCACGCCATCTGCGCTCAAGATTTTTACAGGTTGTTTTTTCCAGCCTAAGGGCATCAGTAAACCAGGGAGCAGGAGGATGGAGTGGAGTTTGGTTTATATTTTTCTGTGGAAGACATGTATTTATGGCAGAACTGAGCCAGTTTTGGATAGTTGTAGCATCTCCTATATTTGTTGTGTTAATTAAGGGCCTGGTGTCCCTAAGACAGGTATTGAGCTTCATAGCATCCAACTTTTTCCAGTTCCTTAACACTCTGGGACCAGATGGAGCTTTACGAGAGATGGTCAGCTGTGGTATTGCTATTGTAAATTCCACTAAATAGTGGTCAGACCAAGGAATAGGTTTCGGTGGTTTGCAAATGATGTTATCTTGATTGAAGAAGATTGGATCAAGGAGATTGCCCGCCTTATGGGTTGGACCTTCATTATGAAGGGTAAGATTTAAGGCCGATAGATCTGCTAAAAGGTTGGTACTGGTGTGACTGGAGATGTCATTTAGATGGATGTTTAAGTCACCAACTATCAAAAAGTTGGTTGCCTCTAGTAGATATGGTGCAATGAGCTCGGGAAACGAAGCAGCCCACGTGCTGGCTGTGCTCGGGGCTCGATATATTAAAGCACCAGATAGAGTGAAATTCGAAGATAACTTAAGCTTAAAAGAACCAGCTTCACAATTGGGAATGTCAAGATCCATCCATTGACATACATAGGAGTTTTGAAAAATAATGTCGATACCACCCCCTTCTTTATGTGTTCTGTTTTTGCTAATATAGCTATAGTTAGTAGGTAGCGCAGCTGCAATGTCTGGACCCGAGCTATTGGTCAGCCAGGTCTCCGTAAGAAACAGTGCAGCTGGTTGTAATTCAGAAAGAAGATCATAAATATCCCTTTTGTGTTTAGGTAGTGACCTACAATTTAAACTGATAAAACAGTGGTTGACTAAAGGTTGAGGGGGAATTGGTATATGCCGCTTTGGTGGAAAGTCGGCAGTTTCCAAATCAATTTCAGAGGGTATGGACAGAAGACAGAGGTTACATTCAGAACAGGAAAAAGGGGTGTATGTGCAGTTTATAATCTTGCCTTTTGAGCATGTAGAAGGAATACATGCCAGAAGAGCCTCTTTTGAGTAAGTAATATGGGAGTGGCTGGCAGCGCCAAGGGTCCCTTATCGCCCCACTGTTTATTGTGACCACATCTCCTCTGAACCTTCCCTTGTTTTGTTAATGTGATAGCGCCCACAAACTCTAATTCTGAGATTTGCTGATCAAGATCCATTTGCTTGTATGTGTGTGTGGGTGTGTGGGTGGGTGTGTAATGTACACAACACATACACTTCACGTGCAAGGTTAGAAAGGTTGTGGAATTATGTTGTTTCTTTTGTTTTCCTGTATTGTATGTATTGATTTATATTAATGTTTTTTTATGTCAGTGCACACATTATACACCCACACCTGCATGGCAATACATCATAAGTCATACATTATGAAACCTAGGTAATGTGTGCTTGTGACTATGCATGGAACAGTATGACATTAAGAATCGACCTAGATGATTTTATTATCATATGTTCACCTGCCAATATCATTGCATATGTACTGTGCAAAAAGCCCAGAGCCAAAAGTACCACACAAGCTCTTATAAAACTAATCACAGACTTGCTTCTACAGAGTAGGGCTGGCATTCTACATTTCCGGCGGTGCATCAGAAAAAAGCTCTTGACAGACTGCCTTGTCTGAATCACCTTCCTGGTCCTGCATATGTACATGCTATTACAACACCCCATCGAATCCAAATAATTCAGAGCAAAGTGCTCCATCCCTGGGGATAAGATGACCAAGCCACAAAATAACTCATACATAAATAAATGAAACCGCACCTGGCAAAGTCAGAGAGAAAGCGCTGGTGGAGATTTGAGTGAAAGAAGCCACACACATTGAACTTAAAAGTTCCTAAATATTTCGGTCTGCTCTGCGTTTTCATAATAGACGTTCATTGGCTTTGTTTGGAATATATTTTCATAGCACTCAAGCCCGACTGTGACCAGAATTATGTATTAAATGATGGACATCTACATTTTCCAAAACAATCTAACTTTAGAAGCTCCAGCATTCGGAAGTAAAAAGATGGAAAATATGGGAAAATAGAAAGGTAGAGGTGAAAAGGCAAACAATAATGTAGCAGTATTTGATTTTATGAAGCTATGAAATTAAAAAATAACCATTAAATTAATATAGACAGGGGGATCAAACAACACTGTCAAATTAGCAGGGTTCTTAAGTATAATTTACTCCACGTGTACATCACTGACTGTTTATCACATTGGTCTGAGAGGCATGTTCTCCTCTTTCAGCTTTTCTTATCATCTCCACGCTGATGGTACCAGAATCTTCTTCTGCTTCTTGACTTTTATGCCTTACCTCTTTCACTCATCTCAGAGCTACCTACGGTCACTGGTGCTCAACTGCCCTACAATGAGCTTCTCTACTTTCCATTCATCACCTTATTTAACACATTTACTGACTCCAACGCCTTTCCCAAAAGCTACCTGAAATTCATCCTCTAGAAACCATGGGATTGATTTAAATCCATCTATTTCAACTAAAGCCATTGCAGCATGCCTTCAACTACTAAACATACAGCAGAGCTGCTCACTCTTTCCGATCAAAACAGCCTAGGTCCTCCTAAAATCAGGTGTTCTGTAGAAAACATATGGTAATAGTCTGCTGGTAAACCTCTTGAAGTTCTCTTGCATGCCAGTTTACAAAGTTGTAAACTTCACTACTCATGTGGTGTAGCTTCAGGGGGGTGTGTTTTTTTTTTTTTAAAAACAGGGGACCCCTACTAATGAATGCGTTCGCTACAACGTAGGGAGAAGAATTTATGTGGAAAATGAGGACAGTAGCAAACAAAATATATCAAGGAAGCCATTTATCATAAGGTGAATATCTGTATCAATATAAAGTACACAACATCGTAGAAAACTAACTGATTTTTTACAAAAATATATTTTATTTAAACATTTTTTCTTATTATCTTTGCATTTTAGTTATATTTGATATCATTTTTGAATTGAGATTGACAACACACATAAAGAAACATTTTTTTACAAAAAAGAAACAAATGACCAGTTGGTAAGTAGGCTATTGAGGTTGGCAATGCGGTGGGTTGTAACACTACGCGCGTTTCGGCCACTGCCTTCATCAGGAGACCGTCATTTGCAACAAAAAAATATATAAAGAAGACGAACACTGAAAGAGATTTTTTTCAAAGATATTATATCAAAAATATAGTTGTGTACATTATTATACAGTGCACATATTTTTTTTAAAAGAGAACAGAAAAACACCTATGGGTATGGTCATATTTTTACATCCATAGTAAACTGATCATATATTTATTGCTTAGAACAACAGCTAGACATTTTATATTATCTGATAAATTGATTTTATCTAGGATATTTTAACATTCACAAATCTTCTTATTTTTTATACATATTCATCATTTTTTTTATAAGGGTAAAAAAGGGAAACAACACATTGTTGACAAAATATATACATGGACCTCTCTGCAGGCTATATAGAGAGAAACCTTTATAAGCATGTGCCAAGAATAGCATTATTTTGTCTTCAGACAGAAAAGTCAGCATATCCAAAGGAGAAACCAAAAAAGCAATAAACAAGGTAGATAAAGGCCTAATGTATGGTTTAGTAAGTTGATTATTTATTGCAGGTCATGAAAAGAAACTGTATGTTGACTTACTATTTTCTTATTCCGTTGGAAAAGTGATCTGGGGGGTGTGCACAGGAGCTAACAGTCTGGTATGTTAAACTGTCGGATTTCATCTGGGATTTTCCAATATTCAGATAAAAACACACACACATTCTCTCTGTTTTGAAGGCCTCAAAATGTGTATTTACAAAATACTGTGTTTTAAGTACTCCCACATAATCCGCACTTCTTTCCCTTTTCACTGGCCCTTAAGCCCTCCTCGCTCACTGCTTCTCATATAACATGATATGCCAACGTGATTGTCGGATAATCTGGAGCTCTCTACCCCCACCCAATGGCTTATTTAATTTACTTGTAAGTCCTGAGTAAAGTAGTACTAAATGTACCCAGGGCCTGTAAATTAAATGCTAGTAGTGGGCCTGCAGCGCTTATTGTGCCACCCATGACAGTAGCTCTTCAAAAATGTCCCAGGTGTGCAGTTTTAGAATATAATTTCAGACTCAAGTTCTTGCCAGGCCCAAAACTCCCATTTTGAAACATATAAGTAGCCCCTAGGGCGGGCACTAAACAGCCCGGAGGGCAGGGTGCAGTGTACTTAAAAAGGTTGGACATGTGCTTTTAAGTTGTACATACCCTGGTTGTGAATAACTCCTTAAGGGGCATATCAGCAACAGACGGCGATAAATATTGCAAAGCGCGCTTAGCGATTTTATATTTATCGCCGTCTACCGCTGGCATTTATTGCCCGGTTAGCGCGTTATTAACAACGCGTTACTCCAGGGCGATAATATTCCAGCAATATCCAGGCAAAGGGGCCAACATCGCTGGAAAACCATCGATGTTGCACTCAAAACGGAGATAGCCTTGGTGATACGACCCTGTGGTCGTATCACCATAATCTACCCCCAACGTTATGGATACAGAAGTCTGGATTTTACCAGACATCCAAATCCAGCGATAATGGCCAGCTAGCGTGATTTTGTACATTGCTACGCTGGCCGGGCCATTGTTGTAAATATCACAAAGCTGCCTTCGCAATATTTTTCCATGGAGCTTTTTTGAGGCACGCCTACTTTGTATCTCATTAGCGATGCAAAGTTAGGCGTGCTGGGAACGGGCGCTAAGTATGCAAAACACACTCTAGCGTGTCCTTGCTAATGAAGCGATAAAGTTATCGTCACTTTTTGCCCGAAAACGGACGGTAAAGTGGAGATTAGTTTATCGCCAGCCCTTGTTAATATGCACCTTATTTGTTTTTCACTACTATAAGGTCTACCTCTCCCATAGGATAATATCAGGTTCTTTTAATGCAATTGGAAGCAGATGGAAATATTGAGTTTGTGTCTAAAGAACTGTAATTTAAAACCCTCTTTAAAAATAATGTGGGAATTTTGAATCACAATTCTGAAAATGCCACTTTAAAAAAGTCGTACAAAAGGGGGTGGTCTGTTGACTGGGTGTGAGTGTTTGATTGGTTCAGATGCTCCATCCATCACCACCCCCTTTTGTACCACTTTTAAAAAGTTGACATTTTCTGGTCCTAAACATTTGGTGCCTGCAGCTTGTATCCTAGGTCACGTGACTAACTGTAGCTGGAATTTGGGATTTCTGTGATACAAAGAGGGAATAGGTGTTGGCAGGATGGGCCATCTCTGTTTTGAAAGGGGTGAGGAACTGTTCCCTACCACACTTGCACATCACAAAGCCTCTGCCCCAGTGCACTCAAAAAGGGTTTGAGTCTAGGATTTTGTGACCTCAGACAAGGTGGGGCCAGTGCAGGGAGGCAGGAAATCCCAAGAACCTCTGGGGGTGGAAGCATCTAGAAACTTCTCCTACTTCCAAGTGGGCACCAGGAATAACTATTGGACCCCGAGACCCAACTCTACAGTACACTTCTGGGCCTATGGAAGACTCAGTAAGACTCCTGTGCTGCTCTGCAAGGTGGACTGCTAATCAGCTTGCCTTGCTGCCTGCGTGAGATGGACTGAACCTGCATCCTGAACCCAGTTGCCCCAGAGTGACCCCAAGAGCTAGTTGGCTGGCTGAGGTACTCCTCAGTTGATCTTGGTGGGTTTGGAGAGGAAAGTATGGAGTCTGATCCTTTGGGTTCTGCCGGTGAGAAAGGAGCGGATCCAGTTGAGGGTGGTTCCCTGCATGCCGGCGTCGTGGAGACTGGCTGTGAGAGTGTGGTGGGAGACAGTGTTGAAGGCTAGGGAGAGGTCTGGCAGGATGAGGGCTGCGTTGTTCACCTGGTTGAGGAGTGTGCGGATGTCGTCGGTGGTGGCAAGGAAGTACGCTCGGTGCTGTGGTTGCTGCGGAATCCGGATTGGGAGGAGTCAAGGATAGCGTTCTCTTTGATGAAGGTAGTCAGCTGGGCGTTGATGATTTTGTCAGTGACTTTTGTTGTGAAGGAAAGGAGAGAGATGGGACGGTAGTTTGTCAGGTCCATCGGGTCTGTCGGGAGTTTCTTGAGGAGGGCCTTGACCTCTGCCTGCTTCCAGTCATCAGGGAAAGTGCTAGATTCAAGGGTGGCATTGATAGTGTGGCATAGCTCGGGTGCTATGGTGGCAGTGGCTCAGTGAAAGTGGTGCAGAGGGAAGGGGTCCATGGGGGCCCCTAAGTAGGAACTCTTCATGGTCGTGGTGGTATCTTCAGTGGTGACCGGGGTCCAGGTGGTGATGGCTGGCTGGCTGTCAACGCTGGAGGGTGGGTGGTTTCTGGAGTCTGTTCACTGAAGTTGTTGTAGAGGGCCTTGATTTTCAGGTGGAAGTAGGAGCCGAGCTTGTTGCAGAGGTACTGGAAGGAGGTGTCATCTGTGACTTCGCTGGGGGGTTTGGTGAGTTGCTGGATGATGTTGAAGAGTTCCTTTGAGTTGCTGGAGTTGGTGAGGATTTGTTCCGGGTGAAGGTCCTCTTGTTGGATATGAGTTGGTGGTATTCTATCCTGGCGTTCCTGTAGATGGTCTGGTCTTCGGTGGTTTTGCTGTTTCTCCATCATTTTTTGAGACATCTGCAGGAGTGTCTGGCTTCTTGGAGATAGGTGGTGAACCTGGTGGCCTTCAAGGGGTGTTGTCTGTCGGGGTTGCGGAGGAGTGCGAGCTTGTCTGCGCAGCTGGTGATCCAGCGGTGTAGTTCCTTGGCAGCAGCATTGGTGTCAGTTGTGGTGGAGGGGGGGTCATGGATGAGGGTGAAGTTGAGGTGCTCCTCTGTGATCTTGCTCCAATTTCTTTGTGGTGGGCGCTGTGTGGACTTGTGAGCAGTGGTGATGATGAAAGAGAAGTGTACGCAGTGGTGGTCTGTCCAGAGGGTCTGCGAGGTGTGGCTGAAGCTGATGTTGATCCCTCCTCTGGGGTCTAGTGCATCGCCTTCAGTTAGTACGGAATGCGGCAGCAAGGCTGGTGATGGACTTACCGAAGTACCAATCAGTCTCGGCCTCCCTCATTTCACTGCACTGGTTGCCTCTGGATCGGAGAATTCTGTGTAAGACTCTTTGCTTGACCCATAATGTCTTTTATGGTCTAGGCCCTATTGCTATTAAAGCAATGTTTTACCGCGATGTCCTTACCAAGCAGCTTAGGTCTGCCAGCAAGAATTTGCTGGTAGTCCCCAGGTACAAAAAGATAGATGGGGAGGCAGGGCCTTCTCCACTGCTGCTGCTAGGCTGTGGAACTCTCTTCCTGATGGATTATCAGGCCTTGTGTCTCACTCTCTTTTCCGCAGTGCCTTGAAAACCTGTCTGTTTACACAAACTGTAATATGATCATCTTTATTCGGCTGTGCACTAGTCCTCTGTAGCGCCTTGATGCCCTTGGGCTATGTCTGCGCTTTATAAATGTACTATTCATTCATTCCTGCAAATATTGGGTCGAGGGTGTGTCCTGCCTTGTGGGTGGGGGTGGTGATGAGCTGCTTCAGTCCAAGGTTGTCCAGAAGGACGGTGGAGGTTGTAGAGGTGGAAGTTCAGGTCTCCGATGAGTATGTAGTCTGTGGAGGCGATGGCGTGGGGTGTGATGAGGTCAACAATGGAAGTGGTGAAAGAAGTGCAGGGCCTGGGGGTTTGTAGGCAAGAGTGCCACAAAGCGTGGTTCTGGGGCTGGGCTGGATCTGGAAGTGGTGGAGTTCAGTGTTGGAGAGCAAGTGGCTTGTGATAGAACTTAAACTTATCAAACATAACTCCCAATAATGCACAACTGTATATATAAGTGAAAGATATAGGGATACTTATCTTGATTGTCAGTAGCAAGGAAAGAGGACTGGTTGTTCCCAGTAAAGATTATTGTAAGGGCTACTCGATGCATCCATAAAAGAGTATATTCTTCGTGTGAAGGCTCGAAAACAGAATCTGATGAGAAGATAAAGGATAGCAGCATCACAAAACCTGTGAGTAACCTGCATTCTACATGTTATAACCCTCAACTGTTCAACAATAGAAAAAGGTGTCTCCCATTCTTTGACAAGTGGATTTTTATGAAAAAAGTGAATGTAGATATGCACATTTGCAGTTTAAGGCCTAAACGTCAAAATTGGCATTTTAGAAAAAGAGATGAGAAGTATGAGCGGTCATATGTGAGAGATCTGATTTTTGGTACATTTACTTCTTCCTGATATAAAACATATATGGCTTGGCAGTTCGGGCTGGAGTGTTCCCATGAGGCACAGGGTCAAGACTGATTTGCATATGGCCATGTCTGAAGTGGGGTGGCTTGGTGAGCAAAATAACGATGGATTAAACCCACATCTGTGACTGGGGGTGAAGGTTTTGCCATTGTGCAACATTCCGTCCATCATCTTGTTTGTTTTGCTATAAAACATATATGTACATGGGGGGATTTGTCCTAAATGTTCACTTAACATCCTTCTCCTCCAAAAACTCAGAACTACCAGGACAGTGGATCATTGGCATCTCCCGGCTCTCTGTTTTTTTGTCAAGGCAAAGAAGTTTTAACATTGAGTCCCCAAGTAACCAATGGAAAAATAGGGAAAACCTCTTCTCTGAGGGCCAAAGCAAGTTTTGCACAATATAATGGTGCTCTGGATCAGATTATGTAAGAGCCAACGGGTTTCATCACACCTAAATAGTTGCCTTTAATTATTTTCTTTGCTATGTCGTGTGTGGGACAGAGGGAGAGGTGCTGCTATAACTGAGGGACATATTACCAAGGCAGGCGAAAAGAAATTATCGTCGCTTTTGTGGCCGTTTTCGGCCGCAAAGCGGCGATAATTTCATCGCCCTATTAGCAAGCTGCCGCTAACATCAGTTAGGTGATAGCGAGCGGTTTGGGGCCGGCTTTGCATGTCAGCGATATTTATCGCTAATGACATGCAAAGTGGGCGTACCCAACCTGTTAGCGACTGAAAGCAGTCGCTAACATCGCTATCGCCTATTATTAAAGCAGGCGTAGCGATTAAAATATTCGCGCTAAGCGCGAATATCGCCAAATCCTAACGCCTGCTCAGACCACTTCTTAGCCTGTATATCCAATGGGAAGTGGATATTCAGGTTAAGTCCCTATTAGCGATAATGCCTGAATAGCGCTGAATTTCCAGCGATATTAACGCATTTCGCCGCTATCGCATGAAAAGGATCTTGTTTCTGTATGAAACCTCGGCTGCACTGTTTCTCTACTGCACCCCTTTCTCTCATTAGCTGTTTCTCTCGCGCTTTCTCTTTATCTCTCTCTCTCTCTCTCCCTCTTCCTCTTCCTCTCTCTCACATGCTCACAAACAACACCACAAATTCTGTATTTCCTCTATCTCTTTACCTTCATTTCTTTCTTCCGACCACTCCATTTTTCCCTAGTTCTCGCCCCTTCCTCTGGTCTCCTCTCTGTTTTTTCAACTTTGGTTAAACATGTGGTCTGATGATAAGAATGCTAGAAACCTGAAACCTGGTCATTTTTGATCAAGGTACATCTTGATCAGCATGTCTCCCTAGGCCCCTTATCAACGGTATTCAACCTTTACAACGAAACTTTTACAACGAACTACCATTACAACGCAACTTTTACAACGCAAACTATTACAACGCATTGCTCTGGGGGGCGCTCTAGGATAGGGAATAGGTTAATTTACTATCCAATACCCTTCCCTACTATCCACGGGGACTGGAGTTGGAATAGTAAATTAAACTATTCACTATCCTGCGCCCAAAAGCATTATGCGTTGTAATGGTATGCGTTGTAAAACTTATGTTGTAAAGGTAGGCGTTGTAAAGGTATGCGTTGTAACGTCATACATCCCTTATCAACTGTAGGCTAATTTATCTGAAGTGAAAATAAATTTGATATGTATGGGACTCACTGAGTTAGCAGCGTGATCACTAGATCCTAAATCAAGTTATTCACTGCTTCAGCGTTGCAACAGTGAACAAAAAATGAAGAGTTGTTTCACTACTGCTGGGATGTCACAGGGAATTCCAGATCACGCTGACATGTCTCTCAGAGAGCCTGTCAGCTTAGTCGTAGATATCTGTACTGATGATGTGAAGCGAGCACAGCTCCAGGCGTTGAGGAGGAAGCTGCAGATGATGGTGCACGAGCAGGCCCGTAGCCAGGTGTATGTTTTGGGGGGCCTGGCCCCCAGTAATGACAAGACAAAAAAGAGGCATCCTAGGGGTGGAATCAATCACTGATATTTGTGGAGAGGATGAGGCAATAAGTACAGGCCTTAATGCATACTATGGATTATTATTGTTCCTCTACTCAAATATATAGAGTGTTTTTAAATAATGGGACCTTATGAAGCACAATTGACCAGTGATTAAAATTAGAGGTGTGTGAAGTTGGCTGACTTGCAGGTTTAAGTGTCTTATATTTCTTATTTAAAAGCAATTTCCGCTATTTCTGCCTTGTGCATTTGGGAATTTTTGCAGCAGCAAATCATCTTCGGCTGAGGTCCTAAACTTTGCATTGGGCAAGAGTCTGAGGAACTCTAGCCACATTAGAGAAGAGTGAAGTCTAGCATTTTACATGTCAGTTTTTTTTAAAAAGGGCACTTGCAATAAAACGGGCGAGATATCTGTCATGTTTGTGATGGAGTACCCATCTGCCAAGCTCTTTATCAGGGCCTTTGTTACAACATAGCCATGCCCTATCCCATCAACACTACAATACTTCTGTTGTGAAGAGGCTGTAAAATATGAGATCTTAAACGGACAGTCCGCAACAAGACAGGTAAACATGAGTGCCAGTGGGTCACTACAAGAGGCTGGGGAGGGTCCACCTCAGGCCTGCGGCTTGGGTAGGAACATTAGTTCTATCTCCAGCAAAAGAACATGAGTGGGCTAGTCAAACACCCAGCCCCAAGTCTCTGCTCTGTAGTAATGAATTCACATATATGATCAGAGTTCTTGCTCTGTGCTAGGCTGTCAGCATAATTTTATTCCTGCATGCATGATGCCTTTAATTCCACAAGCCTAGACACCCATCTCTCATTCTTATGCAGCTGGATCCTTGCTTAGACCCCTCAACGTGGTATCCATCAGGTAGCTAACTGCTTTTACAGACACATATATTTCTGCATGGTGAATGTTGAAAGAGTGAGGGCCTGCCACCTGGGCTGGTAATATGAAGAATAGGATTGCAGCATGACAGATGAGAGCTACTAAGGCCATTGATAGATGCCATTGTATCAGGCAGTTTGATTGGCTTCCAAGTTGTAATCCAAATTTGAAATTCATCATATCCTCTCTGTAAAAGGACCACCACTTCTCAAGATATCAGGTGTGATTTTCAGTGACAATACCAACTCTTCATAGCAAGACTGCCAACCTTTAAAAAAAGAGCAGCATCACTTCTCATAAAGAGAGTATACTAACAGGTAACATGGCAAGGTGGAGTGCCGTTGTTAAGAGAATTGTCAAAAAGCATTTTTGGAAAGGTGTCATTGGTGAGACTTTATTAGAACTTCAAGGAGATTGCAAGGGGATTTTTGGGTAGTGTCCTACAGCCATTTTCTGAAAGTGAGTGCATGTTTTCATTTGAAAGTGCATTGGGTCACTAACATTGCTCAAAACCTGATAAACTTTCAATTCAGCCTGAAGACTCTCATAGCTTATCTTTACTTGCCCTTTCGCTATCTTATTTTGCTACTTTTGCTCACTCTTATTCCTCTATCAACATTCCTCTTAAACTCTGTCTATTCTGCCTCTCTCTTCTTTTGTTGCTCTACCGCTCTCTGATTTATTCTGTACATGTCTTTTTTTCCTTCTACTCTCTTATGTTCTCCCCACCTCACTACTTTTCACTGCATCACTCCCTTCTTCTCCCATTCTTTCTCCAACTCTCTCAATCATACTCTTTCTTCATCTCATACATCACTTACACTCCTTACTTCACCTTCCACTTTCTCTCCATGAAACTGGAAGCTCGCTGCAAATCTGATCTCCCCCCCTTGCATATAACTACGGTCAGTGACCTCAATGAACATTACTCAGTGTCCATATCGAACATTCTGGACGACCTTGCCCCTCTAAAACTAAAAGGTCACAAATCAAAGACAGAAACCCCTGGTTCTTTGGTTGCCTCAACTTGGAGAGGAGATCCTTATGACAATCTGAAAGAATCTGGAGACAGCACCCCTCTGCTGCGCCCCTTAAACTTCTCCAACAGGCGAGAAACTCCTACAACAAGCACATCCTCAATTCGAAAAAAGAATACTTCAGATCAGAATTGGGGAATGCCAAGAATAGACCCAGCAAGCTCTTTGAACTGGTCAAACACCAATCAAATAAACTGGCTAAAACACAGAAAGAATCCCCTAAGTCTCTAATATCTTCTGAGGAATTCTCCTCTTTCTTCCCTGATAAAATCACGGCACTAGGAATCAAACTCAGTACCGCCGCTTACTCTCAAACCCTTCCTGACCTGTCCTCCCCTTTCCGCACTACCCTCACTGGCCTCACCTAAAAACCAAGCTCGCTGGACCGACTTCGAATACTATGACGAAGACTCCATCTCTAAAATCCTCTCTACCTTAAACCCAAATAACCACTGCAATGACCCGCTACCATCCAGCTGCCTCCCTGCTACCTCCCAAGCCATTGTTCCTTGCTGGACTGCAATAATCAACACCTCTCTCCAGCAGGGATTGATCCCAGACCCCTTGAAAGCCAGTCAAGTCCTCCCTATTTTAAAAAAAACATTGCTGGATCCTGCCTCCCCTGACAATTTCAGACCTATCTCCAATATCCCTCTGTTAGCCAAAGTGTTAGAGAAGTGTGTACAACAGCAGCTAAGTCAGACCATCAACAACTTCCACCTACTTGATGACTTTCAATCTGGATTCAGACCGGGGCACAGCATGGAAACTACTATGCTCCACATCGTGCACGACGCCCTCCAAGCCCTTGACCAAGGCCAAACCTGCCTTCTAATCCTCTTAGATCTATCCTCCGCCTTCAATACGGTCAACCATGAAAAACTACTTGAACGCCTTAAACTCAGGATGGGTCTGGATGGCATTGTCCTAGAATGGTTTGGTCTTTCCTCCATAACCGATCTCAGAGATTCCTTATTAACAGCAACTTATCAGCTCTCACCCCGGTCACTTTGGAGTCCCTCAAGGTTCAACCCCAGTCACCCACCCTCTTTAATCTTTACTTAGAGCCACTCACTGAAGTTCTTCGTACCGCCATCTCCTACTATATGTATGTGGATGACACCCAAATATACATCAATATTGCATCACTCAAGGAGATCCTTGCCCTGAACGAGACCCTGAAACAAACTGTCTAATGGCTAGCTGCTAACCAACTGAAACTCAATGCAAAGATCACTGAATTTCTCCTGATCTCCCCCTCAAAAGCCAACCCGGAGATTCAGATGTGGATCAAGGCCATCACGGCCTTAAACTGCCAGCCGACCATTGTGGACTCTGCCAAATTTTTGGGCATATTCCTCGACTGTAACTTGAACATGCAAGACCACATTAACTCAATGGCTAAATCAGTCAGATTCCACCTGAGCTACCTGTGGAAGCTGAAACCTTTCATCAATGTTCCTAACTTAAAAATGGCAGTCCAAGCACTAGTCATTTCTAGACTGGAATATGGATGTTCCACCCTCACGGGATTACCCAAGATCTCCTTGTCACCTCTAAAAGCCTGCCTCAACGCGGCCGCCAGACTACTCACAGGCACTAGGAAATTCGACCACATCTCTCCACATATGAAAGCACTAAACTAGCTCCCTCTGGAGGCCAGAATACAGCTAAAACTGGCATGCATTACACACAAGACCCTATACACAAACTCCCCTGCCTATCTGGCACAGAAACGTGTGATATCTGGAGGAAGCAGGAACTCCCGGTCCGCTAGAAACCTCCTGCTCCAACCTGCCCGTTTTCAGAAAAAAAGAACCTACAATAGGCATTCTCCGGAGCAGCACCAAGAATTTGGAACTCTTTCCCACCTAACATCAGAAAAATCCCTTCTCTACCACATTTCAAGAAGGAGGCCAAAACTTTCCTCATGGGTAAATTCCTAGTCTAAAGCCTGCTCTCATCCACCATAGTGTGCCTGACAAATCTAAATCTATTGCTTCTTCCTCAGATCACCAACTCACCCCGCCAAGAAAATGTGGGGCTTCAGTTTTTACTGATCCTAATTTTAACCGTAACCATACATTTGTGTCCCCTTTTGTCTCTATGCTCTCATCACCCCTACCCCGCGCCAACCTTTGTATATTTCTGTACTTGAGACTGTTTGTTTACCTCAGTAAACTGTATAAAGCGCTCTGATACACTCACGGGTCAAATTCGCACTCTATAAAACATTAAAATAAATAAATACATAAAATGAGTCCTATTTACACAGATTGTTCCTCCTCTGTATATATGTACTAGCAGCCCGTCCCGACGTTGTCCGGGTATGAAATAGAATGTGTGTAATGTGTGTATTCAGATACGGTCATTCGCGTGTTCCCCCGCTTGAGGCCCAGCTGCAGCCCTGGTTTATGTTAGCAGGCACGTGTCCCCCCGCTTGAGGCCCAGCTGCAGCCCTGGTTCATGTTAGCAGGTGCATGTAATTAGTGTAGTGATCCGCCTCCTGAGCCCGGCTACAGCCGTGGCTGATGTTAGCAGGCGCGTGTAATTTGGTTTAATGTGATAGTTCAGTAACAGCGCGCATGAGAGGCTGCAGTAATTGTCCCCGCAGACACGCTCAGTCACGTGTGCCCCCGCTTGAGGGCCAGCGGCGACGGTCTAACAATTATAATTGTGTGAGTCTTGAATGGTTGTTTCCCGCTGTTCTTATTTTTTTATGACCCACACCGACGCTCTTCGGCCCGAGTGCTTTTTAGACGCACCCAGGCCAAGCCACACACTGCGTTCGGCCCTTTCAGACGCACCCAGGCCAGGGCACACACTGCATTCGGCACCCCCAGTATGTGTGAGACAACGGGCAGTCCCCCAAGGGAGTCTTGCAAATGGTTACTTACCACGCTTCGAGGTGAACGCCTTTGTGACACCCCCAGCACACGGCCACAGCAGACGATCTGATTAATGTGTGACCCAGATGGCACGAAGTGCCGAACGTAGCACTTGGCCCCAGCATTTGTCATGCCCCCAGTGTGCCCCTTGATGCGGCGCAATTGCGTAATTGGAGCTTCACATGGCATGAAGGGCGGACACACGCCCACAGCACAGACACACGCCCACAGTGTTTGTCACGGATCCAGCGTGTCACGCCCCCAGCGTGCCCCTTGATGCGGTGCAATTACGACTCACATGGCATGAAGGGCAGAATGTACCACACGCCCCAGCGTTTGTCACGCCCCAGCACACACCCACAGCAGAACGCAGACACGCCCACAAGGGACTACTTTGCTGGCACGGTTCTTTTACCTTTTAAATGTATATGGTGGCCGTCTGCATAGCCTATGTCCTTCTGCTGCAACTGCCCTTTCCAACGCTGTATTGGGTGTTGTGATTGGTGCTGTGGTTACTGAGATTACCCGCCTCAAAGGTTTGGACTCTCTCTTCATAATATTTGTAAGGATATTTACAGGTCACTTTATCATGTATTTGCAATATTTTACACTGCTACTCCCTGCAGCACGCGTGATTGCACTTTACACACAGTTAGACATTGATCTAGTCCAGCACTGTTATTTGCACTTTATATTTAGCCTGCCTTAAAATCACTTGAATACTCCTACTATAGACTCTGAGACATAGTGTTCAATGGATTTATCCTGCTATTGGTTTACAAATTCGCATTTAGAGACACTTTTATAAATTTTAATTGATGAAATTATGATTGTTATGTTTAAGAAAATAATTAACTAACATATGTATAAAAGTGTTTAACTTATTTGTACTTATTTTTGCGTATTTGCACGGATAATTGTGATAAGAACACACAAGATGTTGTCTATGTCTATAGTCATGTGACTGTTCGAAGGGCGGAGTTTATGCTATTTACTAAGCACTATAAAAATAAAAAAGTTGCACTAGTTCATTGCATGTGAACAAGGGCTCTTGAAGCCCGAAACGCGTATTGCCCTCCTGTTTTATCAGCTGCAATAAAATAAGAACCTGTGATTCCTGTGGTCCGTCTCCTACTTTGCCTGCCTCGCCGGTCCTGGGTGGATCAGGAAGTGGTGTATGTGGAGTTACAAAATATATATATATATATATATATATATATATATATATATATATATATATATATATATATATACATATATATATATATATATTCACTGAAAAAACCATAGGTTATAGACCATATATAGTTAGGAATTAGCATTTACAAAACCTTGAAAATTCACTGAAAAAACCATAGGTTATAGACCATATATAGTTAGGAATTAGCATTTAAAAAACCTTATTTTACTCACACAAAACCATTGAAATTCCATATATAGTTAGTTGCACTAACTATATATCGCGCACCCGCAATCCACTGCTGATCATGTCACATATTACATCATTCATGACATGGTCAGTGACATCACTGATGACATCTCAAATGACATCACTGATGACATCTCACTTGACATCAATGATCACATCACTGATGATATCATTCATGTGATAATACAATGCATCTCCTCACACTCTAATATAACCTCCGTTACACCCAGTGTTAAATAGAGAGTATCATTTTTGAAACCATTGACACACCAATACTAGTTACTACATACGCACTCACTGATTCCTATGTCTACACACACATTCACTCATACAATCATTCATACATACAATCACTCATCTTTACAACACTATCATATGCACTCATACACCTATACAGACACTCACACTCTGCCACTCATCCATGGAGTTACTCACACACCTAGTCAGTCCTGAAAAGAATCAATCACACTTCCATTTTCTCATCTATACAGTTAAACACAGAACACCTTACATTTTTGAAACATATACTAACACATAGTTACTCTCTTATAGAATCACTGATACAAGTACACATTGATCTGCACAGAGTCACACACCTCCCAGCCAGCCATACACACACTCAGTCTCCCATACAAATACTTGTGCAACCAATCAATAACCCATATAGCTACTTATATAGCTACTGATTAACACGTGCAGCAGCTTGCACAACAACAGACATACTGATGCACACTTTTAGACAGTTTAGTCACTAACCCGTGCATTCAGTAAGACGCATTTAATCACTCACTCATACAGTCAATCACGCACCTACTAAAACCTTTATTCAGACACTTATACATCCACTCATTCTTCAATATGTAAAACATATTTAAACTTTACAGAAACACATAATCACTGGATGTTGTCATCAGTGATGTCACTGACCATGTCATGAATGATGTAATATGTGACATGATCAGCAGTGGATTGCGGGTGCGCGATATATAGTTAGTGCAACTAACTATATATGGAATTTCAATGGTTTTGTGTGAGTAAAATAAGGTTTTTTAAATGCTAATTCCTAACTATATATGGTCTATAACCTATGGTTTTTTCAGTGAATTTTCAAGGTTTTGTAAATGCTAATTCCTAACTATATATGGTCTATAACCTATGGTTTTTTCAGTGAATTTCAATGGTTTTTTAATAGCAAATATCATAAGCTGTCGAATGTCAAGTACGTGGTAAGTGAAAACATTTTCGTGTTTATGCACACTGATCTGCTTTGAATGGTGCCCCCCCCCCCTCATTTCTATTAGGAGTACTCTCTCTTTGCAGATAGTGAAAGGTAGTTAACGCAGGTCTTTGCCCCCATTGTAATCCGTCGTGCCTGCTTCTCTCTCCATTTGATTCATTGTTATCCAAGTATTTACTGTTTTAGAATTAGTTCTCTTTGGTTCATTCTCTATTTACAAACAAACACAGAGTCGCAATACTCTGTTTAGTCTTTGCAGATAACGAAAAATCGTGTAAAAAAAAAGAAAAGGAATCGAGCAAAATCAGTAGGCCACTAATGGGATCTCTTTTTGACCTCGCTAAAATAGAAACATTAGGAACAACCCCTCATAACAAATACAAAACTAGTGAGATGAACTGAACTCCACACAATGATGGCTGCAAAACAGCTCGGCTCCGCCACCCACCCCGCCCAAAATAACGATAAAGAACGGCTGCCATGATTGGTTGCGGAATGACCACGACGGAGCTACGAAATGGTGCTGCTCTCATGCTAACCCCAGCTTCAGTCTGAAACATCCAGAAACACTGTAGACTACCAATTCGATCAGTTCCGGTAGCGCCCCAATGTAACCCGGTAGAGAAGAACTAGCCCTCCCCTCTTTGACTGATGGTTCTTGTTGCCTGTCCCTTCTGTTGTCATTTAACAGAACTATTTAACCTGCTGAAAGGGGTTGTGTTCCGACCGCTGGTTGGTGGAGACATTTTGACTATATTCTGTACCTGCGTTGTCGCGTAATGCGTCATATGACGCGCCGCGTTAGCGCATCCGGAAGTCATCCGGGGCGCGCAGCGCGTAACGTAAGCATAACAAGTCATGTGACTTGTTAATAAAACTTTTCATTGGTTCATTTTACTTTTCTTATTGTAATGATGAAAGGCTTGGTCATATGACCTAAAAATTACGCTTTTCATTACTTCCGAACATTATTTTTTCTTAAATATATGTTATAATGTTCCAGGCTAATGTACTTTCCCGGAAATTTTACAACTGTCCTGCAAGTAAAATATATTCTTTTTTCGAGAAAAAGAGCGTTTCTTCGTCCCATGACGGAGCCGTTGAGCAAAAGAGGGTCGACCTGCTGTCTTAGTCGCCGATACGCCTGAATATGAGATTCTTATCGATCACTTTGTTGCAGGAATAGAAAACACAACAGCCCTTGACCATTTATCTTTACTGCGTTCCTTCGTATTATACCTTTTACCCTTCATGTAATTGGTCTGCTTTATTTCACTTGCCTTTTAATGATTCTAAAACAGTGACTATTATTAAAAACTTTACCAATGTATATACTACTACCATGTTTTCTTTTAAAAACCTTTATTGTGAAAATTTCATTATACAAATACGAGCCTATAACCACGTGGGCCGGCCACGGAGCAAACTGTAATCGTATATGATAAATAGACATTTACACTGTAGAGGAACGTAACGGGCGGGCCATTAGGTTGCAAGAACTAAGGTGTCTAACAGTTACGGAATCGGTGGACGTACATTTTATAATTAAAATACGACAGGGCCAGTTACAATAAAATTATCTAGATATACATTTGCGGGCAAGTACCATGGGTGACGTTAATTCGAACTTTCAACAGTACAGTAATCAATAACACATCAGAACTTAATATCAATAGGGATGTCGAAATATTCAATCAATTCTCGTCCCCGCCCGCCATGTGCTTCAAAACTGCATACGTATCTCGTGATTTCAAGGTTCTGCAACCAGTACACAACAAGGAGTTACGAGTCCCATTTATTCTGGCGCCATTTTGGGCGAGGACGGGCAGGTCCAGGATATAGTCAAAATGTCTCTACCAACCATCGACTATGATGATGTTCATATGCTGTATTTATTAGAGTAACACTCAGATGTCCACATGAAATAAATTTGCCACAATCTAAACATGTCATTTTAATCTTTCCAAAGTTCTTCTAAATATTTGGGACCGTTTCCCTTGCCTCTGAAGCTCTCAGTGCCACTTCTTTGATGAATGTACTAGCAGGTCAGGGGTTCTCCTCCAAATCTCTCTTTTATGCAGCACTATAATTAATTGGTCCCACCTCTCCATATGACAATGCATGGTATAGTTACCACAACTATATTTTTTTTCGGTTCCTCTAGAGAGTTCATCGTGGCAGATGAAGCGTGTAACGTACCGGGCATTTACCTTTTTTTGCATGTACAGGAAAGGAAAAAAAAATCGAGCGTCCGAGTTCTAAGATGTCCCAGGCCCATTTTAGTGGACCAGGCCCAAATCCAAAGAACAGGCCGCCATTTTGAGAGTCCTGTTGCAGCCGCCTGTCGCTGTAGCATCAAGAGCAGCCGAAACTCAGCTGAATGGCAACTGAAACGGTAAAGGGGCGCCCCACTACAGCAGACGAGCCAGGCCCAAATCCAAAGAACTGCTATCTCACAGGCTAATGGGGCGACCCACGCCGAGTTTCAGCATTGTAGGATGACCACACAAGTACAGCAACTTGCTAGACATCACCTCGGTGCCATCCGGATCTCGGCGCCCCACTGCAGATGAAGTGCCTCTCAACTATGAAACCACCACGGTGACATCCGGATCTTGGCGCGTTGTGCTGCCTTCGGCCTATTCGCACATCGGTCCGCTACTGACGCCATCTCACAGGCTAATGGGGCGACCCACGCCGAGTTTCAGCATTGTAGGATGACCACACCAGTACAGCAACTTGCTAGACATCACCTCGGTGCCATCCGGATCTCGGCGCCCCACTGCAGATGAAGTGCCTCTCAACTATGAAACCACCACGGTGACATCCGGATCTTGGCGCGTTGTGCTGCCTTCGGCCTATTCGCACATCGGTCCGCTACTGACGCCATCTCACAGGCTAATGGGGCGACCCACGCCGAGTTTCAGCATTGTAGGATGACCACACCAGTACAGCAACTTGCTAGACATCACCTCGGTGCCATCCGGATCTCGGCGCCCCACTGCAGATGAAGTGCCTCTCAACTATGAAACCACCACGGTGACATCCGGATCTTGGCGCGTTGTGCTGCCTTCGGCCTATTCGCACATCGGTCCGCTACTGACGCCATCTCACAGGCTAATGGGGCGACCCACGCCGAGTTTCAGCATTGTAGGATGACCACACCAGTACAGCAACTTGCTAGACATCACCTCGGTGCCATCCGGATCTCGGCGCCCCACTGCAGATGAAGTGCCTCTCAACTATGAAACCACCACGGTGACATCCGGATCTTGGCGCGTTGTGCTGCCTTCGGCCTATTCGCACATCGGTCCGCTACTGACGCCATCTCACAGGCTAATGGGGTGACCCACGCCGAGTTTCAGCATTGTAGGATGACCACACCAACTTGCTAGACATCACCTCAGTGCCATCCGAATCTTGGCATCTCAACGCCTAGTGGTATCTTCCATACAAAAAATATTGTTACGCTGCCTTTGGCCCCATTCGCACATCAGTCCGCAACTTAGACATCACCTCGGTGCCATCCGGATCTTGGCATCTCAGCGCCTTGTGGTGTCTTCTATTCAGAAAATATTGTTGCGCTGCCTTTGGCCCCATTCGCACATCGGTCCGCTACTGACGCCATCTCACAGGCCAACGGGGCGCCCCACGCCGACTTTCAGCATTGTAGGATGGCCACACCAGTACCACAACTTGCAAGACACCACCTCGGTGCCATCCGGATCTTGGCATCTCAGCGCCTTGTGGTCTCTTCTACACCGGAAATATAGTAGAAAATATTGTTGCGCTGCCTTTGGCCCCATTCACACATCAGTCCGCTACTGACACCATCTCACAGGCCAACGGGGCGCCCCACGCCGACTTTCAACATTGTAGGATGGCCACAGAAGTGCGACAACTTACTAGACACCACCTCGGTGCCATCCGGATCTTGGCGCGTTGTGCTGCCTTCGGCCTATTCGCACATCGGTCCGCTACTGACGCAAACTCACAGGCCAACGGGGCGCCCCACGCCGACTTTCAGCATTGTAGGATGGCCACACCAGTGCGGCAACTTCCTACACACCACCTCGGTGCCATCCGGATCTTGGCGCGTAGTGAAGCTGCAGCAGCTGCAAATAAGCTTCAGACAGTGTTACAACCGCTGCTCAGAACTCTCAACTATGACACCACCTCGATGCCATCCGGATCTTGGCGCGTTGTATTGCCTTCGGCCTATTCGCACATCGGTCCGCTACTGACGCCGCCTCACGTGCCAACGTATTTTCTCCGCATTTTATACCCTATGCCGCATAACAGGTCATGTGACTTGTTTATAAAACTTTTCATTGGTTCATTTTACTTTTGGTTTCCTAATGATGGAAGGCTTGATCATATGACCTAAAAACAACACTTTTCATTGGATGAAAACTTTTTTTTTCCCCCAAACGATGAAAGCCCCACCTTGTTTCTGGATGTTTCAGACTGAAGCTGGCGTCACCATGAGAGCACCACCATCTCGTAGCTCCGTCGTGGTCATTCCGCGAGCAATCATGGCAGCCGCTCCCCACCAGAAGCCTGCAGGAGTCGGGGCCCCCAAAACTTTTGATGAATTCTCAAGGCGGAGGGGACGCTTTCGAGAATGGGGTCCAAGACCTAGCAGACAAGCGTCCGATTTCCAAGGTGTCCCAGGGCCATTTCAGTGGACCAGGCCCAAAAAGGAAACAGCCTGCCGCCATTTTGAGAGTCCTGTGGCAGCCGCCTATCGCTGCACCGCAAGAGTGGGCGCAACTCAGCTGAATGGCGGATTTTGACACAGTGGACCAAAAGCGGACGGAATGGCAACTGAAACGGTAAAGGGGCGCCCCACTACAACAGACGAGACTCCACCTGGAGAGGCCCGTTCACGCCGCCTCCCCCGGGGCGCCCCACGCCGTTATTCGGAGCAGCATTGTAGGATACCAAAACCAGTGCGGCAACTTACTGGACATCACCTTGGTGCCATCGTTCTGCTGCCTTGGAACTATTCGCACAACAGTTTGCTACTGATGACCCACCCCCCGCGACGCCCCACGCCGTTATTTGCTGGGTGGCAACTTACTAGACATCACTTTTGTGTCATCTAGATTTCGGCGCGTTCTGCTGCCTTGGAACTATTCGCACAACAGTTTGCTACTGATCACCCACCCCCCGCGACGCCCCACGCCGGAAATCTGGACGTTGTGCTGCGTTGGGACTATTCGCACAGCCGACCGCTACTTCGTTGTTTTTCTCTAAAAATGTTTATATGTTATTACTATTTTTGTTTTCTTGTATATATTTATAAATTATTAAAGTTTTATAATCTTACTACTTTGTCGGAGTGCTATATATTTTTAATGTGACACATAATTGTAAAAACTTTGATGTACAAAGAGTCATCCCTGGAATCTTCCGCTTCACGCTCGGTCCCCTCCCCAATCACAATACAGAATGGTTTTCAGATAATAGCAACGCTTCTGCTGTGACGGATCTCATCGAGTGTGGGCCTTGATCTACTATAACTCCTTTGAAGACGGGTGATTCTTTACAGCTGTGGCCATAAACTACATCTGCAGGGCTAGCTGATAGCCTAGGACCGGCCTGGACAATCGGACACAGAGGAAAAGGAGTGTCAGAGGGTGCGGTAGTGAATAGGGCGAAAGGGAGGTGTCGGGCGGGCACAGGGTGTGATTCTCAGGGAAGAACAGCGCAGATGGGGGGAGGTTTATTACCCATGCATAAAACAGAGAGCGGGGGTGACCACTGCCTGGGGGAGATGCTTGCGAGGGTGGGGAGCCATGCTAAGGATCGACAGCGTGCACAGAGTGGGTCTGGTCAAGGCATCTAAAATGGCTGCCGTGCACGACAAAAGTGTGGCATTTGAAAAAAGACAAGATGGCGCACACAATGTTTTTCAACAATTCCTGATTTCCTTCGAATCGAACGTTAACAGACGTTGGGGCATATTACCAAGGTTAAGCGATATTTATCCCTAACGATGCTTAGCAACGATTTTTTTACCGTCAGAAATTATCGCAGATAAACCTTGCTATTATCAAGGTTTATCGCAAATACGATAAAAAACGAGCGCAATGCATTAATGTCGCTGAAAACTCCGCGATATTCATGCATTACCGAGCTAATGCTCTTAGCCATGTTATCCACCTCCCATTGGATAACATGGCTAAGAACTGCTCAGGGCAGCTGTTACTTTTTGGAGATATTCGCGCTTATCTCGAATATTTCCAAAAGTTGATAATAGGAGATAGCGATGTTAGCGACTGTTTCCAGTCGCTAACATCTTGGCATGCCCACTTTGCATGTCATTAGTGATAAATATCACTCACATGCAAAGTGGGACCCAAGATGGTCGCTATCTCCTACTAGCCGTCGCTAACTGGTGTTAGCAACAGCTAGGTAATACACATATAATTTTATCTCCGCGAAGCGGAGCGCTGTTACAGATATATATCTTGTTTTTGAACGTTAATTTCTCAAAATGCACTGAAGCACATATATTGAGACATAGCAAAGGCACATCGGGCTACCAGTCCCTAATATTTTACCAAGTTTCGTGCAAATCCATTCAGCCGTTCGATTATTATTATTATTATTTTTTTTTGCCCCGCGGGGCCCTTTTAAAACCTCCACATCAAACCTAGGGGGTCAGCGAGGATCTACTATGCCCCCTTATGGTCATTTGCCCCTTCGCTTTGGCCTCCTCTTGTCTCTCAATCCTACCGAGAGACAAGATGGCGGCCGCTACGGACTGTTTGGAATGTTGACAGACGCCGGAGAACCAATCAGCTTCGCAAAGCTCCGTAACGCGAAAAGTACGCGAAGCGGAGCGCTGTTACAGATATATATCTTTTTTTGAACGTTAATTTCTCAAAATCCACTGGAGCACATATATTGAGACCTAGCAAAGGCACATCGGGCTACCAGTCCCTAATATTTTACCAAGTTTCGTGCAAATCCATTCAGCCGTTCGATTATTATTATTATTTTTTTTTTTTGCCCCGCGGGGCCCTTTTAAAACCTCCACATCAAACCTAGGGGGTCAGCGAGGATCTACTATTCCCCCTTATGGTCATTTGCCCCTTCGCTTTCGCCTCCTCTTGTCTCTCGATCCTACCGAGAGACAAGATGGCGGCCGCTACGGACTGTTTGGAATGTTGACAGACGCCGGAGAACCAATCAACTTCGCTTCACAAAGCTCCGTTGCGCGAAAAGTACGCGTCCTAGGACGCTGCCCGGTCCGCTGTTACAGATATATATCTTTTTTTAAACGTTAATTTCTCAAAATCCACTGGAGCACATATATTGAGACCTACAAAAGGCACATCGGGCTACCAGTCCCTACAATTTTGCCAAGTTTCGTGCAAATCCATTCAGCCGTTCGGGCTAAAAGTGAGGCCAACCGCCCTATGGAAAACTCAATGTTAAAAACACGTTTTGGGACCCCCCTTTTTTCTCGGCCCCCACTGGACGAACCCCCCCCAAATTTTCAAGGGCTGCTCAGAAACAAAATGTGCCATTTTCCTGAAAATTTCAGCCGATTCCGTCCACAAACGCCAAAGTTATTAGACATAGAATTTTCAAAAAACCCATAGAGAAAAAATCCTAACTATATATACCTACTGGCGACCGCCAGTAGGTAATATATATATATATATATATATATATATATATATTGATACCCCTCGATTCCTTTTTGCCAGAATTTGCAGCGCTCTCTCGCTGGTTCGTAAATTCCCGCGGCAGAACCACGCCGCATTTAAATCCACAACCAATTCCCCCAGCTGGGAGGAAAACGGGACAAACTCGCGTTTGTCTTCACTTATGTGCTTTTTTATTTAATCCTCCCAGCATGGAGTTTCTCAAGCAGGCAGGCACAAATCTACGCATTTTGAGATAGCATATCCCTTGTTCACGATGAATTTGGCTCCAGGCTCTCAGTCTCAACATAGTGAGTCACATTATTACATCATTTCCTGTTTGATGTTATTTTGGCCCTCGGCCTTCTGGATGATGGCGTTCTTTGCAATATTTTTAATACATTTTTTATCCGTCTGCATAGCCTATGTCCTTCTGCTGCAACTGCCCTTTCCAACGCTGTATTGGGTGTTGTGATTGGTGCTGTGGTTACTGAGATTACCCACCTCAAAGGTTTGGGCTCTCTCTTTATAATATTAGTATGGATATATATACTGTTACACCTTGGTTCCTTTTCGCCAGAATTTGCAGCGCTCTCTCGCCGGTTCAGAAATCCCTGCGGCAGAACTACGCCGCATTTAAATCCACAACCAATTCCCCCAGCTGGGAGAAAAATGGGACGAACTCACTTTTGTCTTCACTATGTGCTTTTTTATTTAATCCTCACCGCATGGAGTTTCTCAAGCAGGCAGGCACAAATCTACGCGTTTCGGGATAGCATATCCCTTGTTCTTGATCAATTTGGCTCGAGGCTCTCACTCTCAATATAGTGAGTCACATTATTACATCATTTCCTGTTTGATGTTATTTTGGCCCTCGGCCTTCTGGATGATGTCGTTTTTTGCAATTTTTTTATACATTTTTTTATCCGTCTGCATAGCCTATGTCCTTCTGCTGTAACTGCCCTTTCCAACGCTTTATTGGGTGTTGTGATTGGTGCTGTGGTTACTGAGATTACCCGCCTCAAAGGTTTGGGCTCTCTCTTTATAATATTAGTATGGATATGCTTTCTAGTTCCATCTTTCTCATATGCATTCTTTTTCTCTGTGTAACGTTTGCACGGTCTCTCTTGTGCTTTGCTATCTCCCTTTATCAATTTGTCCCTCGCTTGCTTTCTCCCCTTGTGTCTTCTTTCCATCTCCTGCTTTTCCCTAGCACCTCTTCTATGTCTCACTCTTTCTCCTTCTTTCACTACCTCCCACTCCCGTTGTCTCCCTCTGCATTTTCCCCCTTTTCCTCATAGTATACTCCACCTGCATTTCTATTACTATTATTCTTAATTTTATCCCAAGAGAGCTTCAGCTGTAAGAAGTGACAGTGATTGACAGAATAAAACTGATATAATTAGAAAGGGCATTCCTGAAATCTTAAATTCATAAAACCACACAGCAGCACAACATTTAATTGGAGTTCCCTCTCCTACGCAACCCTGGTCACTGGTATTTTATGAAAGTGTGATCTGGTGGGGAGGCACTGGACTCATAAACTGTAGCCCTTCAGTTTATTTAAGGGACTCAAATATGTCATCTACATTGAAACAAGACTGTATCAGTTATCAAAAAGTGCAGGGTCACCTTTTATTTCTTACTTTACTTTTTTGAGTACTGGTAAACAAATCCACAAAACGATTGCTGGAACGGACAAAAGCGGTGACACAGCCTCTGTATATCCAAAAGAAGCAGTATGACCTGCCGCGTTTCGAAAAAACAGGCTAAGCTATTTAGCACTCCTTTATACAGGGAAGGGATCAAGGCACATAACATGGCAATGACAGACTTAACTAGACACTCAGGGGCTTATATATGAGCCCTTGCGTCACTTTTACACCGCTGGTGAGTCACTTTTGGTGATGCACCAGCAGAGTAAAAATGTGCCTTGATGCACCATATTTACAAAGTGACACATCTAGGTAGATGCGTCACTTTGTAATCCCCTGCACCACATTATACCTGCGCCAGCTATAATGTATGCAAGGGTGGGCATTTTGACGCAAGAGTCATAGAAGTGACGCAGTGAAATCTCTAAGATTTCACTGCACCATTTCTTGGACGCTAATGCATCAAAATCTTATGCCTGCCTCATGGCAGGCGTAAGACGGACGCAGGCACTAACAACATGGGACTTGCCCATGTGAAAGTACACATTGCTGGAGTTGCATCACTTTGTGACACACTCCAGCAATGCGTCACTTTTGCGCCTACAGATACGTCAGAAATACTAACGTATCTGTAACTCCTTGCTACATGATGTGTCGGACTGTAAATATGACGCATCGTTAGTGTCTCAGGGAGAGCGCAGTGAAATGTGGCTCATCGCTGTCTTTATGCAGCAATATCACTTTTCATAAATGAGGCCCTCACTCTTTATTCCAAGTTAGTTACTCAGTGTAGCAATGTAGCCAACTCTGCATCATTCTGATGCTCAGTTTAGGGACAAATCGAAGCATGAAGTTTCCAGGACTTACCCATTACAGGACTTTTCAACCATGTGAGATATATTTACTCGACAAAAAATCCCAACCCTCCTGAAAAGAATATCATCCATCTTGAAAGATCTCAATATTCTTATAATAAATGTATGATATCCCCTCATGAGAAGGGGTCAAACAATCCACAGTGTATTTCTTGGGAGAGATATGTTGTCCCCTTGGAGGTAGAACTGTCCTGCTGAGAAGGGTCAGTGTTAAAGGAGTATTTATACTCTCCTGTTGAAAGTGTGGCAGGGCTTACTAATAAGACTCATGAAAAAAACGTATTACGGATGAGTGGGTTGGAGAGCGAGATGAAGCAACAAGTTAGATCACAGAGAAGCAACACAACAGGCAGGCAGGGAAGAAGCAACAAGAGAGTGAGATAAACAGCAAAAGAGATCAAAGTGGAGCCAAGAGACAGAAGCACAAGGGTAAGAGAAAGCAACACAAGTGTGTGTTAGGGGAGAGAATTACATGGGCAGAGAGACCAGGCAGGGGAGAAAAGCACACAAAGGAGACAGCTGGGTAATACATGCACTGTCATGGAGTGCTTAAGCAAAAAGAAAAAAATGGTTCCCTAAAAGCAAATAGAGGAAGAATAGAAGCTAGCCAATCAAAGAGCTGGAAAAGAGACAATGTTCAATGGGAGGGACAAACACAAGTTTGACAAAAAAGCCATCAAATAAAAAGTAGCCAAATAAGAGTGAAAGGAAAAGCACCCAATGGTAAGCAATTGACGGTGCCAAACCCCTGCATGTTCCTGGTAAGCCCACAATAAGTCTTTTGCAACTAGACAGCTAGCACTGTCTGGCAGGCTTGACCTAAAAAGCACAGTAGATGCAAAATAATACTTCATAGATTTTAGATTACAACATATAGAATCACAAAATATACCTCCCAATTAGGAGATTTGCATAGTGTACCAAAGTCTGCATGTTCCTGTAAATACCAGGGGGCACGTTTCCCCTGATGTAATATCACCATATTTGACTTGATATTCATCACAAAATGCATAATTGCGTTATGTGCCATAACAGGTGTTATTCACATATCACAATTAAATGGGTTGCTCGTAATGAAGGCCCCATGTAATGATTTGGTAGCAGGGATATTAATCTAACAAGATATATTTCACATCAGGCTGTAGACTGGAGCAGTACCAGTCAAAGGAAAACTGATTCTGGCCTGGCCCTACTTGATTTTCAAAGTAATGATACAATGTGGCAATAGGTAGATTTTTCCATTGGACATGGCCTCTAAAAGACGGTAGGATCAGGACAATGGAAGCCACACAAGGTATGTATGCCATTGGAAATTTCATGAAAAGGTTTGTTGGTTGGTGAGCACCATGACTATGTCCTACACAGTATTACAGTCTGTTGGCACTAAAACTCTTGTTTATCATGCCTGATCTGAAATGTGAGCAGGAAATGAAGACAGAGCAAATTAAATTTGCAGAGTTTCAGCTGGAAATATCAATCAGTGTTAGTGCTCCACGACTAACAGTACTGCAAAGCTTCTGGGGTGAGTCAGTGCTTGAAATAGAAATATAGAAGTTCAGGTACTCCTTTTACCAGAATACATGCTTGATGATTAGAAGTGCCGGAACTCTCCCATTACAATGATTGTAGTAGTGCTGATAAGTGCCAGTACCATCCCTTGCAATTTAAAGAAGTGCAGGTACTGAGTACCTGATAGTACCTGCCCATTTAAAGCACTAGGGGAAGTGCTTTTAAAGGCATTGCGTAGATCACTATGGGGTAACCCAGTATCCCGCAGAACTTGGGCAGAACGATTTAGTAAATACAGTGGTTCTGTCGGGCATACCAACTGATTACTTCAAAATATATATCACTCTTTCCAAGATTTTCCCTTATTTAATCAAAGGATTATTTTATAGAATTATGAGATAACCGCTATTCTCAAAAAGCAAATCCCATACGAAGAAGAACAGTGTAACACTATACTTTTTAATCACTGTATTAGTTATATTCATGAAGATCTTTGCTTTTTATAGACATAAATTAATCAAAACAGTTAAACAATACTTCATAATGAACGGCGCATATGAATAGAGTGCATGCAAAGTGACATGTGGTGTACTCGTGAAAAAGTGAGTTATATACAACAAGTGAGTGACAAGTGGGAGGGGAGAAGGTTCGTGGTGCTTTTTGACTAAACACTTTGCAGGCCAGTTGCTATATTGAGTTATAATACATTCAGCACACCACTCCACTTGGCCTTAGGAACTGAATGTTTATAAACTGGTCCATTGATGGTAATCGCGTCGACGTTTCGACCCTTGAACGCCTTACTTCAGGGTCTAGGGCGGGTCTTCTTCAGGACAATGGGTGTGGGGTAGTAAAAGTGCGCCGATGGGGTATTCTTGAATTATGATCCCCGTGGGTGTTTGAAAAAATCACCCATCCAGTAGAGCCGTCCGGCTTCAAGAACGCGTGGTTCCTGTCAATTCAATATATCAATTCCCTATATGGTTGCCAATAATTAGACGGGACGTTCCTCATCTATGACTCAACTGCAATGAATTGGGCGACCTGATGTCTCATTTGTCGTGTTCGATCTTTAGAAAGCATTGTGCACAGGATTTAAATTCCTCCATGCACTGCACTGGTGCAAAGCCGGCGAATCACGGAGAAACGTCGACGCGATTACCATCAACGGACCAGTTTATAAACATTCAGTTCCTATGGCCAAGTGGAGTGACGTGCTGAATGTATTATAACTCAATATAGAAACTGGCCTGCAAAGTGTTTAGTCAAAAACACCACGAACCTTCTCCCCTCTCACTTGTCACTCACTTGTTGTATATAACTCACTTTTTCACGAGTACACCACACGTCACTTTGCATGCACTGTATTCATATGCGCCGTTCATTATGAAGTATTGTTTAACTGTTTTGATTAATCTATGTGTATAAAAAGCAAAGATCTTCATGAATATAACTAATACAGTGATTAAAAAGTATAGTGTTACACTGTTCTTCTTCGTATGGGATTTGCTTTTTGAGAATAGCGGTTATCTCATAATTCTATAAAATAATCCTTTGATTAAATAAGGGAAAATCTTGGAAAGAGTGATATATATTTTGAAGTAATCAGTTGGCATGCCCGACTGAACCACTGTATTTACTAAATTAAAGGCACTGCAGCACCAAATGAAAAGAGTTTGCAGAGTAACGGTCTTCTAAGAAATATGGATTTTTCCAAATGAAAGTTTAGCAGTCATCCTTTGAAGTGTTGATGCATTAAAATTATAAGAGCCCAATATAGAAGCACAAGTACTACTCCTTTAAAACTTAATAGCAGCCCTGCGGAGAAGTGAAGTTAGCATCCTATGCTGCCCATCAGTGTGCCAGATACCTTCTGAGGAAGAAAAGGTGGGGGAAAGGGTTTGGTGGCAGACATGGCATAAACTTACAATACTTGGCCTCTTCAGTTTAGATTGCCAGCCACTATCAAATATTCCAATATGTAAACAGCACTACATGGTAATCTTTCTAAGCTCTGTATGGGCCTGAGACTTAAAGGTGAAAAACATTATATTCAGATTTGATAACTGGCATGAATACCATTTTTTTTTTACTTTAAAAAAGTACTCTTGGAGAAAGTTCGTGAATTCATGTTTTGTATGCCAGAATATAATCACGTATTTTTTTTAATAAATCTTTTTATTAACAAAGCTCATGTTCACAGTTATCATACAGGTATGTTGAAAAAGCAGACAGGATATCAACATTGCGTGATACAAACTCAGGCAAGTTCGACAATGCAAGGGCTGGAATACACTTAATCCCCCTCCCCACCCCACTCGGCACGGTACCTCCGCCATGGCCCCATACCCTCTTCCACTTCTTTTCACACCCCATGGACTTATATACCGTTTCCTCCGCCCTTTGACACCAGTCCAGATCTTGCAGCTATTGGTCCCATTGCGGGGGTATAATCACGTATTTTTCACACGTAATAAAAACTAGCAAGTGCAAACACACACGCTAATATCTCACCCTGATACAGAATATATTCCTGCTGTTGACAAGAGTACATCTCCTTAAGATACAAAATGGTTTAAAATTGGGTTCTGACTACCTACATACATGTACATTTGTGGATGTTCAAAAATGAAAATTGGCATTCCATCCCTGGATCACCCAATCACCACCCACAGGAACTTTACTCACAAAGAATTAATCAATTTCTGAGTTCAGTCCAAATTTCTGTGCGGTACAAAATCAGTTTTACACTTGTAGAAAAAGATATATGCAACTGAAAGTAAAATGTACAAGCCCAAACTAAGGGGCCCATTACAATGTCGGGCGGATTGCCTCCGCCAGGCTGGCCGTAGCCACCGCCTGCCTGGCAGAGGCAATCCGCCAGACACTGTTTCCCTAATTCCCCCGCCATATTAGTATGGCGGGGGGGACCGCGGTGGACGGAAAGACCGTCCGCCGCTTTTCCGCCCCGGTCGCCTTGCGACTGCGGCGGAAAGGGCATATTATGGTGGCGGTGTCCAATGGACACCGCCAGCCATATCATGATGCGTGCAAATGGGTGCCTTTCCGCGGCGGCGATGCCGCCACGGAAAGGCAGGCGGTCTTTGCTTTGGGGGGCCCCTGTGGGAACCCCTGTTGAAGGCCGAGGTGGGGGTGCACAGGGGGGGTACCTATGGTACCCCCCTTCATTTGCCTGTACAAAGCGGCAGGCACCGTGCGGTGCCTGCCGCTTTGTATATGTAAATGCGTAAATGCATTTTTACCATTGTGGCGGGCGGTGCAGAGTGCACCGCCCGCCACAATGCTAAAAATGAAGGATGTGCCCGCCACTGTGGCGGGCACATCCTAATTCCCCCAACGGGACTCCGCCCTTATGGCATCCCTTAAATGCATCCTACTGAACACCCGCTCGGTCCACAGACATGCAACCGAACTCTGGGACCTAATCGACACTGCGTCACCTGACATCGCCTTCCTTACTGAAACATGGATGAATGCATCTTCTGCCCCCGACATCGCCATAGCCATACCGGACACTTACAAGATCATTCGAAAAGACCGCACCAATAAAAAAACTGGAGGAGGCATCGCCATCGTCCATAGAAACACCATCAAAATTACAACCAGCTCTGACGTCAATCTTGCAACCGCCGAACACCTCCACTTTCAGATCCACACCGACCCCAGGACCACACTTAGAGGAACACTCATTTACAGGCCCCCAGGCACCCGATCTCAATTCAGCGACGACATCACTGACTTCGTCAGCCGGCACGCCCTCGCCTCCGAGAACTACTTTCTTCTAGGAGACCTCAACTACCACCTTGACAACATTCACGACAACAACACCACCACCCTTCTGGACAACCTGTCCAATCTCGGACTCAAACAACTTGTTGACACCCCCACTCACATAGCCGGACACACGCTCGACCCTATCTTCACCTCCAGCAAGCACATCTCCTTCGATCATACTACAGCCCTCCACTGGACGGATCATAGCTGTGTTCACTTCAGCTACAAAACAACCCTGACCCACAACCGTCTACAACCCATTCCCCGAAGAAAATGGAACAAAATCTCCACCGAACAACTCCTCACATCACTCAGCCAAAACACTCCCACCCTGGCAACGGACCCAGACCTAGCGGCCACCAACCTCAGGCAATGGATTACCCACAGTGCGGACGAACTAGCACCCCTGAAAAAACACCAGTCGAAATCATCCAGCAAAAAAGCTCCCTGGTTCAATGATGACCTTAAAAAATCCAAGAAGACATGCCGCACCCTGGAGAAGAATTGGAGAAAAGAACCAACTTCAGACAACATGGCCTCCCTCAAGACAGCCACCCGCAAACACCACCAATTGATCCGATCCGCCAAGAAATCAGCACTTAAGAACCGTCTCGACAACAATTCTCATAACAGCAAGGAACTCTTCAATATCGTCAAAGAATTCACCAACCCTCCCGCAGCATCCAACGACATCACTAACTCCCAAGACCTCTGCGATGCGCTATCCTCCTTCTTCTACAACAAAATTGCCGACATCCACAACAGCTTCAAGAATACTCCCAATGACCAACTCACCCCACCCACTTCAGACCCCACCCCTCCAACTAACTACCTCAACTCCTGGAACCCAATCACCATTGAAGACACCATTCGCCTCATGAACTCAATCCACTCTGGCTCACCTTTTGACCCCTGCCCCCACTTCATCTTCAACAAAGCTGACTCCATCATCGCTCCCCAACTCCGCGATGTCATCAACTGCTCCTTCGACTCCGCCACCTTTCCAGAAATATGGAAACACGCCGAACTCAGCGCCCTACTGAAAAAACCAACAGCAGACCCCTCAGATCTGAAAAACTACCGACCCATTTCCCTACTCCCTTTCCCGGCCAAAGTCATCGAGAAAGCCGTCAATAGCCAACTAGCAGCCTTCCTTGAATCCAACAAATCCCTGGATCCCTCACAGAACGGCTTTCGAGCCAAACACAGCACCGAAACCGCCCTCATTGCGGCGACCGACGACATCCGAGCACTCCTGGACAATGGTGAAACAGTGGCCCTCATTCTACTCGACCTCTCCGCCGCCTTCGACACTGTCGGTCACAACACCCTCATACAACGCCTCAACAACATCGGCATACAAGGAAAAGCCTTGGACTGGATCATCTCATTCCTAGCCGGGAGAACACAGAGAGTCCGACTCCCCCCATTCTACTCAGAGCCCACCGAAGTCATCTGCGGCGTACCTCAAGGCTCCTCTCTCAGTCCCACCCTCTTCAACGTCTACATGAGTCCCCTCGCCTCCATCGCACGTCAACACAACCTCAACATCATCTCCTACGCCGACGACACCCAGCTAATCCTTTCCCTCACCAAAGACCCCAACACAGCCAAAAACAACCTTCACGAAGGTATGAAAGAAGTAGCCGAATGGATGAAACAGAGCCGCTTAAAACTCAACTCAGACAAGACGGAGGTGCTCATCCTAGGATCCTCCCCCTCAGCTTGGGACGACTCCTGGTGGCCTCCCGCCTTGGGATCTGCGCCCACACCCACAGACCATGCACGTAACCTTGGCTTCATTCTAGACTCCTCCCTCTCAATGTCCAGACAAGTCAACGCCGTATCGTCCTCCTGCTTCAATGTCCTTCGCATTCTCAAAAAGATCTTCCGCTGGATCCCCCTCGAAACAAGAAAAACTGTCACCCATGCACTGGTCACGAGTCGACTGGACTATGGCAACACACTCTACGCCGGAATTACAACAAAATTGCAGAAAAAACTCCAGCGCATCCAAAACGCATCAGCGAGACTCATATTAGACATCCCGCGCCAAGAGCACATCACCGGTCACTTAAAAAACCTCCACTGGCTTCCCGTCAACAAAAGAATTACTTTCCGCCTTCTCACCCACGCACACAAGGCCCTTTATAATCTAGGACCCGAATGCCTCAACACCCGACTGTCCTTCTACTATCCCACCCGCCAACTAAGATCATCCAATCAAGCCCTCGCCGCAGTCCCGCGCATCCGAAAAACCACCATGGGTGGCAGATCCTTCTCCTTCCTGGCTGCCAAGACCTGGAACTCACTCCCCACCCACCTCCGCCTTACTCAGAATCACATCTCCTTCAGAAAAGAACTGAAAACATGGCTATTCGATAATAAATAAACCCCTCCCTCCAGCGCCTTGAGACCCTCTGGGTGAGTAGTGCGCTTTATAAATACCTGAACTTGAACTTATGGCGGGCGGTTCCGAATACCGATAGGGTGGCGGGCGGACAAAGTCCGCCCGTCATCCTAATGAGGCCCTAAGTTCTGATTAGAAACCTATGTGTTCCCTGAAATAATAAATTTAGCACATGGCGATAAAGTGAATAACTGGGATCAAACAATGAAGTGCAATCAAGAAGCCAGTATTAGAACTCAGGTAGTAAACCTAAATATTACAACAACAACAAAAAAAAATGTAAATGTCGGAAATTGTAAAGCGCACAGCTACCTCCACCGGAGGTGTCCCGACGCTGTCCGTATACCGCTTAGGAACCCTTCCTGGCTTCCCTGGGAAATATCCACTCCTGGGCACCCCCAGGCATCCCAGCGCTTTTGGGGCCACTGTGGAGATTAAGCAAGCTATTGCCCAGAGTTGCAGAGTGGGACCCATGATTAGAATAGGCACCGAGGCGAGAATTATCAGGTCCGGGGAAATTGAGTCCAAGAGCCTCCGAGGCGGGAATTGAACCCTGGTCCTGGGCCAGACCTCTGCATCAGGGTCTGCCGCTCTAACCATTGAGCCACACTTCTCCACCAAGCACGAATCCTTTTCAAGCATGTGATGTTACAAAATTATAAACAAACTACATCATCATATTTGAACATAATTGTTTATTATTTGAAAAATACTCTAATCTATGTTTTTGTGTCAAGAGTTTATTATTTGGAACAATGCCTATAGCTCCCTTGCCTTTCACCTTTCCTTGATCAAATGTGTGACATGAACTAGGCCTGTGTCATAAATCGTTCTCTGCTGCTAGCAGGAACAGATAAGAAATAAAGCGGCACAGCTAAAATGCAGATACAGAAATAGATGTTTATCCCAAGAAAGTCTGCCAGGTCATTTGGGGGCCAAACAATTAAAGGGCTGGCCTGGCCCTCACAGCCCCACCCCCCTCCCGCCGTAGCTACGGCTCATGTGCATGAGGGTGAATTGAAAAGAGGGTGCTATGAGTGGGTGGCAGCATACTCAGTTTTCATTTAAATTAGAATGTGGGAGGGGAGGGTAAATGCAGAGGATTTAAAGGTGGGTGGCAAGACACCAACTAAGTTCATTTTTATATTTTTGTGGGAGAATAGTTGCTGGTGTGGTAGGATGGCATGTATTCTTTTCTTAATTGTTGAAGGGGAGATAGAGATGTCCAGAGCGTGTGTGGGGGTGGGTGGCAATACCCCAGGTGTAACACGGGGCAAAGGTTGAGGCAGGTTAACCTACATTGTGTTTGGACCCAAAGTTACTCCTCATCCATGCATAGCAGTTGAAAGGCGGGTGCTGATGACTTGGTGGGGTGCATACATGACAGGCAATTTTAGATGGGTAACCATGAATAACTCATGTTTTGTATCTCAGGGTTTGAGGGACACCATAGACAACTCAACTTTCATCTTTGTCTATATGATGTACCTCAGAACTCTTGGTGAAAAAACATTCTCATTATTCACTGTTATCCATCTATAATTCTATATATTCAACACTATTTACTCTAAAAGGTAACAGGTGGCTTCACTGTAGTAAATGGAGCTTAAGTATCTGAGGAGTGACGCTAAACATCATCAAAGATACACATCCCTAATATAAAAACTCCTGTAACTGTACAGTAACTGCAGGGAATAATATATGACGTAATTTTAGATTTGATAACTAAAAACAGACCATGACTAAGGCTAAATGTGGAAAGAATAATAGACAATTAAAAATGTAAGCGTTTTGGCAGGGCTTTTGCTTTAATTTATTACTTACATTTCAACAAGACAAGAGAAAATATAATGAAAACATTCCTCCTCATCACGTGTCTGGTCTTAGTTCACAGAGTAACAAATGTGAATAAAAGACACACATCTATGAGCTATGAACGGTTATGGGGTTATACCAATTTCTAGGGGCCTTTGTGGTGGGAAGGTGGAAAAGGGGTATTTTATATATTCACTAGTAGGGACCGGGGGCCAGGTGTATGTACTTTCTCGTCTTAAATACTAGTCACAATTGTCTCTCAACAAAGTGAATTTTTTTTAATGCAGCTAATTTTCCTAATAGGAACAGGACTGTGGAAAAAAAATCTTTTTTTAAAGTTTGTTAAAGAATTGGCAGTGTTTCCTTTAACCACTTCCTACTGCCAAACAAACTTATTTTAAAGATTCAAAAAGAGGAAGGGGTCTCAGGGCACTCATTCTCTTTTGCCAATGCATTGACACCCCGTTAGATTTGGGGGTCTCTAGTTGGCACAGGTAGGTACTTTTGACAAATAGGGACCCTTGCCTCTCGTCAGAATAAGGGGATTACACTCCTAAATACCCCCTGATCACCCCCTTGGTAGCTTGGCACAAGCAGACAGGCTTATCTCAGAGGCAGAGTGTAAAGCATTTGTGATCACATACAGTAACCCAGTGACAACACTGCAGATGAACATCACACAAGGTTTGTATATCAAAAATAAGTATACTTTATATAGAGTTACGAGAAGACCATGAACGACAAAAATACACAATACTGTTACTTTAAGATGGTAGATTTAGCTTAGTTTAGTACAGTTCTTAATATGCGACACTTTGCGTCAATGTACCTTACGATGCGTTGCGCTTCCACGACAAGCAATGTCGCAGACAGGGAAATGCGGCAAAGTTCAAGTACAAAGAAATAAAGATGTGAAGATCTTCCAGATAAGGCACGCTTCTCCGGGGATGCGAGAAGTTCTTGGTTCGATGCGTGGACTGCAGCGGCGATACCCTTGTTCAGAAGTGCGACGGCAACAGCTCCAACTGCGACACTCTTCTCCCACGATGCGTGAAGCTTCCGCGCAATGCGACAACTACAGCAGCGACAGCTTTGTTCAGAAATGCGACGGCAGCAGCTCCGACGGCGGCATGCTTCTCGGGGATGCGAGGCACTTTCCTTGATGGGGTGCAATGCGACAGTTCCAGCAGCGACACCCTTGCTCAGAAGTGCGACGGCAGGCCCAGCAACGGCGACACGCTTCTACCTCATTGCAAGACTCTTCTCTCGATGCGGTGCAGTGCGACAATTCCAGCGGTGACACCCTTGTTCAGAAGTACGACGGCAGCAGCAGCGACAGCGGCGCGCTTCGATCTCGTTGCATTGCGCTTCCAGCTCCTTGCGACACGCAGTTCCTCAGAAGGCCCAACACAGCAGCAGGCACTTCCAAAAGAACTCTTGGTAGCTTGGGGTTGAAGTCTGTTGTCCCTGAGACTTCAGCAGGAGGCAAGCACTTTTCCAAGCCCTTGGAGATCCTTCACAAGTTGAAAGCAAAGTACACAAAGTTCCTTTCTCCTTCCTTTGGCAGTAAGGCGACCACTGCAGGCCAATTCCCCAAGCAGCACTTCAGCTTGGGAATAGTCTCTCCTCAGTTTCTTCAGGTTCCTCTCCTCAGTAAAGGTTTCTTCTTGTAGTCCAGAGTGATCTAATTTTGTGGGATCAGGGTCCCTATATTTATACCCCACAATCTTTTGTTCTCTGAGGGGAGAAGGGCCTTTGCCCAGTCCAAACCAGTTCTGAAGCACTCTGTTTACCAGAATTCTCCTTTCCTTTCACAGTGCAGGGGAGAGACATCAAACGCCCCACAGGAGGTGGAGCCAGCATTGTGGAAGGCAAGTACAGTCCTGGAGCACTTTGTTTACAGGACTCCTTCTCTTCTTTCAGTGTGCAGGGCAGAGACATCAGCTGCTCCCCAGGAGGTGGAGCCAGTATTCTGGAAGGCAGGCACAGCCCTATTCAAGGTTCAGGTGCAACTCCTCCCTCCCATCTAGATGCAGATCTCTCTATTCACCACTGGACTGACTCATCCTGTCTCTTGGAATCCCCCAGCCCCACTCACAAAACCAGACAAAGGAATACACAACCTAGCAGAGGCAGGCTTGAAAGGTTAGGCAAGAAAATACCTACTTTCTAAAAGTGGTATTTTCAAACACAGAATGTTAAAACCAACTTCACTAAAAGATGCATTTTATCATTCTGAGTCCAGGCATACTAAACTCGAATTTCTACCATGTTCTCTGAGTCAGTTAGGATTATAAAATGTAATAATTCTAACAGCCAATTCTGGCCTATGGAGAACAAGTAGCCTTGCAATAGTGAAAAACGAAAATGTCTGTAATTCACTATTAGGACATGCCACACACACCAGGGCTTGTCCTACCTTATACTTACAATGCACCCTGCCCTTGGGCCTACCATAGGGGTGACTGATATGAAGAAAAGGTTTAGGGACTGGCAAGTGGGTGCACTTGCCCAGTCAGCATGACAGTACCAGACTGCATGTAGGCTCTGCAATAGCAGACCTTAGACACATTTTACAAGGCTGCTTTTGTGGGTGGCACAACCAGTGCTGCAGGCCCACTAGCCGCATTACACGCCCTGGGCACACTTAGTGCACTAGACTAGGATCTGACAAGTAAACCAAATAGCCAAACATGGAACCACTGATTAATACATCAATTTACAACAGGAGGCACTTGCACTGTGGCACTGAACAGCAGTGGCACAGTGACAAAAGCATCTAACACCAGCAAAAATGCATGAGGCAACAGCAAAAATGGAAGGGAGACCCACGCCAATGGTGCAAGGTCCAACCCGCCCCAAAGACAGACACATATGCACATGGATCAACAAATATAATGGTATCCATGCCAAAACAGTGATGCATAACCTTGTGAAGCAAGAGTAGGATGACCACCTCCTCCAGGTCAGTACTGCACTGTTTCCAGTCCAGGACTTTTGCATGATAGCCAAATGCATTCTTAATGTTATAGTCTTGTTTTGCTTTCACTGATTACTAATTAGACTAACAAACACACTTGAAATGAATGATGTGTAGGTGAACAGTTCCGGACAAGAGGCAGAGGCCTAGATTTATGAAGCCCTTGCATTGCCATTGTGTCACACAAGATGGCACAAGGCAACACAGGGACTTCAGTGATATTTACTGAACTACGCAAAACCACCTTTCATGGCTCTGCATGGCTTAGTATATCTGGAGTAACGCAAGGCATACTCTGCCATGGGAAGGCATTCCACAGCTGGAGCATGGCTGTTCCCAAGCATTCACCCATGGAATTCGGTGCATTCCCAGGATTACTAGGACTAGTGAACCTAGAAGGGTGTCAAAATGTAACACCTTCCCAGGTGAGCTGTAATAAGGAGGAATATGTTTATTTTTCATCATTGTTTCCTTTTTCTATGTGTGCTACAAAAAGCACATGTAGAAAGATAACAAAACCTCAGAAGATTGTTTTTGTTCAGAAAGGTATCCCTTCCTGCAGAAAAACAATCCTGGGTGTAACGCGGTCACCCTTGCCCCACGGCACAAAGATGCCTACAGTAGCACTAGGCAGCACTCAGTGCGCCAGCGCAGGAAAAGGGTAGGAATGAGCCATATTTTAGTAGATATGGCACATTCACACCCTCACCTTATCACGCAAGTCAGCATAGCAATTTGTCTTGCTGCATAGTGTGACATTTTTGTAAATCTGCCCCAGGGCATGTAATAACCGGAAATAAAGTGGTCACCCTATGCAGTGCTTTAGGGTAGCACAGGCCTATGAGGACTAATGATGCACTTCAGGGAATTACAGGATTATGTGCATCAAGAGTACCTAGGTTGGTTGTACATACGAATATAGGGCCACTTGCATCAATGAAAAAAATGGTCGTAAACGGGCAGAATCGCAGAATCTGTTCCTTTGCGACCGGTATTTTTGCATTTGGGATGCATAATCCCAAATGCAACAATCGCAATTTAAAGAATCGCTAAATTTGCGATTACTTAAATTGCGATTGCATTTAAGGAATCACAAATTGCAATTCCTTAAATGCAATGCATTAACCCAAAAAAATAAGCAATTTCACAAATAGGAATTGCAAATTACCGTCAATCTCAAATTGATTGCAATTTGCGATTTCTTTGAAAATGCACTAAAGTGCATTTTTCAAAGTCCCATGTTACACCCAAACACATGCCCTTGGGTCATGTGTGTACGCAACATGTGGTAAAATTGAAATTTCAGGGGTGCAACAGGGTGTCCTTTTGGCAACCTTGAAATGGCATGCACAATTTGCGAGTACCTATTGGGTACTCGCAAATTGCACATGCAATTGCCATTCATTCCTATGGGCCTCCAGGCCCGTAGGAACGAATGGGAAGCAATTCCTTAATTGTGACTCTCAATTTGCGAGTTGCAGTTAAGGAATGTGTAGGAATTGCAATTTTTTTTGCAATTCCTACATGCATAGAAAATTGCGATTCCTTAAAAATCGTAATTAAAGAATTGCAATTGCCTATTTTGATGCATGTGCACCATAATTATTAAAAATACTGTCTGACAGTCTGTGTCCTAAACAATATTTACAAAAATGTCGTCCAGTCTGCAGATTTTCAATATTAACTACAATGGTACAATATTTTTTAAGGTAATATTTGGATACAATATTTCCGACAGATGCTATTCTTTTTCTGTGCAATGGATACTGCACTTCAAAGAGACAGTGGATTATCTGCATCTGGTGAGTGCTTGGACATGTATACTTCTGGGTCACATGTATTTTTACATTTTTGGGGAACAAGGCAAGCTGCAGGAGGGGCACAGGAAGATGTACAGTTGGGGCACATGTTACCGTGCACTGAGTGGATACAGGCAGCATCGGTGCAAGAATTCTCAGGACCTCAGGCAAAAAGACAACTTCACTTTTCCGGACAATCACCCCTAGCAGCAATGCCGTTTAAAGCAATTAGCTGCGAACTGGTACCTCCCATGGCCTTTTAGGGTCACACTAATAGACATGGATACTCAGCACAGGGCAACATCAACCTGTTTGGCTGATTGCTTTGTTGTAGATCGGATTATTTATTACCAAGCCAGACTTCATGGCACGGATAAATCTTAAACTGTTCCATGTCGGACATGACCATCACATCCAGTTCCGGTGTTCTTCTTTGCACCCTGGGACTTGTAGTATTTTGTCACATGAAATATGAAGGTCTACAATTACCAGAATGAAAAGAACATAAGTTACGCACGTGGGGCATTTTGAAAGGCAAAGAAGGCTATTTTTAGTCTTTCTTTCTTATTCATTTGATTTTTTTAGAGAATCAGAAAGGGATTTAAGAGTAGATATATTTAAAATGGTGTGTTTTTTAAGATATAGAAAACCGGGGTGTTTTGTTACACATAGTAAAGACGTGGCATCACACATACAGACAAGTACAAATCACTCACAGGAAAATGTGCACATCTGCATAGCTGCAGAATGTCTACTTCCATGTATGACACTTTGTGGCAGTCTTGATTTTTTGACATGCTGGGACTGTTGGGTCTATACTTATAAGAGTAAAGGTAAATCTTCAAATTGTCTGTTAGACGTAGCACCTGCCTTTGCTTTACTGGCTCATGAATGGAAAAAGGGTCAAAGGGCGCACCGTAGCTCCCTGTCTTTAAAAGAAAGGCTCCTGGGTGATACATCCTGTGATGCTGTAAATGATGCGCTTTTCTTAAAACCTCACACAAGAAAGATATAACAGGGTCACCCTTCCAAAACACTTCCTGTGAAAAAACAAGCAAGAAGACCAACAGACATCAAGGGCCTTGACTCCCCGGGAGGGAGGACGAGGAGCTTTACAGACGTGAAGAGTAGACCTCAAAGTAACAAAGATTCCGAATAAATAATATGGATGTTTCCACTTCATACCTCTTCTTGTGCTAGTATTTAGTATTGAGTATCACTCAAGCAGTAAGACATCCATTGATTCATAGAAAGTCAAGGCATTTCAAAGCCACAGACCTCAACAGAGCAGACCCATAAGCAGGACCAGAACCAATCACCTATAGCTTTTAGTTTGTAATGGTTCAAGAACTTTCCAGGAGTAACCGAGGAAGCTACCCTACAAACATCAACAATGGTTACTCCTATAGAGACAGATCTGGAAGATGGAAGCTGCCACACCCACAGTAGGTTAGGTTTACACTGTGACTGGTAAAGGGACCCCTGGCTGCTAACAGGCAGTTTAAATGGCAGTCTGCACCCAGTAGATTATGATATCAATGGATGACTTCTGTTTCCATTACCCTAGTTGAAAGGTAACAGAGAAGATGTAAGAACAGAGAACAGCAGATGTGTGCAATCAATACATACAGGCAGCCCTACAAACATGAGGGAAATGAAAATCCAAATTATTGAATGACCAAGGTGTGAGACACAAGCCTGAGTGACAACATTCTGGTGAAGGTGGAAACCTAACAAAGTCAGTGGCGTAACAAAACTTGAGGAGGTCTCCCTGCAAAGTACACTGAGAGAGGCCCCCACTGCTCCAGACCCAGTCGGGATCTCTTAGGCCAGGGGCCCGCTGCCCATGCTTAGTGCCAGTGGGGGTCCCCTGACCAGCACCTCTGAGCATAGCCTTAGGCAAAAGGTCGGAAGAGAAGCATAGAATAAGGCAATTTGAAAGAAACCTGAGAAAGGAATTTGAAGAAAGCAGAGTCCCAAGTTTGCCCAGATTATGAATGGAAAATTGTCACCTAGGAAACAATCTTGGCAGACAGAACCTTAGTTGAAGTGTTCTTTAGGAGCTCAAAGGGAACACACTGCAGGGTCTTATCAGCAAGGAAAAGATTCCAAGAATGAACAGGAGAATAAATCTACAGTCTATCCGATTAAAAGTCTTGAAGCAATTAAGCTGAAACACAAGAACATCCATCTCCCCAAAATCCACTCTGGGAAAACAAAATGCAAAAAAAAGCTACCAGTTGGCTATAAGGAAGAAACGGCAGCCATAACTGAAACTCATCCCACAGGAAGTCAGGAAACCTGAGAGGAACCAAGCCGAAGGCTGAACACCATTGAACAAAGCAACCCCAGTGAAATGTATAGAGCATCAGAGAAGAAGGCCATTGAATCTGCTAGAGTGCCAGTTACATGATGACCCATCCAAGCTGTGCGAGCCTAGTCTGTCAGGTTTCAGACTGTCAACCAGATACAGAGAAAGGATGTAAGAAAGAGAGAACGTAGATTCTCTAAACGATTGTGATAGGAGAATCTGGAATGCTTTAAAGACATGAGACTAGCATTATGCATCCTTCTTTTCTTGCTAGTCCATATGCGGCCATTTAAAGCAACTTATAAACCACACTTAAAATTCTAGAGTCAGAATATGTCAGTCATTATAAGCCCCGGAACAACACTAATCTTCATCTTTACATGTGCTCCATGCCTTTAATCTGAAACCAAACATAAACATAACATCTTAAATCATCCAACTTCCAGACCTTCTCCTGGGATTATTGAGTTTCTAACAAAAACACAAATTAATGTGTTATATTAAATCAAAACATCAAAGATTTGTGTAAAATTAAAATATAATAATATTAAAATATACCTTATGAACCCTTCTCCAAGGATGGGGAGGGTGTTATAATGCTAGCCTTTATATCTGTACCGAAGTCTAGATACTCCTATCACAAACATTTGGAGAATCTTCATTTCATGTCAAGAGGGGTGGCTAGCATTATGCATGTTCAAACCTGTGAATAGCTACAGAAGACAAATGCTCCAAAGGTTTCAAATAAAACCTTGCAAAATCTCCAGCATATGACAAATCAGCTACACTCAAAATCTCTTCCAAACCGACCTGCGGAAGAAAATACTTTAATTGCCATGGCACCACTCCCAGAATGTACTCCAAATTTGCTCAAATCAACACCCGCTTCAAGCATACATAGTCTACTGACCCACTAAACAATAGTTGCAGAACTTACGGCACTATAAGGTCTTACATAAGACAATAGCAACTGCTTCACCCCATCTCTACGGAATTACATAATTCTATTTTTATATTCTTTCAACAACTTATCCAACACAACTTTGGATGCTCATCAAAATGAGGACAACAATAGAAGATGACATTGCATTTGTTCTCTGAGAAATCTAAAAGAAAACCCCATCCAGGATATAAAATTATCACTAGGCTCTCTCTTAGCAAAGTCCCCTAATTTAGGATTCATTTTCATAAGGGTCACTTTTCTTTTATAAGTAGCTAAGTAGCATTTGCTTTTACCAGGAAACACACTGCCCTCTGACTCAAACCTCTCAATAAGTCTGTATCAACAGCTACTCCCTTAGATTTTGCCACTTCTGGCATATCGAAAATACTGGCCAAAGGATCAATAACATCTAGAAGTATATCTTGAAATTGTTTGAAGACTGTGTCTAGACCCTTTCTTTGATCTTTGCCAATGTAAAAAAAAATGAATATAATCAGGGTCCCGGGTCTAGATCAGGAGTGACACATGCCTTATTGTCTATAACTGGATAAGAGCACTCAGTCCTCATAAAAGCTCTAGCATCCTGCTCCAAACGTCTGCACATCCATAACTTCATAAACTCTGAAACATGGCTCAAGGGCCATCAAACTGCATTTCTAGGGTGTCTAGTCATATCTGGATTAAACATATCTTCTATTTGTGGATGTTTTACAATTCCTTTTTGAATCTGAATCTTCTTAGATCTCAACAATTGTCACTGTATGCATCAAAGATATATTAATCAAAATATGACTTATCCAAACCTGATCCATCTTGATTATATAAAATCCCATCATCATGTCTAGCCTGAATGTTATTTGTGCTGTAAACAACACCATCCAGCAGGCCACGTAGGACACCTTCAGCTTCTGTGGTGCTAAGATCACCTCTCTCTAAAGAGGAAAAATCCTCATCACACGCATTGTAGCCATGCTTGGTTTTTATCTTTGTCTTTCCACTCTCCTTCTCTATATCTCTACTCTCTTCTTCAAGAGGCCAATATTCCTCATCTAAATTAGGAAACTCATGTCCCTTCCTTTTCTGATTCAAAACTAAATCCATGGTTTCCTTAAGAGAAGCCCTCAGCTCCTTCCCAGCCATGCTCCTTAAAGCTACCTCTTGAGTCTGCGACCCAAATGCACTTTCATCCTTACTCAGCTTTTAAAAAAAATAATCAAATAAACACTAGAGCAAAAATCAGTTTCAGGGAGGTGTGTCTCATCACTAACTGAATGACCACCCAAGTATCATAAATTGAATCAAGGATAATAAATTGGCCAAATTCCACTTAACAAATATGGCCTACGAATACTTCAGATCAAAAACATTGACTAAATAAAAACTGCGGCACGCACAGCACAATGACATCACCACACATGTGGCACACCAAGATGTGATGAGGGGCCAAAGTTCGCCAATTCAAGCCTACCTCTTGTAAGAGAACAGGGCCACATGACTAACACAAACCCAGTACATCATGCAGTCTCCGCACTCTACAGAGTCTAGTCAAGAATTTTAAGTGTGATTTATGTTGAAAATGACTACACATGGAGTAGCAAAAAAGTGTAGTAATTAAAGAATGGTGCATAATGTCAGCCTCCAGTCTTGCAGTGAAATATAGAACACACAGAAGAATCCAATCTGGGCAAGCAACCACATCGCTGAGGAGATGTTACTCTATTACACCAGCCATGAGGCAGTCTCTTCCTGTAAATTATTAGGCATGTTGTTTAAGGTACTGTTCTATCCATAGCCATACTAATATTATAAAGAGAGAGCCCAAACCTTTGATGCTGGTAATTTCAGTAACCACAGCACCAATCACAACACCCAATACAGCGTTGGAAAAGGCAGTTGCAGCAGAAGAACATAGGCTATGCAGACCGACAAAAAAATGTATAAAAAAAATTGCAAAAAACGACATCTTCCAGAAGGCCGAGGGCCAAAATAACATCAAACAGGAAATTATGTAATAATGTAACTCACTATATTGAGACTGAGAGCCTGGAGCCAAATTGATCGTGAACAAGGGATATGCTATCCTGAAACACGTAGATTTGTGCCTGCCTGCTTGAGAAACTCCATGCTGTGAGGATTAAATAAAAAAGCACATAGGTGAAGGCAAACACGAGTTTGTCCCGTTTTTCTCCCAGCTGGGGGAATCGGTTGTTGTGGATTTAAATGCGGCGTATGTCTGCCGCGGGGATTTACGAACTGGCGAAAGAGCGCTGCAAATTCTGGCGAAAAGGAACCGAGGGGTATCAATATATATATATATATATATATATATATATATATATATATATATATATATATATGTATATATATATATATATATCCGTTGGGAAGGGCAGTTGCAGCAGAAGGACATAGGCTATGCAGACGGCACCATATACATTTAAAAGGGAAAAGAACCGTGCCAGCAAAGTAGTCCCTTGTGGGCGTGTCTGCGTTCTGCTGTGGGCGTGTCCTGGGGGGCATGACAAACGCTGGTGGCGTATGGTACGTTCCGCCCCCTAAATGCCATGTGAGTCGTAATTGCGCGGCATCAAGGGGCACACTGGGGGCGTGACACGCTGGGGCCGTGACAAACGCTGTGGCCGTGTGTCCGCGCTGTGTTCGTGTGTCCGCCCTTCATGCCATGTGAAGCGCCAATTACGCAATTGCGCCGCATCAAGGGGCACGCTGGGGGCGTGACAAACACTGGGGGGGTGTGCTACGTTCCGCACTTCATGCCATCTGGGTCGTACATTAATCAGATCGTCTGCTGTGGCCGTGTGCTGGGCGTCACAAAGGCGTTCACCTCGAAGCGTGGTAAGTAACCATTCGCAAGGCTCCCCTGGGGGACTGCCCGTTGTCTCACACATACTGGGGGTGCCGAAGGCAGTGTGTGCCTTGGCCTGTGTGTGTCTGAAAGGGCCAAATGCATTGTGTGGCTTGGCCTGGGTGCGTCTAAAAAGCACTCGGGCCGAAGAGCGTCGGTGTGGGTCATAAAAAAATAAGAACAGCGGGAAACAATCATTCAAGACTCACACAATTCTAATTGTTAGACGGTCGCCGCTGGCCCTCAAGCGGGGGCACACGCGACTGAGCGTGTCTGCGGGGACAATTACTGCAGCCTCTCATGCGCGCTGTTACTGAACTATCACATTAAACCAAATTACACGCGCCTGCTAACATCAGCCAGGGCTGTAGCCGGGCTCAGGCGGCAAATCACTACACTAATTACATGTGCATGCTAACATGAACCAGGGCTGCAGCTGGGCCTCAAGCGGGGGGACACGCGCCTGCTAACATCAACCAGGGCTGCAGATGGGCCTAAGCGGGGGAACACGCAAATGACCGTATCTGAATACACACATTACACACATTCTATTTCATACCCGGACAACGTCGGGACGGGCTGCTAGTACTATAATAAAACTGAAATTCATTATTAAGTATCAAGCAAATAAATCAAACGTAACTTTTAACTTTTTTATTACAACAAAACAACTTAACAATACAAAACTATAACAACTAGATTAACAAACTATATAAAAAACTAATTAATAAACATAACAAAAAATATGTAAAATATTTATTTTGTACACTCATTCGGCATGCTCCAATGTCTCCCCCCTTTTTGCTGTAATGGCCTACTGGATTTTGATTCACGTAGCATTTCTTTACCAGTCTATTAGCCACCATAGCCTGCCAAAGAGTCTTCAGTTTCCTGGTACATATAAGCAGGTTAGATGGCAAGAAAGTTTCAGAAAACATAAGTATAAGTCACAGTTAAAGCCTAGCATGTGTAGAGTTAGCTCATGCTGCTGAACTGCACAACTGTTTAGTCACCTCAACATCCTTCCAACCTGAAAACCCTGTGCCTCAAGAGGTTGTTTTTGCTGAACAGCACAATAATCCTGCTTGTGTTAACAAGGCTCTTTTTTGCTGCTTATGCAAGCAGATAAGTATTTCCTCAGAGAGAAGTTTTCATTTTACTTCTAAAAAAAGACAAAATAACAAAAAAGTAAAAGTTACAGCTCAATAAATCATAACAGTGATACATCACTATATAATCTAACCTTTAATACAGTTTTCACCCACAATCACATATTTGTATCTAGTGCATCATAAACTTGCTATTCCTTTCTCCTGAAAATGCCACACCCTCAACCTGTCTATGTTCATATTTTGCTATTAAATGATGAAATGCCATGTGTCACTCTAGAAATAGCAATACCACCACTCAAACATCTCATATGACTTAAATATATTTAAAATGAGGTTCATAAGACCAGAAGAGCTTGTATTATTATAATCTTTGTTTTATAATTTAAGAAACACTGCTTCCTTTACTTAAACGTACATACAGTTGAAACACTTCATTTTTTTAGTACAATCTGCAAAGCTTGCTCACATATCTCCACATTGTAATGTGTACCACTCAAAAGCTATATTAACACAACTGTACCTCTCCAAACAGCTTTTCACTCCGCAAATATGGTGTAGAATACGTTTGCCAAAATTAGTGCACTTGCTGACTCTTCACAACAAAGTTTACAAAATATATTATTAAATTGCTGAACTTGGAATTTTTTCTTAAATGCAGATGAAGACACCAGTCTCTTTCACCCCAATTAAGGCACATCTGCTGAGCACAACACAAAGAAACTTCCTTCTCCTCCAAAGATCCATGGATAAATCGTCCTATCTCTGGCTCTCCACCCAATCACATCACAATATTTCTCCAACCATGTAATACGAATTGTAGTTATTGGTTGAGCCTTGGCCCTTTTTTTTTAACTTCTCCCCATAAAGCCATTTCATTTCTAACATTCCAACAGTAAGCCAATCACATCACTTGCAGGACTTGCAGGAGCCTCTCAATCCTGCGAGAGCGTGAAGGCTCATGGAACATACAGGCCAATTATGTACACATTATTTTAAATACAGTGTATCTCGGTGCTGCAGTGGTACCAAAATAATATGAATCATTATAATTATTTTTAAAAAAATACACCATAAGACAGTATCATTTATAAATATAGTGTGCTAAAATATATTTTCAATTTGTTGCATATTTAAATATGTACAGACAATTGTACAGAGTAGCGTATTACTAAAATTAGTATGCTACTTCTCCGTACACAAGTATAACAATTTATAGAAATGTATAAACCAAAATGTTAACTTTACAAAATGTTTTTGGGATACTAAGGTAGTACTGTGCCATTCTGTATTTGTTTTTTTAATTATAAATATTTTGCTCAACTAATACCACTTTACTAAAGTAAATAGGTAATTGTTAGGGGAAACATATGTAATAGTTGGGAGAAAAATACCAAACCTAATACTTACCTACATGCTAAGGCATAATGCAAAGCACGGGCAAAGTGTACCGGAAAAAAACAGCATAGTTGCCTTTAACTTTTGTAAACCAAATAAGTAGCCAATCAGCTCGTGACTTGATAGCACACTTGATAGCACCGGGAAATACCCTCACATTTCGGTAAAATACTGCATCAACAGATATCACTAAGTTTAAATACCTTAGAAGTTATAAAATAGATCCACTACTTACCTGCTCTATCAAACATGATTATATGTGCACCATAATATGTAATCCTGCCAACTTTTAACAAAATACAAATTATAGTTTTCACACCTAGCAAACTACAAAAGTGTATGTAAAATACATTGGATTTTAGCACCTTTTGGGACTTCCTTTTTTTCTTTGCACCCCTTTGACTACAACTGGAAAACATTTACTCATCCGACAATGAAACTGGTGCAACAGGTCTGCTAAATTTGGAAGACATTTGAGGAACGGGTGCAAAATTGTTAAGGGACAACATTTACAAAAAATCCCTATATTGATAATATATACAAATTTATAAACAAATAAGTTAACCTATTGCCACTTAGATGAAGTGGTAATAGCTTGTTAATAACAATAAAGCCTAATACTTAACTATATGTAAGACCCTAACCCAAAATGATGTAAAACTTTGACCTTACAATAATGGAAAATTGTGATAAAAAGTACATGGTTGTTTTCTACCTTTGATAAGCACAGCCATCAACTAATCACTGGGCCCGATTCACAGAATTAACTTAAGACAAAATCCTAAACTTACTACTTTTGGTATTCACAGAATGCACTTACTACTTTTGGTATTCACAGAATGGATTTACGACTACTAACTTTACGTCCGCACTCGGGCTGGAAATTCCGGCCCGGAGGCGGAGATTCCGGCTTGGGGGTGGAGCTTGCAGCCCAGAGGCAGAGCTTGCAGCCTGGAGGTGGAGCTTCCAGCTCAGAGGTGGGGATTTAGCCATGGCTGAAATCTCTTATTTGTAACAAACCCAAAATAAGCTACACACACATAAGAGAGAAATTCGAAAGTTATAGTTTGTCTTAAAATTATCATTTACGCACCACTTACAAATTACGTACAGGTCATATTTATAGCTCACATTTATACTTATACACCACTTTTAAATTAACCCTTTGGCTGCGGGGGTTATTCCCCCGCTGTGCTGGGGGGCAGGGGGCGCGCACAGGGCCCCGGTGCTGATGACGAGGTCAGCTCGTCATCAGCCACGGTACTCGTGTGCTGATGACGAGCTGAGCTCGTCATGGCCACACCTATTTCCTTAGAACGCTCAGCACAGCGGGGGAATTATCCCCACCTGTGAGCGTTCTAACGGCCATGACGAGCTCAGCTTGTCATCAGCACACGAGCACCGTGGCTGATGACAAGCTGAGCTCGTTATCAGCATGGGAGGGGTTAATATCGTTCGCACACCATATTAACTATAACTCTCCACTGTACCATGCACTGCATTCTGACAAATAATATAATTTCAGATGTCATATCTGTTTTAATTAATGCAATGATTTCACATGCTAGAACTTATGTAATTTCCAAAGGTATTGCTACTGCATGGAGAAGGTGTTAGTTATAGATTATGTAGTATGGCGAGTGAGGTGACAAGACTGTGTTCGGAGGTGTGCGAATTTGTCCAAGGGAAAAAAGCTCCCTGAGCCAACAAGAACATCTATTTTTTTGAATTGGTGGTTGAGGGACTCTCGTGAGAGTCCCAACATACCCAACCATCCAGATAGCAATACATTTTTGATCCTTAATATTTCAAAAACTACAGACCAGATTCACACCAATTCACAAAAGCACAATCTGCGTACCACAATTTAGCGTTCTGCCAAATCTGGCGTAATTAATTTCAGCAGTTTTTGATGTAGCCTTGTTTAAAGAAGTCTATGAAAAATGCATGGGTATTTTGCATTTTGGGACCACCCTTTTTCTCAGCTTCCACTTGACAGAGCACCCAGAAACTATTCATGCACAAAGCAATGAAAAAGTAGCACCTTTTTGGAAAGGTTTGTGAAGATAAGTTAAATTGTACCAAAGTTATTAGCAACACAAAAAACACTTTTCCCATGGAACAGCTGACCTAACTATAACTACCCAGTGGCGACTGCCACTAGTATATATTTGTTACACAGTGACATCCCTACTGTGTGGTTAGGAAACTGTTTTGCTAATGTCTTTGGTTAGAAGATCTACGGGTAACTATTTTAACCTTTGTTCATTTCAGTAAATACACACACACACACGTCACAGGCAGCGATAGTTATGGGTATGTCAGACCTGTCAGATTGTTTTCTTAATAACTTTGACACCGTTTGATAACTCTACACAAAGCTTTCCAAAAAAGCTAATTGTTGTTGGTTCTTCATGGCAAGTTTTGTGCATGTCCATTAAGCAGTAGACAAAAAAATGTGGATGGAGTTTCCAAAAGCGATATTTCACATTTTAACCACCATAGGATGTTTTAATCCTTGATACAGAAAAACTGGCTGAATGGAATTACACAAAACTTGGCATGAAAGCTGAACTTTACTGAAAGAAGTGCCTTTACTTGATTTCATGTAAATCGATTTAGTAGTTTTCGAGAAACTAAAATGTAAAACGTTTCCTAGCCTGTGCATGAAGAGATCAAAGTTTAGAGCTATTTGAACTGTTCATTCGTGGAGTTCCATGAATTAATTTAGTATTATTTTGTGCACCCAGCTTATTCTCTCTTTGTCTCTTTCAGGACTGTGACCCCCTAAGCTGGGTTTGTGGAGCTGAAATTTTCTTTTTGGCTGGCTGCAACTTCAGGAAACATAGAGCCGTCTAAATTACAAGATACAGAGACTTTGGGGCCGGTATATATTTTGTTGGTATGTATACTCTGGCGCAACAGCAAGGGCACATCTAACTCCCGCAATTTTCTGTGATGTCTTCTCCTACCCTCTAACAGGAAATTTAGCGCCAAGATGCTCCCTCCGGGGCGAACGTTGCCCTTTATAAATACCCCCACAAATTCCACAAATTCCACAAATTAATAGCCCGACCACAGGATTTAATTATGGGTGGACCATAGGTTTGGCTATGGCATAGATTACTCTTTCGCTGCCATAGCCAAACCTCTTCAAAGCCCCACTCAGTAAGGAGAAACAACTACGTGTCCGCCCACCCAATCAGGATGGTCAGAAGTGTAGCCATTTTTCTACTGTCCGTCACCAGCAGGCAAACCCTGCTGGTGATGGACAGTAAAACTTAAATGCTTCCCCTGACATGGGAGATGACTCCCAAGCAAGATGGGTATTTTTTTGTTAATTTTGAAAAAGAAACTCCTGTTTTCGGATTTTCTTTTTTAAAATGAACAACATTTGTGCAGGGTTACATCATCTTGATGCAACCCTGCACCAAACAGCAATATGCACTGGCAGGCTCCGCCGTGAGAGTGGTTCCTGCCAATGCTGTATAAATGACCGCTGGCTTGGTGGTCATTTATAAATTTGACGGGGGGGGGGGGCCCTCCACCAGGGGATGGAGTAATTTACTCCGCCGCCTTGGAGGAGCAATGGGCCGTTCTCCCTAATATAAACCGGTCTCTTAAAAATACATCAAAAGTTGCATTAAGAAGCAGGGTAAGTCTACCCTGACCCCCAACACTGATGTGAGGAGGGTTGAAAAGGACCTCCCATGTGAACACAAACTATAAAAGGCCGATTTTGCTGGGAGGTGCCGCAGGTTGATTAGAAATACGAGGATAGGCTCAAGGAACATTTTGACGTGTGTATGTGGTATATGATCAAAAACACCGAAATACATTGAAAAATACAAGGTTTAAAGTGAGTTACCTCTGGTTATGAGGCCATAAGTATGTTTGAAACCACCTCAGATAGTAAAGTGCAGTTATGGTTACAAAACAAAACCTAAACATGACGAAATACACCCCTTCCTCCACAGTCAATTCCTGCTTTTAGCAGCATTATTTCCATCTGACAAAGCGTTGTTTATGCTTTCACCCTCGCCTTGTCTTTGCAGTGGCATTACTGATATAAAGGAAATTGGAAATATATAGCTTTTCTCCTTTAATACAAAGCGAGCAACCTTTCTGTTTTTACCCTTTATCCAAGGACTTCGGAAATTGCAAAGTACTCTGAGTGCATTACATATTTGGCTTTGGAACAATGTATTTAAAGAAACGTAAAACAGCATGCGTCTTTAATGAAAGACAGTTTCCATTAGATGAATAAAATTGCCTAGGGCAGTATTTTTAAGGTTGCCCTCTTTCCTTTGTGCCCGCTTCACTGCCGTAGATTAACAGCATGAGCTGAAAGGCAATCCCACCGCAAACTCCTTTCATCTTCTCTTTTTTAGAAGAAACAGAAGACCCATCTCTCCTTATCTTAGGCACTAAGTTAAGCGCGTGCGTGTGAGTGAGTGGTCTTTATGACCCATTTAAGGGCTGCCCTGCCCCAACATTGTATTCAAAAGCATGTTAACCATACCTGCTTCTGGCACATGCGCCGTGGTTGTGTGGTGATCTCAGTGCAGATATCTGTGGGCAATTTTCTTTGCAGCTGTTGTGCAGCACAAAGTCAACAGTCCTTTTCTGGGAGTGCTCCCAGGCTATGTTACTCTATTACACCAGCGACGAGGACAGTCTCTATGAATGCTTCAAAGAATAGCGGAAATGCTTATTTTTCGAGCGTCACTTCCCCTTTTTAAAGGCCGAATGATTGTACTGGCAGGCACATTCTGAGATACTGCAGCGTTTTTTTGTTTTTTTTTTTAAAAAGAAAAACTGTCTAGCATTGATCTAACAGGTGTTTTATGTGTTTAATTTTGCCCTAAAGGTTCTATTTTATTCTTCATGTTTTCAAACATGGGGGTCATATTAACAGGGCTTGCGCCACCGGAGCATCCCTTTTCCAGTGATCCGGTGGCGCAATGCCCTGCTCCATATTTACAAGGCGGCGCTAAGCCAATTTGCGTGGCTTAACGCCGCCTTATAAATATGTCCCTCCTCCTCGCAGTTATCTACGGCAAAGAGGCATGCAATGGGTGTTGCTTTGGGCGTTCCCGTGCAACACCATTTGCTGTTTGACACTGCCACAGATTTACAAAGATCTGTAAATCTGAGGCAGTGATAAAAACGGATGTCTTCGAAAAGGAGGCTCTAGAGTGGCGCAGCGAGGAGAAATGCTTTTATTTCTTCTTGTTTTTTGCTGCATTCTGCATCACACATCGAAGGAGCAAACCGGCATTAATTATTGTTTTTTTACAGGAAAGTTTCCCTTCTTTGCGGATGACCACTATCAGTGCCGTCCTTTGGTCGTGGGGGAGAACTCACCTCTCCTGCGCTTCCATGAACATGGCTAGCAGCTGATCTGTTATTTTACTCAGTGTACGTTGGGCCTGCCGCTTTTACGGACTGCATCGCACGGGTTGCACTAAGTTCATCTATTGTTAGATCGCCCTCCAACATTTCCCTGTGGGCTTCTGCTAGCTGGGGAAGACGTATATCCCTTATGATCTCCCTACATTCCTTCTCCGTTCTTTCCATTGTGGAGAAATATATTTCCTCATAATAAGTAACGAAAGCCTCTGCTATTTCCTCCAAAGTTTGGAAGCGCTGCCCCTCCTTGTCAATTATCTCCGTGACCCAACTCCTCTTAGTTTGTTTCTTATAAACCCATGCCAGGAGTCTGCCTGCTTTGTCCTCCACTTCATATAGCCTATGTTGTGTGGCCAGGGCTTGTGCTCTCGCACTATATTTTAAAATATTCTTTCTGCTTAAATTTTAGCTATTGATAGAGCACCCAAGTTTTTTTTTCGTGTCTTCCACGGCGCTATTCTCTAGGTTAAGAATCCCAGCCTCCAGGCCAATGCTCTTCAACTTCGCCTCTTTCTGGGACGCCCCTATCTTTCTCTGTAGCTGCCCTCTCACCACAGTCTTAAATGCTTCCGATAGTGTCATCTCTGAGTCCACTGATCCCACATTCTCAATGAAGAGTGTTCGACCCCCCCTCTTGTCTCTATTGCAAATTCCTTGTCTTTGAAATACCAGGGATCTATCGTCTGCGGTAGGAAGTGAATTCTTCTTGGGCCTCCCAGGGTTACCTCTACTAGAGTGTGGTCTGACACTCCTCGTTCCACATATTTGGCATCCATGATTTTGCCATAGCCACCGTCATGTGTAAATAAGTAGTCGAGCCTGGACAGATCCTATGGACTGCCAACATGTGTGTATACTGTTTAGTGAAGGGATGTTGGCTTCTCCATATGTTAGTGAGGCCTAGTGCAAGCAAGAAGTCTACCCAGTTTACCCACTCTTCTTCCCATGATGGGTCCCCCATCACGTCCAAGTGGGTAGAGATTATATCATTCATGTCCCCTCCCATCAACAGGCGGCCCTCAGGGAGCTCTAGGAGTTTGTTCCCTAATGTGTCTAATGTGGAAGTCTGTGGCCCTTGTGGTGAGTATACAGAGCACAAGTTGGGCAGTCGCCCCTCCCAGTAGCCGCTCACTGCAACAAATCTGCCAGTAGATCTGTCCACGTCCTATCACATCAGTATGGGAGTTAGGTTGTACACATTATGCCCACCCCACTAGAGACCGTAGTGTAGCCTGAATGTGCAAGAAAGGTATAGCCAAAGCAGTTCAGCGCCATGCATCAATCACCACAGGGATGCATTTCTTGTAATAAGATGGCGTCTGGGGCATGGCTTTTTAATGAACTGCAGCACTACAGTTCTTTTTATCCTATTATTCAACCCGTTTACATTCCAGGACCATATTCTAATTTTCTTTGTTTGGGTTTCTTCGGTTTCTGGCATGTTTGTGTATGTCCCTCCCCAATACACTCGGACCTGTCTTTCTTTTAATGTAATGAGGTGTTTGTTGCATGGGGAACTACCTTGTTTGATTTGTTTTGTGTGAGCACACCAATGAAAATTTAGAAAAAACAAACATAACATTCCCCTAAAACACAACGATTACCCCTCCATCCTTCCCTGCTAAATCGACTATTTATACCCCAACTTCCTGAACCGCAGAGAGCCTGTCGACCTAATAAATTCTTACCCTAGTTACTCTATTTACGGGCTGCGTTGAGAACTTTATAACTTTGACAAACCCCATACTTTACATTGTCTTATAGCAGAACAGTGTCCCCAGTTTGAGTTTTAGAGAAGATAGTGAATGATTATCTGCAATCATGTACTTCTTGTCCCATCAAAAACCGGAGGAGCATGGTGCACCCCAGACCAATATTGTCCTGACTTTAAATTTAGGAGGTTTCTCCTTTCTTGGTGCCCCCTGAGCTTGTTTAGAATGTCTCACCACTATGGCAGCTTGCGGGGCACCTCGGCATGCCTCCGGTCTGAATGAGCCATCATCTTTTTCCCTTGGAGTGACTTCTTTTTGGAGGCTAGGTGTCCTTTGTTCCCGCGCCGAGTGGCAGTTGGTCACCCCTCCAGCCAATCCCATGCCTCTGTTGGTGACATGAAGTGCCATGTCTTGCCATTATTCGGAGTCTTGCAGGGTACAACATTATGTATTTTATTTCCTTCTCCCTCAGCTCTCGTTTTACCCCCTCAAAGCCCCAAGCTGTTTTTGGACTTGTAGAGTAAAGTCCAGGAAAACACGGATTTCTGAGTTTTTTAAATTTATATCTCCTTTGGATCTTGCCGCCTGAAGAATAGCGTCTCTATCTCAATAATTGAATATCCTTGCAATTATCGTCTATGGGGGTGCCCCTGGCACAGGCGGGGGCACTGGGGCCCGATATGCCCTCTCAATCAAGAAGAGTTTTGACAGCCGTTTTGGTCACACTGCATTGGTTATGTAATCTTTGAGGAATAAGTTTGCGCTCTGCCCCTCAGCCCCCTCCGGAACTCCCACCACCCAGATGTTATTTCTTCTTGCCTGTCCCTCCTGATCTTCAATCTTAGCAGCCATAATCTTTGCTTGATGAGTTTGCATTGGTACTTACATTTCAGGGTGTTTTGACGTAGATTGAAGCTGCAGGATTTGCATCTTGCCCGTTGTGACTTTTACAGTTCTTTTCTGTAGGTTCGCTCTTATCAGGGTGACCTTCGATGTCACTGAGTCTGTTATAGGCTCAAACACCCCCTTAAGGTCTAAAATGTCAGCCATGATCGCTCCCAGCGAGGGCTCTACTGCTTCATCTCCTTCGCTAGTCTAGGGGTTTGGGAATTGAATAATTATCTATCTTGTTTGTCTGGGAGCTCCCTGGTACTTTTGGCTTCACCACTGTGTCATTCTATATTGTGCGTAAACTGTCCCCCTCTCCGGGTAACTTTAGTGGAGGGATCAAGAGAAACAATGCTGTGCGTGTTGTTGTTCTTTTGTGTCCACAGTGTTCCTCCTCTACAATGTTGGCAGGGCGAGGGCTCCCCCTCCACCCCCGCTGCACCAGGTTGGTGCTTTAACTCCTGGGGTCCCCAATGTATTTTACATGGCTCTCAGGAACCACCAAGCTGAGCTAGGCCTCGTGGGGGCGAGGGGAAGCAGGGGGAAAACCCAGCACTGCCCCACCGTGTCTCTGTCTGGGGGAGATCCTGCCCCCCATCACCTTGATAGATGTGCCCCCTTTCACCTCCGGTCCAGCTCGGAGTCTGCCTGCCAGCGGTTCCAAGCATTGCGTTATGGTCTGCCACCGCCACGGGCCTCCTCTGGACGCACAGTCGGTCGCAGGCCAGGAGCGCCCCCAGCCACCTCTGCACACTTGGTGTCGGGTAGGCCCCGACACCTCGCTGGCACTTCTTCGATCTTGGGCCCAAAGGCTGGGGGCTCCCTCACACTGCCGACCGCCTGTCAGGCCCACCACCCCGAAGGTTCAAGCTGCACTCCGGACTTACCGCTCATCAGTATGAACCAGTTCTAGCTGCTACGCCTCAGCTGGGATCTCAGCAGTCCGACATCACTGCTGACTCTTGCCGACCGCCATGCCTCAGCGCTTCACTTTCTTCTCAGCTGAGGGCTGTGGGCGGGATACGAAGGCCCCCCCAGCGGCAGCCCAACTCAGGATGTTCTCTTCCCTGCAGCCGAAGGAGCTCCACTCCGATTCTGGTCCCCTCTTTCCCGACCGATCTCTCCCTCCGCGTCAGCTCGATCCCACACCAGGTTGGCTGCCTCTGTGCAATCTGCTTTGCTGCTTGTATCTTGTACAAACATGGGCAGGGGGCCCCCTCAGCCCGGTCACCGATGACTATGGGGCAATCTCCTACCTTAGGAGAAGTCTGCTGGTCCAGATTTTGGGCCGATTTTGGGGGTCAGTTCTTAGGTCTTGTGGAGCTCTATCTACGTGCGGCCATTCTCACGTCCCAATTAGTTCGTGTTTTTAATCAATTTTGGCAATAGCTCTTTGACTTGATCATCAATTTTTAGCTGGCTTCCCTTAGAAAAATGCAATGTTTACAGCCAAGGGAGTAAGCAGAAAATGTAAAGATCCCCCACTTTGAACTAAAGCTCTGATATCAGCAAGTGAGTGAAGCAAGTGAGCCCAACTTTCCCTAGAGGAGTGTCATTATCTTTTCCATCGAAGCATCTATCCATTGATTCTTTTACCCTTCCATCCACCCGCTGTTATCCACTACTTCACCTTTATACTCTGTCATCCAGTCACCTTTCATCCGTTATTCAGTCTTTCTCCTTCCCATCTATCCATCCATCCACTGTACCAGCCATCCATTCATCCACCTATCCACTCTGCCATTCATCCATCCATACACTGTGCCATGCACCCATTCATCAATTCTACCATCTATTCATCAATCCACTCTGCTTTTCATCCATCCACCTACTCTGCCATTCGTTGATCATCCACTCTGATATCTATCCATCCATCCACACACCCATCCATTCTCCCATCCATCCACTTCGTCATCCATTCACTCTACCGTCCATTCACTCTGTCATCCACTATGCCATCTATTAATTGATCTTTCACCACTCCATCCATCCCTTAACTCTGCCATCTTTTCACCAATTAATCACACCTATCCATCCAGTTACTCTACCATCCTTTCGCCTGACTATCCACCTATCCGCCCATTCCTTTATTCTTTTATCCTTTAACCTGCCCATCCACCTATCCATCCCTCACTCATCTATCTATCACTTTACTCTGCAATCCTTTCACCTGTCCACCGGCCTATCCAATCATTCACTCATCCATCCATCCCTTTAATCTGTTCATCTACCTGACCACTCACTCATCCTTTCCATCCACCCATCTATTCACTCACTCATCCATCCATTTACTCTGCCATCTTTTTACCTGTCCATTGACCTATCCGTTCGCTCATCTTTTCACCCACTCATCCTTTCACTTATACATCGACCCACTCATCCATCTACCCACTCATCCATCCTTTCTTCCGCCCTTCCTTCCAATCAAAATTCATTCCTTCTTTCCCTTTTCTGTTTACCCATATTTTCTTCTTGCTCATAGTTGGTCTTGAGCTTTGGTCGGCCGAGTTGCAGAGACCTATAAAGAACCCCCACCCCCGCTGTAGCTGCTAAAGTGGGGGAAGGGCGGATGTTCACCACGAAAATATGGGCGTGGTGATATTTCTCCAATTGCAGGCCCTTCATACCCAGATGGGGATTTAAAACACTCATTCAGCAGCCGCTATTGAAATGCATTGCTACTTTTAGCTGTTTTTTTACTGTTGGCTTCGTTCACACTGGACATACATTACCAATTTAACTCTAAATATTTTCCATGCCATAAATGTTGCGATACACCATGTACATTGTGACACTCAGGTGTTTCAGTTGTAATGAAATCCGTCAAGAAACATTATTTTAATAAAACTTTGGAATACGGGTGAACAAGAACATATGGAACTAATGCAACACAGAATCATACATTTATTTTCTACTTCGTACCTCTCCCTCACCAGAATCATTCCTTACTTAGAGGGAGTCCGTTTTCATGGAAATGGAAACGTAATCAATCCTTTAACAGAAATCTTTGGCCCATTCTGGTGAGGCTAATTTAGCCTAATCATTTCACCAGAACATTTCCACCTAATATTTTCTATTTTACCGATATTAAGAGACTTTCCAGAAACAGGATGCTCATATCAGTTACAGTTTTTGTTAAAAATGTTAAAAAATGTAATGCTGTTTGTCAGGAGTGGCTTTCATTGCTATTAGGCTTTGCTGTAAAGGAGCACATTAATACCTATATATTTATGTGATCTGAAAATCGAGAACATTTGGGAATATGACGAGGAAGGCAGAGCTGAATTACAGAATACTTTAATCATCTTTCCATGGTATTTCGTCTATGCCATGATGAAGGAAAAGAGATTGCACATAGGGGCATGGGTAAAAAGGCAAAGGGTATGTTCTGTGCATGCAGTTATATCTCTGGATCATCAATAAAGTGTTTATTTCACCTAAAAAAAACAATGCTTTCTGTGACTTGTTTTAGTATTTCAAAGCCAGGTATGTATGTATGTTTTATTTATATTTCTATGGCGCACACCTAGCTAAAAGGCAGCAGAGTGCTGTACATGGCCATAGGCAAACTTAAAGTAGGTGGGTAATAGAAGAGGAAGCTGGGTTGTGTATGGTTAATGCATTATTATGTGGTGTTCTTTAAAGAATTATGGAGCATATCCTTGCGGTCTGCGCTGATTCGCCTGGTGTGGAGGGGGCAGACAGCCGCGCCTACGGTGGGAAACTCTTATATAACCATATAGTAAGGGTGGCTTTGATATTCCTGACTTTGAGGTCTATTACCTGAGTGCACAGGCTCACTACGCATATCATTGGATGGCACCTACGCCATTCATGCCTCAGCTAGTGGTAGAGGATTGGGTGGCTCGCCGGCTCCCACTTGGGGGGCGATACATGGCCCACTGGATGCTGTGGAGACTCCCTTTACGACCGTTACTAGTATAGTGGATGCTTGGAGGCGTATAGCGCGCATCCTGGAGGTGCAATTGCTGTACTCGCCGCAATTGCCAATTGCATACCACCCCAAGCTGTTTATACTACAAGAGGCAGGCTTTCAGGCCTTATGTAAACGGTTACGGATAGCTTCATGGGGCGACCTCTTTGCAGACGGCCAGTTCCGAACGAGGGAACAGTTTTTCCAAGGTATTGACCCCACGCCTTTGGACCTTTTCTTATATATCCGTCGTCAACAGGGGATGCAGATGTTACTCCCAGACTTCTCCTCTGAACCGGAGACCCTGGCGCCATTGCACCTCCTACTGGGCTCCCCGGATGGGAAACATCTAGCATCTAAATTGTACAAGGTGATCAGAGACTGTAGGATGGGAGTTGATAGCTCTGCTCGTGCTAAGTGGTCGGCAGACCTAGGGCAGGAGTTGATGGATGAGCAGTGGAAGTATTGCTGCACCATTACGGAAAATATTTTGGCTAGCTGCAGATTCAAAGTTATCCACTATAAGTTCCTGCAACGTGTTTACTATACCCCTGCCAAGAAATATCGCTTTCAACTATCATACAATGACAGGTGCGAGAGGTGTCGGAGACCAGGGGCAGGGTTCCTGCATTTGGCTTGGGAATGCTCAGAGGTGAATGAGTATTGTTTGCAGGTTCATGCGGCACTTGAAAGTATGATAGGCACCAATATAGATATTGATACCTTGATGATGTTGTTGGGGTATACGATGCATATTCCGAAAAAGGAGAGGAAATTTATTGGCATTGCACTTTTGATGGCGAAGCATAAGGTTGCTTGCAGGTGGGGGAGAGGGAGGGCTCCAAAAATCAAAGATTGGCTGCGAGATCTCACATACTGCCAGGAGCAAGCTGTTGTATATGCGGAATTGCTGCAGATGTCATCTAGGCCAAAGGATATATGGGGCCCCTTACGAGAATATTTGCTGAAGGCTGAGGAGAGTATAGATGTAAAAAGTGAGGAGAATGGTACCCCCGGGGGGGAAGCCCCCCCTCTTTTAAGATGCTTACTGGGATGGGTAGGAATCCTGCTTGGAGACCTTCGCCAGTGCAGAATCATGTGACTGTACATTGTAGATTGGCCCTTATGTGCTGCGGTTTCATTTAATGCTGTTAATGGACATGCAGATGCTGTACATATGCTCTCTGTTGCATTGCTGTACTCATGGTTGCTTAATGTAAAGTTCTCGTTGCTGGACATTTACTATCGCCCCTCATGGGTTGGACTGCCCGCGCTCAATGTCTACCTCTAAAGAAGATCTTGCCTAGATGGATTTGTTAATTGCCCCGATGCCTCGTAACCGCGATTGTTGTTAAGGTACCACTATGATGCTCATTATTCTTGCATACAATGTATATGTATGGCTATTTCTGATGTATGACTGACGTATGTATAACACTTTCCACGAAAAATGAGCAAAAATAAAGTTTTCAAAAAAACAAAAAAACAATTATGGGGCATATTATCAAGGACCGGTGTTAAATTTATCGCTGTTTTATCGGCAGGAAACTGCAGATAAAACTGCGATAATGGGCTTGATAATACACCCTTGTTAATTCCCATAGAAGCCCATGTTAACATCAGAACATGGGCTTCTATGGGAATTAACAACGTTCATTTGTGGCCAATCGGGCACCATCCACGATGTGTAAGGTGGATGTCTCCATACTTCCCTGTGTTCTGGAGGCAGACTGGTATTCATGCAGGTGATGTTTAGCACTAATGTGATCTTGGAGTTGAACATAGACTGCTTTGTAATGTTCTTGCCGGTGAATGGTAGGTGAGTGATGGGGTAGTAGTCGGCGAGGTCATCAGGACCTAGTGTAAGTTTCTTTTGGATTGGAAGGATCTGATACATTTTGAGAGCTTCTGGGAAGATGCCTTGAGTGAATGATGCAAAAAGAACAATTGATGGACAGAATGTTGATCAATGTCAAACACTCACCTCAAATCAGATATCTGGGCCTACATCCATCGTTATTTGCTCTCCATGCCAAACCAGTCTGGACCCAACCAAATGCAAATAAGTCTTGACCCTGCTCTAGGCCTTTTCCTCACTCACGCTCACCAACATTAAGTTGGAGAGTGAGAAAAATCCAATGCTAGACCACCTCCTAGTGAGGTTTTTCAACACGAACGGTCACGGATGGTCATGACCGCTCACGTTGAGAACCCATCCGTTCGTGTTGAGGAAGCTGCCGCTTGAGTAGAAAATCTACTTGAGTGGCATTAAGAAGCTGCACCCTCTTGCGCTGTGCATGGTGCCGTTTGCGCTAATTTTTGAGTGCAGGAGAAGCACCCAATGCTAAAAATCAGTGTGAACGGTGCGACCTAATGTACTCCTCCACTTGTGGAACTCCGCCTAGCTCTGCAGTCTTTTGGTCACTTTGAGGAGTTGCGCATACCAGGCCTATCCTGCTCCCCATGGCAACAGTCCAGCCAGAACTGCCAAGCCAGGTCCTCCCTGTACTGGAAATAAGCATCTTAGAACAGGTTACATAGCATCAACCCATGTCAGCCAGCACAGCTTGAATTCAGTGGCATGGCAGGTACGGGACCCACATCTGGGTATCCCCGTCGCACTTGGGGTGGCAAAGGCAAAGGAAACAATTGATGTACGGAATGCTGAATAATGTCAAACACTTACCCTAAGTTAGAGATCTGGTCCTAAATCCATCATTTTTTTGCTCATACCCCCAAATCAGTTTGGACCCAGCCATATGCAAATCAGTCTAGACCCTGCTCCCTATGGGAACAGTACAGCCCAAACTGCCAGGCCAGGTCCTCCCTGGACCATAAACAAGCACCCTAGGACCGGGTTCAGAATATCACCCCATATCAGCCAGGATAGCCTGAATCCAGTGGCATGGTGAGCATGGGACTCACGTCTGGGCATCCCCATCCCACTTGGGGTGACTAAATGCAAAAATAACAATTGATGGACGGAATGCTGAACAATGTTAAACACTCACCCCCAGTCAGAGATCTGGGCCTAAATCCATTGCTTTTTATCTCACCACTCCAAACAGTTTGGACCCAGCCATATGCAAATCAGTATAGATCCTGCTCCCTATGGGAAAAGTACAGCCTGAACTGCCAGGCCAGGTCTTCCTTGGACCGGAAACAAACACAATAGGCTTGATTTCGGGGTATTACCCCTCATCAAGAACAATTGATGGATGGAATGCTGAATAATGTCTTACACTCGCACCTAGTCAGAGATTTGGGCCTAAATCCATTACTTTTTGCTCTCCACGCTAAACCAGTTTGGACCCATCAATATGCAAATAAGTCTTGACCATGCGCAATGGCAATAGTCCAGCCTGAAGCGCCCGACCAGGTCCTCCTTAGACCAGAAATAAGCATCCTAGGATTGTTTTGTGGTATCACCCCATATCAGTCACGATAGCCTGAATCCAGTGACATGGCGACCACGGGACCCATGTCTGGGCATACCCTTCCCAATTAGGGTGACAAATGCAAAAAGAACAATCGATGGACGGAATGCTGAACCATGTCAAACACTCACCTCCTGTCAGAGATGTGGCCTAAATCCATTGGGGCAGATTTAAAAGGACATCTCTGCATATTAGTAGGAATGCACCAGTAAAGATGTGGCACGTTTACAATGCGGTGCACCGTGGCGCAAGTCAGATGCGTGTCGCATCTTTAGTCGTAAGGGCGGCGCATTGCTGGAGTCGTGTCGCAAGTGCAATGCTACTCCAGCAGTGCTCAGGGTCGGCCTATACCTAACATGCTGCATCACCCCTTATGCCAGCCACAAGTAGGCGTTAAGTTTGGACGCAGCGGGGACTTAAAAGTGACTCAGTGAAATCTTGTAGATTTCACTGTTTCACTTTTATGGGGCTTCCTTGCGCCATCCACCCTGCATACATTATACCTGACGTAGGTATAATGTAGTGCAGGGCTTACAATTCGACGCATCTCACTAGATGCGTCGTGTTTTAAATCTGTTGCATTGTGGTGCAATGTTTATGATGCCGCAGCATCACAGAAGTGGTGCAACAGTGTGGACCCAGACATATGCAAATCAGTCTTGACCCTGCTCCCTATGGGAACAGTCCAACCCGAACTGCCAGGTCATCCCTGGACTGGAAAGAAGCATTCTAAGATCAGTTTCAGGGTGTCACCCATCATCAGCCATGATAGCCTGAATCCAGTGGCATGGCGAGCATAGCGAGCATGGCATCCATGTCTGAGCATTCCCGCCCCTTGGTGTGGCAAACGCAAAAGAAACAATTGATGTACTGAATGCTGAACACTGTCAAACACTCACCCCTAGTCAGAGATCTGGGCCTAAATCCATTGTTGTTTTGCTCTCCACGCCAAACCAGTTTGGACCCAGCCATATGCAAATAAGTCTTGACCTTGCTCCCCATGGCAAACAGTCCAGCCCGAACTGCCAGGTCCTCACTGGACTGGAAACAAGCATCCGAGATCCGTTTTGGGGTATCATCCCATATCAGCTAGGATAGCCTGAATCCAGTGCATGGCGAGCATGGGACCCACGTCTGGGTACCCCTGTCCCACTGGGGTGATAAATGCATAAAGAACAGTTAATGGACAGAATGCTGAATAATGTCAAACACTCATTCTCAGTCAGAGATCTAGTCCTAACTCCATTGTTCTTTTGCTCACCAAACCAATCCTGCCCCTGCTCCCCATGGGAACTTTCCAGCCCGATTTGCCAGGCCAGGTCTTCCCAAAAAGTAAGTGAAGGAGTCACTGATAATAGTAAGAAGAGGTAAAAGAGCATCACCAGCAAGAGCTTTGATGGATGGCGATGGTAAGTTATCACCTTCGAAAGAAGTGGTTTTAAGGGACTTGTGTACATCAGTCAGATTGGAAATATATAGGGCTTTGAAGGCTGACCATTGCAGGATTCGATGGGAATGGGTGGGAGTGAGAGATGAAGCAGGCCTAGTTTCGTGGATGTGCTGTCGGTTCTCCTATAGTTTTTTCTCTAAAGAAGAGGTTTATGGCATTGCACTTTTCTGTGGAGTGAGGAATAGGTGGATCTGACCGAGGGTTGATTTAGTGTGTATGTGTCTTGAACAGTGTTCTGCTTCTGTTGATGGCTTCTTTATTGATGGTAGTACTATGCATTGGCTGAAGTGATGAGCTGACTGCTTGTTGTGCAGAGGGCTTTTAGTGTCAAGAGGTCCTTGGGAGTTACATTTTTCTTCCATGTTCTTTGTTTATGTTTATGTTTATGGTGAACAAGATCTTTAGAATACCACAGTGCTGGAAGGCTTTGGTGTGCACTTGTGTGTTATAATTGTCCATGGACATTCACATAGCTTTAAAAAAAGTTGTTAAAATTATTTAGAAAGTTAAGTTCAAGTATTAGGTTGTCTATGGAGAAGCATTTGAAGGATCTGAAGGTCTGGTTTTCTTTTCGGGAGGACCTGAATGGCAGGTCCATGCTGGGAAGTGGGCATGGTAGATCCAAGAGTATACACTGGGAAAAAGCCTAACAAAAAAAATCACAGATGCAGAAAGGGAAAGTCACAGCTTTATATTTCAAGCACCTCAGCCACAACTTCTCCAAAAGCTTCCCATTCAAACCCAAAACCAGCTTCCCATTATACAGGAAAAGCATTCTAGAATAAAACAGACCTAGCTACTCGTTCCAGAATTCAGGAAGAGAGATGCTGGCTGGGAGAGCGCTGCACACACATCTAAATATATATGAGGCTAACACCTATGGCCTAAACATAAAAGGGAAGTAAACAAAGTAAACATACGTTTTAGACCTGGCATACTTGGCGTGGCTTCCCCTGATTATTTTGCTTTCAGACCTCCTGCTTTTACTGACATTGTTTTTTGCTGTCGTTAGGACACTGGACACTTTATTACTGCTAACCAGCGCTAAGGTGCATGCGCTCTCTCTGCTGAAACCCTAGTAAAGTGCACTACATACATGTGCCCAAGGCCTGTAAATTAAATGCTACTAGTGGGCCTGCAGCACTGATTTTGCCACCCACTTCAGTATCCTTTTAAACATGTCTCAGGCTTGCCATTGCAGAGCCTGTGTGTGCAGTTTCAAACTGCCATGTTGACCTGGCAAGTTAACACTCTTGCCAGGCCTAAAACTTCCTTTTTAATACATATAAGTCCCTGGGCAGCCCAAGGGCATGGTGCAGTGTATTTAAAAAGAAGGGCATGTATTTTTGAGTTTTACATGTCCCAGTAGGGAAAAATTCAATTAGTTTTCCAATACTGCAAGGCCTATCTATCTCATAGGTTAACATTGAAATTCCCTTATTACATCTTATAAATGTAATTCCAATAGGGAAGGGATGGGACACAAATTTGGTGTCTCTGAAATCACAATTTAAAATCCCATTTTAAATTGTAGTTCCGAAAATGCCAATTTTAGAAAGTTGGCATTTTCTTACTTTAACCTTTTGGTGTCTTCTGCCTGTCTCTGAATACACGTCTGGGGTGGGTGACAGCTGGGCTTTCCCTCCCTCTAGACAGCTACACACAAAGGCACCTTAGGTGTGACTGATGGGTCATCCACATCCTGATGGGCCATCCTGGGCAGAATGGAAGAGAGGACCTGACACTTAAAGCTTAATAGGCTGTGTCCTGTCTCCACACAAAGGGCTGCATATCCCCCTGTAGTGAGTCAGGAGCCAGAACAGGAAGGGCAGGGACTCTGTGCACTTCAAATGCCTCTCTTTGAAGTCTCCCCCTCTTCAAAGGCACAAATGGGTATAAGTACTGGACCTCAGACACCACCAACTCAGTGCACTTTTGGATCTGTGAATACTCTGCTATGAAGAAGGACTGCTATACTGCTGAACAGACTGTGGCTCTGCTGGACTTTAATGAATTCCTGCTCTGCTGTGCTGACCTGCTGACCCCCTTGCCTGGGAATGAGAAGAATTGCACCTGCATATCTTCAACCCAGAACCAAAGTGACTCCAAGGCCCTGCTGGCTGGCCTCCTGTCTGAAGTCTTGGGAACAAGAGGGTATAAAGTGGTGCAAGTGCCAAAACCCATGCATCGCCATTGTTGCACCGCTCAGAACCAGTGCATCTCCATTGATGCCGATGCATTGCCGCTACTACGAGGATCGAGGACATCTCATCTACATGGATGCCATTGCATTGCCTCTGCTGCAAGTATTGAGGACATCACATCGCCGATGGCACAGCGCATTGCCTCCATTCCCAAAGCATGTCTGACTTTGTGTGTCTTGAAGCCTATATCCTAAGGATCGACGCATTACCTCGTTTGCTCCTTGCATCTTGTCCTCAACGTCGACGTTCCGCAAACCAAGGTACAGTTTCATCGGGACAAGGCCGGTCCCTGTATCCAACCTGCGCTCCATCATGGTCTGCCTAACATTTTGGATTTGACCTGGACTTTAGTGACCAGATAGCCCCTTTTGGTGCTTTATGCTTTTTCAGTTTATCCGTTACAAATTCATAACTCCAGTTATACATACTAGATTTTTGTCATTTTGTTCTTGTTTTATTCAATAAATTAAGCTCAGAATTTCTAACCTTGGTTTGATATCTTTTTGTGTGCAGTTTTCACTGTGTTAATGTTTAAAGTGTTGGACAAATACTTTAAGTTAAGCCTGACTACTCCCTGCCAAGCTACGAGAGGGTGAGCACAGGTTAATTTGTGGTGTGTATCTGACTTATAAATCCACACAATCTGAGTAATTATAAACATTTATCTTTCGGAGAACAGGAGCAGTTTAAGACATTAACTCTGCTCAAGAGACAGTCTCAATGCCATTCACCTCCCGGTCCAAATGTAAATTTTTTTATATTTGTCAATACACCACGTGTCATTTCATCTTGCAAGCAGCAAGAGGAAAAACAACCCTTCACATCCTGAAATTGCCTTACACAGTTCACTCCATTCAAAAGAAAGCTGATTGCTCAGTAAGCTCATCATTTTAAATGTCCTATTGGCCAGATTATTGATGAATTTGCAACAAAACCCTACCATTCCCATAAATGAGCATACCTCGTCCTTACTCTTGGGTGCTGCAAGTTTCAAAATGGTATCTACTAAATAATGTTTCAGTACAATCCCTTCACCCTTCACTGTTTGTCCCAAAAAGCTCATTTCCTTACATCCAAATTTACATTCACATTTATCCACTCTTACAGTCAAACCCTGTTCAGCAACTTCGAAAGCACAATCCTCAACCTTTCATTGTGCTCCCTTTCATCCTTGACAAAAACTAGAAATCATCCTGATAAAAGGCAACCTAAAGATTTCCAACTAGTATTGACCCTTCAGAACACAAAGGTCCAAGACACCAAACTGAACTGCATCCACTTAAATTTAAATGCCCCTATAGCTGTTATGGAAGATGTTATCTCTTGTGAGTCAGGATGTAGACATACCTGATGATAGGCAGACTCTAAATTAACGGTGGAAAATACTTTGGCACCTGACAAAACAGCCAACATTTCTGTAATATTTGGATGTGGAAACTTGTTTACCACAACAACTTTTTTCAAGATTATTTGGTCCACACATAAACAAATCTTTCCATCTGGTTTGCAGGCCACCAATATGGGAGCCAATCAGGCAATTGCTTCCACAGGCTCTACCACTCCAACAGGCAGAACCTCTCTTGCTGTACAGGTTCTTGCACATTGAAAGCAGCAGCAGTCTCTGAAGGTTGGGGTGGTGGTGGTGGGTGAGGGGGATTTCCACAGACTATGACAAGGGGAAATTAATTATTTATTTAATTTTTCCCGCGGTTGCCTGACAAGTCCCCTTCCAATCCGGCCCAACCGCCCCACTGCTCTAACCAGCACAGGCCGTGGCTGATTGAAAGGTAGCTTCCTCACTACAGGTGCTGCATCCTTTTTCAGTTTTATCTGGTGAATATACTTTTTAGGTCGATCCTATAGCGGCAGCGCGCATGCGCTGATCACTTTGCGAAGCATGCAGTATCCAGTATGGTGTGAAAGCTCTGTGGAAGCTACGCCCACTCTCCGCCCATCTTTTTCATTGGCTTAGGTCCTAAATGCTGCCTTCCAATTGGTTTGAGGCTTGTTAGTCCCTCCTCATGGCGGCAATGTAGCATTTGTATCCTTCCATGGCTACTGGCCCCTTGACTGCGAAAATGATTTTCTTCCCGTGCCTCCCCTCCCGCAGTCCGTGACTTCTCGGCCCCTGTGCCCCCGCACTCCTGTTCATGCCTTCTCGCCCGCCCGCACTCCTGTTTCCAATGCAATAGGTCTCGCGTAAATGCGAGTCCTATTGCATTGCAAATGCTTGTTTTCTTTTGCCTCTGCTTTCCTGTTTCGAGCACTGCTGCTATCATGGAGGCCATCTGTGTTGACTTTGTTTCCACCCCCCTCCTGCCGTAGATTGTGTTGCCTTTAGTCCCACACCTGTTGTCAGTGTTAACTTTCTTCGTTGTCCTTGTTAACTTTTTTCCCGTCCCCTCCCATTGTCCGTGTTAACTTTTTTCCCGCCCCTTCCATTGTCTGTGTTACCTTTTTTCTGCCCCCTCCCATTGTCCCTGTTAACTTTTTTACCGCCCCCCCTCCACTGTCCGTGTTAACTTTTTCCCCGCTCCCCTGCTGTTGTCCATGTTAACTTTGTTCCCACACCCCTCCCATTCTCCATTATAAGTCCTGGGCAATTCACTTCAGTGGGGCTGCCAAATTCCTGCCAGCTTGCACAGCTGGCTACCTCGAAGACGCCGAAACCATGCTGCAGGGCAAAAGCAAGAGCGACCTACTAAAGAACACCAACATTTATGGCATCAGCCCACTTCATCAGGTAAGGGGCGTCATGACCTGAAAAACCGAGTGACAATCCACCACAGATGCAAAATCATTCCCTGAGCAACCATTTTCCTGTTTTCCTGCACATCAAGATGTATAATAAAGTTAGCACGAACCGTCCCCGCTCCCATTATGCTCGCTGGTCTTTACTGTCTTGCAGCCAAGCATTTGAGTTTCAGGGTCCCAGTGACGTGGCCAGGCCCGTGGGCACCCAATTTATTTAGCAACACTTGTGAGCGCGGGAGAGGCACAGGTCACAGAAATTATGTGCTTCATCGATCTTTCGAACTGGGGATATTTTTTGATTATTTTTTATCCTTTTGCTATTTTGATGCATTGAATTCGCCCTGAGAAGTGGATTGTACCATTTCGCTGGGAAATACAAATAAACCAAGCTTCTACTTATTTTACTCTTTTAACAAAAATACTCTCTGTGTGTATTTGTAGAAGAATCCACAACCATTTTACTATCAGGGCAGGCTCAGTCTCTGCATGGGTTGGTCGCTTGCCGAGTTAAGCTGCCACTCATTATGCTATTGATAAATAATTTTTTTTCTAATAGTGTCTACAAAAAGCTTTTATCTAGGAACAATAATCGTTCCTATTACTTTCTTTTGATCTTTGAATGTTTTTGAGGTTCTGAACACTGAATCTCCTGAGTCGCAGCGACCAGAGCGTTAATGTTTTCTCAAAAACCTCGCCTTGTTCAGGCTTTTCTATTGTTTTTCTCTATTCGTTTTCAGATTCATTTCTGAAGAGGTCTGGATGCCATTGATTACATCCCAGCAGCAAATGTGCGCACAATTTAAACGCAAAACCATTTCTAAAACAGTGTAGTCAAACCTGTATTTCCTTGGTATTGTAATATAACCACCATTGTTTTACCATTCGTGCACTGGGCCAAGGCCTTCTGTTCTCTGTCCTGTTATAAATAAAGCTAGATGGTGCTACAGGCAGGAGCATTGGAATTATGCAGCAGGAGATGACCACATTATGCGGGAGGGTTGACTATATTATGCAGCGAGAAAAGCAAGGAATTCCTCAGATTTTGTTAGTATTACTTAGTTATTCTATTACTTTAGCCAATGTTAACACTTTCTGAGTAAAGCTTTCACCTAATTAGTACCAGCAAGTACATTAACAAGCTACGGAAAGGTGAGCAGTAAACCTTTGTGTAGGGCCTTCCACTGTGCGTAAACACTGTTTGCACTAGAAACCTCCCCAGTCGGTTCAGATGCCGGCAAAGGAGTACCGACGGTTAGAGCGGTGCTTCACTCTAATCCTGAGCCACTGCCAGGTGTGGTGAGGTCTTCACGTCTCGCAGACTATGTGAACGACACTAGCTGTGAGCTAGGACAAGACTCTGTTACCTGGAGACTACAGGTGATTTATTGTACTTGTCTGTTTTATATTATCACTTATGATTTACTTATTCTTTGCAGTAGCAGTTGATTGTTATGAGGTCCTGAAGAAAGCAAGGACAACTATGTCCAAGAATTGCTGAAACATGTTGACATGGTTCCACCTCTAGACAGCGCATTTTTCAAACTATCTCTACATAATAATTTTTATGTTTGGCAAAGCGAGCATCATCTCAATAAAGTTTGTTCTATGCTCCTTTATCCAATTTTAGACACATTTTTCTAATAATTTTTCACGTTATTTTTGGTTCTTTGCACTGCACCCCCTCAGTCACACCACGCCTCACCACTTATTAGTCTCAGTAAGTGGTACACCATACTATTGCTACTCAGCGGGGAGAACTATTTACCATCTAGTCTCCCTACGTCTGTGTATCACCAACTTGCATGGATGGTTCCAAAAAATCCCAAATGATGAAGGGCGGTCTCGAGTGGTGACTGATGGGTACTTTTGACCATCCACTGAGTTGTCATTATATACCTTGTTGGCAGTCAGTCCAGTGTCTTTTGTTTTGACTAGTTGTTTGCTTTACCGTAGACTCACACTCTCTCCTAGACCCTCTGGAACCCAGTTGTTGCTATGCACTAGAAACAAAACATTTTTTGTCAAAATCTGCAGACCATGGTTTATGTGGCAAATACAGCAAATCTATAATTATGCGGGAAACCACCCTGGCTGCAGAATTACTACAGGTAATGAGTGAAGGCATTCTCACTATAATGGACAAAATAGCACACGGGGAGGCCTGCAACCTCAATCCCATTTATGGGCTTTCTATTTGCTGGCTATTTGTATTCCTAAATCAGACTACATGACCCAGTGTATAGTATTTGTATAGCTATTCAAACTCTGGAGGCACAGCACCCAGGATAGTGTGCTGCATGGCTAAAAGCTTATAAGGTCCCAAAGGCGAGACCTATTGGCTATGCCAAAGCTTGTTTAGACAACTCAGTTCCTCCCAAAAGACTTCTCAAAACTTACTTCCACACCAATCTCTTGTACTTGAAGTTGAGCCTCAGCATTTGGATCCAAATATACGCCTATGTACTCTGGCCAGTAGTGCAGCGCGACTCCAAAGATTCTTCATAAATCATCACCTTAACCCGCGGAGCTACTTACTATTTTCTCATAACTGGGCCCATCATTCCTACCTTGCATTCATTCACACATTTACTCTGCTCTGAGGATTCAGTAAAGATCCAAATGAGTAGTTGCGGTGTTATAGCGGAGTGTCTAAACTAAACTTTGAACATTATTTACAACTGCAATTTTATTTTTAATACCATGGTTTTCTAAAAGAAGAATTTTAAAAACACCCCACTATTAATTTATTTCATGGATCTGCTAGTAAAAATTAACTAACGGACAACAAGACCTGCTTAATTCTCCATTTATTTAATCTTTATTTAGAGATTATATCTCCTAGCATGATCTATACGTTTTACTAAAATGAAAAATAATTCAGTTATGCAATACATCCTGAAAGAAAAGGTACATTTCAATAACATTCATTTATTAGCATGACACCTTTTAAGAAATAAGTTAGAGGCATATAGAAGCGAAGACATCAGCATAGAATGTAATAGTTCCAAACGAAAACCTCTCTGTCTCTCTCTCTCTCTCTCTCTCTCTCTCTCTCAGGACTTCGCCCCCATTCAAAAGTTAAAGTTAAATGTCAAAGTCCCTGCGCCATAGGAAAAATGGCGCAGACCGACATTATCTCGGGGTGCAAGGATCGAGTCAAAAAGTGAGCACTCCTTAATGTCCAAAATGTCCTCTTTTATACCCTTTTTCATTAACTTATCTATCTAAATTCGTAACTCTTAAGTTCTAGAATGTTTGTGATTGGTCAATTTGGAGTTGGATGAGCATCACCTCATCGTTTTACATTTTAATTGTATGCAGAGTCATCCTCACGGTGCGGCAAACTGGGGTGTCATTGTCCAAAGTTTTACTTCCTTCGAAGTGTCCTTTAAATTGTTATTTGCTGAACTTTTCCCACAAACCAATATGCTGACTTCACCATCTTTTGGCTTAGGCCCCACCAAATGGCCACGCTGTCCTTGACCCATACTTCTCAGTCACAAGCAGCTTGCATCTCCGATCTGGCGCCTGCGCACTTCTATCGCATAGGCCTCAATTTAGGAACTATTACGAAAACCAACACAAATAAATGTAAATTTACAAAATAAAGCCCTTTCTGTTTACCTCCCCCTTTCTAATGATACCCCGGTTAGTATTTACCTAGCTTTAAGCAACATATATGCGTGGTTTGACTTACCAATCTTCATGATTTATGCCACAAGTAAACAGACAAAAGCACATTCATGCAATTCTCAATTAGATTATAACAAATGCATACTCTTTATGACACAATATACGACAAATTAGTAAATTATGCTTTGCAAATCCATGCAAATTAGAATCCCACGTGTATTTCTGTGTGTGTATTCTATTCTATGTTGGTTAATTTCAAAACCACACATTTAGTACGTATTACTGTTATGGAAAGTTAATCTTACAAGGGGTATACAAAACTTTTTGTTTTTGTTGCTACAATTCTGTTTCTTCTAATTTCTTTGTATCTTAATAAAACTTTTCTTTATATTGCTCCATCTCAATATCACCTTTTTCTCTTTCCCTGTCTTGTTTTTCTTCAATCTTTTTCTTCAAAGACCTTTTGATATTTCTTCTCTGCCTACATTGACAACATAGTCTCAAAACTAAGATCACTATTATTATTACAGTTACTGGTATTGGTATTAGTATTTTACCTATTATAGATCTACTTATTTCATAAAACCAATTTCTAACTGCTGATAAACTTCTACCAAGTTTCTCAAGAACACCTTCTACTTCTAGTGGTTCTATTTCTTTATGCAATTGTGTAATATTTGTAATGTATCTCTCAATGTTCTGACTCTTATCAGTAATGTATGTGGAACAGTTTTGGGCCTTTAAAATTCCACAGACTCCTCCCTCTTTTGCCAATATTATATGTAAAGCAAGTCGATTTTGCATTACCATACTTCCCATAGCAAACATTTCAGTGTTAACCATTAAAAATCCTCCAACTGTATCTGTCGACAGTCTATCTACTATCGTTGACAATTTTCTAATTCGATTTGCATTAAATGATATGCCTACTGCTGGTATCAGTGCTCCAAAAACATCATCTATTATTTCAATTACACTTTCTCTTTTTCTACGACTTAGTGCTTTACCTATTTCTTTAATTATCATTTTGGACCCATGCACATCGCGCATATACCTGTAGACCAGATTATTACTGATTGCTAGGAGACACACACCACTGCTGCTAGAATTTTAATATATTGTTGCTGCTAAATTCATTTTTAAACGTGACTTAATACGTGTTGCTAAAATCATTTTTTAAACCGTGATTGATACGTGTTTTTAAAATTGGTTCACTCACTGTGCTCATTGTCTGGTGTTTGCTACTTGCACTTGCTATTTGCACAACCCTCTCCCTGCCGCCGCGGGAAGTCCCGTTAGAGAGGAGGGAGTCAGGGTCTTCAGAGCCGCCCACGAGCACAGCCGCCATATTGGGACGGCTCGGGACGCGCTCTAGCCTCTGAAAATCTGAGCGAGAGGCAGCTATTTAGGCAGAGCGAGGGCTGGGCGCATTTGATTATCATTTTGGACCCATGCACATCGTGCATATACCTGTAGACCAGATTATTACTGATTGCTAGGAGACACACACCACTGCTGCTAGAATTTTAATATATTGTTGCTGCTAAATTCATTTTTAAACATGACTTAATACGTGTTGCTAAAATCATTTTTTAAACCGTGATTGATACGTGTTTTTAAAATTGGTTCACTCACTGTGCTCATTGTCTGGTGTTTGCTACTTGCACTTGCTATTTGCACAACCCTCTCCCTGCCGCCGCGGGAAGTCCTGTTAGAGAGGAGGGAGTCAAGGTCTTCAGAGCCGCCCACGAGCACAGCCGCCATATTGGGACGGCTCGGGACGCGCTCTAGCCTCTGAAAATCTGAACGAGAGGCAGCTATTTAGGCAGAGCGAGGGCTGGGCGCATTTGATTATCATTTTGGACCCATGCACATCGTGCATATACCTGTAGACCAGATTATTACTGATTGCTAGGAGACACACACCACTGCTGCTTGAATTTTAATATATTGTTGCTGCTAAATTCATTTTTAAACGTGACTTAATACGTGTTGCTAAAATCATTTTTTAAACCGTGATTGATACGTGTTTTTAAAATTGGTTCACTCACTGTGCTCACTGTCTGGTGTTTGCTACTTGCACTTGCTATTTGCACAACCCTCTCCCTGCCGCCGCGGGAAGTCCCGTTAGATAGGAGGGAGTCAGGGTCTTCAGAGCCGCCCACGAGCACAGCCGCCATATTGGGACGGCTCGGGACGCGCTCTAGCCTCTGAAAATCTGAACGAGAGGCAGCTATTTAGGCAGAGCGAGGGCTGGGCGCATTTGATTATCATTTTGGACCCATGCACATCGCGCATATACCTGTAGACCAGATTATTACTGATTGCTAGGAGACACACACCACTGCTGCTAGAATTTTAATATATTGTTGCTGCTAAATTCATTTTTAAACGTGACTTAATACGTGTTGCTAAAATCATTTTTTAAACCGTGATTGATACGTGTTTTTAAAATTGGTTCACTCACTGTGCTCATTGTCTGGTGTTTGCTACTTGCACTTGTTATTTTCACAACCCTCTCCCTGCCGCCGCGGGAAGTCCCGTTAGAGAGGAGGGAGTCAGGGTCTTCAGAGCCGCCCACGAGCACAGCCGCCATATTGGGACGGCTCGGGACGTGCTCTAGCCTCTGAAAATCTGAACGAGAGGCAGCTATTTAGCCCTCGCTTGTAAGGATGCGCAGCGGACGTGCGCAGCGGGCGCGCGCCGAAGACGCGCCTAAGACTAGCCCGTCTGCGCCCGTCCACGCCTGGCCCGGGCCTAGGGCCACCCCCCTTGGCATTATTCCTCCACATGCCACCGGCCTTCCCTTACGTTACTCATCTTCCCAACTGAGGGATCTGAATCCTGGTACCATCAGTTGGCGATGCAAGTGCAGGCCCCTCTCCACTAACATAAATTATACCCCTGATATATGTCCTGGGTGCACTTACCAACTGCCCCGCCCCAGCCTTGCTCAGAACGTTGCCCTCGGCGTATTAGGTAAACCTCCCTGCCACAGACCGGAAGTGCCACATAAGTCTATATATCGGGCAGCACTTATTAATGTGCGTTCCCTCCCTTGCCATAGTTTACATATTGGGGAATGTATCCTCAGCCAGGACCTGGACATACTTTTTGTCACGGAAACCTGGGGGGACGACGCTTCAGGACCTGACTTTTGTCAGGCAATCCCGGAAGGATATAGTGTGGCCAGGCAGGATAGAACAACAGGAAGAGGTGGTGGTATAGCCATTATTCATAAGGATACATATCGTTCCAGACTTGACCTCATCCAGGGTTTAGATTGTGAATCTGCAACATTCGCTATCAATCTCAACCATAAGCAAGCCCTTAAAGGGATTCTCCTGTATAGACCCCCGGGTCCACGGAACACATTTTTAGCCACTCTCCCCGATTTTAATGTTCATATCATAGGATCCCCAGACTATCTAATTATGGGTGATTTTAATTTTCCCCTTGAAGATCAGGAGAACAACGATGCCGTGCAGCTTATTGCTGACTTGCAGACTCTGGGACTGCAGTAATTAGTAAAGAGCCCTACACATCAAGCCGGACATACGTTGGATGGCTTATTTACCAACAATCCCGATGTCATGATGGTGGATGTTTTGCCATTAGTATGGTCTGATCACAAAGCTATTATCTTTACCATAAAATCACGTGCCCCTAACCCTCCTCAATGTAAACGAAGAGGTAGGATAGGAATTCGGCCATGGAAAAGTGCAGATATCCCGCGGTTTATGGATATTCTGACCTCCTCCCCACCTACAGGTTCTGATAGCCCGGATGTATTATCAGCCCAGTTCCAAGAGTGGATCCAGAACGCGGCTAATCAGGTGGCCCCGGAGAAATTTATTTTCTCTAACAGAACTTCTCCTTCGGCAAAATGGTTCACTGAGGAGCTTAGGCTACATCGACAACATTGCAGGAACTTGGAGAGGCGATGGCGCAAGCAGTATTGCCCCGTAGCCAAGCAATCCTATAAAGATGCGCTTGCAATCTATAAAAAGGCCATCGCTGTTCAAAAAAGTGCTTTCTTCTCTACTCAAATTGAGACCGCTCATAATTCAGCCAGGGAGCTGTTTTCGGTGGTAAATACTCTGTCCAACCCCCCTTCAGGACCTGGAATTGAACCCTCACAAACATTATGTGACTCTTTGGCTATGTTCTTTTCTACTAAGGTTGCTGACATCTATTCATCTTTTACCGGAAACCCCAGAGGGGAGAACAGGGAGGCAAGCCATAAAGCTAACAGTGGACATGCCACCTTGCCCTCCTTTCATCCAGTCACTATTGACCAGGTTAGCAGGCTTATTGCCACTACCAAGGCAGGCTCCCCTCTCGACCCCTGTCCTCCGATGGTGATGAACGCCATAAATGAGGCAATTTCTTCCCCTCTCACAGACATATGCAATGCCATGTTTCAAACTGGCATATATCCAGACGGCTGGAAGAATGCGGTTATAAAACCCTTGCTTAAAAAACAATCTCTGGACCCTGCAGTCTCGGCCAATTATAGACCAATTGCGGGCCTTCCTTTTCCGGCAAAAATTTGTGAAGCTTTAATGAACCAACAGCTTTCTGAGTTCGTCGACTCCCACAATCTTTTAGACGATACTCAGTTCGGGTTCAGAAAGGGCCATGGGACCGAGACTGCACTAATAAAAGCATCTGATGAAATTAGATCCATCATGGACCAAGGAGGAGCGGCAGTCCTTATTCTTTTGGATTTGTCCGCGGCCTTCGACACGGTCGATCATGCCATCTTGATCGACCGTGTCACAGCCCTGGGGATTGTCGACTTGGCTGGAGATCTTATTTCATCTTTCCTGAACAGTCGCACGCAGACAGTGAAATTAGGTAATTTTTACTCTCCTGTCTCCGCAATCCCCTGTGGGGTCCCCCAGGGCTCCTCGCTAAGTCCGACGCTGTTTAACATCTATGTAGCGGACTTAGCGAGGGTAATAAAAACCCATGGGTTGCGTCTGACATCTTATGCAGACGACACCCAACTAGTCCTGGCGGTGCATAAGGATGGTCCAGTGGTGGCAGCAAAATTCCAAGAAGCAATGCTGGTCGTTTGCTCCTGGATGTCAACAAATTGTCTGAAACTTAATTCGGATAAGACCGAGGTTATGACCTTTGGCAACCTATCCCCGGAATGGTCACCCATCTGGTGGCCAAGCCAGATGGGCCCCCCGCCTGTCCCAGTTGCAAAGGTCAGAAATCTGGGAGTTATTTTCAACAATAAGCTGGTCTTTAACCATCATGTAAACAAGGTAGTATCATCCGCCTTTTATGTCCTGAAGAAAATCAGGAAACTCATGCCCTATCTTCCAGCATCAGCAGGGAAAACTCTCATTACTACCTTGGTATTCTCGAAGATGGACTACGGGAATGCCCTCTTTCTGAACACTCAAAAACAAGTCCTAATGAAACTCCAGTCCATACAGAATGCGGCAGCCAAAATTCTGCTCGGTATTCCCCAACGCCATCCGACAACTACAGCCATTCGACAGCTTCACTGGCTAAAAGTGGAAAACCGTATTAAATTCAAGGCATTATGTATTGCCTATAAAGCCGTACACAACATAGGACCCAGGTTTCTGAGAGAGGCCTTTAAACTGCACACCCCAAAGAGACAGCTCAGATCTGCAAACATTTGCATGCTCTCAGTACCTCGAACCAAAACAGTGATCTGGGGAGACAGGCGTTTCATGGTAGCAACACCCAAGCTATGGAACACCCTCCCTCTGATCATTAAAACCGCCCCCAACTTGGTAGGTTTCCGTAAGCTCCTTAAAACCTGGCTATTTGACCAGTAAGCTGGTGGGTATTGGTCTTTATCTGAGTAATCATATGCGCCGAGACACCCACGGGTAATTGTCGCGCAATAAAAATCTCAAATAAATAAAAAATAAAATAAAATAATTCCATTTGTACCTCTGTCAACATGGAATATTTTGGGAAAGACCAATCCAATATAGCATGAGCCATACAAGTGGTCAGGTAACCTATAATAAGCTTTGTTCCCACACAGGAAATACATTCCCGGGAAAACTGGGTCATTTCCACCTTTAAATCCACATCCCCCTTTGATAATATATGTATCTTCACATTGACTTGCACCCACAAAGTAATTGTCATACACAGTGTTATCTCTTTGAATACATAATTTCCCTAACATTGGTGTATCTATACTTATAGCCACATTTACATTATGTCCTTCAATATTATCATCTGAAAATACCCATTTTGTGGATTTAGTCTGTTTTACTTTTTCTCGTCTCTTATATTGTTGTCTCCTCTCTTCAACCATATTCAAAAAAGCTTTTTCTTCATTACTCATTTTACAAGTCAAATTATGTTTAAAAGCATAATCATGTGTCAATTCTTGTGTTTCTTAAAAATATTCACCAAAAACTTTAGCGTGCTTAATTTTATTTAGTCCTGCTACAATTTTCAATTTTGCAAATACATCATCTGAATCAGAATAATAATATTCTAATTTTCTAGATCTATAAAATAGGCTTGATATAACACTACAGGTCACACCATATGTCAACGGCAAATGGTGGTAGATAACACCTTCTGACACAGATGCAGGCAGCTTTACAGAAACGTAAGAATCGCTGGCATCCATGGTCCTCACGTATTCAGACAATAATTTTGAAAATGTATTTTTAGAAAAATCACGAACCGAATTATCTTGATGTATTTCAGGCCTATATACATGTAATTTCTCATTTTTCAAATCATTATTTTTATCTTTCAAACTCCTATTTGTTTTCAGTCTTTCAATGTCAGGAGTAAAAGGAATAAAAATAGCAATAATTAACCATATCAACATCAATATTCCAGTACAAATTAGCCACATTCCACACCATTTTCTAAAAATAAAACATTTGGATTTAGTCACTTCATTAGTAGCCATTTTTTTTAAACAGCAAATATCTCAATCTTTTTACTTTCAATTGTCTCTTTTCAACTTTGTTTCACTTACAATGTTCCTTCGAATTCAGTTACAGCTTTCGTTTGGATATATATCCCTTTCTTTTCACTGTTACACTTGGAAAATCCTTTTGATTTCTTTATGTTACAGTTTACTCACTTTCTTTTTCGATACCTTGGCTATACAAGTTCTCTTGGCTGCTGTTTACTTCTCTTATTGGAGGCAGTACCACATAGGTCCACTCAGGCGATTTGTACTTTTGATTTGGTCTTCTCACTCTTTTTGGCCTCTGCACAACTTCTATTTTATTTCCCAACAACTACTTTTGACTGGTTATTTCATTTACTTGATTCTCTTGCACTTTTGCTTTATTAACCAGTTTAATTTTCATTCCATCAATTTCTTTAGGCCAATTATCTCCTTTCCTTACTCTTTTTATTTCAGGTTCAGTAGTGTTTCGCTCCACTCTCCAAGTTCGTTTTCTTGAGCTTCTCCTCAATTCAGTTTCATCATCACTGTCATCTGTCTCTATTTCAGATCTTTCTATAGTTTCATTTATAATGAATTTCACAGGATCTGATTCTTTTTCAGAATTTATATTGTCTTTGGTCAATTCTTTCACTCTGTTAGGAACTCCTCCATAGCTGATACCTGGAAGCTCATCCTCATCGTGAGTTATTTCCTTTTCACCAGTTTCGAGATTTCGGCTCCTGCTTTCAGAGCTTTCAGTCTGTCCTTCAGTATTTTCCGAATTACCAGCTTTCTTTTCACTTTGCTCAGTGTCCTTGGTGGTATCAGTTTCTACCAAATCTCGACTTACAGGTCGATCTCCAATATTTGGTATTTCAACAATTTCATTTTCTCCTTCTGATGCAGAGCTAGTATCTGATATCTCCAGATGTCGACAAACAGGTCGAGCTTCAATATCTGGATCTCTTTCTGATTCACCTTCAGTGTCTGAATCAGTGGTGCTTTCACTTTCCCCCTGCAGATTTTCAGGCTCTGGCACACGAATAGTGTGACTGGCGTGCACCCATCTTTTGAGTCCAGCACACTTAACTGCAGTAGTATTGACAAGAATGACTTGTCGTGACTTGTCGTGGTCTTTGCCATCGAGGCACCAGACAATTGCTTCTCCTGTGAACCTTTATCTGTACCCAATCTCCAGGGACTAGATCATGAGCTGGATGTTTTTCTTTCGTTTGTGAGTCAGTTCCCACCTGATGGAACCTGATGGAACACAGAAGTTACTATGTCAGACAGACTTTTGCAGTAATCCAGTATGATATCATCATGTATGCTCAACAGTTTATCAACTGGTACAAATGCTTGTCTCATTACTCTTCCCATCAAAATCTCATGTGGGCTCAATCCTGTTCTCTTGTCAGGAGTACTCCTCAGGGTCATTAGAACAAGTGGCAGGGCATCAGGCCATTTTAGTCCTGTGGCCAATCACATTTTGGCGATTCTGTTTTTTATTGTTCCATTTACTTGTTCAACCACCCCTGAAGCTTCTGGTCTGTAAGCACAATGCAAATTTTGATGAATATCCAGTGCTTCACAAATCATTTGCATTAGCTCGTTGTGAAAAAGAGATCCACGATCTGTTTCAATAGTTACTGGGAAACCGTAGCGTGGTATTATCTCGCGTACGAGGAGTTTGGCAACAGTCACTCCATCATTCTTCCTAGTGGGGGATGCTTCAACCCATCGTGAGAATAGACAAATGATCGCAAGCACATACCTAAGTCTGTTACATGGAGGAAGCTCAATGAAGTCTAACTCAATTCTGGTGAAAGGACCTCCCTCCCGTCCTATGGTTCCCAGACTCACAACAGTTTTTCTTCTTGGGTTCAGTTGTTGACACACAAAGCATTTTTGACAAAGCCTTTCAGCAATCATCCTACACTTTGGATTATACCATGTCTGTCTAAACAATCTAATCATAGCGTCTCTTCCAATTTGGGCTTAACCATGATACATTCGGGCCATGTTTGAAATCATGTTATCTGGCATTACTGGTCTTTGATCTTTATAAACCCAGATTTCATCCTCTTCTCTTTGTCTACATCCTGCCTTTAACCAGATATCCTTTTCTTCTTCACTAGCTACGTCCTGCATTTGTTTTACCTCCTGCCATGTCTCCACTACAGTTGTTAGCATCAAAGGACTTGAAACATTTTCAGTTTGTCTATCCTGATTAATAGATGCATGATTTTTAGCACAGTATTTTGTAATTGAATCAACATATTTATTACCTCGTGTTATATAATCATCTCCCTTCTTATGGGCTGCACATTTAACTACAGCTAGCTTATCTGGCAATTGTATGGCATCAATCAACATTTTCACAAATTCAGCATTTCTGATGGGGGATCCTGCCGAAGTCATATAACCTCTTTGGGACCACAGTGTACCATAGTCATGGACAACCCCAAATCCATATTGACTGCCAGTCACTATGGTGATCCTGATTTCTTTTCCAAATTCACATGCTCGAATCAAAGCAATCAATTCTGCAATTTGAGCTGAATGGATTCCTTTCAGGCAAGGTGCCTCCAAGAGAGGCAAGATGGCGGCCGAGGTGTGGGCTGTATAGGCAGCTCCTCTCCTCACTCCTGTTCCTCCGGACCTGTGGACTTACGGACCGACTAACAAAAAAGATTTCGCTGGCTGATAAGTGAAATCTTGCAGGGTATACCGCTGCTGGGTGACTCTGAGTAGGAGCAAAAGAAGCGAAGAACGGGTTGATGCGGTATACGGTGACACGGAGATCTGGTCCGGTTCTAGCTATCGGCTAACGGTCACCTTGGACACGCCTTTGGAGAAGGATGGAGCTTGGAAACTCCGGGATGGCTCTGAAAGGCGTTGGCCTGAGACTTCCCAGCAGTGGCGCAGCGAGTGGCGTGCGAGAACCGTAAGCGGAGAGCGGAAAAGTGAAAGGAATAGCAGCGTGAAGCCTACTGAAAAGCTTAATAAGAGCCGAGAGCCGAATATCGGCAGATGGACCCGGGTATGACTTCAGTCCTTTACTTGAGGCGCTACGGCAACATTGTTGCGCTGATAAAGATCAGAAGTGTAAAGCTGAGTCCGTGCTGGATTTATTGACTTCTTACTCCTGGATTACCGGAGGGAGAGCATTTTGACCCCGTTAAAGACTTTAAAAACTTCAAACTATAAACCATACTTGGAGGGGTAGCTTTTGGTGCAACGCTAAATTACGAACTTAAAGAACTTTTGTTCAGTGCTGGCTGGCTTGATGTTAATACATGCGCTGAAATATCTGTGATCTCTAACCGGTCTGCTTATCTCGTTTAATTTGCTCCACCCAGGCTGCTTAGTGTGCTTAAACTGCTCCACTGTTTCATTACTCTCGGAAGAGATCGTTTTGTTAAACTATAAAAAACAAATCCTACTCTGAAGGACTGCGGCGTGTACAATCACACTAAATTACGAATTTAAAAAGTCCGTTACTAGATGCCGGTTGGTGTGCTTGTCAGGGAAAAAAATATATATAAATCACGCTCTGAAACATTCGTGTTCTCTAGTCAGCTGGCTTGATTTGGTTCATTATTTTACACCCCCTAGAAGAAATCGCCCATGCTTAGGAATTTGTTAATACGTCGGCATAAAGCCCTGCTTTGGAGGAATCTATGACATATTATCGAAAGACACAATATCGTAGTACAAAATTATCGACACAAATAAATCGACATCAAAAATATCGACATCCTATACTTATTTAATCACATACACAAATATCGAAAATTAAATATCGCAATACATAAACATCGATATCAATTATATCGACCACATATATATCGCAATATTTAAATATCGATAATTAAAATTTATAAACAGTACGTTAAAAATATCGAGAGTAAAAATATCGACTACAATAATATCGTTATTTAAGCAATATCGAACAATTTTATTATTATTCTATAACACTTTTAAACATTAAAAAATTACTATTAGCACTACAAAAAATAACATTTTACAACTATTTATAAATAAAAATATTTTCACATTTAAAAATAAATGATTTACACATTTATAAATTATTTCTTTAACATATTATATAAAGGTATGTATGCTCAACATTAATTAGCGTTTACCATATATGGTAATTAATTACACCAACAGTTTTTCGAAAATACAAACCAACGAATCAAAACATTACAAACATAAACTCACCAATAGCTAACTAATTAGTAACTCCAAAACACTATATAAACAATTACATCCAACAAACAAATTACCTGAGAAAAGTAGAAGACAGGAAAGAATACTGTGGATACATTTGACGACGCCTACAAGAAAACTAAGATTCAACCTACCATTAAGAGGATTGAAAGTAAGTAACTAAATGTAACTTAATTAAATGAACTGCTAAAATTACACAGTTAGTAAAAAGGACAAATTACTCATACATATGTATTGTATATTATCTCCTACCAGTACAGAAAACTTCACTACTAAAGAACAGAAAAACCTAAGAAGAAAACGACGAAACTACTAACAAAGTAATCATTTTCTATTTTTTCTCGAACAACATTAATTAATTGAAGCTTTAACATTAAAACAGCAAACAGACCTGCTACCAAAAATATGTTTCTAAATATGGATTGTAATGAATAATATTTTTTTACAGATAAAGACATCAAAGAAAATACAGGCCACAACAGAAAATTGAACAGATTGCCTTACACCTACAACAGCATTAAAACACTGCATAACAAGCAACTAATACAAAGTAAGTCAATTAAATGATGTGACAAACAGTAACTCCTAAAGAATTAAAAATTGCTAACATATTGTAAAAATGTATGCATATATCCTTCTTTTTTTCTAGCACCACTACAACATCCACTAATAACAAATATCAAAGAACAGAATTCAACAAACAAAGATACAACTACCAAAGTAAGTATATCCAAACACTTTTCCAAAAGATAAAATAAGTAAAAGCTTTAACTTATAGGAAAACATGTAAAAGCTACCCAACAAAATATAAGTAAACAATTAACACAAATAAATGTTTTTTTCAAGCAAAGAAACACCAGAAAAGACAGACCACAAGGAAAAGAGTAAAGAACATCAAAATCACAGACTAAACTTCAACCAAAGGTAAGCATGCACAATATAAATATTTATAATTATTTCCACTTAAAATACATATAACTATAACTATAATAACTATACCATATATTTCTTATAGATTTAAAAAGGAGAAAATGACAGAAGGAGCTGAATTTGTTACCAGTCAAAAAGGGAAACTATTACTCTGCTACATGGGTTATACTTATACCCAAGAGAAACAATTTGGGATGAAAGTAAATTGGAAATGTTGCAAATATTACTCTAACAAATGTTATGGAAGAGCAACAACTAGAGAAGCAACTGTCCTTTACACCAGGGAACACAACCACCCTCCAAATGTTACAGAAATAGAAGTCAGAACAGCATTAGAAAACATTAAAGAAGCTAGTACAGGTTCCCAAAAACCTACAAGCCTAATTTTAAAAGAACAAATTCCACAAATCCCAAAAACAGCCACTACCCAAATGCCTAATATAATTTCTCTCAAAAGAACAATATCACGTACCAAAAAAGCAACTACTACTACCACTCCACCACCTAAAACATATAGTGATATAAATTTAACTCATAACCAAACTATAACTTTAAACAAAATACCTTTTATAATTTACGACAATAAAAACAATGAGAAAAGAATAATAATCTTTGGTACTGCTATAAATTTAATAAAACTCCAACAATGCCAAATTTGGATGATGGACGGTACTTTTAACATCTGTCCCAGACCTTTCTACCAACTTTACACAATACATGGCTTATATCAAAACTGTAACATACCTCTACTATATGCACTGCTTCCAAATAAAACTAATTCAAGATATATGGATTTATTAAACATTATCAAACAAAAAACAAATGACTATTCCCCAGAAAAAAATTATATTGGATTTTGAACAAGCAATGCTCTCAGCTATTTTAAAAATACACCCCCATACTTGTATCCAAGGATGCTATTATCATTTTAATCAGTGTCTTTGGAGGCATTTACAAAAAACTACTCTAAGCATAGAATATGCTACAAGCTCATCTTTTGCATATCAAATAAAAAAACTGATAGCACTAGCTTACGTCCCTGAAACAGATGTGGCCGAACACTACAACCTTTTAATAGACAGCCAATTTTACAAACAAAATGAAGCAAAGTTAAGTCCTCTCTTAGACTACTTTGAGGACACTTGGATAGGTAGACTCCATAGATCTGGCCACAGGAGAAATCCTAAAATCCTAATACCCTGGTGGAATGTTTACAAAAGCACCTTAAATGGAGAATCTAAAACAAACAACGCAGTTGAAGGTTGGCACAATGCCTTCCTCCAATCAACAGGCCGAACAAAACCAACATTAGAAAATTCATTACATGCCTCCAAAAAGAGCAAAGTTATCAGGAATTAAGAATGGAGCAATCCATTACACAACTAACTCCAAAAACATCCAAACAAACAAAACAAATGCACAAATACCTAGAGCAACAAGTAAAGCTGTACCCTAGCACAACAGGCATGGAATACCTCAATATAATAGCCAAAACACTACTGTAAACTACTGTAAGCCACAAACAATATCAATAGAAAAATGTTGTAATACAATAATATTACATTCATATAATTTATTTCGAAAAAAATTAATGTATGGAATATATATTATATAATTAAATATATATACACACATTAATTATGTTTGAAATAAATAAAACTAAACAATAAACATTAAAACATTACCCACCCACAATTATAAAAATTTAAAATAACTTACCAAAGATATTCCAAATGATGTAGAATCCATTTCCACCAAAATAATCCAGTTTCGAATTCCAGTTACCCAAAAAAAAATGAAAATATACAAGTGTCCCAAAATAGATAAATCCATTCCACGAAGCTCTTTCGAAATACCATAAAAAACCCAAAAAATGTAAAAATGTAGAAAAAAAGCTCCAGGAAAACCGAAAAATTTGAAGAAGTGTCTACAAACTATTAGTTAATAAAACTAACGAACACTTCTCCCCAAAAAAAAACGCTTCCTTCGGACATCAGGAACTCCTGCAAGTGAAAGACATAAAAGAAATATTCCCACCCACATAAAATAACACATACAGTCCTACTAAAAGTAATAGCAACATAATATTTCGAATAATAAACTTAAACATCGAAACACTAACTCTACACACAAGCCAATACAACACTAAAAAGTACGTTAAATGTACATCCGCAAACACAACATATCATAATCTCCAATACAACACATTTACTTCTAACAACACTAAATACGGCCAAACTACTCTAAAAATTAATTTAAAACACAACATATTAAATAAACCTTACCTTCAGAGACGTGAAGTGTTTCCCAACCGCTAGCTGAACTTCCTCAAAATGACACAAAACGACCTAAAGCGGTTACAAAATAAAGGACCCAAAACTAAAGAAAAAGTTAGAAATTACACACTTATTATTTAATGCAAGCAAAGTATTTGTGAATTCAATAAACCAAGGAATACTATGAAAAAATAGTAATTTATAATTTGTATTAAATTACTTAGAAAAATGTACACAATTTGTAAAATTATAAAAATAAATATTATAAAATACATAATAAGTATTTTTATAATTGTAAAAATGTTGAAATGGTGTAAAAAAATGTAACAAAATGTTTAACAAAATGTATATAAATAAATGTAATCTACAATATTTTCTTCAATTAAAAATGTTGTTACAAAATGTAATATTAATATATTAATATTAATATAAATACTAAACTATTGTTTATTAACAACATGTATTTGAATATATACATTGTATATTTATTTTTCAAACAGTATATTTTATTTGGATGTATGACGTTACAACTCATACTTTTACAACGCATACCATTACAACGATAATTTAACAACGCAAAAACTATAACAATGCATGTATTTAAAACGCATGTTTTTACAACGCAGGTACCTTTACAACGCATACCATTACAACGTAAGTATTGGTAAGTATATAATATTTTTTTAATTTAAATTAATAGAAAATAATATAATTTAATTTAATTTAATGTAATTTAATTTCATTTAATTAAATTAATTTAAATTTAATTTTATTTTAACCCTGTACCCCTGTACCCCAAAAACCCAAAACTGACCCTAAACCCTAACAATTCCCTTTTACCCAAAAACCCAAAACCCAAAAATGACCCAGAACCCTAAAAATACCCCTTTACCCAAAAACCCAAAACTGACCCTGAACCCTAAAAATACCCCTTTACCCAAAAACCCAAAACTGACCCTGAACCCTAAAAATACCCCTTTACCCAAAAACTGAAAACTGACCCTGAACCCTCAAAATACCCCTTTACCCAAAAACTAAAAACTGACCCTGAACCCTAAAAATACCCCTTTACCCAAAAACTGAAAACTGACTCTGAACCCTAAAAATACCCCTTTACCCAAAAACTGAAAACTGACCCTGAACCCTAAAAATACCCCTTTACCCAAAAACTAAAAACTGACCCTGAACCCTAAAAATAGCCCTTTACCCAAAAACCCAAAACTGACCCTGAACCCTAAAAATACCCCTTTACCCAAAAACCCAAAACTGACCCTGAACCCAAAAAATACCCCTTTACCCAAAAACGGAAAACTGACCCTGAACCCAAAAAATACCCCATTTACCCAAAAACTGAAAACTGACCCTGAACCCAAAAAATACCCCTTTACCCAAAAACTGAAAACTGACCCTGAACCCTCAAAATACCCCTTTACCCAAAAACTGAAAACTGACCCTGAACCCAAAAAATACCCCTTTACCCAAAAACTGAAAACTGACCCTGAACCCAAAAAATACCCCTTTACCCAAAAACTGAAAACTGACCCTGAACCCAAAAAATACCCCTTTACCCAAAAACTGAAAACTGACCCTGAACCCTAAAAATACCCCTTTACCCAAAAACCAAAAACTGAGCCAGAACCCTAAAAATACCCCTTTACCCAAAAACCAAAAACTGACCCTGAACCCTCAAAATACCCCTTTACCCAAAAACTGAAAACTGACCCTGAACCCTAAATATACCCCTTTACCCAAAAACAAAAAACTGACCCAGAACCCTAAAAATACCCATTTACCCAAAAACTGAAAACTGACCCAGAACCCTACAAATACCCCTTTACCCCAAAACTGAAAACTGACCCTGGACCCTTAAAAATATCCCTTAAAAAAAACCAAACATATAAAATGTAATTTTTAATTATATACTTACCAATACTTACGTTGCAATGGTATGCGTTGTAAAAGTACCTGCGTTGGTAAAAAATGCGTTGTAAATACATGCGTTGTAATAGTTTTACCGTTGTAAAAATTTCATTGTAATGGTAGTGCGTTGTAAAAGTTGCATTGTAATGGTTGTTTCCCATTTTATTTACTTCTAACAATACTTATGTTTATTAAATATGTATTCTTTGAATTAAGTTATATTACCAATATTGTTTGAAATGTTTCATAAAATTTACACAAATTACACAAATATATGAATAAATATAAATGTAAAAAATATATGTTATTGTAATGTTTATTGTTCTTTCTCATGTGAATAAAAAAATTTATTTGTTCAAAAAAACACTACAGTATTTAATATTTTACTTCACTACAAGATTTATTTAATGACATTTCAATCTACATAACTTTACTATTACCACTCCAGTCTACATTAAATTGGTGTAGGTGCTGGACACTAATTAAATATAATTTACTATTCCCACTCCAGTCACCATTAAATTTGGGTAGGTGGTGGACACTAATTAATTATAATTTAATATTCCCACTCCAATCTACATTAATTTGGGGTAGGTGCTGGACACTAATTAAATAGATATTACTATTCCCACTCCAGTCTACATTAATTTGGGGTAGGTGCTGGACACAAATTACATATAATGTAATATTCTCACTCCAGTCTACATTAATTAGAGATAGATGGTGGACACTAATTATATATAATTTACTATTCTTACTCCATTCTACATTAATTAGGAATACTTTAGTACACTATTTACATATACATTTAAATTCCCACTCCAAGGTACATAAAATGCATGTATATATATGTTTAGTTAAATAAAAATAGATACCTTAAACACTATATACAATAATAATGTATAAAAATAAAATCTTTTCTAATTAATAATGTTTTTTTTCACTATTCAAATGTAGTATAATATACAAAACTGTACAGCAATATAGATTGTAAACAATTTTACTCACTCCATACACTCAACAAACAAATATACTTAAACCAAATGTGTAAACATGAATTAAATGTTAAAAAGTATTCCAAATATTTATATCAAATAAATAGTTAAACATATTTGAAAGTAGAACAATATTGTAAATTTTTATAGAAAAAATTTCGCAATTTATTTCAAAAATTCGAAATTTTAAATTTGTATTTAATGTACATATTGGTTTAATAAATGTTTTCACATATTTAAAAAAATATTTTTTTAAATATATATTTAAATAAAAAAATATTTTGATTTATTTATTAAATTTTTTCCAAATACATTTAAAATTTAAAACACTTTTTTTAATGCATAATTATTTAACCATCTTAATATTTTTCTCCAATTTAAATATATTTATTTATAAACATTTTTTATATAATATTAATTAAAAAAAATTAATATAAAATAACATCTATTTCAAATATCAATTTTTTTTAAATTTAATGTGAAAACATAATTTTAAAATAATTTGTTATTTTTTAAATTATACTTTTGTAAGTTTTAAATGTTTTTTTAATTTTATTATATTTTTTAAATTAAATTTTTTTTTTTAAAACACTCCCCACCCTTATCCCCTATAAACCCAACATCCCGCTCCTAAATTTATATATAAATTAATTAATTTTTATATAAAATTTATTTTTTATAATATTTTATTTTTTAAAATTTCAAAATAAAATAAAAAATCTACAATTTTATATTTATAATATATACATTTTTAATACACTCCCCACCCTTATCCCCTATAAACCCAACATCCCGCTCCTAAATTTATATATCAATTAATGAATTTTTATAGAAATTTTTTTGTTAAATATCTTTTTTTGTAATATTTTCTAATTAAAATAAAAATTATGGAATTTTATATTTATAATATATAAATTTTTAATGCACTCCCCACCCTTATCCCCTATTAACCCAACATCCCACTCCTAAATTTATATGTTTTTTTATTTTTTTATTATATTTTATAGGTACACATTACTATTAATAAATTCTAATTATTATTAATTATTACACAACAATAACACATATTACTACATAAATATTACTATATATTTTATTTCGATATTTTTACTATTTATCGATATTTCTTTACAACGATATTTTTACTTACATATTTTTGTTATCGATATTTCAGCACACATACTTATTACGATATTTTTGTAATCGATATTGGTGATTCCGATATTTTTCATCATCGATATTTAAACTTCGATATTATGTCACTTCGATATTAAAAGTTCGATACTATGTCTGCGTACCGCTTTGGAGATTACCTGTTTGGCTGTGGCAGGGGCATTATAGCAGGGTAGCCAGAGGTCGAGGAGGCGCGACATCCAAAAAAAAGATGCCGGTGAAGGGGGTAGCAAATGTGAAGGAGTCTGCTAAAATTAATACTAGGAGTGGGAAGAATAAAGAGCAAGGTATGGACATACCAATGGGTAGTGAAATGGCCGGTAAAAATGCAAAGGCCAGCAGAGTCGGTGAGGCTGACGAGACTACTAAGGACTCCTCTACAGCTACAGCTAGCACTTCCAAAGGCGTTTGCTTAGATCGTAGGAAAGATGGCGATGACAAGGGGAAGAGTATTATAGCTCAGAAAGCTTCAAAGCAAAGCGCGCAGAGTCAGACCCTACCAGCAATGTTTGAAAGGCATAACGCTCGTAAGAATGGTAAGGCATCAGACACAGCATCTGCCGAGGGGTGTGCTTTAACTGAATCTCCGAATGGGCAGGCTATGTCGAGTCCCGTAGTCATAGCCATTAATGATACATTGAATGATGTCCTATTGAGTAATGAGCAGACACGTCAGATGGAAGCTGAACGAAATGCTGACAGAGAAGAATAACTCAAATAAGGCGATATTGGGAGAGCCGAATGTCCAGTCTGCAGATATTCAGGTATCCGAGGGCACAAACATTTCAGAAGCTGGCGATAATTTTTATTCACTATCAGAGGCTTCCTCAGAGGAAGGATCTATTTTGAGTAAGGATGGGATTGATTATAGCAATGATGAAGGAAGTAGTCCGGAGGTCGCCGTGGGTGAGAGCAATATATCGCCAATCTGTGGTACAACGACCGTCAAAAGGAAAACAAAGAAAAAAGGGGCATAACAGAGGATACTAGAAGACCCAGTAACACCAAGGGAAGATATAGATGGATTGTATCAGGCTAATGTATCTGTTCTAGACAGCGGTGAAGAAGCATTAAACCCTATGGCCAATCATGGGTCACAGGACATTACATTGGTGACAATCTATGAAACAATGATGAGCCACAGAGTCGAGAGCAAAGCTGAGAATGCTCGTATGCAAGCAACCTGCAGCAAAGTCAAAAACGTTGTTCGGCGGGCAATAAAACTTGGGACAGAAACTGCGGAGAGAGTTACGGAGGCAGAAGCTCGGATATCCACCTTAGAGGATCATGCTGCAGCGCAGAAAGAAGAACTTGACTTAATTAAGGCTCATCGGGATGATCTATCCTTTAAGCTATCCGAACTTGAAAATCATTCTCGCAGAAATAATTTGCGTTTCTTAGGGGTACCTGGGAAATTGGAGGGCGGCGATCCTCGCAAATTTGTTGCTGAGTTATTGAAAGAGGCCTTCCCAGAACTCACGACCTGGGATTGGGCTAGAGAGATTTAGCGGGCCCATAGGTTTCCGTTTTCTATCAAAAAACCCAGGGAAGGAACAGAGGATTTTCCTAGAGCGATTCTAGTGTCTTTCAATAATTTTTTGGCAAGGGAGGACATTTATGCTCTTGCGAGACCGGACAAGAAAGCATCTGCTAAAAACTGTAATTTTTTTGTAAGGCCAGATTTCAGCCAGGCAACTGTTTCTATGCGTTGGCATTTAAGACAACTCATCCCAGGTTTTCAACAGAAGGGTGCAGCGGTCTATTTGCAAAACCCGTCCAAATTAAAAGTCATACTAAAAGGGCAAACCAAATTCTTTAGATCAGAGATCCAGGCTAAAGAATATCTGGAATCTATATAGGTAGTAAAGTTGGGTGTGATAACCCAGGATCAAGTTAATTGTTTAGGGACCGATTCGGTTCTGCAGGGGGGGGCTCGTTTTGCTTTTGGGGGTGGTAGTTGAAAAGGGTTAGGGTATTTCTGCCTTTTTTTTGTTCTTTTCTTTTTCATAGTAATATCAGCATAATATGTTATAATATGCTATAACGATGTGTTTTTTTTTTCCACAGGTCTTAGAGGACAGGAGGGGGAGTACACGGCACTCCATCAATGCAGGGACTAATAGTCCTTGGGCCTCATATGTTGGGAAGGATGGGTGGGGGGGTCCCAGGGCAGGGGGGGGTTGGAAGGGGTTGGGGAGGTTTCCGGGGTTCTGGTGGTGGGGGGGGGGGGGGAAAGACAGCAGCAGGCATGATAGTCGAAACAATGGGTTGCTTAATTCAGAAGGCAGGGATAAGTCAAGCAAAGTACCCCAATAAGGAGAAGAGATGTGAGGAAGAAGGGTTTAATGGAACTTTATTTGGTCATTTAAGTACGGAAAAATGGCGTTAATAAGAGGAAGGGATAGGAAGTTTAAGATCTGCACCCTAAACATTTGTGGTTTAAATGATCCGAAAAAACGTCAAGTGTTAGCCAAATTAATTCAGATATTATGTGGACGTACTTTGTTTACAGGAAACCCATGTGGCCTGGGCCAATAGGGGTTATTTAAAAAATATGGGATTGGAGTTGGTTGTTTGTTCTAAACAAACAGGTATTAAAAGGGGGGTGGCGATACTCAAAAAACGGGGACTAGGGAAATGCACAAAGACACTGGCAGATAAATGGGGTCGTTGGGCCATTGCCGAATTGAAGTTTGGACAGCGTAGATTTACAATTTGTAATGCTTACGGCCCAAACCTGGATGATGCAGAGCTTTTTAATTTCTTAAATCTCGAACTGGCACAATGGAATACCCCTGTTTTGCTGGTTGGAGATCTCAATATTAATATCGATGTTGATTTGCCTATAAGATCTAACCAAGTGTTCCCCGGTAGAAAGAAGTTAACATACACAGCAATACGGCAATTATGTCTTGATCATGGCTTATATGACGTTTGGCAGGCAAAACATCCTGCTGATCCAGGATTTACCTTTTTTTCAGCTCCCCATTCAAAATTTGTTCGTCTAGATTATGTTTTCTCCACTTCCGAATTTCTACCTAAAATCAATATAGAAATATGCCCAAAATTGGTCTCCGATCATAATCCGGTGGTAATCGACCTGGCGCTGGAATTAGAGGGGCAATCAGAATTTTCCCCATGGTCTTTTGACCGAAAACTGTTACTAGAGGAAGAGTACTGTCAGTTTATGTCCCAAATTATTCAGGATTTTTTTATATAAATAAAGGCTCAGCAACACAGGAAATAGTTTGGGACGCATTTAAATCCATTGTTCGGGGTGAGACTTTAAGCTTTTCATTGTTTAGGAGTAAACAATTGCACCTCAAACAACGACATGAGTTTAATCAGGTTCTACAGGCAGAGGAAAAATTGGCCGAGGTCATAAGACTTGGGGCTGATGTAGAAGAACGAAATCAAGCTCAAAAAGACCTCACTATCAAAAGGGCAAACGTGTATGCCAACATTGCTGAACAAACGGCGCGCAACTATGTACAACAGAGGGAAGCTGCATATGAATTTGGGGAAAAAACAGGTAGAATTTTGGCCAAAAGGGCAAGGGAGAAAGCGGTATATAATGAGATATTGAGAATTAAGGACGTGCAGGGGGTCATGCAGGAGACAAAGGAAGGCGTGTTGACTGCCTTCCAAGAGTATTACCAACAGCTATATAGCAATGACAACATGATGGATTCAGCCGCGGCTGATCTGTATTTAAATGATGTTATTCCGGTGACCCTCACTGATGCTCAATATGAAATATTATCGGCACCACCACACTGGGGAGAAATCGAGATCGCAATTAATGGGCTAGCTCAGGGGAAGGCTGTGGGACCCGATAACATCCCTTCGGAGTTTTACAAGAAATTTAGAAATTTATTAAGAGAAGAATTAGTAACGGTATGTCAGCAAGCTTTCTTGGGAAAGGCTCCGCATTCTTGGACGGAAGCCACTATTGTGGTGTTTAAAAAGAAAGGCAAAAGAGAGGATGAATTGGGGTCTTTCAGACCCATATCACTTCTCAACTCTGACAGTAAAATATATTCAAAAGTGATAGCTAATCGTTTAAATGAATTGATGCCAGAATTTGTTTCTCCTCGACAACATGGTTTTATATTGGGTAGAGGTACTACAGACCACATAAGGCGCATAATATCGCTGTTGGATTGGTCGGAGGGGACTAGCTCTCCGGTTGGCGTGGCCCTGTTGGACGCCGAAAAAGCGTTCGACAGGGTCACGTGGACTTTTTTGTGGTCAGTTTTGATAAAAAAAGGCCTTCCAAAAGAATTAGTTAAAGCGGTAAAATCATTGTATTCGCAACCATCCGCTGTGATTCGGATTTTAGGAAAGACCTCAGGCAGGGTGCGGATAGCGAGTGGGACGAGACAGGGTTGTCCCTGTTCCCCCTTGCTGTTCGCGATGTATATTGACCCGTTTATAAACAAACTGGAAATGAATCCAGCAATTAAACCTGTTCAGATTCATAATAAGGATTTTAAAGTTTGCGCATATGCAGACAATATTGCTATAGCTACATCTGAAATTGCTAGTGCATTGCCGATCATAGTGAAATCTGCTGAGGAATTTGGCCAGCACTCTGGATACAAATTAAATATCGAAAAGACACAATTTATCCACTCGACGGTTGGTCGTCCTGATAGTATAAAATTTGATAAAGAGGCGACCTATTTAGGAGTCAAGATTACACATAAAATGGAAGATATTATACCTATTAATCTAGACCCCATAATTGGATCTTCTAATAAACTACGAAAAGACACAATTTATCCACTCGACGGTTGGTCGTCCTGATAGTATAAAATTTGATAAAGAGGTGACCTATTTAGGAGTCAAGATTACACATAAAATGGAAGATATTATACCTATTAATCTAGACCCCATAATTGGATCTTCTAATAAACTACTCGAACGTATAAATAATTTGAAGCTTTCCCTTTTAGGGCGCAGCAACATGTTAAAAATGCTTATTCTTCCTAAGTTTGTGTATTTGTTTCGGTCTATCCCCTTTATGATCGCATCTGGTTATTTTGTTCGTATAGAAAGAATTTGCTCGAGATTCCTCTGGGGATACCATCGTGCTAGGAGAGCATATAAGTATTGTGCACTTCCTAGAGAGAGAGGGGGATGGGGTATTCCATATTTTCAGTTTTACCATTGGTGTGCAATATTGCAACATATGGGATTCTTAATATATTTGGAAGATCCCACTGATGAGTATTTGAAGCCTTCTATATATGAAATGCTTTTGGGCACAGAGGCTAAGCAGTGTCTAACCCGTGTTATTGAACCTAGCTACTACAAAAAAAACAAATTTAAGATCTTTGTAGCGGCATATTACATATGGAGGAATCTAAAAAAGAGGTTTTGTTTTGGTCCAAACATTAATATTTATACACCTTTGAGAGGCTGCACTTTTTTACCTGATCTATTTAAAGATGGGGTGATACAGCGGTGGCATAACTTGGGGATACGCAAATTTGGGGACATGTTTCAGGGGAAGGAGTTTGTCTCTTTTGAGTATTTGATGAAAGAACACCAGGTACCCCGTCTTGACTTTTTTAAGTATCTCCAGATTCGAAGTTTCTGTATGATATAAATATCACAATCCATGATCGGCTTAGAGAAGATTGTTTTGTTTGAAGCATTAAAGAGCCCGCAGAAATTAGGGCCTTTATATCAATTATGTGTTGAAACGCTAAAAGATGATTTAGCAATTAGAGCTGATAAATGGCAGAATAAATTGGGTGTAGAGTGTGTCAGCTTAGAGAGAAGTATCGAGTTAGCTAGTAAAGTACTATTAAATGGACCCATGATAAGTCAGCACTTTATGTCAATTTTTGAGCTTTATTACACACCAAGTAAATTAGCAAAATGGAACTCAGGGCGTGGGACGACGTGCAACCGTTGTAGTTTATATTCAGCAGATGCTGTTCATATGTTTTTTGCATGTCCAAAACTGGGTCAATTTATTGCCGACATAGAACATTTTGCTCTGAGGAGTTTAGGTATTTCAATTCAACTCACAGCTTCACTCGTGATCTTAGGTTATGAGGAGGGGTTGAATCAACAAAGAGCTGGGTTAGAAGAAGGATTTATTTTTATTTGCATGTCGGCATACCACTCTTGTGTCACGTCTCACTGGCTAGACACTGATCCACACAAACAAAAATGGCCTGCCCCTAGTAGGCTCTATGGCTATAAGGAATTTTTCTATTCAATTGTAGCGGAGGATATGTATATACCTTCTGTCTACATAGATTGCACTCTGTTGCCAATTCGACCCGGCAGAATTGCCTACATGTGTGTGTCTAAGAGGTCCACCACCCAACTATATGTGCCCGTTATTTTCCAATCATGAATCAGAATCCTGTCTCTGTACTGTATCTCTGTAGGTTTACATTGTGAGGAAGTGGAGGATCTGGCACCTGACACTGTGGATTAACTACCTGTTGCGGTGGCAATGGTTGCTGAATTATCTCATTCTGCACCTGTGGATTCAATTATGTATTTACCGGATTAACTCTCGGTGGATACTTACACTCTTTCCTCCAATGTCCCATCCTACCGCAGTTATGACATGGATATTTTTTCTTTAATTCCTCTATATTTCCAGTTAACTTTGATTTGCTAGAATTTTCTTTCGCTCTATTTTGGTTACCTTCTGCATTTTTATTTTCCAACTGAGCTACTTGATGTTCTGCAACCTTTACTTGTGCCCACGTTGCTTTCTCCTTGAGTTTTCTTTGTTTTACCTCAATTTCATCAATACAATATTTTGCATGTCTCAAAACTTCGTCCACGGAACACGACTGCCATCCAATCAAATTATGCTTAATCATATCCCCTATTTCTGGTCTCAATCCAAACACAAAGCGATATACAAAGTGACTCATATCTTTTTCATTCAATTCCTCATATCCACTGTACTGTTTAAATACCAATAACAGTCTTTCATAGAATGCATGAACTGACTCTTTGTCCTCCTGTATTGTCCTGTCTATTTTTACCCAATCTGTTTCTTTTGGTGGAATTTTATTTTTCAATAACACTATAACTTGTTCATATTTTCACATCACTTCAGGTCCAGGAGCACCTGTCACTTTATCTCGTGGATATTCCTCTTTTGGCCAATTCACCGTAATCTTACATTCTGACCATAAATCTGCTGGTACTACTAAGTCAAACAACCCATCCAAATCTTCCCATAAAACCTTTGAAACCTTCACAAATCGATCTACTTATCTATACCACTCTACTGGTTTCTCTCGCAATCGGGGAAAATCATTTGTGAATGATAAAATATCTTGTCTGCTCCAAGGTACATGTACATATTCTCCTCCAGGTATTTCTCTCATAGGAAATTCTTTTACCACCTCTTCCTTTCCTCTTACCGGGAATGCTAATGGGGATTTCTCACTGCTTTCCTCTCTTTTCTTTGTCCAAATAATTTTCCACTTATCCATATCTCCCAATTTTCTCAATATTACAATTAATTCTTTTATTTGAGAAATTCTTCCTGCTGTATTCATGTTTTCTATATCTTTGTCAGTAAAATCCACTCTATAGGGTTACTGCAAATTTTTGTATTTTATAAAATCCACATCCATTTCACTTGCTAGGCTTTCAAACCTTTCATGCATGCTTTTTGTTTTCCACGTAATACTCTTGCACAAACGTGATTTAATTATCCTGATAGTTTTTCAATCTATCTGTACCAATTGTTCCAATTATTAGTTCTTCCATATCAACTTTTAACCTGGCTACATCTAGCAATTTTGATTTTGTCTCTTTCAGTTTTAAGGTTTTGATCCAATCACTTAATTCTTTCTCTGCTGGCCCTACTGGAGTTTGTGTTAAAGCGATTTTCTCTACACTTTTCTCAGGAGTTACAGAATCTGACTCTGCTCCTGTTGGGAATTTATAAGGAAGACTTTGATTAAAAGTCAAATCTGGCAGTGTCATTTGGTTGGTACGTTTAATTTCCGACAAATCTGGATAAACCTTTTCTTTTACTTTTTGTAAACTCTGATGTAAAGGAATAGTTAAAGATGGCTCTTTTATTTTCTGGTTTTCACACACTGGGATTACAGGACCTATTGTTACCGGAACAGTGACAGCTTCTATATTTTTAGTAAGCTCCTGTATCTTTTCAGAAAATTCATTTATTGAACGTATATATTCAGCATTACTCTGTTGTTCTTTAACTTGTTGTTCTAATTTATTTCCCATACTTTTCATCCCATTTCCTTGTTTAGGTGTCCCTGTATATCTTGTTCCGATTAATGGAACATCCAGTTCGTATCTCATTTATACTCTTTCTGGGAGATCTCTAAAATTTGTGAATCGTTTTGGAGTTTCTGCTAGTTTATCCTCTAACTGTGGAGCACATGGGGTTGTACCCATAGAATTTGCTTGGTATGGCGGTGGTCTCCTATTTAGGGTTTCTTCCAACACTGCATCCACAGACCCACAATCCTCAAAATTCTTCTTTCCTGTTTCTATATTATTCCTCTTTTCTGTACATTTCCGCACTTTTTCCTCATCTACCAATCTAATACGATACATTCCATCACACATGTTAGCATCTCTCCACCTTCGCATTCTAGTCTTGTGCGTTTCTCTACAAAATATACGACCTCTATTCCTTGGTCCTAGGTAGTCTCCAAACCTTTCTTGCTCTAAATCATGCATTTTATCTTCCCACTCAGCCAAAGCTTGAAGTTGAGTTGGTCTAGGTCTGGGTTCAAGCTTCATCATCATGTCTCTCAAGTTTCTTAATAGCGCAAGACTGAAAGATCCTTCTTCTGGGAAAGCTAACGCACCATCATTTCTGGTATACCTTGCCCAATTCTCTAACCATATACATGTATGGTAGCCATATTTTGCCATCATGTATGATGCAGGCGTTTTGGCGGAGGAATTATCTTTCCCTCTCTAGTTTTAATTACTTTGTCTTTTTTTAATACATATTTCGAGTTTTTGAAACCATGAAGGTTTCTCTTTCTTCATTCCGTAATAAAATTAAATTTTATTATTATTCTCCTGTCATTTCAAAAGATCGCTCTCTCTTCCGTAAACTGCTTCGTAACACCAGCCTATCACAGCACGGTTCACACTGACGCACCAATTAGAACAAGATATCTTTCATTAGTGCTCAACCAATTATTTTGCTGCTTTCGCTAATGCACCATTCAGCCCTTACTCTGTCTTGGTCACGCGGACCAATCCCAGCACGACACTGTATTTACACTTTTTATACAGCAAAATCAGTTAGTAAATACATAAAACAACTCCATTGATCTGTTTCGCTAAAACCAAAAGGATAGATTCCTCAATTATACAAGAATTCTGTATTTCCAGTAGACATCGCTTACCTCTTCTCTACCACAGAATTTCTAATTTTGCCAATAAAGTAGCACTTCCCTCTACCTTACCCTTCTATCAAGCTTAGGTTAAACTTTATTACTCTCTCGGCTAGAGTTTTAAGATAGAATACGCAAGGATCCCTGTACTCAAACCCAAGATTTCACAGGTTGCCCTTGCTATACATTTACCACTTTTACACGTAAAAGTCCCTAAACTTGTAACATACGACGATGTCACCACTTTGAAACAGACTATGCGATGTGGACTTCACTTGCCACACTTCCTCTGCCTGCAGACAGAGTGACCAGCTTCCCACACTATCCGGAAGCCTTTTCAAGACTACATATAACGCAATACGAACTCACCAGATGTTATTCCAAAAATTCTGTACATCACAATTCTATATTTTCTATTTTACACATCATATATCCTAGTTAACCTATAGCAACCTATGCTCTGCTACCAAGTATTACTGGTGCAGCGCGGCTCCAAAAATTCTTCATAAATCATCACTTTTTTTTTGTGTTCAAATCGTTTTTATAGATCAAGAAATAAAGGGAAAGTAAATACAAACAATATTACATACAAGCATGGGTCTTTCTGTGCTGAATCATAGTAAAGTAAAAAGGTAAAATAAGGTGAATACAAATACAAATACAGATCCACAAAGCTCGTGGAGGCTAGATGGTCGATTATGCGAATAGTACCTACATGTGATTTGACATTGAACACCAGTGTATACAAGTAGGAGTAGGTCTTAATTCATAAACAGTATTCTCAGTGACGATGTCAGCATAGAGGACAGTAATACGAGCTTATGTGGTCAAAAGCAATAAAATATACAATGTTTAAACATATGTTGTGTTCCCATTTACTGTGCTCTTATGTTTATAGCTTGTGACACCACAAAGTAGCTCAACACCTATCACCTAACACCTTAACATGTAGCTTGGTCTATTAGTAGTACTGAGGTTCTGGACTTTTTAGAGTCCAGAGGTGTCAGGGAAACAACACCCAAAAGACCCCTGAGTTCCTTCCTGTCTCGGTGCACAAATAAACAGAGACACGGGCTTCTCGATGGTGGCGTCAGAGACCAAGGTTTATTTACTGCAGGGATACAGAAGTCACAGGAACCACACAAAGGCAGATTCTAGGAGACTGTTCGAATTGTACAAAGTGGGTCGCTCCTTATATACATGGAAAATGACTTTAGGCAACATTGTTAAAATATCTTCCATGACTAGCCCGGTATCCCAAACACAACAATAAACATATACCAACGATAATTATTTGCAAGTTTCCAGTATTCGATCAAGTCTTCATGTCAGTTTTCTATTCATAGATCGATCCACCTCATCGTAAAAAATGTTTCCTCCCCATAGTAAAAGCCCAGAAGGAAAGGAGCAGAGCCAGGTGTTGAAGATAGAAAAACAGGATAAGAGAAGTTTGTGGGTCATAAAACGGGCACGGCTACTGTCTTCGGCCTCCTAATCGTGATCAGGCCAACGAACACGAGAACCAGTATAACAGGACTGGCTTCAGGCAAGGGAGGCAGCTTCTGCCAAGTCACGCAGCATCAGCCTTCCTGAACTAAAAACCTACGTGTCCCTAACAAAGTGCTTCAGCTGGGGTCAACGTTCGTCCATTGACTATGTGAGGGCAAGAGACAAAATGGACGCCGTATCTAAAATGGATGCCGTGTGTTTTTGACAGAATGCCCTATTTCTCAGTGTATCCGTGCTAGTAGCACAGCGAAAACACTGCCACATATATAATGGATCATTTACGGTTCACTGGTACCAAAATCGTGTCAGTACTATGATACCGAAAACACGAGTTCGGATCGCTACAGAACCTCAGTACTCTCACTAGTGGCCCACCTCTGGGTTCAGTTGTGGCGGCAGTTCTATAGTGACTTAATGAGTATTGAACAACCTACGGCAGATCAAAAGAGAAGGAGGAAGCATCAAGGGCAGTCCAGAGTTTTTTGTTAGTCACGTGCCATGGGGAAGAGTGCAGGGCAGAGTTATCTGTCCCTCTAATGCATGACAGCCATTCCTTCCACATAGCGAATGAAACCTCTGAGGCACTCTTCCATTTGCACAAAATAACTTTGCACGCTAATGTAAGTAGTAGGTCAAGTAGTTGACGATCATGATCTCTCGATAATGTCGGATCAATGGCACCCAGAATTATGTAGATAAATTCTCTCTTTGGCTTAATGTTGAATATGTGCTCAATATAATCAAAGACGTTAGACCAATATTTGTGAAGTAAGGGACAGTGGAAAAGCATGTGTGGTAGATCTCCTTCAGTAAGGGAGCAATTCCAGCTATCTCTATATTCATTAAATCACTGATATGGTGCTGGAGCATCATTCTATCTCGTAACGTCTCTCCCGAAACAGGCGGCCTTCTTACGCATGTTGCGACACAGTGGCCACATAAGGCAGGACCACACTGAACAACGAGACAGCATGAGAATAGGAACACCAACACAACACCAATGACCATCAGAACCTTCCATCCCCATGCAGATAACAGATTCCAAAGCCATCCCATCAGCGACCAATCACCTTTATCTGCGTGAATAGAGTCAACGATCTTGTGTAACTTAGAAATGGCCTCGTACACTGTTGGAGCATTATTAGGAATAAAAACGCAGCAACTCGATTGGATCATCTTACATACTCCACCTCGATCTGCAAGTATTACGTCAAGAACCATACGGTTCTGCAACGTCATGAGGCGATCCGCCTGGAGCTCAGCTGTCAGGTTACTAAGGGCACCGGCAGTTTCAGTAATAGTGGATTCAACTACCCGTATTAGTTGACGCAGGTTCCTACTATTGGCCATGGGCCCCAGAACGGAAGGAAACCCTTAAAAAATCTCCTGCTTCTTGGCCAGCAGTATCTTCTTTGTCGAAGACACCTCTCACAACTCTAGTTTTGTGATAATCCGGTGCAGCAGTGCATGTCGGAGGTAACAGTCGGGCAATATAACAGGAGCCTGAAAAGTCAGCCAGCAGCCATGTATATGCTCTGTCTTGGCAGACAAAATAGGTACCCTTAGCAGCTAAGAATGCAGGGGAAAACTGTGCTGGAAAAATGTACGTTTCAGTACAGTCACTCTTCCCTAGCTGAGCTCTCGGGTTTCTCCCATTCCCTTGCAAACAGACTTGACCTTGGTGGGGTACGACCCAAATCGGAGTCGAGCTCTTACGCTTGTTCTCACCCAAACTAATGCCATACTCCGTAGCATTCCAACCCATATAAACTCGCAACTCATCATTGGGAATAAACGGAGTGTCATTGACATCACTAACCATGTCAGTAATTCCCTTTACCAAGGCTCTATTAGCAGAGTTATACCTAGTGGAACGCGGAGGTCGCGGGGGATAGGTCTCAAGAGCATAAACGAACATGGTCTGAAATGCCCAAAATGATCCATTATAACTAAAGGGCAGAACCAGATAGGGGATACCCTTGTCCATGGTATGTGGTATCAGACCGCACACCCAGCAGTTCGTTGTATTTACTACCAGTTGGTGTTGGTGCAAGAGCTGAATGAAAGTGTTATTTATAAACTCAGAGCGTCGAGCTTGCTCATGTGCAGGAAAAGGGTGAAAAGAATGAAGAGAAACAATAGTCGGAGAAACAGAAACATTGGGAGGTACTGTGGATGTAACCGGTGCAAAAATTAACTGGATACCGAAAACAATTCCGCCCACCAAAGTTATTAAAACAGTCAAAAATGTCAGAGCACATTGCATTATGAAACATTTGATATGCAGAATTTTATACAATTTTGTCTTGCGAGTATTGTTAACCTTAACTCGTCGCAGTTCAGGAAGCTCCATCTTCTACAACCGTTCGCAATCGGATGATTTGTACCTGTTAAAAAATGCCTCTGTCTACCCTGGGAGTTCCCAAAATAAACAGAAGAAACCGACCTTGTGTCTGGTCCCCTGCAAGTTTAAACTAGGCACACGTTACGACCCTACGGCAACCCAGATGGCAAGGTTAAGAAAACAAAAAAAATTCATGAGCAAAACTTCCTGACTGAAAAGAGCATGGTAAGATCAATCAGTTTTCAAATAGACAAGTACTTATGCAATGTTATTGGTTCATAGAATGAGAACGCAAGTTGTAACGGAATTTTTCAGGTTGTGTCTGATCTCGAAACAACGGATTTGAAGATGTAGCAATGTTCAAATCCACAGGTGGCAAATGTTCACTTTGTACAGTGCTCCGTTCAGGGTTCAAAGAAACAGTTTCTGGTGCGGTGTCAGAGTTCTGTGTTTCAGTTCGTCTGTCCGTTGTATACCTGTCTAACCCAACTGTCATAAGGGAGTGGGAGAGGCACATGCTTCGTATGGGTAGCGTGCACCCAATTTTTCCTGCCGGCTAGGCGTACAGCCGTTTTTGTGGCCAGGAGCACTTGAAAAGGACCAACAAATCTTGGCTGAAGGTTTCGGGTTCGTCCAAAATTCTTTACGAGAACAAAGTCCCCGGGTTTCAGTGCGTGTCCTGGACCCTCTGGCGGCTTAGGCAAGGTTTCAAATACCTGTTGATGAATAAGACTCAATTTAGCAGTCAGGTCAAAAAGGTAATCAATCAACATTGGATATTCGATCCGATGGAATTCCTTGGGCCTCGGAACTCCCCAAACATTAGCAGGGCGACCAAACACAATCTCATATGGGCTAAGCCCTACTCGAGAGTGTACAGTCGCTCTGGTAGACAGTAAGGCCAAAGGCAGTGCATCTGGCCAAGATAAACCAGTGGAAGCTTGGATTTTAGCAAGTTTCAGCTTCAAGGTACCATTGTACCCCTCAACCATACCTGCTGACTGTGGATGATTCGCACTGTGGAATTTTTGCTTAATTCCCAAACCTGCACACACACTTTGCATAACTTTCCCTACGAACTCACTTCCATTGTCCGACCATACAATCCGTGGCATGCCGTACCTAGGGAAATATTCTTTGATGAGCATTTTGGCAGTGGACAGGGCAGTGTTATCCTTTAACGGATAAGCTTCAATCCATCTCGAAAATGCACAGACTACCACTTGGACATATTTGAGGTTGTTACACCTGTCCATGTGGATAAAATCTAACTGGATCACTTCGAAGGGACAAGAAGGGGGAGCAAAATGACCAGCTGGGGTTGGGGTTCCCTTGCCAGGATTATGCATCAGGCATACAATGCAATTTTTCACCACTCTCTCCGCACACTTAGCAATCCCATCATTCTTCCATACGGGAGCTAACATCTTACTGATACCTTTCGTACTGATGTGCGCTATTCCATGAGCCATCGTAACCACCGCAAGTACATACGCATCAGGCAACATCCATCGCTGATGCTGTGATAAGTCAATCCAACATCCTTTCGAATCCAATTTACCCATTTTCTCCTTCCATGCATTCTTCTCACTTTCAGTAGCTTCAATCTGGATTGCCTTTACGCTTTCAATCGTATTCTCGCACATCCCTGATTCAGCAATCCATCTTGCAGACATTGCAACATACATTCGACTCATCATATTCTTGGCCGTCTCCTTAGCGACCTCATCTGCGAACGCATTCCCACGACCAACGTCATCCGTAACCTTTCGATGGGCACTGCATTTCACAATCGCAACTTCCTTTGGTAAGGTCAGAGATTCCAACAGGTCATTGACTAATTGTCCATGTTGGATCTTAGTCCCATGGGACGTAAAGAAACCTCTTTCCTTCCACAAACAACCGAAACCGTGTGCTACGCCGAAGGCATACTGACTATCAGTAAACACATTCACTCTCTTTCCCTCAGCTAAAACACACGCTCTCGTCAATGCAATTAATTCTGCAGCTTGGGCAGAATTCTGACTCACTCTTGCAGTCTCAACAATCGTGCTCAAAGTCGTAACTGCGTACGCACTAGTCACATCACCATTCTGGAGTTTAAAACAAGATCCGTCCACATACAAAATACCATCTGGGTCTAGTAATGGAGTATCTTTTAAATCAATCCGTCCTTTTGTCTCTTCCTCAGTTCTGAAACAGCAATCATGGGGTTCCAAATCACTCGACTCCTGAGTAGTCGGCAACAGTGTTGCTGGATTCAATATGCTGCATCCCTTAATCTGAATGTGACTTGCCAAAAGCGTCAGCTCATAGCCTGATAGTCTAGCACTGGTGAGGTGCTGAGTTTTCGTTCGATTCATGAGTGTATCCACGGCATGTGGAACCATGACTACTAACATATTGTTCATGACCAATCCAGCAGACTGTCGAATGGACACTGCAGCTGCTGCTGTAGCTCTCAAACAACTTGGCAATGCTCTGGCTACCGGATCTAATGTCGATGAGAAATACGCACAAGGTCATTGCTTGTCACCGAATTGTTGCGTCAAAACACTCAACGCACAACCCTCTCTTTCGTGGACATATAGTGTAAACGGCTTACTGTAGTCAGGAGTACCCAACACAGGAGCTGAACACAACGCATCATGCAAATCAGAGAAGCTCTGCTGACATTCATCAGACCATGGCAAAGGACTCGGAACACCTTTTCCAGTCAGAGCCACCAATGGTTTTGCCATAAGAGAAAAATTTGGGATCCATTGTCTGCAATATGACGTAATACCCAAAAACGCACGCACTTCTCTCTGTGTGCTTGGTACAGTCATCTGCGAAATTGCTTTAATTCTCTCTGGGCTCAACCTTCTTCCCTCTTTTGACAAAAGATGACCTAAATAGGTCACTTCTTGGCAACAATATTGCAGTTTAGAAGGTGACACCTTGTGATGTAAGTCTGATAAATGATGCAGCAAAGAAATTGTAGCTGTTTTGCAAGTTTCCTCGTCATCAGCAGCCACTAAGAGATCGTCTACATATTGGATAAGAGCAGCACCAGGAGGAAGTACAAAAGTATCTAAATGACTTTTTAATGCTTGGCTGTAAATCGAAGGGCTCTCACAATAGCCTTGTGGAGCGCGTTTGAATCTGAAACTACGACCACCTAAGGAGAAACCAAAAATATCCCTACTATCTTCGGCTATCGGAATGCTGAAGAAGGCATTCTTCAAGTCAATCACTGAAAACCACGTAGCTGAAGCAGGAATTAATGTCAGTAATGCAGTGATATCCGGGACCACAGGAAATTGCGGACCCACAATTTTATTAACCTCTCTAAGGTCAATCACTAATCTGTAGACTGGAGGTTGGGAAGGATCAGTGCGTTTCAAAATCGGCAAAACAGGACTGTTGCATACATTTCCTCTAGTTTCTTCTATCACATCTTTCTGTATCAAGTCCTGCACGATCAGTAAAAGCGCACATTCACCTTCATTTGAAATCCGATACTGTGGGATTCGTGGAAGTCTAACATTCGCCTTCAAACTCACCACATAAGGAGGAATTTCCAAAAGACCTACATCGTTAGGACCAGTTGCCCAAAGAGTATCAGGGAGAGAACGCAGCTCCGGTGGGAGCTTATCCATTGACAAATACATTGGAGAGATCACTCTCTTACCCAACGTGAGCTGTACTCCTGAAGGAGAGCAGTACAATGTCGCATGCAGGCGTTTTAACAGATCTAGACCAAGCAGATTCTCATTACAACCAGTCGTTAGAATAAGGGGTGCTTCTAGATGACATGGTCCAACAGATATGGACAAAGGACCAGAAACAGGGTTGTGAACAGGGGCGCCTGAGAATCCTACCGAAATGTTTGTTAAGCCAGACAAAGGTGCGCCAGGGAGTTTCGTATGCATAATTTAACTTTTTGCCGCACCAGTATCCAACAGAAACGGTTCAATCACACCTGATGTCGCTACTGCGACATAAGGTTCACTCTGATTGACTGGAACTGATACTACTCCCTCTCTTCACCTATGGCTGTCCTAGTACTCACTTTGCTGTACTTCTCCATTACCCTCATAATAATCTTCAACATGATATTGTTGAGATCTACCCGATGGCACATTCTGCTGATCAAAATAGTTAGAGGAACGATCAGTCTGTGGAGGCACAGCACCGCGTCCTCTGCCTCTAGGAGCTTGCATGAAACCACCACGGCCTCTCGGAGCGGGGACACCACTAGTTTGTGGATGCAGAACTGGACACTCATTCTTATAATGACCCTCCTTTTTACAATAGGCACACTGTTTCCATGATAACATTTGTCGTGGAATACCATAATCAAACCTTTGGGACATTCCTTGTTAGAACTGTGGCTGTTGCTGAAACTGGGGTCGCTGCTGTGAATCGGACTGATTCGAACGGGGCGGATACGCCTGTTGCAAAAGAACTTTAGTTTTCAAGTCTTTCGTCTTCTTCTCTGACTTTTCCTTCTCTTCTTTTTCTCTATTTTCGTAATACTGAGCAGTTGCAAGTATCTGTGCTGTCGTCGATACCACCCATGCACTCTCAGAATCCTTCAACTTATTACTTAATTCAGGCAATAAATTAAACACACATTTGTCGACAAACAATCTCTGGCCTCCCTCAGTACTCATATCTTGACCACTGTGGTCTACAAAAGTCTCTTCAAATCTGGTGAAGAAATCAGAGACACTTTCCTCCTTCTTTTGCTTGCATGCTGATAATTTATCCCTGTTGACACATAACGCCGGCATCAAAGTTTTCATCAGATTGATTATTCTGCCAGGCAAAGCAGCGATCAGGGGCTCAGGTTTAGCACCACCAATTTGTTGTGCATCTGCCGCTACAATAGCTGGCCAATCACCTCCTAAAGCAACTTGATGATCCTCATGACGAATTTTGGCCCAAATAGGCTGTCGCACTACATTGCCGAAAAGCATCTCAATGTCTGCCAAATTCATGACACAAGCTTGAACTGTCTGGGTCAACTCTTTATAATAGCCAGCGGGATTCTTACGCGGGTCTGGCAATGTCTGTTTTACTGCTAAAACTTCAGCCCGTTTCCACGGAATGTGTATCCACACTCTCTGAAACTGTGCTGGAGCCGCTTGAATACCAAGATTCGCATTAGCTTGAACTGCTTCGAGCCATATCGGCGGAACTTCCCTCATCGGATACTGACCTCGCTTCTTCCTAGTAATCGGAGAACCATCTGAGTCCCTTGGTGATCGAAGAGGAGAATCAGACCTGTATGCTAAAATCAGTTCTATCGCTTCCTTTACGTCCGGACCCACTATCATTCCTGCAGCGAATCTTTGCTGAGTATATATCAAATCAGCGGGAACTGAATCCAAGTAATCATCATCCCATTCCTCACGCAAAAGGGAACACATCACGTCAAATACGTATCGCTGAGTTGGTTCATTCCATTGCATAAACGTATCCAACACCTTTTCTGCATCGTATTTCACAGTTTTCGAAACCCACCTAAGAGCTGTCGAATCTAACATTTCTCGTTCCTGGGGACCAGGAAGCTGACTACGTCTCTGTGTAGAGTCAGAAACGGGGGTCTTAATTAGAGACCTGTAAAAAGGGGTTAAAATATTAGTTACAGAGTCAGTTATTTTCCGACGAACAGAAAGCGGAGTCAGAATGTTTACAGAGGTCGGGGACAAGGAAGCTGGAGCAGATGAAATTGTAAGGGTAGGAGTAGTGGGCAAAGTAGTTTGCGAAACGACAGGCACAGGCGGAATAGGCAACCCAGGAAGAGGGGGTGCCGGAGGAACATTAACCACAGGAAGGACAGGAGCTTGGATCAAAAGAGGAGGAACAATTATTCCAGGCTGACCAACAGCCGGTTGTACAACAGGTGGCAACTGTTGTGCCGTAACACCCTGTGCATACGGTGGAGGTGATCTCAAAAGATAAGACAACAGGGGATCCTTTTCGGGGTCCTCTGCTGGCTTAGCAGGACACGATGGCAAGGCAGGGTAGCACTTGTCAATCGCCACATTATGCTCTCTATTCGCTACCTCTATTGCTTTTTCAGTCTCGTTGACATGCAACTGCCTAGCAGACTGCATTAAAGTCAAACCTTTCTCTTTCTGTTCCTTTTTCATTTTTCTTATTTCTCTCTGTCTGGCTTCCTTACGCCAAAACGAAAAGAATCAAACATTGCCGGCCGGGCTTTCTTCTTAAATAATTTCACTTCCAGGTTATCTAGAATTTCAGTCTCGAAGCTACCATGTGGTGGCCAACTAAGGACACCATCTTTCCTGGTGTATCGGACCCACACTTCATTGTAAGTGATAGGACCCACACCATGTTTACAGTAGAGCTCATACGTTGGAGTTCCAATCGGAGGAACCGGACACGAGTCCTCCAACCGGAAATCCCTGTTGCAACTTAACCAGGACAGGAAACAATTACTACGACTAGCCATTACAAATTAAGGACAAAATTCTACCCAAATGTGCAAAGAACTTAGGCCTACCAAGAGCATCCAAATGAACCAATACCAAAAACCAAAGATTATCTTTGACAAGAGCAACCAGTGATAATCTACAAAAGCAACCAAGAGTATCCAAAACAAGCATATCCAGAAAAAGGATTATCCGTACAACAGCAACCAATGATAAATCCTTACAAGAGCAACCAAGAGCAACCAAACTGGGTGCGACCCACTTAATACTTAACTGAAATGTCGAAGACGTCACCAAGGAGAACCCGTCTACGTCTCGCCGTACTAAGGTCTGCACCTGAGGTCCAAGACAGGGCGACAGTCAGGGCAGCGGTCCTTTGTAGCCGTCTGGGAACGGGAACCCTCGTGGAAGAGATCGTCGGGCCACTTTTACGACATGCAGGGATCGATGAAGCGGGGTACCTCCCTCCGGAATCTTCACACGAAGCTCCTCGAAATCTTCAGGCTTTGGACCGGTACCAGTTGACGTCGCCCCGCGTTGGGCGCCAAATGAGGTTCTGGACTTTTTAGAGTCCAGAGGTGTCAGGGAAACAACACCCAAAAGACCCCTGAGTTCCTTCCTGTCTCGGTGCACAAATAAACAGAGACACGGGCTTCTCGATGGTGGCGTCAGAGACCAAGGTTTATTTACTGCAGGGATACAGAAGTCACAGGAACCACACAAAGGCAGATTCTAGGAGACTGTTCGAATTGTACAAAGTGGGTCGCTCCTTATATACATGGAAAATGACTTTAGGCAACATTGTTAAAATATCTTCCATGACTAGCCCGGTATCCCACACACAACAATAAACATATACCAACGATAATTATTTGCAAGTTTCCAGTATTCGATCAAGTCTTCATGTCAGTTTTCTATTCATAGATCGATCCGCCTCATCGTAAAAAATGTTTCCTCCCCATAGTAAAAGCCCAGAAGGAAAGGAGCAGAGCCAGGTGTTGAAGATAGAAAAACAGGATAAGAGAAGTTTGTGGGTCATAAAACGGGCACAGCTACTGTCTTCGGCCTCCTAATCGTGATCAGGCCAACGAACACGAGAACCAGTATAACAGGACTGGCTTCAGGCAAGGGAGGCAGCTTCTGCCAAGTCACGCAGCATCAGCCTTCCTGAACTAAAACCTATGTGTCCCTAACAAAGTGCTTCAGCTGGGGTCAACGTTCGTCCATTGACTATGTGAGGGCAAGAGACAAAATGAACGCCGTATCTAAAATGGATGCCGTGTGTTTTCGACAGAATGCCCTATTTCTCAGTGTATCCGTGCTAGTAGCACAGCGAAAACACTGCCACATATATAATGGATCATTTACGGTTCACTGGTACCAAAATCGTGTCAGTACTACGATACCGAAAACACGGGTTCGGATCGCTACAGAACCTCAGTACTCTCACTAGTGGCCCACCTCTGGGTTCAGTTGTGGCGGCAGTTCTATAGTGACTTAATGAGTATTGAACAACCTACGGCGGATCAAAAGAGAAGGAGGAAGCATCAAGGGCAGTCCAGAGTTTTTTGTTAGTCACGTGCCATGGGGAAGAGTGCAGGGCAGAGTTATCTGTCCCTCTAATGCATGACAGCCATTCCTTCCACATAGCGAATGAAACCTCTGAGGCACTCTTCCATTTGCACAAAATAACTTTGCACGCTAATGTAAGTAGTAGGTCAAGTAGTTGACGATCATGATCTCTCGATAATGTCGGGTCAATGGCACCCAGAATTATGTAGATAAATTCTCTCTTTGGCTTAATGTTGAATATGTGCTCAATATAATCAAAGACGTTAGACCAATATTTGTGAAGTAAGGGACAGTGGAAAAGCATGTGTGGTAGATCTCCTTCAGTAAGGGAGCAATTCCAGCATGTGGGGGTGTCTCTTAAACTAAGCTTAAATAGTTTTTGGGGGGTCCAGAAAACCCTGTTAATTACCATATATTTGGTTTGGGAAAGGATCGGGGACACCTTGTGTGTAAGGGCCGAAGCATGAATCTTATCCCAGTTAAGGTCTATGCCCGTAGTGTTAGGTTCTTCTTCCCACTTAACTTCATTGCGTCTTTGTGGTTTGCCTAGTGCCGGTGAGAGCATTTTGTACACCTTCTAGACGAAGTGACCTGTATTCTGGAGGCGTGGGAGTAGTGATTTTAACCAAGGATCGGAGAGTGTGAACGAGCGTGTGGATAAGGCTGATTTCAACTTCAGGAATGCATAGAAGTCAATTGGCTGGAGGGAATGTTTATTCTGAATCGCAGAGAATGGCAGTGGCTGGTGCCCATCGTATAGATCTGAGACCATGTTGATGCCTTTAACTGACCAGTGATCCCAAAAGGGTGATGTTCCATTAATCTTGATGTGTGGGTTGCGCCAAAGGGATGAGGAAGCTGGTTTTTTCACCTGTAGTCCAGAGTTATGTGTTTGGTCTAGTCTAAGAAGTGCTCTTCTGGTGTTGAGCATAATGTATTTAGAGTGTGTAAGATGTGACAGATCCATGGTAAGTATCGCTGGGAGAGGAGCTTTGCCTATGATGGAGCTCTCTATAGCAATCCACAGTGGTGCATAACGGGAGCCCTCATTAAACCAACATGCCCCTTGTTTGCACAGAAAAGCAGTTTGATAGTTCCTGAAGTTGGGTAAGCCCAGGCCGTCTTTTATCTTTGGAAGTTGTAATTTTTTCATAGATATCCTGGGCTTCTTACCCTGCCATAAGAAATTACTGAATGACTTGTCTATTTTTTGTAGAAAGTCCTCTGAGAAAGTCATAGGGAGCATGCTTGCCATGTAGTTAATTAGGGGAGTGACCATCATTTTCAATGTCTCCGTTCTTCCCCACCACGATAAGTACTTAGGAGACCACCCCTCTAGGAGCTTATTTACTTTCTTTAGGAGTTGTTCTTCATTAATTTCTAGTGTCGTAATTAGATCTTTTTCAAATTCTAGGCCCAGGTACTTGAAACTCTTCGGTTGCCAGGTGAGTCCCGAGTTACCTAAAATGTCTTTACCACTCATATTGTTTAGAAGCTTGACCTCAGTCCTATCCTTGTTTAAGGAATATCCAGACACATCAGAGAATTACTCGATCGTGGACAGCAAGGCAGGTATTGCTTTATCAGCCTGTTCACTTAGTACTAATACATCGTCTGCATAAGCTGTGAGTTTTATGATGCATTTGTTGAATGGAATACCTGGAATGTTATCATTACTCCGGATTCGATAGAGAAAGGGCTCAATTGCCAAGAGGAATAAGGAGGGAGATAAGGGGCACCCTTGCCTAGTACCTTGTTCTAGTTTAAACTGTGAGGAGAAGGCTCCACCAGCCCTCACCCTTGCAATAGGGCAGGCATATAGCAACATTACCATTTTAGTGAAAAAAGGACCTACTTTGAATTTGTGCAGAACTGCTTCCAAATATGTCCAGTCCACTTTATCAAATGCCTTCTCTGCGTCGAGCGTTATCGCAGTAGTGGGCGTGGATAGGAATTTTGCCTTTTCAATGACATGCGCCAGGATTCTAGTTTTGTCACTTGACAACCTGTTTTTTAGGAAGCCCGCTTGTGAGGGATGAATTAGGGACCGAAGGACTTTCTGGATACGTTGTGCCAATATTGAAGCTAAAAGCTTGCAGTCTAAGTTTATTAGCGAGATGGGCCTATAGTTCTTTGGGAGCTTAGAGTCTTTCCCTTCTTTTGGTATTACGGCAATAACCGCCTCCGCCAGTGTCCCTTTTACCTCACCTGTTTCGCCAATCTCATGAAACATATTTAGAATTGGTGATGCGAGCGTTTGGGAGAAACATTTATAAAACTAAGCCGTGAATCCGTCAGGGCCGGGGGCCTTCCCACATTTAAGTGACTTGATCGCACATGTGATCTCCGTCTCTGATATCGGCTTGTTTAGTGACTCTTGTTCTGACATGGTAAGTGTTGGTAGCTTACACTTAGAAAGGTAGTTCTCCACTCCTTCCTTTCTCACATTTTTCTTTTTGGCATATAGTTTCTCATAGAAGTCTTTTAACAATTCCGCGATTTTAATGGGGTCTGAATTGGGGATTCCTTTGTCATCTATCAGGGAGTTGATTGTGTTTTTTTTAATTTTAAATTTAAGGTAGGCTGCTAGTCCTTTCCCTGCCTTATTAGATTCGCAAATTTTAAACCGTTTCCTTCTGTCCAACCAGATTCCTGCTCTTTCACTTATTAATTTGTTGTAGACGTACTTCTGGCTTGTTAAGCTATTTAGCGACTCAGCAGATCTATTTTTCAGATAATCATTTTGGAGTTTCGAAATATCTTTTTCTAGTTTCAAGAGAGCGGCATTATGGTTCCTATTTATCGCAGACGTTATTTTTATGATGAGTCCCCTTATGGTTCTCTTTAGAGCTTCCCATCTGATGGAGTCAGTGGTATCGCCCTCTTTATTAATTATTAGATATTCCTTGATGGCGGTTTCTATGGTGTCTCTGTGCTTCTCGTCATTTAGGATGTCGTCGTTGAGGCGCCATAATGATTGACGGAGTGTTGGTTTAACGCTTGATAAAGTTAGTGAGATGCATGAGTGGTCTGAGACAAGTCTTGGTTCAATGTTTGTGTCTTCGATTCTAGCTACGGCGTTTCTAGAGATGAACAGATAGTCGATTCGTGAAAATGAATCATGCGGGGGGGAGTAGAAAGAATAGTCTCTGCCATCGGGGTTTTGTAGGCGCCATGTATCTATCATGTTAAATCTGCTGCATAGTCTAGTGAAATCTTTATGGGCCTTGCTGGGACGGAAATTACACTTAGAATCCCTATCTAAGGCAGGGTCGAACTGAAGGTTAAAATCACCTGCCAGAATATGGACAGCTGAGTCCGGAATAGTATCTATTTGCTTTGTGAGTTCTGACCAGAAAGAGGGTTTGTGTGAGTTAGGGGCATATACCGTTGTAATGTAAAATTCAGTGTCATCTTTGATCAATTTCGCCGAAACCCACCTGCCTTTCGTGTCCATTGAGGAAGAAACTACTTCCACGTTGGCCTTTTTTGCTATCAATATTACCACCCCGTTTTTCTTAGCTATTGCCTCAGAACCCATCAGTTCTGTATAGAACCTGTTTCGTAGAGTGTGGAAATGTTTTGCCTCTAGTTTCGTTTCCTGCAACAGAGCTATGTCACCTTTTTGTCTACGGAGGTAATCTAGTATTTTCTGCCGTGTAATCGGTTGGTTCAAACCCTTCACATTCAATGAGAGTATTTTAAGGTTACCTATTGTCGTTGTCCCTATGGGAGTGTCAACAGTGGGAGCCATCATGTGTCATAGAATACCATATCGAAGTAATGATTAAAGCTATAGTGCTATAAGCCATTTTGACTAGTGAGACCCATAGTAGGCGCAGGGTGATGATCGTGTTTTTTGTTGATGAGAGCACATTGCTAGCAATTCCCTTATTAGTTCTGAGCAATAGTGACAGGTGTGCACTTTGTGGGTAGAGTAACTTCAATAAAACGCAAGTACTGGTGTTAGTGTAGACAAGAGCAATAGCAGTTTCTAGAAACACAGTAGGATGCCAAATAGAGAATATAAGAGAAAACAGAACAAAATATGCAATCCCCCCAGTCCCTGATGCCTCCATCCACACTCCACCCTCTCCCACATCCCTCCCCTCCCACCCCAATAGTAGAAAAAGAACATGGCGACTTGGGAACGACCGCGAGGCCGCCTCCAAGCTGCTTACTCAGGTCAATACGATGTAAGAACTGCAAATGCATTTCAGAACATAAATGCAACATATATGCAGACAAATAAGACTTAGTAAAACTTCATCAGTGAACTCTTCAGTAACCTCTTCAGTGACTATATTTGCGGTATGTGAGATTACCGGCAATAATATCCAATGGACTGACCAAGCGAAACATTAACATGGCAGGTTCACATACAACAACTAGTAACCATACCTGGTGTCAACAAGGAGAGTATTCGTATTACACACCCATTGGAAGTTATAGTGTAATTAAGGTGGGTAAAAGTTATAATACGTCGGTATTGATTAGACATCAACGAGTAATAACCAAAACCAAAGCAACATAGCGCATAGCACACAACATAGAGCGGAGACAACCGACACTGGGTCTATGCTTTGTTCTCATACAGCTGGAGTACGAATCATAGGAGAATAGGACTTAGGTTGTGTTGGAATTACCACAGGATTCGATATCAAGTGATCGTTTGTATCCGGATGCAGTTGCGCCCGCCAGTTCTGGAGGGGAGACTTCCATATGGCCTTCCCCCTGGTTATATAGTAATCGTCTCAGTCTTTGTGGGTCAGAGAAAACATGGGACACACCTTGGATCGTTACTTTAAATTTCGCTGGCCCGATGAACCCATACTGGTGGCCAAGTGATTTCAGCTGCGGTCTCATTGCAAGAAAAGCTTTCCTGATATCCATAGTTTCTTTACTGAAGTCCTGCGAAATGTAAATTTTGTGACCCTTCCATAAAACGTGGTTATGTTTGCGGACTAATGTGAGAATTTGTTCAACATGTTGAAATCTCAGTGGCTTACATACTATCGCTCTCGGGCCTTTCTGATCCTTTGTTATTCTTCCCGGGACTCTATGCGCCCTGTCAAACTCTAATGGCTGGGTGAAGGTGAGGTTTGTGGCCTGTGTAAACCATTGTTCGAGGAAGGTTATACAAGATCCATGGGAGTCTTCTGAATTTTCTGGCATACCAAAAATTCTTAGGTTCCCTCTCCTATTTCTATCTTCCAATTCCGCAACTTTCGAAAGGTGGTCAGAGCTCAGGGTGAGGTTTTCGATAGCTCCACAGGTTTTGTTCTCAGAATCCTCCAGTTTGCTTATCCTACTCTCAGATTCTGTCAGCCTCGAGTTGATGTCTCTGATATCTTGTCTGACCGCAACTACCTCCTCTTTAGTGGATTTGGCCAGGTCTTTAACTTCCTCTAATCTGTTCAAGATAGATCTGTTCATTGCTTCACTAAATTATTTTTTCCCCTTAAATGGTGGGACTGGTGTTGGCGGGTCAGCCTTCAGACGCTTGGAGGTTTTCCCGTTCTCTTTGTCACCCATTTTGAAGACAGACAACAGGGGGTGACGTTTAATCTTATATTCTCTTGTGTATAGCCTGGTCACAGATCCACCTGCGATTGTCTAGCGTGTCACTGTTGAGCAGCGCACTGGGGTTTCAAATTTGCTCCTATAGAACCTTCAACGCGCAGAATTGTGTTTAGAACCTGGTAGGAGGTTGTAGATAGCGTTTTGCGCTGTATTTAGGGAACTGTTGGCCCTCTCTTATACACGAGGTACTTTGGCGTAGAGAAATTCAGTCCAAAGAGCAGTTGTATTGCATACTGTCAAAACTATGCTACTATTGCGAGGCTATGACAGTGTGCGTTCCAAGCAGCCGATTCACGCGGTCATTCATGTGGGTATTGCATCTACAGCCGCCATTTTGTGCACCCGCTATCGCATTCCCTCGTGTGTTTGTGCGCTGCTAAATGACACTGTAAGGGCTCTCAGTCAATATGCAGATATAGCCTCTGCCACTCAAGGAGCATTATTTCCGTTAATGTCTTCTAGTACATCCCTGCGTTGATGATTACACGCATTAACACACAGGAGGTTGGTTAGAATGTACTGGCCATATTTTCATGCGACTCTCAAATACGATCGCCTCCCGACCCAGCCACGTAGTGATCGCGCACATCAGGGAGCGTTGCTTGTGTGCAGCTTGTGTGCAGCTTACCCTTGTCCAGTTTGTGTCAGTCGCTCGGGCCGCAGGGGCGAGGGCGCTGGCTGCAATCGGGAGAAACGCCGGGAAGTGCGATCAATCCGCCATTTTAAACAGACAGATTCTTCGCGCCGTTTTCTTCCACCTACTTTAGCAGATAAGCGCTGGATTGAATTGCACTCTCGTTACTCACGGCCTTAAAGCATATTTTGTCACTGTGCCCAGGTTCTTGGATTCATCCTCGGCGCCGTAGAGGATCTGCCTCGGTCCGCGGCGAAGCGTTCCAGTTGCTCCGGGTAGCCACGCAGTCCCAGCCGGCGTCGGGCTCTGTCCCGCTTCGCACTAGCCAGCGGTCGGGACGAGAATGGTCGTTTCCTCAGATTCCCGAGCTCGGAATCAGTTCAAACTAGCAGCATAGTTAGAGGCGATGATCCGACATCTGAATTTCCTATCAGAACAGGAAATGAGATCGGAATGCAGCTCTCAGCATTCGGAAAGTCGTAGCTGCTTGGAGGAGGACAGAGTTACGCCGCCATTCTTCCCGGCGTCCAAGCCACGCCCCCATAAATCATCACTTTAACCCGTGGAGCTACATACTATTTTCTCACAAATGGGCCCATCATTCCTACCTTGCATTCATTCACACATTTACCCTGCTCCGAGGGTTCAGTAAGGATCCAAATGAGGAGTCGTGGTGCTATAGCGGAGTGCCTAAACTAAACTTTTTACATCATTTACAACTGCAATTTTTTTTTTTCTTTTTTTTTTAATACCATGGTTTTCTAAAAGAAGAATTTTAAAAACACCCCACTATTCATTTATTTTATGGATCTACTAGTAAAATGTAACTAACGGACAACAAGACCTGCTTAATTCTCCATTTATGTAATCTTTATTTAGAGATTATATCTCCTAGCATGATCCATACGTTTTACTAAAATAAAAAATAATTCAGTTATGCAATAAATCCTGAAAGAAATGTTAAATTTTAATAACATTCATTTATTAGCATGACAACTTTAAAGAAATAAGTTAGAGGCATATTACCCAAATATAGAAGCGAAGACATCAGCATAGAATGTAATAGTTCCAAACGAAAACCTCTCTGTCTCTCTCTCTCTCTCTCTCTCTCTCTCTCTCTCTCTTTCTCTCAGGACTTCGCCCCCATTCAAAATTTAGAGTTCAGCAACATTTCAAAGTCCCTGCACCGTAGGAATAATTGCACAGACCGACAGCATCTCGGGGTGCAAAGATCAAGTCAAAAAGCGAGCTCTCTTTAATGTCCAAAATGTCCTCTTTTATACCCTTTTTCATTAACTTATCTATCTAAATTCGTAACTCTTAAGTTCTAGAATGTCTGTGATTGGTCAATTTGGAGTCGGATGAGCATCACCTTTTACATTTTACATTTTAAATTTATGCAGTCATCCTCACGTTGCGGCAAACTGAGGTGTCATTGTCCAAAGTTTTACTTCCTTCGAAGTGTCCTTTAAAGTGTTATTTGCTGAACTTTTCCCACAAACCAATATGCTGACTTCACCATCTTTTGGCTTAGGCCCCACAAAATGGCCAGGCTGTCCTTGACCCATACTGCTCAGTCACAAGCAGCTTGCACCTCCGATCTGGCACCTGCACACTTCTATCGCCATCTTGGAATTTCAGTCAGCATCCATCTTTATTGGCTCGCATAGGCCTCAATTTAGGAACTATTACGAAAACCAACACAAATAAATGTAAATTTACGAAATAAAGCCCTTTCTGTTTACCTCCCCCTTTCTAATGATACCCCGGTTAGTATTTACCTAGCTTTAAGCAACATATATGCGTGGTTTGACTTACCAATCTTCATGATTTATGCCACAAGAAAACGGACAAAAGCACATTCATGCAATTCTCAATTAGATTATAAAAAATGCGTACTCTTTATGACACAATATACGACAAATTTGTAAATGATGCTTTGCAAATCCATGCAAATTAGTACCCCACGTGTATTTGTGTGTGTGTATTCTATTCTATGTTGGTTAATTTCAAAATCACACATTTAGGGGCTCATTAGGATGGCGGACGGTAGTGCGACCGCCGTCCTGGAGTAGGCGGAAAATGCCTTTTCCGTGTCCGCCTGACGCGGACAGTCCGACCGCCATATTAGGATGGGAAACACTGTCAAAACTCCGTACGCGGCGGAAGAGAACGCACCGCCGCAGAATTACACCCGACCCCGCGGCGGACGTAACCAATCCAGAGACACCGCCGTACGGAATGACGTCTCCGACCGTGTCCCAAATCACGATGGCGGAAAACACACATAAAACCGCTGCGGAAAAAAAACCTGCCTGAACACGGCGAATTCCCCACAGCGAACAAACCACACATTGCTAAGATACTCACCACAAGCAGCTCGCCCACATGGACCCAGCGCTACACGCTTTTCCGATACTCTTCGCGATCCTCCACCAGCAAGTCATGGACCATCATCGACGACGACGCAGGTACGCCACACACTATTTACTGTCGGAAGGGGAGTACCTGGCAGGGCTGTGACGTTGGGAGGGGGAGTGTCATGTACGAGAAACCACATCAGATCGCACAAACATATCCACAATCGAAGTACACATTCAGGAATGACAACGACAAACCAGTACACATGAATGACTTGCTTTATTAAACATAATCGGGGTACAATCTCTGAGTATGCAAGAGCATGGGCACTGGGTACAACAGAGCAGGTACATGATAGGCAGCACATGAGAGGGCAGAATGCAGTATCAGAACAGCAACAGGGCATTGTGGACAACAGAGCAGGTACATCAGAGGCAGCACATGAGAGGGGCTAAGTGCATCAACAGTCCATTGCACAGAACAGGTCCATCAGAGGCAGCACATGAGAGGGGCTAAGTGCATCAACAGTCCATTGCACTGAACAGGTCCATCAGAGGCAGCACATGAGAGGGGCTAAGTGCATCAACAGTCCATTGCACAGAACAGGTCCATCAGAGGCAGCACATGAGAGGGGCTAAGTGCATCAACAGTCCATTGCACTGAACAGGTCCATCAGAGGCAGCACATGAGAGGGGCTAAGTGCATCAACAGTCCGTTGCACTGAACAGGTCCATCAGAGGCAGCACATGAGAGGGGCTAAGTGCATCAACAGTCCATTGCACAGAACGGGTCAATCAGAAGCACACATGAGAGGGGCTAAGTGCATCAACAGTCCATTGCACTGAACAGGTCCATCAGAGGCAGCACATGAGAGGGGCTAAGTGCATCAACAGTCCATTGCACAGAACAGGTCCATCAGAGGCAGCACATGACAGGGGCTAAGTGCATCAACAGTCCATTGCACTGAACAGGTCCATCAGAGGCAGCACATGAGAGGGGCTAAGTGAATCAACAGTCCATTGCACTGAACAGGTCCATCAGAGGCAGCACATGAGAGGGGCTAAGTGCATCAACAGTCCATTGCACTGAACAGGCCCATCAGATGCAGCACATGAGAGGGGCTAAGTGCATCAACAGTCCATTGCACAGAACAGGTCCATCAGAGGCAGCACATGAGAGGGGCTAAGTGCATCAACAGTCCATTGCACTGAACAGGCCCATCAGAGGCAGCACATGAGAGGGGCTAAGTGCATCAACAGTCCATTGCACAGAACAGGTCCATCAGAGGCAGCACATGAGAGGGGCTAAGTGCATCAACAGTCCATTGCACTGAACAGGTCCATCAGAGGCAGCACATGAGAGGGGCTAAGTGCATCAACAGTCCATTGCACAGAACAGGTCCATCAGAGGCAGCACATGAGAGGGCAGAATGCAGTATCAGAACAGCAACAGGGCATTGTGGACAACAGAGCAGGTACATGATAGGCAGCACATGAGAGGGCAGAATGCAGTATCAGAACAGCAACAGGGCATTGTGGACAACGGAGCAGGTCCATCACATGAGAGGGCAGAATGCAGTATCAGAACAGCAACAGGGCATTGTGGACAACAGAGCAGGTACATGATAGGCAGCACATGAGAGGGCAGAATGCAGTATCAGAACAGCAACAGGGCATTGTGGACAACAGAGCAGGTACATCACTAGCAACACCAGTACGTGGGTCAAGCTACCCGTCCCAACGACAACAACAGTGCAAGGCTGGTTACAATGGACAATGTACACACCAAGTCAAATCACATGGGAGTGAAGTGAACAGCACCTCACATCACAGAATCAGGTGGAATGCTTGAACTACCTGCCTCGGACACACTGCCAGCACCAGAAACAGGAGTGTGAGACACAGCCACAGCTCGAGTGACTGACACATGAGCCACACACCCCGACACACTGCCAGCACCAGAAACAGGAATGTGAGACACAGCCACAGCTCGAGTGACTGGCACGTGAGCCACAGACCCTGACACACTGCCAGCACCAGAAACAGGAGTGTGAGACACAGCCACAGATCTACTGACTGACAGATGAGCCACAGACCCCGACACACTGCCAGCACCAGAAACAGGAATGTGAGACAAAGCCACAGCTCGAGTGACTGACACATGAGCCACAGCTCCAGACACACTGCCAGCACCAGAAACAGGAATGTGAGACACAGCCACAGCTCGAGTGACTGACACGTGAGCCACAGACCCTGACACACTGCCAGCACCAGAAACAGGAGTGTGAGACACAGCCACAGATCTACTGACTGACACATGAGCCACAGACCCAGACACACTGCCAGCACCAGAAACTGGAGTGTGAGACACAGCCACAGATCTATTGACTGACACATGAGCCAAAGACCCAGACACACTGCCAGCACCAGAAATAGGAGAGGGCACAACAGAGACAGTGCTACTACATGAAGCATGACAGCAAACAACAGACACAGTGCCACCATCTGACACATGAGAGTTAACTGCAGCTGCGCCACTGGGACCAGTGAAATGATGAGCCACAGGGCTGTATGGGCCAGGAGGCAGGGTGGCCCTGGGAGCTGGGGATAGCTGTACTTGAGCAACATCGGGGTGTTCAGGTGTCAATGGTGTGTGTCTACGTTTCTTAGGGATATGTGAGTGCACCCTGGACATGACTGGACTGGTAAGTGGTGTGGCCTCATCTGAAACATCACCCAGCGAAGGTGGATCATCTGCTGGTGGGGGTCTGCTCTCTGGGGACGTGCTGGACCCTGCTTGTCTTTTGCTGTGGGCCTGCCTTCTGCCCTCTAAATCATGTGTAATGGGGGATGCAACTACAGGGTACTCCTTCCTCTGCTTCTGACGGGCGTGGATGGGAGTAGAGGTATGGGGGACTCCACCGCGGACACATATTTACTACGTTCCTTCAACAACATCAGCCTCAGTGCAGCCAGGGGTGATGTATGCCTGTCCTTGATGGAGCTAGTGTCTATGGGAGAAGCCCTGTCCCTTGGATGTGCCTTGGCCGTAGGAGGTGTCCTGTCCCTGGAAGTTCCCTGATCCCTGGGCGGTGCCCTGTCCCTGGGTGCAGACTTTTCCCTTGTAGTGTACCTGTCTCTAGAAGCAACCTTGTCCCTGGGAGTGTCCCTGCTCTTGGGAGTTGCCCCTTCCTTTGTAGTGTCCTTGTCCTTGGGAGTATCCCTGCTCTTGGGAGTTGCCCCTTCCTTTGTAGTGTCCTTGTCCCTGGGAGTGTCTCTTCTCTTGGGAGTTGCCCCTTCCTCTGTAGTGTCCTTGTCCATGGGAGTGTCCCTGCTCTTGGGAGTTGCCCCTTCCTCTGTAGTGTCCTTGTCCTTGGGAGTGTCCCTGCTCTTGGGAGTTGCCCCTTCCTTTGTAGTGTCCTTGTCCCTGGGAGTGTCTCTTCTCTTGGGAGTTGCCCCTACCTTTGTCGTGTCCTTGTCCTTGGGAGTGTCCCTGCTCTTTTGAGGTGGCCTTGTCTTTGTAGTGTTCTTGTCCCTGGGAGTGTCCCTGCTCTTAGGAGTTGAACCTTCCTTCGTGGTGTCCTTGGTAGTGTCCCTGGACTTGGGAGTTGCCCTTCCCTTGGGACTACCTTTTGTGGGGGATGCCTGTGTAGCAGGTGAAGCCATTTCCACCCACACCCCTTGAGGATCATGTGTGTCAACTCCAGTGTAGCTCACGTCGTCTTTGGTGCCAGATTTACCAGTCCTAGGGATTGGGGTCTGTGCTCTCCGTGCCCTGCCCTGCTGCCTGTGTCTAATCCTAGTGCAATAACCTGTAAAAGAGTCCTGCTCTGAGAAGTCACTCCCCCCTGAGACATCAAGTGGTGTGGATGGGGGAACAGAAGTAGCACCCTGTCTTTAAGACTGTACAATGGCAGAAGACACAGTGTTTGCCAATGACTGAACTGTTCTGTGTAGACCAGCAACATCGCCATGCATACCCTCCATGAATGCCACCACCTGCCCCAACTTCCTATCGGGGTCTTGGAATGCATTGATCATGTTGGTCTGCCCTACACACAGCTGTCGCAGCAGATCTACAGCCTCTGCACAAAGTGCACTTTGTGTCACCGGGGCAGGGGCGGCGGTTCCTGCACCGAAGGCAACTCTGCTCCCCCTCCTCTGGCGAGCACGAGCAGTACATGTTGCTGTGGGTGGCAGTGTGGGCCCTGTGTGCTGTGTCCCGACTGAAGGTGTTGATTGCCCACTCCCTGTCTGTGCCAACAGTGCGGACTCACCAACACTTTCTGAGGATGAGGGCGATGGTGTTTCCACATGTGAGTCCTCAGGGACGGTCCTGTCCCCCTCTCCGGGGCTGCCCTCTTCAGTGTCAGTCTGCGTGTGTATGACCTCTGATCCGGAAGCATTGCCAACACTCATCTCCGTCGTCTGTGGGTCAGTGCCCTCTGCCAAAGCTGAAATAGAGAGAAACGAGGTGTGAGTAAGTGCCACACTCACGTACTGAAGGACAACAGATCTAGAATTCCATTACATACATAGTACATGTAGCACACATGCTGCACACGTCCCACCCCTACCAGTCATCCTCACATCAAAGAACCGGTGTTGGCTGTCAAACATGTACACCATGCGAACATGGCAAGTGCCTGTAGATCTGCACACATGTCATGCCATGGGACCACAGACCTCAACAGCATGTCCTGGAACCCTCAACTACTAAGCAAGTGGGCTTTCCACCTGGCGGACATGGATGCCAACGCTCACTCCGCTAATGGCACCAGCATGGTATTCCTGCTAAACATACGCACCACGGAAGTCACTACTGTGTCTGAGCACCAATACATGCATTGCAGGCCCAAGTAACATACACATACATTCTGCTTACCGCTAGTTTGCTGTGGACCCCACTCAGCCGGGCGGACAGGTCAGGATGCGTCACAGCAATGATACGGTGCATCAGAGGGGTCATGGTGCGGCGGGCCAGACGTGTAGATCTTGGAATCATCCCCAGTGTCATCTCTGCCACATTCTTGCTAAGCCTGGATATGTCGTCCCATCGCTTGTGGCAGTGTGTGTGTTGTCTATTGCACACCCCCCACTGCCCGTACATCACGTGCTATGGTCCTCCACACGGCCTTGCGAAGGTGCAGCTTTACCTACCATGATGGGAGACAAGAGGGTAACGTAAGTGGACAGTATGACATGCACAAACATCGTAGTAACACGTTTCTACATGCAGCCATGCTCAGCACTACACATGTGAAGGTCCCACAGCACACCGCCAGGCTTGCAGAAGACAGGAGCCACTGAACACCTCATGGCCAACAACATGTACACCACTGAACTTACCACCTGTCCGGGTGCACCGTAGAGCCGTTGGTAGTGGCTGAGCACACCGTCCACAAGGACATCCAGCTCCGCTGCGGTGAAGGGACGAGACCGGGTCTCTCGCACTCTCTGCATGGCAAGGTCCTGGACTGTGGCACAGCAGCAGCAGTCGTTGGTCAGCTCAGCAGCAGCAGGTCGAGGTGATGGTCACAGGCAGCAGACGTTGGTCAGCTCAGCAGCAGCAGGTCGAGGTGATGGTCGCAGGCAGCAGCCGTTGGTCAGCTCAGCAGCAGCAGGTCGAGGTGATGGTCACAGGCAGCAGCCGTTGGTCAGCTCAGCAGCAGCAGGTCGAGGTGATGGTCACAGGCAGCACTGGATCAAAGCAGTGAATGTGTGCTTGTGAAAGTCACACATATATAGGGGCCTGAGCCCATGTCAGTGGCACACGTCGCCAGCTATTGGTTCCCCCTGGATGCCTCATTCGAAAAGGGCCAATGACAGGCCCTGGTGTGGCGGTGCACTGTTTCCGCCATTGTCGATGGCGCATACGCGCCCCGCGGTACCTCTTCCCATTGGCTGCCTGTGCACGTGCCGTCACGGACACACATCGGCAACCGCAAGTGCGCACTTCCGCGACGGTTGCATCTTTTGCAACAATGTTCAATCAGTGGCGCCACCATGGCGGTGCACGCCTTCTGCGGGGGAGGTGCAGGCTAACACATACTTGTGATTATGGAAATCAAAATGGCAGTTCATGACCCCCCTTACAGTCACATTGCATCATCCACTGTAGACCGACCGTCCCAGCCCGGTCACCCACCGCCGTGCCAGCCCAGTTACCCACCGCCGTCCCAGCCCGGTCACCGGCTGGGACGGCAGTGGGTGACCAGGCTGGGACGGCGGTGGGTGACCGGGCTGGCATGGTGGTGGGGACCGGGCTGGCACGGCGGTGGGTGACTGGGCTGGGACGGCGGTGGGTGACCGGGCTGGGACGGCGGTGGGTGACCGGGCTGGGACGGCGGTGGGTGACTGGGCTGGCACGGCGGTGGGTGACCGGGCTGAGACGGTCGGTCTACTGTGGATGATGCACAACACACACCACCACCCTCCCTGTGGACATGGGGGCCTGTTGGGAGTCGTAGTGCTGCTCTCTCACACACCCCACCCACCTCCCAACACACACCACCCACCTCCCAACACACACCACCCACCTCCCAACACACACCACCCACCTCCCAACACACACCACTACCCTCCCTGTGGACATGGGGGCCTGTTGGGAGTTGTAGTGCTGGTCTCCCACACACCCCACCCACCTCCCAACACACCCCACCCACCTCCCAACACACACCACCCACCTCCCAACACACACTACCCACCTCCCAACACAACCCACCCACCTCCCAACACACCCCACCCACCTCCCAACACACCCCACCCACCTCCCAACACACACCACCCACCTCCCAACACACACCACCCACCTCCCAACACACCCCACCCACCTCCCAACACACACCACCCACCTCCCAACACACACTACCCACCTCCCAACACAACCCACCCACCTCCCAACACACCCCACCCACCTCCCAACACACCCCACCCACCTCCCAACACACACCACCCACCTTCCAACACACACCACCCACCTCCCAACACACCCCACCCACCTCTCAACACACACCCCCCCCACCCTCCCTGTGGACATGGGGGCCTGTTGGGAGTCGTTCACATTTTGGTGAGTATGTGGCCCACATGCATGGTTTGGGGCCTGGGGGATGTGACCTCTCAGTTGTGTGAGGCAGACCATGTCGGTGTGATAGTGGTGCTTGGTTTGTACTTACCAGCCTCTTCTCCCTCGTCGATTCCTTCAAGGCTCTCTGGGTGCAGTATGCCCAGCACCTTTTCCTCCCATTCTGCATAGGGTATGGGCTCCGGGGGTGTGCCGCCGCCAGTGTGGTGTGCCCGCAGGTGATTGTTTGCACGGATGCCTTTGACCCTTGTTTTGAGGTCGTGCCACCGCATCTGGATGTCGTGCTTGGTTCGTGGCACGGTCCCTGGCGCATTCACCCGACTGACTATCCAGTCCCACATGTGGTTTTTGGTTGCCACGGTGGTCTGCTGGACTAGTGTGCCGAATAGGTGGGGTTCGACACGGATGATTTCATCCACCAGGACCTTCAACTCTGTGTCAGTGAATTTAGGATTTTTCTTTGGTGCCATGGTGTGTGATGTGCAAGGTGTGGGTGGAGTGGGTTGGGATGTGCAGGTGTGTGGTCTGTAGGAATGGTGTGGTGGGTGTTTGTGTGGTGGGTGTGTTTGTGTGCAGGTTGTATGTGTGGACTTTTGTGTCTGCTGTTAGTCGTATTGAGCCTCTTGCTTGCAGCTATGCTGTGGTGCAAAGGATTGTGGTAGTGGGTGGGAATCTTTTTATACTCGGTGTCGTGGTAGTGTCCCAATGGTTGTTGCCAGTCAGATGCTAGGTGGGTGTGTTGACTTCAGTGAATTTTTAGGTGCTTGGGGGGGTGTCATTGTGACTTGTTTTTGGTGTGGGTGTTTCAGGTGGGTGGGTGTCCTGTGTAGTGTGTTTTGTATTTACTTCTGTCAGCCATTTGGAAATTGGTTTGACGGTAGGGATAGTGTTCGTGTTGTCCTTCCGCTGGGATGCTGAGTTTATCGTTGCATTGTTTCCGCAGCGGTCGTGGATGGAGGTGAGTTCCGTGGGACAGGCGGCATTATCCTAATCGCGGGCACGGAGCCTCCGCAGGTATTGTGGTGGCTGTGCCTGTTCACGCGGTCATGTTCGTCCGCGGCGGACGGTGTTTCTTAGGTTCCGTCCGCTTGCGGCGGTCTCAGGTGTACTCCGTCCGCCGCGGACGGGGTTTGATGTACTACGTCCGCCGCGGACGGAGTTTCATGACAATATTATCCTAATCGCAATGGCGGTTTATCCGCGGAGCGGTCGGGAGTATCTTGGCCCCGTCCTTGGCGGACGGAACCCGTTTCCGTCCGCCATCATAATCGGCTCCTTAGTACGTATTACTGTTATAGAAAGTTAATCTTACAAGTGGTATACAACATTTTTTGTTTCCACCTTGCTCCATCACCAGCCAACAACCCATAATAGTATCTCCTTTTTCCGACACATAAACCTGGGACACAGCACATCTCCTTTTGTATTCAATCACCCCCTGAAAATATCCTTTAATTTTATCATTGAGTATCTTTCTGAAAGTTTATTCAGCAATAATACTCAAACAGGAATGAGAATTAAACATTAGTTCAACTTTGGCATCATTTACCTTCACACATTCCTAAGGATTGTTTGAATCTTTCTCATTCATCTGCAAAGCAATCTCTTCGCTCATTACTTTTTGATACAGCTTACTAGCCAATCAGATTCAGTTTCCTGCCACTGGACCATGCATCAAAGTAACCACTGCTTATTATTTCATCAGCTGAAGTCTTCCTTAACAGGAAAAGTATCAGAAAGGTTTCAGGTTTGTTTATAGTATTTTAGAGCTTTGGACACTGAGCAGAACGCTACGACCTTTCCAATGTGTTCTATGTGTCTTTTAGATGCTTTACATAATCATTGCAATCCGTTTCAGTGTTTCAAAAGAATTGGACCAGCTGATCAACTCTATATGACATCTCCTTCACGGTCTCCCAAGACAAACATCTAGTTTGCAGGTTAAAGCTCATGGCAAAGCCTTGAGGAGGGCATTTAACGTGGGGGCATTCAATGGGGCCAGCCGATGAGATAGCATGTGAGCGCCTTGAAACCTATGTTTGCACTTTACAAATATGGATTATTCATTTATAGTCCTGCGAATAGTATTTGAAAATGCTACAGGTTTCAAAAGCGACACCATTTCAGAGTTGGGTCAATGGTGGGCTGTGCACAGGATTTTAACAACATTGCCCTGTAATCGAAGGTTGACATGTTTGTATGTGCTTTATTTCATATTTTGTGTCTGTACTCTCATGCTTGTCAACACCAATGCTTTCTGTTTACATGTCTTTAAACCGTCTTATGCTTTCCGCAATGTTTATATAACACCTTTCGGTGGTATTTTAAAAGTCATCCTGTGAAAGAGCAAATTAAGAGTAGATCTTCCTCGTAATTCTAAGAGACGCTGGGGCATATTCTCAAGGAGGTATCACCGAGTTGTCTGCACTTTATCGCAGCCAAAGTCGCGATAAAATTATCACCCCATTCACAAGCTGGTGCTAACAGCCCATAGCACCAGTTTACCTGCGATAGCAGCCTCAAAAACATCGCCACAGATGACTATCGCTAATGAGATGCAGAGTAGGCGTTCCCGTGCAAAAAGCCGCGGCTATGGGATTAACCCATTCAGAGGAATCAGTGGTTTGTATTATGCCCTGAGAAACAAATGTCCAAATTCAAGTCTTAAGGTCATCCCTCACTCTCAAAGGGATAGATCTAACCTTATGTATGATCGGTACATCATTGGATTTAAGCCTACTTTTGCATTAGAACCAATTCTATTTTTAAACACCTCTCTGGAAACCTCTCAATGATAATGGTGGTGTTATTCCCTGAAGCAGATTCAATCAGAGACACAGAAACATTGGCAACCAGGAGTGGGGTCTCAGAGACAGGGTCGAGCATTAAGCCAATCGTGGCTAAATCCTGCCACCTCAACAAATTCTGCCCCTTGACACCGACATAAACTTTGGTAAAGGCAGTTTCACGAAGACAAGCTATGGTCTGAGAGGAACATTCTTTCCCAATAATGATAAAAAGCAAAATCAGATATAATGGTGATGGGGTCACCTGAATCAGCTATCATGTTATGGGTAGCATCACCAATAATCACTCACACCATGTACCTTTGTTCTTATTTGCAGACATCTTTGCTATCAGTAGAATACAAATCTGTGTGAATTTTAAGAACTACCTTAGATAAATCATTAGAACATTCCTCCACATCAAGAGCCACAACATTAACTTTAAATGTTGGTTATCTCCTTCTTCATGAACTTTAAAAATGGCCAATTTTCCTGCATTTATTGCAACGTTTACTAGTGGCAGGGCTACTCCAGCGCATCCAGAACGCCTCCGCCCGACTCATCCTGGATGTCCACCGACGCAGCCACATCTCCAGCCACCTGAGGAACCTGCACTGGCTCCCCGTCGACAAGAGGATCACGTTCCGGCTCCTCACCCACGCACACAAGTCTGTCCACGACCTGGGCCCCAAGTACCTCAACGACCGCCTGACCTTCTACATGCCCACCCGCCAGCTACGGTCCACCAGCCTCGCCCTCGCAGCCGTACCACGCATCCAAAGAGCCACTGCCGGAGGAAGATCCTTCTCTTACCTGGCTGCCAAGACTTGGAACTCCCTCCCCATCCACCTTCGGCTGACCCAGGACCATCTCGCCTTCAGGAAACAACTCAAGACCTGGCTGTTCGAGCAGTAGCATACCCTTCCCCCCAAGCGCCTTGAGACCCTCCTGGGTGAGTAGTGCGCTATACAAATGGCATGATTGATTGATTGATTGATTGATATTAAGGACCACATTCATCAATGCTAAAAAAATTGATAAAACGATTGAGGACAATGATACATAAGTCATAATTGAGGAAAAGAGATAGGAGAATCATTATAGAAAAGTTAAGATACCAACATCAGACCCATGTCTTTCTAAGTACACCAAAAACATCTATTATTAATCTTAATTAGGGAATTATACCATATCGGCATTTTCAAAGACGTAGTCAGAGTAAGTGGAAGGAATGTAGAACGAAGCATCAACACAGTGTTCAGTAGAAGAGAATGCAGAAATGACTTAGTAGGATAGAGATTACGCTTCTTTAAAAGTAACGGAAAGAAGAAAAGCTTTTACAATATCTATACATGAAAGAGAGAAAGACAAAGACAAATCCGGAGTCCAAAGGGCTGCTTGATGTAAAGCAAAACCTCTGTGATAACCATAACAATGTGGGAAATTAACTCCCCCGCCAATTTTGACTTTTGTAAAGTAACTAAAGTTATTCAGGGCCTTTTATTTTTCCAAAGAACTTTAAGAAGCAATGAATGAATTGAAAAATATATATATATTGGAACTTGAGCTGACAACAGAGAAAGGAGATAGAACAATAATGGGGAAATCATAATTTTAATAGAATCCAAACAACCCCACCAAGAGAAAAATAAAGGGTTCCAAGAGGAAAGAATAACTCAACCTTGATATGAAGTACATTTAATTCTAACAGTATCTAGAATAGAATTTGTAAATCAAACACCGAAATATTTGATTTTAGCAGATGTGCTCCATTGATAACCAGTGATAGAATAAGAATGGCTCAAAGTATATCTATTAAGCGGAAGAACCTCCGTTTTGTCTTTATTAATTTTATAAGCCAAAACTTTTGAACATAAAGAAATTTCATGAAAAAGAGGGGGCAAGGACCTTTCAGGAGAAGAAAGAAATAGAAGTAGCAAATTTCAGATGACGATCACCAAAAGGAAAACCAGCAATTGAAGAATTAAGATGAATCTGAGAAAGAAAGGGTTCAAGAGCTAAAACGGATAACAAAGGAGAAAGTGTGCAACCTTGCCTTACTCCCCTAAAAAGCAGAAGGTATAAGGATATTAACCCATTCATCAGTACAGAAGATGCTTGGGGGCATGATATAAAATGGAAATAAGAGATATGAATTTAGGGCAGAATCCATTCCATGTTAAAGAATTAAACAAAAACTCCCAATTAATTCTATCAAATGCCTTCTCAGCAGCTATCGTAATAGCAGCGAGGGAAGATTTAAATGAAGTAGCTTTAATTAGAAATTAGAAAATAATCTAGCAATCAGATAAAACTCTTCCTTTAACAAATCCTGATTGCTTTTTCCCTATAAGATGAGGAAGAAAGGATTCCAAATGAAAAGCTAAGAGCCTGGCCAAAATGTTATAGTCAACATTCAACAAAGAGATAGGTTGATAATTTTTACGTTCATGGTGGTCTTTACCATCCTTGTGAATAAGATAAATGATGGCTTCTAAGAAGGTACCAGAAGTGGAAGTAGATATTGTGAAATGATGAAACAAGCGATATAAATAAGGAAGGAGAATATTAAAGAAGTTAACATAAAACTGTACTGTGAAGCCATCAGGGCCTGGCAATTTCCCCATTTTTAACATTCTTAAGTCTGAAGCAATTTCATCAGAAGTAAGGTCATTTTCTAAGGAGTCAAAATCCAGATTTGGAAGAACAGGATGAGGGATCTGATCTAAATAATCTACAATCACTGAGGAATTAGAATCTGATTCAGGGGTGTAAAGAGATTTATCAAATTTAACAAATTCTTCCAAAATATCCTGATGTTTAGTAGTGGACTGATGTCAATAATGTGTCTCTCCCTTCTTCCCTTATGATAATTTGCCAATTATTTGCCAACCTTATTCTGTTCATGGTATTACCATGCATTAGTTATAAGGAGGATAGAATCAGCTTCCTCAGAAGAAATGGTATTAAATTACAATTTGGTTTGAAAAAAAGTTCTAAGATCAGAAGATAATTTGGAAGGGAAATACTTCTGTTTCAAGGGCTTAATCCTCAAGAGCAACATATTATGTTCTCCTAAATGACTCTTCTTTTCCTTAATACATATTTCAAAATGAAATCCCATACTGAGGCTTTGAACGTATCCGAGAGTAAAGAAGGAGAAACATCTATGCCATCATTAACCAGAAAAAAATTCTGGGGCAGAAGAAATAAACGCAATTAAAAACTGAGCATCCTGCAATAAAGAATTTTTAAATCGCTATCTATGTGTGGGGGAATGAAGGGGAACTAAATCCAAGTCGGTTATAATGACAGCATGGTCAGAAGGCACAATTGGAGTTAAATGAGAATGTATAACATATTGTGCAAGGGATTTTAGAAAGAAATATATGGTCTAATCTTGACAGTGTACCATGAAAAGTTTAATAAAAGGTGTAATCTCGGCCATTAGGATTAGACAATCTCCAGGAATCTACCAAGGCTCCTTTAGAAATAGCAGAATGAATTTGCTTATACATTTTATTTGGCACAAATTGAACTGAGGATTGCCTATCTAAAATCAGGTCCATAATTTGATTACAATCCCTCCCATGATAAATTATGTATCATAAAATTGTGTGCACATCCGCTCAATGGAGGGCCAAAAAGAAAAATCGGGTTGTGTAGGTGCATAAACATTCATTATAGTAGGATAAACATTGTCAATAATAAGATTTACAGTAAACCATCGCTCCATATCATCCACGTCTTGAGACACCATAGTAACATTGAGAGTTTTTTCTGCACAATATAGCAACACTATTCTTTAGGTCGAGCCTATAGCGGCAGCGCACATGCACTGCTCGCTTTGCGAGGCATGCAGTATTCAGTATGGAGTGGAAGCTCTGCCCATCTTTTTCAGTGGCTTGTGTCTTACATGCTGCCTTCCAATTGGTTTTAGGTTTGTTAGTCCCTCCTTATGAAGGCAATGTCGTCATTTGTGTCATTCAATGGAAACTGGCCCCTTTACTTCGAGTGTTGCACAGCACTACTTTCTTCACGTGCCCCCCTCCTGCAGTCCGTGCCTTCTCACCCGCTGCCCCCCATTGCTTGCGCCTTGTCGCCCGCCCCCACTCCCATTTGTAATGCAATAGGTCTCGCGTAAATGCGAGTCCTATTGCATTGCAAATGCTTGTTTTGGTTATGCTTCCTTTTCTTCTCACTGCGGACGTGAAGTCTGCATTAGTAAAATGGCGGCACTTCTTCCCTGTGCTGTTTCTGCCTCCGGTGAACCCAGCGAAGACATTGCTGTTGTTGACTGTATAGTCAAACTCAGAGACCGCGCTCTGACACACAGAGGGCAGCTGGAAACTGTTCGACAGGATGCCCTCCAGAGAGCAGTAGCCATCGTGAAGTGGCTGCATGCAGAAGGGAAGAGCTGTATCGTTGTGCACAGAGTAGGGTGAGCCAGAGATGGGCTCTGGGGCCTCACTGCAGTGGAATTTAATCTTCACCCAAGTTAATGTAGAGATCTTCGTTGTATTATTTTTTTAGAAGTAAGCATACTTAGGTAGCGCGAACAGGGCGATAGGCATCAATAGTTTTACAGTAAAGCAAGTGCTTCAAATTGTGAGAAACGTATCGATGTGTGTCTTCAAAAAGCATGTTTGAAAGTAAGAAAAAAGCGCTATAAAGAAAGAGGACAATGTTGACCATGTCGCAGCACTTATTTTTTTTTAAACTTTTAGCCTGGTGCAGTGCAGTTAGGCTGATATACAAAAATGACTGTAAACATTGACAACGCCTCTAGATCTTGTTCTATAATGTTTTTTCTCTGTAGGGAAACTGGTTTGCACTCAAACTTTACTTTATAGCCTATACACTCAGCTGAATTTCTGGTCTGTGAGTCCTGTTTTAATTTGCAACTTCCACGTGTCTCATGGTTTTGATGGAGTAGAGAATCTGGTAGTAGAATTTTACATTTTTGTTCGTCCTATAGTAAGAGTACAGTATCCACATTACTCACACAGTGAGACAGAATATATGAGCGTTATTCTGTCACTCTATAGTTATTTAGCAGCAACATATTTCTAAGGTAATGTTTATTAGACAAAATAAAAATAATAGGAAATGAAGAACAAACTGTGCACTATTGCACACCTTGAACCTTCGCCCTCATCTGTCAGTAGGACGTGACGTCTTTGACCAGTGACTCATATGGACTGCCTCGTAGGCAAACAACTAGGTGTATTTTGAAGGATGACAGCAGTCCTACAAATCCGACTCACTCCCTCCTCCAAGGTCATTTGCTTTCTTTTGAAATTCTAATCCTTCTGTTGCGGTAAAAAATCAAAGCTATGCTTTTATTTGATTAGAAGTGAATCTTTAGTAATTACGCTCTCTGCTCTCCATTTTCATAATCCTTCCTCTGCGTTTGCTGTCTAACAAATCCGTTACTGGAAGCTCTTTCTTGAGCATTAGCAGTATTCTACAAATCATACTACATACATACTGTTCTGTCTGTGACATCAGGTAACAGTTTTGGGTTTGAAATAACTTTTATTTTGTCCTTCCGTTAACAGGAGTCTTTTGCTTTTTAGGTTGAGCATAGGCAACTGCAAATGAAAAAAACAAAAGTTAAAAAAAATTGCCATTTTAAACGCCAACAGCTCTAATTTTCACAACTGCGAGACCGATTGCATTGCAAATGCTTGTTTTATTAAGCGATGGGGAAACAAATACAACCCACCCAAGCCTGCTTAAATTTCAAGGCTTCACAATGAATGAGGTGGGTTTACTGAAGAAGAACCAAATCAGAATTAGATATTCCTAGGTGAAATAATACTCTCTGTAGTTTAGCCGGATTAAGAGATCCTTTAATATTCCAAGATATCACTCGGAATTATGAACATTAAAGAGATACTAACAGATGAAGAAACATAAGGCATACAAGAAAAGGCCAACATAGAATATAAGGAAGAGAAAGCATAATGTAGGTAGGAGAAAAAGGAGAGAATCTACAAAAAAAACAAGAGGAGAAAAAAAGACAAGGAAGGAAGAAGATAATAAAAAAGGATGAAGGGAGACAATGAACAAGAAGAGAAGACAGTACATATCCAAAAAGGATGACTAGGAAAAACATACCTGAAAAGAAGAACAAAAGGAAATGGGCTGATGACGACACAAAGACAGATGACACACCTATAAGGGAGGAATCCACGCTACCCCAGGACGATATACATTCAGGAAAGATGGTACAGAATGCAGATGAACATGACGACTCAGTGAAAAGAACAAAAGGGCATAATATAATAAATTACATTTCAAAATATAACAATACCACCAAGAAAAAGAACAAAGAAAACATAAGAAAACATGTAAAGACCATAGTGGAATAAGAAATCAACTCAAAGGCCAACCGTACAAAACGGTATCAGCGGAAAAATCTACGTAAAGAAGGACCACTAGTATCCACGGTATCCGATATATGAACTTGTATGAACTACTTAAGTTCTGCTGGGTCCTCAAATACAGTAGTGTTATTGTGATAAGTCACTTTAAAAATACAGGGATGAAATAAATAACCCTGGGTGTAGTTCGCGTAGTAGCGCTACGCGTAGCTAACCGAAGTGCACTTCGCACTACGCAAGCTACGCGTAGCTATGCTAACTGCGTAGTGCACTGTGCAAAATGCTGTTCGCACTGATCGCACACTGCGGGATGCTTGTTCGCACAGTGCAAGCAGTCATTTTCTGCCGCTCGAGTAGATCTCTACTCGAGCGGCAGCTTTCTTAACGCGAACTGGTAGTTTCTCATCACGAGCAGTCGCGAGCATATGCGACCGATCGCAATGAAACCTGACCTCCACGCATTGAGACTCTTGCAGGGAGGTTTATTTTCCATGCTCGCGATCGGCAACTTGATGTTGCTGATCGCGAACGAGGAAAAAGTCTCGCCGGGATGTCATGTTGCTCGCTCGCAGTTACCAACGTGACATTGAGGGCCGCGAGCAAGCAAAAAATGACCGCTGCACTACGCTACATGTGTTTGCACTGTGCTACGTGTGAAGTAGCGCAAACTACGCATGCGTAGCGTAGTCCTTCGCCCAGGGTTAGAAATAAACCATATCTGGCACATAAAGTCTTTAAGGAAGGTCAAAGAATAAGGAACTCTTTTCTACAGGCTGCAGTGGCAGTAGACACATCATGAGACAAAAAGATCTTGTGACCTAACCAGGACACTTGCCTCTTACCTTTAACCAGAGCAAAAGTCAAAAGCAAATCTGTAAATTGTAAAAAGAATATGATGTCCTCTTGTGGCTTCTTGAGTGACACAGAAGAAGTAAGACAAGGGCCCAAACTATGAGCTCTCTGGATGTTAAGTGAAGTAGAAGAGGACATATCCAGCAGTCTTGGGAGAAAAAAGGTGAAAAAGGAAACAGGATCATCACCGTCAAGTGCTTCAGGAAGACCATAAATACAGAGGTTATTCTGCCTATTCCTGTTTTTCCAAATCTTCTGCATGCTTCTTAAGCTGAACAATCTCTTTTTCCAGAGGACTAATATTAGAAGTTTCACTTGCAATTCCACCACCTGCTGCTCCACCAAGGAAACCCGATTTTTCATTAATGACCAGTTATCATCCAGTTTTTGTATAAATTGTTTGTTTCCTCAACAAAGGGACTCAGTGCCCAAATCTCCTCAAGCAAAAACTCTAAAGAGATCGAACATGAAGATTTTTCAGGTGACAGTTGGTCTTGTTTTAGCCTCTTAGCAACGGAAGAGGGTCACCGAGTTTTACTCGAGGAGGACTGCATGGAAGGGGTACGACAAGCAGAAGTAGTAACTATCTCTCCAGAGGAATTAAGCTGCATCAAAGATATAGTGTCTGCAATAGAACCACTATGAGAAGCAGTGGTAGACTTTGTTTTAGCATAAAAACAAACTGTGGCTTCCTTAATCTGCCCAAAAAGGAAGAGCACAAAAAACAACACCAACCAGCACCAGATAATTGCAGCCAGAACAGCAAAGACTGCTGACAGGTATCAATCAATGTAGTGCCGGATAAATGTCAAGCACAATGTTGCACAAAGGAAGGGAAAATCATTAAACACTTTTTTTTAAAAGATATTTTTATTGGTATTTTATATAGTACGATAGACCCATTACAAATCAGGAGAAGAAGAAAAAACAAAACAATTCACATCAGCAGTTACCGACTATTTTGACCAGTACTAGTTCCACTAATACAATTATAATGCAACTATTCTGTAGGTAGTCGCTCAACACCGGTCCATCATCTGCCTATTTAACCATAAGCATAATCACAACAAGCCAATAACGAGACTTGGATTCTGAAGAAAGAGGGATGAAAAAACAAAAATAGAGAGAAGAAAGTGTAACCTGTACAGAGGAGTGGTGTGAACATGTCGAATCACTGATGTCTAATGGAATTAACAGCATAGATGACCCACGGGCCGGTCTAAGATGGGGGCCCTCCTCACTCCTGGCATCGCTTCTGCACCCAGCCAACACTCCCGCTGATCTCGCAGACCTATGTGCTGCCTCCCTGTGGTTTAAACCCTCAATGCCACAGGGGAGTAGCACGTACTACAGAGCCCGTTTGGGACTCATGCTCGGACTCACACCCTCCACTGCTAGGGCCAGCCCGATTCTCCCACTCAGCCATTACCTCTCTCCATTGCTCAGCAATCAGGTGTTTTCTCATTCCCTGGGCTTCCTCCCATGCCTGCACTCTACCCTCTGCCCCCGCCCAGGTAATAACATCCCTGTCTCAGGTTGCAACCTGTGGCACCCTCAGGGATTTCCACTCCATCTAACTAAGGGCTGAGGTGGCCGAGGAAAAAGACCCAACAGGCACGTCTGCATCGTAAGAGCCAACACCCTTCCCAGCACGTCTTTGATCTTACCCAATATTGCCTCCCAGAAAGGACGCACCCCCTGGCAATCCCAGGTCATATGGCCAAAATCAGCATCTGGGTGGGTGCATTTGGGAGACTGTCACACGTCCCCCCATACATCACGTTAATCCTATGGGCATCATATAGGTCATGTGTATGTAGTTGAATTGGATATATTTCAAACGGGTATTGCGGGAGGCCTTTTTTGGATAACATCAAACCTTTTGCCACTAAGAGTCGGTAAAGACCCTACCCCTAATCTTATCCCAACGCTCCTTCAATCCGTCCAAGAGCCGACAGAAGCCTCTACTAGCACGGCATAAAGCTATTTCACCAGGTTGCTCATGGTGCCAAGAGTGAATAAGGCATGGAGAACCAGGTGTGTGTCAGGTTCTTCCCTCCCTCCCACAGCCCCATAAATGCGCGAACCTGCGCGTCAGCGCCTCATATTGTAGAAACTGACCCAGGGGGAGCCCACTACCATCCACCAGTTCCGTGAAAGTAATCAGTGACTTATCCAGATAGCAGTCCCCAACATTGTCCAGTGCAGCCTCCAACCATCTGGCCAGTTCGACACTGGTAAATAAAGATTGGGGGTCCCCATGTGGCAGTCCCACCAGAGGCAGCATAGGAGAATACTTTGCAGGTAGTTGCCTACCCTTGTGGCATCATCTCCACGAGTACGCTGCAGTAAGGAGCATCTAAGGATGGGCGCAGCCGGCAGCAGCAGCCTCGTCATCACTAGTCTTGAGCTGGATGCCGGATCCGTCAGGCACGTTCCCTCCTCATTCACACCCTCCACCCACTGAGCTATCCACTGTAACTGGGCAGCTAGCATATAAAATTCAAAATTCGGCACCCCAATCCTCCCTCCGATATGGGGTACTGCAAAGTTTTCAGGGACACCCTCCGGCGTCCATCCCGCCAGACCAGATCCCGCAGGAGTGCATGCAGAGGGCGAAACCAGCTCCTAGGCATTAAAACCGGGAGATTTATGCAAAAAGACAACAGTCTAGGCAGCATGACCATTTTAGACAATGCGATCCGGGCCATGATTGGCAGCTGTAACGTGCTCCAGAAATAAACACAAGAGCAAAGAGAACGCAGCGCCCTTCTTAGGTTCCTGTCCTTTAAATCATCTAAGTCATGAAAGATATGTATGCCCAAGTATTTAAATGTGCGCTGCACTCAAAGAGTGTCGACCGGCAGCGCCTCAGGTCTGGGCAAGGGCTCAGCTATGGGAAATAGATATGTCTGAGATTTGTTGACCTTGAGGCCTGAAAGCAGGGCAGAACCGTCCAGGATATGTAAAGCTTTAGCGGCACCCCCAACTGCCTCTGTAAGGTTTGACAATAAATTATCTACATAAAGAGAGATGTGATGCCTTCGCCCACCCAATGTCAGCCCCAACCCTCTCCCCCCGAGGCGGAACCGTTCTGCTAGCGGTTCAACAGCCGGGGCAAACAGGATTGGGGAAAGGGGACACCCCTGCTGATTCCCTCGAGAAATCCTATACAATCTAGATATGGTTTGATCCGTCCTAACTCTCGCAGTGGACGAGGGGTAAAGAAGCCGTACCCACTGTACCCAATCATTTCCCAGACCCATGCGCATTATCACCGCGAAGAGGTACTCCCAGCTTACCGTGTTAAATGCCTTCTCCAGGTAAACAAACGAATCCGCCGCTTGCTGGAGTGCTGATGTGTCCTCATGAAAAAGTACAGAGTAGAGCCTATGGATATTATAGGAGGTACTACGTGTGGGAATAAACCCGTTTTGGTTAAGATGAATCAGGGATGTCATGTGTGGAAGCAGTCTGCCCGCCAACACCTTGCTCAAAATCTTGAAGTCCAGATTGAGCATGGACAGAGTCCAATAATCCCTCACTCCTGCATCTGGTTCCTTAGACTTGGGGAGCGGGATCACAAGCGCAGTTTGGGTGGAGTTGGGCACATCCCCCCTCCCTCATATGCCTCCACAAACAATGCCACCAGACGTGGGGCAAGGATGTCAGTAAACCGCTGATAGAGGTCGGCTGGGAGGCCGTCAGGCCCAGGTGTCTTACCAGGTGCCAGCACTGCTATGGTGGCTCCATCTTCCTGCAGAGTCATTGGGTCCCCCAAGTCTTCCCGTGCATCCACATCCAACGTACGGAGTGGCAGAGGGCCTAGAAATTGTCGAATATCCGACAAGGAGGCCGCAGCCGGGGCCTCATACAAGCGCTCATAATGTGATAAGAAGGAGTCATTAATGACGTCCGGGTCATGCACCTTGCCCCTGAGTCTAAACCTAGCCATGTAACGGGAGCTCAGATTTAATTAATCGCGCTAACAATCGACCCGCCCTCCGCTTCTCTCTTTGCACTCTGTCCAAGTAGTCCTTATAGTTGTAGCACTTCAGCCTGCCCAACGTGTCATTATAACGTGCCCGTGCATACTGTAATGACCCCTGGGCCGCATCATCTGTACCGTGTAAATTATCTAACCTACTGATGGTCACCTCCAAATCTAGGAGTTCCCGGTTAATCTCCCTGTGGGCCCCACATGCCCGAGCCATGCAGTGGCCACACACAACCACCTTGAACGCCTCCCACTCCCCCTGGTGAGAGCAGGCCGTGCCGGCACTGATAAGGAAGTATGCGTGAACCAGTGCCAACAGGGAGGCTCGGAAGAGGCCATCCCCAAGCAACAACGGGTTCAATTTCCATGTAGGGACCGGAAGACGCCGCCCCAGCAAGTGTTGTAGCATGAGTAGTGGGCTAAGATCCGATAGAGGGCGCCTCAGATATTCAGAATGGGAAACTGAGCCATTAAAGGCCGGGGAACAGAGAAATACATCAAGCCTAGAGTGAACCAGGTGGACCTTCTAAAAGAAGGAGCACTCCCTGTCTCCTGTATGTTGCAGTCTCCAAGTGTCCTCGAGGCCCCAATGGGATATCCAGGTTCAGAAACCCAATGCCGTGCGATGTCGCTGAGTCCCCGGCAGAGGAGGGTGCGATCGGTCAGTAGAGCAGTCCGCTACACAGTTAAAGTCACCCCCCAGGATTAGAGAACCCGTCATGCAGTGAGCCAGGGGGGCGGAGAAAGACTCCAGGAAGCAGACATGGTCTTGGTTAGGTGCATATACATTGCCTAGCATCACCTCCTGCCCCACTAGCCTCCCCGTGAGTAGGATATACCGCCCCTCAGTATCAAGCCATGAGTGTTCAGGAGCAAAGGGAACCCCAGGCCTCACCCAAATCAACAACCCCTGGCAAAGGACGAGAAAGTGGTCACGAAGATCTGACCCTTCCACCTCTCCTTCTCCTTCCCAGCCTCCTCCCTGTTAAGATGTGTCTCCTGGAGGAATGCAATGTGCACATCCCTGCGCCGCAGGTAGGAGTTGATGTTGTGGCGTTTGGCCATCATCCCCATACCACGGATATTCCATGTGAGGAACCTCACAATGTTAGATGTACCTGTCATTTCTGCAGGAATCCACCCCACCGCAACATAAGGGGGCCCCCTTCCCTGCATACACAACCACACTACTCTGCAAACAACTAAACAAAACTATCAACAAATGAACCCCCATGTTGAACAATTCCCCGACCCCAGGGTAGCCTGACAATGGTCAGTCACCCAAACAGCATGTGGAACATAGCCCTCAGTGAGGCCCTACCCCAGTAAGGCACCCAAGGGGGGGGTGAGCAGCAAGGGACAGAGTTCTGATGCACAAACTGTCCAGAGCAAGCCGGCCCCACTCGAACAGGGCATCTCAAGCCCAGAGACAGCCACCGACAGTTCAGCAACACACCAGGGAGTCAGGCCCACCCCAAAGCCCAAGCAGCTTCAGATAAAGTCATCTGCCATCCCAGGAGTCACCACCAGCAATTTTACACTGTCACTGTGGGAGTTGTCAGAGTCGATGTCCCCAGTGTCCTCGAGGAGTGAGCTTCCGCTACTGGGGAGGGGCTCCCGCCCTGCCCTGCATGAGCGCCGGATCACTGACTAAATATCGAGGGACAAAATATAGACTACCCAAAATATAGATTCCAAATATCGACAGACAAAATATCGAATTCATATCTACAAACAGGTAAGTACCAAAATATTGAACCCAAAATATCGTTTATATATATATATACTTTGTAAAAATATCGAATTTCTTAAAAATAATGTAAAATTAAAAATATATTAAAAATAAATAGCTAAAATATACTTAAAAATACTTAAATTACCTTAAAATTATTAAATAACTAATTTAACTTAGAAAACAAATATACAATCATATCTGTTAAAACATATATATATATATATTAACATAAAATTTATAAAAAAATACACAATATTATTACCGTAGGATAGCGGGGGTGTAAAAATTACTATTCCCACTCCTGGAAGTGCAACTGTAGGGAAAGCATTGGATAGCTTAGGGGTAAAAATTACTATTCCCACTCTAGAGAGTGCAACAGTAGGGAAAGCGTTGGATAGCGTAGGGGTAAAAATTACTATTCCCACTCCAGAGAGTGCAACAGTAGGGAAAGCGTTGGATAGCGTAGGGGTAAAAATTACTATTCCCACTCCAGAGAGTGCAACAGTAGGGAAAGCGTTGGATAGCGTAGGGGTAAAAATTACTATTCCCACTCCAGAGAGTGATACAGTAGGGAAAGCATTGGATAGCTTAGGGGTAAAAATGATTATTTCCACTCCAGTGAGTGCAACAGTGGGGAAAGCATTGGATAGCGTAGGGGTAAAAATTACTATTCCAACTCCAGAGGGGGCAGCAGTAGGGAAAGCGTTGGATAGCGTAGGGGTAAAAATTACTATTCCCACTCCAGAGAGTGCAACAGTAGGGAAAGCGTTGGATAGCATAGGGGTAAAAATTACTATTCCCACTCCAGAGAGTGCAACAGTAGGGAAAGCGTTGGATAGCGTAGGGGTACAAATTACTATTCCCACTCAAGAGAGTGCAACAGTAGGGAAAGCGTTGGATAGCGTAGGGGTAAAAATTACTATTCCCACTCCAGAGAGTGCAACAGTAGGGAAAGGGTTGGATAGCGTAGGGGTAAAAATTACTATTCCCACTCCAGAGAGTGCAACAGTAGGAAAAGCGTTGGATAGCGTAGGGGTAAAAATTACTATTCCCACTCCAGAGAGTGCAACAGTAGGGAAAGCGTTGGATAGCATAGGGGTACATTTTACTATTCCCACTCTAGTGAAAATAAATTAATATAATTCACATAATTATCAATTAATCAATTAATAAAAAATGTATTATCAATTAAGAATTAATTAATTATCAATTAAAAATTAATTAACAATTTATTCAAAATAAATACCAATGAATTAATTAACATATTTAATTAATTATAATTAAATTACTTCCCACCCTATTCCCCTATAAACCCACAACCCGCTACAGAAAATAAATTAATTTAATTCACATAAATATCAACTAATCAATTAATAAAAATTAATTATTAATTAAGAATTAATTAATTATCAATTAAAAATTAATTAACAATTTATTCTAAATAAATACCAATTAATTAATTAACATATTTAATTAATTATAATTAAATTACTTCCCACCCTATTCCCCTATAAACCCACTACAGAATTAAATTACGCAAAAATTAAATAACATAAAATTAATTACTTAAAATAAATTACAAAAATATATGCACTTTTCACACATATACTAACATACAAAACACTTTAAAAATTCGATATTATTAAGAATTCGATATTTTTAATAAACTATGGGCCATATGTAGGTAAATGGCATTTACCGAATCGTAAATACCGAATTTTACCGATTCGGTATTTACAAATTGGTAAATGCCATGTAGGTAATTATTCAGTAACAATTACTGAATCGTTAAGATTCGGTAATTACCGAATCGGTATTTACTGATTCGGTAATTGCCATTGATTCCTATGGGCAATTAGGAATCAATGGCAATTACAGAATCCGTAAATACCGATTCGGTAAAATTACCGATTTGTCAAGGGGGACAGGGTGTCACTTTGACACCCTGTTGCACCCCTGAGTCTGGCTTGTGTGCCATGTGACACACATACATGCCCTAAGGGCATGTATGTGTGCCACATGGCACAGGTGTACATGCACAGATGTGCATGTACATAGGAATTCGTTATTTACCATGCAATAGTATTTCATGGTAAATAACGAATTCCTAAGGGCCTGTGGCACTGTTTCCAGTGCCACCTACATCCCATATTACAGATTCTGTACATTTACCGATTCGGTAATTTACAGATTCGGTAAATTTACAGAATCGGTAATTATCTGCCCCCTACATCTGAAACTACAAATACCGGTTGGTAACGGCCGAAATCGGCCGTTACTGACCGGTATTTGGCCACCTACATGGCCCTATATTATATACTTCGATATTTTGACTGTCTATATTTTTTAAAACGATGTTACATTACTTACCTTCAAAACGATATTTTTGATGTCTATATTCTGTCCATTCGATATTTTGTCTATTCTATATTTTGGAGTCGATATTTAGGTTAGTCTATATTTTGGAATCGATATTTTGACCTTTCACCATGAGCGCCGCCACCACCTGCAGGGCCTCAGCGCTCTCCTTCTCGGTCTGCAACAAGGTCGGTTTCTTAGGGGTTCCTCTACGGGAGCGTCTTCTGGAGCCCTTTCCAAGTTCTGCTGTTTTCCCCATCGCAGACTGGGTACCCACGGGCCAGGGGCCCCTGATCTTATAGGCCTCGATACAGCCTCACTCGGGCTGCCACAGAAGTGGGTGTTACCATCCAAGGTGATTCGCAACTGGGCAGGGAACATCAGAGAGTACTGGAGACCCTCCTCTCTCAGGACCTTCTTGACCTCCAGGAACGAGGCCTGCTTCCTCTGCACCTCCAGAGTATAGACCAGAAAGAGGGAGATTTTACTGTTATTAACGGTGTAGGGGCCCTCTGCACGTGCCTTTTGAAGTAACACATCCCTGTCCCTGAAATGGACTAATCAGGCCACCACTGGCCTCGGTGGATGCCCCGGAGCCGGGGGCCTTGCCGGTACTCTGTGGCCGCTCTCGAAGGTACAAAAGGTTAAGAGGCCATTGGATGCCACCTCAGTCTTCAGCCACTGTTCCAGGTAGGACACCATGTCACCACCATCAACTCCTTCCAGCAGGCCCAGGACTTGAATGTTGTTCCGGCTGTTACGTGCCTCCACATCCTCAGCTCTCCGCTCCAGGACACCCACCCTGTCTGTGAGGGCTCCCAGCTGCTGCTCCAGGGCTTTTTGGGCAGGGGCTTTCGCTGTAATGTCAGATTCAGTCTCCTTCACCCTCTCAGAGAGTTTCTTATGTTCTTCTCGCAGGAGGCCAAGCCCCACTGCCACCGTACTGATGTCCTGATGGGGGGTGGCCTTCGTGTCTGCAATAGCCCCAGTATCTTGCCCGGCTGCTGCTGTACCAGGTCCTCCGTGGCAGTTTGGGATTGCTCCTAGGCACTGTCCTCTGGGTCATGTGTTGCCCCAACCTGCCGGCCCGTGGTTTTCCCATGGCGCTAGACAACCCCACAGCTCTTGGACCACGCCCAGGGGGAAGAACACCCAGCAGCTGGCTTCACTATTCCACCTGGCGAGCTACGTTGCAGACCTGGGGTACTTAGGAGGGCCTGATCCTAATCCCTAGCACAGTCACTCCTCTAAAAAAGCTAATCACTTTGCGTGTTCCTGCAACAACTTGGTCGTCGGGACTCCACCCAGACCACGCTCACACCAGCATTCAGGGCAGCCCCCACACGGGTTTAGTCTGCGGCGTTCCCACTGCTACTTGCGCCACAAGCTGGGGTGCACCCCCCCCCACGGTGTCCCCACTCTCTCCAAGGAGGCCCTCCACTCTACAGGGCGGTGGCTGGCAAGGACACAGTCAAAGGGACCACCAGATGCGAATTCCCCCTGCACTCAAAAGCGGGAAACAGCCTATCAAACTGGCCGTATACGTTCCTCCACATTGCTTATTTAAGGCCCACTGACAAGGCACCTCAAGCCCCAGGCCCACCTCCAGGGATAATCTCCAGGCCACAGTCATGCACAGTGAAGCCACACTCTCAGTCCGATCCCCGGGCTCCATGGGGGGAACCCCAGTCCTCCACGCCTTGGCCCAGCCAGCAGGGACTACAGGCACTCCTGCTCCAATAAGGCCGATGGCAAGGCCTAGTCTCCGATCCCCCAAGCCCCGACATAGGCTCTGAGCACGCTCCCCATCCCGCACCTCAACTCCAGGGGCCGTACACCATTGCAGATGCCTCAATTACGGCAGCATCACTGCGCCTGGGATGCGCCGCCGGGCCCTTGTCAGCACCGGCACAACGCACCGCGGTTCAGCACAGCCGGCGGAGAGAGTATCGCAGGTTGGAGAAAAAGCCCCAGCAGCCTCCAGGCTCCACCGCGGTCTCCAGGCGTCAATCAGACCTGGGCCACCATCTTGAAGCTTCCCGGTTCCGGCAGCCATGAGGGTTTCAAGTACTTCCCCCCGCAATCTGGAGCCGCTGGAAGCACCGGAGCCTGACCCTCAATTCCCCGGCACTGTCAGTGCCGCTGCGGGACGGTCTCCGGGCGCCAATGGATAATTCTGAGAAGTGGTGGGCCGGCGCAGAGCTCCAAGCTCAGGCGTCCACCATTATCAGCTCCTTGGCCACGCCTCCAAACCATTAAACACTTAGCAGTAGAACAGACTGCTGTGAAAGGCTTCCAGAAGAACCAAGAAAGAAGAAGAGAGGATCGAAAGAAAAAAAATTCTGAAAACTCACAGCATGTCATGCATGCCGAAAACCGCAATCTGGAACATTCCAAGATGGTGGCCGCTTCTGAGGAAGCGACCGCGACAGCAATATTAAGTCCAATAATGCTGGACAGTCAAAAGAGAGCAGCAACGGAGCACTCCGCCATCTTCCGCCAGCTGTTCGCGCAAGGAGGGCCCTCTGCAGAGCCTCAGAAACGCCAAAAAGGCGTTTGAAGGTCCCGGTGCAGCAGAGCCCGGACCCTAGGTGGCCATTCGATGTGACATCATAGCCACCCCTCCACTAATACATGATTGGGATTAGATTATATTACAGACATAATTAAGGTAAATACTTTGGAAATACACAGGAGGTATTGTTAGAAGTGAGTCACATGGGGCAATTGTTTCAATTAGATATAGCACGACGAAGAAAGCAGGAAAGTGCGATATTTTAGTACCTATGGTGCTTTCCTGCTCTCTGTCTCTCACACAATGCAGCACAGCAACTTTGGTTTTCTGCACTGTGTTGCATCACATCTTTGTAGTTTCAAGTTTATTGATTCAGCTTAATAAAACATAAAGTTTGTACTTAGCAGAATACCAAAATGTATGCACTTCATTATAACAATACATGTCCTGGATAATAAGACATTAAAAAACATTCCCACCAACATGTTCCCTTATGCTAGCATGCCTCCCTTCTGTAATTTCATGGCAGCAATAAGCTGTCTGGATAGGTTAAACACCTCAATGGACTTACACTCTGTCCACAAGGCTTTCAGCAATACCATGGATGTGCCTATCACCCTCCTCTACATCACAAACAAGGTGTAATTTAGCTCTATAGAGAGGTACAATGAACAAAATCGTAGATGTGTTAGATCAAGGGTGCGTCTTCAGTGCAAGAGACACTTGGACAGGAACTTAATATTTAAACAGTAGAACTATTGTACAATGCTTCCTGGGTATGAAAAAAGAATAGTATTGTAACAATACAACAAGCAAATAAGAACACTATTAGTGATTCTTAACTGTGCCCACTGGCGACCCCTCCATTGGCGTGTGGGGGCGTCGCCCCACTGCTTTCTCGCCGTGCGAGAAGGAGAAATATAAAATGGCAAAACAGCCATTTCATATTTCTGCTTCTCGCACGGCGAGAAAGCAGGAGTGCCTGGAGTGCCTGGTTGGTGGCAGGTGGGTGGGCTTTCCTGCATGAGTGCAGGGGAGGCTTGGCCAGCCCACTGTCTTTGGTGCTGACTGTTTGTTCGGCCCCAGGGCCGACCAAACCAGTCATGCGCAGTTGCGCATCCTCTCTTTTTCTCTATGTAGGCTGCATGCAGCCTGCATAGAGAAAATGGCTCCCTGGCCTACAGGCACCCGGCTGGGCGCCATCCGCCTCGCAGCACCAATCACAACGCTGCCATTGCAGTGCTGTGATTGGCTTAGGGGAGTGGGAGGTAGGCTGCCTAGGTTCAACGCAGGCCCAGCCGGGAGCCGCAGGAGCGGTGTCACGTGACCCGGAGGAAGCAGTGGGAGGAAGGTACGTTTTTAATTTTTTTTGATATATTACCATCCCACTTTCCCTCCCTCCCCGTGAAAATAACCCCCTCCCACTCCCCCACCCGGCTTGCCAGTCACGACTGGCCTTCTCGCTCGTTTCTCCAATTTCTTTTCCATTATCAGGTGCGTTTATTTCTCACTGTGAACGGTGCAAAAGTCAATGGATGAATGGCCTGAACGTGACATGTGGGAGGCATTTCAAATGTAACTGTCTTTCTTCGTCCTATAGATTTGATTACGGTTTTTTTGCATACAAAGCTTTCTTCAGTGTCTGGACTAAAGTCGGTCATCTCGGGGCAAATCCATTTTTATATAGCACCTCTGTGTTAACACAAGTACTGCAACATGCCTTATGGGTTTCACATCTACTGTGTTCAGTTCCTTGTGTTTTGGCTCCATTTTACTAGATATGAGATGAAGCGCCGCACACTCCCCATTTCATTCCTCCATCAGTAAAGGAGACTTCCCGATCCCGAGGCAGTCTGCTGGAACAAAATCGAGCGAAACCATGAACCCAGACTGAAGTAAATTAATCAGTCTTCTCACTTTTCTAATTTTACCTGTCAAGCGCTCCTCATTACTCTCCGTCGCCAAATACCCACCACGATCACATCAACTGAGCACACCAAGAGCAACAAACTCACAACTAACAATCCCCACATGGCCGATCCAGATAGTTTGGTCTCTGACCTTAGCCCTCCTGCGACTGAAATCCCCTCAGACACTCCCCTCCCCACTTTCGCACTTTACACAACTGTTCTTTTCTTTTGGACACTTTATATTTTTCTTTTTCTGAACAAAATGACTACCTATGAAGATAAAAGGGGTGTAACCTGGTGAGTACCTGCCAGTGGCCCCGAGGGTGGTGAGCCCGTGAGGTGTCATTTTGTTCTTCACACATTTTTCATTTTTTCAGGTCTGATTGAGGATGTATTGTGAAAACTGTGAAATCACTCTATGTTCGTGTTGACTGTCCTTTTGAAAGCTCACAAGGAATCTCTCTAGTTTTTAGAATAGGACGCGATAGGATATCACACCTGAATAGTAAACTGATAAAGTCTGGTGACACAATAGTAGATATTAAAAGTTGAAGTTTGTCGTGCACACCTCTTTTATATCCTTGTATTCCTTCTTTTAACCGATTAACCACTTAATGCGTGCGCCATGGAAAACGTGATCCGCCCCTTGTTCACGTTGGCGTAGATATTGACATATAGCCACTACATTGTTGAAAACAAGTACCTATTTTGAGTGTCCAGGGACAGGGTATTTTTGAATTGAATTGTATATGAGTGGAGGGCTACCCTGATTTTCCCTTTTTCCCTCTTGGCTCCTGTTTGGAATAGACTCCCCTCCCTACCCCTGATAATCTGAACCGTTCCTCACTTTCTTCCCTGACCCCCTACTCAGTCCCTGTTCCCCCGACCCGGACTCCCCCCGGGTCGAACGCCACTCCCAATACTATGTGTACACAACCTACCACCACCGCTAATCTCTCTGACTTTGCCCAGAACTCGGACGCCCTGCCTAGAATTTCTCGCCCTCCTCTCCTGGACACTAGTCCCACTTCTCCTCCCCTGAACTCCTCGAATGGGAACATGACTAATCCGGCTCCCTGTGTAAAACCTCTCCCCTCTCCTAATCCCAGGGACTCCATCCTATCCCTAACCCTTGTTAAATCTACCTCCATAGACCCTAGTCTGTCTCGACCCCTGCCTAAAACCTCAAACTTTTTCAGTGCAATAACACAGCAACTGAACAGAATGGAGAGGAAAATTAACTCCCTTACTGCTGATTTCCTTCACTTACAGCAAAACCTCCTCAACAGAGACAAGTCACCGTGATCCCTCCCCCTGGGTATTCCTGCCTCTACCCCACTCAATACACCTCCCACGGCCCCTCTCGATACACCTCTCATGGCCCCTACCCCACCCAATACACCTCCCTTGGCCCCACTCAATACACATCTCATGCCCCCCCCAAAGCACCCCTCGACCCCCCAGTCCAGCAGCGAGTCAGACACTTAGTCCCAATTGGGATAGGCAGCCCTTCTCGGTACCGAAACCAGATGAGATCAATGACTCTTACCTCGCTTCCAAACAGAAGTCTTCCCCTTTCCACATCCCTGTTATTATTGGCACAAACAGAATCCCTAATACTGTCCACTCGCCCAGACCCCCTGCTCAATACACCTCTATCCACCTAACTCACCCCATCATCGAGGCTCCCCGCCCTCTCTCTTGTATGCTCCTTAACTGCAGAACAGCATTACAACACGCCACTGACATTGCTGAAGCTCTGCTCGCTGAAGATATTGACATTCTTTCCTCACAGAATCCTGGCTCAATGTCCACTCTACCCCCATCCTTGACATCCTCACCCCCCCAGGGTACAACATAATCAGACAAGACAGGCCGATCAAAACGGGGGGGGCTAGCCATCATCCACAAAGCTGGAATACAGATTACCAATCTCAAACCTGCAGAATACCTATTGTTTGAATACCTGGGTGTCGAACTCACCATTAAGGGCACCTCATCCATCAAATTCCACACCATCTACCATCCGCCTGGAGAATGTACTCTTTTTCCCGAAGAACTAACAGACCTAATAACACGGTTCTCCTTGACAGATACCAAAGACGTGTCCCTGGGTGACCTCAATATCCACTGGAACGACCCATAAGACTCCACTGTCCTGAACCTATCAAACCTTCTGGAAATACATAACCTCAAACAACTCTGCAATAAGCCAACTCACATCAAAGGTGCAACACTCGATGCGATCATTACCAACAACGAACTGGTCTCTCCGAGAGAGATGTCTCCCATTGACTGGTCCGAACACCACCTCATTCTTTTCAGGATTGACACACCTGTCAGCCACCAACCTATCCGTGATGTCAAACCTAAACTCTTGACCAGAAACATCAAAAAAATCCCTTTATCTGAACTTGAATCCATGATTCATCCTCGTCTCCAACTCCACCCCTCATCATGGACGGCTGATGACCTCACTACACACTTCACCTAAAAAATGACAGAGGTTTTAGACCAAGTCGCTCCACTCAAACTCAAACAACAGAGGCAAAACAAATCGAAACCCTAGTTCAACGTGGAGCTAAACGATGAACGGCGCCAACTCAGACAAACTGAAAGGGCTTGGAGGCTTAACCCCTTGACCTTACACCTAACAGAACTTAGATCTGCTCGGCAGGCATACAAAAAACACATTTTCAGGGAAAAGGCGTCCTTTTTCCATAGCCAACTAGATCTGGTGAAAAACAGACCGAGAGAACTCTTCAGCATTGTCAAAAGCCAAACTAACGGCACCCCCTCTCAAGATATCGAAGCCACAAATGAGCGATGTGAAGAAAGTGCCACCTTCTTCACCAATAAAGTCTCGAAAATTGATCAATCCTTCATTCAAACCACAAACACTCCTTCCCTCATTACCTGCCCCCCTTCTACTTCCCCCAACAACACAGAAAGAGTTCTGTACAAGGACAATCAGACTGGCCTCCAGCTAAAAAACAATGCACACTGGTCCGACTTTGAGCAAATGGCGGAAAACGAGGTCTTCAAGATAATTTCTAATCTAAAACCTTCCTCCCACACCATGGACCCCCTCCCTTCCACAATCATAAAAGAACTCAACCACACCATTTCCCCTTTCTGGACAAAAATCATCAATGCCTCTCTCACCTCAGGCTGTGTCCCAGACTCCCTTTAGCTAGGACAAATCACACCCATTCTCAAGAAACCAGGGGCCGACCCTAATGATCTGAACAACCTCAGACCTATCTCAAACCTCCCATTCCTTGCAAAAACATTGGAGTCATGTGTTCTCCACCAACCCAATAAACACATTGATGAGTTCAACCTCCTTGACACCTTTCAATCAGTATTCAGGAAAGGCTGTAGCACTGAAACAGCCATACTCAACGTCTCGGACGACATTCGCAAAGCCTTAGATGATGGTGATGCCTGCCTACTCATCCTTATTGACCTATCTGCGGCATTCGACACAGTTAATCATCTAGCTCTTCTAGAGACCTTGTCGAAGCGCTCCGGCATAAATGGTACTGTACTCAAATGGTTCACCTCTTTCCTCCAGCATCGCTCGCAACAAATTAAAATCAAATCCTGTCTATCGAAGCTGACAAAAGTCACACTTGGGGTGCCACAAGGCTCAATCCTCTCCCCGTCCCTCTTCAATCTCTTCATGGAGCCCCTCACAATCATCTTGAAAAATGCTGGAGTGAGTTACCACCTTTATGTGGACGACACCCAAATCTATTTCAAAATAAAGTCCCCCGATGACATCCAACACCTCAATACCACTCTAACGGAGATCCAAACTTGGTTCAACGTCAATCACTTAAAGCTCAACCCAGATAAAACGGAACTGATCCTATTCTCTCCAAAAAGTAACCATTGTCCTATCCAAGAGTGTCTCAAGAATCTGGTTGCCCTAAACTGCCCCCTCGTTCTATCCGACTCAGTTAAGTCCCTAGGCATCACCCTGGACAAGAACCTGTCAATGGAGGCCCACATCAAAAACTCTGCTAAAAGTGCACTTTTCTCTATAAAACACCTCAAGAAATTGAAACGTTTTCTTCCCCATGATGACCTCAAGACAGTAGTTCAATCCCTGGTTCTCTCTAAAATCAACTACGGGAACGCCATCCCTACAGGGACTCCAAAAGCTCACCTAGCCCCTCTAAGGGCAGTGCTGAACATGGCCGCTCGACTTGTATCTGGAGTAAAAAGATTTGATCACATCACTCCAGCTCTCAACTCTCTCAAATGGCTTCCCATGGAAGGGAGATGTATTTACAAGCTGGCCTGCATCACACACAAAACCCTCCACTCTCCGGCTCCCAACTACCTGAACAACAAACTGGTAAGAGCAGGTCAAACCAGAACACTGAGAAGCTCCAACTCACTCCTTCTCATTCCTTCAAAAATGAAAAAGAAAACCACCCAATACCGATCGTTTTCCGGTAACGCTCCCAGGATATGGAACGCTCTCCCGGGAGTCCTCAGATGCAACCCCTCCTTCTCTTGTTTCAAAAGAGACCTCAAACTCCATCTCCTTAACAAATACTTTCCTGAACAACGTCAACTAACCTTGACCTCAATACCCCGAGTTGACTCCCATTCAAGGATTGTTGGTGAACGGACTATGCTAATCTCCCTGTTTTTCTTTTTTTTTTTCCCCTCCTCTCCGCTACACAGTTACTTATTGGTCATACTGTATTCTTTATCCGTGGTTTGCTGACTTACTGTCAGCCTTCTAGGTAATGTAAGGCCCTTCGGCTTTGCACAATATGTATGTGAAGCTCTCTGATACCTAGCGCTATACAAAACTTTTAAAAAAAATAAAAAAATAAAGTGGGTGGTGGATTCATGCCACAAGTTTGTCATGGCAGTTGGACTTATGGTTAATGTAGCTTGTTAACTTTAGTCAGTACTGAGCGACTGTTCAACTAAAGGGAAGAGAAAGTTAAGCTTAATCCTCCTCTTCCCTGCCCGTCATAGAATTAAAACTTTCAGGTTTGGATGTTTTTATTTTTCTGTGGCTTTTAGATGACAAATGGCACGGGTCTGACTTTCAGGCTATGTTTGGGAGGATTTGGGTTATATATTTTATTTTCACAAGAAGGTCTGCAGTAATACCAGTGGCGGCTGTTGGATTTTGAAAGTGGTGCGGCATAAAATGTTATACCCTAATGTATTAAGCGAGTGAGCGAAGCGAGCGAGCCCGAACTGCAAAAAGAGGGTGCAGGCGGGGTTCTCCCCACGCAAGAAAATATAGGAAAAAAATGGATTCAAATGGTGGGTTTTATACAACATATTTACTACAAATTGTTGTGCTAAAGTAAACTGTGAGTCAAAAGGGCAGACAAACAACACGTCCAAAGCAGTAACATAATGAGCCAAATTATGTGGTTTCAGATAAAGAAGATCATTTAGTACAGATGGGAAGTCACAAACCTCGCAGTGTAGGAACGGTTGCTTACATACGGAGACTTTGAAAAATATGGGGAAAGGCCACAACACATCATCAAAATGAGCTAAACAAAACAAACATTTTTGGGAGGGGTTTGGCTGGCAACGCTGACATTAAAGGTATAAATATATATATGGCTGTGTCGAGCTTCCTTTCAATACCAATAAATCCGTTTTCCAATGTTACCTTCTCAGGGAAACGGAAAAAGGTTTATAGAAACACGTTTACATATTGCCTGTCCTGCTGGATATTTCTGTCAGTCTAAATCCGTGTTTATATACATTGCTTTCGCACTTCAGCAAACAGCATTGGCACTTAAGGATAAGCCTGCTTTTTTAGCAAATCAGCTTCTCTCCTATCAAAACACAACCTGCTAGTTCAGCTAGATCACACTTATCGTTCTCTCCCATAGTCCTAGGTACCTGTTATAAATCACAAGAAGCCTGAGACAATAACCCGACCCCTAGGGTTGTGCTGCGCGCAACTACATACATACACAAAACAACACGAAAGATGACACAAGCCACAAGCCAATCTGGAGCTACATTATTTGTCAAGATGGGGTGTAAATGAGCGCTTGTTTATTAACTTTATCAGAGTAACCCTTGAATATGGTAATCGGCGAGTTTTGATGACCACAGTAAAACTTTCTCCAAAAACTTCATATCAATAAATTTGATGCTGTCCTTGTGTAAACCATGAAATATTTACCTTAGTTAAGTCAATACTGAAATTTCAAAATTGTACTATCATTCCGGATAGTAATTCAACACACGAACATCAGGTAGGAAACACCATTTTAAATAAAATATGTCAAAAATATAGGCATGTAAATTACATTTGCCCATTTAAACTCTTTGGATTTCTCACCAGCTACCTTTCCCCTTCTTCAATAATACAAGTCTGAAATGAGCCTTAGTCTGCATGCCAAATTTCAGATGCCCTTTAGGTTACAGGAAGATCTCTACAATGCAAGCATTGTTCACTGAGCTACCTTACTATTGAGGTGATTTGCCATAACAGACAAAAGCGCACTAGAAGAGCTCTGCAAGGTTTTTTTCAGCATCCTCCTGCGTCATGTTTAGTTTAAGACTAAAGAGTTGCACAATTCCCAAACGGATTCAAGTTATTTAGCTTAAACATCCGAACCCACCCCCTTTATATACTGCTCCTACTGTTTTGTACTCCCTGAATAAATGTTTAACAAAATGACCAAAGCATGCTTTTAATCATCTTTACTCAAAGTCAGACACACCTCAAGCACAACAGTGCCCAGTAACATGGCTATCCTTGGTAGTGGGGCAGAAACCTCTCTCTCTTGGCTCTAGTGGGATTAAATTTGGCTTGGTTTCAGGAGTGCTTTAGAACATCATGTTTCTGCATCTGGCCTCGATCAATGTAATCATGTGGCCACCAAGCGCATAGACTGGGCTGGGGTTTTTATAATCCCTACCGTCACTCAGCCTTCCGCCCCCTTCCACCTCTTGCTGAATGTGCTTCCCTGCACACCACTCTCAAATTTAGGGGAAGTGTCATACAGCTCACCCATTCCAGTTCATGAGTGGGATGGCTGCACTGCTCTGGCACTGTCAGCTCCTCTCTTCTCCTCACAAACAATTACGAGATACTTTATGGCCTCTCTTTGGTTCACTCTGTGACACCAGTAGTTCCAGCGCTAAATACTCAGCTTCACTAAAGTATGTCCTGCACACTCTTCCTCGTCCTCCTCTCTCTCTTTTACCCATCCCTCTTTCTCAGTCACTACCACATTTTTATGTCTCTTTCTTGCCCCTCCCTCTTTCTTCTCCCCCCTCTGTTGCTATTTCACTCTCTTCCACTGGCTATCCTTTCTCTTTAAACCTCTCTCTTTTTTTTCTCTCCCTCTCTCTGTCCCTCTTGGACTGCCTCTTTATTTTTAATTTCTCTCCATTAACCTTCTCCTTCTCACTCTTTACCTCTGTTCCTGTTTTCCTTGTTCAAAATGCATCATGAACTGCCTTTTTCACATTGGCGACTGGAGCTGACCGCATTGTGACATCAGAACTCAACAGACAAACCCAACTGTAATAAGCTAGTTGAACAGCTATGTAATTTCTTTATTACACGTGACTAGAGAACACAAACGTTTTCTATGATAAGGGAATTAGAGACAAGTATTTATATGGGGATGGCAGGCTTCCACCTAAAATATAAAGCTTCCTGCTAATGCTTTGATACTGTTGAGCTAGTAAGAGGCAAAAAGATGGGTGGTCATTGTAGGAAACTGGCTCTATAAACTGGCTCTATATATACTATATACTATACCAAAATGAGGTATAGTGTGTACAGAGTCCAGGTGACCCCAGAGGTAGGCAGAGGTTAAAGTTAGATAGAATCTTACTCTCTATTTGTGGTAGAGTGGTCGAGCAGTAAGGCAGTATCAGAGGACAGTGTTAAGGATCTGATGTACACACTCAGTCAGCAAATGAATAAACACACTCAACAACTGAACTCTAGGCCAATTGTTTTTGTATAAAAAATATACTGTTGTTTTACTTTTATTTGTAATACTTTATTCGATAAAATATATCATAAAAGTACAGACATAAAAATACATTAAACAATTTACCAAGTATTACTACAGTTCCATTTAAAAAAAAAATCATCACTACAAACAATTTAAAATATGGGGAAAAGCCTAAAAAGATACATTCTTAAAAGTGAATCTGATCAAACATTAGATAACAGCCTAGACCAAGCACTGGCCAGACCGAATAAACCAAGCACTGGCCAGGAATAAACCAAGCACTGGCCAGAATAAACCAAGCACTGGCCAGTTTTACTTTCAGAACCAAGCAAGCCTGGCACTGGTAAGCATTACATACTTTTCAGGAATAGGTTGCTGACTATAGAACAGTTTGAAAAAAGCAATAGAAATTGTACTTTGATTTACAGGGGATGCAGTAGGTTGCAACACTTAGCAAATACAGTACATTGAATGGATAGGCTTTTTTCAGTAAATTACAGGTAAGTTACTTTTTATGTTACTTTTCTAACTCAGTGCTGGATATCTAGATTCAGCACTGGAACATTTCCTGCAAACAGGTAAGTAAATACGTTTTGGTTATTTGTGCGATTTTTAAAGAATATTTTAGATTTCAAAACTCCACACTTAGAAACTTTTTTAAATAAAATTGTCAATGTTACCCTATGGAGGAAACACATGTTATCGGTTCACAGGTAAGTAATCGACTGTAACATAACATAACATGTGTATTTGTAAAGTGCACGTTCACCCATAGGTATCTTGGCGCTGAATAACAGATGTTTATTGTTACCCAACTTAATGGTACTCATTTTATTGACCTCAGATGGATGAAGGGCTGCGTGGACCTGCCGGGATTTGAACCTGTGACCATGAGGTTGAACATTATTCCACTGAGCCACCAGGCCCGACTGTGGGAGTTAATGTTTTGGGGTTAGACTCAAGGGTCCCCCAGGGTCAGTTATGCACTGTTGTTGCACCCTCAGCGGCACTAGAGCGGCCGGGTGCAGAATGTTGAGGCCCAATGTTATCCAATGGGGGTTAGGGGGCCTCCGGCTGGTGGCAGCTGGCAAGCAGGCCACTGGGTTGTGGGAGCAGAGCTCCTAGGGTTTAGGTCAGGGCAAATGGGGAAATGGGGAAAGAAAGTAGCACAAAAGGTGCACCCTCAACGTCACTGGGGCGGCCGGGTGCAGAGTGCTGTTTCGACGTTAGGCACCCTGTTATTTTCTATGGAGAACCTCTGGTTTGCTAAAGCACTGCAGGCAGGGAGACGAAGAACTTCTGGAAGCGATCACCACTTGGAGAAGTAAGTTGGGAAGGTAAGGGTTGGTTAGGCACTGTCAGTTTGGGCACACAGGGCTGTGGGGTGTCGGGTGCAGGGGTGCCTTTTGGGGTCGGATCTTCTAACCAGCTCCTGGTCGCGGTTAAAGGGGCTTCTGGATTTAGACTGCTGGGATCAGCTGGAGGCTTGAGGCAGGTCAGGGGCCACCGGATCTCGGGTCAGGATTGCCAGGGTGACCTCCTGGTGGTGTTTTTGTACTTGAGCTCAGGCCAGGTTCGGCGATGCAGAGTGGGCTGGATTTGAGGTCTCTGGCTGCTGCCAGAGGGTTCAGTTGAACAACTCCGGTGTTCACGGGATAAACAGTCTTTGGAAGTGAAGGCAGGCAGTTCCTCCCAGGTTTTCGAGGTTGCTGGCCGCAGGACACACCGGGATTTCCCAGAAGCAGGTTCAAGGGGAGACAGGCCGGTAGGGCTGTGGGCCAAGACAGTGGGCGTCTTCCTCTTGTTAGATGGCTTCACGGCTGTTCGGTCCTCCTTCTTCTTCCTTTCTTCTTGTTGTCAGGCTGGATTTGAGAAAGCAAGGTTCAGGTTGCCCCCTAATTACTAGATTTAGGGGAGTTACAGGTAGGTAAAGGGCAGGGACCAATGGGTCCCTTCCCTGGGATGGGTACACCCCCTATAGTGCCACCCTCCCGTGGAAGGGGGCAGGAAACTGTCCCTGGTTGGCAAGGTCCCCCCATCCTCAAGAGTGCGGGGACACAGAGTTGTGCTTCACCTTGCCTCCCCCACCTGAGGGGTGGAGTTGGCAGAGATGGGCACACCTCTTTCCCTCCCTTGTTTTTCGCGCCGGCTCTCCCGCTCAAAGTGGGGGGTAGAACCAGTGAGGACCAGTTGCTGAAAGCAGCAAATGGTCTGGGGAGGCTCACTGAGGTGGCATGCCTTTGAAGCTTCCCCTACGTGAACCCTGCCCATCCTGGGGGAGGGGACTTGGCACCTCGTCCCAGGATGTGCATTGTTTCAGGCTCCAGAGAGCAGCAGGCTCTCGACCCAGGGGTCCAGAAACATGTCTGGTGGTGGCAGCTGAAAGTAGTCACTCAGCCTGGACACTAGTGGTGGGTTCGTTTTCAGGGGGCATCTCAGAGATGCCCTCTGTGTGCATTTTTGAATAAATCCCAAACTGGCATCAGTGTGGGTTTAATGTGCTGAGGCGTTTGATACCAAACTTCTCCGTTTTTAGTGTAGCCATTATGGTGCTGTGGAGTTCGTAATGACAAGCTCCCAGCACCATATACTCTTAATGGCAGCTCGTGCGCCTGTATCCTCACCACTGGCATAGGGGACCCAGCTAGAGGGGCGACTGATCTTATGCCAGGGCAGTGGGTTGTAGGCATGGCACACAGGGATGTGTTCCATGTTGACTCTTTACTTTGTTCTGCACCAAACATGCAGCCTGCAAAGGCAGTGCGTATGTGTGTAAAGTTACAGGGCCTCTAAGGGTGACACAATACTGCCCCTAGAGGTCTTCCCTGGTCACAGTGCCCTGGGTATTTGTGGTACCGTTTACCAGGGGCTGACCTGTGGCCAGAGATGCCAATTGGATTAGTTTTGGGGAAAGAACACAGGCCCTGGGAACCTGATTGGCAGGGACCCAGGGCACACCAAGAAAAGTGCATCAGTAGTCTGGCAAAAAGTGGGGGGGTTACTGAAACAGAACCCCACTTTCCTACAGTCATTGCTTGCCTTTCTATGGAATCAGCCATCTATGAGTGTGAGACCTGCTGTGGTCCTCTCTGTAGTTTGTAATTTTTGAGTCAATGCAAATAAGACCACTGTGATAGGGTTGCAATAATTGTACATAAAATCCTATATGTACACAAGTTGCTTTACAAAACTTATGGCCTGTCTTTACAATTCAATTTTAAGTAAGTTTGACATTCTTAAAGCCTGTATGCCCCATGAGTGTACTTTTTATTTTGGCTTAGGTTAGTCAAGAGAGACACGCAATCCCTGGCAAAGGATCTGTGTATAACATCTGTGAAGGCATAGACAAAGTAAGCTCAAATAAAGGGGATATTTATCTTGTCACATGGAATTACTGAGAGTTTTATCTTGGACCTTGTACCTCATACTGTAGCAAAACAAACTTTTATGCTTTTTCTGAGTCACCAACAAGATTGTGTTATCATTGCATAACTCTTCCCTTAAACAACTCTGAAAAGTGCACTTTATAAATAAATTGCTTCTGCAGTCTAAGAGTCTGGCCTTTGAAAAGCAAGCACTGACAAAGCCAATAGGTCTGGCATTGGCCACCAGTCTTTTGGCTTTGGCAATTCTTGTTTTGTTCTGTTATGATTTCTGCAAAACGTTATTGTTGTGGAAACTGTCCTGATCAATCTTAGATCAAAACAATGGTTAAAGCCCAAATTATTTTTGGGGTCTCATAAAATGCATATTACAATAGTAGCCCCTGACACTGAAGCAATGTGATTTGTGTGTATGTTTCCACGTGTGAAAGGGAAGTATGCCATAACTCACAGTGAAGTCAGCCAGTGTCTGAAGTAGACTGACCAATTGCCTCATTATACATGCTAGATTGGATAGAAGAAAATGTGAATGACACACAACACACTAATGAATGAAGTCCGTCTGTAAGCCCCCATATCTAACTATGTTATAGATACTGTTTTAGTCAAATCAAACTTGGTGAGCCCCCAGACCTAAAAAAAGATTGCCTTGGCTACCAGCCTCTTGCCTTTGCTAATACTTTTTTGGAATGTTTTTGTAAATCTTAATGACCAATAGACATAGGGTGTTGAAAAGCTAGATAGCGAGGCTTACAAAGACAGATAAACAAGAGGCTTGCAAAGACAGATAGACAAGAGGCTTGCAAAGACAGACAGACAGAGAGGGTTGTAGATAGATAGATAGATAGATAGATAGATAGATAGATAGATAGATAGATAGATAGATAGATAGATAGATAGATAGATAGATAGATAGATAGATAGATAGATAGATAGATAGATAGATAGATAGATAGATAGATAGGTAGATAGATAGATAGATAGATAGATAGATAGATAGATAGATAGATAGATAGATAGATAGATAGATAGATAGAGAGATAGAGAGATAGAAAGAAAGATAGGAAAAAAACACATCTTCAAATAGTAATATTATAGTTGAATGTCTATGTAAGTGCAATATAAAAGAGCACTAAAAGCAAAGTAGAAAGCCATACATGCAAGACATACAAACTATGGGGCATATCAGCAAGGGCCGGTGATAATTATCGCTCAGCGCGCATAGCGCGAGGATAATTATCGCTGGCTAACGCTGCATTTTATCGCTGAGATAGTGTGCTATCAGCAACGCTTATCTCGACAGCGATAAAATTCCAGGCGCAAGCTGCCAAATGTGCCAAATCCAGCGATAATCGCACAACGTTTGGCAGGGCAGACTCAGCCATGATATCCACCTTCCATTGGATATCATGGCTAGGTCAGACTGAAAGCAGGAGTAAGGAAAGTAGCATTAACCGCGGTTAGCGCTACTTTACTTATCGCTCTGCAGGTTAGCGTGAGGCTAGATAAATAGGAGAAATGTCAGTTAGCGACATTTCTCACATTATTTTGGGGAGGAACGCCCACTTTGCATCTCATTAGAGATGCAAAGCTGGGCATTAAGGAAAAGGGCACTGAGGCATGGATTCACGCGATAGCGTGACCTTGCTAATAGTGCAATACAATTATTGCTGCTTTCTGTCCGAAAACGTCCGCTAAAGTGGCGATAATTATCTTGATGATATGCCCCTAAGTTGGTTTACAAGAAAAATTGTAGTCTTCAATACAAATAGATACCAGAATGACACATGGGAGTGCAGTTAAAAATGCACTTCATTGCATGCATACTAAAAAGAGGATAACTTTACAAAGGATAGTTTGAAATTGACTCAATCTGGTATGCTGTGAAACAGCAACAGTCGGTTAACAAAGACCACTTTAAAATGAATTTAAATGCATTAACAAGAAAAAGGAACTGATAAAGCTAGAAGGTGGTCTATTTTCACATCAAAAGCAGCTTGAAGATCTGGTAGAAATTGCCCTGATACGCAGCTCAAAACACAGAGCGAAAATCATACTAAAGTAAAAAAAAAAAAAAACTGGCACTGAAGGGAACTACCTTGTTTGAGCAAAATGCAGTCACTCAAAGTGAAGGTAATCAGTTGCTGAAGTAGGTTGACCCATTTACTAATGCTGTGTGTTGTAGGGGTTGGAAGCAGAATGTGAATGACACAACAGACCCATGAATGAAGAGAGCTGGCTGACAGTCCCTTAAGTGACTATATTATACTCATAATTTTACTAAAATCAAAAGGTCTCTACTAACGCCAGACCTCAAAGAAAAACTAATTTCTACATACATAGTACTTGTACAGACTACCTACAACCCACCTGTTCATAGTTTGAAGTGCAGCAGGTGATTCTAGGCCTATCTTGATTTTAGACATGTTGTCTGCTCCTCACAAGTTACTGTCTTGGTATCAAGTGCCTAAGATTGTGTCACCAAGAGACCCTGACTCTTCACATCCCACTTTGTTCTTCCCCGCACCACCATTGAATTGTCTTGATTTTGAACAGTGGTTACTGAACCTTATTACAAATGCATGGCCCAGTTGCGTAGCGTGGGGGGGCACAGAGGTGGTAGTCCCGGTAGCAAAATTATTAGGGGGAGCAAAATTTGAAAAGAAAAAAAAGTCATACTAATAATTTTTGTTCTTTTAAAATTTTGACACAGGAAGTGCTATCGGTCAGGGGTTAGGGGGCACAATACTAGCCTTGCCCCGGGTACTGGCAACCCATGCTATGCACCTGGTATGACCCACTTCTCTAAGCGCAACAGGTATGCACAGACGTGGGTCATGGGCTCTCTGTGACATTATAGTCAAGTTGCTGATCAATATTGAGGTCGAAATAGGCTAGAACCGTTCTAGGGCTGCTAGTGTTCCCATTGGCGTGAGCACGGTTATTGGTCTTTGAGCAGATCAAGGTTGAATTGCATATGGCTTGTCTCCATCTGGAGTGGCATTGTTGGCCAAAAAGGAATGGATTTAGATGTGGGCCTGCTCTATCACCAGCAACTTAGTTCACCTCAAGCATTCCGTCTATCATATTTTTGTTTGCCATAGTAAGGAGAACAGACAGCCAGCCCACTACAAATAAAGCTCAAGTGGGCGATGGCTAGAGGAGTGATCCTTGCAATTACTGTCCGTTAATGATGGGAATCACTTGTCTGAATTCACAGTATTGTCCATTTGGATACTTGTTCCCATTGAAGCATGTGGTACACCTACACCTGTTTAGAAAAAGAACATCTGACTGTGAATATTTCTGCATATTGTAACCAATACCAGGGAGATGAAGCAGAACTGATCAAAAAGATCACTTTTTGAAACTTAGTTTAATTATGACTCACAAAGTGTTCAAATCATAATTAGGTTTTGGATGTTGTCCTTGTTTAATTGTGTATTCATATGTTGGCTTTAGTAGAAAAAGCTGAATGTATTTTCAAGACAGAGGGACGACTTTAGGGGCATATTTATGAAATAGTGACACAGCACAGCAAGTCTCCTTGCTGCCCTGCCCTGCATCACTGGGAAAGTGCATGTGCTGTCTCTTCAAGACATTTAGTAGGTGGCTTTTAAAAGTGCCACCAGAAGCTTTTGCTGGCCTCCAGCTTGCGTTTACAAGTGCGTGCAGGTGCACAGCTGCCATTTGTGTTTTTATTGCTGTAATCAGGCTCCTCTGCTTGCACCACCACCTCCCTTTTCCCCCTCCCTCCTGGTCAGCTTCATTGTGTCTTCTATCGCTGTGATTCATGCTCCTCTGCTCGCACTCCCCCCTCCCTTCTCCCCCTCCCTCTTCGGATATTCTGTCTGTACTCACACTTCACCCATACTAGATTTTATGAAGTTACTGGTTCCCACCTATTTATTTAATTGTTTTTTCTGAATTTTGGAGGTTCTTGCATTTGGAAGTGGTTTAGAAACAGAGCTTCTTGAAATTACGTTCCTGCGTGAACTGTCACAACATTAGGGCTCTAGAAGACACTGTAAAAGACCGCAAGAACTCTAGCTTGTCCGTCTGCTCTGATGTAGCCTGTCTGCAGCTGGGTAGTGTATGACCCTCTTTCTTAGCACACCCACTGAAAGGCTCTTAACTGGGAGGTTTATACTTGGTGCTATTTTGAAAATGTTGTGCTAAATTGCTCTGTGTTCTGCTTAGAGTTGCCCTCTGGGTTTGTCCTCTCCTATTTTACTAGCAAGCCTGAATTCAAGTTTCTGAGCTGCTTCACCAAAAGTTTGTATGAAACTATACAGACCTGATCTGCCAAAGCTGCCCTGGCAACAAGGTGTAAATATTCATGATGGAAATGATCTTCAAAGGACTGTTTAGTTTTGGGTGTCCGGAGGGGGTACCATGGCACAGCTCTTTGCTTGGGTACAGTATTCAGTGGAAGGCCATAGCTTCATTTATAGAGCGTGGCCAGATATATGCATACTACTCTGCAGTAGAAACCTGGAGGAAATCCATTGCTGTCAGTGTGAGATCGCCACACACCTAAGGCACTCGTTTGGATTCTCGTGGACTTCAGTTACGGGAATTCTGCACCAGAAAATAATGACACTGGAGCAATGTGGCATTCTTGGGATGAAACATTAACGCACTATTCAGTTCCATGTTTCCGCACTGATTTCCGCAGTTTTCCCCCCACATTTCGCACTGTTTTCTGCTGACATATTCAATTACGATTTACGTAGTGAAATGTGTCCGTAGAAAACCTTGGAATCCCGATTTGGGAAGAAACTCCCATTTCTTCCCATCTTTCACCGGAGGGCCCCTTTGATTCGTATTCGGGGTAGACCACATCGCCCCTTGCACGAAGATAAGACGATTTTGGATTGAGGACTGTCACATTTATATGTGATACTTGCTGTTATATAGTGTTATACACATGGAGCTTTGATACAGTGGAAGTTATGTTGTTTGTAGCTTTATGTTAGATATGCCAGTAGCAGGTTCAAGTCTCAGAGTCGGCTCAACAACCTGTGATTCTAGGCAAATCACATAATCTCCCCGCAACTGTCCACAAGCATTGGCATAGTCTTTGGGACCTTATAAGTGTTTACCCATGCAACACTTGATGTTTTTGCACCAAGGATATTGTGCTGGATAACTAAACACTTATAAGGTCCCAAAGGCGAGACCTATTGGCTATGCCAATGCTTGTTCTTTTTGTTGTAGTCCCAAAATGGTGGCCAATGCTTCTTGGTTGAAGTGTCGGTAGCCAATCAGAGCTCTGTAGATATCTGCACAAGCTGATAATTATTTGCGGAAGCTTCATGACCCTAGATGTACAAATGTGGATTTTCTTTAATATCTCAAAAACTACTGAATGGATTTACACCAAATAACTTAAATCATGCTTTGTGTACCGAAAACTACTTTTTTTTGCCAAATCTGGTGTGATTTCATCCAGTGGTTCAGGCTGTAAGTGCGTCTGAAATCTCTATGGGATATAACACCATTTCTTTTACCACCCATCCCTTTTTCTCTGCCCCTGCTTGACAAATCATCCTAAAAATTTTGGGGAAGAATTTCCTGAAGATTCGTCAAACGGCGCCAAAGATACAGCCAAGTCGAAAAAATGCTTTTTCTATGGAAACTAGGCCCTAGCTATAACTACCTATGTGACATCATGGTTAGGTAAAAATGTCAGTTAAAAATACCATTTTGAAAGAACAAAACCACGGAAATTCTCAGCTATGTCTATCTCATGTAACTATAGCTCATGCCCCAAAAGTAACTATAACTAGTGCCCCCACAATTCACAGTGTTGTCGTGAATTATGTAATTTCAGATGTTGCAGTGATGTTATATGTGATGTCATAGGACATGTCATGAGTGATGTAATATGGGAAGCAATTAACAATGCATCTTGAGGGCGTGAGTTATAGTTACTTTATGGCATGAGTTATAGTTACTTGAGATAACAATTGCGATAACTGCTGAATTTCAGTAGATTTGTTAGTTTAAAATGGCATGTTTTAAAGCTGGTGAACTTCAGTAGTTTTTTTTGTTTAAAATGGTATGTATTAAAACTGTTGAATAATAATAGTTTTGTTTGATTAAAATGGTATTTTTAACTGAACTTTTCACCTAACTATAACATTCCTTTAGCCTTTGGCTTTTTCATATCTAAGATGTTTTATAAAGCAAGGCAAGTTAATATTACCATATCTAACTATAGTGTCACTTTAATCTTTGTTTCTTTCAGTGAATTTCGAGGTATTTTGTTAATGTAAAGTAATATTTTATTACTATATGAATTGCAAACTGCACATCACACATGGTGTGTGGTGTTGGCTGCAGGTCCTGGCCTGCACCTAACCCTCCACAGGCAGCCAACCCCACACTGCGCACGGCCAAAGGATGCCCAACTGAATCACCATGCGAGATATAAGAAGAAAAAGACCCAAGTGCATCCCTCTGATTACAACACCCCACCACGCAAGGTACTTGAGTCATGGAAGATATATGTAAAGCTTGTCTTATTCTAAGATATAAAAGCTGGTCTTGACCTACAGGCTCATCTTAAGATATTTGAGAGGTTGCATCCCCCATAACTTGTCATGGCATGCTTCATCATAGGGAACCACCCACACTGGACTAGGGTGATACCACTCCAGTTAGGCTCAACCAAAGAATTAGGAGTTCCTAGATATTTTTTACAGGCATGGCATGTCTCTACATATATGCATTCACAAAAAAGAACACATCTTTAATAATTCCAATCCATACTTCACTAGAATAGCATTAGGGAAACATTACATCGATTATATTTCTGACATTTAGTCAGGTTCTGAAGGAGAAGCCACTATGTTTTCCTCTTAGATTAATCACATTGATGAGTTTCTTAATTCCCTGTGAATACCAACAGAGCAGAGATTTCTTTCTTAGACTTGATGGTAAAAATCACTGAAAAAGACTCTCAAGAAGTGCGAGGTATATTACAAACCCATGACCTTAAGAACGTTTTACGATATGACCGTTGTCACCCAAAAGCCCTAAAAGACAATCTCCCCGTTGGACAGATTCTGAGGTTGTGACACACCTGCACAAAGAAACAAGACTACAGTCGTCACACACATTTTTTAGATAACAAATTGCAGATAAAGAAATTTCCAAGAAAGATTATGCAGAGACCTTCGAAAAAGGCCTACAAAAGCTCCAGGGACTTGCTACTGGAGACATTAAAAAAAAACGACCTCCTGTCGTCTCATTTGTGTGACAACATATGAGACTTGTTTGAATGCAATACAGACAATTGTCAACAGAAACTGGAGTATCCTTACATCTGGGGCAATCTCTCAAATATCTAAAGAGCAGCATGTACGTCCAGACCAGTTTTCAAATCTTAGAATAGGGCATGATGTACATATATTTTCCATAACTCAAGTACCTTGTGTGGTAGGGGGTTAGGGCCATGGCCTGGCCCCCATACCCACAGGTGTGTACGGCTAGATTTTTGTTGATATAATTTAAAGGGTGCCATGTTAAGTAAAATAAACCTATTGACTGTCTCAAAAGGTCAGAACACCAAAATATTAAAAATTAGGTTATTAGCTTCATGAAGTGTCCAGCCTATCAACACATAAAAAACAGATATATATCTTTGTAAAAAAAAAAATATATATATATATAATCAAATGTATATTTTATTAATTAACACAGTGCAATGTTCAATAAAAGTGATTGTCATAAAAATGTTTAATCAAAGTATTAATAACAGAAATCACATCTTTCCTTTCACATTATTCAGCCCACAAAATGCAACTATAAAAACACAACCACCAGCGACCTGCACCCCAGGTGAAGAGCATAGAGCAGCATGCATCCACTTAATAACATATAGCTCATGGGAGATGGGATCCCAGGGCCTCAACCAAGCTCGGGAGGTGGGCGGGTACACCCCTCCCCTAATTTACATATTGGCCCTGGGGGATAGGGTCAGGCTTACGGAGGGAGGCCCGCAGGATATCTCCCCAATGACATAGCTTGCACCACCTGCCAGCCCTGGCCCAACTTGGGGGAGTTGGTTTTTCAATGCGGGAATCTACATCAAATTTGTGATAAAATCCTAAAACAAATTGATTCGAGCGATAGCATAGTAAATCTGGAATAACACAAGGCATTCCATGGGTGGAGTGTAGGTGTTACCACACAGCCACACCTGATTTTTGACGCATTCCCAGATTTACTAGCACTAGTAAACCTGGGAATGTCAAAATGTGTCAAAATGCAACACCTTCCCTAATGGTGTAACAAGGAAAAATATGTTTTTCCCCTCATAATTTCCTTTTTAGGTCTCGCCTAGGTAACGCATGCACTGTCTCGTCGAGAGATACTGTATACACTATAGTGGGGGAAGCTCCACCCACTTCTGCCCATCTTTTTGATTGGCTTTAATCATAAATTCTGCATTGTGATTGGTGTTTGGCTTGTTAGTTCCGCCTCCTGACGCCTATGTCGTCATTTTGCTCCTTCTGAGGCTATCAGCCCCTTTACTCGAACACTATTTGCTGCCCGGTGTCCCCCTCCCCCTCCCGCAGTTCGCAAATATTTTGCCCCCCTCTCAACACCCCACTCCTATCCGCGCCTCCTTAAATGCGGAAGCTCCCATTTGTAATGCAATACATCTCGCGTAAATGCGAGTCGTATTGCATTGCAAATAGCATCGGATTAGTAACGCGGGCATTCGGAAAATGCCCGAGGGGCCGGTGTCCGAGTGCTACTGTGGGCTGCTTTTTTTAGCAGTCTGGGGGGTAATTTGGGCGCTGTCTCTATTGTTCGAACAGCCAGCGGCCCAGTAGGTGTCTGAGTGGCCCTTCTAGAGGCAGATGGGCGCTCATTACCTCCGTTTAGCAAGAGGTGTCACTCCCTTTGTCTCGCTGGCCGGCCCATTAATGTCTGCACATACTGAGCGAGGGCAGGGGGCCTGAGTAGAAGTGGCATCACTTGTTTCCAGGTGTTTTTCAGTAGTGTAAACTAACGTGTACATTTTTCTTACCCCCTCCTCCCCCCCATACGCCACCCCCGTGCTCATTTTTTTTTTATAAGATTACGCCGAAGCAGTCATTTGAGGAGTGTTTATGCAAATGTGGGCCGATTTTTTTTTGTGTGCCCGGGCCGATTTTCAATCCCAATCCAACCCTGATTGCAAATGTTTGTTTTTTAAAGTAGTCCTCTGTTCTGATTTCCCAGAGCCAACGACGTCACAGATTCGCACAGTGTTCCAACAAACTGATAGGCTACGATCTGTTGTACAAATTGGAAGGAGGCGGTACTGCCCCCACAGGGGGGCCTGATTGTACCTAGACTCCTCCTTTTCCACACTTGGCCCGTGCGCTATTGGTGAGAAACAGTGAATACAGAACAGCATTAACATCCTGTGTGTTTCCATTGGACTGGTCGGGTGCAGAAGTGGGACATTGGTAATATGAGGATCTGGTGTTGGCACGCTTTGGCCCCAGGGGGCTGTAGCTTACTGTAAACTGGTACTCAACAGTAAAACCTTTCTGACGGACTACGTCTCCCAGGAAGTGAGCACAACCGAGCTCTCTGGCTGTGCGGTGCTGTATCACAATGTGAATAACTCTTCGCATGCTCGAGGATCAGCTTGTTTTTTTTTTGCGATCGCTGTTTTTTTATTTATTACATTACTGCATTTTTTAGCCGACACTGAGGCTCGAACACTGATCTCCCTCTCCCGAGTCCACAGCTTGCAGGGAGGTCACAGTGGAAAAGGGCTGACTGATTGGCTGTTTAGCGCAACAGCACTAGTGAACCAGCTCGGAAACACACGTGCAGCAGCACCTCACAGGCTAACCACAAAGGTGCACTTGAAGGACAACAGACCACCGCAGCAGTAAGCAATATAGCCTCTTCTTGCTTCCAGCTGTTATTTTTTAGGCTTATAGTGCCGGGCGAGATTTTTAAGAGCATCGCTTTATCTTAATTCTCATGTAGGGCTTTTGTGGTGCAAAGCGGAGCAGCACCTTTGTTACTTTCACCATTACTATTGCCATGACATTTCTAAACTCTGAAAAGGCAAGGCTCTCAGTCAGAGGGCAGCAGCACACCAAGAACAGCCATAGTTCCACCCTGCAGTAACAACGGTGTGTATCCATTAGAGGGCCCGAATTTGTATAACAGAACTCCAGTTTACACGCTATTTTGACATTGCTTTTCCTTGGCATGTCTGGCCTTAACACCACATCCTCCACAAGTAATAGTCCACCTTCGTGACAATGCCTTCTTCAGTGATGCTGTTTTTCCCACGTTTTCGTTTCCTTTGCGAAGTATGATAACTTTGTCTGTACACCGTAGCTTTCATCCTCGGGTAATTAAATCCTCTGTAGACTGCTTATCTCACTGCCTTCTAAACACTTAACCCCTTGGCCGCGGCGGTAATTCCGCCGCACGCTTGGGGGGAGGGGGGCCGCGCGGCGCCACCATGCTCGTGACGGAACCACTCCGTCACGAGCCACGGGCGCGCTGTGCTTTTGACGGAGTGGTTCCGTCACGGCCCTGCCCGCTTAATAGAACACACCGCGCAGGCGCGAAATTGATGCCACGCAGGGGCGGCAGCCAGGACGGAACCATTCCGTCACCAGCACAGCGCGTCCTTGGCTGGTGACGGAGTGGTTCCGTCACCAGCATGGATGTAGCTAAGCCATGCCCAATAATGAGCGGAGCGCGATGTTTCCCACTGAAAGGCAATATTTCTCTACATGTGTTCCCATACCTGGCATGTCACGCAATTTGGTGCTTATTTTCTCTCTTTATTAAAGAATAGTAGATGTTTCAGCAAGCAGGCTAATATACTGCATTGCTAAATACATATAAGGTCCCAAAGGCGAGACCGATTGCATTGCAAATGCTTGTTCTACGTGTGCTGGATTCTGCAGCACACATAGAAAGAGGAAATGCCTCTAAGGATTGTTTGTGTATAAGAAGGTGCCCTTTCTGCACAAAAAACAATCTTGGCTGTAACGGATGTATGACAATTCAACGCAAACAATCACAACGCACACCATTACATCGCATTCCTCCCATCGCACACACCATTAAATCGCACGCATTCACCACGCAAACCATTACATCGGACTCCGCATTCACACGCATGCAAAAGACTTTTTGATCACACACTATGACCACGCATTCAATCACACCGCAAAAATCTCCCTTACGGCCCCACCAAACACAGTACAACGCCCTGACACTTCCCCTCAACCCTACGGTGTAAACAGTAAACGCAAAACAGTACCATACACTAACAACCCTAAAGTGTAAACGGTAAAGGCAAAACAGTACCTGGTGGCAGCCAAGCCCTGGAACTCCCTCCCCATCCATCTCCGTCTTACTCAAGACCACCTCTCCTTCAGGAAGCAACTCAAGACTTGGCTATTCGAGCAATAACGGACCCCCCCCCAAGCGCCTTGAGACCCTCTGGGTGAGTAGTGCGCTATACAAATTTCTTGATTGATTGATTGATTGATAGTAACATTAACCCTAAGGCCTAACCTTAAAGCCTAAAACAGCACCATATACGACTCCTAACCCTAAGCCCTAGCCTTAAAGCCTAATACACCCCCATATTCGACTCCTAACCCTAAGCCCTAGCCCTAAAGCCTAAAACACCCCCATATTCGACTCCTAACCCTAAGCCCTAGCACTAAAGCCTAAAACACCCTCATATTCGACTCCTAACCCTAAGCCCTGAAGCCTAAAACACCCCCATATTTCACAGTACCTGTCTCTCACCGTGTTCCGCCGTCCCTGCGTTGTAAAAGCCCCCGCGATGTGATGGCGCCCGCGATGTAACGTTGAGCGTAGTGAATGCACACGTCGTAACATCGCGTGCGTTGTGCAATGGGTGTTCCCCGGCTGTAACACAGACACCCTCGTGAAAGGGTGACTGAATTGGTGACTAGGCTGCACTCAGTGCGCCAGCGCAGTGAGAGGGCTGGAATGCGCCTTACCTTAACAGGTATGGCACAGTCCTGCCCACTTCTTGTCACACTATGCAACTCATCACAGCATGTAAAACTCCCCATTGACTTCAGTGGAAGACTGCAACTATGGACTGATTCAAACTTACACATTCCTTTATTTATTTTGCATAATTGATGCCTGAACGTCGTACCATGGAATGTTGAGTGTGCTATTGGTACAGTGTCCTACTGGCGTCTAAGATCTAAATTTTCAGTGCATGTGTGATTTGTATGCAACTTGATTAAATGCCAATAAGGATAATTTTTAAAAAAACAATTAGGGCTTAAAAAGAAATGTTTTATTTTCCATTTCCATTAAAGTATTTCAGTAAAGGAAAAAATAAGAACTCTCTGGAGATACCTGCTTGAGTTATGTAACCTGTGAGTGGTAAATTGATACTGAGGAACATGAGAGCTGGTTCAAAACAAGTGAACGAAACGGCTACGAGAGCATAAGAAAAAGAGAAACACAAATTAAACGCATATGAGAGAAGATGTATTTTTTTTTTTTTAAACGAGGACTATTTCTCATATCCTTTTCTGCACTAAATTTGACGTGCAATCTATATTATACACAGTGACATAGAAAAATCTGTAATAACCATGTAATTACATTCTGTCTATAACCATATTTTGATCTGGGCACAAGATCAAAGTGAAATTAAACTGGTTTGTCAGAGATGAGAGGCAGATCTTTAATCTTTGTAGGACACATACTGTTAAGTATTACGAGTTGTTCACAGCAAAAGCCAAAAACCAGGCACTCTAAATGCATTACGCCCTAAATAATCTATCTTTCTGCACTTTGTAGTCTGGCCTTCTTGGCAGCCAATGGCAGATTTGCCACCATCAAAACAAAGCGGTTTTGTTCCCCAGATTCATGGCAGTGATTAATATTTCAGTGCTACCGGGATGTAAATGTGCGCTACAATTAAAACTATCCTCAAACCTAGTATATGTAAACTCTGCCCCATATCAACATGATGGATTCATCCGCTCACTGTGGACTAATTAACAATTAAAGTTATCCCCAGGGTGAACGATATTCAGATATACTCAGGGGCATATTCTCAAGGAGCTTTCACCAAGTTAACGGCACTTTATCACAGCCAAAGTGTCAATAAATACATCGCCCTATTAAAAAGCTGGTGCAAACAGCCCATATTACCAGTTAACCTGCGATAGCAGTCGCAAAAAACATTGCCACAGATGACCCCCGCAACTATAACTAATGAGATGCAGAGTAGGCGTTCTTGTGCAAAAAGCCGCAACAACACCACTCCGCAACATTCTCAATGACCAGCCAGATCGGCGATGAGAACCCAAAACAGGCGTTGAGGCATGTTAGCAGCAGGAAATTAACACCTGCTCTTACCTGGTGTAAAGTCAGATGGCAGCCTGCACCACAAAAGGGAGCCAAGGCCAGAGCCACACATGAAGGGCAACAGATGCCATGGAGCCACTGACCATGCAAATGGGAGCCCCTAGAGGGCCACAACACCCACCGCCACCCCCCTAGGATCCTCCCGGACCAACACCGAGGCAGCGCAGACAAAGACAGTGACCCTCAGAAAACGCACCAACCTCACAGACCCAACACCAGAGAATGTCACTGCCCACCACAGGCTCAAAGGGACAACCATCCTCCGCATCCTGACCACCACTGCCCACAGGCTGACGGTACCAACACAGCGGACGGCCAACAAACCACCTCAGACAAAGCTGCTGGCTGTGCTGCACTTGTTGGCCCCTGGTACCCTAAAACCAACAACCACCTGAGTCGGAGGAGTCTCACAGCCAGCCCAATCCAAGTCCCTCACAACGGTCATGGATGACACCATCAGCTTGGTACCACACTATCTATACTTCCCCCACACTGCGCAGGAACATTCAGAGACCAAGCAAGGCGTCTACGCCACAGCTGGCAACCCGCATGTGTTATGCGCGAATTGACTGCACACATGTCCTACTTGTGCTGTCTGTCAAATCTGCACACAATAACCGCAACAGAAAGCACTGGCATTCCATCAATGTGCAGGCAATAGTGGACCACAGGGGACTCTTCACCAATGTCGACGCTAACCACCCAGACAGTGTGCATGATACCTACATCTTCTGACAGTCCATCACCAACCAGCGATACCAGGATGGCACCCACGGAAATGCACTGCTCGTTGGCACATACCAAATGTACACACCACACATCTCAACTCCACAATCATGCAACTCACAACTCTGGGGATGCACATGTCACAAGCTCACATACAACATGCCAAACAACATGCCCACCCACCAGACACGACAGCACAACTTACTGTGGGAACCTGGGCCAGCCATGCACAGAAGCCATCAACGACATGGCACCTCACCCACACAATAGCAGACTGTGGGAAGAGGTGGGGTCCAGGCATGTGCGAAGGAAGCAAGTGACACATGAATCAGAATGTACACAATGCCAAGTGTGGCGTGGATGTGCTGGCCAGACATGTCCATGTCGACATATACCACTGGTGTTTGGAGTGCAGTGGACAGTGGACGCAACCATGTCACCCCAGCCAGTGGGGAAGGTCGCGGAACTGTAGCTTATTACATCACCCCCGAAAGCATGAGCGGAGTGCGCTGGCCCGGCATACGCCAGGCCAGCGTACAGGTGTGAATAAAAGGCACGTAACTCTGGGCGTGCTCCTCTTGCGGAAGCCAAACGTGTCTGCCAGGGTGGCGCCTCTCACCCCGCCATGAAGCCGACACCATGAGCGGTGCTGCCTGCGACCCTGTGTGCCTGCTGCACACCCGGCGCTGGTCCCCGAACCAGTCTTGCCAGCCCCTGCACGCCCAGGCCACAATGCCCACCTGCTGACACTGGCGTGTGTCAAAGAGGGCCCACCATGTGCTGGTGCAAGCTCCACACCCGAGGCCCGCGACCCTGGCAAGCTGCTATGACCATCACGGCCTCCGCGAGCAAGGCCCATAGTACTCCTTTCTCGTTGACGTACTCTACCGGCTGACACAGCGGACTAGTACACAGCTTTCCAAGCTTTTCATGTTGGTGACACACTTTTTGGAGATGCATCATTTTAGGACACAGTAAGGCAGTGTAGCGAGTGATCGTAGCGAGCAACCCCGAACAACCTAAGGGGGTTGGGGGGGTTCTCACTCACGCTGTCTGTCTCCCTCTCTCTCTCTCTAACTGTCTACCTCTCTCTGTCTCCCTCCCTCTCTCTCCCTCTGTCTCCCTCCCTCTGTCACCCTCCCTCTGTCTCCCTCCCTCTCTCTGTCTCCCTCTGTCTGTCTCCATTTGTCTGTCTACCTCCCTCTGTCTCTCTCTGTCTGTCTCACTGCCTCTGTCTCACTCCCTGTCGCCCTCCTCCCTCTGTCTGTCTCCCGCTCTCTGTCTCCCTCTCTATGTCTCCCTCTGTTTCCGTCCCTCTGTCTCCCTCCCTCTGTCACCGTTCCTCTGTCTCCCTCCCTTTGTCACCCTCCCTCTCTCTCTTCCTCTCTCTCTCCCTTCCTCTCTCTCTCCCTCTCCCTCTCTCTCCCTCTCCCTCTCTCTCCCTCTCCCTCTCCCTCCTCTCCCTCTGTCTCCCTCTCCCTCTGTCTCTCTCTCCCTCTGTCTGTCTACCTCTGTCTGTCTCCCTCTGTATGTCTCCCTCTGTCTCCCTCCCTCTGTCTCCCACCCTCGGTCTCCCTCTCTCTCTGTCTCCCTCCCTATGTCTCCCTCCCTCCCCTTCCCCCTGTCTCCCCTGACTGTCTCCCACTGCCTCCCTCCCTCTGTCTCCCTCTGTCTTCCTCTGCTTGTCTCTGTCTGTCTTCCTCTGTCTCCCTCTGTCTGTCTACCTACCTCTGTCTCTCTCTGTCTGTCTCGCTCCCTCTGTCGCCCTCCTCCCTCTGTCGCACTCCCTCTGTCTCCCTCCCTCTGTCTGTCGCCCTCTGTCTCCCGCTCTCTGTCTCCCTCGGTCTCCCTCTGTCCGTCTCCCTCTCTCTGTCTTCCTCCCTCTCTTTCTGTCGCCCTCTGTCTCCCTCTCTCTCTGTCGCTCTCTGTCTTACTCTCTGTCTCCCTCCCTCCCTCCCTCCTCTCTCTCTCCCTCTCTATCTCCCTCCCTCTGTCTCCCTCTCTCTGTCTTCCTCCCTCTATCTCCTTCTGTCTGTCTCCCTCTGTCCCCTCACCCCGCATGTGTTTCAGCCTGGGACAACTTCCTGGACACACATAGCCGCACCCCAGTACTTCGCAGGTCTTTAAATGTCCATTTACTGCTTTGTTGTGAATCTCCCAGCCCCCATAGAGCAGAGTGTCAGGGAGTCCGCGCTGCTGCGGCGGTGTTTGCTGACACTCTTTCAAAGGAATGCCTCTTAATTAGCAGCAGTTCTGTGCTAAGTGCCCATTAATACCGGTGTCATCCCGCGACACACCCACCCTTTGCAGGGGATACACTACTGTGTCGGGACACACAGTTTAGAAAGCTCTGGACTAGTAGATCACACATTTGGAACTGAGTCTTGATTACACCATGGCAGTGAACATTATTTGAGGCAGAGTTTATGTCACTATACTCCCTTCAATGTGGTGCCACCAAGTCTGTGCCTAGCGTTACAACCACACGTGTCAGTGGGCCCATGCGGACTACTACACTCGGGCCACACAGCGCTCGGGTAGGTCACACAATTGGAACTGAGCATTGATTTTTCAATGGCAGAGTACATAACATTGCACACAAGGAGAGGTGTAAGATGAAGACCCGTTGCAGTTAGGGGGAAAAAAGGATCATCATTACGATAGGAGATCGAACACTACCAACAACTGCCCTGGTGTCACTAACTTTGCGCATCTCGAGCCAACAACACATGGCTGTGCGCCACTGCTGACCGCTGCCTCTAGCTGCCTCCAACCGCCTCCAGCCTTCACTGCGGTCCTGTAGGTCACATAGTCTTGATTTAGCAATGGCGGAGTTCATATCAGTGTACCGGCATCATCGCAGACTGCATCCCCCCAGCCCCGGTGCCACTAAGTCCATTCCCGTACATTCATGGGCACTCTCTGGTCGAACTTTGGTGGCATCGGAGTCTATGGACTAGGGAATAGTTTTCATCCTCATGTAGTTAATGCCGAATTGGTGGTGGAAACGAGGCTGTAGCATTCCACTCCTCAATTTGCTGCTTCTGGATGGCTACTGCCCTCTGCATCATACCCTGGAGGACACCTTCCACTGTTCCCCGTAACCCTCCGCCACAGTCCCCTTGGACATCGTCGAGGACCCGCTCAGTCTGCGTGGCCATATCTCAGTGGAGCGCAAGTCACCGTCCCTTGGCGGTGTGCCTGTACAGGGCATCCGGGGCCACTAACTCTGTGCAGCTCAAGTCAGGGAACCTGTTTGATTCAATATTTTATGGCCTCTGAGATGATGGCCTTGGGGTTGTCAACGCCATGTGTCTGTGGCCCTGCGCTGTCCGCTGCCTCCAGCCTCAACTGCGGTCCACCAGAGCTCACACATTCAATCGAGTCCTGACCAGCCCAGACCTGGCATCACCGCAGGAGGCACACGCCACCATCCCCAGGACCACCTCCAACCGCCATCTGCCAGAGTCGAAACAGTGGTACTGGCAGACTGACGTAGTTGGTCACACCTGTCGTGCATGCCATCAGCTGCCTGATACCCTGCTCAGCACTCCAGGTGCCACTGACTCAGTGCACCACATCCCATGGACCGTTACTGATTGAGTTTTGTGCTGTGGAGAGGTTGTGCAGCAATGTCACCTCAAGCAGTGTGGGAGACCTTTGACGTTGATGAGGAAGATGATGCATGTCTAACACACCCAACTGCATCTGTATCAGGAATATCTCGAAGGGACACAATCCTAGACATTTTCATCACATGAGTGCGCTCAGCTCTAGTGCCTCACCCTCAGTGCACTGCAACTCACGGACACTTCTGTTTGGATGTTGGGTGACCTTTGTACTTGCTCAGGCTCCCTCTATGCTGCTCAGCAGTTCACTCTGTTTTGCTGGTATTTTCTGTTTCCGTTTCAATGGTGTCCACTGTTCAAGTTCTTGCAAGCACCAACCACTCCGTGCGGGCTGGCTTACACTCACCCCACTCGCATTCAGCATAGGCGTCACTGTACATGTGGCCCTGTCAATAAAGTGGCTGGGCGCACATGCCCTTAGCCAGTTCCATATACTATTTGTGTGTGCCCCTGTGGTCTTGTTGTATGCATGAGGACCCTGTAACCTACGACATTACATTGTGCTGTGTACAGCGGACGCAGACATGTCACCGCAGGCAGCGGGTTAGTGCTTGGACATGTAGCTTTGTCGTCACTCACTCAATACATAAGAGGAGTGGACTGGGCCGCCGTACCCAGAGCCAACGTGGGTGTGTGACTGATATTTGCGTGTCCCTGGGCATCGTTCTGTACTGGGAATGTGCATCTGCACGTGTCTCTGTGGCAGTGTGGGTCTCCTTTGTGGGGTGTAGTTGGCCCTGAAGGGTATTAGACACCCACATATGTGATCTAGTTTGCCTTCCATGGGTTCAGACCCACCCACACCTGTTCGGCCACCTCCTTTTGGCGTTCTGGCACCTGGCATTGGGATGCAATGTGTGGGTTGGTGAAGTGTTGGGAGCCAGCCGTGCTTGTTGGTGCTTCCTGCTGTGTGGTCTGTTGCAGGGGCTGTCTCCTCTATGTAGCTTGGCTGCCCTGGTCCTGGTGATGGGTTGCGTGGGATGTCTATTGGTTGTTGTAGGGCGTCTGTGTCGAAGGTGTGATGGTCCTCTCCGGCATCACTGATGAGTGGTCTCTGCTCTGCTGGAGGTGTTGTGTGTCCCTCTGCAATGGGAAGGGGAGATGCATGTTGACATGTATAGTGGCCCATTGTTCTTGTTTACATGCAGACTGTATGACAATGTACATTGTGACTGTTTGGGAGGTGCTGGATTTAGATGCGGGACAGTGGACATTTGGACTACATGATGGATGTGAGGTTGCACGCGTACATTTCAATTTCACAGTTTCCTGCTCTGTCAGATGTAGTTGGCCTGTTTTTGTGCATGTGCAGAGCCAGTTGTGTCCTCTGTTATGCAGTGTCGGGTTTGCGCATTGTACCACATTGTCATCAATGTGGATGTGCTGTTTTTGCTATGTGTGTGTGCTGCAGTGTGCCTGGGGAATCAGGGACATGATCCAGGGTCATTTTGGGTGTGCAGTGTGCTACACATCGTTGTGCATGTGTGCCATTGTACCCATCTCCCCCTTCCCCCCTGTCCCTGGTCGTTACTCACACTATTGATGCTGTGTCAGGTCGTTCCGAGTTGTGTCCGGACTCCCGACTCCTTGCACCATCTCCACACTGATGACTGTGGCCGCCGTTTCCTCCAGCGCCTCCTGTGGTGCTGGACTCCCACCTCCTGTCGCTGTTGCTGCCTTCCTGTTGGCAGCAGCTTTGTGCCTGGTTTAGATTTTCACATCATGCCGGCACCTCTTGGCCTCCTCCATTGGCCTCCTCGACATTCCCACTGCATTCACGGTAGTCTAATTGTGGGTCAGTTGATGGTAGTGTTCTGTCACCTCCATGACGCTGATCTGGTTTTCCTGTAGACTGCACCCCATCTTCCTCTCCCTCTTCTCCTTGGCCTTCCCCGGCCCCGTTGTTCCTTGCTGGTGGTCTGTGGGGCTTGTGGGGTTCTGCGCTCGGTCAGGGTGCATCCATGTTGCTACGCACTTTGGATTGTTTCTGGTGTGTTGTTTTTGTAGCTTTATTAGTGCATTTTCCCGCCAGACGCATGGGATTTGCAGGCCTGCCGCAGGTTTTCCCTGCTTTTTGTATTGCAAATGACCTCATCGCAGCTTTTTTTTGCATTCGTGTTTTGCATTTTTGCGACGTGGCATTGATTTTAACGCGGTCATTTGGCGCTTTATCTGGAGACTTTCGCATGGTACCGCCGTGTTGTGAATACTTAGTTAACATGGCGTAATTTTCCCGCGATTGACTGCGATGTTGAGTGTTGCATTAAGTTACTTTTGCGATGGTTATCACACGTTCTTGAGAATATGCCCCTCAATTTCTAAAAAAGGATTGGCTGGCAACAGGCATAGGAGCATTATTAAATTCAGTTTTAATACCGTTCTTAGGGATTAAACATCTAGAGCCTATGATGATAACTTCATTATAAAAAAAATCCCCATGTGTAAATAGTATACTCATCCAAATTGCATTCACGTTTATGGGTGGGGGATGCAATTCTAATAAACTTACATATATACGTCTTTGGTAAACTCCCACAGAACAGTGGCAACATCGTCTGTCTTTAATGAGTAGTCTGGGGCACTCCCTCCTAAGGTCTGCGCCCCCTCCTTAGGTCATCACCCAGTGCGGCCGCACCGGTCGCACTACTGCCCTAAAGCCGGCCCTTCTGGGGCACAAGGGAGAGAAGGCATTTTCTGACTGTACTCCCCCACACCATTGGGTTCAAATGGCCCTGTGAATGTGACAGTTGGGTCTATAACACAGTGCATAATACAAATTAAAGACAATCCCGGATTTTGTGTTTGTGCTCTGTTAGTTGTATCATGCTGACACACAACACGCAAAATGACTACGGGATTATGTACCACCAAACAACGGCCAGGAAGAGAGTGCAGAGACGTTTTAAGTCATGGGCAAAGTGGCCACTGGGCAGTGCCCCGGACTTTCAAGGAGTCCCCTGATAGGGTCGCTTTGTTCTACAAATAGTCCTGTCCTGCGACCTTGAATGATTCTTAAACATAAAATATAGCCACGCCTCGTGCACTCCCTTCCCCGCACGACCCCGAAATCCTAAAGGCTATCGCGCCGATATCGCGGCTACAGCTCACCCCCCCGTGGTCGCCAACCACTGCACTGGGGCCCCGTGCAACCTGGTCATGCCCAGGGACGGGGCCGGGGGGGGAGGTGAGAAGCAGCACATACCTTGAACCGACGAGGTCACGACGACGAACCGCGAACAGCGCAGAGCAGCCAGGAACGCGACGGCAGGAAAGACCGAGCCTCGCTGCCGCGCTAACTTTAAACCCCTTAGGGCCGCCCCTCCCACCCGGTGACCCACGCCCATTGGACGCGCATGAAAGGGGGCGGCCAGGGGGTGACGTGCACCGTTTTGCTCGCGCGGGATGTGGGACTAAGATGCTGTCTCGCTTAGCTCCCCTTCGTGTCGCGCGGCCAGCGGCATTTCAAGGAGTCCCCTGATAGGGTCGCTTTGTTCTACAAATAGTCCTGTCCTGCGACCTTGAATGATTCTTAAACATAAAATGTTTTAAATATCATTTTCCTTTAATGTATTTTTTAATATGACTAAGTGTGGAAGTTTATTACAGATATTTTGCAGGGAAGTGGTGTGTTTTGGTTTTTCACCACCATGCAACATCCACTAAAAATTACTTTTAGATCGAAACAGGACCTCAACTATGATTAATAGGAGGGGAATCACGAATATTATCTGCAAGAACATTGGTGAGCTGCTGTTGTGTTTTGAAAACACATATTATAGTCCCTGAATATTAGATGGAAACACATTTAGAAATTTGCGGTGCACTGTTAGTAACCTGGCCAAAGAAGGCATGAAAGAGCTGTCATTGAATCATAACTTTAAAGCTGATCCGAACAGGAGCCCCGAAAATTCTTTTGGGCCAGGTCCCCCAAAATCCTTAAGATGTCCCTGACAGAACGACAGACAGACAAAGAGAGAAAATAAAAGTTGCAACAACAGAGGCCATTGCTGAAATAGTAGTATTGTTAGTAATAATGTTGTATGCGTACTAGTAGACATAGAAGCAGCGGTGGCTCCTATGCAATGGCAGAGGAGCCTCCCCCACTGCCTGGCGCAGAGCCAGCATTCATAAAATAAAACAATGCTCTAGCATCGTTTTATTTTTCGTTCGATGGCTTGTGCATGGTGGGGGGCATGGGAGGGTGGAGGAGGAGGGCTTGTGTACTCCGGAAGTGCTCATGTGTGTTTGGCAGGCCATCACAGGCCCACCAGAACAAACATGCACACTTAGGTTTCTCCAGCCCAGCTGCTGAGAAACACCCACAGACTCCCTGGTCTGTGCAGGGCATATTTCAGCCCGATCAGACCAATCCCTGTGCTGCTCTGCAACACATGGATTGGGTGGGAGTCTGTCCCAGGGGCTGCTTGGATCCAGGAAGAGGCCCTCAGGAATGACGTGACATGGGAGGCAACTGGTGGTGTCAGGTACGTTTTTAACATTATTATTAACCCGTCATCGCCCCTGTCCCCCTTGAGCTCACTGTGGCCCACCCACCTCACCACCCTTTGTTAGTGGCGGCTGCCACTGCCTAGTAGGTAGCAGTGCATAGTAGTTGGCAAACCTAAAACTTGGCTTGAAAAGTCAGGTGAAGTTAGAAAACTCTGCTCTTCACAAAGACCTACTGTTAGAAATCAGGTAGAGGTTGGCAGAGGTATGCACCATGTCCAAGTAGGGACCGCAATTCTTTGTCAAGGTAAGTCAGTCACACACTTAAATCAGCCTGTGCTCACCCTCTGGTAACTTGGCCTGTAGAAGTCATGCTTAACATAAGAGGCAATGTGTAAAGCAGTTGTGCATACATGGATACAGTAGCACAGTGAAAACACCACAAAAAAGACTCGACAATGAGGTATAAAATAGTATCTCTTTTACGCTTCAAAACAAGATAAAACCGATAAGATTTCAATTAAAGCACCCAAATTACGAATACTTCAAGAATGTACCATGCGTAAAGAGCCCTTGTGCTTTCAGTCGGTTATTTACGGTTACACTGGTGAAAGGTTTGCAGGTGGCTACTTGTTCTGTTCAGGGCCGCCCATGAGAGCGCTGATGGGCAGCAGGGACCTTGTAAGTCCCGGAGTGCACAATACCTTTCTCGGGGGATTGTAGCGGTGCAGTCAACCTCGGGATTGAGGCCCGCATTGCTGAAGTCTTCCCTTACTGGATATGATGCAGTGATTGGGGTCACGGCGGGCAGACGCCTGTCTTTCCTTGATGCATGCTGAGTGTGCCGGATCACGTTGAACTGTCTTCGGGGGCTGCAGGTTCAGCAAAGTCGACAAACACAATGATCTGTGCTCGAGCAGGAAGACATGGCAGTTCTTGTTCGGTGCACCGCGCTCATGCATGTGGATTTTGAGAAGTGGCAGCCGACACTCTCTGAAGGCCCAGGAGAGCAAGTCAGGCAGAGTCAGACTCTGGATTAAACAGAGCCTAACAATGGTCATTTGTGCAAATGAAACCTATGATGGCCCTGAGATTTCCTGAGCAGTGGCCAAGCCAACAAGCCCTTGGAGTTAATTAGATTGCAAAAGGTTGTAAAGAACACATCCAGTCCTTCTCACTGCCCAGGTCAGAGGCAACAACCCTACACAGCAGAGCAGGTAGTGACAGTCCCTCCTGTAGCCAAGCAATTAGCAGGCAGCAGTCCAACACAGCCAAGCAGTTAGCAAAGTGTAGCTGTACCCCCACACCAGACGTGTATTAGAGCCAGCCCGAAGGCACACAAGAGAGCTAAGAGCAGAAGCTGACTAATAAGTAATCGAAAGGGGAGTTAAAGGCTTGGCAAGTAGTTGAAAATGCAGTGGAAGGCCTGATTCAGATTTCAAAGGCTATTTCTGTAGGTGGTGCAACCACTGCTGCAGGGCCGCTAGTAGCATTTGGTTTACAGGCCCTGGGTATATGGTATATGGTATACCACTTTACAAGGGAATTGTAAGTGAACTTTAGCCATGGTCCAAGGTAGTAAAATGCTCAAAGTCCTAACACCAGAAGAAACAAAGTCAAAAACACGAGGTCAGAAAGCAAAAATCATACCAGAAGATACCTGGTCTAATACCTACCTTATCTCTTGACTTGACTGGAGGGGATGTTTACTGTCATCAACTTTAAACATGACAACGGAACAGCTGAAATCTCCAGATCCCAGCATACAACTTGTTAAATTCTCAGATCAACACCCAGGTAAAGGAAATACAATGGTATTACTGAACTACTACACACAACCAAAGGTTCAAATAAAAAAGGAGAAAAATGCTCTTCTAACTAAAACAATATCAAGATTACGTTGTGCAGAGCCCATGTGGAATCTAATAGTAACAGGAGACTTTAATTCCAATCTGATATTCACGCCGGATGAGGATGAAATCTTAACAGCGGATAATTCATAGTGGTGCGTTCCACAGCAATATTATGCTGGGACCTATCATGCAGACCATGTTGGTCAGCAACTAGCAACAGATCTTGAATTCCAAGGTATGCGTGTGCTTAACGGAAGAATGGATGAAGATCGCCGGCCGAAAAAAAACTTACTATGGCCCAAGGGCACAATCGATGTTAGACTTTACACTTATAACACTTTCTATAATGCCATTATTGGCCCGTTTGTTCATTGAGTACACCACCTTGAGTGATCACTCAATGCAGCATGGCATCTTTAATCTAAACATGCCAAGATTTCATTTTACAAATACAACAGAGGGCAAAATTACTTCAATAAATCTAAAACATCTGAGATGGACAAACACAACTAAAACAGATTTGTTCTTAACAATAAAAGGTTATCCTGGAAGAACATACAATAGAACCCATTATTAGTATCCAAGCTTGGTCGCTTTTTCTAAACAAATTAGCAAAATTAATGAAAGAACCCGAAATCAGTGTTAAAAGATATGATCATACAAAAGATCTACCAAATGATCTACAAATGCTAAAAAGAGATCTAAAAAGAGTGCAAATTAATCTGCACCTAGACCATTCCGAGGGGACAACACGGGAAACATTTAGACAAATGAGGAAACAATTTAAAAAGAGAATGTGGCAATTTAAAGAATTGAAACCGGAGAGCTTCTGGTCTTAACTAATATATAATGTAAGACATTCAAACTTGAATAAATTCTAGCAGACAATAAATAATCTGTCAATGTCTCGAAATGTATTAACATTGTTTGTTCAAGAGCAGGAATGGGTTCATTTTCTCAGGGAGAAATTCAAACAGAAACAATTCCAAGACATGGATTATTGCTAATCGCTGAACACTATGCAGTCAACTGAGCATGATCTAGTTCTACAGACAACTCAGTTATCTTACAAAGCAGAGGATATAATATACATAATAAACAAAGGCAAAAGTGACGGAGCTCCCGGCCCGAATGGCATTCCGCAAGCCATATTTAAACATGACTCTGAGTATTGGAGCACGCACCTAGAAAAGCTTTACACTGATGTTGAAATGAACAATCTAGTTCCAGAAAGTTGGCAGGAATCAATCATAACCCCCATTTACAAAGGAGGGGACAGATCTTACCCGGCAAATTATAGGTTAATTGCTTTACAGGATGTTCAAGCTAAGTATTTTGCCTCACTTATCCTTGAAGAACTGGTTGACTGGTCAAGAGAATGTACTTTAATCCCACAAAATGAAACAGGAATCAGAAAGGGCATTGGAATTATTTCTAATATCGTGTCAATTTCACTGATTGCTGAAAAATTTAAAAACAAGAAACAAGACCTGCATCTGTGTTATATAGACTTAAAAGCTGCTTTTGACAGCATAGACCCGAAACTATCGTGGGCTAAATTAAAATCCTGGAATATACGGGAGAGAATACTTAGGGTTTACTGCTGCTTTATACAGATACCTGGGGTCGTGTGAAGCTTGGGGACGGAGCTAGAATTTCCAGGGAGGTGTATACCAGCATGGGTTTAAAACAGGGGTGTGTGTTGGCCCTTTCAACTTATTAATGTCAGACCTATCTGGAAAGCTCAATGGAATTAACTCACATACACCAAAGTTAGGCATACTACAATTATCACACCTTGCTTACGCAGATGATATTGTACTCTTGAGGGATGTATGATGATACAACGTGATCATTTAAATCGCGGTACATTACATCACTGTTTTTACAATGCAAGTTGTTACAACAACTTGCGCTTGAGGGCGCTGGACTTAGGAATAGTGTGATTTACTATTCCAACTCCAGTCTACGTACAGTAGGTAAGGTGTTGGAATAGTAAATCCTACTATTCCTCAGTCTAGAGTGACCTCCAGTGCAATTTGTTGTAATGACTTGCGTTGTAAAAACAGCTATATAAATGTATTGCGGTGCTTTGACCATGTTTAAAAAGGTCGTTTTCCACTCTTTTTATTTTTAAATCTGTTTATTAACATTGCTCACATCAGTATACAGTACAAAGCAGTTATTATAATGCTTGCGGTATAATTGCAGTTTAGAATACAGTGTAAGACATTCGAAGGCACAGGCGGGGCATTCAACTGTTAAAATCACAACACTGACCCACCCCCCATCTACCTGTATTTTCGCCAAGGCCCCCAAATTCTTTTCAATTTCTTAGTGCAGCCTCTGCTCTTATAGATAGTTTCTTCGGCCCTTTGGCACCAATCCAAGTAGCGCAACCATTGGTCCCACCGTGGAGGTGTCTGTGCTCCCCAGCCACTCTCTATGGTTCTTTTTGCCACCCCGGCTGCCAATGCCAGTCAGATCTGGTTTTGTCTAGACCAGTCTGAGGCGGTCTTGATCATTAGTAACAACCACCTGTGCTCCAGCGGGATCGGTGAACCCACCACCGTTGACATTGTGTCCGCAACTTAGTCCAAAAGGGCACTATCTCTGGGCATTCCACAAAATATGGTAGAAGGGGCCCCCCCCTCCGACATTCCCATGCACAGAGGGCAGACTGACTCCTTCCCCAGGCATATAGGTGGGTACGGGGTTGTATACTCGATGTAGGATTTTAAGTTGCACTCACCGGAACCGGCAACGGATTGCTATCTCACCCGGGCTTTGCAGGGCGTCCTGCCAGTCGTCATCTTCCAAATCCCCTATGTCCCCCGCAAGGGGATTGTCGAGTGTCCGAACTACCTAACGCCTCTAAATCAATATTGAGAGGGGCAAGGGGTCCCTCACCAGTCAACCTGAGGCAGTCTCAGGACAATGTGAGCCACCGTCAGAATCACCCCTATCGAGACCCCTGCTACGAAGACCCAAGATGGCCCATGAGAGTGGTAGTCTCCAAGCATGAAATAAGTAAATGACAGGATAGCAGGCATAATCTCTTAGAAGGTGAAATAAATCTATTACGGATATGCTCCTGGAACATCAATGGCTTAAACAGCAAGTTGCCAGACTGCGCCACCATGAATTATCTAAAGTCATTCCACATCATTGCCCTCCAGGAGACATGGTTAATGGATCCACCTCACTTACAAGGATATCTACGGTTCTTTGCTCCAGCGATTAGAAGAGCAAGATTCGGTCATCTCCAGGGTGGTCTGGTGACTTACGTAAGCAATAACTGCACAAATTCAGTCCATCAAGTTCTTCTAACACTGGAAACTATCGCCATTAAAATCTCATCCATAAAAGGGCCATCATATAGGCATAACGAGATAATAATAATAAATACATACATACATCCTAAGAGGAAATCTGATGACGCAAAGCAATTAGTCAACTTCGTAGAGTCTTGTTTGAGTGAAATCAATACATCGGATATGATACTGACAGGAGACTTTAATCTACATCCACTTGGCTCATCAAAAGCAGAGGAATTCTCTTTACATAACCAGTTATGGGACATACCGCATCAGGGAAGTAATTCAGCAGCACCTCCCTCCAAAATTGGTCAGCTTCTTGTAGAGGATCTTGAACATCTTATGCTGCGAGCAATAAATGGAAGAATCACAGGCGATACACCCCCTACATTTACTCATCATTCCTTTACAAAAAATTCAACGCTGGATTACACCTTTGTGGCCCTCACTCTCTTCAAATAAATGTTTTTATTTAATACGGGAGATAAAGCTGACAGCGATCACCGGCCCCAGGAACTTATTTTGCATACAAATATTCCTGGATTCACAAAATGGAAGGGCTTACCTGGTACAGTTGCAACTATTAACCTTAGGAAAATAAAATTCACGCTGGCATCGCAAGATAACTTTCACGAAACTGCTAAAAGTCTATTTGAATCATGGGTTGGGGACAATGAAATAGAGAAATGGATAAGCTTTACTCATGCCTTGGCTACGACTTACTCCGCCCCAATTAAAACTAATACAGGAGACATGGGCTCGGGAGGATAAAAGGCGTCTGGGTTACGCGAGCTTTACCATTCCAGCTAAATGGGAGGGGAGAGGACGACCGTCTGGGGGGCTCTGTATTTGGGTGGCATCGCATCTGGGCTGCATGGCTAGAGCCCTCAATACCAATTCATTGGATGTTCAGTGTGTATTATTAGAATGGCCAAACCACTCAAAACTTGCACTCATTAATGTCTATTCTAGACCGGTAGGACCTACAAAAACATCTCCCACATTTGAGGAACTTTCTGCATTCCTCCCACACCTCCCAAAGGGTGTTATGTGCGTGGTAGGGGGTGACTTCAACTGCCAGTTTGAGCCGCTTACTCTGACAATGGAGGGAGCCCTTGGGGAAGAGGATGATCAGTGGGGTATTCCCCAACTGGTGGGCCCCCCAGCCAAATCATGGTCGCCGTTAGCGACACAAATTTTGGCTTTTACCCTTAGCAATTCCTTGAGGGCCTGTAATGGTAGGAGTGGGAATGATATTCCCTCCAAACCGACCTTTAATAAGGTTGGTCATGAGTCACATCTGGATTACGTTTTAGTCCAGACCATGGACTGGAGCAGGGTCTTGACCTTTGACGTAGTGCCTAGAAGTGAGAGTGACCACAATGCTCTGATTCTATCCCTGGCTTTGCCATCCGAACTAAAGATTGATCAAGCGGATCAATCGATATTAAAGGATAATTTAACCCTAACAACTGATAGGCGCAGAGTCCGATGGTCTAAACTCTTAGACAATCCTGACCATATTCCGGAGCTCTACGAGAGACTACTCCCCACGCTAGAATCCGTGGAGACACTTATAAATCTTTCCCACTCCGAAGACCTTTTCAGGAAGCTGGGCGAACTCCATAAGGATTTGGTGGGAACCCTTGCGGATCTCCTGAATCCAGTGGTGAGGAAAGGGCCCAGTAGGGTGCAAAGCCAGTCTTGGTACAATCCTGCTTGTAGGGAGGCAAAGGGCAAACTGATTGAGGCGCTGAGGCACCCAAGGGATCCTGGGATAATTAGGTCAAGGAGGGCCGGCCTAAAGCAAGCCATTCACGATGCAAAGGTGGCTTGGGACCACACAAACTGGGAATGTATGCTGTCCTCTCTTAAGACAAAAGACACCCGGAAATTTTGGCAAATTGTGAAAACAGGCTCATCAGTGCCGACTCAAGCAGTTGAGGCCAACATTGCGGCTGTGGTCTGGGAGGATCACTTTCGTTGCCTCTATGAAGAGGCGGTTCCGGGTCCGCCTGAGCACCATTTGTGCGTATCGATGGAACATCCTATGCTGTTGGGCTTCCCAAATGTTTGCCATCCAAGTGTAGAAGAAGCTGACCCTTTGCAGTTCTCCTTGGGGGAGATTATTGCGGCAATAGTAAAACAACCATCCGGGAAAGCCCCGGGATTAGATAAAATTCCAGGTGACTTATTCAAACATCAACCCTCGATCTGGGCTCCATACTTGCTAATTATTTTTAATGCAATTCTTGCAGGCATGGCGGTCCCTAGTACTTGGCTGGGAGCAGAGATTGTCCCAATCTTCAAGAAGGGCTCTCCTCTGCTCCCAGCCAACTATAGGCCAATCAGCCTGATTGATGTCTCGCAAAAGCTTTTTGCGAGGCTGATCCTTGACCGCCTTCAGGACTGGATGACTGATCATTCAGTGTTGAGTACATTCCAGGCGGGTTTTAGGAGCAAGGTCTCGACCACGGATCAACTTTTCAGGCTGGCCCTTATTTTTTGGAAGACGGTGAGGCTGGAGGGGGGCACGCTATATACCGTCTTTGTCGACCTTAGAGCGGCATTCGATCTTGTTCCACGGCGCAAACTGTGGACGGTATTGGCCAAACTTGGGCTCCCCCAACCTCTTTTAGATATTATTATCCGTCTACATACTGAAAACTTTGCTCAGGTAAGGTGTGGGAGAGCCGGCCGTCTCTCTAACAGATTCCCCGTTGACAGAGGGGTAAGGCAGGGCTGCATCCTGGCGCCGACTCTGTTTTGCCTCTTTGTCAATGGGGTAATCAATTTTTTAAATAACATTGACAACACTGATGCTCCGCGGCTGGGTGGTACTAGGGTGCCCGCGATTATGTTCGCGGATGACACCTTATTGCTCTCAAAATCCCCTATGGGGATTCAACGAGTTTTGGTAGGGTTTGAGGCATTTTGTCAAGAACATGGACTTGAAATAAATGCCTCAAAAACAAAGTATATGATTTTTAACCCACCCAAAAAGACACGTCCTAATCCACTCATAGGTGCCAACCAACTAGAAAGAGTCTACACTTTTGAATACTTGGGTGTGACTATTAATGATAAATTCGATTGGGGTGACCATCAGGCCAAGTCACATCTTAGATTGGCTCAATTATCCGGGGGTATCATTAGGCTGGCAAATTCCAACTTATCAACCATTCGGCCGTTAGCCCCCCCACTGGAGATCTATAGACTCCAGGCTAGAGGAGCGATTCTCCATGGTAGTGAAATATGGGGATATGCTTGCAAAAAAGATCTAGTCACCCTAGAAAATAAATTTCTTAGGCAGCTATTAAAACTACCGACAAGCACTCCACTCCTGCCACTTAGGCTGGATCTGGGCCTAAAACCCCTGGACCAAGTGGTGGGTGTGAAACCTCTAACATTCTGGAGAAGGCTATGGACAACCCCGGAGCTAGCTAACTATAGGCAGGAACTCCAGGGAATTCTTGCACTACCGGATGCAGAAAACATCCCGTGGTTCAAATACATTAAAACTGAATTTGATCGGTTGGGCCTTCCGTCCCTGTGGAACGATCCTTTAATTGCCTGCCAGAGCATGCCCCGCAAACATCTTGTGGCTACGTTCTATGCATGCAATCTGGCATCCCACATCCAGGGTACTCGCCCAGATTCATTGACAGATAAATTTCTTGTGGTAAAGGATTCTTACAAGTTCGAGCCAGTTTTGGATGATATTTTCCCAAATCTGGCCCGGAAGCTGTTCCTCCAATGGCGTTATAGTACTCTGCCGTTAAGAGCATTTACCAGCAAATGGAAACAATCGAACCCGGAGAACTGCCCGGGCTGCAATTGTAGGCTCGAAGACGAACTCCATCTAGTCTTCTTTTGTCCCGCCTACTCTGCTGCTAGAAGATTCTGGGTAGTCCCCCTATGTAAGAATCTAGGGTTTCGCAGATGCTCCGAGGCTTTTCGAATCCTTAAAACCGACTTGTCTAAGGTAACTGTGTGTGTAATGGCGAAGTTTTTAGAGGCAGCCTGGCACACGAGACTACGCCTAATCGCTAGGACACCCTGATTTCTTGCCTGCTTGTGTCCCATTTGTTTTGTAAATTATGCAATTGTATGCAAGAGCTATTTTTATCATGTTGCCAACATCTTTAGTTTAATTTCGCATTGACTGGTTGTATATTGCTACATTTACTATGAGCATGATTATGCACTGCTTCTTTTATGTAATCCATCTTGTATTTTACTGTTTTCAGGGGGCTGGAGGTATGATGGGTTTTTGTATTAATTTTATTGTATCTTTTATGGCAGAATTGCCGAAATAAAGATTACTGAAACGAATACAAAGCAGGGACTTGCTAACGTTACCATGCAACAAAAGAGTTAGATAAAATCCATAAAAAAAGGTATTAATTACTCTTTGCGGCAGGTGTGCCAGGATCCAACCGACATCAAAAAACTTGTTGACTTGCGACAACAGAAAGCATGCTTAAAGCGAGCGATCTGGGAAGCCAGGCACAACAACGAGGATACCCTGTGAGCAAACCTGCATGCGGACACCAAACTAAAAAACAGTGCGAGATTTTGGGAAACTATAAAAAGATTTACTCACACAACGCACAAGGGACTGTCTTCAAATATATCTGAAGAGGACTGGGCCACTTTCCTTGGAAACCACTTCAAGCAAGGAAGGTCTGCTTCGCATGCTGAAACCAGCATAGATTCTACGAGGCGGCATAGGATCTCAAAGTATCAAGTCAATGAGGGAAATGTAATTTTAGAGGAACTGTTTGAAGGAGAATCATCGGGACTTACTCCTTTAAGTGATCATACAAAATCAATTAATAAGTACATCAAGAAGGGAAGGCAAGCAGGGGCTCCGGGGCCTAACGGAATCCCACCCGTGCTCTATAAACAAAACGCAAAATACTGGGCAAAGGCTCTTAGCCCTTTGTTCTGGGAAATAAGAACAACAGGCCGACTCCCTCCATCTTGGAGGAACTCGATAATTTCACCAATCTACAAATCAGGTGATAAGTCCCTCCCCAAAAGTTATCGGTTAGTTGCCCTCTTGGACAATGATGCAAAATACTTTGCTGGGACACTACTGGATGAGCTGTAACTTTGGGCGGAAGATAACTCAATCATTCCCCTAAATCAAACAGGATTCTCTAAATTCGTGGGGCCCTCGACAAACATAACAACAATGGCTTTGTTAATTGATAAGGCTGAGGCCACAAGAACACCACTACATTTATGCTTTATCGATTACCGGGCAGCCTTTGACCATGTGAACCGACAGAAACTCTGGTTGAAACTGGCAGGCTGGGGTATTCCCCAGGTTTTATTGAACCTGTTAATCAACTTGCACACTGAAACTTGGGTGCAAGTAAAGCTCGGCGACGAGTCAACGCTATCTAGGAAAATTCCAACAACAAAAGGCCTTAAGCAAGGGTGTGTATTGGCCCCAACGCTATTTAACCTGTTTCTTGCAGATCTTATTCCGTTATTAATTGCCTGCAACTCACACTCCCCAAAGATTGGGAATCTAATACTACAATGTCTCCTTTACGCTGATGACCTAGTATTGATTAGTCAAACGAAGGTGAGTCTGCAGCGTCTTCTAGACATCATGTCCCAATACTCTGAGGCTAATGACTTACCCATCAACCTGGAGAAAACCAAAACCATGACAATCAAAAAGAACCTGAAGAAAATACCTGTTTGGTTTTGGGATAAGATCCAAATAGATTCAGTCTCAGAGTATAAATACCTGGGGGTGACTATTGATAAACGGGCACTTTGTAACCCAAAGAGATGTAATCAAAAGGAAAGGCATAGCATTAGCCGTCTCAATGAGAAACCTAAACTCCAGATTAAATGGCCCCTCACTCGCCCCTTTGGTCGAAGTTATACGAGCACAACTTCTTCTGACAATAACTTACGGGAGCGAGGCACAGAGAGGAAGGGATTCCAAGCTCTTGGACACCGTGGTTTCTGAAGTATACAGAATGGTCTTAGGTCTCCCTACACGAGTCTCTCCAGCACAAATCAGGCTTGAGTTTGGCGTGCAAAAACAGACTGTTGCAAGGAAAGGTGCAACAGTTATTTTCTGGGACAGAGTAAGGAAATCTAAACCAGGCACCTTAAACTGGCACTTATGGACTGAGTTACAACAGAAACAGTCATCTCCAGCAGCTAAATATTTAGCTACTAGTGTCTCAATCCTGGGCCTAACCGACCTTTGGGCAACCCCGACAAGCCACTGTCTTCTCAAAAAAGCAACAAAGAAAATTGTAAAAATGGAATCTTGGATTGAAGACAGGGCAGCCCTAGCAAAGAGGTCGCATGGCTGGTTGACCCTGGGCACTTACTCTTCTCAGGCTGCACAAAAGTACTTAGCCTCCGGCTTCACCAAACATAGGCACTTTCCACATTGGCTGAAAAACCAATCTGATTTTAACTGCCGTCTGTGTGGGATAGCGAAGGAAGATATGCTGCATCTCATCTGTACGTGCAAAGACCTAACAGTGGAAAGGAGACAGCTTTTAAAACCACTTTTCGATCAGAGAGGCATCCGTACAGGGAGGCAAGCCATGTTAGCGTGCTTTTCACCTGGGGACACGCAGGTTATTAAAGGACTGCAATATTATAAAGTCTTTTAATCGATTTTAACTTTTGAACTTGTAATGACTTGTTTGTAGCAATGGTTTTAAGTAACTCTGCTAAATAAAAGTAACCTAACCTAACCTAACCTAACTATGTCCCCCACCCACTTTGCCCGTAGTGACGTCAGTGGGTCTGGCATGTTATTTATGAGTTTTCGGTATATTGTAGAGGTGAGTTTCTCCGATATAGGATATAGGAGCAGCCTATCATCCATAGGGGAATACTCTGGGATTGATGTGTCACTTTTAACTTGAGCATGCAGGGCATGGAAGAGGCATTTGTGTTGGTAATGTTGTGAGTCATGGAGATCGTATTCCTTTTTTAAGGTAGGCGAAGGTTCGAGGGGCATCCCCCCTCCAGACATCCCCCAAGTATTCAATGCCTATGAGTTTCCACTCCTGGAACCCAGTCAAGTGAGTCACTTCGACTAGTTGGTCTCCAAGCCACAGAGGGGTTCTACCTGTCAGGGCACCTGATCTCCCCAAGAACTTATTAACCTCCCTCCAGCACTGAACAACCACCCCTGTGTGGGACGACCACTCTTTTCCTCGCTTTCGAGCATAGAGCAGTGGCTCGCAACAACCACCAGGCATGACCATCCGGTCGACTCTATAGGCCGGTTCACACCGATCTGTGTAGACCCAATTGTTAATCCCCTGCAGTTGTGAAGCCCAGTAATACAACTTGACGTCCGGAAGGGCCAGCTCCCCATCGTACACCCCTCTTGTCAGCTTATGCAACGCTATCCTTGTGTTGTCACCATCCCAGAGCAACATCCGTAGTGCCTGAGCTATTCGCGTGAACACCCCCTGTGGAACTGGATACGGCGTGTTTTGCAAAATGTAAAGCAACCGCAGTAGTGCCAGCATCTTGTACATTGCTGCAGGGCCCATGAGGGAGAGAGGCAGCGATCTCCAATGGCTCACGTCGGTCCCCAGGCGCAGCAGTTGTGGTTCTAGGTTCCTCGCAAGGAACTCTGCCTTGTCTCTAGTGATACATACCCCAGATATTTAAATCCATGTATTGCGGTTGAAGCGGGACACCTAGTCAGAATCAGCGGGGGAGGACCAGAGAGCGGAAAAATTAGTGACTTAGCCCAATTAATGATATAGCCCGAGTAGCTACCAAATAATTCAAAGAGGTGTAGCGCCTGCGCTACCGAGTGGTACGGTCTGGCCATATATAACAAGATATCATTCGCGTGAAAGGAGATACGCTCTTCCCAGTCATCAGATACCGCCAAGCCTCAAATCCACTTGTGCCTCCTGATCCAATGAGCCAACGGCTCCGAGGCCCAGGCAAACAGTAGGGCGGACAGAGGGCACCCCTGCCTGGTGCCCCACCGAAGAGGGAAGGCCCTGGACACAGCGCCATTAACTCTCACCCGCGCTACTGGCTGCTCGTACAAAAGTCGCACCCAACTGCATCTGGAGGAGAGGGAAAATGATGACATTTGACTGCCACTTGTATAGCTCCACTGGGAGCCCATTCGGTCCTTGCGCCGTCCCGGATTGAAGTGAGTTGACGGCTCCACCTATTTCCTCCCCGGTAAAATCTGCCTCCAGTCGGTCTCTTTGCTCCTGGGATAATGCGGGCAAAGCAAAGTCTTGTAGGAACTCTGCGCTGTCCTGTTCAGTCCTGGTGCAGACCGGGGTGTACACCGCTTCAAAATAAGATGCGAATGCCTCCGCTATGGCTGTGCTATTAGAGGCTAGTGCGCCTGTCCGATCTCGTACCTCAGCTACCCATGAGCGCTCCCTATACCGCCTCTCGAGCCACGCTAGTAGCTTAAGGGCCTTATCTCCCATGTCATAGATCCTATGTTGCGGGGCAAGGGAGTAAGCGCACGCCTCGCTCTCAGCCAGAACCCGAAGCTCCTTTTGTTTAATAGCCATGGTACAGCGGAGATCCTCGGACGGCGCAGTACTGGCTTCCTGTGCGAGCCTCTCTATGTCTCTTTCCAGGTGGTTGACCTGTATGGATTCCTCTTTACTTTGGGCCCCAAACAGTGCCTGGGCCTGTCCCCTCAGAACAGTTTTGTAGGCTTCCCATAATGTGATATGGGACTCAACCGAACCCCGATTTTCTTCAAAATATAGCTGGGAACCCTCCCGGATCTTGTCACCTATGGCTTCATCCCGGAGGCGCCACTGGTCTATCCTCAGGAAAGACATCCTGTTTATCACTGGACCCTTAAGCGTGACACTAACCTGGGAGTGGTCGGAAATTCCCCGGGCAAGTATGTGAGGCTCTGCAAATTCGCCCAGTTGATCAGTGTGTGTAGAGAAGTGGTCCAGCTAAGAAAAGGACCTGTGTCTAGCCGAATGAAATGTGTAAAGTCGTTGTGAAGCGTGGTGTGTGCGCCAGATGTCTTGACGCCCCAGGGCTGAAATGAAGCCTCGTAGCCCACACTCTCCCCTGGATCCCCGTCCCTCGCCCGATCGGTCAAAGTCATTGTCCATTACAGCATTGATGTCCCCACCCAACTGTAGAACACCCCTGGGAAGATCCACCAGGAAGGAGCCCAGTCATGTAAATGACGTAGAGTGTAGACCAGGTGGAATGTAACAGGAGCCTAAAACTACAGTTCCCCCCTCCCACCTACGTGCCACCACCACCATACAGACCGGATCTTCTGTCCATGTATCCAACATTACCAGAGGCAAGGTGTTGCGAGTTAAAATGCCCACCCCCCTTGATCCCGAGGTGAAACCTGAGTAGGCCACCATTTTATAGCCAAATCTGTCAAGGGCCTTGCATCTATTGCCTCGCAAGTGCATCTCCTTAAGGAATACCACATCTGGGAAATGCATTTTCAGGTGTTGCAGTTCCAACGTGCGCTTAATCTTGTTGCCCAACCCATTTACTTTCCACGTCCATACTTTAATATGTGTCTGCTCACCCATTCATGTCCTCCGGCCTCCCCCTCCTCGGATAATCAGTGCCCCATTGTGCCATGTTGGACCAATTCCCCCATGCAGAAGAACTATGCTGATATTGAGCTAATCCTACCCCCTTACCGCAATCCACCCCCAACCCCCAACCAACTCCCCCCTCCCTGTCTCCCTGCTTGGTGGGTCCCCAACCTCCCACCTTCCACACTTGCATAGTGTCTGTCGTCCCATCCACCCCAAATCAACCTTGAAGAGGGAACGTGAGCTTGCAGTCAGCAAAAACGGCTATACATGACTAACAGAAGTCTCACCCATCATGGCAAGAATAAACGAGCAACCCTCTCCCAACTCTCCGGTCCTATCCCCCTCCCCTTTGACCATGAGGAACCAACAGTGTGTATGTTGCATCTAGTTAACAAAACAGACCATAACAGAGACTATTAAGTTCAATATCCTGGATTGTCCGAAGGCGCCTTTAACCAGCCCTAGGTCTCAGAAGCCCCTGCTGACCCTTTACTCATTAACCGCATGCGCGCTAGCGATTTTCCCGCTGCGCGCTGCGATTTTGAAAATCCCTTGTTACGTGACAAGGTCAGCTCGTCATCCGCGTAGCGCAGGTTACGCCCTTGACGAGCTGACCTTGTCATTAGCGCCGAAGGGGTTAAGGGCAAGAGTCACTTCAAATAGCACCGCCGTCAAAAGTTACTTGAGCCCACTTTGAACACGTTCTTGGCTGTCCGATGCTTGTCTGTCCGCACCCATCACGTCTCGTCCCGGTGGGCGCTGTTCAGTTCTGCGCTGGCCTCCATTTCTGCCCACTGTCCGCCAGCCCTCCAGCCAGTTACCGGCCTCCTCAGGTGACTCGAAGAAGTATGTCTTGCTACCGTTCAGGATCTTGAGGCGAGCTGGAAAGAGCATCATGTATTTCACTCCCTGTTCCTGGAGGGCCCTTTTTACCCCTTAGAAGGACCTCTGCTAGCGCTGAACATGGAGAGTAAAGTCCGGGTAAAAACGGAAGGTGGTATTGTCGAGCTGGAGCTCACCAGCCACCAGTGAAGCCTGGAGGATTGCATCGCGATCCCTAAAGTTCATTATTCGGGCAATGATAGTTCGTGGAGGGGCCCCTGGTTTAGGCTTCCCCCCAGTGCGTGATGGGCCCTCTCAACTAAGAAGAAGTTGAACAGACGCTTCGGTTTTAAGTGGTTGAGAATCAAGTCCTCTACAAACCAGTCCGTGGATGGCCCCTCCATACCTCGGGACCCCCACTATGCGGATGTTGTTGCGTCTTGCCCGTCCCTCTTGGTCCTCCAGCCGGGCATAGATATCAGTTTGTTTTTTCTTTGGGGCGGCTACTTGATCTTCAAGCCTCTTTGTTTTGGATTGAAGACTACAAATCCCTGTCTCTGCCACAGCCACCTTCTCGGACATCTTCCTGAGGTCCACACGCAGTAGGTTGACCTCCTCTGTCACTGAGTCCAGCTTAGGTTCCAGGGTTCCACGTAGCTCTCTGATCGCCGCCATGATCACCCTGAGCAAGGGGTCTGGGCCATTGTCCACGAGTTCACCCTAGATTTCCGTCGTCCCTTCCCATGGCCACCGTATATTTGTCTATTTGGTTGGTCTGTCCTTGCACTGTCTGTCTGTTGCAGCCCATATCTAGCTGCGCAGGCCTAACACACGTGTCGCGAGGAGCGCCTCTGGCGCGTTGCAGTGCGCCCGTGGGGTCCTTAATCCGTCACCAGGGGGCTGTGTGCACTGCTTACAAGAGGCCGGCGTGGTCGCTGTGCTATTCAGTGCTGTCACCCCATACACCTTCCATCTAGGCCTCCCCAGTAGTCGTTCAAGGCCTGCCTCGCTTTTGGCCCCATGCTTACCAGCGGCCAAGGAATGCTGGACTCCAGTCACGTAACATTGTAAAGGTAGGTCTCTCCGAGTCCACTGGCCGCTATGCATGGAGGCCTCGCTCCCAACTCGCTCTCTACACTCCTCTCATGCCATAGTCTATCCCTACCTTGGTGGTTCTGCTGCACACTCTCCAAGCTCATGGCAGGATTCACGCCACTTTGATCAGGCCTTCGCTCCTGGAATTCCAACCAAGTTGTAGGCTAATTAGGGCGCCGCTGGGGCTGGTCTCGGCTCACGCGTAGTTTGTACCGCCCCACTCAGACACGGGCAGGGCCCGTAACACTTACGGCGCTAAGTAAACTGGCGGCCGCACCAGCTCCCTTCTGTGCCCAGTGTGCGCCAGTGCCGGATCTCGCCAACCTGCAAGCCTCCCCACTTGTATACTGTTCACGCACACTGTCACTTGCACAGACCTCACCACCTTGAAACTCGCCGCCTACAGACCTCACCCGCGGGGGTTTTGCCGCGGATGTCGCGGCTTCGATCGTCACTCCGCCCCCCGGCGGCCACGGTTATTTCCGGGACTGCAGGAAGCGAGCCATGGCTTCTCTCTCCTATCATGCCACTGCTTGCTCTCTTCAGCGGAGCCGGTTAATATCGGTCCCAGCACAGGGTTCTCCCGGTCGCCGTACTCCTAGCTGGCATGCGCCATTTTGTTCTAGCCGCTCAGGCGGCCCGGACCTCCACAGTGCTAGGGTGCCTAGGGGGGGGCCGCCTCAGGTCTCCGCTGCACCCCACCACCTCCAGACATCTTCAGACGCCATTGGGTGCCTCAGTTGCTCAGGATGATGCCGGATTTGGGTTTATGCTCGCCGACTGCTAGTGCAGCTCACCTAGCTTGCGGCCATCTTCGGCGGCTGCAAGCCACGCCCCTGTTGTTTTCCACTCTTGAGCTTAACGAAGGCAGGTTTGACAAGACTATTAAATTTCTGAATTTCTGTCTGTAAATAAACTGGAACTCAATTTATCCAAAACCAAAACAATGCTCATCTCAAACCGAATAACATCAGGCCAAAAGGCAAATTATTAGACAATGTATCATGCTACAAGTATTTGGGATTTTATGTAGATGATAAGCTATCTTTTCGAGAGCAGAAAAAATACATGACCCAGCTAGCGGGGGCCCTAATATTTGCCCACAGATCACTAGCAAAGAAATTGGAGGGACCTTCATTAAGACCGCTGCTGGTGACTATTTCTGCCAAAGTACTGCCAACACTATCATATACCAGTGCCACTAAACATGGGAAGGACTCAGAGACTCTTAATAAGTTAATAACAAGTATTTATAAAAAGGTTCCACAGCTCCCCAAGACCACCTCACCAGCACAAATACGCTTAGAATTTGGGTTATTGAATGAAACACTGGGCATACATAAAGGTGTGGTCCCGGATAAAACATAATGTAGAGGAAAATAGCCTCCATTAATCTGTATGGCTGGAATTGGAAAAGGAAAAAATCTGCCAGCCTACTAATTCTTGGATTATTCATTTAAAGTTACTTGTAGCACAGAGCTCTGGAATAAGCTAGCATTAAATAAAGCTGCAAACAAGCGGCTTATTTGGACTCCACCTTCTCTATTCATGTAAAAAGACAACTAATGGCATTGCGATTCGGAAAGTTCCCTACTCTGGCGGACGTCCCGCAATGGAAGCATATGGAGAATCAAAAATGCCGGCTTTGTGGCAGTAACATGGAAGATTTGGTTAATCTTGTATGCCACTGAAAGATACTGCAAGCAACGCAAATTACTTTTTTACTGAGAGCGTTCTTGAGAGAGGAATACATTTGTGTAGGACCGCTATTATAAGAGGACTGGACTCAACCGATTCCCAAATGTATTGCAAATTGATAACGTTTTTACGCATTCATGAACAAGAACTGAAAGCTAAAGCACTTTTTAAAAAAAAGCGAGTTTGAAGAATATTTTTACGATCGTGTGTATCTTTTGATGTTTTTAGATGATAAAAATTTAACTGTTTAGAAAATATTTTGAATGAAGGAAGTTGTGTATGTAATATTGTTATGGTTTTTATTGACTGAACAATAAAGTATTATTATTATTATTATTATTATTATTATTATTATTATTATTATTATTATTATTATTCTCACCAACTCTATTCCGTGCTACTTGATGTTCTGCCAATAATGGATAGGACTTAATCTGCATAAATGTGTGTAGTGAATAGTAGTTTCTATTTGTTTGTGGTAAAGGGAAATAAACAGTACAAGCATTGGCAAAGCCAATAGGTCTCAGCAATGCCCAAGCTATTGGAATTATCAATGTGAATGGCATTTAACCATGTTGTCAAGCAGCACATCTGCTGTTCTGCCTGGTTGAAAGTCGCTGAAAGCCTAGAATCAAAGGATGTTGAGCCAAAACCGAGTCTATACACCCCCCATGTTAAGTTTATTGTCCTGTCCTCCTAATAGAAAAATGCAATATGATGTGGCCTGCACTGTCTGCATCATGGCAAAAAGACATTCACATTTACAAAGCCCAATAACTCAGGCCTTGCAGAGATCTATTGGTTTTGCCAATGCTTCTTCGGTTTTGATAGGATCTTGCTGAACAAATGTGGAAGTGATAGTGAGAAACAGTTGAGGAACTTTTAAGTGAAGTGACGAAGTGGCATAATAGCTAAAGCTGCCACCAGGGCAACTGGGGTACCAGGTTTGCATCTCATGGTCAACTGAACAGTGTGTGCGTCTGGGTAAATCACCTACGCTCTCCGCTGCGTACGAACATGAATGTGTCATTGTGTAATGTAACTGGTGAGCACTTAAAGTACTCCAATTCAATTGGCTGTTAGCACTATGGCAAGACGGAGTATGGAACAAGCGCCCTAATTCCATCGGATTGTGCAAAAAAATAAAATAATAAAAGAAGCAATGATGAAAAAGGTAGTGGGAAGAAGGGTCTAGCAGGGTGTCGCGCTGCAGCCCGCCCAAGGAGACACAGGACACAGAGCTCAGGTAGGGCAACCTTCTTTATTCCCTGCCAGGAAGTTACTGGCCTACAACCTACTTACTCCTCCTTTTCCTGTCCTTCATTTCCGCTTCCTCCTCGCCCGACCTGTCTCTGTGTGGTCAGGCATGACGACACGACATCTCCCCCTTTTGTACAAAGAATCGATGCTACATCTCTTCGACGAGTCGCCGTGGTTTCCTCACCTGACGTCTGGGACGAGCCTCTCGGTCTGGCGTGTGGCTGCGCCGATCAGGGCTACTGGTCATTCTTGGAGATGGATGGTAGTGGACCTCATTGCCGTCACTTTGACTGGCGGGGTCACTTGATGTTTGACCTGAGGATGTTTCTTGCCTGTTCACAGGATTGTGTCTCTTGAAGTGGGATATGTTCCTCGTTATTTGCTTATGGTCAGCTTTGGCTGTGATCATGGTCCCTTTTCTCTTGTGGACCTGTAGGGGAAGATTCAAGTATCGGCTGTCCGCTTTCGTTCGCCGGTCACCTCTTACTATGACCCAGTCTCCTTCACGGATGTCGGCGTCTTTGGCATGTCGGCGACGGTCTGCATACGTTTTCATCTTCTGCTTCTTCTTTCTGTCGATGTCGACCAGTGTGTCGTGGTCGACAGTGATTGTTCGTGTTTGAGCTGTCGTGTTCATCGTGGGTACTCGTGTCCTGGGTGTTCTTCCCAACATTATTGTGGCCGGGCATTGATTCGTGGTATTGTGGGGAGTGGTCCGGTATGCCTGCAGTACTTCGTTTAGAGTTTGTTGAACGTCTCGGCGTGTCACTTCCGCTTGTTGGATAGCTCTCTTCAGTGTTCCCATGAATCGCTCCACCATGCCGTTGGCTTGTGGCCACAGTGGGGTGATCTTTTGATGTTTAAAGTCTAGATGTTTCGCGAACTCTGCGAATTCATGGCCATTGAACGGGGGTCCGTTGTCGGACTTGACTCTTGAGGGGACACCCCATGCTGCGAAGATGTCATCCAATACGGGAATGACGGCCGTTGCTCTGGTGGATGGTATCATGTGTGCAAAAGGAAATCTCGAATACTCGTCCATGACAACCATGATGTACTGTCCGGATTGTAGTGGTCCGAAGAAGTCAACCGCCACTTGTTTCCACACCCCATCTGGTAATTCGGACATGTGGAGTGGTGCTGGGGGTTCTTCGCGACTTACAAGTTGACAAGTCATGCAGTCCCTTAGGGTTGTCTCAACCATTAGATCAAGAGAGGGGAACCAGACTCGTTCTCTCAAGGTCTTCTTTGTGGCGTTTATACCTCTGTGGCCTTCGTGGGCTAGGTTAACAATTCCTTGGCGTAGCTTGTGCGGGATCACAATCCTCCCCCTTCTCAAGAGAAGGCCATTGTCACTGATGGACAGTTCATCGTGAACACGTTGGAATGCCGTGAGGTCATGGAGGTGTGGTTCCGAGCCAGGAGCAATGTTTTTGGCATGCCGCCAGGAGTTGGCGCGCACGTGGGTCATGACTGTTTGAATCAGTGGGTCTGAGGCAGATGCTTCTTGAATGGCCTCCAGGGGGACCGCAGGAGGGCACGCAGCATCAATGACGAAGTGAATGTAGTCATCAGCTAGCGATTGGGCGGTCGTGGCACTCGGCAGAGGGTGTCGAGACATATAGTCCGCTGGGTTTTCAGCTTTTCCAGGCTTGTGAACGATCGTGTACACATAGTCTTGGAGTCGCACACCCCATCGTTCGATGCGAGGGGGCATCTAGGCATTAGGATTCCCAAATATGGTGAGTAGGGCTTGATGGTCAGTGATGATGGTAAAGTGTTTTCCATACACGAAGAGGTGAAAGTGTTCACACGCCCATACTACAGCTAGGCTTTCCTTCTCCGGCTGGGAGTATGCTTTTTCCATGTCCGTGAGGCTGCGACTGGCGTATGCAATAATGTGTCGCTGGTCAGAGTGTTCACGATATTGAGCCAGAATGGCGCCCAGGCCCACCGGACTGGCGTCGACGGTGATTTCTGTTCTCTTGTGTGTGTCAAAGTATGCGAGGTTGATGGCAGAACCAACCGCTTGTTTGATTTCAGTGAAAGCTCTGGCACATGCATGGGACCACTCAAAAGGTTGGCCATGGCGTGTTAGTTCTCGAAGTGGGTAGCTGATGGTGGCGTAGTCCCGAATGTATCGCGCGCAGTAGCTTGCCATTCCCAGGAAGGAGCGGGGATCACTCACGTCTTTGGGTGTCGGAGTGTCGGCAAGTGCAGCTCCCTTGTCGGGGTCTGGCGTCATTCCTTCACTGGAGAATGTGTGTCCATAGAATTTGAGGGTATTTTTGTGGAATTCGCATTTGTCGGCGTTCAGCGTCAGGTTTGCCTTCAGTAGTGCGTGGCACACTCTGTCCAAGGCAGTGTCGTGCTCAACCTGATCTTTGCCGAAGACCAGTAGGTCGTCGCTGTAGTTGAATGAGTTCGGGATCCCTTGAATGATCCTTCGGATTGTTTCTTGGAAGATTTCGGCGGCAGATGAAATGCCGAAATTGAGACGTTTGTAGCGGAACAAGCCTTGATGCGTGGTGAATGTAGTGATATACCGTGATTGTTCGTGAAGCTCTAATTGGTGGTATCCTTTATTCAGGTCGAGTTTAGAGAATATTGTGGCACCATTCAGCTTCGTGATCATATCACTTATATGTGGCCCTGGGTGGCGTTCTCGCTCGATGGCGGTGTTGGGCGCTCTCATGTCCACGCACAGCCTGACTTTGTTGTCTTGTCCTTTCTTCGGGACCACCACGACAGGGGAGACCCATGGGGTGGGTCCAGATGTGCGCTCTATGATGTCCGTTTGCAGAAGGTCTTGTAGCTCGTCATCGACGGCTTGTTGTAGGTGAAATGGCACTTTCCTGTGGTGCTGGGCAACAGGTGTGACGTTTTCGTTGATGTGAAGCTTCACTTTGAAGTGATTCAACTTGCCCAGGCCTTTGAATAGCTTTGGAAATTTCGCCACTATGTCAGGGGCGTCTTCAGTCATGTACAACAGCTCTACCAATTTCAGTCTTTCAGCTGTTGGCAAACTGAGCAGGCAGTCGGCAAAGTCGGGTCCTTCCACTACGTGGACATATGCTGGGATTTTCCTATTTTTGAAAGTCAGTGTGGTGTGGAATCGGCCGAGACATGGTAGTGGTTTCCGGCACATCCACGTGAAGATGCGAACCGCCGCTGGCTCTAGTTTGGGCCGGGTTTTCATCTTGTGATACTCTAGCGCACAGATGTAGTTTAGTGAGGCTCCCGAGTCCAGGACGAACTTTGCTGGATGGTCCCCTATCATGATGTCTAATTTAGGATATCTTTTGAGCCGGTCCGGGTCAGCCACCATACAAATGTATTCGTCACTGTCCTGTAGCATTGTTGTGGGTGTCCATGAGTCAACCACCCTGCAGACGTATTCGTCACTGTCTTGTGAGACTGTGGTGAGTGACGACGAGCCACTGGACGAGGATCGGTGAGCTTGGCGTGATCTCGTGGCGTGTTGTCGAGAGCGAGGCATGCTTGTGGATCTACTTCGCCGTTGGTGAGAGCGTGTTGAGCGAATGCTGGAGCCTGATGAGTCGTATGAGTGGCTCTCTCTTCTCGTCACGGCACGTGCATGATGTCGGGTGTCAGATCGTGGAGCGGGAGACTGACGAGTAGATTGTCTTGCTTGACATGCGACTTCAAAGTGATTGTCCTTCCCGCAGCGGTGACAACGCTGGCCGATGGCTGGGCACTGTCCCGAATGAGGATAGTCTTGGCCACATCGGTAACATGCAGGAGCAGATCTGGTGGATTTTGTGTGTCGTGATTCACGTCTGGGTGACGTTTTCCGGGAGCTATGATGATGCTTGCTTGTCCTGTGCGTGCTCATCACCGGACGGGTGACCTTGCGCGTCTGTACTCGAAGGGCGTGCTCCTTGTGTTCTTTGTGGTCGGGCTTGTGTGTTTCTATTCGCTTGGCATGGTCTTCCGCTTGGTCGTTAATCCTTGTGAGTTCTTCAATCTGTTCTAGAGTGTATGATTTCTTTAAGAGACGTCTGCGTAGTGCTTCCGAGCGGCAGCCGTCGATGATGCGGAGCCGCAATGCGTCTTCCGTTTTGAAGTTTTCGAAATCGCAGTGGCGCGTCATCCTCTTGATGCGTGTAATGAAATCACCCATGCATTCTCCTTTCTCTTGAGAGGCTAGGTTGAAGACGTAGCGTTCATAATCTACGTTGCGTTTGTGCAGGAATCGCCTGTCAAGGGCAGCTTTGACTTCGTCGTAAGTAGCAGTGGCAGCGTCGGGCATTTCTTTGATTATTTGTGCTATTTCCTGGCCTGCTAAATTTCGCAGTGCAACCAGCTTGCGTTTTGAGTCTTGTACCAGGGACCCTTCCATGTAGTCTTCGAAGTCTTCGCTCCAGGTTTTCCAGGCAGGCCCCATGGTGTTACCAGGCGTCAGCACCAGCGGCTGTGGTTGTCGCATGAAAGGTGCTCCTACGGACGCTGCTTGAGGCATCATCGTTGTGCTGGGTTGCGCAGGCGGGCCTCCGGTTGTGGAGGTGCTCTGAGCGTCGGTATCAGACATGTTGTCTCTGTAGTCTTCAGCAGTGAATTGTAATTGTGCACCTTATTGTCAGTCCCGGCTTGGTATTGGCGTCTTTTACTTGCTGCTGCTTTTCTTTTGCTTGTAAATAGGCTTAGTGGTGATGTTCCCGCTCTTTTCTACTTGTTTTGTAGCCTGGAGTGGTCATGCCTGACTCCAAGATGGCCGCCGTAGTGGAAACGTGGGTTTAATAAGGGCTGGCGCCTGACTTAAAGATGGCCGCCGTGTGAGACGTCGTCTCCTTGGCCCCGGCCGGCTCTGGCATGTATTTGGGCCACGCTGCACTTGTCTGGCAGTCGCTTGTACTGCGGGACTCACCCTCGTGGTTCTCTGGCCTCGGAGGGGGCGGGGCACTCGCGCTCACCTTGAGATCGCTCTGCAGGGCTTTCCGCGTCTTCTGCCACGCGACCACGTGGCGCTCCCCTCGATGCCGCTCTGCAAGGCACTTGAGTGTCGCGGGAGCACTTTCCTGGCGTGCGCTTCTTCCTTCGCTCCCCAGAGTAGCGGTCAGTCTGTTTCGCGCTCTTTTTGGAGCGGAGCTTCCGGAGCTGCTGGCTTGTCGTTGGGGCCGTTTGTTCAGCTGGGCGGCGCGACGGTGTATGTGGGGTCAATGTATCCCACCCTCGTCGCCATTGTCGCGCTGCAGCCCGCCCAAGGAGACACAGGACACAGAGCTCAGGTAGGGCAACCTTCTTTATTCCCTGCCAGGAAGTTACTGGCCTACAACCTACTTACTCCTCCTTTTCCTGTCCTTCATTTCCGCTTCCTCCTCGCCTGACCTGTCTCTGTGTGGTCAGGCATGACGACACGACACAGGGAAGCAGGAGTGAATGGGGAGATGGGCAAACGGTGACAGGAGAGGGCAAGAGGAAGCAACAATGAAGGGGGAAAATATCTTTGTTGAAGCAGGAGCAGCGACAAACATGAATGTGTCTTTGTGGAATGTATCTGATGAGTACTTAATGTGCTCCACTAACATCAGCTCATGTTCATGCCATGGCAAGGCGGAAGACATAGCGAGCGCTCCAATACCATCGGCTCATGCAAAAAAAGTTTAACAAGAGCTGTTCATGTTTTAACAACTTTTTAAGAAGTGTGTTCGCTAATTTACACACACATGCACTTCAGTGGTATGTGTACAAAGGAGACTACCTGAAAATACAAGTACTCCTACTGAAAACAAGGAAAAAATAATTGCGCAAACCGAGAGCAGTGTAAGGAGACATGTATGTGGTTCATGCTGTATGGACCAAGTACATGTATGGGAGGGCCAAACAGAAGAAGAGGGCATGAAATCTGCATGCTATGACAAAGGGCATGAAAGAAAAGAGCGACACTGAAGTTTACCAATGGCAGCAGGTGGGCAGCCTGTAAGCCCACAGATAGAACACAACACGTCTTTTCGAGACAGCGCATGTGCTGTCTAGCCGAGACCGAAAAAAAGTAGATTTCACTTAGAGGAAACCTCCTGGAGTTGCCAATGCTTGTTGTGTTTACAAACAGGGAGATTATGTGATTTATCCTTAATCATAAAATGTGGAACTGAGGGAGATGTTATGGTGTCTTTTCGGGAGAGGATGTGGCGTAAGGGCAAGAACTGCTGACTATGAAGCTTGAAAACCGGGTTGGAGTTTTGCCATCAGCCTAACATCCTTGATTTTGGCCTAATCACATAATCCCGCCGTGCCTACAAAAATGAATATGTCCTTGTGTAAAGTGACTGGTGCTAGTGTAAAGTGCTCGAATACCTCTGGGTGGTGTTAGTGCTATATAAAACTGCACAAATTAAGTAACTAGTGCTAATGTAAAGTGGCCCAATTCTTTCGGGTGGTGCTGGCCCTATATAAAACCATCAAAAAAAAGTAACTGGTGCTTATGTAAAGCGCTCCAATACCTTTGAGTGGTGGTGGAGCTACATAAAACTGCATAATAAATGTGAAAAGCAGAGTCTGGATCTGTGCAATGGAGTTCAGTGGGGCAAGCAGCGACGGGCGGGTTGTTGAAGGGCAACCGACAGCAAATGAGGGTAGCCACGGACAGATTAAGTGATTTGCCCATAATCACAAAATGTGAAACTGAGGCTGAGGCTAAGGAGACGATGTGGCATCCTCTTGGAAGAGGATGTGGCATAAGGGCCATAGCTGCCAACTATGGAGCTGGGAACCCAGGTTTGAGTTTCGGTGTCAGCTTAACATACTTGATGCTGGGCAAATCATTTAATCTCCCAGTGCCTTCACAAAATAGTGCACAAAAATGTAACTGGTGCTAATGTAAAGTGCTCCACTACCTTCTGATGGTGTTGGTGCTATATAAAACTGCAAAAAATACTCAGAAAGAATCACAGTGTTCGGCTGGTTAACAGTAGTGTACATGAGGAAATACAGCGCATCAGCAACAACATTAAAACAACTACTATTGCCATTGAAACTGAAGGACAGGTAGACCTTGATGAAATCAAGACTCCTGGCTCCTTTGAAGAGATTTCAAGATAAGCAACAATGGTGCACGGAAACATTTCATTGGTGAATGCGGAAAAAGTAAGAAATTATGCAGATGGGAGAAATTTGAAGATAGGGTCCTACCCTATGAAATGAGAAGCAACAAGGTGAGACACGAACAGTTCAATAATTTTGCAAAGGAGAAACATGGCTATTCAATTACTGCAGGAGACACGGGTACTTTAAAAGGTCTGACATTCCCTGTGATAACATCACACCTGATTTACTTGAGGCTTGATTTTCCAGCTACAAACACCATTTCTGAACCACCACATATGGTGTAAACATGCACACACACCTAGTAGCCACATGCGTGGAAAATAAACGGACACAACACATGTCCCTACATAATATCAGCCGTGCACACATGCTCCAATCGGCACATCAGCTATACACTAACAGGACATTAAAAGGCAGAACACCACCACTCTCTTGAACAAAATAGACTACAATGGGGGTTTAAAGAAGTGCTTTGTTATCAGCGGGTGATTTGTAGATGGGGCAACAACTGGGAGGTGCTAGGGAGCAAACAGAGATGGGAGGGAGGAGGTGGGGGAAACGGAAAGCAGTGATGACAGGAAAAGCAGTGACAGGGACGGGACACGAGGATGGGTGGGAGGAGACAAAGCTGGTAAAAGCATGAGCACTGTGTAGAGTGCTAAAAAATGAGGTTACAAAATGTTCATAAAAACTGGAGTGGTGGGTGTTTACAAGTACATGGTCCATGCTCTGGGGGAAGATAAACACCAGAAGTCGCATGACTATGTATGCCAGGGACAAATGGTAACAAAGAATATAGGAGAGAAGATGGAGCGAGCAAATGGGATCTCTATGGGTGTCTATGGGTGCGCTGAAGTCCACAGATTAAACACAAAATGTTTCATCGAGACAGCACATCCGCTTTATAGCCAAGACCTAAAAACCTGTGCATCAGACCATGAGACAAGCCCATAAACAGCCAAAGAAACAGTCTACACACTGACCTGTCAGACCACCCCTTCAGTCACTTCCAGATTATCCTATATGCTTGTCCAACCCTGCCAGACAGGCAAATAATTAGCTGTTTAATAGGAGGAAGACTACAGAAGTAGTGCCAGGGGTTTATAGCTTAGTGTCATTCACCCAGGATCAACTTGCCACTGTCAGTATTAGGACAAGATGGCCAAAATGGAGAACAGGTTTCATCATTCTCTTTCTTTTAAAACATCCATTGTTGAATGTGTTTCTTTGAAAGGCCAGTTTCAGAAGACTGAGGAGAAAAAGAGGTCTTGTGGAAAATATGTCTTCAACCAGGTGATCTTGAGAGACCCAGCACTGTCCCTCATGTGACAAGAGTTGAGCCCAATCAATACTGGGACCTTGCAGTGGTTTGAGCCTAGAGCCAGCACGCTTCAGGGTGCCCGTAATGTTAATGATCAATATGATTGCCAGTAATACGTAGAGATTAATAGAAACAGATTACATTAATTTGGTCAGGTTGCTACAATTTTTTGCTGTCCTGATGAAGACCCAATGTTGACTCATAGGGTCCGACTCATATTATTTTCGCTGAACTTTTGAACCCAAATGCTTATATCAATGGTTTTCTAAGAAGTCTTTTTGTTCTTTGAGACTTATTGGGTCCCACTCATATCATCTTCCTCTGGTTGCTTGGTACAGAGCAATCAGGCTTATCTAAAGAGGCAATGTGTAAAGCATTTGTGCAACACACACAATAACAATAATAACACCACAAAAAGACTTCAAACAGGTTTAGTAAAATAGAGGATATTTATCTGAGCAAAATAAGACCACAACAACAAAAATCCAATCAGTAGAAGTCGAGGTAGGAATTTTTAAAGACTAAATGAAAAAACAGTGCTTAGAAGTCACCTGGGGTCAAAAGGTTACTTGCGATCACGATGGACTGGTGCACATCTAAAGTTCAGGCCAACCGTGATGGAAGGCAGGCCGGCTACAGGACCCACCCAGGGCCCACTGAGAAAGTACCTTGAATGGAGCAAAGCGGTGATGCTGGTGGCACAATACGTTTTTCTTTTCCATGCAGTCAGGTCGCTGTGTTGTCATTGATCTTCGCTGAGGTGCAAGCAATGCATCTTAGTTTTCGCACGCAGAGCGTCATCGTCGTAGAAGTGTTGTTTTATAACAGCCTCTGCGTTTGTGTCGAAGGGTGGTGCATCGGTTCCGACTGATGCAAAGGTGACGATGCATTGGTTTTGTAGCAAAACAGCTGCAGAACCCACTTCTGAGGCCCAAAACCTGGAGAGGGCACCTCAGGCATGTATAGGACTCATAGAAGGCAGAGTCCAGCAGCACCAGAAGAACTGTTGGAAATCTTTTGTGTCCTTGAGATTCGAGAAAACAGGAGGCAAGCCCTTGGAGATCACATGGAGGGAAGGAAGAGTCCAGTTCTCCTTCAGCAGAGTGAGGGAGCAGGAGACAGCAGGGAAACCAAAAAAATCAGTCTTTCCAGAAAAGCAGTCCAGTTGAGTCCTTTAGGCAGCACAGCAGTCCCTCTGACAGAGGTTCAGTTCAAGATCCAGAAGTGTCTGGTACTTATACCCAAAAGTGTCCTTGATGTAGGGGGGTAACTTCAAAGCAGCTCTCTGAAGTGCACAAGGATCATTTTCAACCCAGTTCTGTCTGCCAGACTATCAGTGTTTTGTGTGTGGATGTGATACTACCTTTTAACACTATCAATGCTAAGGCAATTCACCCCTGGTGCTGAACTTCTTTGAATTCCATTGTTCATGACGAGCTCAGCTCGTCATGAGCACACAAGCAGTGTACTGCATGACAAGCTGAGCTCGTCATGAGCATGGAAGGGGTTAAAGTGTGTCAGTCCCTCCCATTCCTCCCAGCCCAGGAAGACCCATCAACATGCAGATAAATGCAGATGAGTGCTCAGGATGCAGATGAACCTCACACTCCTGTGTTTGTGGCTGTCTAGAGGAAATGCAGGAAGTGTAGCTGTCACCCACCCTAGATGTGTATTGGTGACAGGCTCTCAGGGACATACAGCAGTATGTGCAGAGACATGTCCACTTTCTAAAAGTGGCATTTCTAAACCAGTAATGTTAAATTCAACTTCACCAGTAAGGAGGATTTATCATTACCATTCCAAATATATGAAACATGAAAAACTGTTCATCTCTGATCAGGAATTACAGCAAGTACATGCTCTACCTTTTACTTACATAGCACCCTGCTTTTAATGTTACTTAGGGCCTACCTTAGTGGTGATGTGTATGTAATAAAAGGAGTGTTTAAGGCTCAGCAAGTAGTTTTAAATGCCACGTTGAAGTGGCAGTAAACTGCCCACACAGGCACTGCAGTGGCAGGCATGCAACAGATTTGAAAACCTACTTCTGTGGGTGGCACGATTAGTGCTGCAAGCCCACAAGTAACATTTGAAGTAGAGGCCCTGAGTAAATGGTATACCATTTTACAATGGACTTACCAGTACCTCAAATATTCCAAACAGGTATACACCAATGATATCATTTTTAGGGAAGAAGAACATACACTTTGGCACTGGTTAGCAGTGGTAAATCGCTCAGAGTCCTAAGGCCAACAAAAAGAATCATAAAAAATGATAGGCAAAAGGCAAGGAGCCTGGGGAAATATCACCTTAAGGATGCCAAATCTAACAGTCAGGACATTCAAAGGAGAGTCGGGCAGTTAGGACTGGTCCCTCCTTTGTTCCTTTGAAGTCAGGCATGCTGGGCAGCAGGGAAAGTGAGAGCTTTTTATTTGAGTGGTTGTCAAATTAAGGAATTAAGTGTATGCACGGTAGGCAGATGTAAGAGCTTTTATGTTCTTGGCGTTGGTCTGGAGTAAGGTGGGGAATATAGGTAGTCATGGCAAGCACACAAAGTAAAGTAGTGATGGATGCACTGCTTACTTTGGAGGAGGCAGGGAGGGCCGACCTCCTCAAGCGGGAGCTGGCATGGGGCCTGACGAAGGGGTTTCCTAACAGGCGGCTAGCCATGGGAAGCATGTGGCTGGCCAGTCTGATGTGGAAGAGGGGGGAGAACAGGAGAGTTGCTGGAGGTGGCACTCTACGAAGGAGAGGTCCTGCCAAGCAGGGGTGTTTGAAGGTAGAAGGCCAGAAGAAAAGGGAGCCTTTAGCCAAGTGTTACTTCATGTTTGGAGGAGAGGTGCGCAGGGGGTGAAGGGAGCACAGGGGCTGGAAGAAAGCGTTCCAGGTGGTAGCTACAGCTGGAGAGGTTGAGGTATTTAGAAAGTCTTAAATTAAGAAGAGTGAATACTGGGTTCGGCTGAAGAGGCCTGGCACTGCGATTTTCTGGATAGAACTGTGCCTGTGAGGCCTCAGCAGGTGGCGCTCTCACTAGTGGAGGTGAGCGGGTCCTTGCGTGACACGGGCCTGCCCTTCTTTTTATCTACCACATGAGGGCAGATCCGGTGTGTGGATATAGAAATGGGACTAGGCGTTTAAGCAAGCAGGGGAGCTGCTGGGCCACAGTGCAGGCAGTGAATAATTGGAATGTCTTGGGGTGAGAAGCAATTGGGCCAGCAGAGCAGTGCTGGAGACAGGAAAGGGCCCAAAATATTATTTAGTGTACCAGAAGTATAAAGGAGGAGCGCTGAGTCTAACAAAGAATGGGTGGCAGCAAAGCTGGAAAATGGGGCTGGGGGAAAAGGCAAGCACACACTGCTTGGGGCACATGTTGCAGAGCAAGTGCTGGGTGATGCAGAGGTGCTCAGGCTTGAGGTACTGGGTTTTTAGGAACCGGTACCGAACCGGTAACCCAGCGGTGCCAGGGGATCAACACACCAAAGACCTCGGGTTCTCCTGAGTCAGACCCACAGAAACTTCAGAGTCTTCCAGGTGAAGTCAAAGATTAGTTTATTGGCTGCAACCAAGGTGACAGGGTCCTAGAAGTACGATACAAGTATATTCAGGAGACTGCACACTTTCATGAAGTCAGGCTTCTCTTCTTATACCTAATATTCACCCTTTGGCGAAACATTCCTTGGGTGCGCGGTATTTCATTTATGGTTACTGATTACAAAAAGAAAAGCAGAGTCATGATGACATGTACATATTTCACGTCGTGCTGCCCATAACAAATCATCCGGCAAGGCCCAACATTTCATCAGATATCGCTGGACCCCTAATAAAAATGGTCACCTCCCCACCATAAAATAAATAGGAGAAAGGAGTGAAGAAAGATGTGAGCGAGATATGGCAGGTGTGCGTGCTGAAATGGTTTTATGGCCGGTTGGGCCTAGATACTATCTTGCTTGGCCACTGGGAGGGAACTGACCTAACGAGCTCGGCCTGGGGCAATGGTTCTAACTTGTACTGGGGTCAGGAAGAAGTCGATTAAGGAGTACGTGTCCTTGTGGAATCAAATTCGACTGGATTAAGGCCTATGTAGAGGGCAACATGCAACTAAAGGTTCAGAAGGTAAATGACGATTTCGAGGCGCAATTGTCACTCGAATATACTGAAAATACATGTGCTTGATGTACTCGTCATTTCCGGTCTTTTGATACCAAATTCGTCCTATTTGGACGAAGTTTTTATTCTCGAGTCCGGTACTATTACGGATCCATATTTTTCAGAACCACAGACCCTCCTTTTGCCCTTACATAGGCAATTAATCTATTCTCATGTTAATCTGAGTCCAGATCTATATTCCTAAAGTCATTGAGGTGTTGCTGCAACATCATTCTAGTGCTGAGTTCGTGTCTTGACACAGGCTTCCTTACACATGATGTAGCACAGAGGCCACATATTGCAGGAGCACACTGTATGCATAGACAGAACAGGAAAAGAATGGCTAAGACCATCCCAATGACCATCAGAATTTTCCATCCCCAGGCAGATATCAGCCCCCAGAACCATCCCATTAATGACCAATCTCCTTTATCCACATGAATAGATTCGGAAATCTTATGTAGTTTGGAGATGGCCCTGTATACTGTTGGAGCATTATCTGGAATAAAGATGCAACAACTGGACTGGATCAATTTGCATACTCCACCCCGGTCCGCAAGTATTACATCCAAAGCGACCCGGTTCTGAAGGGTCATCAGTCGATCCGACTGGAGCTCAGCAGTCAGGTTACTAAGGGCACCGGCAGTCTCAATCACGGTGGATTCAACTACCCTCGTCAATTGCCTTATGTTTCTGCTGTTAACCATGGCTCCCCAGAACGGCAGAATACCCATTGCGAAGTCACCAAATTCTTGACCCGCAGTGTCTTCTTTACTCAGAACACCTCTAACTACCCTTGTCCGATGGTAGTCCGCCGCTGCTGTGTAGGTGGGGGGTAACAGGAATGAAACAAAACATGAGCCCGAGAAGTCAGGGGGCAACCATGTATAGGCTCTATCGTGGCAGATGAAATAAGTACCCTTTGCGGCTAAAAAGGCAGGGGAAGTCTGAGATCCAAAAACGTACGTTTCTGTGCAGACACTCTTCCCTAGCTGAGCTCTGGGATTCCTACCAATACCTTGCAGACACAGGTGACCTTGATGGGGTACGATCCAGATAGGGGACGATCTCTTGGCTTGCTGTTTCTCACTCAATGTAGCGCCATATCCGGTCACATTCCAACCTACATATGCAAGTATCTCATCGTCCGGGGTATCTTCGTAAGAAGTCACTTCCTTGATCATGTCAACTATACCCTTCACTAGGGCGCTAGTCTTGAGGTTGTCTTTTACAGAACGTAGGGGTTGGATTTCTCGTGCATATATGAACATTGTCCTATATGCCCATACTGACCCATTGTGACTAAATGGCAGGACCAAATAGGGGATACCTCTATCCGTGGTGTGGGGCATGAGACCACACACCCAACAGTTGGTTGTGTTCATTACAAGTTGGTGTTGGTGTAATAGCTGAACGAAGGAGTTATTAATGAACTCTAATCTCCTATTTGATTCGTGGTCAGGCAAAGAGTGGAAAGAATGAGAGGGAACAGTAGGGGGAGGTATGGGCGATGTAGTAGGCGTGAATGTCATATGAGAAGAGAATAAAACATAGCTTATCAAAAACACCATTACGCTAAATATCATAAAAATACACATCATTATAAAAATTTTCTTTCTCATTGTTTTCAAAAGCCTCTGCTTAAAGTTCATTTGTCTGGCAGTTCTCTCCACATCAGGAAACTCCATCCTCTCTAAGGTGCTGCCCGCGGCGGTAGGTTGTTTCTGCTAAAGGATGCTTCCGTCAGTCTAGGGTGGCTCCCTTCGACCAACTGGAACCAGCAACCTATTGTTGTCAGCTGCACCCAAAAGTCTTTCATCAACCGCGACCCTAGCAGCGGAACCCGGATGGCGGTTCGAAAAAACAAAAATAAGCAAGTTACCTAGATGGGAGAATCTGCATTTTCAAAATAGCATTTTGGAAGGAAAAACTTATTATTTTATTAGTCCACAGGTTTTTCTCTCGGATCAAAAAATAAATCACTTTTACTTTAGTCTGTTTTTCTCGGTCGTAGATTATAGCGTCTTTTCCCGGGTGCTGTCTGGTCCGGGAATAGTAGCTCAGGTTCCACAGAGTTCAATTGTTCTGATGGCGGCGTAGTTTCTTGAAAAATGTCCTTACTGTCACAATCGCGTTTAGCTTCTTTTACGCGTTCATCAGTTGTGCGCTTTGAGTCAGTGCCTCCTGTTCGGACCCATTGGTCATGTGGCAGAGGGAAAGGTATTCTCTTACAGTGGATCCCGTGGACCCAATTGGCCTTCCCCTCCACTTTAACAGTCGACCTTGTAGACAGGAGGACGAGGTGAGGTCCGGTCCATCTGGGCTGGTCGTTTCTTGTCCTCTGGAAATTCTTGACCAGAACCCAGGAGCCAGGGTCAATGGAGTGACCCGGTGTCTCGGAAACCGGAGGCAAGGTGTTGTGGACCTGTTGATATAAAACACGCAATTTAGCCGTCAATTCATACAGATAGTCGAGCAAAATGGGGTGTTGCAGCTCGCTAAACTTCGTGGGCCTAGGCACTCCCCATATGTTGGCTGGCCGACCAAAGACTATTTCATAGGGGCTGAGTTTCATTCGCGAATGCACAGTCATTCTGGTGGACAGGAGTGCTAAGGGTAGAGCGTCGGGCCATTTAAGACCCGTGCTCGCTTGGATTTTGGCCAATTTAAGTTTAAGCGTGCCATTGTAACATTCCACTAATCCAGCTGATTGGGGGTGATTTGCAGCGTGGAACTTCTGACTAATGCCTAGCCCTTCACACACTCGTTTCATCACACAACCCACAAATTCACTTCCGTTGTCCGACCAGACCATTCTAGGCATTCCGAACCTGGGGAAGAACTCTTTCACAAGGGCTTTCGCTGTGGACAAGGCAGTATTGTCCCTTAGGGGATAGGCTTCTACCCACCTTGAGAAGGCGCAAACAACCACGAGCACATATTTTAAGTTGTTGCACCTCTCCATGTGTATGAAATCTAGCTGCAAAACCTCGAACGGATACGTAGGAGGTGCAAAATGACCAGCCGGAGTTGGGGTTCCCCTACCAGGATTGTGTTTCAGACATACCATGCAATTCTTGACAACATTCTCTGCACACTTGGGAATCCCTGAATTCTTCCACACTGGGGCCAACGACTCGCAAATCCCTTTCGCGCTGATATGGGCCATCCCATGAGCCATTGTAACCACCGCAGGCACATATGCATCGGGTAACATCCATCTTTGTTGCTCTGTCGATTCAATCCAACAACCATTTACATCCATTCTCCCTGTACTTTCTTTCCACATGCTTAACTCTTTCTCCGTGGCCTCAGCTTGGATGGACTTCACACTTTCTATCGTGTCTTCACATATTCCAACATCACCAGTCCATCTTTCTGGGCTCGCAACATACATTCGGCTCATCACATTCTTTGCCGTTTCTTTAGCAGTTTCATCAGCAAATGCATTTCCACGACCAACATCATCGATCACTTTCTTGTGTGCACTACATTTTACAACTGCTACTTTCAGGGGCAACGTCAGTGATTCAAGAAGCTCATTCACCAACTGACCATGCTGAATCTTAGCTCCATGCGAAGTCAGGAACCCACGTTCTCTCCACAGTCGTCCAAAACTGTGAGCCACTCCAAAAGCATACTGACTGTCGGTATAGACAGTCACTTTCATTCCTTTTGATAACACACATGCTCTCGTCAACGCCACGAGTTCGGCGGCTTGAGCCGAACCATGTGGTATTCGCGCAGTTTCAACGATTGTGTGCAGAGTTGTGACAGCATATGCTGTAGTCACATTACCATTTGGGAGTTTAAAGCATGACCCATCCACCCATAATGTACCATCACATTCGGCGAGAGGAGTATCGAATAGATCAACTCTCCCTTTGGTCTCCTCCTCCGTTCTGAGGAAACAATCGTGCTGTTCTGAAGCATCCGATTCCTCAGCAATTGGTAACAATGTGGCTATGTTCAGGGTACTGCATCTTTTGATGTGCACATGGCTCGCTAGTAGCGTCAATTCATAACTGGACAGTCGAGCACTAGTTAAGTGCTGTGTCTTGGTCCTATTTAACAATGTATCTACTGCATGCGGGACCATCACGATTAGTGTATTATTCATTACTAGACCTGCAGACTGTCGAATAGAAACAGCTGCTGCTGCTGTGGCCCTCAGACAACTTGGCAATGCTCGTGCTACCGGATCCAAAGATGACGAAAAATAGGCGCATGGCCGTTGTCTATCTCCGTGTAACTGAGTCAGCACAGACAATGCACAACCCTCCTTCTCGTGGACATATAATGTGAAAGGTTTACTGTAGTTGGGGTTACCTAACACAGGGGCCGAACATAATGCTGTGCGTAATTCGAGAAAGCTTTTCTGACACTCATCGGACCAAGGAATGGGATTGGGTGTATTTGTACACGTTAGTGCCAATAAGGGTTTGGCTAATAACGAAAAATTTGGGATCCACTGTCGGCAGTACGATGTAATGCCCAAGAAAGCGCGTACTTCTCTCTGCGTTCTTGGCACATTTAATTTTGCTATTGCCTGAATTCTTTCTGGGGTCAGTTTCCTTCCCTCCTTCGATAAGAGATGACCTAAGTAGGTCACTTCTTGTCGGCAATATTGGAGCTTGGAAAGTGACACCTTGTGATGTAGATCACATAGATGACGCAGTAGTGCCAATGTGGCCATTTTACATATTTTCTCAGTATCCGCGGCTATGAGCAAATCGTCCACGTACTGTACTAGAGTGGAACCTTCGGGCAAAACCATTGCGTCAAGCTGACTTTTCAGAGCTTGACTGTATATTGAGGGGCTTTCACAGTAGCCTTGAGGAGCGCGTTTAAAGCGGAAACTGCGACCACCTAAACTAAAGGAAAAAATATCCCTGCTTTCCTCAGCAATCGGGATACTGAAGAAAGCATTCTTCAGGTCAATCACCGAAAACCAGGATGCGGATGCTGGAATCATAGTCAATAATGTTGTAATGTCGGGGACAACTGGGAATTGTGGCACCACTATCTTATTTACTTCCCTAAGATCAATCACAAATCTATACACAGGTGGCTGAGAAGGGTCAGTTCGTTTTAAAACAGGCAGAACAGGACTATTGCAAACATTGCCTCGTGTTTCCTCAATTACGTCTTTCTCAATTAACACGTAAACAATCGCTAGCAAAGCTTTTTCGCCCTCATTGGATATTCTGTATTGGGGAATTCGTGGCATTTTGACATTCGACTTCAATGTTACAACATACGGTGGAATTTCTAAAAGACCTACATCATTCGGACCAGTAGCCCAAAGAATATCCGGAAGAAGTGTCAATTCTGTTGGAAGCGTATTCCTCGACAAATACATGGGAGAAACCACTTTCTTACCTAAAGTCAGTTGTACTCCTGAGGGAGAACAGTACAAAGTCGCATACAATCTTTTTAGCAAATCTAATCCTAGCAAATTTTCACCACAACCTGTTGTCAAAATAAGGGGTGCTTCGAATTCACAAGGACCAACAGAAAGAGATAAAGGGTCAGAAATCGGATTTCTAACCGGGGCGCCAGAAAAACCTACGGAAACGTTCATTTCGCCAGACAAAGGTGCGCCAGGGAGTTTGGAGTGCATAATAGAACTCTTTGTAGCACCAGTATCCAACAGAAAAGGTTCTGACACACCCGATGTAATCACCTCAACGTAAGGTCCATTCTGATCTACTGGAACTGAAACAACTCCCTCTCTTCGTCTAAGGCTGTCCTAGCAATCGTTATTCTCCCACTGCTCATTTTCTGGGTAATACTCATCGACGTAGTATTGAGCTGTCCTGTCAGATACGTTATTTTGCTGGTCAAACCTGTTCATAGAGTTTTGTGGTGGAAGGGGACGTGTGTCCTGAGGGGTGTTTCCACGCCCTCTACCTCTGGGCGCTTGCTGACTACCACGACCTCGTACACCAGAAAACTCATTTGTACGTTGCGGCAGGGCAGGACAGTCATATTTGTAATGACCTTCTTGTTTGCAGTATAAACACTGGTTGGGACCTACGCGGTTTTGATGGTAATCGAATCTCTGCAAGTTTCTCTGCGGCTGCTGAAAAGTGTTCCGGTAGTGATTCGGACCATTATTATTTTTATTACCACCACCACGTGGAGGATAAGCTTGCTGTAGCAAAACCTTCGTTTTGAGTTCTCTAGTTTTCTTCTCTACTTTATCTTTCTCATCCTTGTCTCTATTCTCGTAGTACTGTGCAGTAGCTAATATCTGGGCTGAAGATGAGACTGCCCAAGAACTTTCTGAATCTTTCAATTTTCTACACAAGTCTGGAAGCAGATTGTGCACAAATTTATCGACGAACAATCTCTGACCACCTTCTGTGGTCATATCTTGACCGCTGTGGTCAATGAATGTTTCTTCAAATCTGGTGAAGAAATCTGACACAGTTTCTTCTTTCTTTTGCTTGCATGCAGATAACTTATCCCAATTTACACGTATCGCAGGCATTATTGTCTTCATGTAATCTACTATCCTACCAGGTAGTTCCGCTATCAGGGGTTCAGGCTTCGCACCACCAACTTGTCGTGCATCTGCAACAGTAATATTAGCCCACGTGTCACCTAATTCCTGGTCATGATCTTCATGACGAATTTTTCCCCATAAAGGCTGTCGATATCGGCTAAATTCATAATACATGACCCAGCAGTTTGTGATAATTCTTTATAGTACCCTGCAGGATTTTTACGCGGATCTGGTAGTGTTTGTTTGAGTGCTAAAACTTCAGCTCGTTTCCATGGAACATGTACCCATACTCGGTGAAAGTGGGGCAGGACAGGTGGGACAGCTGTCGCGTCACCCTCTCTCCACTGTGGGGGAACTTCTCTCATAGGGTATTGTCGTGCCTTTTTCCTACTAGATGCACTAGATTCTGATGGTGACCCAGAACTACTTCCCTTACTTCGATGTGATAATAGCATTTCAATTGCTTCTTCTACATCGGGACCTACAATCATACCCAGACTAAACTTAAACCTTATACGACACATCTCTTGTGGGAGGCAATCCTGATCATTGTCTTCTAAATCTTCGCAAAGAAAAACACACATCTGTTCGAACACATATCTCTGTGTCGCTGTTTCCCATTGATGGAAAACTTCCATGACAGACTGTAAATCATATTTTGCAGTGTCCATGACCCATTTCCGAGCTAAATTATTCAGGGAATCTCTCTCTTGATAATCGGGCAGTTGACTTCGCAACTGTCTTCTTCCTATGTTAGGGGTCGTAGCAGGCGACCCGAAAAGTGGTAAAAGAAGATTAGTAACAGTACTGGCCATTTTCTGCCGAAGGGAAGGTGAAACGGAAGAACAAACAGATGAAAGAACGGGGTGAGGTAAAGCGGATGCAGAGATGGCAGAAGAGGTATGAGGAATAATAGATGTGGTGCTAGGCAAAATCATAGAAGGGGCATTTGTAGAAAGTACAGTAGGCAAGATCGTAGAAAACACAGGAGAAACAGAAGTGGTCGGTGGGCCTGGAGGAGGCTGCACCGAAGAAGTAGGAGCCAGCTGAAGAACAGCTGGTGGGTGCTGTGGAAAAGCCAGAGGCACAGCTTGTGCAACAAGAGGTTGCGGGGGTGCTGTAGCATTCTGCGCATAGGGCGGTGGTGAAGTTAACAATTGCGACATTAATTGGTCTTTTTCACGTTCTTTTGCTGTCCCTTGCTGAAGAGACGGCAAAACTGGATAGCACCTATCTATTGCCATTTTACGTTGCCTGTGCAATTGCTCATTTATCTGCTCTTCCTCATTATCTTTAAGCTGCACGGCAGCTTGCATTACTGAAAGTCCTTCTTCTCTCTTATTTTTCTTAGCTAATTTAATTTCTTTTTGTTTGGCTTCTTTGCGCCATATGCGGAAAGAGTCAAACATCGCCGGCCGGGCTTTCTTTTTGAAGAGTTTAACTTCAAGGTTGTCTAAAATTTCAGAATCAAAACTACCATATTGGGGCCATTTCAAAACACCGTCTTTCCTAGTGTATTTAATCCATACCTCGTTGTAAACGATGGGGCCTACCCCATGTTTAACGTACAGCTCGTAAGTCGGAGTTCCAACTGGAGGAACCGGACATGAGTCCTCCAATCGGGAGTCCCTATTATTATTACCAAGACAAAACAAATTCCCGAGTCTAAGACTAGGCATGCTTTCTCTCTAGTCTAGTTCCAAAACTTCAAAGGAGTTATCGATTACGATATTGCTCGTGAAAACACGAGTCCTTCGGTTATGGTACTTGCAAGAACCAATAAAAACCTTTATGTATCTCTAAGATATCACAAAGTAAGTCCAACTAAGGACTAGGAGACGCTCCACTTATACTTAACTGAAAATTATCGATGGCTTCACCAGAAGACTCGTCTCAGCGTTTCGCTCTACCGAAAATGTCAAGGGTCCAACATCAGGGCGATAGCCAGGGCAGCAGTCCTTGTAGCCGTCGAGAAGCGGGGAACCTCGCAGTAAAGACCTTCGGACCACGTCGACATGCAGGGGTCGATGAGGTGGTGGGCCCTCCTCCGGAATTTTCACACGAAGCTCCTCACGATCTTCAGGCTGATTGGTACCACTGGAATCGCTCCAACGCTGGGCGCCAAATGAGGTACTGGGTTTTTAGGAACCGGTACCGAACCGGTAACCCAGCGGTGCCAGGGGATCAACACACCAAAGACCTCGGGTTCTCCTGAGTCAGACCCACAGAAACTTCAGAGTCTTCCAGGTGAAGTCAAAGATTAGTTTATTGGCTGCAACCAAGGTGACAGGGTCCTAGAAGTACGATACAAGTATATTCAGGAGACTGCACACTTTCATGAAGTCAGGCTTCTCTTCTTATACCTAATATTCACCCTTTGGCGAAACATTCCTTGGGTGCGCGGTATTTCATTTATGGTTACTGATTACAAAAAGAAAAGCAGAGTCATGATGACATGTACATATTTCACGTCGTGCTGCCCATAACAAATCATCCGGCAAGGCCCAACATTTCATCAGATATCGCTGGACCCCTAATAAAAATGGTCACCTCCCCACCATAAAATAAATAGGAGAAAGGAGTGAAGAAAGATGTGAGCGAGATATGGCAGGTGTGCGTGCTGAAATGGTTTTATGGCCGGTTGGGCCTAGATACTATCTTGCTTGGCCACTGGGAGGGAACTGACCTAACGAGCTCGGCCTGGGGCAATGGTTCTAACTTGTACTGGGGTCAGGAAGAAGTCGATTAAGGAGTACGTGTCCTTGTGGAATCAAATTCGACTGGATTAAGGCCTATGTAGAGGGCAACATGCAACTAAGGGTTCAGAAGGTAAATGACGATTTCGAGGCGCAATTGTCACTCGAATATACTGAAAATACATGTGCTTGATGTACTCGTCATTTCCGGTCTTTTGATACCAAATTCGTCCTATTTCGACGAAGTTTTTATTCTCGAGTCCGGTACTATTACGGATCCATATTTTTCAGAACCACAGGCTGCCTACAGGTTGTTGGGTGTAGGTTGGTGAGGGCAGGTTTGGACTGAGATGCTGAAGTTCAGGGCAAGCTTTTCGCTGACCAAGCGGGACAGAGCTGGATTGGCAGCATGGATAGTCTTGGCAAAGAAGCAGGGAAAGCGTCATATGGCTCAAAACCCCACTCCGAAAGCAGAACTTGCATCAGTATGGGCAGTTCTGGGACTTTTGTGGTCAGGAGGGAGGTTATATGAGGACCCCCTCAAAAACAGGATTCATACCAAGGATTGTATACTGCTCTGTTTAGTGATGGTGGTGTGGGTGACAGTGAAATGCCAAGTACAAGTGCAGGATAGTTGCATGACGTACCATATGCAAAAAGGGAGGAAGTCATATCGGACTATGATGCCTATGAGTTCGAGTATGGTGACATTGGATAGGTGGATATCAAGGAAAAAGACTGGTGGTGTGCACCCAATTATTTGCATCATGGGTGCACAGTGACTAACAAAGGCAGCAAGTTGGTGTTTTGCAGGAGGCGGATGGCAAGGGTAGAGGAAGGAATAGTAGTGTCGGTCCAAACAGAACCGCCACTGGCATTAGGATGGCAAGCTTTTGTGCTGGCACCGACCTACGAGATAGGTAAGGACACAATATTAGTGCTGGGGACTACTGGGAGAAAGTTTCAATGCAATCTCTATGTGTTGTAGGCACAGCTGATGATAAGGAGGTGAGGTAGTTGAAAGCAAGTATGTAAAGGATCAGGGGACTGGTCCAGAGAACACAGATAAGGTGGAGTAGTTAAAAACGAAGGATGCAGGGGTTGGTGATAAAGGGGACTTAATGGGAGAAAAGGAAAAGAAGGTCAAGGAGAGCAAGGAAATTAAGCACAAACAACTTCTATACATGGGGATTACAAAACCCTTGGGGGTGCAGTTTATGGTTTCGATTAAGGAGCATATTTGGAAAGGAGAGTAAATGGAATACTTTAAAATCTTCTATTAGAAACTGTGTCCGAAGGAAATTTAAAAGAAGAGCAATAAGAGTTGCCAAGGAGGCCCAGGGTGCCAGTTACTATAGAGAATTGGATGGCAGGATTCTTTATATATTCCAGCGTTTATTATGAAAAATGTCAGGAACCCTGAGTAACCTTATTTGAATGTATTAATGTTGCGCCTAAGGCACAATTAATTTTAGGGGCAGGGCGGGGTCAGATATGATGAGGAGTACAGCACATGAGCTATGGGGACAGCTTGACAATGAAGTGTTTTTGCAGAAAATCTCATCAGCTAGGCCACTGCCAATGACATATACGGCTACTGGATGGCTCTTGATGTATAAGCCCTTTTAAGGGCATCCCACCCAGGGATGAGTAGGTGCCGTGGGACTGGGTGGGAGGAGCTACGGGGCGTATTGGGCCTACAACAAGAGAATCTATAATAGGGAGCGCTGCTGTTTTTGGCATGAAAGCTCCAGCTGCAGTTGTAAGCACACTGTCCTGCAGTGTGGACCACAGGCAGGAAGCATGCCACTTTGCCATAATGTGAAACTCATGCGAGTCACCCACATTAGATCACCGTACATGGAGGAGAACCCCAAGCAGGGCATGAATCGGCGGCACAAAGGGGCCTGGGGTCCGATTCGGAATGTGCCGATGCGCAATTCCTTGGAAAAGCCACTGTAACTGGGCTGCGATGTAATACAACTCATAATCTGGGACCGCGAGACGTCCATCGGGTGTTTTAAAGTGGTAAAAGCTATTCTCATCAACCTGATTCCCAGATAAACTTGGTGCTCAGGGTCTTTAGCTCTCTAAACTATGATCCTGGGGATCCATACGGGAATGGTAGAAAAAAAATAAAGGAGCTGTGGCGGTGCCACCATTTTCAAAAGAGCCATCCTCCCCATCACCGATAGCGGAATTGTTCCCCAGAACCTCATGGAGGACCTCAGGGATCCAACTACGAGACCAATGTTACCTTTCAACAGATTCTCATTGTTATGGTAAATCTTAGCCTCTAGATAGGTCAAGCAATGGGGCTCCCACTGTATTATAGATACACTTACTGGGGGGTCCTCGCTCCGCTTCATGGGAAAAAGTTTTGATTTCTGCCAGTTGACCAGCAGCACAGATAAGAGTCCAAATTCCTCCAGCATGGTCCCAGCCCCCCTCAGGTCCTCCTCTGTGTCGCGCAAGAACAGTAAGAGAGCATCGGCATATAGCGCTATTCTGTGGCAACGCCCCGTGTTGTCAAGCCCTGGAACGACCTTCCAGTTCTTGTACAGGCCCCTAAGAGTTCCATCACTATTGCTAAGAGCAAAGGAGACATGGACCATCTCTGCCACATTTCCTGGTCCTCTGGGTAGCTTGCGGATATGGCCCTACCCATTAGCAACGTGCCCATCGGTCGTGTGTATAATAGCCACGTCCAGTCTACAAAGCGCTCTCCCAATTTATTTAAGATTTTTTTTATTTAAGAAGTTTTCTATAGTGCTGGCCAGACCCGGGGGTATCGGAACGCTTTACAGCAGGAGGGAGAGAAAACATAATCATATACAGTTTGAGAGAAGGATAAAAGTGTTCATAAGTGTTAAAAATATTACAATTGTGATGAGCGTCCGAGGTGCGCCATAGAGGTAGAGAGGTCTAAGGGTCCAAGGTGCGCCGTTGAGGTAGAGAGGGTTAGAGGTAATCTCGATACATGGACAAAGATTAAGGCTGAGAGATTTCTCTGAGCGGCGATGGAGCAAGGCGACGGGTTGGGGAGAGGGAGTGAGGTAGGCAGTGGATGCACATTACCAGATGACTGACGGCTGGAGGCTTGAGAGTCACGGATTTCAGGTCGGAAAGGCACGGTTGAGGTAGAGGACTTTTAGGAGGCTTTTGAATTTTGCAAAGGAGGGGGTAGTTCTGATGACCACAGGGATGGAATTCCAGATTTTGGGTGTGTTTCCTGCAAAGGAGCGGACTGTGGTTTTTTGTTTGCGCGTGGGGGATGAGTTAGAGGGAGTTGTAACTCCTGATGCTTCTAGACTGGCCGGCTTTCTTAAGTTTAGAGGCTAGGTATTCTGGTTTCCCTGTGTGCAGGGTTTTGTGCGTGAGGCATGCAGTTCTGAAGCTGGCACGCAATTCCACTGGGAGCCATTTTAGTTCTCTGAGAGCGGGAGAAATGTGGTCATATTTTTTTACTCCGATGACCATTCTAGCAGCTGCATTGAGGGGTGTTTTGAGTGGCGCTAGGTGGGAGAGAGCTGTCCCGGAGAGGACTGCGTTCCCGTAGTTGAGTCTGGACAATACAAGTGATTGGGTGGCTTGTTTGAGGTCCAAGGGTGGAATGTGGGGTTTGATTTTGTTGAGAAGCTTCAATTTGAGGAAGGCACTTTTTGCGGAGTTCTTGATGTGGTTGGTCATGGTTAGCTTGTGATCAAGGGTGATTCTAAGTGATTTTACAGAGCTTGCCAAGGTGAGGTTACCATTGAGAGCATCGATTGCTTTCGGCCATTCAACGATTTGCGGATTTTCTTCCTTGTTGGATATGAGGAGGAATTCGGTTTTCCCCTGATTGAGTTTAAGGTGGTTGGCTGATAACCATTCTTGAACCTCTCTGAGTGTGTTGTTGAGTCTATGAATGTCATTGAAGGAGGAGGTTTCCAAGTAGATCTGAGTGTCATCTGCATATAGATGGAAGGGGATGTTGGCTTTTTTTATAATTGTGGTGAGGGGTTCCATATAAATGTTGAATAATTGAGGGGAGAGAACGGATCCTTGGGGGACACCTCTGTTAATGTGTAGAAGGTCAGATGAAAAGGATTTGATTTTTAGGATCACCTCATCTCCACCTACACGGTCCTTGAGAGCCTTGATGAGAAGACTGTGGTCCACCGTGTCAAAGGCCGCTGATAGATCCCGGAGGATGAGGAGGCAGCAATGGTCCGAGTCAAGGGAGTTGAGGATATCATCCACGATGTTAAGGATTGCAGTTCCGGTGCTGCAGCCTTTCCTAAAGCCTGATTGGTGTTGGTCTAGCAGATTAATATTGTCGATATGTTGGTTCAGTTGCCCGAGAACGCATTTTTCGAGGATTTTGGCTAGGAAAGGAAGATTGGGGACAGGTCTGAAGTTGTTCAAGTCATTAGTGTGTAGGCCTGGTTTCTTCAGAAGAGGTGTGACTTGGCCAACTTTGATGGTACAAAAGGGGGTGGTGATGGACGGAGCATCTGAATCAATCAAACACTCACACCCAGTCAAAAGATCTAGGTTTAATCCATCACCGTTCTTTAGCCCACTCTGCCACCCCAGTTCAGACATGGCTATATGCAAATCAGTCTGACCCTGTGCCTCATGGGAATAGTCCAGCCCGAACTGCCAAGCCATGTCTTCCCTGGACCGGAAACAAGCTTCCGAGGACCGGTTTCTGGCATTCCAGCCGTCTTCAGCCCGGCTTGCTTGAATCCAGTGGCAAAGTGAGCAAGGGACTCACGTCTGAGCATACCCTGCCACACTTATGGCGGCCAAAAGCGGTACAAAAGGAGGTGGTGATGGACGGAGCATCTGAATCAATCAAACACTCACACCCAGTCAAAAGATCTGGGTTTAATCCATCACCGTTCTTTAGCCCACTCTGTCACCCCAGTTCAGACATGGCTATATGCAAATCAGTCTGACTCTGTGCCTCATGGGAACAGTCCAGCTCGAACTGCCAAGCCATGTCTTCCCTGGACCGGAAACAAGCTTCCGAGGACCGGTTTCTGGCATCCCAGCCGTCTTCAGCAGTCTGGTATGATACCGGTTTTTAGGGAGCTGTTTATGATTTTGCACCACAGTGGTGCTAGGGAGAGTTTCAGTTTATTGGTCATATGCGAGGGTAAAGGATCGAGGGTGTGGGATGAGGGCTTGGAGGAGGAGATTAAATTAAGAATCTCGACTTCAGGTATAGGGTCGAAGTAACTCTAGAGTTCGATCTTGGTGAAGTTGGCAAAGCTGTCACATGAGTCTTTGGAGGCCTGGACGTGGGTAGTGGAATGCTTGAATGTTTGTTTTTTGATGATGTTAAAGAGCTCTCTTGGCCTGTTTTTGGCCTTGTCTAGCGCGTTGGAGAAAAGGTTGTTTTTTTCATTATTGATATGTTTTTTGTACTGTCTTCTTGCCATTTTGAGTTCTTCGCAGAGGCTGGAGGGGTTCTTTTTTCAGAGACATTCTGTGGCTCTGAGTTGTCTCCTTTCATCGTTGATGACCTTGTTGAACCAGGATCTGGAGGGGATGTTCCTGGGTTTTTTCAGTTTCATTGGAGCTAGATGGTCTAAGATGGAGGACATGATTATGTTGTAGTGGGATGTGAGTTCTGTAGTTGAGAGGCCATCCGGGGAGATGGGCAGGAGGGTGTTCATTTTTTCTTCTAAGTCAGCTGTGTTGATCTGCGTTAGGTTTCTAGACCATGTCGGGGGATCTTTGATGGGAGGTTGACACATGATCGGTTGTGAGATGTGGACTAGGATTAGGTGGTGATCTGACCAGTCGACCGGAAGGATGTGGTCTATGGTAATTGCGTCAGGATGGGAGATGATGGCATCCAGGATTGCCCCTTTGTTATGAGTTTCTTTTGAGCAGTGCTGGATAAGGTTGTTAGAGTGTAATAGCTTGTTCAGGGTTTGTACTGGAGCTCTGTTTTTATCACTCCAGTGGAGGTTGAAGTTTCCCAGAATTAGGTTGTTGCTGTCTCGGAGAGAGCAGTGGGCGATCAGGTCTGATAAGTGTTCTGTGAATGAGGTGGTGTTGCCTGGGGGGTGGTACAGGAGGTGGCAGTGTGATAGATTGTTGTTATAGGTTTTGATGTTGGCGGTAAGGCATTCAAAGGAGTTGTAGTTGAAGGTATCAACTTCGGACACTGACAGGGTGTTGTTGTGAATGATTGCCAGGCCTCCGCCTTTTTGGTCTTTTCTGTCTTTGTTGATGATAGAGAAACCCGGGGGTACGAGCATGTCCATGATAGGATGGGAGGAGTTGTTGAGCCAAGTCTTGGTGATGAAGGCTATATCTATGTCGTGGTTAAGGATACATTCTGCTAGCTCGGCGGCATGTTTCGAGGCAGATCTGCAGTTTATGAGCATGCAGTTAGTGCAGGGGGGTCTCTTTTTTAGGTTCCGTTGTTAGGGAAGCAGTCAGGATGTTGATGAGGGAAGCTGGGGGCCTGGGGAGTTTCGGGAATGAGTGCTCACTTCTGAATCCGGTGATCACCTGAATCGTGGATTGCAGGGTGTGAGTAGAGGGGGAGGTGTATGATGAGGCCCGCTCGAACGCTTCCTCAGAGGACATGGCTTCTGTAGTTCTATTCAGTCTTGGGGCAGGGATCGGGAGAGGGCGGGAAGACTGGCTGGGGAGCTGGTCTTTGGGAAGGCTGGGGTGTGTGGAGAAGGGGGAGATTGGAGTAAAGTGAGAGTTTAAGGGGGGACTAAGGAGTGTCGCGAGGTGGGTTAGGATGAGATTCAGGCCCTGAATTATAATAGCGACTTGACTTTCAATACGGGGAGACGGCAACCCATCTCTTCTTGAGGGGAGGTGGGTTAGTTCTGGGAGTGTTGTGTTGTCTTTTGCTGGTAGTAGTGTTGTCGGTTAGGGTTATGGGAAAAGGCGTGGGATGAGGAGGGACGTGTTGTGAAAGTTTTTTGTTGCAGGAGGGTGTAGGCTGGTGATTTGGAGATATGGGTTGAGTATGGAGGTCACCCGGTAATGTTTGGGGGGGATCCGCACAGGGGGTTGTTTCAGAGGATGGACTAGTGCAGGAGTAGGTGCCATATAATTGGAGGTGGAGGGATTGGAGAGGGTTATAGATGAAGCGTAGGTGCTTGTGATGGCGGGAGGTAGGATGGGGAGGATGTTCAGTTGGGGGGACTGGTTGCCTGGGTGGGCGGGGAGCGTTGGAAGGGGGGCTGTGCATGGGTGCTGTTAGTCAGTAGGGAAGGGAAGAGGAGATCAAATGCCTCAAGGTTGGCATTGTTGGCTTGGATCAGGACTGTGCCGTTGGAGTAGATGGTCACAGAGGTGTTCCCAAGGTGGGGCAGGCGGTTGTGGGTAGAGAATGATAGCTTGCAGCTATGAGGAGTCTTGGTGGTTTTGGTGATGTGTAGTTGTGATCTCAGGGTGGAGTTTCAATTACCGGGCCTTTCTGTGTGGAAGATAAGGTCCATTTTTACTTGCCCTTTGGCGGAACAGTGATGTATGTAGGCGAAAAGGGATTCAGGGAATTGCCTGATCAATTTGTGTTTGAGGGTTTTTTCACTTTGGGTGAGAGGTTAGTGGGGATGGTGATCGAGAAGGAGTTCGGGCCGTGCCGGTTTAAGTAGGGTGTGGAGAGGGGATTGGGGGAGGTTGTCGAGGTGGAAGGCATTCTAACTAAGATGTTGGTTGGGCTAGTTCCTTTTGGGCTAGGTTTGTTCTAGTAACAACGGACATGGAGGGTAGTGGCTACGGACGGGACTGTAGCAATGTCCGATTGCTCTATATGTGAAGGGAGGAGGGGGTGCTGGAACGTGGTGTAAGTTAAAAATAAATATATTGGGGTATAAAGGGAAGGTACAAACACCCTGATGCAAGCCAGCGCTATCCATATGGGGGCTTAATATTGGCAGAAACATGTTGGTAATTGCAGTGGGGCTATAGGGATCGTTACCTTCCCTTTATACCCCGATTTATATACTTAACCTTTCCAGGGGTCCACAGACAGAATAAAAGTGTTTGTGTTGACTCCTAGGTTGTTTTAATACCCTAGTACTACACAGTTTTGGTCCCGGTATAGAAGGGATTAGCCCTCCCTTCTTTTTCCTTTTTTTGTTGTGTCACGTTGCTTTACGTGTTGTATGTTCACTATCACATTTTCTTTCTCTTACTCTACCCTCACCACTAATCTTGGTCAAAAAAAGATTGCGCTCCATCCAGGGTGTTGGTCTGCACCTGGATATATGATGCGGCCCAATGATGAAGCGTGACACTGCAAAGTGTGTGAGGGCAGTATTAAGACATGTGTTGTTTTCCCCTGTTTTGTCTTAGGTTCAAGTAGATATGCTATTTACTGTTCCTTTATGGATCATTATATGATCCACAATCTCAGTCTGTTATCTGACACTGTACAGATGAGAGCGTATCTTGTAGCACTTCTCTGTTGTGTGAATTTATATTGACAGTAAGGGAGCCAGAGAAGTCTTAGTCCCTTGTCTCTCCTGGTGTGTTTTTCACTCTAAGAATGTGCCCTGGTTAGTATTCGGGGGATATACATTCACCATGGATATGTCCTTGCCACCCATCCGTCCTCGCACCATTACAAATTGACCCTTTGGGTCTACCATGTGATCCACCATTTGGAAGGGCACCACTGCTCTAATCTATATGAGGACCCCGATAAATATGCTTAGAATGTAGTGTAATAAGCCTACCCTCGCCACCTACACTGTAGTGTGGCACCCTTCTTAACCATTAGATGTGTCTCCTGCAAGAAGGCAATATTGATGCCCCTCTGTTTAAGTAGCAAAACACTTTTTTATCTCTCGGCCATGGACTGCATTCCCTGGATATTCCAGGACAGAAAATTGTGCATCAGGTGCACAATCGGATATACTCAGTAAGATAGAGTAGTAACAGTGACCCATGATCTCATTAGCCCCAACCAACAAACTTACAAACACAAAAAAATACCCCAACTCCCCCTCCCCTGGACAAGTAGATAAGAATCCTGCATCCCAACAATAGCAAAAGACGTATACAATTGAGGAGGTGCCTACGCAGTGTACAATGTAGGTGTATGGATCTGTGACCCTCCCGCTCAGCCTTCCAGCCACCCAGTTCAGAAATATATCTCCATACTTCCCAACTCCCACTTCATTTATGCAGCACAATGTGAGCACTCCAAGACAACTCCCAGCAACCCTCAGAAAAGCGTATGCACTTTACCAGTCAGGTGCACTATTCAGATAATGTCATCTGAAGATCTCAGTGTCACCCTGGGCAGCTTCATACTCAGACTCTCAAAGATACTAGATCCTGGATCTAAGTCTGTGTCTCTTACTGGAGCATTGCTCACTGGCGTTGCTCAACCCATGTCCCTACTACTGATCAATGCCACCACTTCCATCGCGCTCTGACGCGTCAGCTGTAATTCTTACTGAGAAGGGACTATGGTTCCTCTCTTCTTCCTGTTGCTGCGGGCACCAGTCTGCTGTGTCCTCTGTCATATGGGGCCGCTATTAGGGCCTGCATCTCGTCTACTTTCTAGCCAATCCCAGGTCTCCTGAGGTGAACGCAAAAACTCTGTTCCCTCTGGGGTCATTACTTTTAGTCAACAGCATTGCATATTTAAGATCAAGGCAACAGAGTTCTTTTTTGGCCTCCTGGAAGGAAGCTCTCTGCCTCTGTACTTCTTTAGAAAAGCCAAAGAAAATCCGGACTGCCATGTTATTCACGCAGAGGTCGTTTTTGCTACACGCTTGTACCACTATTCGATCTTTGTCTCTGTAGTGCAGAAGCCGTGCTATCACATGCCTTGGCGGGAGCTACCCAGCTGTGGTGGTCGCGAAAGCACCCAGTGTGCCCTCTCTAGCGCATAGTACTGGGATAGTCCCTCTGAAGCAATCTCTATGCACAGCCCGCTTTCTAAGTAGCATACCATATTGGTGGTGTCAATTTTCTCCGGAAGACCCACCACTCCTATGTTATTCCGACAATAACGATTTTCGCCATCATCCACGCGAAGCTCAAGCGTGTGCACTTTAGCTTCAACTGCCATCAGGCGAACCCTCAGGGTAGACAAAGTGGGGGTGGATTCCCACAACTGGCGCTCATTTGCAGCCACCCTTTCAGCCAGGTGCCAATGGTCATCTTGCAGGAGCCCTAAGTCTGTGCCGATTGAGTCAATTTTAGCCTCCAGTCTCTCACTGGAGGTTGTCATGGCCTGTAGAATATCCTGAAGCGTGGGATTCTGGGGGATCTCCAGTGAGTCATCAGGGCTCTCATTCTTGTCTTGGGGTTCTGACTCAAGGTCAATTTCCTGGTCAGGTTTACGGGTTGATTTCCCCATCGTTATTAGATGAAGGTAGCTATTACAAGTTTCTCCTCACAGCTGCTTGGTGTATGCCTCATTCCTTTTATGTAATGGCTTTAGCATGGAAAGAGACAAACATCCCTCCAATGTAGTTTAGAGCAGTTTAGGGCCTTACCCCAGGTCTCAAGTGGCTGCTCCTGTTCCCCTTATCCGCAGGCCTCATAGGGTGCAATCCTAGTCCCCATCAACAAGAACTTCACAGAGTAGACCTCACTCTTCAGGACATCCACTTCCTCACAGGGGACCCCAGCTGCCACTCAAGCCACTAGGCTCCGTCACAATGTACCCACCATCCTACTGCCCCTTGGATGCCAGCAAATCAGTGCAGATGAAGCTCCTTCATTAAAGACTCTCCCAGGCCCCTGTCCTCAATTCACTTTGTACAGTGCTTTCGCGCAGGGCAGGACCAAGCGGGCACGGGCTGCCCTAGGCCTCCACTCAGGGTCCAGGTACTAGGATTAGCAATGGCACAGTAGACAAATAACAGGCTGGAATTAGTGATCTGGACATCAAATTCAGGCCCTCCTGGATCCCACAACTGTTAATGAGGCTCTGTGCCTTGACTCTCGGCCTTTGTGTTTTCAGTAAAATCACAGGGACACCAAGGGCACAATTCTCTCAGCCAGTCAGATTTAAACATGAAAATGCCAGGATTTATGAGTCAAATGTATTTACAACCTGTCAAGCTCACAAATCCTTCTGCTTAAGTGTAATATCACCTTGCAGTGGTGTATCAGTGTGCAGGAGTAAATCCCACTGACGAAATGGTGACGTGGCGTTCCACCACAGGTTTACACTTTAAAGATGCTGTAGATATGCTCTCAGTTATGCTCTCAGTTAGGTAGCACATAGCAGCGTGTCTCAGTACACTTCAGAGCTGCGATTCAGCCTCCAGAATTCAGAGCCTCACCCCCAAGTGATTCAAGCCTTGGGCCCGGGCCCAAGCTGTCCGCAATCCGCCGTTCTCTCAAGGCCCCGGGGATGTTCTCTCCCAATATTCCTGTGCTGCCAAGCTGGTCTCGCCTTACCAAGCCCAGCGCATGCACTACTTGTGAGATACATGCACCAATGTTGTATGGACTTTAAGAAGCAATGTTAGTTTTGAGGTGCTTCAAGGATGTTGGTTTCACTTTGAGGGCCAGTTCTACTTTTGAGGTGCATGCATGAATGTTGTATGTACATTAAGGAGCAGTATTAATTTTGAGGATTATGCACAAATGTTGTATGAACTTTAAGGAGCAGTATTAGTTTTGAGGGGCATGCATGTTATACCAGCTGAACTGTATTTGGCATGGAGAAGGTAAGAGGTGTTTGCACACAGGCGCTGGTTAGACTAGGGGACTGGCACAGTTTTGGAGTTCTTAGACAAAGTTTTATTGGATTAATCGGAGAGCACTAGTTATGCAGTACCTTCACAAAGTCTTGTCTGGTCTACATAGTGCCAAGAACAGGTTTGAAGTGTTGAATGTAGTTTACCATAGCTTAATTGTGAAGAAGACAGTTGTAACTATTTCAGGCTTATAAAGATGTGCTCCATGCACCTAGGGATTGAGGATATCAAATAGGAGATTAGACGTCTGCCAGTTGAACTGGCTAAATGTCTGGACAGTCCGAAACAAGATCATATCCTGGAAGTTAAAGTGCATGAGTTAGATGAGGTACCACCTGAGACCCTGTGTTCTTGGATTCCTAGTTGGAGGCACACTACCCCGTTTAAGCAAAATAGGGGACCACAAGAAAGAAAAGTCACACACAAGGGGTGAACTTCTCATAGCCTAATGACTATTTTTGTGGGCATTGACAGTATGATGGTTTCTGCCTCTTCAGGGACACTGGACCTTAAACTATCTCTCTGTTGGGACCTCTGCATGATAAAGGTCCCCTTAAACTTAAAGAATCTTTGGACCTACAATCCCCTCAAAGTGTCAACCAGGTGCATGGCAAGCCAAAACCTGTTGAAGCATTGTTAAGTCTTTATCAAAAGAAGAAGATTTTGTATCTGTATTTAGTAAGAGATGGGCAAAGGTAGTTGTAGAAACAGAAGAACCTGGGTCAGTTTTGGTGAAAACCCAAAGATGTTTCCACCTGCATATTGATTATGGTTGAATGAAATTAAACAACTTAGGCACTATGGTATTACAAAATGTCAAGCTAACAAATAAAAAAGACGTAATCATATATTGATTATGGTTGAGCATGCAGACAAGTCTGCTATATTTTTCAAAAGGGGTCTAGCAAACTGCGAGTGTCATTGCGGACAAACACCAGGAAGATGATAAACAACATCAGGTCCGCTATCTGACGATTCATCATGGAGTCTTATAAACACACAAGCAATGGGACCATTACAGCTCTACCAACGAAGCTGGGTAGTGAGAAACCGCAAGATGAATAATCATTATCTCCCACTGGTATCCACAAAGAGTGCCACAGAAGCCCGCCTCAAAACTTGGAAAACTCCGAGTGGCCCGATGCAAATTTTCTTGGCCTAGTTCACAATTTAAGTTTCTTAGTCTAGTTCCCGATTTATTTTTATATCACCTGCTCAAAACTTTTCTACATGAAAATAAGAAGGATGGGAGAGATTTAGCTGCTACGATCATTGTGTATGGGAGTAATTTAATGAATAAAAGCAAGACCTTACTGCCACATATATTACAGTAGGTCCACATTATATACTAACAGCGGCAAGGTGCTGCATTTATTTTGAAGGGTTCAATAAGATTGCCTCCTGAGATATATCATCTATAGAAATTACTGGCATGTCCCGAAATTTGTGGAAGGGAGCCAACTGGTAATGCTTGGGTGACTAAGATGCCCTGCAAATCACTTTGGGCCCAAAGGGAAAAACTGAGCAACATGGAATTCATGTGGAAAAGGTAGAATTAAGGAAATATCTCTACTTGTTAAGTTCCGTTTGTGCACCTTCTGGTGCATTACGGTAGTAAGCAAACAAAACCTGAGCAACACATCAAAGAATAAAGGTGGTATGCACACTTTTCATCATTGCAGTATGCTCCAAGCATCCCATTTGAGAGAGGTTTCTACCTCACAGTTATAGCAACAGAGCAGATGCTGATCGATTCGTTCATTGAATGAAGTTATGCAGGCTGCTGATGAATAAAAATAAGGGAAAAAGCACCTGGGCAAACTGTCTAGATCAGATCCCATCCATGGGACAAATGTATTACCTTTCTGATCAATGTTATATTAAGCACCCCTACCTGAAACCTGGCTGGGGACTAGAAATAGTACACCTACACAATGTAGGTGATAGAGAGGATCCTGTGAACTATCGCCTGATAAGCCTTTCAGACAACTTATAAAACTTCTTGCATGTGCTTTACTGCCAGAATAGAAAAATAGCCCAATGATAAGCACATTTTATCACATTGCCAGACTGCCTTTAGGAAAAAATACAGCACGATGAACTAGGAGTTTAGGTTTTATGTTCTACTGAAAATCTATGTTTTGCTTATGATGGAACCACTTTATGTGGTATTGGATGACTTAGGGTATACTTTTGGTAATGTCCCTTCCACAGCCTATGGAGTTCATTGCACACCAGTGTGTCTTCAGGCCTCTGACATATTTTGGTCAGGCTACACGATGGAAATTTTGCTGGTGTACAATGAGGCCCTATAGGGGAAACAACTAAATAAGTTCATGTTAATAAAAGTGTTCATCATAGCTGTTCTTTGGCTCCTATATTATATACTCTTTAGATAAATGAGGCGGTAGAGGCTTTTGAAGTATGGGGGAATGATGCACTTAAATGAGGGAGATTCATAATTGCAACACTTCTGTTCACTGTTGATACCCTAGACTCCTGGTGGTTTATAGAACCTTTTTGATAAATCTGCTGAGATTCATACCACCAAGTTTTTGGCCGATGACACTTCTAAAAAAAAAAAAGTTTATGATTTTTCATCCACATAGATGAGTCAAAAATAATTTCAGTTTACATAAATCAACTCTTGAGCAGGTGCATGAATTCACATATTTACCCATAGATGTACCTCATGATGTAAAATGGAAGAACCATACAACAAAGTCCAGGAGCCTTCTTCCACAGAGAACAGAAGCGACTATATAATTTGCATGGGAGATGGGTGTATGCCTGACTTCTCTGGCGCTGGAGGTCTACCAACACACTGTGTGGAACCGAGTTATCGGGCCACTTGAACGTTATCAGATTTACTATGCTGCAAATAGGGCTTCTTGAAACATTTGTTGGGCCTTCCCTCTAGCACACCCAGTCATGAGATCTTAGGGTAATGGACAATTCATAGTTGGCCAACTTAAGACCAGTCTAATATGAGTCTGAGTGTGGGGGGACACATTATAAGGAGGCATTACAAGATGTCTTTGGTTTCTCACAAGTCATTAATTGGGTGTGTGACCTATTAGGACAGGTAGACATGTCCGATCTTCAGCTCTCTCCTGCGTCAATTACCACAGGACTGGCATAGGAGATTACATTTGTTTATAAACCGGCTCATGGGATTGATGCTTTCAAATGCTACAAAACGAAGTCTAACCAAGCTTTTTACAATCTGTATGTGTGTACACAAATAAGAACCTTACCTGGATGTTGAACCAACCTCGGTCAAATTTCTGTATCTTAAGTTTAGGTTTGGCAGCTTACCATTAACATTTTTCACCTGTGCAAAATTTGGATGGAATTGCCTAGAGCAAGTTGAGGATCACACACATGTTCGATTCCACTGTTCCGTGTATGCTAATCCTGGAGCTAAAAGGCCTAAGCAACTGTTGAGAAACATTGGCATTTGGCAGCTGAGTCCTGCCATGGGCCTAATTAGAACGGACACCTCAAGACCTGTGGTCTGTGCCATCTCACACTTCCTGTTGGCAGCCTGGAAACCTAGGATCAAACTGCTCCCAATTAAGTATAGCCTCTTGATATATTAATATATTTAATTAAGTACTTATTTTAGACTATTATGTGTGTATGAAGTTTTAATCTTTCAGTATATGTATTTTATTGATTTCAATTTGTATGGGCATCGTCCTGAAATAAAGTAAATTGATCGACACAGTCCCTCAATCCGAATACATCATGAACTTAGTATTCGGTAGATTCGGGCCCCACACTCAGGGAATTCCAAAATGTGGAATTATAAATTTCCAGAGACTTGCCGCCATGGTTTTGTATTGGTTGATCTTGTGAGTGGTGGTCAAACATGGGGCCTCTATGGGGATATCTCAAAATAGGATAGTACTGATTGATTGAAGCAGAACTAATGAAATGTGTAGAAGGCCATTCTTGTCAGTCTCAAGAAATGTAGTCGTCGATCGAAATAGAAGAGCACAAGGACATTCTCCATCTCCACCTGAGCCCTGCTTCCCTTTAAGCTGGTCCTGATTAGGAAAATTGTCTACGAGAAAACATTGGATATAAAATTCATTCAAAACATACATCAATCATGTCAATTAACAAAAGAAGGAAAGCACATTTTTAAGTAGTGAGATGAGGGCAGTAACAATAGTAAGTAAGCACACGGAGAACCAGCAATAAACATTCAAAATCCATTAAAATCATGGTGCAAAGTTACAATTAAATAGCATATTCAACTAAATAACTCAATATGTTGTGAGCATGATTATTTGGGAACGTTTAGTACTTTTGTCAGCCTGTCAGAAATTCCAGGCTATTAGAGGATGCTCATTGCCAGCTTTTTACTTCACACACACGTGTTGCTGTATTTTCAGTAATCTCTAAGCAAAACCCCAAAGAGAAACAATTCGATTTGGAAAATCAAAAGCTAATGTGAAAATATGAAATAAGCTCTCAATTAGAAACTAAGCCCAAAGTAGCATACTGGTTAGGCCCTCCTTGGCAGTGCCTTTTAGTTTACTTTTTTTTTTTTACTTGCACCATAAAAATGCATCAAAGCAAAAATATAAATGGGTACATTTAAAACACAACATGTATTATATGCATGGATACACATTATCATTTCTACACTATTTAAATGGGCGATGATTTTTTTATGTTTGTTTCAAGTATTTGGAGGTTGAACAAGTGTCCCCAGATACAGTTCTACCAATGACCTTATATTTATGTCTCATTTTATTGCAACTAAAACCAGAGGTAAACAATGCTTGAACATTAAATCTACATCAGATTGCCAGCAGACTACTTCTAGGCGAATGCGTGCTATTAAAGGCCTATGCATTAATTAAAAACCACAGGTACAAACAAACCGAGGCTGCGTGGGTGTAGTTCCGTGCATAAGAAATATTTGAAATTCTTTACCTGCCACAAATGCAGCCAATTTGCTTTAATAGATGCTGAGGTTTGGCAACATCTTGTGGCCCCCTAAACTTTATAAAACTGAAGTTAAAGATATTCGACAAGTGAAACTTCGTGCAGAAAAAGTGTAAACTACCCTGGTTACTTCCTTATAATTAAAAAAAATATGAACATTCAATTGGAAACATTCAGCAGTTTGACTTAGGGACAGAAAACGTTCCTTTTATTTCTTTGAAAAACGCAAGAGATAATCATTTGCAATAAGCGGATCTTCCCTCACAAGATATGGGAACTCATGATTTTTATTCATCATAAAAGATTTATTTTTATATCAACTAGAATGGTGCCACTTGTCCCTGTACGATAGATATATGGAGGCGTATTTATGAGCCCCTTGTGCCAGCAGGGAGTCACTTTTTGTGACGCTCTGGTGGTGCAAACAACAAAATCACATCTATGAGGTCACGCAAAGCCACTGTGCATGGCTTTGAATTGGCCTCGTAGATATGGAGTAGGAAAAGGCAGTGCAAATCGACGAGTTGCCTTACTCTGCTCTCAAGAGGCGTCCCATGGGTGTTCCCATGCAACACCCATGGATTTTGACGCATTCCCGGATTTATAAGACCATGTAAACCTAGGGACGTAGCAAAACCTTATGCTTCCCAAGGTCATGCATGAAGAGGAGATATTACTTTAATTGCACAAAAAAATCCTGCCGACAACACAGCCTCCTTTGCACCATGGTGCAAGGGTGCCTGCGCTGGCGCTAATCTCCTGAAATGGTGCCAGCGCTAGGGGAAAGGACTGAAATCCACCTTATTAGATAAATACGGTGCATTCCTGCCCTTTCACATTGACGTAGGGCAGCGCCACAGGGCACGTGCTGCGCAGCCCTATGTCAAATCCCCATAAATGATGCCCTAGATGTGCTTTTATTTCATTAGAAGTAATCGTACAACTTGTCATACGTTAAATTAATAACTTCAAGTAGTTCAGTATAAACAATAGAAATAGCAAGCATGCTCAGCAGAGGTGTCTTATGATAAGCAAATGAGTGGCCGTCACCACCAAACCATATCTATTCCCAACTCAAATGAAACGTCCTCTGATTGTTGTGGGGAAGTCAAAGAACTTCTCCATCCCAACATTTAGGGGAACTAAAAAGTTTTTCGTTTCCTTATAATAGAAATATGGGAGCTGTTTGTTACAAAATAGGAAACCTGTTTGAAAAAATACATGATGCTGTAAATGAAATTGCCTGCTTCCGAATTTTGGATTTTTTTTTCCCGATCAGTATTTCACAGAGATACAAACCATCTCACAGTAGGGCCTACACAGGCCTTCAGAGATTGTAACCTTATATGCCACGGATGTTGAACTAACACAACCGTTTTATATGTCAAGAGCCCTACCTTAAATAAATAAAATGAGTACTTGAAAAGGAAGCTAATGCAGAGTTAAAAAGTTTCCCAGATCCATGAGTAAGTAACTCACCCAATCCAGATTTTTGCTTTGCATTCGGAGACTCGTAATGCTATTTTTCCCATAGTAAAATCAGGATTAAAAGTCTGAGAATGCAAACAAAAAAAACTGGACTGGAGTAGATACTAACGGGTGGTCCAGGAAAATTAGAGAACTCTGCTAATGCGCATAGGTAACAAACAGGCACATAGTCATATTTTTGCAGCCCTAATAAATGGTCAAACAGCTAATTGGAAGGCAGGTGTACAATTGTACAAAGATATCAACAACAGGGTGCTTTTACCTATTTCAACAAACTTAGGCAACAAAGGTGAATCAGCAACACCTATCTTTCCTCCATTTCTCCTGGGCCTCTATAGACCCAGGTGTGGGTTTAGAAGCTTCTATAAAGAGCCATCAGTATCTACTTTCCCCAGCTCTAAGGAGACATTAGGAATGCAATGGAAGGCAGTTGAACTCCCTGTAATATCACTAAAGTGTGACAACCAAACTGATTGTATAATTCTGTGATGTCACAGCGGCACACGCCAGCTGCCAGATAGACGTGGTTTGAATAATGACTTCTTTGGAAGCCGCACCCAACATATAGAATTGTAGGTGAAAAACTGTGAATAACAGGGACATTTTTCACTAAAGGGATTCAAAGTGACATGAAATAGGCAACAAGAGCGAAGCTCGAACTGTGCTTGTTGTCACTCAGAATCCCTAGGAGAAAACAATCCCCTTTATTCATAGGTTCCCGTCTACAATTTTAAGTTATACTTGGCCCTAGCACCCCACCCTTTTCTCCAGCTCGCGTGAGTAGTGAAGGTGTAGAGGAGTCATGGAGGAGCCATGCTAGACTGGATCCTGCCACCCAACTATCTTTGGGTGAACAGCAAAACACACTTTGCCACTGGATTCAAGCTAGCCTGGCTGATGACGGCTGAAATGCCAGAAACAGGTCCCAGGATGCTTGTTTAGGGGGACAAGGGAAGACATGGCTCTGGCAGTTCGGGCTGGACTGTTCCCATGAGGCACAGGGTCAGACTGATTTGCATATGGCCATGTCTGAACTGGGGTGGCAGAGTGAGCTAAAGAATGGTGATGGATTAAACCCAGATCAGTTGCTGGGGGGGTGAGTGTTTGATTTGCTCAAACGCTCCGTCCATCATCCCCTTTTGTATCGCTTTGTTCACCCAACTATCTTTGGTAGGATCCTCCCCTCCCCAATTAAAATGTTACACAATTACCTCTTGTCCTGCCACAATCCCCTCACCCCAACATAAACAATCTATAGTTAATGTCCTGTAACCCTCCTACACCACCCCCTATTCATTTCCTACCTTTACTCTACCTCCATACAGACAATAAACCCTCACCTGGTTTCCCCATTCATTCTCTATAGTAAATAACTGTCCCTCTCTACTATTTCACACAAAATCAACACCTGCTGCCCTGTAGCCCACCACACCACCCTTCCGGCTTCTCCCGCTCCCACACAAGGGTAGTGCCATCTGTTAAATAAGAGTGGAGTGGAGGCCAAGTGATGACAGCCTGCCTACTGTGAGTCTGACCAGACCTGTCCCTACAAGGAAAGTGACAGTAATTCTACAATGCCACCTGCATTCTGTTACTTCTCTGAGATCAGCAGGGACTCAACCACGGCTGGTCTGTAGCAGTAGAAACTCAGGCTTTAAAGCAGTCCACGGCTATTGGGGGTTGGTTTTACTAATAAGAAAGTATTTTTACCCAAACTAACCCTTTTTAGCAACATTAGGACAATGAAAGACTGGGGAAAAAACATAGCATTCTAACCTATATCACGCAGATTGCTTGCATTTCTTTCATGATAGTTCATAGGTCACTGTGCTATATTAGGGTTGTAAATTATTAACTTCAAGTAACGAAAAGATACCTGTGACAAAAGCAGTAACCCACTGAGCCATCCACATAAAATGCAGTTCTGGGATCTGCATGTACACGTTATTTGAAGCAGGCATGTTAACCTTCTAAGCTACTTTATGTCAAAACTGCCACTAGACAAAACTCTGACCTTTCTCCAGCAGCAACATTCATCACCAGGGATATCTTGAAATTGTAATTATTGCCTGAAAACTGCTGGCTACAGAAGTAACTCTGCAGCATGTGCTTTTCTAAAACTGATACGTCATTTCTATATAGCTCCCCTGAAGTGCAGTGCCAGGTGGGGCTTCACCAGTCATTCCGCCTTCAAGGCGGCTCTGGACCCAACAATGCTCGTGAAATACAATGGAGGCACATATAGGTATCCGGTTACTACTACTATCATTCGTAATCTTTTGACTTTTCTATTTAGTTCTCTTGTATCTACCTGGTTCTTTCTTAGCTTACCTTTATATTACCGGTTATATGTAAATAGTGATGATATAATTTGATAGTAGTCAAACTACATTATTTAATGCAGTTTACTGCATCGCAGATCAAGAGATATAAATGGGCTTGCCTATTGCACACAGCTGTACCCATGGTATTATTACTATTATTGTGTAAGTAGCTTGTCATAAAGTGTTTTGCCCTGTTGTAATGATAGTGCTTGTACATAAAGTTATAATTTTTATTTAGCTAGGTTACGTTACACTTTTAATATGGTAATGTAGAGCACATAAACACAATTATGTAACAATAATTAACAGCAAACACAGTCTGATGCTATTAACTGGTCTGTATTTTCTACAATAAATGGCACAATGGGGATAAAGTGGAACAAAAAAGAAAATATTTTCAACAAAAAAGTTTACAGAATCTTTGTACATGTGCCCCAATCTAAAAAACAGTACATTTAAGCCATTGTGGTAATGAAATGGATATACACAACTACAAAATTGAACACTATAGGTGAAGCTGAAAATATTTCAAAGTATTATTTTGAAGCAAGGTCTACTCAGAATAACAAAAGAAAAATAATTAGAAACATTGTGTCAACGATGGACTTATTAAAAAGCTCTATGAAGCAAATACATTTTTTATTAGACCATATTTTGTGTATTAATTTCCTGGATTTTATTGTGTATTAGAAATGGCCGAACACAGCAGTATGATGAAATGATCCAAAAAAGAGTTATAAATAGCTCAGTTCTTCGAAAAACTGTTAGCAGCCGTTTGCAGATTTTTCTTACTTTAACTATTTCATTATAACAGTAGATAATGCTAGTCGCATGTTTAGGGAAATAAAGTAAAGGTTATTTGTACGTAGTTAAGGTAGCTCTAAAAATGAACAACAAATGCAGACTATTCGACAACCTGGACTTGGATTTTAAACTTAAATTCTAAACTTTTCAACACAGACATATTTGTGCTTGCATCAGCAGCAGTTAAGTAAACAGCTCAATTATTATCTCACCGTCTTTTTATTCTGTAGTCCTATTATGTTTAAACAAATTGACTAATGCCCAGATGACATGGTGAGTTATTCCTACACAAATTTCAAAGCTATTACTCAACCCTTCCAATCAGTTGATCATTTTGAGTGGTCTGTCTTTGGGGGAAAGTCTTCAAGATCACAAAGGTAGTCAGTGGTAAAGCTTGTGCACTATACAACTTATAACAGAGAAAGACCTGGAAGCATGCTGGCCGAGCACTTCAAAGAAGTCTTGAACAGACCAGTACCAATAAGTGAAGCGGACATCCAAGAAGCTGAGGCAGACTTGGATGTGAACACCAACCGACCACAGAAAGAAGAAATCATTGCCGCCATCCGATCTCTCAAGAACGAAAAATCTCTTTACCAAGACAACCTGAATGCAAAAGTGCTTTTGGCAGACCCTGAAACATCAGCCAAGATCCTCCAACCACTGGTTACATTAATTTGGGAAGGAAAGTGTTAGACGTTGCCCTTTCCTCAGGGTCATCCCCACCTTTTGCCTTCTCCCCTCCTGTTTTCTGAACCCGTTTTTGTTGGCTTTAGGACTCTGTGCACTTACTACTGCTAACCAGTGCTAAAAGTGCCTCTGCCCTCTCCTTTAAATTTGGTCAAATTAGCTTACACCCAATTAGGACATTTAATTTACTTATAAGTGGTTCTACATGTACCCGGGACCTGTAAATAAAATGCTACTAGTGGGCCTACAGCACTGATTGTGCCACACACTTAAGTAGTCCTTAAAAACATGTCTCATGCCTGCTATTGCAGCCTGTGTGTGCAACTGCCGTTTCAACCTGGCAAAACAGACATTTTGCTAGGCCTAAACCTTCCTTTTTAATACATATGTTACTCTTAGGGTAGGCCTTACCCAACCTACAGGGCTAGGTGTGTTGTATTTCATAAGTTGGACATATACTTATAAGTTGTACTTGTCTTGGCAGTGAAAAACTCTCAAATTCGTTTTTCACTATTGCAAGATCTGCCTCCCCCTTAGGATAACATTGGGTTACCTTATTACATTTAATAACTTTTGTCTGGGAGCAGGTGTGAACACCATGTTTGGTGTCTGAGGAATTGTAATTTAAACACTCTTTAGTGGTGACATCAGATTTCAAGTCACCATTCTAAAAATTCCACTTTTAAAAAGTTGGCACGTTCTGGCCCTAACCCTTTAGTGCCTGCAGCCTGGTTTCTGGGTCACATGACCAGATGTAGTGTGCAGTAGGCCTTTGTGTATTCCTCCCAGACAGTATCACAATAGAAGGTCTGGGTGTTGGCAGGATGGATCATCCTGACTTGATGGGGGGACAGAGCTGTTACCTATTATACACACTTCAAAGGCACTGGCCTAACACATTAAAAAAGAACTTCACACTAGCCTATTGGGTCCCCAGACTGACTGGGACCAGGGCAGGTAGGCAGGAAATTTCAGACACTTCTGTGGTGGAGTCTCCAGAAGCTTCTTCCACTCAAAGTTTAAAAATGGGACCCCCAACCCACTCTTGAGTACACTCCTAATGGTGTGACTACTACAGATGAATGAATGAATGAAATGAATGAATGAATGAATGAAAAGCATTTTATAACGCGCAGACTTAGCCCCAGAGGGCATCAAGGCGCGAGACACAGACAGACACAAGATCTCAAACTACCTGAAGCAAGACCATTAGTACGCCTGTGAGAAAAGCCAAGTCTTCAAAAGTTTCCGAAAGACCGGCATGGAGGACTGACTGGCAAGTGCTGGAGGGAGGGAGTTCCAGAGTTTGGGGGCCCAGGTGGAAAAGGCTCTCCCACCCCACCTTGCCTTCACAAATCTAGGGACCGAGAGCAGATTCTTAGAGGCTGAGCGGAGGGCTCTTTTAGGAGTGTAGACACACAAAAGGGACCTAATACCCTCTGAGCCTGAGCCATATACAGCTCTGTGGGCCATACAGAGGAGTTTGAACGAGATCCTGGAAAGAATCAGGAGCCAGTGAAGCTCCCTTCTGGCCTGAGTTACGGAGGCAAGCCGAGGAATGTTCAAGACCATCCTAGCTGCGGTGTTCTGCACCACCTGAAGGCGATTGATGGAGCTCATTAATGCCGCTATAGAGGGCATTACAGTAATCGATCCTCGATAAGACCAAAGCAACTGTTGCTTGTCTTCGGGCTGCCTGAGACAGATACGGGGCGATCTTCCTGAGTGTTCTTATAATGGCACAACAGGTGGACACCGTTCTGTTTACCTGGGAGTCAAATAAAAGAGCTGAGTCGATTAGCACTCCGAGGTTCCTAGCAGATGGGGTAGGATGAGGATATTTCCCCAAAGAGGGTGGCCACCGCTCCTTTGACCACAGGTCCTGGTTTCCTCCGAAAATCATGACCTCAGTCTTTTCCCCGTTCAATTTAAGGAAGTTTCGCACCATCCATATGGAGACTGCTTCCATACATGCCCTAAAATTAAGGGCTGAAACACCTACAGACTGAGTGATGGATACCAGGATCTGGGTGTCGTTGGCATATGACAGCACATCAAAGCCGAAGGACCTCACCACCTTGGCAAGTGGGGTAACATAGATATTAAATAATAGAGGGCTCAAAGAAGAGCCCTGCGGTACCCCACATTGCACTGCCTGAGGAGAAGAAAGAAAATTACCCATCTTGACTCTCTGCTCTCTATGATGTAAAAAGGAGGAGAGTAAGCTGAGAGCCGTACCTTCTACCCCGATCTCCTCAAGCCTGGAAATCAGGATTGAAGGGGACAGGGTATCAAAGGCCGCTGTGAGGTTTAACAGCACCAGTAGAGTAGGATGTCCCTTATCCACCTCAGACCGGATGTTGTTGATCACAACCGTGAGGGCTGACTCCGTGCTGTGTGCGACCCGAAACCCGTGTTGGGAGATATCCAGCAACTTAGAGCTCTCCATGAAGGTGGAGAGACTTCGGTTGAGGTGGGCCTCAAGTATCTTGGCAGGGGCAGGGAGCAGGGAAATAGGACGGTAGTTTTTTAGGACTCCCGGATCCAGAGATGGCTTTTTGAGCAGGGGTTTAACAACAGCGGTCTTCCAAGATACCGGGAAGGTCCCCTCCCTAATAGCCATGTTCATAACCTCTAGCAAAGGAGGAAGGACTACCTCTCTGCAAGTCTTCAAGGTTTTTAGGGGACAAGGGTCCAGGGGTGATCAAGACTTGGTGGCGTCAAGAATGTGGTTAAGATCTTCAAGGGTCAGAAGAGGGAAGCTGGTGAAGCGCAGCTTGGGATCAGTTGCAGCGGCCTCACTATGGGCGGGGGAGAGCAAAGGAGAGGAGGGTGCCAAATTGGTATCAAGCTCCATGTTGCTAACTTCAAGAGGGTTGTGAATCTCTGCTATTTTAGAGTGGAAAAAAGTCGCAATACTATCGCACAGCTCCTGCGTTTCAGTAGTCGGATCGCCGATAGTGAGTCAATTATCTTGAATAAGTCTCTCGCTGATTTTAGAGAGGTAGTCATGTTGGTGAAATGACTTCTTTTTTCCTCTACGATAGCCTTCTTATAATCTCTCAGCATAGATTTGTGTAAGGCTTTCCCCCGGGGGTCCGGGTGAGCATGCTAGGACCTCTCCTGTTGTCTGCACTTCTGACGCAGCAGCCTAAGACGGTCGGAGAACCAAGGATGAGAGGGACTCTTTCGGGCTGAATAGTGATGTTTTGCCTGAGCTAGGGTGTTAGTGGCATTAGCTAGGGTATTGGCAAGGCCTAGTGCCGCCACGTTAGAATCAGAAAAGGTAAGTGAACTAAAAACATTCATAAAAGGTGCCAGAGTGGCATTGCTAATATCTCTGTAGTTTCTTCTAATTTCCCATGGGTTGCTCTTAGAAGGATTAGGTGGCATAGAATTAACGCTAACGAGAAATGGCACTGCCCAATGGTCAGACCAGGACAGAGGGATAGGAGTGCTAGTCGTTAGTCTACGTCATTAGTGAAAATGCCATCCAGTGTGTGGCCGGCGGAGTTCCTGGGGCCATAGACCAGTTGGCCCATACCACATGCGGCTAGACCTTCCACTAGTGCCTTTGTATCTTTTGCATCCAAATCCTCTAGATGGAAATTAAAATCGCAGAGGATGCTTAAGTTGGACTTGTCAAGAAAAGGCTCTAGGAGTATAAGAATATTTTGAGATAAAGTAGTTCTAGGGCCAGGGGGTCTATAGCAGAGGATACCTGAAAAGGATGCTGAGGGAGAAAAGTTGATAGAGAAATACAGTGCCTCAAAGTTATCAGAGGGGGAAGAGAGGGGCTCAGTGCGGCAGGTGAAAGTGTCTCTGAATAGAATTCCCAACCCCCCACCCCTACGACCAGTCCTGTCCATCCTGGTCAGGGTGTATCCATCTGGAACTGCGTCCACAAGATTTGGGCACGAGGAGTCAGAGCCCCAGGTTTCAGTTACAAAGACCCAGGAAGGTTTTCTTTGTGAAACAAAGTCATTAAAGGCCACATTGTTTCGGACCAACGACCTAGCATTTATAAGCAGGCCTGCTTCCTTTATCGTATTTACTACAGGGTTTACTCGCCCAGGTTTTGATCTATTTCTAGGGTGTTGCTGGGACCTTGCTGGTCTCCATACCCCCTTACAGCATTGCATATTTGCAAGATTATCTGGCACAAAAGAAAAATGGCATGACCTAAGGGGAGGTCGGACAGAGAGGAGAGCGGAACAAGTATACAACTCACATTCTGGCTGAAGGGCAAATCGCGGCCCAGCCCGCCTGGACCCTAGCGCATCCTCAGCGCGGACGGGCGCAGACGGGCTGTGCGCGTCCGCTGTGCGCGGAGAAAGTCATCCCCTTAAAATATGTCCCATCCCAAAGTATGGCGTCCCACCTGACCAGGATCAGCCAATGGGAGCGCGACCAGCTGTTTGCCGACGTGACCTCCACGAAACGGGAACACCCGCGGTGGAACGGGGCACAGGGCAGGAAAGGCAACAAGCTAAAGGAGGAGAGCAAGCTACGTGCTAAAATGCAGGTATTTTAAAAACACGGCGAAATTAAAAGAATGATTTACAAGCTTGTCTTTGGCAAAAGAAACAGTACAATTTCAGTAGAAACGCTAGCAGCCAGAGCATATTAGTCATGCGCTGGTAGTTCGGACCAACAGAGCATTCTAGTCTAGATGAAGGACTGCCCTGCTGCTTGATGCCAACCTAGATGTCTGAGAAGGAAGACTGGACCTGCATCTTCATCCCAGGCTGAAGTGACTCCAAGGGTCAGCTGACTGACCTCCTGTTCTAAGCTACAGGCACACAACAAGCTCAAGAGGCCTCTCTGCAACTGGATCTGCCTGAGCAATGCTGGCTTCTGCAGGAGTGAGTTCAAGATCCCCAAGAGATACCTCCCAGGTCTTGGCTGTTGGTGTGGCATTCGTTGAGCTACTCCTAGAAGAAAAGGAGACGTTCTAGTTTTGGCATCCTTCATGACCGTGAGCAAGCCAGTTTGTGCCAAGATCTTCCTGTCAATGGCAACTGCCATTGCCAAGCTCTGGTGAACTCGACTCTTCGCACTACAGTGACCGCCAGCGACAACCAGCAATGCAAGATCTGCACTTCGCGCAACAGTATCAACAGCCCACAGTAACTGCCAAAGTGAATCTCCAGCAACAACCAACCATGAACCCAACAGGACCTTCGCGCTACAGTATTGACCTCTGGCGACCCCCAGCCTGTTCTATGCGCTACAGCGATAACAATCTGCTACGCTCTCCCTGTGGCTCCCTTCACCATTAATGGAACTCTTCCCACTATATTTTAGAAGGTAACTTTTTCAGCGGGACTAACATGGGCCCTGTATCAAGCTCACACTCCATCATGGTCAGCCTGAACCTGTGACCTTCACCAGGTGACACACCAGGTTACACACAATCAAATAGCCACGAGAGTTAATTCACTAGCCCAGTAGTCTTCTAATAGGCCTTTCAGCCAGTAGGCCCAGAGCTACTCGTGTGCATGAAACAACTGTTTCTGTGGTGTCTGTTGAATTTAAACATCATTTAGGGCATGGATGGCAATGGATTGAATTACAAAATGTGTTTTTGGGGGTATTCCACTTTTTTCGTGTGTGTTAAATAAATGCCTTTGTTGGATATGTGTGTGTGGTGTGGTTGTTGTGTAACTTGCAAACCTTTTTCAGCCCTTTGGATTTTCGTGTTTGCAACTTTGCATTGAAGCTGTGTTGGTTTAGCATGCCTCCTTTGTCTGGCTGTATAATAGGCCTGCTTGAGTTCATTGTTTTCCAGCCCTCCTGCTTGTTGTGACTGAGAGGGACCATGTGGCTGGTGGCAGTTTTGTGGTGGTAGTTTAGTAGTGTGCTGTTTTTGCCATTTAGGCCTGCATGTCTTTCCTTTGTTGCTCTTGGCTTATGCTTCTTGTTGTTGTGGCCTGGCCATGTGGCTGGCGGCCATTTTGTGAAGCCAGGCAGTGTTATGTTATGTTATGTTATGTTATGTTATTTTTTATTTGTTAAGCGCGCATACGCCCGAAGGCTTCTTGGCGCTGGAGAGAATCAAACATAACAGTACATAAAAAGACACAAATCACTACTTACAATAAACCTGAGAAAAAAGAAAAGTTTTGAATGTCTTCCTAAAGGTGAGGAGGTCCCTGCTGTGTCGCAGAGTCAGGGGGAGAGAGTTCCACAATGAGGCCGCTAAAAATTGGAAGCTACTACCTCCCTGACGTTTCCTTTTAAAACGGGGAACCTCAAGTAGGTCGTGCTGGGCAGATCTCAAGCTGCGCGAGGGTTGATATCTACGCAGTAGTTGTCTAAGAAAGATAGGGCCCTTACCTTCCAAGGCCTTAAACACAATGCAGCCCACCTTAAACATTGCTCTCTGCTCCACAGGCAGCCAGTGCAAGGTCTCCAGTCCATGTCTAATCGATTCCCACTTCGGGACTTTACAAATGAGTCTCGCTGCTTGATTTTGCAGATATTGCAATCTTTTCAGCTGGCCAATAGGAGCCCCCAAATAGAGGCCATTTGAAAAATCGATGTGAGAAAGGACAAGAGCACTGACTGTTTGGATTAAAGCCATACCTGTGAGGAGATGTGCTATTTTCTTGATCTTCCTCAATTGGAAAAATCCCGTGGAAACCACTGTTCCAATTTGACTTTCCAAGGAAAGATCCTCACTGAGAGTCACTCCTAAGCTTTTAGTTGTACGAGATTTTTTAGGAGGCGAGCCCATGTCCGATGGCCAAAAACAAGGGTTCCAACTGATCTCACTCTTCCCAGGTAGAATGAGCTCAGTTTTTCCCAGGTTTAGCTTAAGGTGATTTAGCGACATCCACCTTTGAATAAAAGACATGGTTGCTCGAAAATCCTCAGCCGCGTTGTCTGCGTTTAAAACAAAGACCAACTGCAGATCATCTGCATAGTTGTACACATCAACATTAAACTGTTGTAGGGAGAACAAAAGAGGCCGCATATACAAATTAAATAATAAAGGGGACAAGGAAGATCCTTGGGGAACCCCACAGAAGGAGATATTTTTAGGGGCTGTAAAAGAACCCAGACGAACCGACTGGGTACGTTCTGAAATAAAGGACCTGATCCAAGCCAAAGCCGAATCTCGAAGTCCGGCCTGTTCGACACGGTTGACCAAGATGGTATAGTCAACCGTGTCGAACGCGGCGGACAGATCTAATAACACCAAGGCCTGGTGCAGGTCCCCGTCAGCATTAGACCTCAAGGTGTTCTGAACGGCCAGTATCACTGCCTCGGTGGAATGACCTGGCCGGAAACCTGCCTGGTTAGGTTGTAAATAACCAGAGGTTTCCACAAAACTCGATAGACAATTGGTCACATGGGCCTCCAATATTTTGGATAGGTAAGGCAGTAACGATATTGGTCTATAATTTGAGAGGTCGGAGGAATCAATGCCGGGTTTCTTTTTTAGAGGGATCAGCAAGGCCTGTTTGAAACTGACCGGGACAGTCCCAGACATCAGGGAGTTATTAAGCAAAGGAAGTAGGCTGTTGGGAATTGCCCGACCAATCTCCCTCATTATTTGAGGAGGACAAACATCCTGAGGAGACCCAGACTTAACTCTGGTCAGCAGATCTGGGAGGATTTGGTCAGTAATTAGAGGAAAAGAATGCAAAGTAAGGGGGTTAAAAAAGGTATCATCTATCGGCATGCAAGCTGGCAGCCTAGATAGAGTATCCTTAATCGATGCTATCTTGTCATAAAAATAATCATTCAAGGAGTTACATAGAGATTGTGAGGGGACAACTGGAGGAGAAGTTCTCTCATCATTGCACAACTCAGTCACAATCCTGAAAATTTCTTTCGACTTATTAGTCGCATTAAGTATTTTAGAAGAGAAATAATCAGTTTTGTGAGTGTGCAGTGTTTTTTGGTAGGCTTTACGGATTAGGCAGTATGCAATCCTAGCATGAGGGCAGTAGTTAGTACGCCATGTCCTCTCATATTGCCTCACTTCAAGTTTTAATTTCCTCAACTCCGGTGTGTACCACCTATGTGCACCCACACCGCGTGAGTTATCGAAGCGAGTGAGAGGGACACATGCATTAATGGCCAAATTAAGCCATTCTTGAAGCCTACAATCAGTAGTCTCCACATCCAAGCTCTGTTCTGGCAAGGTAGACTTTAACAAATTTAAAAAATTTGAAATGTCCAAAGAGGACCATTTCCGAATCAGACTGGTAGCCTTCAGTTTAAATTGGGGGGCTTTCACAACACAAAAAGAGAAACTGATAATAAAATGATCAGACCAACTACATGGTTTAATATCAATAAAATCAATAGGTAGGTTCAATGACCAAATTTGATCGAGACTATGGCCCTTTTGATGAGTTTGAGTGTCTATATGTTGTAATAAATTCAGATCACTCAAAAGAACCTTCATTTCAGCTGCTAGGGGGTCTAATAGTATATTGTCAAACCAGAGATTAAAATCCCCGATCAAGAGTAATTTAGAATTATTGGTGGTCAGCATGGCCAGTTGCTCAGCAAGAATAGCAGGAAACATAGCCATGTTTTGGGGCGGGCGGTATAACAAAACCACCACAAGTGTCCCATTAACAGTATCCAGCTTGACAACAATGTTCTCCACGTTAGGTAAGTCCAAGGAGGAGAGTTGTCTAAGTTGATGTTTCTTATTAGAAATGATGGCCACCCCGCCCCCAATTTTACCTGCCGATCGTAGCACAGACATAATGTAATACTCAGCAGGCAAGGCAGCCAAGATGTTCGGTAGAGAATCCAATGTGAGCCATGTCTCGGTCAACAAAAGTAAGTCCGGTTTAAGATCGGATAGCAACAAAAAAATGTCCATCTGATGTTTGGGCATAGAGCGAGTGTTTAAATAAACACATTTAAAATTACAAATAGCACCAGCCGTACTTTCCAGCACCGTGTAATTAGAACCAGGGTCCATGGCTATATTAATGGGATTGGTAATGCCTAGGCGAAATGTCCGTTTCACCGTATTAAGGGGTACGGGGGGGCATGTGGTAATAGTGGGTCGCAACGCTAACAGGTCAGCGGATGTATACATTACTGGACCAACAGGGTCCTTAGCACCTAGCCCCGGACGCTCGCGGACGAGCGCAGACGAGCTTGACTCTAGCGCGACTCCGGCGCGCCTCCGTCGCGCCCGCTGCGCTCGTCCGCTGCGCTCCCTCCAGCACATTACGTTTTATGTGAGGGAGCCTCGAGCGACTGGACCGCTGCCACAGGTCCCTGCGCTCTCTGACTCCTCCCAATATGGCGCCCGTTCCCACCACCGGACCGGCACTAGGAGCCGCGGTAAGTGAGCCGCCCTCCACACAATCGGCAGAAGCCGCGATGGAACGAGGCAGAGGGGCCGCAATTCAGGTGAGAGTACGAGTGGCGCTATTGATCAGCCGCCCTGCGCACCTACAAGTTTTAAAACACTCGCGCGTGCAGAGTGTGCTGCTTTTGCAGTAGGCCTGCATTGTCTGTCTTTCCTTTCTTGTTGTTGTGGTGGCCTGGCAATGTGGTTGGCGGACATTTTGTGAAGCCAGGCAGTGTGCTTTTGCCATGGTCCTGCATTGTCTGTCTTCCATTTCTTGTTGTTGTGGTGGCCTGGCCATGTGGCTGGTGGCCATTTTGTGAAGCCAGGCAGCATGCTTTTGCCATATGCCTGCATTGTCTGTCTACTATTTCTTGTTGTGTGGGTGGCCAGGCCATGTGGCTGGCAGACATTTTGTGTAGCCAGCCAGTGTGCTTTTGCCAGAGGCCTGCAAGCCTGTGGCCTACTCAATTGGCCCTTCAGCCAGTAAGCCCAGAGCTACTCATGGGTGCATGAAACTGCTGTTTCTGTGGTGTCTGTTGAATTTAAACATCATTTAGGGCATGGATGGCATTGGATTGAATTGTGAAATTTGTTTTTGGGGGTATTTCACTTTTGTTGATGTGTGTGTGGTTTGGTTGTACTTGTGTTGTGTAACTTTCCAACCTTTTTTAGCCTTGTGGAATTTTGTTTTTGCATTAAAGCTGTTGTTTAGCAAGCATGGCTCCTTTGTCTCGCCAACTTATAGAACTGCTTGAATTCATAGTTTTCCAGGCCTCCTGCTTGTTGTGACTCTGAAGTGACCATGTGGCTGGTGGCCATTTGGTGGTGGTAGTTTAGTAGTGTGCTGCTTTTCGGGCTGGACTGTTCCCATGAGGCACAGGGTCAGGACTGATTTGCATATGGCCAGGTCTAAACTGGGGTGGGGGCATGGTGAGCAAAAAAATGATGGATTTAACCCAGATCTCTTGACTGGGGGTGAATGTATTTGTTCCGCATTCCGTCCATCAATTGTGTATCTTTTGCTCTTGCCATATAGGCCTGCATGTCTTTCCTTTGTTCCTCTTGGCTTACTGCTTCCATACCCTTTTCCAGCTGCTGCTCCCTGAATGACGTGATGCGCAAATTAATGCTAAACAGGTTCCACTTCCATTACATTTGTATTTTTTTTGTCTTCTTTCCTATCCTTCCTGTGTGTACACAGTATAACATGAAAGCCCTTGTTGTCAAAGTCTCACAAATGGCTACACTGTTGTTATGTTTTTTTAATAACTGAGTTAATAAAAAATAATAATATAACACTAACAAGTGTGACCACCTGGGTTTGTAAAGTGGGTTCAGCTGCTGTACACCCGGCCTGTGGCCAGAGTCCGCACGGGACGATGTGTGTCGAATGAGATACCTATATCGAGGTGAACGCGTCAGGGGTGCCCTCTCTCTCCCCTACTCTTTGCTCTGGTGATGGAACCGTTGGCATGCCACCTCCGTACGGTGCTTAAGGGCCAGGGCATTCGAGTGGGGGAAGTGGAGTATGTGGTGTCCTTGTATGTGGACGACGCCTTGATGTATTTGAGCCAGCCAACGCAGTCGTTGCCGATCTTGATGGCCGCGCTGTCGCAATTTACAGCTGCTTCTGGTCTTGCGGTGAATAAGGTGAAATCTCAGCTCTGCGCGGTTGGAGAGCAGTCGGACTGGGAGGGGGTCCCGCGTCCAGAGATGGGACTCCCATGGGTGGACGACACACTGCGTTACCTAGGGATCTGGATTGGACGAAACTCGGCCGCCTTCTTCCAACACAACATGGGGAGGATACTCCGGGGTCTGAAGGGGAGTATCGCCTTCTGGAACACCCTTAAGCTCTCCTTAAAGGGGAAGATCGCTCTAATCAAAATGGTGGTCCTCCCGCGCTGTCTGTATACTATGCAGGGGTCCTTTTACGAGCTGCCGCACTGGGTTTTACGGGAATTAGATTCCCTCCTAGTCCTCCTATTATGGAACGAGAAGCGATGCAGGGTGAGTCTGGAGGTCCTGAAGCGTAGGTGGGGCGCAGGAGGGTTAGAAGTCCCAGATCTGGAGCTTCATTACTTCGCAACACAACTGCAACATGCTATTGCATGGTTGGATACGGACCCCTCTGTTCTTTTCTAGTTCAGTAATGTTAAACAAAAATTTAACTACCAAAGCGGTAGACAAGGCAACCTCCGCCATCTTCGCTATTGCTATACAGCCTGCCAGTTGCGGGAGTTGATATGCGAACTTTTTCAAAATATAGGGCGATTATGCTGTAAAGAAAAAAAAAAACAAGTGTGACCACCACACACTAAGTTATATATTATATTTCTTTGTTTGTACTAGTAGTAATTGAACCACAACAACAAATGCAACATTTCACGGATGTTCTTCTGGCTTATTTGCTTTTAGGTGCACAAAAGACTGAGGATGAGGTGTAATCATCACCCATTGTACTGCCAGACAGCCGTCCTGCTGCGCACGACGTCACATGACATTTCTGCAAGTTGTTCAACTGTGTCCTGCTGACATCTGAAGAAGATGGCCCCAAAGAAAGGTACCAGGTCATCCAGTACCAAGAAAGTTGCCAGTGAGAAGAAGGAACAGAAGAAAGAAGAAGTGGCACTTACCAAGACTGGTGTGCCGCCCAGGATATTATTTGGGAAACAACAAATTAAGCCTGCAGCAGCGGAGTCTGGGGAACAAGCTGGGAGAAGCACCCCCTTGTCAATGGGCCCACCCCACATACCTAGACACAAGCCCATGAGTGTCGCAGAGGCAGTCAGTCTAATCGCAAAAACGCCAACAAGCAGTGATGCTGAAATTGACTTATCGTAATCACAAAGTAGTACCCAATCAACACAGGAGGAAACTCAGCAGATAAGTGGGCAAAAACAGCTGCAACCACCGCCCACAATAGTAATTGTGCCGCCTGAAGTAGGGGCACTTCAGGAAATCGAGCTCCCTGCAGAGGAAGAAGAAGAGCAAGCTACTCTTTCAGAAGATCCATAGTCTTCTAGATTCACAGCAAGGAAAAGGAGGGTTAGTCCATCAACAACTTCTTCAAGCCCCCATTCTGATGATAGAGATGCCATTTGGAAGCCACCAGCTCAGTCTGAGAGTGAGACACGCCACGAGACAAGGCGAGGGAAAAGGAAGGTTCCAGAAAGCCTTAGAGTTATGGGCGTAGATGTAGAAGAGGAGGATAACGAGCCAGTCTTCATAAACATCACTCCTGCCTCAGTGGAGATGAAGACCAACATTACCCCATCCCAAATTGCTGTGAGGGATGTGGCACTGATATCACCAACACAGGTAACACCAACACCACCTCCAGCTTCCATATTTTCGTTTGCAAAGGCCCGGCAGGGACCTACATCCAGCAGAACCACCACCTCAGTAGGCATTGGTACTCCACATAGTCAAATTCCTGGGAAACCCTCCAGTTCATCTGGCATTGCAAGTGGCACCTCCAGCAGTGCAAGAAAGTTCACCCCCCAGTTTGGGACTTCTTTTCGGTTATCAGAAAGGAGGAGAACGTTGCTAAATGCTCAATTTGTGGACAAGGTGTTAGTCAGGGTAAGATTGGTACAAACTATGGTACCGGAGGCCAAACAACACATCTGAGAAAACACCACTTGATCCAGTGGGAGGCACACCTTAACAGCCAAAAAACTGCAGCCATTGCTGTTGGTGGGGATGAAGAAGTAGAAGAAGAAGATATGATCACGGTGGAAGGTGAACAAGAAGGATACATTTTCTGTGGTACATGAAGTAGCCCTATCCCCAGCAGTGCAGTGGTACCACTAGCGCCCACATCGTCATCAGCCTCAGCAACATCTCAGTGGCACCGTAGTAAGAGTCAGGCTGCAACACCAAGGCAACAGAGTACCACAGTGAAAAAAAGTGCGGCGTTGAGCCTAACAACATCTGGGCCCAAGAAGTCACCTGCGGCAGCGGCACCAGAAAAGAGAAAAATTCAGCCTACCATTCTCAGCATGCTCAGGTCGGAGGGGCAGTACGAACGCAACCACCCAACGGCACGTTTGTACAATGCGGAGCTGGCTAAAATGTTAGCGCTGGACCTTCTCCCTTTTTCTTTTGTGAATGGTGTGGGTTTTCTGGAATTTGTGACAGCCATCTGCCCAAAATGAAAGGTTCCCAGACGGTCCTATTTTGCCAGAGTTGCTGTTCCAGCACTACATCACGACGTGCTGGAATTGCTTGGAAAAGCTTTGCCGCAGAGTGCTGTTCACAATATCCACCTAACAACACAAATGTGGACCAGTTGCCAAGCCACTGATTACATGTGCATCACTGCACACTGGATCTCTTTTATGGGGGTTAGATAAAAGATATCTGCAGCAGGTGTTGTTGACACTGCTGAGATTTTTAATGCCACTAGTAAACATGCAACTTTAGCCATGTTCGCCATTGAAAAATCTCATACTGCTGCAAACATTTTGGAAGAGTTTAACAGGAAGGTCTTTGAATGGCTGCACCCAAGAGGGCTTAACATTGGTTTTGTTGCCACGGACAATGGCAGTAATAACGTTGGTGGCTATTTCAGGGTCCTCTGTTTGGCACACTGCATTAACATTATTGTTCAAGACTTTCTGAAAAGAGAAGACTGAGCCAGCAACTTACTGACCACCTGCAGAAGAATCTGCTCACATTTCAGCCATTCTTTTAAAGCCCGGAAGTAGCTGAGGATCATTCAACGTGATCATAGAGTACCAGTCAGAGCACTCATGCAGGAGATGCCAACACTTTGGAACTCAACTTATCATACGCTTGAACGTCTGTTTGATTAGTACAGACCAATCAATGACTATGTCATGCAAATACTAGGGGATGCTACTATGAAAGGCATGACTTTTGAGATGGACCAATGGGGCCTAGTTAAATGCCTGACAGAGATGCTACTTCCTTTCAAGCTCTTCATACATGAAGTCAGCAAGGAGGACTGTACTATGAGCCAAGCTATCCCATTGTTGCACATGCTAGAGCAACAGCAGAAGGCGGTGTCTGACACGTACGCAGGTGTGGAGGAACAAAACTAAGCCTATGAGTTGGTGGAGAGCTTAGCCCTTTGCTTAACTGAAAATACAAGGGTGCAAGCTAAGATTGTGTCAGCCAAACATTACATTTCTGCCACAATTCTGGATCCATGGTACAAATCATAACACTAAGACATTAATTACTTTTTCAGAAGTGGATATTGCCAAGGACGAAACTTGGATAGATCAGGTAGCCAGTGACTTTGAAATACACGGCTGGTAATTAAAGGCCACTACTCCAGCCCACAACAAGTACTGCAGGTCATCCGGCGTCAAGTTCAACTTCAGAGCCTGAGGGCAGTGCGTTTGGCTCACAACAGTCACCAACACTATCAACAACAGCAAGAACAGGATCAGCCTCAATAAAATCGGCACAGGATTGGTATCTACAGCAAGGGCTTGTTAGGTTCAGTGCTGATGCAAAGGCAAAAGAGGCCCAGCAAAGCGCAGCACCCCTGAGCATTGAGTGGCTGGTCCAGGCCTATCTGGATGACCTAACAGAGGACTACATTGATCAAAACCCATTGGGGTATTGGTATGGGAAAAGGCACCAATGGGCAGTCCTCATCACGCTGGCGATAAACTATCTGGCTTGCCCTGTCGCAAGTGTCTCTTCTGAGCGTGTTTTCTGTGCTGCTGGTGCCATTGTAACAGTGAAAAGGACCCGTCTCTCGCCCAAAAACGTGGAAGGGTTAACCATGATCAAAAGGAATCAGCACTTTATACCACTGGATTACAAAATACATGAATCACAGCAGGAAGATGAAGACAGCGACTTAGGTGATGGAAGTAGTGTAGATGGCCTACTTCTGGTTGAACCACCAGAGTTTGAGGACGAGCTCTACAATTATCAAGCGTTTGCCACCCTGTTTGGACACCACAAGTACTGGATACCCTTGGACAAGTGTTCAGTGCTAACTAGCACTCATTATCACGGAGCAATCCATTGTTTTTGGGGTGCTTGGCAAGTCACTTTCAGTAGATCAGGTTCTGAACCTCTTGAAGCATATAGGGGAATCACTAGGGTTCATCAACTCAACATCCTATAGACAACCTAAAGAATGGGAGAGGGTAGCAGTGCTTTAAGTGGGATGGAAAGGGGGGTCACACAAGGGCAGTGGCCATGAAACAACTAGGACTCCTGCAAAGGGTGTGACCTCTGCCATGAAGGGTGTGGCCTAATAGAGGGGACAAGATCTTGTGCTGCACAAATTCATAAATAGTTTTTTTTTACAAAATCATAAGCAACAATATATTTAATTTTATGTAGAAAAATGTTTCTGTGCCATTAGAAACAGTAAGTCTGGAAAGGATTTTTATTTTTGGAAAAATACGGGCATTTTTAAACAACTTACACATTTTAAGAGCTAGTTAACACAGGCTGCCAATTTTCATACTCTGCATTTAAAAGTCTAACTGATATTTTGTAGTTACTTTTATTTTTCATGCAAAAATGTCACTTTCGGTTTGAAAGCATTATGCAGAGATATGATGCTCAATAGCGTTGCTAAATACTATATTTCATTCTGAAAATCTTTCCAGCCATGGTAAAGTGAGAATCCAGTAGTCCTGATGGAAGGGCTAAAAAACTCCAAGCAGGACAAGCAACAATGACAATGAGAGCACGGTGTGCATGGCGAAGGCGGCTTCATGCTAGCAGTGTGTGAGAGGCTTGTAATGTCTATGCACTTGCTCTGACAAAGCGCCATTGTTGTGATTTAGTAAACCAGGAAGTTAGAGTCAAAGGTTTATGACAGTGACTGGTAGCCATGAACTAGAAATAAAAGATTCACTCAACAGAACATTGCATCAGTTGTAGTGAACACTATTTCGCAGTAACTGCAGTAAAAGAAGAGTTCAGTGGAATGCTTTATTCCCCATTTTAGATGTCCCCTTCAGTCTGATCAGCGGGAAATGTGCCGATATTCACAGGGGGGGTACCTTCATTAGGGTTTTGCCCCACTAATATTTTGGTCCCCCTCCCAATTAATGTGAGCAACAAGTGATTAGACAAACATTCTACCCGCAGCCCACATCAGTCAGCCTTTGCCGCAGGCCTGTTGCAAGATAATAGAGTGCCTGAGGCGGGTCTAAGCAGTGCAGGCCTGAGGGAGAGGTGGGGATTAAGTAGCTTGACAATTACAGACAGACGCACTGGTCAGTGAGTTCACCTGGGCCGAAGTGCACATTTTGGATTGGACGGCTGCCTTTCTCCGGCCAACCTGAAATGCACACAAGAGGCCTGCTCTTAGTCTCTTCACTTGTGCATCTTTGAGCTGGAGGTGGCAAAGCCGTAGCTCTCGATCTCAGAATGAGCTTTGAGGTTGCCTGCCCTAGCCAATCCAGGCACTGCTGCAACAGCAAGAGCATAGTCTAGATTGGCTAGAGGTGCACTGTGTTTTGGTTACAAGGCAGGGCCTCTGGCAGACTGTGTCTGTGTTGTGCACGTGAGGCAGTGCAAGTGTGGGAGGAGGATGTCTGTCTCTCTCCCCCTTTTGTGCAGCGTGTGAACAGAGACGGTCACAGACAAGATTGTTGTTGGCAGTTATGGGCCCAAGGCACCATTTGAGCTTCCACCACAGCAGGTAAATTTAAATGAGTTTGAGGTGTTTCGCATACTCAAACAGAATCCTCTGGGTGCCTAGTTTGATCCCTGGAGATGTACAATTCCAGTCTGTTTGAATCAGGCCTCCTATAACTGTAGCTTCGGAGAAGATCCGCCTAAATTATTTTTTATGCAAGATCTGCGATGCATGGCTAGTTCCTGTAGGGTTATGTGTCATGACACATCCTATTTGGTCAAGCAATCTCCGGCATTAAGACATCTGTGAAACTGAGTGCGCACACAGAGTCCTGAACCAAAGAAGTTCCCAGGGCATAGGACTCAATGTGGTAGGACTTGGTGACAAAAGGGCCATTCATTGATGCAGGACATCAGACGGCCTAAGGAACATAGGACCCAGAGGGAGGAGATATAGAGCAAGGTCTGCAGGATGTGGTGCCTGTCAGGTGACCACATGCTAGAGCTCAAGCAGAGAGCCGTGAAAATTGGCGTAGACAAGGTGGCAGTTGCGGCAGCCTAGGAGCAAGTCTGCAGCATACCAATTGAATAGAGCCTTGAGAGATACAGAGGCGGCCACCTACCATGCATCTTCTCTTTGCCCCATACCAGTGAAGTGTCATTAGTCCAATAAAATTATGTCAGGATTCAGGAATGTTCTTTCTTTTTGGGTAATTGGGCCACAGGCTTAGTTGGAAGATTCTTGAATTTTATAACGTGCTGATATGCTCCTGTATTTCTCAGTTGAACTTTTCGAGTTGAAAGGCACACGTAATGCAAACCACATGGACATATGATGCAGTATACTACTAAGTGTGCATTCAATTTTGTAAAGGACAGTTGTTGTCATGTTCTGCCCTTATGCAATCTGATCTCAGTACATTTCTTATTCCTAGTACACACGTTGCAGCAGCAACAGGAGTGGTGCCAAATTGGGGGAGGATATTACTAAAAGGTAATGATCATCTGGGCCAGGGGTAAATTGTAAATTAAATGTCTGGGCAGAGGGTTCCCAATGAGTGGTACAAAAATGATGTGTCAGGTAACTTCTGCGCACTTCTGTGTCAAATATTTACATCACATAGTCCACAAATGGCTCTCCAGGGATGTGAAGCGGCCACTCCATGCTTCCAAGTAGGCGACAGGACTGCCCCCAGTCACAACCAAAATAATCCCAAGCACCAATGTTCAAATCAGAGAGTTCCACAATGAGTTGATGTAGATATGTTCTTCTTTTTATCCTCAATCTTCGTATGCATCCAATACAATATGTAGGCAACATGCGCTTAGTCTATGGTAGGTATACCAATGGCTTCATGTAACTATAGTACTAGAACAAGGTCACACAGTATATCGATGGCACTATCTATATGCTACTTTCGGCTTGGGGTCTATACATATTTTAACTGATGATGGTCATCGTGGTGAGAAGTGTATTAGAAAAATGTAATAAAACAAGATGGTTATGATATATCTTGCATCCCTGATGAAGTCATTCGTATACCCATCATTGACGAAACATGTGTCGGCTACATATCGCATTGGCTGTATTGGATGCATAAGAAGATTGAGAATAAAAAGAACATGTCTACATCAACTCGTTGTGGAACTCTGTGATTTGATCATTGGAGCTCAGATTATTTTAGTTCCCAATGAATGCTTTCCATCTGTTTATTGCATGTTCCTTGAAAGACAACCTAATTCCTTTTATCATGATCATGGCCTGGCTGAAAGCAGAGTTTTCTTCCTTGTGAAAGAACCGTGCAACAGACTGCAATACTCTCCACACAGTCTGTGCACTAAGAACCTGATCTTACGGCTTGCTACAGAAGCCTGCTCGAGATATGTGTACTGAGCCCCAGACATCGGCTGCAGTCCACTGTCTCTGAGTGGGTGCAATCAGTTCTTTCCCTCGGCTGCAGGACTCTCTCTGGAGTGTGCTCGACAGGTTGCCATACTCCGGGCTACAGAAAGTATGCATAAAGAGGGCCCAATTAGATGTCAAGATTAGGTACATCACGCAGCCTAATGTGGCACTTTCAGTGGCAGTGCTATTTCACTATTTTGTACTTTGAACGTGTATTCATACTATTTGGGCAAATGCATCACCTCATTAAACCAGGTTAACACTTGAATATTGCAGTCAGAAACTAAAAGGTGGCTAGTTACACTTTGCAAAAGGTCTGCCTGTGTGTGGCACAACATGGAGCAACTACTTTAGGTACTTTTGATGTGTGTGTTAGAATTTTTTTTTCAGATTGAAATACCTTCTACCTAGTGCGTGCCCCACATACACAGTGGTAGTATCCTCACCGCCCCCCCCCCCACACCTCCCAGTTGTGTGAAGGCCTCTATCCATGAATACCAGTATATTTCATCTGTAAAGGTATACCAATAAATAAGGAAATCTGTGTGGTACTCGGCATTGTTATCTCAAAGTCTGTTATGAAGTTCTGTGGTTACTGAATAAGCAGCTAGCTATATCATTATCATATCATCCCTCTATTGATGTCATAACGTCACTTTCACAACGGACTTATTAACCTTCTTGCTTTGACAAATTTGCTTGAAAATGCACCATTTGCCCACAGTTTTTTTCCTAGGGGGAAGGTACCTCCTTTATGACAGTTGGGCTCGCTTGCTATGCTCACTCACAACAGTTCACTCATTCCAAACTTTTATGTCCGACCGCTTTCAATTGTCACCAGCTACCACTGGATATTCAGCGCGTCCTCGGTCTTACTCTTGCTGGGTAGTGCTGCTATTTTTGCCATGACCATTTAAAAGATTCAATGCTCCATAAGGAACTTTAAAATCAATCCATTTAGAAAATATCGACTTTGTATTTCTTGTGGGCTTGAAAAATGTCTACAAGCTGCTTAAAAATGGGCAGCAGGAGTAACTTAATCAGCTAATCACTGCATATGTGTTACATTTAGAGCCCCTCCTTGCAGATTCCATGGGCGTGAACTTTAAAGTCACTATCAGGTAATCATGGCTCTGGTTGTGGCTGCATACATAAAGCAGTCTACTCGAACTTCCATCAAAGGACGGGATCAGTGCTTGGCAGTCGATTCAACAAAATGCCAGGGGTCGCGAAAGTGACATCACATGTCCTGTGAACGCAAATGATGGCACACAGAATATCTTTGACCTGATGACAACATAGGAAGTGTCATCATGTGACCTTTGGACTGTCGTGACACTGTTCTTTTTGGCACAGAGGGGAATTTCCTCTCCTCAGTCCCACAGCGTGCTCATTCTGGCTGGTAAATGCGATATCCTTTACTGTCACTGACTTGTTTCAGGCAGTCTCCCATCACATCAGTGAATGCTGGGACTTGTAGTCCTGATATAGAAAAATTAATCTAATTGAATGATCACATCCAAACACAATGATCTATAAATGAGATTTCTAATACTATCAAAGTTGTGTCTTCGGGATGTGCAGTCATAAACCTGCAAGTAAAGAAGTATATTTGTGGCCTAGGCTAACTAAGGGGAGGAGGTAACATCTAAATGTAAACAATAATCTACACCACAGTGTTTATGTTTGCATGCATTTTTTATCTAACCATAGCTGGCTAGCATAGGAGCGCTACTCACTACAAAGAGTGGTTTGAGTGTATGTTAAAATAAAAGGCAGGATATATTTTTCTGCTTTTTTATTTAGCTTTTACGTGTGCATTAGTTACATTACACACGGTCATATTCATTTTTTAGTTTTTGTTTGGCAGGTCTGGTGCCTGGAGGAGGCTGGAGCCTGCTGGTGACTTGTTAACTTATAGAACACTCCTACAAAACATATACCACCTGATTTAAAATGTTGCAAACTAAAATCTATTTACTATAATGTAATTAAATGTGGGCAGCCTTTCCTTGAGAAAAATGGCCTCAGAATCATGTTGGATCGAAGTGCTCGTTAAATATTAGGATGTCACAGGTGTTTCTACCACACACATGTAAGTGAATGGAAATGGGTTAGTGATCTTCTTTCAGCAACTATGCATTCTATCATTCGTGGATTACAACAAATCATCTCCACACGGCGTTCAGCAAAATAAAATGATTAGTAATTGCACCCTTCATAACAATAAAAGTTATTCACGTTAAAATGCAGGAGGCTCACGTCATCTGTCGTTTTACGTAAGAGCTATCACAGCATTGAGCAACCGCTGTCTACCCCTGTCCCATGGGCACCAGGGCCTTCCTGCGTGCGTATTATAAGTGCGATGCAGACCGTGTCAAGGGATACTCCAGGCCCAGGACAAAAGCCACGTCACCCCCATGCTCGGTGCCCCACTGCCAATGGCTGCTGCACTGCAGGCCAAGACGAGGCCCAAGGGGTCCCAATGTAGTGATTGGACACTGGACTGACACTGCTCCACCGGCCGATGGGCATGATTGGTATTAAAAATGGCCCGGGCACGCTAATAAAACAAAAGGCCCACATTTGCATATTGCCTTTCCGCAAAACACTGCTTCAGCGAAGTTTTATAAAAAGAAGGGTGGGTGGAGGGGGCGGAGGGCTCTGACAGAGGCAAGTTTTCTTAACTTTACTTGGACACAAAAAAATGCAATTATTAGTTCACACTGGTGAAACACACCTGAAAACAAGTGAGGCCCCTTCTGCACAGGCCCCCCTTGCCCCCGCTCAATATGCATACATTAATGGGCTGGCCCAGCGAGAGAAAGGGAGTGACACCTCTGCCCATTGATAAAAGGGATGTAATCATCTGCCTCCAGAAAGGCCACTCGGGCACCCACTGGGCCGATGGTACCATCCTAACTAAACACACACCGCCCAAATCAGTCCCCCAGGCTGACAAACAAAAGTTGCCCCAGCTGGAACTCGGACACCGGCCCCTCGGCCATTGACCGAGTGTCCGCCTTACCAATCCGACCACGACGATGGGTCCCCACAAGGCCAAGCACATATATGCACATGTACATGCTGCTGCTACTAGGGTACGCTCTGCGTAAATACTGTGCCACATCACATGTGTATGCTGCTTCTCACGCACACATCTGCATAAATACTGTGCCACATCACATGTGCATGCTGCTTCTAGTGCACACCTCTGTGCAATCACAGTGCCACCTCAATTATTTTAAGCTATGTAGGATAAGAAGCCATCACAATGAACAAAAGTCTTCTAAAACGGTGGCAGCTGCGTGCTAAAATTGAAAATGTATAATGCAGACATTCTACTGCAGTGATTAATATTCACATTAAGCCTATTTATAAATATTGTCAATTTTGACAGGTAAAGGCAAAGGAACGTCAAGCATATCGCCAAGAATCGCATTATTTCGCCAAGTTGGGAAACCTGGAGTAAGTAGATGCTGGTCTCCTCGGTTCAAGACGACAATAGACACCAAATCGCATCACCTTCCCTAAAAAAAGCTTGAAGCGAAACTTGTGGAACGTGCACATGCCCTGGTTAGATCTACTTTGGATTGGCCAACGGCCCCCTTGACTGAACTCCGAACTAAGTGGAAAGCAGAGGCTGATCGCCCCTTTACATACTAAGAATGGGACGGATCACTTTCTCCGGCATTTCTCATAGCCAAGCGCTCAAGCACAATGAGACTAAAAGCCTCCTCCTTGTCTGTAAGAGTCCACTGGCATGCTACAGTGGTTCAAAGAGCTGACATGCACTCTATCAGCCAGATGCATCAACAGATGTATTTGTGATTCCTAAATAGCGATTTTTAAGGAATCGCTATTTAGGAATCGCAAAAGCCCATGCATGTAGGAATCGCTATAAAAATAGCGATTCCTACACTTTCCCTAATTGCGACTCGCAAATTGCGAGTCACAATTAAGGAATACCTCCCCATTCATTCCTATGGGCCTAGAGGCCCATAGGAATGAATGGGAAGACACTCAATTTGCGATTCGCAATTAGCAAATCGCAAATTGAGAATGCAATTTCATGGGTGCAGGGGTGTCCAAAGGACATCCTGTTGCACCCCTGAAATTAATTTGTGCAGATATGTTGCGCACACACATGCCCTAAGGGCATGTGTGTGCGCAACATGAAACTTTGAAAAATGCACAAAAGTGCATTTTTCAAAGGTTTTGCAAATTACCATGAAGTTCAACTTTATGGTAATTTGCTCCCCCTATTAGCGAAATCGCTATTTTTTTTTACTTTGTTGCATTGCATTTAAGGAATCTCAATTTGGGATTCATTAAATGCAATCGCAATTTAGTTTAGTTTAGTTTATTTGTTTAGCACAGTTAATTAAAACCATTGCTGTGAAATATCCATATTAGCACAATTATCACATCAAGAAACAAAACTGAGGAAATACACTGTCATTTTTAAAGAAATCTATACATTTAAAAACAATTTTAAAACTACCAGTGTTAAGTTACTATTGAAGTCCAAAAAGTGAAAAGATTAGGACAAGAGGTGCTAGACAAGGGGACGAAAAAAGTCAGTAATACGGTTTTTTTGGGGGGGGGGGGGGGGGGGCAGGAAGCGTAGGAGCCGAGGAGGGTGAAAAGAAGTTTGCCAAAAGTCTCTCAAACTTTCCAACCCTGGCAAGCGCTTGAATATCTGTGGAGGTAAAACACAGAGCCGTCGCCTCCCAGCATGACCTAGTGCCCCATTTTAAAAATAGAGGTTTTAATAAATGCCTTCTGGGGCAATCCATAGCAGGGCAACAACACAGTAGGTGCGGCCATGATTCTTTGTGATATGAGCACAGTCTGCAGGCCCCCCTCCTTTGAAGGAGCCCATCTGTAGGACGCCGTAGAGCACAGGCCTAGAAGGCGCATAGACAATATGTTCTTCCGTGCCACTGCGTTCAGGTTTTCCAGTAGATAGAATTGCGGTACCCCAGGCTGGTATGAGACATTCAAGGGAAGCAAGACAGTTGGTGTGTTTAAAGCCTGAAGGTCCATCCGATGGGAAATTAGTTTCGCCTGCTTATTTATGACTTTTTTCCACACTGAGTATGGAATTGTGTCTGAGATTAGCAGGGAGCTGTCAATTTCTAATGATTTAATGGCCTTTGTCATTTGACGGTTCCATGGGATTCCAGGGCTGGTAAAGATCTCTTTTAGGCAGAATTTTAGGGTGGTATCTGCTGCTTTTGATGACCTTATAAAATATTTCAATGTATCTGCCTCGCAGTAGATGGACTGCCTTTGTAGTCCCAGCTCCAGACGTAGTCTTGTTCTCTGAATGAATTTCGGGAGATGAAAGATTTTTTTGTAAATGGAAACTTGGGCATGGTCAAGGCTGACACAGCATGCACCGGGAAAGGCCTGATGTCCAAAGTTCAAGGCGGAGAGTAGTGTGGCTTTGATCACTTTCAAGATAGGTTCTGCAGAGGGGCTGCTCAGAGACTGATTCAAACGAGTCAGGGAGTATGTTATTGCACCTGCTCTTTTTTTCATGGCAGCTAAATGAGCTGTTGATCTTGAGGTCTCGCAGAACCATACTCCTAAGTAATTGTATTTTGCTATTGAGTTGATCGTTGCGGGTCCAAGGTGCCACCTTAAACTTCTCTTGTTCTTACAACGGCCAAATATCATCACCTTGGTCTTTTCTTGGTTGATTTTTAGCACGTTGGCCGCATTATATGTATGAAGCTTACTTAATGCTGGTTGGAGCCCCGTTTTTGTCTGATCCATTATGACAATATCATCAGCATATTGTAAAATATGCAAATCCCGTTTTGCAGGACCCAGCTTTGGCGGGAGTAAATTGCTTTTCTTCAGATATGTTCCCAGATCGGCAGTATAGAGATTGAACAAAAGCGGGGCGAGAACACAGCCCTGCTTCAAACCGTCTCCGATGGTAATTTTTCTGGAGACTGTCTTGGGGCCAGTTTTAATTCGTACCCAGGTGTTATTGTGCAGGGAGATAAGGGCTCCTAGCAGGTTCTGTGGAATCCCCAATTTGTCCAGTTTCCTCCATAGAATGTCGCGAGACACTTTATCGAAGGCTGCGCTGTAGTCAATAAAGCAGCAATATAGTGGAAGATGATTTTTTTTGTGCCGCCTGCTGACTCAGGAAAGCCAAAGTTGTGATGTTGTCTATGGTGGATGCTGAGGAGCGAAACCCTGTTTGAAAGTAAGGTAGAATATTGTTTTCTGCTACCCAATCTTCTAAGAGCTTGAGAAGACACCAGGCATTTGCCTTCGCCTCAAGATCTAGTAAGGCAATAAGTCGGTAGTTTGCTGGGAGCATAGGGTTTCCTTTCTTAAAAGTGGGGCATAAAATCAAGCCGAGCCAAGAGTCTGGTAGCTGGCGGGTCATAAACCCGTTGTTAAATAATGAGGCAAGAAGTTCGGCCCACTCTGCCAACGCACATTTAAAAACCCCTGCTGGAAGGCCATTAGGCCTGGGGGCCCCGTCGTTTTTCATTGCCTTCAGAAATTTGGAGACTTCGGCTGCAGAGGTCAGCTCATTGGGTTCAGTCAGCGTTGGATCGACATTATCTCTTAAATCGGTCGCCACGAAGTCCGACGTGTCTCTGCCGTATAGTTGAATTACATGCTGGGCCCAGACTTCTTCACAGACTGCGTTCCCTCTGTTGTTATTCGACGAGCGGAGCTTGTTCATATAATTCCAGAACTGGGATAGGTTCTTGCCCTGTAACAGTGCGAATATTTTTATCCACTCTTTTTGTTCTTTTAATCTCTTCGCAGCCCATACTGATTTTCTGAAGGACTTGCGCAGTAATGCCATATTGTAGGCCGAGCGCGCCGTGCCATTCAATTTATGCAGACGCACAGCCCTCCTGAGGGCTTTTCCTTTGGTGGTTAGCTCTGGGTCATAGATCCGCTTCGGGCGTAGGTCGTAAGACTTTTGTTGGGCCTCGGTTCCCGTTAGGAGAATTTGCAGTTTTCTAATTGCGCTGTCCCACCGAAGATGTAAGTCCGTTGAAGAACTATGTCTAAAATTTGGAGTCACTCCTGTAAGCCAAGTGCTCACCTTGGTAGAACCTGATGAATCCCATTTGATTTTCCTGACTAAAGTGTGGAATTCAGCTTGCGTTGTGTGCCCCGCAGCTGTTATTTCTGCGGCGGCTGGCACTAACAATTCAATTGTTACAGTTAAGGGGTTGTGGTCACTCTCGTGACGGTAAGGGATTTCCATCCTAGTTAGTTTGTTTCCTAAAAACGGTGAGAGGAAAATATAGTCAACTGTAGAGATGTTTTTGAAGGTTGGAGGAAGATAAGTCCCGGGATTCTGTTCTAGTCTAATTTGTTTTGCGGAGCTTAGGTTGTGATTGGTTAGGAATGTAATCATGGCTTCCTGTTCTTTACTTCTGATGGATGGCCGGACCCACATGGGTAACCAGACCTTTGATGTTAAAATCCCCTGTTAGCAGAACTTCTGCTGATGCAAATTCCAATAACAGATCTGCCAAATGCTTAATCAATCGCTCTGTAGCGGTTGTTTTTGTGGTTTTCTTTGAGTTATGATAGCAGTTGATTAGAAGCATGGGTAAGACCCTGCCTGAAGATGATAGGCTGTCTGCTCGGTCGTTGAGTTCCGAAGAATAGGGGTCACCTTTATCTTGCATCTGTGCTTAATGTAGATAGAGAGGCCCCCTGAGGGTCTTCCATGTGTTTTGGCCTGTGTAGCTGGTTGGAAGAGTTCATGATAGCCAAAAAAAGGTGTTGGAGCTAGAGACCAAGTCTCCTGTAAGCAGATGATATCGCTTTTATTCAGGTATTCCACGGCTGATTTGGAGGCAAAAGTTGACTTTAGCCCAGCCACATTCCAGGACGTGATAGTCAGATTGTGATTCGACCCGTTGACTTCCCCGTTAGGAGGAACACTGCCGGGCAGATGTGCTTGCAGGCTCTGGGTGAGGGGGCCCGTGATATTCAATGGAAGCGCGGGCATGGAGACTCGTTTTGCAGCTCACCATGCGATGATTGCTGTTGCATGAGATGTTTATAAAGTTATACGCTTTAGTCGCTTCTGGGAGCCAGGCATGGGTTGCAACCCGGGACCCCTTTAGGACGCTAATATACTTCCTTACAGGGAGCGATGGAAGGAGGACGTGAGGATATTTTTGCTGTGTTGGCACCCATAATTCAATCCCCAATCGCAATTTAAGGAATCTCAATTTAGAGATTCCTTAAGTTGCGATTTTTGCATTTGGGATGATGCATCCCAAATGCAAAAATACAGGTCGCAAAGGGGCGGATTCTGAGAATCAGCCCGTTTGCGACCGGTTTTTAGGTTGATGCATCTGGCTGTATATCCCTGCGGCGGGAGGAGGCAAGAGCACTCCATAAATACCCCATTGCTTCCATGTGGGAGGAGTTGATCTTCTCCATCAAAGACTGCCTTAAAGAGGACACTAGACCACCTTAGACAGCATCAACTGTTCTAACACATCATTGCTGTGAGGGGCATTAAAATGTGGAACCTTCTTTATAATCCTAGCTCTAGGTGGGCTCCCCCAACTGGTAGAAGAGAAACTAATGAATACCGCACCTTTAACCTCGACATGCGGCTTGCCCTCACCGCTACTGCCTATATTCACTGTATATGAATAAGCTTGCTGTTTTAGACTGTTTTTTTTCTTTATAGTTAAGTCATGGCTTAGAATTTTTCATGTACCGAAAGCATCAAATCAACACTGCTAATTGTCATCCAACTGATGCTGTTGACATGAATGATCTCTTTAACATTGTATTGGGCTAGTTGTTTAGCGGGATAATGTCTCAGCCATTAAGCCATGATGTGCTCTATGTATATAGAGGCTAAAATAAAAATTGTTAAAAATGAAAAAATAAAAAAAATGGAAAGTACACGTGCTCAATTTTGTGTGTGGTTGCTAGTATGGCATAGAGTGCCAGTAAGGGGAGGGGGGGGGGGGGGGGGGGGGGAAGAGGAGGCGGGTATCAAGATACTGACAAGTTGAAATTAGTGTATTTTCTACAACTGTGTAAGTAGAGTGGGAAATTAAAAAACAATCCAGAGCTGGAAATTGATATCAAAAATTTATTTTTTCAATGTATATACTTTGCATTAAATAGCATATAAGATATAGTAGTTTCAAAAGCAGAAAGTGCACAAGATTGTTAAAGACGAAAAATTGAAAACATAATTCATATCTTAACAATTAAGATTCAGTTAGGAAATAAAAAAAACATTTGCAATACATTAAAACTGACAAAAAAAAAAAGGAGATCGATGGACAGAGAGTTATACAGGATATATAAAATGCCTTAATACAAAAGAACACTATTTAAAATACAGCTACAAGATGTATTAAGCGTAAAAATAAACATTAAAACCACCAGCTTCTTAGGTGCCAACAGATAATACAATCCATAAGACAACCAGAGAGTGACGCGATCTTCAGGAGGCAAAGTCTGTTTTCAAGAAAACACTTAGAGGCAGCCGCCACAACAAAGCACAGAGGATGGTGACTGTGTGGTCTCCCTCTGGTCAAGAATCCAAGCATCAAGGGGTTGGTCTGCAGTTAATATAAAAAGAGAGTTTAGGCCTTCTCTAAAGATTTGTAGTATTCTTTTAACACGTTCCATGCTTTAGGAGCCATGAAGCCATCTGGAGGGTTTTCCCCTTGACGAGCCATTCTGCGCATGCGCGTTCCTGAGATGAAATCAAAGTCTTCATGGCTGGGAAAGAGACGAAAGAAAGGTGAAACATCTACTACATATGGCAAGGCTCACCTGAAGAGAAAGCTTTAAGATTACTGATGGAGCACACCACTACTTTAAAATGAATTCTCACTCACAGCCATTGAGATGCATTCACAATGCAATAGTACATCACTTTCCTAGCTCTTTTAGAGGTTAGAAGATTTCTTCCCCTATATTCCAGCTAGCAGCTTAAGAGGATGAAGATTTGAGATTCACAATATGGTATTAATAACTCAAAGTTATGGCGCCTCCCTTGCAGATTCTATGCAATGAATGCCCATTCCCAATAGCATTTTAAAACAAATATATAACCAGCTCAACTACGCCACTAAGTCTCATTAAGCAAAAATGAATAATCAATCCAAAATCTCGGAGATACCGTAAACAGGTTCTTTGGGTTTTTGAGGTCGTTTTTATTGTGCGTAAGAGTGGAGGGCTGGATAGTCCCACTACCATGCATGTGATTGTATTTTAATGTATGAGGGAAACATATTGAACCCCCTCTCCCAAAAAAACCTAATTACAAAATAACTGGAAAAGACAGTGACCAATTTGATTAACAAATCAATGATAGGTGGATAGATGCTTGTAAAACACAATTTGATTGTCAAAAGCTTGGATTGGAACCATTCCGCAGTCGTATTATGTATTTTCATTGTTTGCGCCGGGCAAACCTATCAAAAGGTGCGCTAGGTGCAAACAATGAAAGTGCGCCATATTACGGTGAATGTGCTGCCCCCAGGGCAGCCGCGAACGTGAAAACACTGAGCGGCTGCTTGCGCTCTGTATTTTCAGTGTAGATGGCATCCCTCTGCACTTTTACAGGGGATTAGAGATTCCCTTGCAGGCGGGTGCAGTCAGTGACTGCGTCTGCCTGTAAAGGGATGTCTGAAGGGTCCATAGGACCCCATTTTACCCCATCCAGAGAGCTTTTTTGCCTCTGCGCCCGGGTCTGTAAAAAAGGCATGGGCGCAGAGGCAAAGGGATTCCCTCCATTGCATAGAGCACCCCCCCATGCAAACGAAGGAACGCCCCTTGAAGGTAGCGCTGGTGCTTTAAGTGTGCCAGCTCTATAGGTATTACTGAAGGGGAAGCACAGTCGTCTGCACCCACTGCTGTTATACCAAAGTGCCCCGGGGGCTAGCAAAGGGGGCGCAAACGCCTGTTGTGCCCCCCCCCCCCCCCCCCCCCACCCCCGGGCCACTTCCTGTAATATGGCCCCTAGTATCAATCACCGGACCATTGCTTTCAAAAGGCAAACTGTAAAATCAATGTACATGGGCTACTATTTTACCACGTGCTTTACCTTTTTTCATTTTTACAAAAAAATTATTGATGCATTGTTGGGAAATGAAGGTCTTTGCCATTCCAAATCACAACAAGTTATTTTGAAGCATTCAAACGTCATTATAATGAACCAGAAACTGGAAGGCATATTATTTGAGAAACAAAATACATACCACAACACCATTAGCTATAATGAAGACTGACATGCTGATGAAATTCTTCATCCTAAGGATCATATACAACTAGAATCTAAATTAACTGTGAGCCTTCAGTAAATTAGGATAATAGATGAAAAGAAAAGCGGAAAAGAAGAGAAACATGTTCATTACAAAAATAATGCTTAACATAAGTTTGTTTCAGTTAGTATAACCAGGCCACACTTGACCACATAATGAAAACTGCATATTAAAAGGTTGTGCACTAGCATTTGTTTTCCTTTGATTTTCAGGTAATCATTGTAAATTCAGCTCCAGCCACGGCCTCTCATTATAAACATTGCAAGCGTATTTGCTAAGTTCTCCGTTAGAATGCTGTCGTTATGAATATGGAGAAAAAGCATTGTGTAAAGTTTCATTTTTGGCTTACTTCCTCTATGCAAAATGTTAATGTCCATTATAAATAGTTTTCTAGTAGGTGTTTTGAAAACTAACACCCTAATAGGGCTAATGTACAAATACCACTTTAGTGCTGTCTCGAAGTAAAAACATGCCATTACATTTTGTGCTTTCTTGGTCTGGGACATTATAAGCAGGGTGCTATTTAGCAGTTAACTCACTTCATTTATTTCTTTTACTAGAGAGGGCCTGATGAGATGCTGTGTGGTCCTTCTGTAATGAAACGTATTATTTAACTATTTTCCACATGTGCTCTGCCTGCTTAATTTCTTAAAGGCACATTGCATGTTTGCATTTATTAACGAATTGCCTTCTGAGTATAACTAAGGTTTTGCTTTCTGTAATGATTAATTTGGCATTTGGGGAGAGGATGTAGCCTTACGGCTAGAGCGGTCCACCTCGAAGCTGGGGTACCGGGTTCAAGTCTCAGCAAGGACGCTCAACATCCTGTGATTCTGGGCAAATCACGTAATCTCCCCGTGCCTAACAATAATGAATGTGTCCTTGTATAACGCAACTGGTGCTCATGTGAAGCGCTCCGATACCTGATATTCTCGGGTCTAGTGTGCGCTATATAAAACTCTAAAATAAATACATAAATAAATAAATCCACTGAGAACTGAAAAAAATTGCCTAGTATGCATATATTTCAGAATGATTTTGGTAGTATAAGTCCCGGATACTCCCTATTCGGCAAAAAAGACCCTGCTTAATTTAAACTGAATTGGAGCGTCAACACGTGTTAAACCTCCCCAATGTTACAGTGGCAGTGGGCACGGATCTGCAGCCACTCATGGCACTGGCTGGCTCTTCCGCTCTCTGCTGATGCCTGTCCCTGATGGCTATAAGACTGCAGCCATAAATCATACCTGTAACGGAAGGGATGTAGTTCTATTTAGGGAAGATATCAGCAGCAGGTTAGCGCTAATGAGTAGCTGAATACATGGAATTTCTAGTTCCTAGATTATCTATCTATCTATCTATCTATCTATATATATATATATGTATGTAGAAAAACGCCATTCGCCATGTCCCCTGTTCCAATGGAGACCAAATAACGTGGAGTGAAACCGCCGTTTAAGTGCTAATCCTTAGTGCTTTATTAGTGCAGAATCGTGCCAGCAATCTGTCATGACGCGTTTCGCCTCTCAAAGAGGCTTGATCACATGATATATATATATACACACATATATATATATACACATACCTACTAACTTTTCTCTGAGCTGCCTTCTGGTCCAACGTCCTCTGGAGGATTGCTGCAATAGACTTTATTTAGTTTTATGCCCGACCGACTCGAAAGCCTTCACAGTGACTGTCACCCGGTCACAGTGCCATCGATCGGAGGGCACCAGTAGAGATGATCGGAGGGCAACAGTAGAGAATGACTATGTGAATCCGGCTGTTTGTGGTGCTTTTATATATGACCTAAGTACAGGACCCCCGACCATGCACACGCGACTGCAACTTGTTGACTTTTAGTTAGCACCATTAATACTGAGCGACCCAAGCTGGGCATATATCCAGGAGACTGGCGAAAATGGAAACAATGCATCATACCTGCTTCCCTCAGTCCGCCAGCACAACAACCACTCAGCAATGTGCAATTCTGTAATGTTAGCTCTTCCACTGGCTGCGGTTACATCCCCTCCATGGTGTGACGATACACAAAATATTTGTTTCCACTCTGCCTCACAAGGACACAAGCCCTCTGACCTTAACCAAGGATTGAGCAAAGTTGCTCTCTGGATGCAAAATAATTTGCTCAAATTAAATGGAGACAAGACTGAAGTTATGATCCTAGGCAAAAGACATGACCTCTGGGGGCCACAACATTGGCCCTCCTAATTGGGAGCTCTACCCACGTCAGTGAACAATGTTCGGTACCTAGGTTTCATTATAGTGGCCAAGATATCATCCACCTGTTTTGCAGTCCAGAAATGGTTGAAGAAGATTCTATGGCTGATTCCTCTCACCTCAGCCAACTGTGGTCCAGGCCCTTGTTATTTCAAGACTGGATTACAGAAATGTCCTTTATCTGGAAGCAGATAAGACGACCATCCAGAGGCTGCAGGTAGTTGCAAAACGCAGCAGCATGACTTCTTTTTCGGCTGCCTAAGTTTTCCTCTGTCTCAGGGCGTCTACGTGACTTAAACTGGTTGACGGTGTTGAATCGGGTACAATTTAAGGCTCTGTGTAATATGTTTTGAATCAAAACAGGTTTGCCCCCTAAATACCTTCAGGATCTGATGCAGTGTTACCTTCAGTCTCGCCCACTGAACTCTAATCAGCAAATCCGGCTCGTTGTTCCAAAAATCAGACGGTCCCGTATGAGATGCTGGTCCCTGGCTTACCTGGGACACACCTTATGGAATTCCTTACCAGCCTTCTTATGAGCTGAGACCTCTCTGCTCGCCTTCCCCAAAGGTTTGAAAACCTGTCTGTTACTAAATTAGCCCTCCCTTGTACCTTTCTTTCTTGCCTACCCTGCTTGGCGCCAGGAAACCCCTCGGGGTAGCTGTGCACCCTACAAATTTCAAATAATAATAATAAAGCACAACCTACTCAACAGAGCAGCAGGCCCGATGGTTCTGCCACTGCTCTGCTCTGACGGCGGGGCGACAGCAGGCAGAGCAAAGAAAAATTACGCTGCTGCCCGCTGCCTCACTGACCGCTTCAGGTCACCAATCAAACACTACAGTGAATTGTATAACATTCCTCACAATATTAATGTTGCTGACTAAAAGTCAACAATCTGCCCAGTCACGTGTCCATGGGGCGGGGGATAAGTGCTGAGGGATGAGATTTCATCTAAACTTTATAAGTAGAAATGTTGATCCAGGAGGACAGAGCAGTGCACTGCACAGTGTAGTTGCACACACTCTGCAGCTGCAAGAGCAGCAGGCGGTCCGTCATACTTTGCTCAGAGTGGAATAGCAGCACTCCTGTGGCAGCAACTTCAGAAGGCGCTATAAATGCGTGACTTAGCATTTAAGAACAGTGATGCGGATCACCACACCAAAATGCATTAGTCTAACACCTGATTGTGGTACTTGGCAGAGCTGTCGGGGGATTTTAGCAGGAACACTGGAAATGTATACAAGTGGGATCAGTGGACTACCCTTCCGCCCCAGAAAAGAAAGGTCTGGTCACACTAATTTACCGACAAAAAGCTGGCGTGCTCTGCCACTACCGTTTTACGAGATTCACCCAAAGCATGGACAGTAGGTCTATGCCCGCCATGAAGGCACTCTTGCATGCTCTTCCAGGTCACACAATGGGCCCTGGGCTTTGCAATATATCGGGTAGGCCTAGTCCTACACGCAAGATCAGTGGGATGTCCGAGCCAAACAAAAAGCCAGGATACCAGTTTCACATGCAGTCGTGCACTCGGGCAGGGATAAATGCCCATTCACCATGCAGGGGACATTCCCCTTCCAACATCCATTTATAAACCCTTTAGACAACATTCAGATATGTTACTTTAGCTGAAAGCACCACATCTGCTTTTAAGACTAAGTGTAACCAACAAACTTAGTTTAAAAATAAAACAGAATTAAACCTTTTTCAGCAAAACACATCAATCACTGTGTACGTAAAATAAATGTTGAACTGGCAGAACAACTGCAAAACCAGCAAAGAAAGCACAGCCCATCTGGTTGAAAAGAGAAGGATATTACTGCAAACTCCTGGGTGGTAGTTTACACAATGGGAACAGTTTGCTATAAACTGTCAATGCTGGAAACGCACAGCTCAAAGCGGCTCCACATGACAAGATAATCAGGCACTGGTGGAGCTCCCTGGGAAGACTCTAGGGGAATGGTTTTATTGGGTAATGAACTGTTTTGTGGTTCGGAGAGGAGTATTGACGGATCAACACTGGTGGCATGTGTTATTTTTGTGAAAGAACTAACTCCTAGGCTTCTACGTCTGCTGTAGTCTGGTGGCGAACAAGAGGGATTTCAAGATTTAAAGGAAAATTAAAAACATAACGGGGCTGAACACACCCAAGAGTTAATAAGTGCATAAAATACTTTGTAAACTGCAACACTTTTCCAACATGAGGTACAGTGCAGTTAGAGCTAATAAGACATCATGTTCGGTGAATATTATATTTGATGTTAAAAAGATACATTTTTGCCCTCACCGCCAGGGTGAAAAAAATAATCTTAACTCTGCAGCAGTACCACCCTTCAACTAGTCCTGGCTTGTTGTAGGTGTAATGTTACTTGTTGTGTTCTATATCTGGATGCAATGACAGAAGCAGCAAAGTACCAGTCGGGAGGCACACTAAGCTAAGCACAAGTTTTTAGCTTAGGCGTTTTTAAGCCACACCATTATTTGCATGGGTTACGCCCCTTGGGGAGACCACCCGCCCCCCCAGTTTTGTCATTCCATTTAAAAGCCCTGGAAATAGGCATCAACTCTTGACTACATTACCAGTGGCTATAGGGGGCTGCTCATTCTGTTCACCATGGCAGGCAGGATGTTTATGTTTAATTGTTTAGCACACACTGCACAAGTGAACTGCTTCTATACATTATTTGAGCTATGGCAGTAATGCACAGCAGTTACATGTAACGAAGGGTGAGGAGTGAAATCAGACCGCAGCGTAAACAAGTAAAGTAGATGCTTGAGAAAATTCTTTCATATCAACCTTGAGATCCACTCCAGTATGAAGTACATTACTGTAAACCACAGCTCATCAAAGAATTACATTGGAATACACTTCTATAGAGTTGGAAAAGAGGAGTCTTCGGTTTGGTTATGAATCGAATGCGGGACGGGGAACTGAGGATGTAAAAGGGAAAGTTGTTCCACCGCCAGGGGGGTCAGTCCTTGAATCTCCTGCCGACTCTAGCCTGGTTTGTGGATGCTGGTTGGACTAGAAAGTTTTCATCTGTGGAGCGGGAAAGTCAAAGAGGTTTCTGTACTAGGAGCCCGTTGTGGATTTTTACATGTTCTGCCACATAAGTCCGAATATGAAGCAGCCGACTGCGTTTTGCCATTTTAAAATCTTTCAATATGGATCTGGGAGACCCAAAGAGAGAATTTTCTGCTGTTGTTAACCAGGCTTTAGTTACCTAGGGACCTACAACTAAGGACACTCCTGTATGGGAGAATTTTTGGGCAGTTTCCAATGGAAGAAAGTAGCTTTAGCTGCAGCTCCAACTTGTGAATTCAGGCGGAGATCAAAATCGCAGCATTTTTAATTATGATTTGGCCAAAGAATGCAAGGTGGTAGGGGCAGACAATATCCATTTGCTTGACTCAGCCAGGATTTCCATGTTTGAGGCTTTTGTAGCTTAACCACAGAACATAGCTACAAAGTGGTTGTGCACTGCAGACCCACTGAGTTATTTTTGACTGTCAACCACTGAAGCTGACACAAGAAATCTTGAGAGATTCACTAAAGCTAGGTGGCTTATCTAAAGTAAAGTGGCTTCAATTTGTTAAGAATAGTTTTTATAAACAACCAAGAGACCCCCGGTTCTCTTTGTTGTTTATATGTTATATTTGGGGATGTGAACCAGGGCAGGTCTTTAAAAATTTCCCTACAACCCCCCTTCCACTGTTTGTTGTAGTAAGAATAGTTTTTATACCATTGGTCAGGCCAAACTATTTGATGATCCGACCACATGCAGGTCGATATCACGAACTGAACTGACAGAACTACTGCTGGTAAAGCAGAGGAGAGAAAGATGGGATTGTATTAAGTCTAGGGTTCAACTATATCTCTTGGCATCAAAAACAAGCTCAATTGACCCGACATACTTAACCTTTGTGATGAATCCCAAGCGTAGATATCTTTTAGCAAGGTTTCGGTTGAACTACATTCCCCTCATGCAGAGTTATCCCTCTAACACATATTCCAATTCCATGGATGCCCTAACTGTTTGTCCATGCGATTCCCATTCTTCCCAATGTGATCTCCATCTCCTATTCGTCTGCTGTGTGTATAGGGAGGAAAGGAAGATGTTTATTTATCAGCTTAGGCGGAGTCCCAAATTTAGACAATGTAGTGCAGTCTTACACTTTCTAAAGCTACGAGCTTGTCCGTTTACTTGTTATTGTTTGGCATCTTTCCTTCAATGCGCTTTACAAAGGAGGAAACAGAACCCATAATGTGTGATAATATGAGTAAGATTTTAATTTATTTTACGTGTCTCACTGTTGGATTTTAAATGCCGGTGTACTTCATTATGAAGGTGTAAGTGGCACTATTTTATTTTTAACTTTATTTCTATGTAATTTTACAATTGGTATTTTTAACCTTATTGTACATAGTATACTTTTTATTCCATTCTTTTTTGTATTGGCGATACAAAGTGATAATGATGATGATGGGGTCCCCTGCAATCAGGGTGGGTTGCTTGAGAATGGGACTCACCAATGAGTTTTTTAAAGTGTGTATGGATATCCCATTTTTTAAGGAACTGGTGATGAAGGCAGCCGCAGGTGAAGGCAAGTGTTTTAGCAGTTCGGCAGCGATTACAGAAGGGCTTGGGTCAACCAAGTCCTTGCAGGTACTGAGTTAATGCAGTCATGTAGAGATATTATGGCGCTCTGAGGGAGTGAATGTGAAGCAGTTATATTGCTATGGTGATAGGGTGGAAGAAGTGAAGGTAGTGAGTTGATGGGAGTGATGTCTATGCTCATTTTTTGCACCTTTTCTATAAAGACGTGTCCTAGTTACATGCAATAGTCCTACGGTGAGGTTGGGTAGTTGAGGTGTATTGGGAGGAGATAGAATTGTGTAAAGCTTTGAGTAACTTTCTGTTGCCGTTCCCAGCCTGTGAACCCTGGCTGAAAATAAAGGCGCTTTACCTTCATATACGGCTTAGGGGTGCATCTCGAGAGCATGCTAGATCCAAGACGTCTTATTTTGTGGATTGCTGCTCGACCCCCTCCATTGGCAGGAACTTCCCATGAGCTAAAGTGTAGCTGCAGGGGACAAAGTGTTAGATGGATGTGGAAAGGACTCTCAGAACCAGGTTTTAAGCGATGAGTAGGGAGCTTAGGAGACAGGCCTTTACAAAGAATGCATATCCTTAGAATGCTTGGCAGCAGACCTGGTTGTTTGGTGAAGGCTGGTTTGCAGCACAAACAAGTTGCCCTCGTTGAATAATGAAGATATTGTCGGTTAGAAGAATGATCCTTAATGATATTAAGATAAGTGCGTTTCGGTAAAGTAGACCAAGCATGATTCGGAGGCGGAAGTGAATTTGAGGTGCTATGTTTAAGACCTAAATGGGAAATAAGTAGTGAAATGACATTGTCAGGCCTTCAATGTTATCTGGTTCCAACAGAACCAAGAGGCGGGGGGCAGGGAAAGGTATTAGGTAAGAGGGATAGAGAGCAAACACAGTAGGAAAGTCAAAGACATGAAAGATGGACGATCAATGAACGCGGTTACCTCGGGATTCAGCATCTAAAATATGTATGAGCTCCGGGCTCAAACCAACTGCTAGCCAAGTGGGTCTAATGTGAGATTCCAGCGGGGGGGAGGAGAGAAGAGTTGGGGTGGGTGGGTAGGGGGATAAAGTAATAGCCAGCCTGTGCCTTTGAACAGGTTAACTCGAAATGACAGTAGATTCAGTAGGATTATTATAAAGGTTTCAGAGGGGGAAAACTTGAGTTGTGTGAAATATGAGGAGGATGATACTGCATGTTAGTAATCAAGGAAGGGTTCCCGAACACAAAATGCATGCCAGAGTTCCTTTGGGCTAGTAAGTGGGGTGAGGCAGATGGTGCAATTTAAGGAGGGTTTGATCAAAGGCAGAAGTAGATAACAAGGCGTACTAAAGCTAGATAATACAACTGATCCAGTAGAATAAGTTGCGTAACTTTCAGGAAAGGTCATATTTCAGTTGTTGATCTGGAACCAAACGTTTGACAATCTCTAAAGAATAAGTGCTTGAGGATTGCGTTAGTTATCTCATTACGGATAAGTGGGGTGCTTTAAATGAAAATACTGAGAGGTACTCATTCTAGGGTACCGGTTTGACCCTGAGAAGTGCTGGTACTCACATTAAATATACTGCAGCACTGCTGAGAAGTACAGACTCATTCAACCCAAAAGCCTTTCATCATTTGTACTGTTTTTACCTAAGAAAGCAAAGGATATTTTAACAATGTTTTGTAAATGTACTTGCTCTTTTAGATCTTTTTTTTTCTCCTGCCATTTTTACATGTTGTATTTTGTAATGTTTTTTAGTAACCACACAAATAAAGTATTCATTCATTCATTCACTCGCCCTTTCAAATTGCAGAACTGCAGGTCCTCAGTACTGGAGAGTACCTGCCCATTTAAAGCACTAAATGAGGTTCAACCTGCTGGACTGACTTCTCGCGGCAGCAGGGAGCGGGAGAGACCATATGTATCAACATCCTCATTTGCGATTCTCAAATAGCAATTTTTTCGAAATCGCTATTTGAGAATTGCAAAACGGGATATAGTAAAGAAATCGCAATTGTTTTGCGAATTCTTAGTATTCCTTAATTGCGATTAGCAAATTGAGAAATCACAATTAAGGAATACTTTCCCATTCATAACTATGGGCCAGGAGGCCCATGGGAATAAATGGGAAGTCATTCTCAATTTGCGATTCGCAATTTGAGAATCGCAAATTGAGAATAATTAAGGGTGCAAGGGTGTCATAAGGACACTCTGATGCACCCCTGAAATGAACATGTGTGTGCATACGGCTATGTGCGCCACATAGCACCTTTACAAATGCAAACAAGTGCATTTGTGAAAGAAATCGCAAATTACCACCAACTTGAAGTTGTGGAAATTTGCGATTTCTTAATGAGAAATCGCACAACTTGGGTGCTTGATACATAGCATTTAAGGAATCCCAATTTGTGATTCCTTAAATGCTTACGCAAATTTTGCGATTCCTTAATTTTGCGATGAGAAAACAGCTCATACATCGCGTTATTTTTCATTCGCAAACGCAGTATTTTTGCGAATCGCATCGTTTGCGAATGAAAAATCGTTTGATACATATGCCCCCATGTTGTCTAGGGTGCAACGAGTCTCAGTGCTTTTGTGCTGTTTGTTTTACACATTTTTAATTAGCTAGCTGTGTGTTCTTCATTTACTAAAACAAAGGATTCAGATCCATCCAGCTTGTGCTACAGGTGAGGGCAGAGGAGCTGGGAGAAACAGTTCATCAAAGGAAGATTGTTTTCTTTGCATAAACCTGCAAATCCTTTCCTTTAGAGAAAAAAATTGAGGTATTGAACAATGTTTTTTTAGCACTTTTACTTAATCAATGATGGCCAGACAGAGGAACATTACAATTACTACCTACAGACTAGCTCTCCAAGAATCAAAATCAATGAAGTATTATGGATGAGAAATTAAAGACTCAAGAATATTTAGCCTGAGTCTTTTGTGACTTGTTTTTTTATTAAATCACACCTTGGTAAATTACATTTGGAGCATCAGAAACTTGCAGTAGATAAATCACTACAGAACTACTGTTGGGGGGGGGGAGGGGGGAGGAGTTGGGTGGGGAGGTGGTTAGCAAAGGAAGAGGGCGATTTACCTTAAATTAAAATAGTGAACTGCATGTTCATTTAGAAAATGATCACCTAGACATTCACGAACAGACACATTTTTGTAAAGAAAACATTTTGTGACAGGAGAGGATTTCTTAAAGTATCGGAATCGTGTTCGAGAATGTATTCAAAACAGGACAATGTATCGAAAGTGGGGTTCTAATGAGAAATTGCATGAGGGGAAACATTTGAATCATCAAGGAGGGTGGGGGACAAATGCTAAATAATTCTATGCTTAATGTGATCAAACACTGTTCTTAGCTGCAAGCTTTTCTTTGCCAACTCTTTGCTCTGCTTAAGGGCAAAGGGCAGATTTTCCGTCTAAGGCAATAAAATGGTTTGACATTTGCCACTCTCTGATACAGAGTCTTTTCGGTTTTCTTAAGCCTCCAGGGCCAATGAGCCCTGGGCCTATGGTCTCAGATAGCCAAGTCAGGATTTAATTGCATAACACTTCCCAAGACTTGTGCAAACTACCTCATATCCGCTCGAGGGTCGGACATTCTCTTTTCTTTACCAGTTGGTATTTCAGGTTTTAGGCACACGAGGCATTAGATGGGATTCACATCTGAATAGGAGTACATTTGGGGGCTGGGAAGGGGGTGACTATTTTTCGCTTCATAAAGTCATCTTTCCTTTGTCTCACCTTCTACACCCCGAACCGCCAGCTGCGCTCTGCCACCCTCGCCACCGTCCCACGCATCTACAGGACCACCACAGGCGGCAGATCCTTTTCCTACCTCACGGCCAAGACATGGAACACCCTCCCCACACATCTGAGACCGACCCAGGACCTACTGACCTTCAGAAGACTTCTCAAGACCTGGCTGTTCGAGCAATAGCTGCCCCCCCTCTCCCCCGCTCAGTGCCTTGAGACCCTCATGGGTAATTAGTGCGCTTTACAAATGTGTGAATGATTGATTGATTCCTTTGGGGAATAGGACCCTATGGAGGCTTTTGCTCTTTCACATGCTTCATTTGGCGGCCCAGGCTGTCTTTCTCCACAAAACACCGGTCATAACTACACTGTTCTCTCACTAGGCACACCAACAAAACACTGCGTGGAATGGGCATTTTGAGACCCCATGTGAGCTGCAGACCCTTGAAGAGCTTGAGTGTTGGCAGAGTTTCCAGTTTTCTGTCCTGGCCTTAACGAAGCCAGCATCCTAGGAACATCTTTAACGAAGACACTATATCTTTGGACTGGTGATAGGAGATTAGAAGTTGGGGCCATTTCCTGAAACTCAGTTGCCAGTACTCCCCTCCGCATGCTCGGATTCTTCGATCCACTTTGAAATTCAGCAGCGAAGATACAGAGAAACCGAAGTGTACCACAACGATTAAATGGGGTGGAGTGGGTAGATCCAACCTTAAAGGGCGGTTATAATTAACAGAGTTATCAGAAGCACATACAATGCACAATGTAAGGCCAGTTGTGAGAAAAGGGCCTATTATCAACCGGTGTCAACATGACTGAAAACAGAGGATGCTTAGCAGACAGTTTAACATACTCAGTTCTGCTGGTTGCCTTGAGGCTCAGTTCTTGGCTGTCCGTTATCTGTGAAATTTTCTCTGCAGGAATACATCTCTCGAAGATCAGGAAGTGAGGAAGGCAAAAGAGACAACATCAAGTCAGGAGATGGTGCCTTTGGGAGTTGTAAATGCAAGCACTTTCCAGCCTAGAACGGGGAGTCCATCAAAGTGCGAGCTGAACAGAAAGATATCTGATCCTATTGAAAAGGTGTGAGATACAGGGGAACTAAGAAGTGGGCAAGGGTTCAGAACCCATTGGGTGTGCACGAAAAACCTGCTTCCGGGCGCATTTTTAACTCTTTGCTGTGCAGATGGTGACCCAGTCCTCAGGCAGGAAATCTAGTATGAATGGTAGAAGCAGGGCCCACCCTTAATCGGACTGAACGGGATAGAAAATTTGGTGTTTGTTGAGGGGCCAGGGAGTTGTTGTGGTGTGGCGGCAGGCGGTGTAAGGAAGAGGGGAGAAGGGCACGGAGTCGATGGTGTGCTAACAATAATGCTGAGGTACATTAAGGGCTGATTACAAAGCCTTTAACGGGATTCAATTGAAACCAAGTGGGGTAGATGAGCTGCTGTGTGCATAACATTAAGTCAAGCAGCTCCCTGCTTCGCCACTCTGAATACTGGCGGCCCGGGTCTGGGCCCAGCTCGCCCACACCCAAGGCCAGCAGCAGCTCGCATTGATACAAAATGGATGACTTGTGGATTCCTTCGATTTAGTTTTCTACAACCGGGCCAGGAAATGGAGTAGTTCAGGAATGCCTGCTTCAAGATGCAACAATCTGATACAATAACATTTTGAACAAAGAGTCAAAAATCAGGAAACTAGACTCAGGTGACCCAGTCGGTGAAATATATTGGAGGTCTAGTTTTGGAATTACTTATGAAGATACGGAAAACCCGTGGTAAGTAGGTACTCTGTCTACTGTGCTGGATAGAAAGCCTGAGAGAGAACTACAGCAGTGGCAATTACTTAAGAGTTAGTTTAACCCATTGACCGCGGCGTGAATTTAGCAGCGGTACGGGCATATTAAGGAGTGGGCGTGTTCCGGACGGCCCCCGGCTGTCCTCCGCACACGCCCACTGTGACGTTTGACGGCCGGGGGATGTCTGCCGCACAGAACAGGTTAAACAGCCGCTGCAGGTAAGAGCGGTGGGGCGGGCTTTCGAGAGACAACCACAAGAGAAAATGAACTAAATAATTAATTTTCCCTCATGGTCGTTTCTCGAAATCCCCCCAGTCGGCCCCACTGCTCTTACCTGCAGTGGCTATGGCCGAGTTTAGGTTAGAACCGCAGCTCCCCTTTAACTGTTAATATGAGTATTTAGTAGAGACAATTTCCCCTCAATTCTTCTCCGGCCTTTTCATGTAGTCGGTGTTCACTGTGTGCATCTCCTCAAAGCCGATTGGTAGCTTGCCATATATTTTGCCTTGCAGCATCTCCGTCAACCATATCATTACTTTGTTTAAGAGCATCAAGTTACAGAATGGTACCATTTCCCAAAAAGCTCTTTTGTTTAAATTGCTCCAAATAAAATACATTTGCTATGATCAAACATTTCATTGCCGTTGTAAAACTTCAAGGCCATTTCCCAAGGAAAATTTGCCCGGTAATTGTTTAATTTTGGTTACCACCAGAGAAGCTTCAGGGTCACACAGGCAGACAAGCAATATTGTCTGTCAGTTAGGAGGCCAGATGCAAACGGATGCACATGTCTGGCAAGACTATCCAAACAGAGGCAGCACCATATACAAAAGAAAATGCAACACTACCATAATAAATTACAGCGGTGGAGAAGTGTGGCTCAATGGTTAGAGCGGCAGACCCTGATGCAGAGGTCTAGCCCGGGACCAGGGTTCAATTCCCCGCCTCGGCGGGTCTTGGGCTCAAAATTCCACGGACCTGATAATTCTCGCCTCGGTGCCTATTCCAATCATGGAATCCCACTCTGCAACTCTGGGCAATAGCTTGCTTAATCTCCACAACGGCCCCCACAACGCTAAGGATGCCTGGCCTCCACCTTGGAGGTGCCCAGGAGTGGACACCTCACAGGGAAAGCCAGGATGGGTTCCACAGCGGTATTCGTACAAGCGCCTTGAGACCCTTGCGGGTGAGTAGTGCGCTATACAAGTATCAATTTACAATTTACATTTACCAGCAGCATTTAACCATCTTCTCAGTAGGCAACAGCAGCAGAATTAGTACAACATGAACCACCCGTCCGCCTAGCTCAACATTCACAAATGCTTCAGTCATTTCATTCATTCTGTTGCTAAAGAAATGCGTCTACAGTCGCTATAATCCTCGCCAACATAGACAATGTGCCAACCACATAACTAGACAACATTTGCTAGTCTTCTCATGTACCAAAATTATTTTTTTTATTTTTTTTGGCACGAATTTAGTGTCTTTCCAACAAATGTTCGTTGAATTTTGCCCTGAAATTCTCCCTTCAGTTACAGGAAAGGGAATTTTGTTCACTAATTAATGGGATGCTTAGGTAACCAAAATATACAAACATTCCTTAACTATAACAACATTAAGTGACATTGATTATAAGTAGTCTTGGTAGGTAAACTATTACACTAACTGTCTAAACCGTGAAGCCAATACTAGAAGATACATCGAGAAAACCAATAGGTCTGGCTTTAATGTGCTAAAGCATGCACACAGCATATGTGCCTGCCTGCTATTTCGTGCTTTTTAGCACATTAAAGCCAGATCTATTGGCTTTGACAATGAATTCTCCGGAGACAGTGAGCAGAGTGTCTCCCCAGACCTGCGAGCATTGGATTCCTGCAAGATAGTTGGTACCAAACCAGTCTTGTGCATGTCGGACACATCAAAAAGAAACCACTGATGGGTTACTGGAAATGTGCATTTTCTAGCTAAAACCAGCACAAGCTGCACAATGAACAAAGGCTCCAGGTAACAACTAGGTGTGTGTGTGTAGGGGGGGGGCTCACAGTGAGCTCAAGAAATTGCTCCCACAGACTGAGAAGTAGAATTATGAACCCCATCTAAGTGTGAAGAAGAAACCGAGATTAAAAAAATCATAGGGAACTTCTATCTAGCGGTCATAAAAGGAGGGGACTCACCAACAGCTCAAAAGGACAGGGTATCCACAGAGAATAATAATGTAAAAGCACAATACTTGCACCCCCAGCTGGTGCAGAGCTCATGTTGCTACCCCTGAACAGATGCCTTGTCCTCTCTCACAGGAAGATGGAAGGTATAGCTAGCAGTACAGGGTAGTGCACCGAATCTTTACCACTTTGGGCACCATCATTTGTGGTGTCACCAAGCCATACACTATTGCTGCACATGCATTAACTAAGGCTCCTGCAGGAAATCCATTCTATTGTAACTTGAAGATGACCTGCACTCACATACTTTATGCTTTACTCCTCTCTCTCATACATTAGGGTTTGCCTGCTCCAACCAAGCCCCGGGAGGTGAATATAAGGCAGCAAATTCCCTCAATATGTCAGGGGTTTATGTTTGATGTTCCACGTAAAACACACTTTCAAATTTGACTGGTTAGACCACCTTGTACAATTCTATAACATAGAAGCCAAGTGACTGTCACGTGCAATATTTTCACGACACCTAGTGCCTAATTTGTTAAAAGAAAACATAAGTGCTGGTCACCAAAATGTTTCTTTGGAGATTGGTACCACCGTTTTTGTGGATTTTTATCCATGGCACCAGAGTATTGGTGGATTTTTATTCCCTACCAGCACTAGCAACACCTATTGACAAGGTGTTAGACTTAAGGTGAAGAACAGTACAAAAGGAATGGGTGAAATGCGCTGTAAAGGGTGACTTAGCATCACAGTTCTGTTGCTTGGTCACAAAGCTCTCACTATGCCATCTCCTGTTTCACACTCATTCTCTGTTCTCTCCCATCTCCGCACAATCTCCTCTCATTACCTCCTCCTTTCTCCCCTTTCTCTCTAGCTTCTCTCACACACAATCACATTTCTATCACTACCATCTACCGTGTCTCTTTCTCTCTTCAATGTCCTCTTTCAGACCCTTCCCACTAACTGCCATTTCCCCTCCCCCACCTTCTTCACCTCACTCCGTTTTAGATTTAGATCATATGCAAGACTAGCTTGGGTGAGAGGAGTGTGACCCTCCCACAGAACATTAGCTAGTCCCGGTTTCTCAGTCAATACAGAACTTCAGCTTTTATATGTAGTCTGGTAGGTTAACTCTGCTCGCGGAGTTTTCGGCACTCTGCGTTACTCGGAGCTTGCAGAGTTTTTTCCCCCTCGCTCGCGTTCATCAACATTAAGTTGGCAAGCGAGGAAAATCCATCCCCCGGTGAGAATTTTCTAGTTCGCGATCGTCAACATCAAGTTGGCGAGCGCAAGAGTGGAAAATCGACCTCCCGGCGACATTTCTCAATGCGGGCGGTCAGATTTCTCATTGCGAGTGGTCGCGTATGCTCGCGACCGCTTGCGTTGAGAACTAATCCATTCGCGTTGAGAAAGCTGCGGCTCAAGTAAAAATTTACTCGAGCGGCAGAAAGGAAGCAGCGCCCGCTTGCTCTGTGCATGGTGCAGTTCCGGATGATTGCACAGTGTGGACAAGCACCTGGTACTGAAAATCACTAAGAACGGCATTTATCTAAAGAAACTCCGCCACTTGCAGTGTTTTTGTTTGCACTTCAAGGAGTTCGGCGTAGTGGAACTCCGCCCAGTCTTATTTTATATTATAAGAATAAACGTTGATTGAGCTTGATCCTGGCTAGAAACTTGTTCACCTCGATCTATGTCTGCTCATACACTCCGCTTTGTCGGCAGTGGCGCTTCGCTGCATACTTGGAAGAGCTCAGCTCTGTCTACCAAGGGCCTAAGCGCTAAGTATGGGTGAACTCTGCTCTGGCTAAGTTAAAGAAATCACCTGTGTGTACACAACCTCTGCTCTTTCTATTCAGCACATTGTATTCAGGGACTAACTGCATCTGCAAAGGAGCTTAGCTCAACAAAATGATGTTGTCTGTGGCAAAGTACCATTGTCTCTAGTCGCAGGAACTCATTTCCATCTGTGCAAGAATTTGTTTATGTCTTCTAGGCGTTCACTCTATAACCAGAACAATTACCAGTGTTTGCTTTCCTCTTCTTAATAAAAGGGATGCCTCGCCGTTTAATTGGTGCTTTGTACTGCAATAGCTTGGAGATGTTGCGCTTTTCTCAACAGCTGGACCTCTGATCTCTATTTCCCTTGTCTTCTCATCCTCTTTCAACATCACAGCCCTTTTCTCCCCAGAGCACGATTTGTTATGAAGGTCTTCTTCATACTCAATTTGTTTTTATGTCATTTTGCCATGTTGTTTTCATGTACATTTGTACTGAGAAAATTTAGAAAGAGTAGAAAGAAATCAGGCAGAGACAAGTAGACAATATTACATATAAACAGAGACAACGGTGAAATGCAAGAGGTGAGACGCGAGAGGTGGAGAAAAATGAAAAGGGAAGATGGAAGGAAGGAAGCAGGAGAGGATGCAGTGGCTACAAGGACAGAGGGCAGGATGAAACGTGCTGAAGTCCAGGTGACAACCTATGGGCAGTGCAACAGGTGTTAATATGCACTGTAACATATAGGAACAAGAGAGTGGACCCGAGTAGAAAAGCAAAGGCAATGAAAAAACAAAGTTAAACTTTAAAATCCACCAAGACATTAAAATGAGGAGAGTCACCTGAAGCAGGTATCAGAAGAAGGTGCATTAAACCAATTAACTACATTTACTGATTTGGAGTAGGTGTAGGGTAGTTAACGCCAGGGTGGGCACCAACAAAAAAGTAGGTCAGCTAGAGAGACCAGGTCCAGCAACTGCACAGCCAGTATGCATTTAACTTGAGCTTTTGAAATGTAAATATTTCTTGGATTTGGAGCAGGCACCCTTCTCCCTTCAGTGCAAGGTTTTCCAACCTCCAATTGTCACTCACAAAGATGGTAAAGATGATCAAGAGGTTGACCACACGAGGACAGGGTATCGGGGGAACACCGTGGTGTGAGAGCAGCAAGCTTCGGTGAGTGCAGTGCCAGGTGCAGCCCAACAAAAAACAGTGTCATTATCGTCTCCCTCTTCAGTCTATTGAATGCAAGGCTACCAAACTCCCAGGGGGAGAAGCACACCATGGCCTACTTTGAGGTGGGCTCTGAACGGTCTGCAGCCAATAGCCCTCAACTACTCTTAGGAGCAAATTGCACCACACGTGTACCCATGCTGTGATGTGTATGTCCAGTACTACCCAAATTCAGCGAAAGAGCAAGCATGTTATGCAGATTTGGAGAGTGTACTATCACCCGATAGCATATCTTAGCGTTAAGCAGGTGTGAGCTTAGCCAAGCCTAGGGCCTGGCGGGAATACTTGAAAAGCCGGGATTCCGCTTCTTGCAGAATTCAAAAAGCGAGGAAGAGGCTTTTATGTGTAACTGCAGGGCATTCCACTCTTAAGGAGCGGTGTAGAAGTAGGTTCGGCCGCCATATCGGACTTTTCATATGTGTGGGATGTAAGTAGGAATACGGATGAGCAGAGGTGTCTGGAAGGTTTGTGAAAGCAGATGCGATTGTTGAGGTATGCGGAGCCACTGCTATGTGGTGCCTTGAAAGTGTGGGTTAGGAGTTTAAATTGTGCTCATTTGTGTATGGGGAGCCAGTGGAGATCCCTCATGTGTGGTGTCACGTGGTGTGCATGGTTTGAGAGGTTGTGAGTGATTCGGACTGCTGAATTCTGAATGATATGAAGCCTCTGGTTAATTTCTTGCTGATCCTGACATAGAGGGTGTTTCCGTAGTTCAGTGTGCTTGTGACCTGGGTGTGCATGATGATTTTCCAGGTGCTGACTGGGAGACATTTGAAAATCTACCTTTGATCTCTATTTACCTGCATCTTTAGGGTATGGAAGCATGAAGCGGTATCTGCACGACGTTACTGAGGTTCTTGGCATGAGTGGTGGATGTGGGTGTCAGAGCTGCTGGCTGTTTCCCCCCAGGTGAAGTCCCACTGTGAAGTGCTCTTCCCGAAGATCACGATTTTGGTCCGGTCTGTGTTTAGCTATAGACAGTTGGCCTTTATCCAGTGGGCATTTTCAGTCATGCAGGCACTGAACTTGATTCAGGTACAAGGCACCTTGTCTGTGAGGGAGAGAATGAGTTGTGTTTTGTCAGCGTAAGAGGACGTTGATTATGTGAGAGCTGATGATGCTGGCTAAAAGGATCATGTTAGCGTTGAAGAGGGTTGGGCTCAGGAAGGATCCTTGCGAAAGTCCACAGATGAGGTTCTGGGCATCCGGGGTTCTGGGCATCCGGGGTGTATGGTGCCAGGAAGACTGACTTGGTCCTTCCTGTCAGGAAGCAGCATATCCATCAGAATGTGTCTGCTTGGATTCCAATGTTGTGTAGGTGTTGAATGATGATCGGGTGGGAGACTGTGTCAAATGCCGCAGAGAGGTCCAGGAGGATGAGGGCCACCATGCTGTCTCTATCCAGAGTCAGACAGATGTCATCTGTGGCAGCAATGAGAGCAGTTTTCATGCTGTGGTTGGGTCTGAAGCTAGACTGAGCGGGGTTGAGGAGTTGGTGGTTATTGAGGTATTCTGTGAGGTGTCTGTTGATGATTTTCTTTAAGATCTTGGTCAAATGGTAGCAGGGAGAGAACCTGTAGTTGAGGAGCACTAAATGGTCCACGGAGGGTTTCTTCAGCATGAGGCAGACGAGCATCGTATAGTGCGGCATTGTAGAGCTGCATGTGTATAGACTGTTAAGAGTAACTGTGTGACATGACGTCCTATCACTCTGAAGCCAAGACTACCTCGCTGAATCCCAGGCAACATCAATGCTTAGGCATCAGCAAGCCTTCATGTGAGGAAAGGACAGGCAGACCAGATCAAATTACACAGATGATTGGCATTGCTACCTACGGACCATCTTTTAAGAGTTCCTGTCTCTACTAATAGGTGATGGTGCTGTCCACAAGGAAGCCCCACCCCATTTAGCCAACATTGTGTGTGTTCTCAGTTTTAGTTCTCACCTGAGACATCTGGCTTACTTACAGGCCACTTAGAACCCGCTCATGGAATGCCATTGGCTGGCTTCATTGTCACTCATTTCTTTGAGTCTCTTTGGTCAGTGTATGCCGGCTTCACTTCCTCTTCGTGTGTTTGTCCCTCCCCTGGAGTATAGCCCAAGTACTGCTTCCTGACCAGTGTCCTTCCAATGCTTACAATTTCTGAGCTACTTGTTTATTTTAATTGCAGCATTCTAGAAGAGTGAATCTGTTTGCAGGCCACCTCCCCCCTTCCGTACTGCTCTGCATTTTTGCTTGTCCCCACTCCCATCCAGTGTTGTTGTTTGCCCCTTCCCACCTTCCAGTCCCCACTGTTGCTTCCAGACTCCACCTTCCCATTCCCCATTATTGTTTGTCCTCATTGTTGCCTGCCCTTATTGTTGCTTTCCACCTCCCACCCAGCTTTGTTGCTTGCCTGCGTTGTGCTACCACTCTCCCATATTGTGTTGTTTTACTTGTGCCTGTTGGCACTTTTCACTACCATCCCATGTTGTTTTGCTTTCCCCAGTTGTTGCTTGCCTCCTCCTGTCTCGCGTTGTTTTCCCTCCTCCTGTTGCACGTTATTTTTCGCTTCCTCAAACACTCCCTCCCAGTGCTGTTGCTTTCCCCCACTGTTGCTTGCCCCCTTTAATCCCACATTGTTGCCTACTTGCATTGTTGCTATTCACTCCCTCCCATCGTGCCTTGATGCTTCCACCCCACCTCCTCCTGTCCCGTGTTGTTGCTTATACCATCCCACCTTCTTGTCCTGCTTTGTTGCTTACACCATCCCACCATCTTGACCTGCTTTGTTGCTTACACCATCCCACCTTCTTGTCCTGCTTTGTTGCTTACACCATCCCACCTTCTTGTCCTGCTTTGTTGCTTACACCATCCCACCATCTTGACCTGCTTTGTTGCTTACACCATCCCACCTTCTTGTCCTGCTTTGTTGCTTACACCATCCCACCTTCTTGTCCTGCTTTGTTGCTTACACCATCCCACCTTCTTGTCCTGCTTTGTTGCTTACACCATCCCACCTTTTTGTCCCACCTTGTTGCTTCCACTGGTAGATGGTCAATGAATTTCTAAAACACCATTTAAAAAGAAAAAAGTTCTTTCTTTTTTTCATTTATATAGGGCCTATTAACCCTTGCATGGATAGTAAGCACTATATAAAAGCAATTACAAATCCAGACAATTTGTGATTTTTGCCACCTTGTTTACTTCAAAGCATCCAGAGCCTTCAAGGTCTGATGCCTCTCTTTCATACCAGTAGGGGTTGGCAAACATTGTTTCTCCTATAAAACAATAGTGACAGTAAAGCCCATCGAATGGCACAATTGGAGCCCCACCGTGAGGTTTTTGTCCTGGGATGTTGTGAATAGCCTGTGACCTTTACCCCCTCCTGTAAGGACAGTGTAGGAGCAGGAGAAGCTTAATGTGTCCCTCGAGAAAAGACGGTGTTTATTCTTGTGCTCCAGAGTCATACCTAGGGCAGGCTTTCCCTGGGACAGGGACCCACAGAGCTGCAACCTGGGCTACGGCACACGGAGAGGAGAGAGAGGGATGGAGTGTGTGTGTGTGTGTGTGTGTGTGTGTGGGGGGGGAGGGGTCCTATAGCCCTTTCAGCAGGGCTGTAAGTGGGCCAGGTCTCACCGGGTCTGAGCACCGGCAGTTTTTTAAAGGGGACCTCGAAACTGGTCTCTATCTGGCTCTGTTTTGTGCCCTGCCGAACTGCAGTGTGTTTTTTTTCAGACGGTAGTGACAGCAGGCGCATCATGTGCGCGTGCTCACACTGCTCACTTCTCACCAGTGTAGAAGTTACTGCATGACGTCATGCCAGGTGAGCGTTGTAGCGGAAGGGAAATCCTTTAAAGAGAGTCATTTTCTCTCTGATTTCCCTTCTCTTTTTGAATCTCGGGAGCAGCAACATTGTCCTGTTGTCACCAGGGCTCTAAGTGGAAGCTTTTCCAATATTATATAGAACAAGCCATAGTTGCTGCTTATTTATCTAATGCAACTAACAACCATTGACAAAGCCAATCGTGCTGACTTGTTGTAGGTATGATGTTACTTGTTGTATTATATCTAGATGCAATGACAAAAAAAGCAAAATGCTTGCCAGGCGGCACACTTTGCCAAGCACAGATTTTTTAGTTTAAGTGTTTAAGCCACGCCCTTAATTACATTGGCCACCCCCCTTTTGAGAGACCCTCCAGTTTTTTCATCCCACTTAAAGCCCTGCCTTTCGGTGAAATGGGCGTTGCACGTCCCAATAAAACCAAATACTGCCCAGCATATTTTTCTTATTTGCTTAGCAAATGTTAAAACATCAGGCCGCCTGCAACGTGTGCTAAACACAATTAGATTAACTTGGGCATTTCGTATGTAGCATTTCATACCGTAAGTTTGCGCTTTCTAAGCGCTGTAAATAACTGATGTTACTGGTACCAATGTAAAGGCCCTCGATTTAACAATCTTTAGCGAACTCAGACAGAGCTGGGCTGGCTGGTATTAGTACTGTTGACCTGCAAATTAAATTTACGTCAGCAGTGAGTGTTTCATTTATTTATCAATCTTACCGGCTGTGGAATTAAAATGTTTTTATGGAAACTAGCCCATACTTTGGGTGCTTATTCGCTCAAATTAAAAACAATAGGGGGATAGAAATAAAAATCAGTAGAGTATTAATCTTGTAGATGTGGGCCTTTCATGACATGGCAGAATCGAACTAAGTCCCCTTGAAACCGCACGGATCCGGTGTCGGAAGTGCCCCCTGCACACTGTGCTACTGTGGTTGGACCACCATGGAATTAAAAGGGGAGGGGCAGCAGGCAGCCTGCTAGAAGCTCTGATTTCTCACGTTACTCTGAATGCATGTGAGGGTTGACACATGTGGAAGGCTCTGTGGCGTGTTATGTAATAAGGAACAGGCTGTCGTCGCATATAATGGAGCATTTTATTTTTCTTCACTTGCTTTAGCTGCAGAGTTATTATTACTCAAACTAGCGAACATGTCTTGTGTTATACAACTACGAAATGCAATTTTATAAGAATTTAAAGCACCATCCCACTGCGGCCGCCTGATTGCTATTAGTTGGAGACTTCACACGCACGTAAAGAATGAAAGAGGGGAAACTTATACCGCGCAACTTAGCCCAAGGGCATCAAGGCGCCATATATGTATACATAGTATACAGATGATTGTTAATATTTTACCATGATTTTATGACTAGAGCAATGTCATTGTGCTGTCAGGAAATGTTCATGTAGGGATATTTTACATAGAAACTTTCCCTTTGGCTATATGGAAGTCAAAAATGCTGTCTCTGTATTTAGCAGTAAAAGAAGCAAACACTAGTCTGGTGTCAAGGGTGAGATTTCTAAGTGGAATGCAACAGAAGCAGAATCCGTTTTTTAAGGGTTACCCAATAATCCTGCCAAATTCCTCTTCGCAAGTGGACGAGAAAAAAGTGAAGTCCGTATTTGTTTTGTGGAATCTTTTTTCGTGCTTCGCAAGATTAGTAGGCCGCTCTAATCATGAAGCAGTACATGTTGCGCTGCGCGATCCCGCCTTCTGCCTTTGCTTTTATCTCTGGCGGGCGGAAGATCATGAGAATTTGCGCCAAGATCCGCTTCGTTTTGCCAAGGAACGAAACAAAAAAAAAACAGTTCGTGGCGAGTTCAAACTGGTGACACCGCAAAAAGAAACCGATATGAAAACACAGGTGAAACCCTGGCAAGCATGGGTGGCCTATAGAAGCTCACAGCTGGGCGCTTCTATACATAATTAATCAATACCAAAGCAGAAGCCCGCAAGCAAGAGGGCAGATCCCACCGGCGATTTGCTGAGGGGGTGCAAAGGGTAGGGACCACTGGTGACAACTGTAGACTATTAGCAGTGGCTTGGGAAAGGTGTCAGGGCCCTGGTGCGAGCATTGGAAATAGGCCCCGCTTTTCCAGAGTTGGTTGTTAAAAAAAAAAAAAAAATACTAATATTATATAGAGAGAGCCCAAACCTTTGAGGCGGGTAATCTCAGTAACCACAGCACCAATCACAACACCCAATACAGCGTTGGAAAGGGCAGTTGCAGCAGAAGGACATAGGCTATGCAGACGCCCACCATATATATTTTTTAAATTTTTTTATTTATTGTTTTTATTAACTTTGTGGTGTTCATCACAATCATACAGTGCAAGACATACAATTGTACCGTAGGACACCATATACTTTTAAAAGGTAAAAGAACCGTGCCAGCAAAGTAGTCCCTTGTGGGCATGTCTGCGTTGTGCTGTGGGCGTGGGCTGGGGGCGTGACTAACGCTGGGGGCGTGTGGTACGGCCATCACATCGTGGGCTGTGGGTGTGTGCTGGGGGCGTGACAGATGCTGGGGGCGTGTGTCCACCCTTCATGCCATGTGAGTCGTACATACAAGCGCCAATTACATTGCTGCGCAGCATCAAGGGGCACGCTGGGTGCGTGAGAAACGCTGGGGGCGTGTTTCCGGCCTTCATGCCATGTGAACGCAATTGCGCCGCATCAAGGGGCACGCTGGGGGAGTGAGAAACGCTGGGGGCGTGTGCTACATTCCGCCCTTCATGCCATGTGGGTCGTACATTAATCAGAAGATCGTCTGCTGTGGCCGTGTGCTGGGGGCATGACAAACGCGTTCAGCTGGAGGCCTGGTAAGTAACATTACTGCAGCCTCTCCTGCGCGCTGTTACTGAACTCTCCCATTCAACGAAATTAGACGTGCCTGCTACCATCAACCAGGGCTCTAGCCGGGCTCAGGCGGCGGATCAGTACACTAATTACACGCGCCTGATAACATCAACCAGGGCTACAGCTTGGCCTCAAGCGGGGGGAACATGCGCCTGCTAACATCAAACAGGCCTGCATCTGGGTCTCAAGCAGGGGAACACGCAAATGAGCATGTCTGCGGGGACAATTACTGCAGCCTCTCCTACTCGCTGTCACTGAACTCTCTAATTAAACGGATTTACCCGCGGCTGATAACTCTCTCATTCAACGACATTACACGCGCCTGCTAACATCAACCAGGGCTGTAGCCGGGCTCAGGCGGAGGATCACTACACCAATTACACGCGCCTGCTAACATCAACCAGGGCTGCAGCTGGCCCTTCTCCGTCCCTATTCTAATGAAACAAAAAATGTTGTCTACCGTGAGATTTTAAAATAAATTGCCCTTGCCAAATACACACATTACACACATTCTATTTCATACCCGGACAACGTCGGGACAGGCTGCTAGTATATATATATATATAAAAATAAATACACACACACACACACACACACACACACACACACACACTTGGCTTGAGTGGGCCTCACACCCATGGGCCCTAGTGACACTGCACCTGCTGCACCATTGACAGCTAGCCCCCTGACTTTTTGGCCGAAAGACAAGAGCTCTCTCAGGTGCCAGTTCACTCTTTATCCAAGCTAATCAATATGTGCCATATTTCTCATTCCCTGAAGCCTAGAAACCATTACCGTACATGGCTGTACACCACGATATCGCAAACTGCCTGAAAGTAATCAAACACAGGAATATGGACACTGGCACATGTCGGGCATTCAGAGACCCACGTTTTAACAATTACAGCATATATTTAGCTCGCAATCAAGTCCGGAGTCTACTCTGCTAAACAGAACATTACCGACTACTTCAGAGCCAGCGGCGTCTCCTGCGTTATGGCGGAGGAGCGTTTACCCCACTGCCGCAGCAGCATAAAATCATGTAAAATGAAATGATAATAAAGCAGCTTTATTATCCTTTTATAAGGAGCCGGAGCCCAGTCCCGTATTGGGGTTCGTGGTCAAGGCAAGTATGGAGGGTACTTCCAGTGATGGACACGGCAAGTGCGCATGACGGTTTGGCCGGCTGTCTTACTTGGATGTCTCCAGAGAGGTGCAAGGAGAGAAGCATAAAACCAGCCCGATCTGCCCAATCCCAGCAATACTCTCATGCTGGGTAATAGTATTAGCAGCATGAGAGCAGCCTCTGGATTGGCACAGGGGAGACTGAGCCTGTGTTCAGGAGAAGAGCTGAGAGCACAGAGGCATCAAGTAAGTTTTAATTAAAATGTATTATTGCCACATCACTTTTCCCTGCTGGCAGCTGCCACTGTTCAGGGCCCTAATTTACTGTATGGGATCCTTAACCATGGGTTATATATTTACTCAGACTTAAGCAGAGACATATACTGAAGACGGGAGACTAACAATAAGCACTGAAAGCCAATAGGTTTGAGACTTATACAATGCATACACAAACATGCACAGCCCCTACAGAGGCACTCGATAGCACAGGAGAAAGGCTGCTGGCACGCACCCACCCCAACACACAAATGTGCACATATGCACACAGACAACACACCAATATGTATCCATGTACTCACACAACATACATTCAGGCACTCATTTACGCAGACAACACAAGAGTCACAAGCAGGTACATAACTCACACAGAGGAGTACATAACCACCTGCAGAGCTGAAACGCGCCATCATGTGATGTACAACACCTCAGCCTGTCCTGAATGTTTTTTTTATCAAGACCACTTTGCGTGCAGGGATTTTTGAGCTCTTCTAGAGGGAAAAACAAAACTATCTGTCTCGAAATGCGAACACAGTTATGTTGGCTAAAAAGTGAGCAATGACTGAAGTTGTCACAGGTGAGATGACCAACTTTTCAGCCATGTACGAGCACAAATGAAGGATGGGGAAAAACATACATTTTGCCATCATGATAGCAAACTGACTTGCTTTTGTTTTGTTTCTTTCTAAAGAATATATTCTTTGTGGCAAAAGATTACTGGGACCTCTTCAATTCTTTGACTCTATTGGGCTACCAAAACTTTAAATAGGCCTCGGTTTACATTTCGCAGCAACAGAGTTCAAGCAATACATCTCCATATTGGGACATGAGAGGTATGCATTAATGTTCAAGCACTGTAGTGCATAAACTCTGAAAACACACAATGTGTTTGTGCCGATTGGTTGTATTTCCAATAGTGACACCTATGAGAACACCAGAAGCCAGATTATCGATTACCTGTTTCACCCCTGAGGCGGAAAGCCGGGGGCATCTCCTTCTCTCTTGACTTTTGTACGGAAAGCAAATCAGCGTGAGTGTGAATCAGAATTTCTGTATGCATGGTGATTAATACCTGGCTACAGACGTATTTACGATTGAGACTTTTTAATAATTGTAAATATTTTAAACTGATGCACTTTTAAATCAGATATAGACCTCTCTGCTTGTCCTAACGTGATTACTTCGTCACAGGGGTCCTTGCTCTCTTTCCCCCGGCGCAGCCGAGCACAGCGCTCTCGCCGGCCGGGAGAACGCGGAACCGCCATCTTGGGGGGAGGCAGGGTAGCGCTCCAGCTCCTGGACGCCTCCCACCCTCCTCCTACCCCAGACGGATATGGATAAAAGCAGGGGGTCATCCCGCCCGCGCAGCCCGTCTGCGCCCGTCCGCGCCGGACCCGCGCCCAGCGCCAGACCCCCTGCATCACGTCCCCCAATAATCTCCTGGACCACTGATCAACTTTTTCATCTTCGTCAAGGCGCCTGCAGCCCCGCTACCTGTTGTTATCCCCAAAGCCTGGAAACCTCCACTTATTCTTGCTCACGGTGCAAAATCTCTATTCCCGCTTTTCTCAAACTGATTCTTCAGTCTGTGAATGCCATGAATCGCCAGCCCCCGATTACCTTAAAAGCAGCCTTAATAAACTGCAGATCTTTACCCGCACACGCCTCTGATATTTGGCTGTCGTTAGACACTCATAAATGGGATCTATTATTTCTTACAGAAACTTGGCTCAAAGACTCATCCAAACCGGATATAAACCTGGCCATTCCCCCTGACTACCGACTACTAGGCATTAATCGAGATAATTCCAAACCAGGCGGGGGCTTCGTTGTAATCGCGAAATCCCATCTAAAATTTAATATTACAAAAATTCCTAATCTTGGTCTTATTGAAGCCATGTACCTTACAATCATGGACTCCGCAAGTATTATCTTTGCCGGTATCCTGGTCTACAATCCCCCCTTGGCCACCTCCTCCTCATCTCTCAATGCCTTGATGCACTCAATCGCGGACTTTTCACTCAAACACTCCCACTTTACAGTGCTGGGAGACTTCAATCTTCATATCGATAATCCTTCCTGTGCACAAGCATCCTCTTTCCTGGAAACCCTACAAGGACTCACTTTGTCCCAATTAGTTAAAGGCCCTACTCACAAAGCAGGCCACACACTTGATCTTATTTTCACAAATCATCCTGGTATCTCTTCCCTCCCTCCTCTCCCCCTCACCTGGTCAGACCATTTCCTTCTCCCCATTGTTATTACTATTCTTTCCTCTCCCCCTCCTTCTTCTCTCAATAGAGTTAGTGGTCGCAAATGGACCAAGGTCACCTGTGAGTCCATTGATTCTTGTTTTCAGTACCAATTTAAGCAGTCGGAAGATCTTGATAAGGAAACAGTAAGATATAACTCTGCCCTTATTTCTGCTCTGGATAACATTGCCCCCTCTAGCTCCTCTGGCCTCCTCCAGATCTCGTCCCTCCGCCCCCTGGTTCTCCCCCATACTACGTGAGGAAAAGAGTAGGTGCAAACAGCTGGAACGCAAATGGCGCCAGGCCTATGACCCCATTGCCAAACTGGCCTACAAAAATGCCCTAAACAAGTTCCAAAAACGTAAACGTTCCTCGATGAGAGCTTATTTTTCAAAACTCATCCAACAGGCGCAGAACTCCTCTAAAACCCTCTTCACCATTGTGAAGGATTTTGTGAATCCCCCTGCTTTGAAAACCCAATGCGTGCCCACTCAAGTTCTATGCAACGGTCTCTCTGATTTTTTTCAGGAAAAAATCATCAAACTTTCTTCCTCCTTTGACTCCATCTCACTTAGCCCCCAGCCAGTTGTTTCACATCCCTTACATTGCTCTTTTAATTCTTTCAGTGAATTAACCCCTGACTCAGCGTTGTTTCTTTTACATAAAGTCAAGTCTGGCTCGCCATTAGACCCAGTCCCTGCCAAAGTAATGGGCAATCTTGCCCCTGTTTTAATCAACCCTCTCCTTTCCATTTGGAATTCCTCTTTGACCCGTGGCCAATTTCCTTCAGTCTGGAAACATGCTAGGCTGCTTCCCATCCTGAAGAAACCGGATGCTGACCCTTCACAATTCAGCAACTATCGACCGATCTCGCTTTTGCCCAAACCTGCCAAAGTGTTGGAGAAAGTAGTTCAGAAACAATTGGCTCAGTATTTAGAAACGAATCAGTTGCTGCACGATTCTCAGTCCGGTTTTAGAACCGGCTACAGCACCGAGACTGCGCTGCTGGAGGTATCCGAGACTATTATGAAATCAGTGGACAGGGGCGAGGAGGCCATGCTGGTCCTCCTCGACCTGTCCGCTGCATTCGACACTGTATCACACGACATACTTACAGCCCGTTTACAACAGTTGGGGCTTGGTGGTACAGTCCTGGCATGGATCAAATCCTTCTTGTCCAGACGGTCCCAAAGGGTACTGCTGCACCCATTTGAATCAGAGGACAAACCCCTCATGTGCGGTGTGCCTCAGGGTTCCGCCTTAAGCCCTCTATTATTTAACGCATACTTGGCCCCGCTTGCCAGGGTAGTTGAGTCTTGAGGGGTCAGGGTGGTCTCATATGCTGATGATACTCAGCTTGTTTTTTCATTCAGAGACCATTCTGACTCCCTCTTCTCCAACTTCAGAAACTGCCTTGGCAATATCTGCGCATGGATGGCTGCTAATCATCTGGCTCTAAATACGGACAAGACTGAGGTTCTCTTTTTTAGCCAGAAATCGACTCCCCCTGCAACCTTATGGTGGCCTACCGTCCTGAACCCCCCGCCCATACCAGTGCAGTCTGCCCGCAACCTTGGCTTTCTATTTGACAACACCTTGTCCTGTAAAGCCCAGGTCAATAAAGTTTCTGCGGCCTGCTTCAATAAGCTGCGCATGATCAGGAAGATTTTTCCTTATCTCCCCCAGACCTCCCACAAAACGGTTGTCCAGGCACTTATTACGGCACATCTAGATTACGCCAATAGCTTATATGCCGGCGCCCCCCTTTACCTTATAGACCGACTACAAATCGTTCAGAATGCGGCAGCAAGGCTTATTGGTAACATCCCCGCCCGCAACTCGGTCAGAGGATATCGGGATGAGCTACATTGGCTTCCTATAGCCCGACGTATTGATTTCAAAATCTTGATCCTTGCCTTCCGGGCAATTCATGGAATTGGCCCGGCCTATTTGAGCAAAAGACTCAAGATATCTTCTTCAGTAAGACATCTGAGATCAAACAGCCTTCGCTTACTGAATGTCCCCAGATTTAGACTTACCCGTAGTGGTGGCAGAACATTCACCGTTACAGCAGCCAAGCTCTGGAACAGCCTTCCTCTGGACCTTAGGTTCATTGAGTTTGAGCCAGTCTTCCGACGCAAACTAAAAACCTGGCTGTTTACCAAACGTTGATTAAGAGCTCCTCTGCAACCCTCTCTTGTGTTAAACCTGTAATCTTAGCGCCGGGACACCCCCGCTGGAGGTAGCCGCGCGCTTTATAAGCTTCTTAAATAAATAAATAAATAATAAATCGTGATGGGAAAGCAAAACTCAATGATTTATTTTTAAGTCTTATATAGCGCAAACTCGACCGAAGGTTATCAGAGCGCTTTACATGAGCACCTGTTAAGTTACACAACTTTACCTTCATTTTTTGGCAGGCAAGGGGAGATTAATTTGCACAGAATCACAGGATGTGACAACGCCGAGGTTCGAACCTGCCCCCCTCCCCAAACCCAGTTCCAAGGTCAGTCGCTCTGACCATTATGCCACATCCGTTCTCTGAATTGCTCTGAAATTCCTTATGTGGGATCAGAATGGTGGGCAGAGTAGCGAGCACTGGTAATGAATGTAGAACCTCTAGGCATGAAGTAGCACTCCCATCTGTTCAGGTCCACTTGGGCGCGATTTGTCCAAACCAGGTCAAACATGGGAAAATTCAACTAGGGCAACTTGATGCGCATTTTGTTGGTCGTAAGGTGGGAATAGTGCAAGCAATTGTGAACCCTGCTTTACATGCCCCTTTGCTCCACTTCACCCTTTTGTTTTGCTTGTTCCACCCCAATATCAATTTAGTTGCAAAATCTTCAGCAGAACACATGACCCGTCCTTAGGTTCCAGTGTGGGTTTCAGCCACATTGGAAAAACGACATCTAAATACCATGAAACTAGGGTAGAAATTGGAGCCGATGTCCTGCATTTCCATTGGACAGAGCAGGGATAACGTGTTGGCAACAGAGGGTAGATACAGGAAGAAAGGGGCCACAATTACTTTTCTGTCAGGGCGATTATTAGCTCATATCCCAATGGCAGTTTAAAAAAAAATAACTTATAGGACAAATACCTGCATACCACTCCATCCGTTACCGAAGCAAATTTAGGACTGCCTTGAAGTTATTGCCGTTTTAATACAAAAAGCATACATTATAATCTTCTCACGTAGCAAATTCCTCAAGCTTTAACTTTAACCGATATATAGGACCCTTTTCTGTGGATTGCGAAAGCACAGTGGGCTGCCGCCAAGGACGGGACATTGGTTTGGACCCCAGCAGCATGAAAGTCTGACTGTGTGGGGATTATGGTGATTCAAATGCAGAAAGCATTGCCCACTGAAGGGTAAGAATCGGGAGACTGTCTGCGCACTACATGACCCAGCATGCTTGAGCCCTGCCTATCGAGGCGCCCACCAGGGGGCAAAAACTTTAAAAACTGCAAATGAGATGCAGGTGTGTTGTACAGCCTCGTGAAGCCTTGGCTCTCCTCTGAAGAAGGTCAATGGGACCGAAATATATTAGGAAAACGCCAGCATTGAAATAAAAGCTTGTTTTCACCATAAGGAGTGCGGCAAATACCTTTCTGCTGCAGAGAGGACTTGGATATATATATATATATATACACACATACATATATACATACATATATACATATATACATATACACACACACACACACACACACATGAAACATGCACTGGAAAGGTACATTGCAGGTGTACAAGTTATTTTGCTGTTTCTGTCATTGCATCTAGATATATGATACAACAAGTAACATCATACCTACAACAAGTCAGGACTATTGCTTTTGTCAATGGTTGTTAGTTGCATAACATAAATACGCAGCAACTATGGATAGTATATAATATTGGAAAAGCTTCCACTTAAAACCCTGGTGACACCACAACAATGTTGCTGCTCCTGAGTTCCAAAAAGAGAAGGGAAATGCAGAGAAAAAATGACTCTCTTTAAAGGATTTCCCTTCCAGGACAATGCTCTCCTGGCTTGACGCCATGTCGTAACTTCTCCACTGGTGAGAAGTGAGCACGCCAACATCCATGTGCCTGCTGTCACTGCAGTCCTGGAAAAAACAGACCGCCTGTGCCAGGGCACAAAACAGAGCCCGATAGAGACCCATTTTGAGGCCTCCTTTAAAAACTGCCGGTGCTCAGCACCGGTGAGACAAGGCCCACTTAAATCCCTGGCTATGTGTAAGGGCGAGAGAGCTCCAGCCCTATCTTAGGCAGCCGAATCTGATTAATGCTTTGGATTAGAAGCAAGCAAATGTGGGCGAACCAACTATTTTTTCTTCTGGTCTTAACACTTTCAATGATTTGAGGTATTGGCTAAATGACCACACTGCCAATCACTTCTGGGTCGCTGAAGGTCCGATTAGAAGTTGGCAGAGGGGGACACTCCGCCACAAACATGAAGGATATCCTGTCTGCCGTATTACGATCACATTCTGTCCTATGGGTATCATAATACGGCGGATGAGATATCCGTCAAATTTGTGAGGCAGTATTCCCTAAGCCGACTTCTACATCAGGCCCTAATATTGTCGAAAAATTAAGACAGAGATATACGACGAACGCTCGCACCTTGCGCATCCTTCATTCTACAGCAACAGCTAGGCTAATGCTCTTCTCTGTCATTATAATATATAGCGCATGGATGCTGTCCGAGATGGGAGTTGAAAACCCCTCTGTATCTCATTCTGAACAAACTGGCCGATGATAAACAGAATCTAAGCATTTACTAAAAATAAGATATCTTGGCTCAGATATTAAAAAAAAATAAAAACAACTTACTGCTCAGAATCATAGTAGTCCATGCATTTCTTTTTCTTGTTGTAGGCAGCGACCCGGAATGGGACAATTTCAAGTGCAATGAGGCCAGGAGCCATTGTGAGAACTTTAGCGCCATGAGTTGGTTCATACAGATCCTTTCCAGTATCTGGGTGAGGCATGCCTGCGGGATCCCGGCCGACGATGTAAAAATTGGCCCCTGCTACCATTCTCGCTCTGCAGTGCCACTGAACCTAAATATAAAACAAATATTAAGGTAAGCAAGAGATCCCGATTTGTATCGCTGACAAATGTGCAGATCTACCATTTTATGAAAAATATACTCTACTCAACAGTGATCACGCAAATCAGATCTGTAGACATTTCAGACAACAAGCTCTTGAGATACAAAAGTATAAAACGAGAATCTCAGCAGACCGTTGTGTTTGCAACCTCTGTAAATCCTACAATTGAGGTGCAGGCATAGTACCAATCCTGTCCAATCGAAAAACCCCAAACTTTAATGGAAATTAAGTATACCAAGGGAATCAGGTAAGCAGACTGAGAAGAAAGCATGCTCTCAAGTTAGTGGCTTTACACACCTGGAAAAAAACAAAACAGACCTGGAACAGAGAAAATAGCTAGCACAGATCAAAGAGCAGGCAATGGTGGTCATACATTATTAAGTAAACCAGTTGGTTCCATTACCCACTGTGCAGTTTAATAGAATATAGATTAATCCAACATTTACATGTATCAAAACAAATTGGGAACACAGCAGATAAACTGGCAGTGCACGAACAACGAACGGTTCACTTAGTTTGCATGTGGGCAGCAAGCCCTATACATTTACATTTCTTAATTCAATAACATGTACATGCAGAGACTGCTGGAATACTAGTTGGATGTATGCCATTTATTAATGAAGTACTTCAATGAAGAGTCAGTCATAAATTGATTCTAGACCATACTATATGAATAGCCAATGAGAGAGGAAAAACAAACCCTTTTTCTGTCAACATACACACTCCATAATTTATTGAGTCCACTCAGAGAGTACCCAAAGCCTAGACAAGGGCAAATCTGAGTGAAACAATGCGGCTGCTCAAGGAAGAGGGATTGGCTAAGAGGTTTTCCTTAAAAATGGCAAAGGCTCCTACCAAGAAGAAGCATTGTGCTGATAACCGTGCTTTGTTTTAAACCGAAACAAATGAGCGCCACCAAGCAGCTCTGTAATGGACCATCACTAACATATTTTGCTATTTATATCCTGGCTGGGAGAAGGTGTCAAAAGGGAAGAGACTCCAAGTATTCTTCAAACCCCAACCCTCCACTTCTAATAGTCACACTGTGGATACTTGTACGTGTTAGTAAGGTCTGCCTGACCAGAATAGTATGTTTGGCAATCATGTATAGGATTGCATTTTTAAAACAGTAACAGAACGTAACTGCGAAGTTGAAATGTGAAAAGACCTATTTAAACATTGCCAATATAATAAAATAATTGTGAAAAATTCTGAGGGGCGCCCAATGATTCCCCCCCCCCCCCCCCCCCCCCCTGGTGTTGGCATTAAAAGATTTGAAGACCCCTGCTCTAGGCACTAATATCAAAGAGCCGAATCAGCAAATGACTCAATCAAGTTGAAAAACAAACGGAGATGAACGAAGGATTTTGTTTGAACTCTTAGAACGAATAATGGCTTGATCTTTCTTCTTTTTAAATCATGTTTTACTTTGTCTCTGAATAGAGATGTGCTTTTAGAATGCCAGTTTCACGGCTCACTTAAATAGAATTCGTCTCATTTACGAGATTATCCTGAATCTATAACCTTTGGGTAGTGCAAGTAAGTATCTTGGGATAAACCAGATTTAAAAGCTAGAGAACTATGAATTACAATCATTTGTTTTTTAAACTGCTTATATAAGCCGAAGTACTATCACTAACAACATACGTATACTTTTTTAAAATCAACCTATAAAGGTTGAACTGCTTAGTTACCCTGCCAGAATTCAAAGCTGTACGAGGCAGGGTCAAAGGGGAAATATGCAGCAAGTGCAACATTACTGGTTGCAGATGAGCCAATGAATGATAATGAATCTTGGCTAGATGGATCACTCCTGCTATGAGAACTGATACTATTAGAGAAATATTTTCATCTGGGGATACATTTCAAATATTTATATAACAAAAGCAAGCCAATGTGTCTATCCCTCTTCTCCCAAGCAATTTAAAAAAGATTTTTTTTATCAGATATATATTATAGTTCTAAATCAAAGGGAGATACACGAGGGGGTCTATGTACTGCCAATTCATTTGATCTTAAATGTTATTTTTTAAGTAGTGAACAAACATACATGAAAACAAGTTAAAATCAAATATTCATGAGCATCAATAGTAGCAGGCCTTAACAGATCTTTCCAAAGAGCTGACCACAATTGGCAAGTTATTGCCATTTGGGGAAAGTTTGAAAGATAAAGACTAAATCATCCTGTTAAATAAGTATACAAAATGTAACCCCAGACCAGATGAGAATACCTTTACATCCTATATATTGGCCTAAACGTAATTCTTATGGGGTTACAGAAAGCGTTACACTCAATTGATATGGGAACTAAGGCACAAGGAGAGAACCCACATTGACCAGATGCCTGGCCCTTGACCACTGTGTCACTGGAACCAAGCTGCACCCGACAGAAGAGCCCCAAATCAGGGTGAAACAGATCTTGGGTTACTTGTGTTCTGGTTTAGATAGGACCTGGCTTGGAAGTTTGGGCTGGTTTGATCCTGTTGGAGCAGGACCAATCCTGATTGGTATTGGGTTGGGTGGAATATAAGGTGGCATGGTGGCCAAAAGAACGACAGGCTGGAATGCTACCCATGGAGATTGTCGGTGGTTAGAATTATTGGAAGCATTCCTCCCATCAAATTTGTCTCTGGTTTCTGGAACAGACTTTAGACCCGATTTAGAGTTTGACAGATGGGATATTATGTCACAAACGTGATGAGTATTCGGTCTGCCGTATAAGAAGTGATATGGGTTATAATGCACTTGGAATATAGCAGAGGAGAGATCCGTCACATTTGTGATGGAGTATCCTGTTCACTGAACTCTAATTAGACCTTCAGTGTTAAAACTATCATATGAATTTAAACATTGCTTGCCTGTGGAATATACTCAAGGAACTGGTCCGGTAATTTGGCCGGATTTCCCTACTCATGGTATTACTGACACAGGAGGTACCTACAATTGGGGACAGGGGAGGTGGGGCTGGTAGTGAATCATTATGAGTTGTACCCTTACGACCCACTATGAAATGGAAATACTATGGGAATTCAGTAATTCTGGGTCAGATTCCATCAGTGATTCTTCCTGTTGGGCCAGATTGTGACCAAGAGATTTTACCTGATAAAGGCCATTTGGCAGCCGACAACTCCAGATGAAACATAAGCCATCTGGTGTGTTCTTGCGGATCTCATAATACGGATGGGGCAATTAACTACTGTTACAGGCCCCAGTGGAAATGCCGTACGCAGGGGGACATTGGCAGGGCAGCCACCTTAATGGCCACTTGATGTAGCGCCCTCCCCCCCCCCCCCCTGTCCAGGGCTTCGAAGGAGGCGCGGCAAGCCTCGTCTGCAGGGGAGGGCCTTCCAGTGGGGGCGGGCCAGGTACTTAAGCTCCGGCCGCCCCTAGCTCTGCCTCTGTCCTGCTTCGGTTCCTGTCCGACCGCCTGAGCGAAACGCAAAAAAAAAACTGTGGGTGGTGGTTGCAATAGACACCGCCACCAGTGAAGGCTGCTAGGCGGGAGGAAGAGGAAGGGTGTATAGGACTGTCACCCCCACTTCCTTCTTCCTGGTATGCACGAACAATGGTGTGGCGCAGGGCGTCACACTCCGGGATTCGGTCAGGAACAAGGTGACTTAGCAGCCTGGACCACTGTCAGATGGCGAGGGACCACCAAGTCAGGACAATAAGGCAGAGGCCAGTTGTGCGGTTAAATTTCCGAGTGTCCCACCAGCCAAATGCACTTGATCATGACTAAGGCAGCGCAATGGGTATTTAGCAACTTAGCACTTCGTAGTTTCCAGGACCAATGGTCATGCGAGGAGGTGTCGTTTTGCTAGCGGTATAAGATGGAGCGCAATGCCCGCCAGGATGTCAGCAGCTAGGTCTGAGCTAGAAAGGGAGGCACGCGCGAACACTGCTTAAGGGAAGCTGCCGCTCACTACTGAGACAGTTGGTTGGGATCCGCAGTAGGCACCGCGGTAAGCAACGTGGTCCTCTTGGGGTACAACGAACAGCAATTTACTGAGTATTGTAATGGACCGATAACTAAGGGCGCAGTGTCTCGAACAATTACGCAAGCGGTGGCAAGATGGCCTTTTACTCATCAGGTTGCCAGGTGCGGCTGCGGGAACGCTCATTCGTTGCCAGGTTGGCACAGCGAGCAACGCACGGGGACTGGACCCAGGGTCTCGCATGGACGCATCTGTATGTGGGCTACCCCGGGACGGGGGAGGAGCAGGTGAACAACAGCTCTCATTAGACTGCTACAGGCCATGCAAAGTGATATAGTGGACTATCAACAATTGTTCCACGTAGGGAACAGCGGGGTGCCAGGTCCACAGCTGCGGTAGAGCATTGGCACTATTGCAGGCAAGAGTGGAAGGCTATTATTGAAAGGATGGCGTGCACTGTCCAAGTTGGGATGGATATGTTTCTCCCTGATATACGGATGCACTGCAAGCTGCGAGATGGAAGTAGGGAGCTCGGAGGTGGGGGGCTCTGTCATCGACGGTAGCCTCCTCCAGAGCTGTGGCGGAGTTACAGGGTGATCTGGAGGCAGACGGGTACAGTAAGGGTACCTCTGCGGCAGACTGGTACAGTAAGGGTACCTCTGCCTGGCACAGTAAGAGTGCCTGACCCAAGGACCGGGAGCCGCAGGAGGTTCCGGGAAACCGCGACGGTGCCCCGTTAGGTCTTCGGGCGGTCGGGGGGCCTGAACCGACTGGGGGTGTGCCATACCGCTCTGCCCTGAAAGGGGGGGCGGGAGTCTAAGATAAGGATCTACAAGGTGCTACACTGTCCGAGCGTCGACTCACCGTGCTGGCTGGCTAGTTAGGCAGGCGGGACAGCGAGGGGCTGCCTGCCTTGGATCACCCGTAAGATAACCCATCAAACGTCATACGCTTGTTGTATGAAAATAAACCTGCAGCTGTTCTCAACCATAACAATGTGTCCAGTGTAATCATTATATGGGCAAAATGTGTATGATGTTGGGTGGGAGCGGATGACGGTGTGGGCACTATAAGCAGCCCCTCGTAATGAAGTCCTTAACCTGCTACCCGGGACTTCGCGCTTGATGTTGCATGCCCACACCCACCAGGGAGTAGCTCTAAGCAAGTCAGTGTGCTACCCACACTTCAAATGCAGACAGCACAAGGAGCAGACAGAATTTGGTTGATCAGTACGGAAAGAAAAAATATTCTTTGATGGAAAGTAAAGTGAAGGAAACTCAATTAAAGCAGGAAAAAAACCAGGCGGGTGGCAGCAATTCACAAATTGTTACCGGGAAGAGAAAGAGAAATGCCGATGGTTACATTTATGCAGGTATGCAAATGCAATGCTACCTGCTGCAATCTTGTTAGCTGAAGGAATCTGTTTTCCCTCGAGTTCTATCGAGTGTAACACATTTCTAAATGGTTTGATAGAGGCGGCGTGGCAGGAAGCAGTCTTACAGTTTCAAAATCGTGCACAATGTTTTTTGTAATTTTATTTATGCACAATGTTTTTTGTAATTTTATTTATGCTTATATTTCCGTGGTGTCATAAATACATAGCCATTTACGTTACAGCAATAAAATGGCCAAGATTCCCAGAGAGGACATCACATCTTTCACATATATTCTACAGTATGCCCCAGTGGAGTCAAGCTAACACTATGCAGGGGGTTGGGTGTCTATGCTGTCTCGTTGTGTTATCAGAATGTTTCAGGATGACTTGTGCTGTGCATCTCTGCTTCCCGTAATGTATCTCACCCTGTACATTGAGAATTTGGTGGTGCGTTTGGAGTTAGGTCTCGCTTCCCGCTTTCTTAAAATCATGCAAAATGTGATCAGAATGATTAATTTTTCAGCACAATACTCTAGAATGCACGTTAGTATGGAGAAACATATCTGGTGCATGTGGACCAGTACTCCACCCTTTCAGAAGTCATGCTAGAAAGTGAAGACAGACTTAAGGCACAGACGCAGCGAAGGTGGTCTAGAGAGGCATGGGAAAAAAGAGGATTTGAATACACATCGTGTGAATGAGCAGGAGGCTACGGGCGATGTTTAAAGTACGGCCCCAGGTTGGATGGTTTTTGCACTCCGGAAGAGTCCCTCGACCCTTCTGTGCCTTACAATCCTCGGTGCGTTATTAATGGGATGTAGTTTGACAACCTCTACTTACATAGTAGAATCAGGTTGACGAGAAGTCAGTTTATTTCATGAAAATCACAACATTGACTGCCACAAACAGTTCTGAGACGCTGATTACAGCCAGAACCTAGCCTGCTAAGGACAGCCATACAAAATACACTGAACCCAGAGACTTAATAAAACTCGTACAAATCTTTAGTTTTCCCTAAATCCTGATTTTAAAGTACTACCTTCAAATCGTCACATGGCAGGTCTGCGATTCGGTTTACCATGCTTTCTTCTCTGTTGGAAATATTACACAATGTAAGAGGCATGCTACAGAGCGGGTCATGCAGACCCATAGTGAGTGCAGACAGGACACGCATCGCTGGTTGGTGATCAGACAACTGTGCTTAAGACCTCAGGGAACGGTCTTGAATGTGGCGACTCCCTACAGCTGCATTCACAAACTATGCACCTGCTTACAAATAAAAATCAGACAGACATCATTTATTCGCAAATCCAGAATCAAACATTTGGAAGTTGCGCAGGAATTGGCCAAGAATAAAAGCTAGGTACATTTACTGCTGAAAGAACACAAGGGACTTTTTCAATCTGGCGTGGCTTCCTTCGTGCTGGAAACAATTTGTTTTCTAAGGAACATTCTGCTAATATTGCAAAAAAGGCAATAAACATCCAGCAAGGTTGTTCGTACTAACATGGGGTGCATGAACCAACCAGCTTCCTATTCAAACTGGCTGCTCGTTTGGTAACCTCGCATCTGAGCAAAAAACGGAGTTAATCATCTGATCCTCCGATCTTGCTAGTCTTTACGCGGGCGTGGATAAAACTAAATATATTTAAAGCACCAAGTGCATTCAAGTCCCAGAATAGGTCCGATGGAGGACACCAAAGATGACAAGCATTGGTCAAGCAAATAGGTCTCGCCTATGCAAGAGATATTGGCTTTGCCAATTTGGTTTAGCCATGTTGTACCATAGCATGTCTACTGCTCAGCGCTGCTAAAAGTTAGTGGCGGAGAGAGGAGTAGAGTGGCGCAGAGGGAGCGGCACAGTGAAGAGGGGCATGTGGGAGTAGAGCAGAATAAAGTGTTGTACAGTGGAATAAAGTGGCATGGAGTAGAGCTGAGCGATCTGGAGTGGAATAGTGTGAGAGTGGAGTGTTGTAGAGTATAGTGTAGTAGAGTGGGTAGAGTTTCAGGGTGAAGGGGCGTAGAGTGGAGTAACGCGTTGCAGAGTGAAATGCCACAGAGTAGAGTGGTGTGGAGCGGCATAGGGTAGAGTGAAGTAAAGTGCAGTGGAGTGGTGTAGCGTTGAGTGTCAGAGTTAAATGGAGTATCAGAGCGTCATAGAGTGTCAGAGTGGAGTGTCGCAAAGTGCAGTAGAGTGGCCAAGAATGCAGTGGAGTGGCGTAGAGTAGATTAGAGTGGCCTAGAATGAAGTGGCATTATCGTGACTCTGAGTGGAGTCTTGTGGAGTGGAGGGGTACAGATTGGTGGGGCATAGAGTAGAGTGGAGGGGCATAGCGTTGAATGTGCATGGTGTAGTAGCACGTTGCCATTACACACAACACATTTTCAATTAAAATTACAGTTACATTTTCAAATACAGTTTCACTGATAAAACTGTCCAGCACACAAATGATAATGTGTGGAAATGGCATCACCTGGTGTATTGATTTGTTTTGATCGTATTAAAAAAAATTGTTTTCACTCACTTCCGAATTACAAAAAAAATGAGCTTCGTTTGTGCTTTCCTAATTCTGATGTATTCTGAAAAAATTAGAGCTATGTGGTACTGTTGAGAACCTCACTTCAAAAAAATAACAGGAATGCTGCAACCAAAAGTGTTTTCACATTTCACTAGTTAAAATTCCTTCCCCATTAGGACCAAGTGTGAACATGTTCAGATGGCTTCATTTGCCAGCACATCGGCTACTGATGTGAAATCGAGATGCTGGGAAAGGTTGCTTCCCTTTGGAACACCGGTCGTGGTACATGAATGTTACACCTACCTAGTTAAGCAGAGTCTAAAATATGGTCTCCAGTAAAAAATGATCATATTCGGAAGTTCAGATGAGAAGTGCTAAGACTAGCCCAGTTGCAGTATTAAGAAGAGAAAAAACCTTGTGCAAGTTTTTGATTGGTTTTCTGATCCCCAAAAGAACTACACAATTGACCATATATGCAACTCAAGAAATGGGCCTTGTGCAATAAGTATGCAAAAAAACAGGGGGAGAGGAGGATAATAGAGTCTAGGACGTCCTCCTCTGGGTCAGTAAGAAACAGAGTGGATCCCAGTCATGGGACCCTAGGACCTAGCTCAGCTCAGGTATGTGATTGTTCTAAATCATAGTACCTTAAAGAAAGAAAAATTTCTTTCTAGTGTCCCCTCACTCACCGGGGTTTCCCCACGGTGACATGCTTCATCATTGGGGTCCTCCCAGTTCTCTACGAAAAGGGGCGTGCTGCGACTCACGGACTACGCAGGAGAACTTCAGTGTGAATGACTATGTGTGGTGCAAAAAAGAATAAGTGGAGTGGGTGTGTGGGAGTATTAAAAATACCATACTTAGTGGGTCTAACTGTTTTATTGAGCTCCTATGCAGGTATATTAAAAGTGGGGTTAATGTCACTGTAGGGCAACCTATAATGTGGTTGACTCAGTGATCAAATATGGTCGACATGTTTCATGCTACCCCTAGCATTTCTTCGGGACCATGCAGGGACCAGCCCTGCATATGCCACTCCTAAATCCCAATAGAGGGGACTGTGAATCTATTACAGTAAAAAGGTGATATTATTTGCATGCATTTCTAATAAAATACATACTTTTGTTCCTCTCAATTAGTAGGTGCTGTAAAATAAAGCACATTGTTAATGACAAACCTTCCCCTAGGGAAGGCACACATAGTACATTTGTAAGCCACTCTCATTCTGTGTTTATATAGAATGGTTTGCGCCATATTGGCGCGTTCAGGCTTTCCAAATCCTTGGTCAAAAACTGTCGTGAAATTTGTTCGTGAATTCACACAAATAAACAAGACAGGACTTATTGTGATCAAACATATAACTTACACAACATATACAAAGTACACAGAATAAGAAGAGCTCCAATAGTTACTTTTTAAAGCGAAAATTGACACTTCCTGGGACCGCATCTTGCCTTGTTCCTGCCGGGCTATGGTTATACAAGCCCTCTTCTCTTTCCGTTTACACGCGGAGAGAGACATACGTCCAACATGGCCGCCACAGTGGGACCGGTCTAGTAGCTGAGGGCGTGCTCTATCTGGCTCCGACACCGGAACAAACAAAAACCATAGCCCGGCAGGAACAAGGCAAGATGCGGTCCCGGGGAGGTGTTTGAGTAGGTAGAAATACGCGATTTCACAATACAGGATGTAAGTATTATATCTCTGCTTCCGATGTAGAAAGCCACTCTAAATTACATCGTGATCATTCACGAAGGCGGCAATTCCGACATAACGATTTATGTATATATGTATATCGTTCTTCCAGCAGTGTATCCCATAAGTGAAATTGACCCCCCAGAGTGACCAGGAAGTGCCAATTTTCGCTTTAAAAAGTAACTATTGAAGCTCTTCTTATTCTGTGTACTTTGTATATGTTGTGTAAGTTATATGTTTGATCACAATAAGTCCTGTCTTGTTTATTTGTGTGAATTCACGAACAAATTTCACGACAGTTTTTGACCAAGGATTTGGAAAGCCTGCACGCGCCAATATGGCGCAAACCATTCTATATAAACACAGAATGAGAGTGGCTTACAAATGTACTATGTGTGCCTTCCCTAGGGGGAGGTTTGTCATTATAAATGTGCTTTATTTTACAGCACCTACTAATTGAGAGGAACAAAAGTATGTATTTTATTAGAAATGCATGCAAATAATATCACCTTTTTACTGTAATAGATTCACAGTCCCCACTATTGGGATTTAGGAGTGGCATATGCAGGGCTGGTCCCTGCATGGTCCCGAAGAAATGCTAGGGGTAGCATGAAACATGTCGACCATATTTGATCACTGAGTCAACCACATTATAGGTTGCCCTACAGTGACATTAACCCCACTTTTAATATACCTGCATAGGAGCTCAATAAAACAGTTAGACCCACTAAGTATGGTATTTTTAATACTCACACACACCCACTCCACTTATTCTTTTTTGCACCACACATAGTCATTCACACTGAAGTGCTCCTGCGTAGTCCGTGAGTCGCAGCACGCCCCTTTTCGTAGAGAACTGGGAGGACCCCAATGATGAAGCATGTCACCGTGGGGAAACCCCGGTGAGTGAGGGGACACTAGAAAGAAATTTTTCTTTCTTTAAGGTACTATGATTTAGAACAATCACATACCTGAGCTGAGCTAGGTCCTAGGGTCCCATGACTGGGATCCACTCTGTTTCTCCTTGTGCAATAAGACTATGGGCCTGACTTCGGTTTAGCAGTTGGCGTCGCCATCACAACATGCCAAATTTTTTATTTGCCCTATTACAGTGCATTGTACTCTATGGTGCTTGCAATAAAGCAGACAGGATATCCCGTGAACGAGTAACCCACCCGCCAAACTCTATTTCAGGCCCTATGCCACTTTTGTGATTCTGGCGCCAAAGAATAATTTGATAAATTCAGATTTGAAAGGTATACTTGCTTTGTAATGAACACATTCTTCCGCTTTGTAGTAGTTAAATTTTGAGCCACGTTTATAAATCTGATTAATAAAAAAAAAAAAATCTGTTCGTAATCAGTCCTGCCTCATGTTTTCAGAAACTATTAATCATGGTTCGGAGCACAAGATTAGCGTTCAAATAGACTGGTGTTCAAGATATAAAATATAAATATATAATTACAAATAGTTTCACAGCTTGCATTTTCTTTTTTTCTTCTCCTTTATATTTTTCGTTTAGAAGGTGCCCTTATAATCGATGTTAAACTATCAGATAAAAAAAAAAATCAAAATTTTTCCAGACAGCAAATGTTTGCTTTCATTCAGCAAAAATAAAAATAAATTACAAAAACATAACTGAGATGCAAAGAAACAATGCCACCAACGCAGTCATCATCGCCCTCGGCAAGAGCATAAGTGGAAAAAGAGAAAGGCTAGAGGTTTCACCCAAGGCTACTTGGCAGCAGAATTCAAGACCGAAAAAAGTATTTAATCTTGGTTTCAGGTGTGCATGGTTGATGTCAAAAAAAGATTTGACAGCAGGTGAGACACCTAGCTATGTAAATGCTGACAATGCAAACATTCTCCCGCAGTTAAAAGATCTGGGTTAAATCCATCGTTCTTTTGCCCACTACACCACCCCAATTTGGTCCCAGCCATATGCAAATCAGTCTTGACCCTGTGTCCCATGGAAACAGTCCAGACCGAACTGCCAGGCCAGGCCAGGCCAGGTCCTCCCTGGAGCAGAAACAAGGATCCTGGGATCGGTTTCAGGGTATGTCTCCCTTCTTCAGCCAGGCTAGCTTGAATCCAGTGGCACAGTGAGCAAGGGACCCGCGTCTGGGCATACTCATCCCACTTAGGGCGAAAAGTGTTCACTCTGAGGCGGAAGCAACACAGTCCTAATGGTTAACCTACCAGTCTATTTCTGCCAACCTTACAGTCTGTTAACTTCAAATGAAAAGCCTCTTGCTAAGAGGCTGAGACTAGACTCATAATTCCAAATCCATAGAACATATATCATGGATTTTCTGTTCATGTCAGTATCGGCAATTTTCCTACCGAAAAACTTGAACAGATTTCTCTAGATTATAAACTGAAGCCAAAAAAATAAAACAAAAAAGGGCCAGAGGACATAGTTAACGGGACAAAAACCTCACGGTCGTCTAACCGAAAAACGGATAATGAAATTAAAGTCAAAAAAACAGACGACAAATACAAATAATGGCTGCAAAATAAGAATAAAACAGAGGAAAATAAAGCATCACTCTCAGAGCATGTCTTAACGCTAAAGAAAACCGATCTAAAATGAGACAAAGGTGCAGGTAATTGAAGTATGTGCGCAAAAGCTGATAAATATAATGCTTAAAACGTTAGTATAGACGTCAGTGGGTGATGCTCCCAAAACATTATTACAAATGGAAAGATGTAGAAAGTGATTAACTTGACATTGTGCAAGTGAGACAAAAAAGTATGACACGACCATAACAGAAACTGAACAAACACAAAGCACAGCAGCTTGAAAACCAAGTATATTGTGTTTTCTTGGCTGAGGATGCAGCTGTTAAATACCAGTGCATGTGCTGGAGGTCTTTCTATAAGAGATAAGACCTGAACAAGTGTGTCCAAGGGAACCTAAAGTTATCAGACATTAATATTTATAATTTTTTTATTCAACGAGTCCAATCAATTGATTTCACTGAACTCCCACAAATATGGACTATTAAGTCTGTTTTGACAAGGCCTGCGACAGAACTGAGGTGCGTTATTTTTGCAATTAATTCATGTCCATGTTGATAAAGATAGCTTATCATCGGAGACACTGGAATTATACGATTGTGCGACAGTGGCGATTTTCACATAATTATAGATTTGCCACATAATCCATCATCTGCTGCATAATCTGCAGATTTGAAAATAAAAAAATGGTTTCAAGCTCAAACGGTTCAAAAGTTACTAAAAACAGAGCAACATGTGTTGCTGCGCAGTGCAGGGCCCTTCGCAAAGGTCGACTGGTCACCTTTCCGTTGCTTACTGCTATATTTGGGTATTAAATTTGCACTAATGAGGCAGTGTTAAATAGTGTAAAAAGTACAAAACAATGAAATAATACTACCAAAAAAGTACTGTCTTGCAGCAGAATTTGCTTCTTGACACAATTTACTCAACTCTGCCGCATAATTTGGCCTTTTCTGACGCATAATTCCAGTAGCCCTGGTTATGGCTCACTCCGGTCCACTTTCAAGCCAGGATGGAACGCCAATCATACCCTGAAATAAGCCCACTGTATTCTGGGATAGCACGCGAAATTCAATGTGCCCTTTATGTCATACCCAGAACCTGCTCACAGGGGCATTTATAACCGAAAGAGACACCTCATGGGCGTCAAATGTGCCAAAAAGCCCAGTATCTGCCAAATACACAAATGCCACATTTTAAACAAATTGTAAGTGAAATTCCCTAGGAGCTTTTAAAATGTACGCCTTTTTGTAGCAGGCGAGAAGTTCAGGAAACAGTATCTAATTAGAGGATTGCAATGGTGTACAACGGGTAGTAATTTTTAACAGGTGTACAGGAACTCGCGCTACAATCGAAATTGAGTGGATTCTCGTGCTGGCGGATGTTGCGGCCCATCTGGATTCTGCAGCTCGTGCTAACACTTTTACACCACAGATATGCGATCTCACCGGCACGTGCTGTGCACATGTGGGATGAGCGCCATTTCATTTCCCCAACTCTCGCAATTTAAATCCCTGGAGGATATCGCGGTTTAAAAATCAAATCAATAACAGGGATCCCCCAAACGAAGGGCGGCGCGTCCATTATAGGCTTGGTTTGTTATGGGAAGAAAAGAATAAATCATAATTGCAGATAACGTACACAACTGCTCAAAACTGTCTTCATGAAACAGATGTAGAGGCAGGTGGACTACATGATGTATACAAATATGCATGTGATTGACAAAGCTAAGTTTCACAGGAAGTGGCTTGTTTTAAACTAGGAGTAAGGTTCCGCTTTCAACTGCGCATTTTACTTTCTGCTGCACTGTCACTTTAATTCCTCTTGCAGCACACTGATTAGCCAGCTATTTCATTCAACAACACTAAAAAAAATTCAAAACACGAAAACGGACTCTAATAAATGACCGGTATAAATGATCACTTTGAGTTCTCGCTGACAGTGGTGAATTAATTGCAGAAAGATTAAGATCATTTCACCGGTCTAGGTGGACGTGGGTGGAGGGATCCCTAAAACTAGCTGATTAACAAGTGAAGTTGAGGGAAACCCAATCTCAGATGCGTCTGTGGTGCACAGAGACGTTTAACACCCATTTCTTGATTTCAAGAAGCATTCTGTTCAAAGCACCTGTTTAAAATACTGCACACTTGGCAGCTAGAGTGCTGTGATCATCAGATTTCTAGTTTAACATCTTGGGTCCCTGTGATCGTTTTCTACCCATATCGCCCTGCTTGTTTGAGGGCGAGGTGTACCGCCCTAGGCTGCATTAGATTAATGTGATATATTGCCTCTTGCGCCGGCCACACGTCTTGGACTATATAGGGCTTGTTAGACCTGGCATCTTTTGGCATGGTTTCCCTTGTCTTTTTGCCTCTGGCCTACTGTTTTTGGCTCTGTGCTGCATTTTTATTCCCGCTTGTGTTAGGACTCTGGGCACTTTACTACTGCTGACCAGTGCTAAAGTGCTAGTGCTCTCGGTCTAAAATGTTGTTGATTTACTAGTACGTCCCTAACACAGGGCACCATGTGTGCCCAGGGCCTGCAAATCAAATGCTACTAATGGGCCTGCAGCACTGATTGCACCACTCACATACGTAGCCCTGTAAACATGCTTCAGACATGCCACTGCACTGTGTGTGTGCAGCTTTAAACTGCTTTTTCGACCTGGCAAGTGCACCCACTTGACAGGCCCAAACATGCCCTTTTATGACATATAAGGCACCCCTAAGGTAGGCTCAAGTTAGTCTTATGGGCAGGGTGCAGTGTATTTAAACAGTAGGACATGTACTGCTGGGTTTTACATATCCTGGTAGTGAAAACCTGCTAAATTTGTTTCACTACATCAAGCCCAATCTCTCCCACAGGTTAGCATTGGAGCTGCTTTTTAGTGAAGCTGTTTTTTAAATTGCAGGTCTGAAAATGCCACTTTTAGAAAATTGGCATTTTCTTACTTTAACCATTCTGTGCCTCTGCCGGTCTCTGAATACACGTCTGGGCCAGTATGAGAGTTGGCCTGTTTGTGCATTCACTCTAAACAGACACACTCAGGGAGCTAAGGTGTGCCCTGCATATCCTGATAGCCCATCACCAGGCTGATGGGTCTTCCTGAGTGGTGGGAGGAGTGGACACCGACATCTGAATAGGGCTGTGCCTGTCCTCACACAAATAAGTCTCCACTCCCTTTAGTGTGTCTGGAGCCAGGGCAGGGAAAGGCAGGGCCTTGTGCACTACCAAGACTTTTCATTCAAGTTTGCCTACTTCACAGGCTGAAATTGGTACAAGTACAGGAGCTGTGACACCATCTACACAGAACACTTCTGGGTTGAGGACATTCTGTCAGAAAGAAGAGCTGGATAGCTGTCAAAAGGGACTACCACTTAGCGGTGTTGGCCTGCTGCTTCTGAACCAAGGCTACTGATGCAACAGCACTCCTGTCAGTATTTTCTTTGGAGGGTACCTTCGTGGGAGCACCTGGGTCAGTGGCTGTTGTAGCTAAAGCTTCTACACCGATTTTACTGACCTAGGACTCCTCTGATCCTCCAGGCACTGTTGTAAAAGTGTCATGTGGAGCCTTGCGTTTGACTTTATGAATACAGACCAGTCGTGACAGTTACACTGTTAAAATCTCTCTTGGAGTCCCAGAGCAAAAGTTTCACAGAGGTGGAGGGAGATCTTCTGCTATGTGCTCTTTAGTCTTTTTCTCACCAGCTTACACTTGCTTGCATCTTCCTCACCCCCATTAAGACACTTTAAGTTACTTCAAGGGGACTGTAATGACCTCAGGATTGCAGACTTTGTGATACTGATTTTTTTTGACCTGCACAGTCCTATTCTAGTTTACTTATTTTGCATGGTCAGCATTAAGAGGGGCTATTCGTAGCAGTGAAATGGGTTTGCGGTAGTGTCAATTCATTTTCTGACCAGTGAACAGATACTCTGATACAGAATTTCACAGATATTGTTGCTAGGTGTCGGGACTGTCACCAGCATCCTAACACCCAGGCCTCAGCGGAGGTCTGCTGTCCTTGTGAGATAAGAAACAAGTCGTGCAGATGTTGGCATACACATTTTACATATGAAGAGCGTCTCCAATCTGCTACACAGTGATCCACAGATAATGAGTCGTCTGTTTCGGACAATGTATAGGGCTTTAACAATTACAAGAGGATCTGTGGAAGTGGATTGTTTAAATATTGTTAATCACAAAGGTTGCTGGGAGAGAAGTCTATTAACATACAACTCTTGGGCCAAGCTCACCAAAATAATTTAACTACAAGGTATTTTGAACTTTCAGGAAGGCCAGCATCAGGTATGCAGGGTCAAAATAAAACATGTATTGAGAAAAGGTTGCACTAGGATGACAAACACTGTACAGGGAAAACATTTTCGACAAACTTATTTTCTCACATGATTTATTTTACCCTCGTAAATGCCATTAGGGAAAAATATTACACACAGCGCTGCTTATGATTAAAAATTGGAATGGACATCTTCCCTTCAACATGCCTCAAATACACTCTTCTTTAAAACTGCGCCCTTATTGAAACTTTAATATATTCCCTCACCTGTCCATAAATGACGTATTCCCAGGCCTACACAAGGTAAGGGCGTGTTCTGACCAGAGTTTAGAAGCCAGTAAACCACATCCGATTTTACATACGAGGAAGGGTACGACTCATTGCTTTAGGGAGCATTAAAGAGAAACAACGTCACAAATAGACAACAGGCCAACATCTTTCAAACCTGCAGGTCTGGCTTTGAGAATAGGCTGGCAGGAGGGAATCAAAACCTTAGCATCGAAGTTGCCATGAGCAAGGCTATGAAGTGTCTCACGAGGGTTTCTGTAATGTTAAAGGAATACCCTTCTCATACACTCTTCCTTGCACCTAGTTACATAAAGCCTCAGGCTTCTTACTGTTAAGATTTGTGTTCAATTTCTACATACAGGAAGTGGTCTTACAGACCTGATTTTGGGAAGTATTTTATAAAATATTTTACAAAAATTCAGTCTTCCTTGAAGAGCAAATCTGTTTTCAGGACTATAAATGTCTGGTTTTATGAAGACATTGCTTTTCTTGTCACAATCACAGATGCAAAGAGGATCAATGAGATCTGCTCTGATCCTTGACCTATATAAAACAACGGTTCTGCAAGATTGTGTTCAAACAAGTCTATTTGTGTGTATACTCTTGAGGTTAAAAGAATCCTCACATATGCAATAGTTCACTTGAACATCGGTATGTACACATTCATAGTGGTGACTCTCCCTGCTGGTTAACAGTCCATAATAGTGATCTTCACTACATAAACAAAATACAAGGAGTTCCATGAATAGGGCCCTATAGGCGCAGGGCTCATGCAAAGTGTAATCCGTGCAATATGTACAATTATAGATAGGAAAGTGACAAAGTCTGGCTATGAGTGCACAACATCTTACAATAGGCAAAACAGTACACATCAAAACTTCTGCCCAGTAGGATCATGAAGTCCAGGCAAATTAATACAAAGTGGCGACATTTCAACCCGAAAACTAAGAAGAATTTTCGGGATTCACATGCTGTGCATTACTCTGCCATCTTATGGTCGGGTCCAAAACTCTTCTCTTGTAGTAGTCTTTTTTTGCTGTTGGGCGTGGACTGTCACCATTTGATGCCAAGTCCAGCCTTCTCCTGACGTCAGACGCCCTACCCGGAAGCCTCTGCGCATGGTCGCCATTTTCAGATTCTTTTTTCTCTCGTGATTGTCTGCCCATTTAATGTTTGTGGGCTTCCTCGTGATTGTACCTTATTTATGCCCTTGTTTGCTTTGCTTCACCTCATTTCCTGGCGAGGCGGGTGGGGTGCATTTGTGAATCCATATAATTTTTCAAACTACTCCTACCGATAAGTAACCATTTTGTGTTGCAGTGTGAATCTTTTCTGGATTCACATGCTTTACATCCATTTTGTAGTGGTTTAGTATGCTGGCTAAGTTGGAAATAAGGTTGAGTCTGCAAATGGTTCAGTACTCTTTTCCCACTTTTGCTTCTCCGTTCAATAGATGTCGATGCAGTAGTGTTTTGTGGACATGTGAACTGACAACCATGTGGCTGCCATACACGTCACTCAGCGGAAACGCTTGCCAGGAAGGCTACAGAAGCTTTCTTGTTGAGTGTGCTCTTGGTTAGTTTCGAGCTGCATTCCAGCTTTTCTCTGACACAAATGGTCCAAGTTATCCATCTTGCTACGGTGTATTTGGTGACTGGTTTCCCTTTGGTACTATCTGCCAATGACACAAAAAACTATTTCCCTTAACTGATTGGCTATGTTCTCTCCTAGTGGTAGAGTGTCACATGCCCATGGAAAGGTGAAAATAGCCCAGGCCTTCCCAGTGGTACACAATGGACAACCCTACAAAGAGCCTGAAAGCCTTTGAATTGGCTGTGGTGGTAGCCAATTTGGGGCTAAAAAAGTCATATTTTAAGACAGATGCCTCAATGTTCACTTTCTACAACTGTAGAGAGGAGGGACAAGCATATATGTAAAGCTTTTGTGATGTTGGTATTTGATCTGTGAGGAATGATCCGCGGCTGGAGGTTAATAAATCTTGCGTCGTGTCACCCTTAGAATGAAGGCTTTTCATTACATGTTTCTTTGGGCAAAAAGATTACTCCACACTCCTTGCAGCAGAGGTGCATGCCCCCCCCCCCCCTCCTGCTGCAAGCGCAGCCGGCGCCCACATTAATAACACGCAATTACAATGCAACGGTCTCTCCTTTGCAAAAGTTAGAGCTATTGGCATTTTAAATGACAACATTTTTATTTATGTGTTGGTTTTGAAAACAGATAAATAAATGGCATTGACATTTACAATGCCAATAGCTTAATCTCTCGCAAATGCCACACACAAACACATCGCCCACACACACACACACACACACACAGAGCCCCCCCCACACACACACACACACACAGAGCCCCACACAGACACACAGAGCCCCCCACACACACAGAGCCCCCCCACACACACACTGAAGCATCCGCTCACTCGCTAGTTTCAAAACAACTCACTGCAGCGTGCAGAGCCGCCTGGTTTTAGCAGACAGCCGCCCTCGGGGTCCCTGTCGCCGCTCCACTGCAGCGTGTGCTCAGGGGTGCCAGAGCCGCCTCGGCCTGAAGCGCCTTTTCCCGTGCGGTCATGGTGAACAGACAAGCGGTCCTCCGGCGGTGATTTGAGCCGTGACTTCGAGGAAGATCCGCGCCGGTCCGACGTAGCTCGCAGGAAGCTGGCGCTGAACCCTCCGGGCCGGGGGTGGAAGGGGCGCCGTGCAGACCCCAGAGACGGCGTAGGGGACCTCCGAGCCACCGAAACAGTCACACTGCTCCGCTCATGGCGGCCGCTCATGCCACCCCTCCGCTCCTCAGGGCGCCATCAATCCGGCGCTTGCTGCTCCGCTCTTACCGCATGCCTACGATACGATCTATGCAGCAGACAGTGAGTAAACACGCTTACAGTTCCACGGAACCGTTACCGTGAGTCGGCCTTCATTTTTGGCACTTCCCCAAATTTGGTTGTGGTATCGATGGCTGCCTGCGGGGCAGAGTGGCATGGACATTCAGCAGTCTGAGAGGGCAGGAGGAGGCTGAATCATCACTCCTGAAAGAACCCCCCCTCAAGCTGGCTGCATGGAAGGAGCTGCCCGGCTGACTCAAAACCTCCGATAATGTTCAGCCACTATACGCAGAGTTAAGTTAATAGATAGACCCAGATGATCAAGTTGGTGAATCTATTCATTGCTCAAAACGCGAATCGAAAAAAATTAAATTGCCATAATCGCTTTAATCGATATTATGTATAGCTTTAAATATTAAATGTCGGTCCATATTTCGATAAAGTTGTATTTACAGAACCCTACTGCATTTTATTATCACAAAAAATAATAAAGAAGCACTCTAGAATCATTGCTCGCGTAAACTTTTCTCTTTTAGCCCCGTCCTTTTCAGACTGGACTCCCGGACTTCCTGCTGACTTAAAAGGTTCCTTATCTTCTTTATGGGGCCATCTGGAACCATAAAGAAAATAAGAAACCTTTTACTTCAGCAGTAAGTCAAGGAACCCAATCTGAAAAGGACGGGGCTTAAAGAGAAAGAAATACGTCATGGCGACCTCTTCTCCAATGGCTGGCCACCGTTAAGGAGGCCAGCCAATGGAGAAGAGGGGAGGGGCTTAACCCTCGCTATTGAAACTCACTGTAAAACATAAAATCTCGCGAGCTCGACTGCGCATGTGCGCAGTACGCCATGCTAGACCTAAAAATGGTAATAAACAGTGCAAGGGCAGGGGATGGGGCTGATTCATGTAATTGCACTATTACTGCAGCCCCAGCCAATGCCCATGCCAAATTGGCTGGCAGCCCACAGCGGGCAATCTGACAAACGCACTTTAGCCTGCATAATTCCAGAGCTGAGAAACAGCCAAGGGATTGCAGCCTCAGGCCCACAGCAGCAAAATAAGAGCTGTGTTAGCCTGCTCCAACCAATCAGGATTGGTTGGACTCACGTTGCACAAGGGAAGTCATTCCCTTCTTGCGGTCTGCTGGATTCACCGCTGAGGTGAGAGACACCGGACGTGGCTCCGTGAAACATATATTGTGAGATTTTGGGCATTGCGCCTCACCATATTTTAATATTGCCAGCCACCACTGACTCCTTTTGTACCTAAATATGCAATCTCTTCAGCTTGACTTCTTTTGTACCTAAAGATGCAATCTCATCAGCTATTACATATGACTGGTGCAGAGTATATGCAAAATACGAATACATAGCAATAAATGCTGAAGTGGTGAAGAAACAAACCAAACCGACGGAAAATAAAAAAATATAAGTACCCATTCTATTTTTCCAGCTAAATGTCAGCACAGCCAAGATGCCAGCTTATGAGAACCAGACGCTCCTCATGGTCAACGTCTGTAGTGAGAGAACAAGCGAATGAAAAGACAATTACATTAATGTTTAGTCTTCAGGTTTGTTCTCCACATCTAATTTCATTTTCTTATTGAGACTGTCCTAATTTTGTTTTGTCATTACTATGCCCAGGGCTGTAGAAAACACAAACGCAGGCATGCATTTAAATGCTAAATGAAACAGTTCATCAGATTGTTCATGCCCCAGTGAACGCAGCCTTCTGGCCTGTACAAGTAACAGTGCCAGCCCTGGTAGAATCCAATGCAGGAAGAAGGGAAAACAGGAACAACGCACAGTTCCCAAAGCCTCATCCCAACTACTAAATAAAATGGAAAAGGAGGCTTTCTGGGTATCAAGAAACAGACACCCTCATCTTCTCTTGTCCATATGATTACCCTACAAGGGGTAATCATACAGGCAAGGCTAATTTCCCTTGTGCCTTCAGTGTGGCAGTGACTATCCATTTGTAGGGTCAAGTGAAGGCAGAGAGTCTTTCACATAAAGGTCAGGATCCAATGCTTCCTGGACAGCGGGTACCATGCCCATACCAGACAACCCAGAATGAGTTAACCAGTTTGGAAAAGAAATTTTGCAAACTTAACATTGAGCATTGTGTTGTTGGGGTTCATTGCTGATATAATGGCTTGCCAGCATGATCGAACGTTGTGCTTGATCCATTCACCTCACAACAACCGCATTCTATCCTTAAGAAATGCATGGCAAACACACACCACGTGCTCAATTGTTTGAGTGATGGCCGCAGCCCCTAAAATAAGTGTCCTCATTTGAGCAACGCCATGCAGGCAAATGTTTTAAAAAGGGCCATTCGCCCATCCTCAGTGCCATAAATCTTAACCAGGGCAATGAGACATGGAAGCTGGCTCAGTAGGCACCTAACAAAGCAACACAAATCCCCTTGGCAACCAATAGAAACTAGTACAACTTACAATAGAGGGATAGAAGCCAAAAGAACATGTAAATAAAAACATTTGTGTTCACAATTAGTATGATAAATCGGAGTCAACTCCTGATATCACATATAAATTAAGTTGACAACACGAAAGAGTGTTTTGTATGAAATTATCTCTCAACACATCTTTTAATTTTCCAGGTAGGTAAAACCTTTCCCACCACAACACAACAATACATCTAAAACATGTATACCTAGGTGAATACACACAAAAAGAGACACTATTACAATAGCTAATACAAACGGGTAAAAAACATTGAATGTAAACAAATTAAAATAGAAGTTGTGGCCCAATTAATCCTTCGTTGGTAAATCATAGTCCTCTCTACGTGTGTTTCGGCGAACAAACACACCTTCTTCAGGAAGAGCCACAGGACACATGTTGTAAGTACCTGGAATATATTACATGTTCATCTCAGTAGGCATCTAAATGCCACACAGGGCTTGGTAAGCTTAAAATGATTTGTCAGAAGCACTGCCTGAGAACGCCACATATTTACACTTCATCTGCCTTTAAAGGCTTCAGCCTGGGTGAGGATGTCCATTGTGGTGAAAGGGGAAATACGGCTCCTCCTTTTCTCCAGAGCTCATCTTGTAAACCACCCAGAGCTGAGAAGAAGGTAAGTAGAAGGCTGACCTGCTCGACTTGTCCTCTACTTTTGCCTGTTCAATAGTTGTTTATCCCAGATCTATACAAGTTTTCTCAAAGCCTTCACATCGGTCAGTCAGACTCGTACGGAGCATATCTCGGAAGGCCTGAAAGACTACTCCAAGCCAGGCACAACTAACATCTGACCCCTGAATCTTTCATAAAGACACCAGGCATGGACTTTTACAGGGTAGGTGGCTACTGAGCTTCACAGACACAAACAATCCATGAAGAACCAACATTTCACGACCATGTTCCTACTCTATCTTAGTGCTTCCCAGAGCATCGTGGTGATGTCAGAGTCTACACCTCTTGCGTTGGTTTACAGACCAATGCTCTTGTGAATTCTGAGATTTATATCTTGTTGACTGCAACAATGTCATCACTGCAGTTATTCTTTGTTTCAATTACAAGTCAACAACACGGTACAGACAACCCGAAAGGGACTGGCAGAGCAGAATGCTACACGATGAACAAAAGGAACCTCCCGGGTGACGAATGCTCAGCGAGCTGGTCAGAGGATATACAGTTTTCAACCAAAGGAAGAGGGTGCACATTAAAAGTTTGTGTTTTCAAACACTTTTCCTTCCTATTCTTCACTTAAAATGAGAAGTTTTTAGGCTATTCACCTCTTGGGCCAGTTCAGAGTTCTCACAGTTGTTTCATGCTCGACCTTAAAAGCATTAAAGGTTGAGAGGATGCAACCAAGATTTAAAGGTGTGACCTTGAGGCTGAACAGCTAATTTAGGTCACGCCTTACTTTGTGTGGCCGCAGTTGATATGAAGACGGGAAACTACAACGAATCAAAGTTGGAGCGAATTGGGTTTGCAACTGTCTTTCAGTCCCAGGACTGATGTAGGAAAGGACAATGATTAAATACTGGCCGCCTGGAGAATGATGAAAAGCTTTAACTGAGAAGGGTGTGAGAATTGCATGAATGTTTGTATTTGATTCAGATTGCTGGACAAGGCTTGATATACAAGATCTTTACATTGTTAAATACATTTTGGCTGATGTGTTCTTAAAGAAAAAATTGTGCAAAAATATAAAACAAAAACAAACAAAAAAGAGGCTGCATACAGTCCCATCAAATGACTTCAGCAAAGCCCACAACTGCCACAACCACCCTGTTAAAACCATGTTTTATATCAGGACTAAAGTACACCCTGCCATACTTTATAAGGATACTAGCAGCCCGTCCCGGCGTTGTCCGGGTATGAAATAGAATGTGTGTAATGTGTGCATTCAGAAACGGTCATTTGCGTGTTCCCCCGCTTGAGGCCAGCTGCAGCCCTGGTTGATGTTAGCAGGCGCGTGTCCCCCCCGCTTGAGGCCCAGCTGCAGCTCTGGTTCATGTTAGCAGGCGCATGTAATTAGTGTAGTGATCCGCCGCCTGAGCCCGGCTACAGCCCTGGCTGATGTTAGCAAGCACGTGTAATTTGGTTTAATGTGATAAGTTCAGTAACAGCGGGCATGAGAGGCTGCAGTTATTGTCCCCGCAGACACGCTTGAGGGCCAGCGGCGACCGTCTAACAATTAGAATTGCGTGAGTCTTGAATGATTGTTTCCCGCTGTTCTTATTTTTATGACCCACACCGACGCTCTTCGGCCCGAGTACTTTTTAGACGCACCCAGGCCAAGCCACACACTACGTTCGGCCCTTTCAGACACACCCAGGCCAAGGCACACACTGCATTCGGCACCCCCAGTATGTGTGAGACAACGGGCAGTCCCCCAAGGGAGTGTTGCGAATGGTTACTTACCACGCTTCGAGGTGAGCGCCTTTGTGACGCCCCCAGCACACGGCCACAACAGACGATCTGATTAATATATGACCCAGATGGCATGAAGTGCGGAACGTAGCACACGCCCCCAGCGTGCCCCTTGATGCGGCGCAATTGCGTAATTGGGGCTTCACATGGCATGAAGGGCGGACACACACCCACAGCGCGGACACACGCCCACAGCGTTTGTCACGCCTTTAGCGTGCCTCTTGATACGGCGCAATTACGACTCACATAGCATGAAGGGCGGAACGTACCACACGCCCCCAGCAGAACGCAGACCCGCCCATAAGGGACTACTTTGCTGGCACGGTTCTTTTACCTTATAAATGTATATGGTGGCCGTCTGCATAGGCTTGGTGCTGTGGTTACTGAGATTACCCGCCTCAAAGGTTTGGGCTCTCTCTTTATAATATTAGTATGGAGATAGATAGACAGACAGAGAGACAGACAGAGAGACAGACAGAGAGACAGAGAGACAGACAGACAGACAGACAGACAGAGAGACAGACAGACAGACAGACAGACAGACAGAGAGACAGACAGACAGAGAGACAGACAGAGAGACAGACAGACAGACAGACAGAGAGACAGACAGAGAGACAGACAGACAGACAGACAGACAGACAGACAGACAGACAGACAGACAGACAGACAGACAGACAGACAGACAGATACTCCTCGGTTTTCCTTTTCGCCAGAATTTGCAGCGCTCTCTCGACGGTTTGCAAATCCCCGCGGCAGAACCAAGCCGCATTTAAATCCACAAACAATTCCCCCAGCTGGGAGAAAAACGGGACGAACTCTCTTTTGTCTTCACTTATGTGCTTTTTTATTTAATCCTCACAGCATGTAGTTTCTCAGGCAGGCACAAATCTACGCATTTCGGGATAGCATATCCCTTGCTCACGATCAATTTGGCTCCAGGCTCTCAGTCTCAATATAGTGAGTCACATTATTACATCATTTCCTGTTTGATGTTATTTTGGCCCTCGGCCTTCTGGATGATGTAGTTTTTTGCAATTTTTATATAAATTTTTTTATCCGTCTGCATGGCCTATGTCCTTCTGCTGCAACTGCCCTTTCCAACGCTGTATTGGGTGTTGTGATTGGTGCTGTGGTTACTGAGATTACCCGCCTCAAAGGTTTGGGCTCTCTCTTTATAATATTAGTATGGATATGGATTGCAAGTCACTGAGGAGTTACATATCCATATAGAAAGATTCTAGCTTTTCTGTATCTAAGGAGTTCAAAAAAGAAACATTCTCTCTGCTAGTCATTGTAAGCAATCTATAGAGCAGAAGAAAAGCAACGTTCCATTTGTTGCTTTAAACAGCTGCTTTAACTATGCTCCTTGAACTGACCTGCCCTTTATCTCAGCTGCTGGCAGCAGGTATTGTGACATCACAACTTGACTGTACTAGCCTTATAATAGTCACATTCTGACGGCTTTTGCAGAATTCCATGTATTATAAAGTGATCAATTATAACATTCACTCGTTCCCAGAGATCATCTGAAGTAAATTTGTATTAATATACAATGGAAAGACAATTTAACACAAAAGGATGTCAAGGGGCAATGAGGGTAGATAGCTCTGCAAAGTAATGTCAGAGAAGATTGCTGCATTAACAAAGATTCACAGACCAAGCTACAGTCTTCCTGTCTGGTCTAAACTAATGCTGCCATCAAACTAGAACTACCCATGTGATTGGTTAGGTAACCCAACACCCCAGAAGTGTGCTGCACTTATCCACCTCATGAAAAACTGCTATACATGTGCAATGCTGCAACGCAGCACGGTTAGCTTTAGGGGGACTGTGCTTATTTAAGAAATGGAGGACGACAGAGTGCCGGGCGTTAACTTGTGATGTCTTCAACAGAGTTTCAATTGGTACTTCTCTGTGTTGAGAAACAGCCTTCACAACAAGGTTTTTACCTCGTCGTGCCTTCACCACGCATTTTTTTGTACGCATATTTTTACCACAAATATGCATTTACAACACATGCCAATACCACGCATTTAAGGTAATTTGGGGGGAGGGGTCTCCCCTACAAATACATCGTTTTTAAATCTAAAAACCATGCATGGTATTGGCATGCATTGAAAATGCATATTCCCGGTAAAAACATGCGTGCAAAAAAATGCGCGGCAAAGGCACACAATGTATTTCCATGTGTTGTACCGTCGTACAACCTCTGTGTTAGTAGGATCCTTTAGGGTGGCACAACGTGGACTATGGCGATTAGAATATTCCCACACATGCTTTAGGCTCATAAAAGACGTCCCCATCCTTTTCTAAATCACATCTTTCAATGTGATGCCACACAGGGCGGTTGGTGTTGGCCAGAGGTAAGCACGTTTACATCACTTTTCCACATCTGCTTCTTATACGTGGTTCTGAACTTGCTGCCGTCGGTGGACTGCCTCAGAAAGTCGGGTCGCCAGACGTTATTGTGTCTTCTAAATGACCTGAGGATTATTATTCACATTAGTAGCTGGCGAGATGCTCTTGGCATGGTGCGTCCTGACGTCATAGGAAAAGACTGATTAGCTCCGGGGCTGTTTCCTATTTCTCTGAAGATTAGAACGAATAGGTGGAATGTGGTGAACTGTATCAGCACAACAATTAATCTTACAGGCCAAATATAAACACAAAAAGAAGGCTGTTGTAAAGGAGAGACGCAGGCTGGCTTCCCTTTCATCTTGAATCCTAGTTTGCCAACATTCATCTAAGATACCAGCGATTCCTGTTCAGATCAGCCCCTGGCTGATCAGTGGATATTAGATTCAGCCTTGTGTAGAGAACTCTACCCGTGCACATTGTTGATAACCGGAAGCAGGTACCAGTGAAATCAAGGTCTGATGCAGAGAAGCAGGTTAAAACTGACAGCAAGGCGAAAAAGAGGTCTCACACCGACAATGCCATTAAGGGAGCCGTTGTAAGAAAATACAGAGAACACATTTGCAAAATAGTGGACAAATCTCTTCCCCCGAATGTGGGCTTCTTAGACCTGGCATCCTTGGCGTGGTTCCCGTACCTTTATCCCTTCAGACCTTATGTTTTTGCTGACTTGCCTTAGTATTCTGCACACTTTACCACTGCTGACCAGTGCTAAAGTGCTGGTGTTCTTTCCCTAAAAATTGGTAACATTGGCTTATCCACAATTGGCATATTTATTTTACTTATAAGTTCCTAGTAAAGTGCACTATGTGTGCCCATGGGCTGTAAATTAAATGCTACTAGGGGGCCTGCAGTACTGATTGTGCCACCCACTTAAGTGCCCTTTAAACTTGTCTCAGGCCTGCTATTGCAGAGCCTGTCTGTACAGTTTTAAACTGCCACGTCGGCCTGGCAAGTTAAAAACATCTCGCCAGGCACAAACCTTCCTTTTTAGGTTGAGCCTGGACATCGCATGCACTGCTCTGTGAGGCGTGCTTTATTCAGGTGGGGACTTGAAGCTCTGCCCACTCTCGATCCATATTTTATATTGGCTTGTGTCATTGTCCACTGTAAACTGGGGTTGTTCATTGGTCAATAGGCTAAGTAGTCCCTCCTTAGTACCCCCTTGTCTCATTTTGTAACCTCCCATGGAGACACTCCCTGTTACATGTGTTGTTACTCAATAGGCTTTAATTATAGCCTCTGAGCACTACTTTGTCAAATAGCTTTGTCCTGCTATTGCAGGCAGGACATGCTCTCTAACACTTTTTTAAATTTATTTTTATAGCACTGGCATTTGCAATGCAGTTGGTCTTGCATTTGCGAGAGTTTAAGCTATTGGCATTGTAAATGACAATGCCTTTTATTTATCAGTTTTAAAAACAACACAAATACAAGGCAGCACAATTCCCAATACTAATAGCTCAAACTCTCATAAATGTGAGATCTATTGCATTGCAAATGTTTGTTAATACATGCAAGTCACCGCTAGAGTAGACCCAGGACCAGTGATTAGTTCGTAGGAAATGATAAAATTTTTTTTAAAAGGGTCAGATCTCTTGTCAGGATGCAACTGTAGCTTGCACCACACGTGTTCCCTGCCATGCAGCCAATGATGGTAAGAACACAACTACTAACCAACAGACCCTACAAGTGTGACTATTCAGACTATTTTAAGCCTCCGAGGCAATATAGAATGGCTTGGGCGGCAGTTAATAGTAATTTATATTGAACAATTAACTGTTGTTGTAGTCATCTCTAAATTAAACAGACCGGGCCACCTTTTGGCAGAGTGTCACAAGCGCCGGTGTTGCCAATTAAGTGCCACTGGGAAGCACTGGAAAAACCTGGCTCAAATTAAGCATTGCCCTGGACAGCCCAGAGGGCAGGAACAATGTATTTAAAAAGCATGGCATAATTTTTATGTTTTACATGTCTAGGTAGTGAAAAACTCCTACATTTGTTGTTCATTACTACAGGGCCTATCTACATCTCCCATAGGCTAACATTATAGGCTAACCGTATTCCGTTTTATAAGCGTAATTTCCAATTGGGAAGATATAACTGGCTCATGTTTGGTGTCTCTGGAATCAGAATTTAAAATCCTAACTTACGGTAAAGACGGATTATACATTTCATTTCTGAAAATGCCACTTTAGAAAGTGCACATTTTTTTGACTTATCAATTTGGTGCCTGCAGCCTGTCTGTGATCACATGTCTGGGGTGCGTGGCACCTAGGATTTGTGCATTCCACCTAGAAAGGGACACACAATGGGAGCTTAAGTGTGACCAGATGGGCCATCCTGACAGGATGGGAGCGCGGAGCTGGACACAGCCTCACTTACACCTTAACAGGCTGTGCCCTGCCACAAACAAAAAGGGCAGAAACCCCCCCTGTAGTGAGTCTGGAGCCAGGACAGGAAGGGGGGGCATCTGTGCATTTCAAAGGAATCTCTTTGCAGTCTACCACTTCAAAGGCACCACCAGGTATAAGAACTGGAACTCAGACACCACCACTTCAGTACACTTCTAGATCTGTGGATACTCTGCCAGGGAGAAGGACTGCTGTGCTGCTAAAAGGACTGCCACTCTGCTGGACTGCTACTCTGCTGACTTTTTGCCTGCTGCCCTACTGCCTGGATGGGAAGGACTGGACCTGCATCTCTGAACCCAGAACTCAGAGTGACTGCAAAGGCTACTTGTCTGACCTCCTGATATGAAGCCTCAGGGACATAGCAGGCTTCCAACAACCTTGCAACTCCGCCTGGACTACGCCTTCTGAGACTACCCTGCCAAGTGGTGCCACCCCAGTCCTGGACCCTTGGAAGTGGGGCTAAGGTGCTTACCAGGAGGACTTGTGCATCTTCCCTGCTGAGCGGATCACCCTCTAGCCAAACCGACGCAAATCCTCCGTGGAGTGGTGCAACCTCGAGTAAAACAGACATCTCCACTGTTGGGTGGATTGGGCCCAGGGCAAAGGTTCCACAGCGCCGAATGCATAGCTGACGGCACGGTGTATCCCTGACCCAGGTCCGCTCACCCGCGTCGACAGCAGCTAGTCGATGACACCACCCTTTACATTGCAAATTGTAGCTCATCGGAACGAACGCATCGCCCCAGCTGCGTGCCGCATCCTCGAAGACCCGGACTTCGCATCAAAAGGTCCCATCAACTGGATCCTCAACGACGCACAAGCCCTTGTATCCCAGCCTTGCTGCATCTGGAAAGTGAAGCATCACTTCGACTGAGTGCCATTTCCTGCTTCAGGTCCAGGCAATGCTCCGCAACCAGGACTTAAGGTACTTTGTTCAGTGGGCCAAACCTGGCCCATGCAATCAGCCCACGATCCATTGAGGTCAGCCAGAACATGTGACTTTTTCCCGGTCCGGCACAACCAGATATCCCTTGTTGGTGCTTTGTGTTTTTTAGCACTATTTTAACTTACATCTTTAAAATTCAATATCTTCTGGCTCTCTGACTATTTTTGTCGTATTGGTGTTGTCCCCCCAAGTTTTGCCCCATTTTTACTACTATACGCTCGTTTTCAACTTGGACAGTTTTCCCAGCCAAGTTGGGAGACGCCCGGACCCTCAAGAGCCACTCAGCACCAATACCCGAGGTACCAGAGGCAGTTACAAGTACCAAGGCTTATTTGTGTACAGTCGGAACACCAACACCACCACCACCACCACCACCAAAACCTACCTTTACAGAGAGTGGCCATACTATGTTTCTTTTCCCTCGTTTGCAGGTACACTGAGAACCGTGAGAGCTTCTAACTCACTGAAATGCCAGCCAAAACACCTCTGCACCCAAGCTCCCCAGCCCAGGGTCACAAAAACCGGTGTATTTGTGGTATTGAGACCAACAAGAACTGAGCCCCCCTTGAGTTCAGCTGGACTGGTTCCACAAGTCTACCTTGCAGCCTCTTTCTTACAAGTACTTTTCCCATTGGCTGTAGCATGAAGCGTTTAAGGCTTTCACCATGTAAAGCACCTCTGCACCCAGGCACCCCAGGGAAGGTAAACTTGAACTCTTGGCGCTGTCTTGGACCTTGGCCCCTACTTACCTTAAGTCCGGAAGACAAGTCCTGCAAGTCATCTGTAAGTGTGCCTATGCAGTCAATGATTCCCCCATAGGATAACATTACCGGTTCGAGGCTCATGCCTCCAATTTGACAGCTGTCATTTTTTACTGTTTCAACAGTAAAATTTGATAATGTCAAAAGTACCTACCCGATTCCAATAATCTTGGTGTCACAAATTATATACAAATCTGTGTTATTTTTCTCTCATTTATTGACTCAGTGTGTACAACAAATGCTTAACACTATCCTCTGATAAGGCTAAAGTGCTCACCCACTCATCACGAAGAGCATTTGGGACTAATAATTTAAGCCCTGTAAACTTTCAACCAAGTGATTATTAATTTAAGCCCTGTAAACTTTCAACCAAGTGCACTTCCTTTTGGTACACTACATAAAAAGCCAGCTTCCATTATTTATTTAATAAAATATACTTTATTTTTCTAAACTGGTGTGTGATCTTTTTGAGTGGTGTTTTCACTGTGTTACATAAATATTTTACACATTGCCTTCAAGTTAAGCCTTATGGCTCTGTGCCAAGCTACAAGAGGATGCACATAGGTTAATTTGGAGATTGCTGGTGCTTTACCCTGACTAGGATTGTGGTTACTGCTTGACCAGGGCGCTCACCCCAATAAACCAGGAACCCAATTTCTAACAGGGCTGTTGAGTAGATTACAAAAAACAGGAGGGGTTTAATATAACTACAACTACGCACATATAGAAACTTTGCAAAAGTGACTGTAGACAAACCATGTTGGCTTTTCTCCCTTCAAAATATCCCACCCGCTGTTATTCTACAACGGGCCCACACGCATCAAATCACTATTGCTCGCCGTAATCTTTCTGCAGCCATGTATCAGATAGATCACTCAATAGCAGAGCGCCAGCCACACACCAGTAGTCCATGAATGACGACCATTTGGCATGGCTATGTACAGATTTGTGTGCTATACCACGATATAGGATAAGAGATCTTGAACAGCGTGTCATATTGTAATATTGTATCCTACTATTTTGCACCCAATTTTATACTGTAGCGTAATGTTTTTGTAACATGCTTTATGACTCCTATGTACAACGTTTCTTTAGAGACTTATGCCTTACTGTACCCCAACCCACATTCAACTCTGTTTGTACAGCGCTCTGATACCTCGAAGGTCATGTTTGCGCTATATAAAACACTATAAATAAATATTTTGAGCATAGATAGTGTGCATTCCATGGACAATATCCTGAGCAGACTTTATGATCGGATAATACAAACAATGCTTAGAGAGTTAAACGCGCCAGTTTTTTTTTGGGAGTCATCAAAACCATATGAATTCTATAAAAAACGCATTGCTAGCGAGCTCTATATTTTAAAAGCAATTAATGAAATGCAGAGGTTCAGAGTCCATGATAAATAGCATTCATTGCCTAAAAGTGTAAAACTGCAGCCCTGCTTCAAGAAGATGAAGCACACAAAGTGCAATAGGTGAGCGAGAAAGTATAAAGATGCAATAAAAATGTATACTGTCAGAAGTGGCACATAAGTAATTTGAATTACAATGTCCAAACAGATATATAAAATGGTTTGATGATAGGATTATAGAAATCAACTACTTAGAGAATGAGAGAAGAGGAAAGGTGGACTATATATCATCTGCAAACTAGGTTACTCACATAATGATTGTTTAAATTAATATAAAGTAAAATAACCTTGTGGAACTACTGCAAATCCAGTATAGGGTCAATGGAGGAAGGCAAATGAATGGGAGGCTTGCTGGGAGAGAGCGTACTTACTGGTGACTCCTCTGATCTGCCTTATAGAATTAATGTATTGCATGTGGTGGGGGAGGGGACGCTGTAAGAGTTCATATTAAGATTGGCTACTATGGAATGGTAGCTCAAAAATTAGCCGAGACATTCTTCATACTTCACAAGTAAGAGTGCACTTACTTCAGTAGGGCCGGCATACATCATAGGCGAAGGAAAGATGGCCACAACTGTGGTTTCCGCGTTTAGCACACCCTCTTCCAGCACTGCAGCATGCTGTTTCATGCGCCACATCAGAGGGACGTCATCATCTTTAGTCCAGCCGCCCAGCGGGTGGAGGAGGAGAACAGGACGGTTGTACCCACGCTCGAGAAGCTGCCGGTGTGTGTCTTGCATTAACAAGGCGTGACCGTTGTGTACTGGGTTACGCAACTGAAACGCAAACACGGCATCTAAGACACACAAAAAAGAAAGACACTGCAATGAAAACAATATTGGTGCTTTATCGATAGAATTACACAACTTTATATTGTCATCAAGGAAATCAACTGAGTGTTCTCGCGCAGAGGACAGCACTAAAGTTATCCTTAGAACTGACCTATTCAACTTGAAGTAAATATGGCTTGCGAGTAAATTTTAAAATTCATGTATTTTTACAGAATCTAGAGTCATGATAAAGCAAAACGCCCAAAGTACAAGTGGAAAAAAAACAGATCAAGGAATTTGGACAAAGCATTAGCTCTAAAGAACAAGATCCATAAAACATGCAATATATTATGAATTCCTGATTTCCCATTCCAAGTCAAGTGTGTTACCTAGTAAAACACATTATACTTGCGTCTTTACCAAGTGGAGATTGAAATTTTTAGGTGCACCACATTCCTTAAGAAATCTGTGCATTGTAATACGAAATTTCTTTTAGTAAGAGTGTAGAAGAGGGGTGTTGAATTACCGCATTGGACTTGGCCCTCTCTGCAGGGTCAACCGCAAACGTTTTGCCTTAACTCCCTGTATTGTTGCTAGATTCGTTTTTGTTAGGCTTAGGTCTCCAGCACTGGCTAGCACTAGCACTTTGTGCACAGGCAAAGTGCACAAAGTGCTAGTCCTCTTTCCCTATAAACATGGTAAAATTGGCTTACACCCAATGGGCACATTTGTTATACTTATAAGACTCTAGTAAAGTGGGTCTACAAATACCAAGGGCCTGTAAATTAAATGCTACCGGTGGCCAGGAGCACTGCTTGTGCCACCTATTTAAGTTGCCTTTAAAATCAGTTGCCTTTAAAATCAGGCAAGCCACCGTACCCTCTGTGTGCAGTTTTAAACTGCAATTTCGACCTGGCAAAATAAACCTTTTACCAGGCCTAAACCTTCCTTTTTAATACATATAACTCGCCCATAGGGTAGGCCCTAAACAGCCCATATTGCAGGACGCAATGTATTTAAAAGGTTGTACATGTATTTTTAAGTTTTACATGTTCCGGTAGTGAAAAACTCTCAAATTCATCCTTCACTATTGCAAAGTCTACCTCTCCCATAGCAAATCATTGGGTTACCTTCCAACATTTAATAAGTGATAACTTTTGATTGGGAGCAGGTAGGAAAGTCATTGTTGGCATCAGAGGAGTTGCAATTTAAAACCCTCTTGTACGGTAAAGTCCAATTTTAAAAGTCACAATTCTGAAAATGCCACTTTTAGAAAGTTGTTGTTTTCTTGTTCTAATCCTTTGGTGCATGCAGCCAGTTCCTGGGCCAAGTGACTAGGTGTAGTTGGCCTTTGTTTATTCCTCCCAGACAATGCCATATTAGAGGGTCAGTTTGTGACAGGATGGGCCATCTCTTGCAGGATAGAAGGGCGGAGGTGTCGCCTAACACAGTTTAACTTCAAAGCCCTGGGTCAGCTCACACACAAAGGACTTCACACTAGCCTATTGTGCATTCAGACTGATTGGAACCAGGGAAGGAAGGCAGGAAAGTCCAAACATCTCTGTAGGGGGAAACTCCAGCAGCTTCTCTCTCTTCAAAGTAGGCATCAGATATAAAAAGGGGACCTCCAGACCCACACATCAGTGCCTTCGTGGACCAGTGGATACTACAGAAGGAGGAAACCCTCCTGCTTGATGCCTGTCCTGCTTGCTGAGAAGGAAGACTGAACCTGCACTCTACATCCCAGGGAAAAGTGACTCCACGGGTCAGTGGACTGACCTCCTGTTCGGTTCTACATGGACACAACAAGCCCCAGAGTCTTCTCTACAACTACCCAGCTGGCCTGCTGCAATGGGACCTACCTGAGCCCTACTGGCCTCCGTTGGAAGGAGTACCTGATCCCCAGAAGTGCTTCCCAGGTATTGGACCTTTGATGTTGCATCAGTTGAGCTCCTCTCTCCTTGGAAAAAAAGGGGAAATCCTAGCGTTTTGGCCTCTACATGGCCACAAATGGGCCTGTGCATACCACGATCTTGCTTTCGGGCCACCCTCAAACGCTAAGCTGCGGTGAACTAGACTCTTCAGTCTACAGTGACGATCAGCAAAGCAAGATCTGCACTACGCGTCACAGCATCAACAGCTCGCGGTGACTGACAATGCGAGATCTGTACTTCGAGCCACATCATCAACAGCCTGTGGTAACTGCCAACGCACTACAAACGTGATGCTCTTCCCTGTTTCTCGTGGCCTTCTCGCAGAAGGAACTCTTTGTGCTGAACTTTAGAAGGTAACTTTTTCAGCAGACCTTGAAGTGTTTGGTTATCCAGCACAATATCCTTGGTGCAACAACATCAACGGATGCATGGCTAAACACTTATAAGGTCCCAAAGGCGAGACCTATTGGCTATGCCAATGCTTGTTCTAAATTGGTGGGAGTTTTTTTGTGTTGTGTATCAACTTTACTGTTTTCTTTTTTACTGTTTAAGCACTACATAAATACATTACACATTGCCTTTAAGTTAAGCTTGCCTGCTTTTGTGGCAAGCTACCAGAGGGTTAGAAACAGGTTGATTTAGTGACTTTTTGTGGTTCACCCGGACAAAGATTGTGGTTGTTGCTTTAGAAGGATAACCCCTCCCCCTTCAACAAACAGCCCAATTTCTCACAGTAATGAAGCTTAAAACAGGACACGTTTGAAGATTTCATATGTAGGATGTGATGCCATTGACTAAAAACGTATACATTTTTTCAGCTAAGGGCTTCCCCCTGAAAATCATACAGAAAAGAAAATTCTAAAGTTACTAATGCAGCTCAACAGCATAGGATTATTTCAGTTCCATCCAAATCAATTCCAAGTCCAATTCCAAGAAGCAAGACGGACAAGGAAAGTGTGGAAAAGGTGGCAAAAAGAGAACCTTGCGAGTGGAAAAAAACAAACCTTATAAAAATCAATGCACTGGTTCAATATAAAATTTGACTACAATTCTTTCCTACATAAAGTTTGAAATAGAACAGTTTTAATAAAAGCCAAGCGATGTATCGAGGACAGTAAGGAGTGTGCTTTTATTTCTGGGTTTTGATACAGCTAAGTGTTACCACGGGATTAATTATGACACTACAACAGTAAATATTAAAAGTCTGTCGAAGAGACAGGGGCAGTGAGTCAAATTAGAAGGGTGGAGCCATGCCAAATGCTCTTTGATGGCAACTACTGGAGTCCTTGTCCCAAAAAGCTTAATAGACAGCGCAGACAACCCTAAATTTGATGTTCACTTCTACATGAAGCCAGTGAAGTACTTTCAGGGGAGGCATGATGTTTGAAGCAATTACATACATAACCAGGCGTGGAAAGAAAAACAAAAGAACAACACCTTTATTATTAGTTGAAGATGTAGTAAGATTAAAACAAACTTTGTTAACCCACAAAGCACAATACCACACCGCTGCTATACATCAATTAATCATCTTCGCAATTCCACATCAAAAGGTGCCCAATTATGGTATGCATTAAGAAACCATGAAATGGGTGCTGCAACCGTACAAATGCTAGCAACAACACATTTGTGATTGGCAAGCTAAAACTATTAGAACAACTTAGTTACTGGAACAGGGAATGAGTAGTTTGAAACCATTTAATTCAATCCTTTATTGTTGGACCACGAGAAAACCTTTCAAGAGCTGGCAGAAAAAATATTCATGTACATTTTGTTTAATTCTGCCAACGTTAGGAAGCTTAAAGATTTTTTTTAATAATGCTGGTGAAACATCTTGCAATGGAGGTTTCCAATTTAAAAAAAAAACAGAAATCACACACAAAAAGTATTCTATGTGGAACAACTGTCTGGAACAGAATCAAAAAAAAAAATATTAAATATATATATATATATATATATACACACACACACACTCACGTTCACACACACTTGTGGTGGAATCATGTGACATAATTTTGATGAGGAAAGGCATTTGATAAGCGTCTGGATTTGTTACAAGTTTGATATCGGATTTGAATTTTCACTTTCGTTGTAAAGTGGATACTTTGGGATACTGAGACGTGCACAAGGAAAACATTAACAGTGTATATGCCCACATGGGCACAGTTGCAGTTACTTTTTCAAGCGTGCGTAATTTGCAAGGGGCCTAGAATTGGACATGGATACAGTTTTGGTGAATCTGGGTAGTTTGTGAGTAATCAGTCCACATGGGCTCAACATCGAGGTTTATTTAAATGAGAAAAAAATCTTTCACATTGTATGCATATAATGAAATTTGGAGAATATAACCAGTTGCACAAATTGCACAGATATCAGATCACGTCCCAAATGGGGAAGCTAGGTCAGAACATAAGAAGCTAAATTGAAGTGGGATAGAACTGTAGGATTCATTTTATGTGTGTGCATAATCTCACTATGCAATGAAAGGGATGAATTATAATTTTAATATTTGAGCAACTTTGCGATCAACCTGGTTCAACTAGTAAAACGAATGAACTGTAGTCTTTCGTCCATAACAATTAGTCACAAGACACTATTTCAATGGATGAACAATGGTATTGCATGTATGTGGGCCAGGCCTGTGTTGTGGCTGAATTTGTTCATGGCAGATCGTTGTGCAACAAAATAAAATCCTTTGACAAAAGTATATTGGAGTCTGCGCCTTGTCCATAAGAATTGTATCGGAGAGTTGGGCAGTTGAGATCTATCTACCTATTTGTCGATCTGTCTATCTATTTGCTTGGGATTTCACTTGCAAACGTTTTGCAAACATGACACTTCAGAAGTTTGTAGCATTAACAGCTTCATAAAACTTCACCAACGAAGAAAAAGTTACTTACCTTTGTTAATATTTCTGGTGGCTACTAGATCTTCCAGCAGGTTCCTCAGCTTATGACTATCCTGAGGCACCATAAAGGGTCTGGAAACTTTCTCCAGTAATAGCTCTTCAGCGTCACCAGGTAACACCATACGGCTTCGATGTGACAACATCGGGACATACAAGGACCAAATGGCACACCGGTGTCGGTTCCTGCTACATTTTGCATGCTCCATTGAGGCATGCAAAGGAATCAATAGAGCAACAAAAAAGCAACAAATACAGCATTATGGAACTTGTACCTTGAGATCCTATTAATCAAGGTGTTATTTATCGAGGAGGCAGCCAAAGGAAGCAGCAGAGCGGTGAGAAATGTTTGCTTATAGTATGCACTAGAAATATTGTTACGGTTTGTGGTTGATACATTGTTCTGCAGATCCCTCACTTTGCGAATGAGTCCCGGAGCAATATCAACATTGAAGATGGGAAAGATTAGTACCGCCTAAGTCAGTCATGTATTAGAGCCCTGGCAAAGGAGCCCATTCCCACGTGATTAGGGTGAGAAGAGGCAATAATGCTTTGCCAAAATATGTGCCACCCAGCAGATGCCAGCCATCAGAACATCTCTTGTTGAGAGCAGTGGAAGAACTTCTAGCCCTTGAGCACTGGACACAAATGACAAGTGGAGGGTACTTTTTTTCGAAGGCTTAGCAGAGCTTTATGCAGAGTGTAACCCAGCATGCCTTTGCCTACTTTGTTACCCCATTGGCCCTTTTTGCCCTAAGCAAAAGCTACAAAAAGAGGATTCACCCACTCTAACAAGTCGAGTGCAATTGATGAAAAAGGCACCTGGGAGTCTAGCTATGCAGTCTATCTTCATCTCTGGTGCAATATGGATGGAGTTGCCCATGAGAAAGCCATATACGACTTCCAGCAAGAATGAAGAGCAGCCACAACAAACCTACTTATTTGGGTAGAAATCTGTCAAGGGTGAGAACGGCTTGACATCTCCTACCATAGCACAGACATTATATCCACACAACCCAAATAAATAGATTTCATGGTAGGTTTCCTACCAGGCCAGAGGACGTCTATAACATCTGGTGGCAAGCAGTAAGTCTCTTTTTTGGCAGCTCTTAAACTCCATGTGTGCAGGAGCAATGTAGGAGGATAGGGGTAGGGGTAGGGGTAGACCAAACTATCCTCCTGCGAAAGCAAGACCACCCTGTGTACGTGCAAGAGGAGGCAGAGTGTGGAATTTCAACAGTCCTACTCTCCCAGAAAACGGTGAACAGGGTCATTTGTGGTCGATCCTCTGCACCTTGTGTAGAACTTTGGTCAGAAGAGGAATCAGTAAGAATTCATAAATAAGACTCCGCAACCAACTCAACCCGAAGGCAGCCATCAGGGACCCATTCATAGGGAACATATTCAACCAAAACAGAGGACACTTCCTGTTCTAGGTCACAGAGAAGAGATACACTCATTGACACTACGATATTGTGAAGATCATTTTCTTCACATCTGAATGAAGTCCCACTTATGACCCGTGATGTCACCCAGATGAGTGGTCAAGCTCAAAGGGGATGTTTCACAAACTACAATGGCTTGTAACTGAAGTGGGACAAAGGCATGAACCATCAATAGATCATAGAAGCACATCCATCTTGATAGGAGGAGATATGGAAAGATAGAAGTTTAGTTCTGCGCCTGCGCCAACAGGGTCGTCTGATGCTAGAGCCACTGTGGTCTTAGAAACCACTGAAGGGCATACTCACGTTTGCTACCTGCAGCACCATCGGTTTACCATGAGTCCAATAGGGGAAAGTTTTGTACAACAGGATTTGGTGTTTTGAGGTAAAAACATCAAAAGAACATTCAGAATACCTTCAATCCTAAGATGAGGAACAGCCTTGAAGCGGGTCATGCCTAGCACTGCTCCTATGATGGTTACACTCTGTGTGGAGGAGATATGGGAGTTTCGGGCATTGATCATTAAGCATAAGGCATGGAGAACAGCTATGGTGCACTGAAGATGTCCCGTGACCAGCGTGGGGGCCACTGCTTTCTTCAGCCAGCCGTCCAAGTACAGAAATACACAGACTCCTGACATCCACCAACACCAGCATCCAATTTAATAGAAAAACAAAAAACCAACAGTGCAGAGACATCAGAGTCAACCTAAGGTGGGACCTGTGAGTGGGAAGGATAGGGAAATTTAAGTAGGCATCCTGGTGGTTAGGGCTACAAGTCAAAACGCACGTTGAGGGCCGACACAACCTGGCTAGGGGGCAGCATTTTGCTTTGTTTTTTAAAAACCTATCCTGCCCAATGAACAAGCTCAAGAAGTGAATGCCCTAAACAGGGTTTCAAGCCTCTGTCCCTCTAGGGGACCAAAATTGTTCAGTCTTATACCCGACTCATCCTGCAGGGTCTCGTTATTTCTTGTTATCTATTGCCGCTTGTATTTGACTAAGTAACGACATGGTAGAGTCTCTCTTGGAAGACTGGGATGCGATTGCAAGGATGCGGAGTACTGGTGCAACAGCAATTAGGCAGAGGAACAAAACTGCTCATCCTGTGGCTCACTGAGAACTCAGCAGTACCTCAGAGTCCTCCATCACAGTGTAAATGCACAAAGGAACAGACCAATAGTACCGCTACTATGCTGTCACAGCAACCATAGATCCTATATATAGGCACACCAAAATAAAGCATGTTTGATTAGACACTGTAGGAAGTGGTCTTTTTATGAAGTGTACCAAAATGAGGTACACTATGTAGGAAGTCCCGACTACCCTTATTGGCTCACTCGGCTTAATTTATTTATCCCAAATGCTCTCTTTTGTGTTAGTGTGGGCAAGCAGTCTAGGATTATCAGAAGGCTGTATTAAGTATTTGTAGTACACACAGAGTCAATAAATGAGACACACTCAGGATGAAACTCAAGACCAATTTAGAAAAATTCCATATATTTATATAATTTTTAACACTAAGAACTTCATAATTGAGTAAGTACCTTAGATGTCATCAATTTTTACATTAGAAACAATAAAAATGATAGCTGTTAGATTTGAGGCATGAACTTTGAACACAGTAATGTTATCCTATGGGAGAAACATACACTGCATAGGGTCATATGCTAACAACTTACAGGACTGTTCTTCTGGACTTAAGGTAGCTAGGGGACAAGACTTAAGAAACCACAAGCAGTTTAATCCTGTCTGCCCTGGTGTGTCAGGGTGCAGAGGTGCTGGTGTCGATGGTAGCCCCGAACGCTACTTGTAAAGTCAATGGGAAACAGCACTTGTGGAAAGATGCTGCAAGCAGGGACTGGGGGTCAGTCAGGCTGAACGCAAAGAGGAGCTCAGTTCTTAAGGGTTTTTGAGTCACAGGGACACTATCCGTTTCCATGGACTATGGCTGTGGGGTTCGGGAGCATAGGTGTTTTTTCCAGTGTGGTTTCACTGTCAGAGGCTCTCACTCTGTGTGGGAGACCTGATTATTTATTTATTTATTTATTCAAAGTTTTATATAGCGCGAACAAGATCCTTACAGATATCAGAGCGCTTCACAGAGACAGGGGTAGGGGCAGCAGGAATGAACAGAGATAATGGGAGCAGTATAATAGTCACTAACATAATAGGATAACAGTAACGTACAGAAAACATATCAATATACAATCAGGTAAACAAGTAATATAAGACGGCACAAGTCATTGATCCCACTACAGAAGGGTTCAGGTAAACCTTGGATGTGTGGATGGCTTATACCAATTTCTTAGGATAGAGAGAACAATGGGTGGCGGCATCGGGAGGGTGATTCAATAAACCAAAGTGTATCATATATTGGTCGGTAGTAAGAGAGTAGCGTAGTAATGTCACCATCAAGTAGGAGTATAGTGCCAAAGGACAAGGTGGTCAGTGATACAAAGCGATGCAGAGTCTCTGATCAGCACCTATAAAGTTCAGGAGATCTTGGCCAGAAGGATGGTTTTCACCTCTTTCTTGAAGAGTGCAGTGGAGGAGATAAGCCTGGTTTCAGGAGGGAGCGCATTCCAGATCCTGGGTGCCATTCCTGAGAAGGAGCGTTTGTATGTTCTTTCTTTCCGGAATCTACGAGGTGTCAGGAGTAGATTTTTTGTACTTCTATTGGATCTCGAACCTCCTGATATAGACAACTTTTGAGCGAGGTAGTTGGGTGCATTGTGGTGCTCGGCCGAGTGTGTCATAACTGCAATTTTTAGCTGTATTCTGGCTTCAAAAGGCAGCCATTTTAGAGACTTTAAGTCTGGGGATATATGCGAATGTTTTCTTGAGCCAGTAATGAGTCTCGCGGCAGCGTTCAGGGAGGCTCTTAGGGGTGCTGTTGTGGATAGCGGGAGTCCGCTGAGGGCCACAATTCCGTAGTCTATGCGAGGGATGACTAAAGCTTGTACAGCAGTTTGGAAGTCTTTGGCAGGGAGGAAGGTTTTAAGTTTCCTCAGTGTGTTGATTTGGAAATTGGCTCCTTTTGTGGCTTTGCTAACGTGCTGTTGCATGTTGAGCTTGGCGTCGAGTGTGATGCCTAGGGATTTCGCAGAATCCACGATGGTAGGTTGGACATTGAGTGCTGTTAGGTTATTGAGCCAGGTTTGGGTGGTGGAAATTTTCGCCGGGGGTGAGATGAGTAGGAACTCAGTTTTCAGAGCATTTAGTTTGAGGTGATTATCGGCCAACCAAGATTGAGTGTTACTAAGTGTGGAATTCAGAAGTTTGATATCTTCCGGGGATTGTAGCTTTAGGTAAAGTTGTGTGTCATCGGCGTACATATGGAATTGAACATTGGATGCTTGGAGCAAGGTGGCGAGCGGTTCCATGACGAGGTTGAACAGTGTGGGGGAGAGGGAGGATCCTTGTGGAACACCTAGATCTGCCGGCACAGGTGTAGATAGCACATTGTCGATCTTGAGCTTCTGAGACCGGTTATGAAGGAAGGAAGAAAACCATTTGAGAACAGTTCCCGATAGACCCATTCTAGTGCTTAGCAGCTCCAGTAAGTTCTCATGTTTGACCGTGTCAAATGCTGAAGAGAGGTCAAGAAGGATGAGGAGGCAGGACTCATTGCGATCAAGGATTTGGAGGGCGTCATCAATTATGTGTGTCATAGCTGTTTCCGTGCTATGTTTCGCTCGGAAGCCTGATTGATGAGGGTTGAGGAGGTCAAATTGGTCAATGTGTTTTGTTAGTTGGAGTTGGACACATTTCTCCAGCAGTTTGGCCAGGGTGGGGATATTGGTGATGATAGGACGGTAATTGTTCAGGTCAGACGGGTCAGCTGTAGGTTTCTGGAGTATAGGCGTGACTTGCCCCACCTTGAGGGAGTCTGGAATGAGACCTTGTTGAAGGGAGCTGTTGATGATTTTGGTCCAAAGAGGGAGGAGCAAGGGGATGAAGTCTTTTACAGCATTAGCAGGTAGGGGGTCTATGAGGTGATTAGAGGGCTTCAAGGTGCAGAGCAGTTTGTGTATTGCTTCTTCCGAGTAGGTGTCGAAGTACAGCCATGATGCCTTGTTTTTAGGTTGAGTGTTAGACATTCTGGTGTGGTTGGGGAATCGGCTTACATCCATGATGAGGTCATTTCTTATGTTGTCGGTCTTTAGCTTAAAGAAAGCAGAGAAGGCTTCACAGTGTGGGGTGTCGCTTGTTGTGCTGTTTGATTGTAAGGGTTGTGTCTTTGTTTGAGACTTGATTAGTTCGAACAGCTTTCTTGGCCTGTTTTTTGCTTGGTCCAACTGGCGGCTAAAGAAGTCCGACTTTGCGCGCTTTATTTTCCTAAAGTAGGCATTTCTCTTGTTCTTAAGCGTTTTGAGATGCAGTGATGAGGGGTCAGATCTCCAGGTACGCTCTGCCATTCGCATAGTACGCCTGTCGTCATTGAGTCTGCCGTCATACCAGGGGTTAGAAATTTTGGTGGAGACTCTCTTCAGTTGCAATGGGGCGACTTCATTGACTATTGAATTCATAGAGTCAAGGTAGTGGTCGGTCAGTGATTGAACATCCGAGGCACCTGAAGGGGGAAGGAGGAGACTGCCGATATGGGGAGGCAGGGTAGTGGGGTTAAGATTCTTCATGTCCCTTTTCCAGGTTTTGGATTTGGTGGGTTGAGCCGGGTTAGATTTAACTTTTTCGTTGATAAAGAAGGTGATAATGTGGTGATCTGACCAGTCGCAGGGTTGGATTGCCTCCAGTTGGGTAGAGTCTTCTTTGGCGATGATGAGATCAAGTATCGAGCCTTTGTCGTGTGTTGGTCTATCGCATATTTGGGTGAGGTCAAGCGCATTAAGGAAAGTTTTGAGACTATTCACCACTGTGTCATTCTGATCGTTCCAGTGGAGATTAAAGTCACCCAGGTAGACTTGGGTGGTCTGCCGACCGGCATTTGATGTGATCGTGTCCATGAGTTGTTGGGTGAATATGAGGTTGTCACCAGGCGGGTGATAGATGAGATGTAAAGCACAAACTTGTTTGCCCTCGCTGGTGATATCTAGGCAGAGGAGTTCACATGAAGTAAGGGAGGGGGAGGTGGCTTTAGTAACGGAGAGGTTGCTCCTAAAAATGCATGCAATTCCCCCGCCCGTCTTGCCAGGCATGTCCAGTCTAATGATGTGATAATTGGGGGGGACTAGTATGTCCATTATCGGGGTAGAGGCTTCAGTAAGCCACGTTTCAGTCAGAATGGCTAGGTCCAGATCCATTGCTGAGACAAGATCAGCGATGTCGGAGGAGTGTCTCTGGGCCGATCTGCAATTGAGTAGGATGCATTTGAGTTTGGGAGTGAGAAGGGTGGTCGAGCCTTCTAGAGAGAGGGGGACTTTTCTGAGGTTGTTAGGGACGGAACCTCTGTTGCTAAGGGTTGGGAGCCTCAGAGGATTTGAGAGAATTGTGGGTATGGGGATGTGTGTGTTGGATATGTGTTTTACCGGACCTGGGCCATAAGAGCGTAGGAGAGAGCATAGGTCGCGGTCCGACAGTGAGTTGAGGACACGACGGGGGCGGTGGGAGTTATTGCGAACGGGGATAGTCGGCCAGCGCGGGGGTCGTTGGAGGCGAGGGTATGTAGGGAGGGTGCGTCGTTTGTAGGGTAGTGGGATGGTGGGAGGTAGACTGGGCTGTGAGAAGAGAAGGTCTTTGATTGCGTGGAGATCTTTTTTGATTTGTAGGAGATCCTCTTTGACTTGTTGGAGGGTGGATAAAGTCAGGTCAGGAGGTGGATTGGAGATGGGGTTGGTGGTGAGAGCCATTGGTGAATGGTTGAGTAGTGAGCTGGAAAGCGGGCAGGGTATCGAGGGGGGGGATATGCTAGCGTTGTTGGAAGGTTCTACGGTGATAATGAGTGGGATGGCGTTCGAAGAGTGGGCGGGTTTGTGGGCGAGGGGTGTGGGTGAAGTAGGGGGAGAGTGGGAGGCATAGGTAGTGACGTCAGTGGGAGACGGTGCCAGTGAGTTGAAGAGTGAGTGAAGGCTGAAGACAGTGGGGGTGGCAGGAAGGTAGTGGGGGCTGAGAATGGGAGGGGAGAGAGGGGGGATGCTAAGGTAAGGGAGGCGGTAGGTTCTGTGGGACTGGTTGGGAGGGTGGGGGTGTCGTGAGTGAGAGTGGGGAGGGAGCTGGGGAGGGAGAGGAATCTGCCGTGGGGGGGAGAGAAGGGGGGGGGAGATAAACTCTGGATGGTGGTGTGTTCAGAAGCGTTCGTGGGGGGTGTAGCGTGGGGGGAAGGGGGCGTGGGGGTATCGAAGATGTGGGTGTATCGAGGATGTATGGGGGGGGAGTATACTCACATGGGGACTGAGAGTGGGGGGGAACAAAGGGTGGGATTTGTCATTGTGCGTGCCGTTCTGGTGCTGATCTAGGTAGGAGGTGTTGTGGGTGGGAGTTGTTATGTCAGGGGAGATAGGGGTGGGAGAGGTATGAGTGGGGGTCAAAGGGGTAGTGTTAGAGGGGCGGCTAGTGTAGGAGGGGGAGAGATTTGTGTCTGCGCTTGGGGAGTGTGGGGCGGTAACAGCAGGTGGGCGATTGACTAGGGTGCTGGGGGTAGAGGTGAGGTGCGTGTGGATCCGACGCTGAGCTATGTTAGAAGTGTTGTGGGTGGGGGCTGCGACGTCAGGGGTGATAGTGCTGGTGAAGTTCTGGGTGGAGGTCCGCAGCTTGGAAAGGTGCTCTTTGAACTTGGGGAACAGGTTGTCTAGTAGTTCCAGGTTCTTGTCCGTGGATTGAATTAGGACAATCCCGTTATTGTAGATAGTAATGGTGGTTCTGCCAGGGAAGAGTTGGGAAAGTGTGATAGAGCTAGGCCATGAGCTGTTTTCCTGGTGGTGGAGACAGTGAGTAGGGTTAGGAACGCTTTTCTCCATTGGGCTCTTCGTGAGGTGTGGAAGATGATATCAATGTTCAGGGCTCCATTGCCCGGTGAGAAGTAGGTGTCGGCAAAGGGTGTTTCAGGGTGCGACTCAAGAAGTTATGTTTAAAGCGTTTAGCGGCTTTTTTGGTGAGAGTGGAAGGGTAGTTGATTCTATATGTGTGCTTACCGATGAGATGGAAGGGGGGGGCAAGCAGACCACTCTCGGTGCTGGCCTTGTGGATCCTGTCATCCCTCGATGGTAGGGTGGTGTCGGGACTGGGCATGCAACAAGTCTTGGTTGTGGCAGCTGCTCTGGTACACGGGGTATTGGTGCAGGGTGCCTCTTGGGGGTCCTGGCGATTCCAGACTCGGTGTGGAGACAGATCTGACCTCTTGGAGCACAGAGACCTTTTACTGGGTTACTGCTTCTCGGTAACCTGGGGTCAACAGAACGCTGGAACGGGCAGCAGCAGTAGGAACCTGCTGGTGTAGGGAAGTGGCTCCTCCACTCCAATGAAGATCTTTCCTAGTTGTTGAGGTGCTAGACGGTCCTCCAAGGGGTCGGGGAGGGTGTCCAGCTCTTTGTGAAGTCTGCCTCGGGACCTGGTGAAGTACAGGCAGCTTGGTAGGGTTTGGTGCAGGTCCTCTGTTCTCAATGTGTTGGTCCTTCATCTTCCTCGGTTTACAGTAGTCCAAGTCGTGACTTGATCTGCATTCCTGGTGTCAGGGGACCTCTTAAATACTACATTTAGGGGAGTTAAAGGGATTAGCCAATGGGCTACTTACCCCTGGGGTCACTACACCCCCTATATGACAACTTCCTGTCGCGAGAGGGCATAAGCCTGTCCCAGAGTTCCTAGTTCCACCAAAAACAAGATGGTGGAACCCTTATTTCTGTGCTCTCTTCAGGAAGCCCACCTTATAGGTGTAACTAACCAGAGAGTGAACTTGCCTGCAAACTAGCTAACTGTCACCCCTGTCCTGAAGCCAAATGGGCCTCAGGGCAGTGGGTGGCATCTACCAGGTCTGATAGAAGCCGGGGTTGCATATCAAAGGTGGCAGAGGCTTTGAAGCCTCTGGCCTTGATATGCAGATTCCGTAGCCATCCTGCTAGAGGAGGTGAGAACACGTCCTGCCAGAGCAGGCATTGTTTCTGACCTCCTGAGAACGTGGGCGCTCACCTGCAGGGGTCAGAAATGTATCTATGGTGGCAGGCTGGAAGGATTGAGTCAGCCAGCATACTAGAAGACTAATAAGGTTTCAGGGGGCACCACTAAAGCGCCCTCTGGGTGCAAGTGTTTGATACCAAATACCAGTATTTTCAGTGAAGCCTTCATGTAGCGGGGAACTCGTAATGACCAGTGCCCAGTACTTCTACTTAAAATGGCTTCCCTGTTTACTTGTTCCATCTAGTAGTATAACTAGACAGCACAGGGACATATTTGCTCATGCCCTCACATGTAATATAATTCACATTGCCTTAGGGCTACAAGGCCTGCTATGGGGGTGACTTACATATATTACATGCAGTGACTTTTGCATGGCACACAGAGTATGCCAGGTCGTATTTTTAATCATGGTTTCCATCATTACACACAGTCTGCAGAGGCAGCCTGCATTCAATTGGTGCGTGGGTTCCTTAGGGTGGCATAAGACATGCTGCAGGCCTGATTATTTAGTAACCAGGCCCTAGGTACCAGAGGTACCATTTACTGGGGACTTACAGGGATGCTAACGTCCATGCAAATTGGTTTACAATTGGACCGTAACTTGTTTTAGGGGAAAAAGCACTGGCACAGAGGTCTGGTTAGCAGGCCTCAGTGCACTGTCATATTTGAAAACCAGCATCTAGTAGTCACAAATAGAGCACAAAAAGTGGGAGACAACGGCAACAAAATTCCAGTTATCTACACACACAAAATTTGGTGCATTCCCATGTGTTCTGTCTAGAGCAAGCCAGTATTTTCTCCAAGAACCTTATTATGGTAACTAGTTGATAGCACAGACGTTTCACATTTCTGCAGAGGATAATGGAAACATTAAGTAAGCAATGGCCGAGGTGGGGCTAGGAAGGAAGGGCACTTACATTGCCCATTAGTTACTGCAAGGACAAAGGTTTGGCGTAGAGATCAAAAAGGTCAAAGGCTAGAATTCTTCCCAGCTTTGCTCTCTTTTGGGTAGAAATAATTCATAGATTCCCATTCCCAATTACTTGTTACTGTGCTGGAATATTTCCCTACTATTGAGATTGAATATTCCCCTACTATTGAGATTTCACTGTCTCTCTCAATGCTCGGACCACTGTCCTATCAGTTTGAGTAGGCAGCAACTCTAGGATCCATAAAAGGCATGAACTTTGCAACCCTCCTTCACATGATAGAGAAACAACTGTCTACCGTGGAGTCCTATGCTTCAGACATCAGTTTCCCCAATGTGCTCTATAATGACAGCCAGTAGAAATTTAGGAAATGTTCTCTTGTCCGGTAAGCATATTTATCTCTGTAGGTTACGCCTTGTGATGAGGTGTTTCTTGAAGCTTCGGTCCATGATGCCTTTTCAAGGAGTTTGGGTTCCTCCCAATCCGATAGAGAGCTGCAGTCACCCTGCTGACATAATGTATTAATATTTGGGCAGATTAAAGTCTTGCTCGCACTTTTTCTGACATTTAAAAGTTAGTGAAGATTTATAGGTCGACTTCAGAAAAGTAACTCATCTGGTATACTGCAGCCTCAACTTCAAGAGTCAGGTCGTTTTTTTGGCTTTCGCTGATGTTTCCAAGTCATTGCACTGGTTTTCCCATCAACAAGGTTGCAGAAAACATCTCAATCTTACAGGCTGCTGGAAGTGCCATTCATGGTATGATATTTCTCCGTGAGCTTTCTTATTTCTCTTGGTGTGTCTTCACTACTTTTACTTGCAGTATTTGAAGTGAACCATCACTGAGCATGTGTTAGGGTGATTTCCAGTAGAGCTGATCACAAACTACAAGGGTAACATCGAAATATGGGTTGTGTGATGGAGAATGCATGGGCTGAGTCAGAAAATGGATCAGCAAATCCAGTAATGAGGGGTCGAATGTTCTCTTGAGGGAGCAGCAGTAATTCACATTTCTGAGGATTTAGAGAAAGAAACTGTCTCATGTAGGACTGCAGTTGGAAGAAGCTGTGCCTGTTCATGAGCTCACTCACTATATATGCTAAGTCAAGTAGCACTCTGAGTTAGGTTTGCAGGGTGGAAGAGAAAGGCCTGTGTGGCACTCAGTGAATCAATTATGGTTTCTAATCTGAATACCGTGACATTTTGGGCCGATGCGCAAGTAGGGATATATGCCTGGTCTGCCAAGCTCATGTCTTAAAGTAGGGCTTCCCTTCCCTCCTTGGTAAACTCACTCCACATAATTATTTTTTTTGTTTTAGTGAAATTACCATTGATTAGTACGATAAAATACAAATATCAAGATTGATGATATCTGTATGGATTAAAATGCGAAAACATACGAAGCAGAGTCAAGTGAGATTATTTTGCAGCTGCTCCCCCATTTTCATCAAACCAGCACTAACTAGAGAATAACCCACAATACTTTGCATAATAACACTATTTGAAGACATATTGGTCATGGAGTACCGTCTAACACAGTTTAGGAGTCCCATCCTCTTATTTTGTAGGGCCCGCACTTTACATCATAACAGGCAAACATTGTAATAGTCATGAATTAAATAAAAAACGGAGGCCATTTGCATCAAAGGAAGGCTACAGTGATGAATACAGTGGGGGTTTGCGGTTAGTTAGGGGGTCAATGCAATAATCGCAAACTACATTCAAAGTATTTTTTGTGTCAGTTTTAATAATGTACATTCTTCTGGACAGCTGGCAAGTTGCTGTGAAGCAAGCTAGATTTAAAGAATGGCCAATACTTTTTTCAATGACTAAAGCATCCATATTGTAGTCTAAAGAGCAGTGCATGCTCAGTTTTGTGACACCATCACCAGAAGACACCATACCTGAATATACAATACACTCCTGGACGCAAACATGGGAGTTAACTAATGAAATGAGTTGATCGTTTACCACTGTCATCACAACGGCTAGATAAAGGCTATTTAGACACAACCAATGCTGTAACCACAGTCAAATTCAAATTGGCGCAAGTGTTAAGGAGAAGCATTTGCTGTTGGGAACAAACGCTTTAAAACTAAGCCTTCACGTAAACACATCACTATTACATTATAAAAGCGAAATAATTTACCATAATTTTAAGACTGCAGACAAACCAAATGTAAACAAGCCATTACATTCGTTTTTATATGCTCTTGGAAAATATGTGATTTTTAACTAAACAGCCCACTGCAAAGAAAGCCAAGTAATGGAAACTGGCTTGTTGTGCAGTTTACATTCAATCAATTTATCATTGTTACTCCGATCTCTATTAATCTGTATACATTTCCATCACTTAGGTTTTTCCAATTTACAAGTCAGTCAGTCAGAGTTCATATTTTGAGCACTGTGTAACATATTGAAACAATCTTAACATTAAATTGTACCACAGGAGTTATGCCGGATGCAGGTCGTTTGGAAAAAATGAGTGATGGATTGATTACAAGATTTATCTCCAGATGGTCTAAATGCGATTTTAGACTTAATAGATTCCTGTTTTGTACTTATATTGAGAAAACATATGGAGATGGTCAAGTATAGAATACAAAAGACGCAATCTAGAAAAATACTGCAGGAGAATACGTACATCCCAAAAAATACAAAAACACATAAAAAGTAAATAATTTCTAGTAACTATGTATATTTAGTACAAAGGCTAAATGCATTACTAGTTTCCAAGGACCTTGCAACAACTTGTGATGGAATTAGAAACCACAAGAGCAGTAATAATTTGAGGGTGGGAATGTACAGTTATTGTTTACTCGCTCACTTACTCCCCCGATAGGCTTCAGTTCTGAAAATAGAATGCACTGTGGACTAGCATCAAGGGGAAACAACCTTAACTATGCTGTCATTATCATGCAAACATTCCATGAAAATGCAAGTATACGCCGTGTGTGTGTATGTGTGCATGTATGTATGTCCTCATAGCATGGGTAATCCCGGACAGAACCAGACAAAACTATCATTGTGAGGATTGGTGGGTTAGGAGGACCGTGGCCTGGAAGTGTGCTTAGGTATTTACAATAAGTATATCAAAAAAATAAAAGTGCCATTATATTTGCCTTGGTCCGCTTTACGTGTGCTAAGGGTATTTTTGGGGATAAGTGTATTTGGTTATCAAGAGTATTTTTAGGGTTTAAGGTGGGTAGGGTTTAGGGATTGGGGTCAAAATGATCTATCTATCTCTATCTCTCTCTACTGAACAAACCAAAGGTTACAGAGACATTATAGTTAGGTTCAGATTTCACAAACACAAAACCATAGAAATTCAGCAGTTATTGTTACCTGAGCCAACTATCTTATGTCCCAGTAATGCACTGCTTATGACCTCACATATTACGTCACCCATGACATGGTCAGTGACATCACTGATGACATCTCAAATTACATCACTGATAACATCATCCTGTGATTGTGTTTTGTAAACGTTCCTGAGACTTAAGGATATATACTACCCTACTATTCTTTCTGTACTACTAATCAGTGATACTATTTCTAACATGCCAGTGGATCTGTGACTTTATGCATCAGTGTGTGAGTAGGTGTCTGAGAGGCTCCATGGATCTGTCACTGGGTGTGTGGGTGACTGTATAGGACTGTCAGTGGGTATGTGAGTGGCAGTATTGTCGAGTAGTTTTCCTTTTGAAGTAGGAACGGCACGTTTGTTGGGCAACAAACTTTGGAATGGTGCCTGAATGATCCTGGACATCCCCTCCGGATATGTGTTGTCATACAGGCCAGCTAGCACACAGTGCCACTTTAATCATCCCTAAACCTAGGCAGGTACCGAATGGCTAGGGCAACCACAGAACAGGAAAGGCCTAATTCCCAGTCAGGAATCATGGTAACCGATCTAGAACCCTTTTGTTCAGTCACTCGTGCTCTCTCTCAGAGAAATATACTAATACACATAGGGGCATTTTCAATATGTATTGAAACATTGTGATTCTTGTATAGAATATATGTGCTGCAATGATCAATAGATAGAAACAGATAAGAGTAGTTAGCAGTATAAGGACAGTGAGCAGATTGAAAAGTTCCACCATCTTGCTAAACCATGTATATATGCAACCATATAAAACACTATCTAGATAGCGTACTGCCATTATGCATTCTCCAACCTAAATGTCTACGGTGTGTGTGTGTTCTGCCACAGTTGATCCAACCCCCGTTACCTGAAGGGAAAGCATGTAGGTTCCAGTCTTGGTCACAGGTTGGACATCCCTCCTTGCAGAGGGATCAGCAAGGAGCTGGGTTGTGATTTCAGAATTTAGTGATTTCGCAATGACAGCAAGTACTTCTCTGCCTAAACCCAGAAAGGCTTGTTTATTTAGAACAAAAAGCATCATTGTTCCGAGCCGAGACCTTAGTCAGGCCACCACTGTTTATCCGAGTTGCCGCAGGGACAAACAACAAGCAATCACATTTGTACAATGAATGTTCAGACCTTGTACAGTATATTCAATGTGTCAAGATAGTGGTCATACAAAGTGGAATTTGTAAGCAAATGTAGTTTCCTGGAAACTAAACCTGCACTGCCATGTGGGCAAATATATGTCAAAAGTCAATGTGTGAAGGAGAAGGCAACATAGGAAAAACGTGTACATGTAAAATGGCAGTGTTTCCCACTGGGCCTAACTGAGACACAAGACAGAATGGGTCAGTGAATGGGTTTGTGAGTAGTTTTCTAGGTGTCTGAGAAGCTGCATGAGTCGTTGTATGGGTGCGTGAGTGGTTGTATGGGTGCGTGAGTGGTTGTATGGGTGCGTGAGTGGTTGTATGGGTGCGTGAGTGGTTGTATGGGTGCGTGAGTGGTTGTATGGGTGCGTGAGTGGTTGTATGGGTGCGTGAGTGGTTGTATGGGTGCGTGAGTGGTTGTATGGGGGTGCGAGTAGGGGTCTGAGTACATGTGTGGGTGTGAGTGGTTCTTGGGGTGTGTGAGTGGTTGTGAAGGTGTGAGAGTGGCTGTATGAGTGTGTAAGTGGGTGTGTGTGAATGGTTATATGGGTGGGTGTGTGAGTAGTAGTATGGTTGTGACAGTGTGTGAGTGACTATGGATCTGTCGGTGTGTGAGTGGTAGAGTGGTAGAGTGAGTGGTGTGTAGGTGTGTCAGTGGTTCGGTAGAGGATGTCATCAGTGATGTCAAGTGAGATGTCATCAGTGATGTCACTGATCATATGATGAGTGATGTAATATGTGAGGTCATAAGCAGTGCATTGCAGGGGCATAAGTTATAGTTAGATTAGGTAACTAGAACTGCTGAATTTTCTATGGTTTTAAGCAGCGTGAAATCTGAGCCAGACTATAATGTCCCTGTAACCTTTGTTTTTTTCAGTTAATTTCTATGGCATTTTTAATTCTATTTCCTAACTAAAACGTGCCTGTTATTTCAGTGAATTTCTACTTCTTTAATGTTATTTCCCAACTTTAACATTGCTGTAACCTTTGTTTTTTTAAGTAAATGTACGTTTTTTTTAAAAATTGTATTTCCTAACTGTAACCTGTAACCTTTGAGAGTGTGTGTGAGTGGTTTTGTGGGTTTTGTGGGTGTGTGAGTAGCTGTATGGGTCAGTGTGTGGGTGTGTGATTGGCTGTATGGGTCAGTGTGTGGGTGTGTGATTGGCTGCATGGGTCTGTGTGTGCGAGTGGCTGTATGGGTCTGTGAGTGGGTGTAAGGGTCTGTGAGTGGGTGTGCAAGTGGCTGTATGATTGGGTGTGTACATAGTTTAGAGGGTGTGAGGGTGGTTTTGTTGGTGAGAGTGATTTTGCGGGTGAGCGGGTGTGAATGGTTTTGTGGGTGAGTGGATATGTGGGTGGCTGTATGGGTCTGTGAGTGGCTGTGTGGGTCTGAGTGGGTGTATGGGTGTGTGAGGGGCGGTGAGTGGATCTGAGTCCCACAATGGGAGTGTGAGTGGCTGTGTGGGTGTGTCAGTAGCTGTGTGAGCAACTGGGCCAAACAGAAACTCGCCTGACCCTCTATCCAGCAAGAGACCACAGTTTTGCACAAAACTCTACCCAATTAGAGTACTTTCTACTGGTTAATTAGTAAGTGCTACTTCATTGGGTAAATGTCTAGTGTGTATTTTACACTACTGCTGCATAATGGACCACAAGGAAAACGTCATCAGTGACCTTGTGTGCGTTTCGGCAGTATAATTGTTCCACGTGCATCTTCTACCAGAAAGCTGTGATAACAAGAATCCTCCTATAGACATGGCAACAAGACTACAAAGAGGTACATCTCCACCAAACAAGGGTCTTTCCTCTTAACTATACAAAGTAAGTGCTTCTTTGTTTGGTGGCGATGTTCTATTTCTCGGCATCAAGAACTGATCACGAAAGAAGTCTATGAGAAATGCGCTGGGGGGCCTTTCGTTAAGCTGTCCATCATCCTGGCATAGGCGTAAAGACCTTTGCATACTACTAACTTGTACAGTGTGGGGCCAAACAGGGAGACTCACAGGTGATTTGTACATTTGCATATCCATAATAATTTAAAGGGAGAAATTTTGACAAGACAAGAAAGAACACACTACCCATTAATGGGGATGCGGGGCAACATGGGCCCCTTCCCAGGCCGATTTTAGCCTTGGGTCCCCCATCCTCAGGGGCCAGGCCTCTTGATTCTGGTTGCCCTGGAGCCCACCCAGGGCAACCAGTGTGTAGTGCTGGCGACCGCGGGGGAAGGCCAAATGCCACTGCAGTCCCTGTTGACTCCTCAGCTCCAGCAGGAGCTAGCATTGCTCCTGCATGCAGGAAGCAGCAAAAATGCTGCTCTCTATGTGCAGTAGCAATTTTTTCAACTGTTTTCAGGAAAACAAATGAAAATTCTGCTCAGCTCCCACTCGCTGGGAGCAGACTTACTGTTTGCTCTTCCTTGGCGGGAACGGTCATGAATGTTGTAAAACGTGAGGTCATTAGCAGGGCATTGCAGGGGCGTAAATTATTGTTAGCTTAGGTAACTAACTGCTGAATTTCACTGGTTTTGTACAAATGAAATCCGAGCAGAACTATAACGTTCCTGTAACCTTTGATTTTTTCAGTGAAATATATATATATATATATATATATATATATATATATATATATATATATATATATATATATATATATATATATATATATACACACACATATACATATTCAACAATTCCAGAATCCCAAAAGTGAAGTGGACCACCTGGAAGCTTAACTTGGTAAAACACCAGGTTTATTTGTAGCCTGCTCGTGGCAGAAGTGCCTGGGAAGCCACTTCTAATGTTCCTTGGCCAGACGCGTTTCGGGAGAAACCAACTCCCTTCTTCGGTGGCGCTGAGTGAAAACAAACAAACTCGCCGTCATCCTTGATATATGTCACACACCTGCCCCTGGGCGGGGGCGTGGCCGTACCTACGGCCTCCTGGGTGTTGTAGTACAGTTAATTATTCCCAAGTGGGTGAGCGGTCCGTTCACCATAAACACAGTTAACGCCCCAGTGGGTTGAAGGGGCAGCCAGCTCTCCGTCACGCTGCTTTGTTGCTACAAATCGTGTTCGAGTGAGCACATACTGGAATAGTGCTCACCCGGCTGCCCCTTCAACCCACTGGGGCATTAACTGTGTTTATGGTGAACGGACCGCTCACCCCCTTAGGAATAATTAACTGTACTACAACACCCAGGAGGCCGTAGGTACGGCAACGCTCCTGCCCAGGGGCGGGTGTGTGACATATATCAAGGATGACGGCGAGTTCGTTTTCACTCAGCGCCACCGAAGAAGGGAGTTGGTTTCTCCCGAAACGCGTCTGGCCAAGGAACATTAGAAGTGGCTTCCCAGGCACTTCTGCCACGAGCAGGCTACAAATAAACCTTGTGTTTTACCAAGTTAAGCTTCCAGGTGGTCCATATATATATATAGGCAAATGCATTTTAATGGACACGTTGTAAAGGCATGCGTGGAAATGGCATGCATGGTTTCCTCATACATCTGCGTCAAGGCACCAAAACTGTTCTTAATATTGCATTTTCAATACAAAATACATGAACGGATACTGTACATCAAAAATGAGGTCCTTGCCAATTATAAACAGCATTGACATATTAAGGTGAAAAAAATAGTAACCCACATGCTAAACTAGCAAATATGGGAAAATAAGCCCTTAATGGAGCCACAATTACCAAGTCGGAAGGTTTAGCAATCTTGTTCTCAACCAAAAAGGATTCCACAAACATTACGGTCTGGGGCACAAGGAGGGCGGATTCCTGGTGCAATACATGATATCAGCAATTGTACAGGATACATCGTGGCAACTATGCTTTGTAACAACACTTTTTAAAAAATACAGGCACGGATAGGGTGCTTTAGGTGTTTGGGACACGTGGATACTGCAAAGTCCACAGTGCTTTAGAGGATGGGGAGTAATTGCAGAAAATGGCATCAGTATTGGGTCTTACATGAAGAAACAATTAGGAATAGAGTAAGATTTCATTTATGCTGGAAAAACTACAGTATCTCCCCTTAAAGATACCACTACCATCTTCAACTTGCCAGCTCGCTCCTCCATTCCTGCAATATGGGTATTTGATCATGGCTCCAAAAATGCAAGAGCATTCTAGCGAAGGACTATTTCTACTAGAAATTCTTATCACATAAAATAAAAAGATTCTGTTTTTTCACTGAAGAAAATCAACCCTACCACATGTGAGGAAGATGCAGAATCTTATTTCATTTGGCCAAAATGTGCCTTTAATTCACCTCTAGCAAGGTACACCTGACAGCAATTACAGTTCACTAAAAAATCTATAAGATTTTTTTTTTTTACCAGAGTGGTATTGACTAAAGATTTTCAAGATCGTGCTAAATATGTCCCCACCAGTTTGACCTTCCCCTTTATGGGAGCTCATACTGTTCTTGCAAAATGAATTCCCCTTACGTTGTGAGCCTGTACAGAAGACATTTGTACCACATCACTCATAGAAAACAACTTATCAATGAAAATCACATAAAAGACAGCTTTTCAAAAAGTGGGTGAGCTCAACGTGCCTACAGCAATTGGCCAAAAGGTAAGCAAACCACAGATTCTTTAAAAGCAAGAGTCACTACAGCAGGTAATGTGACCGAGGTGGAGCCCAACTCACCTGCGTTCATGTCTTTAAACTTCTGCTTCAACGCAGTGGGAGTAAGCCGGTATTGGTCAAGGCCGTCATTCCAATAAATACGATCAAGGACTTGTAAATCTCCACCAACCAGCCAATCTCCACTCTCCAGAACCATCTACATCAGGGACAAGTACATACAAAAAAACTTTAGAAAACAAAATAAAACAATATCTCAATCACAAGAGATAGCATGGTGGCACAAACCTTCTTAATAAACAAAGAAGGAAGGCGAAGTAACATGGGCAACTGAATGGTTTGTGGCAGAGAAACCACAGAGACACTGAAGCATGAGTTAAGTGGTTCTAGTTTTATAACATGTGAAGCCTCAGACAATTTGAGGGATTCTTTGTGGCAATTTAGAGAATACCGTTCTTCATAGTCACTACAGAGTTTGCAGGGTACTGCCTTTTAGACATCAAAAACATGCACCTCTAACAACTGTAGCTTTGCAGGACATGCTTCTTCAAGTTCAAAATCGCACCATTTCTTCAGCCTCCAATGCCCAAGGATACTTCCTCTTAGTTTCTCTCCTCAACCTCCCTTTCCATTACCCTATCACTTTATTTACTTGTGTTCAGCTTCAGCTTGAAGCAGTAGAGGTGCGAATTCAATAGCGGGTACAAGAAGCTAAACTTCTGTTATCAATTCTACCCCACAGTGAGCATCCTTCGCTATCCTGTGAATTAACTGGCCCTTATTTGCAGCTTTAATCTGTCTCTATTTATGTCACTCTCACCTAATATATAAAAAAGATACTGTGCTCAAAATTAACATAAATATCAATATACAACAGGAAATCTATAGGACATTATGCTTACTGTCTGATGATAAAGATAATGCAGGTATAGATAGTCATCGTACAAAAACAAGGGCAACCGTTACTCCATGAGAACCAGGGAATACAAAATTATATATATATATATATTTTTTTTTAAACAAAGATTCTCATTGGCATCATAATATCTCAAAATTGATATGATTTCAGAAGCAACAATAGCTATGAATAGTTACTGTGTTCACAGGATTAATTCCAATAGCAACAGAACAAATGCTGGTAATAACATAGCCATCACTCAAAGTCATTAGTTTTGTGATATTTTGTAGCATATTACAACTGTTTCTATGAATACACAAAGAAAAGAAAAAAGTGCACTACGTCCCATGTGAAGAAAAAAACTCCCACTAAATCAGAATAGCTACAGATTATACATATTTACAACAAAAATGGGGAAAGAAACCTAAAAGTGTAATAATTAAGTCCAAGGATTATAGTAAATCCATACCTATTCCTGAATTAGGCATTTAGTAGGTGTGTATGAATATTTAATGGTGACAATGTTTTGACTCTGTTGTGGATATAGGGTTTCATCAGGACAAATAAACATTGGGACCACCTTCATATGTCGCCTTCACAGAAGTATACAAAATATACCAGTGAATAACACCAAAGGAGCATTAAACATACTATGTGAAATACTCACTCAGGGACTCAATGAGGATATGCCAGAGATGTACACAAAACAAAGGATTACATAACTATCTCAGAACAAGCATTTGCAATGCAATAGGTCTCACATTTATGAGAGTTTGAGCTACTGGCATTGTAAATGACAATGCCTTTTAGTTATGTGTTGTTTTTAAAACAGATAGATAAAAAGCATTGTCATTTACAATGCCAATAGCCTAAACTCTCGCAAATGCAAGACCTATTGCATTGCAAATGTGTACTATAAACTTTAAAAAAAAAAAATAGTAGAGAGCGTATCCTGCCTGCAACAGCAGGCAGGACAAAGCTATTTGAGAAAATAGTGCTTGGAGGCTGTAATTAAAGCCTACCGAGCAGCAACACAGGTAACGGGGGGTGTCGCCGTGAGAGGTTACAAAATTAGACAAAGCGATACTAAGGAGAAACTACGAAGCCTTTTGCCCAATGAACAGCCACAGTTCACAGTGGACAATGACACAAGCCAATGAAACATGTGGGGAGAGAGTAGGCAGAGCTTCAAGACGCTACCTCAATACAGCATGCCTTGCAGACAGCGCATGCGATGCTCAGGCTCAACCTAAAAACTATTGTTATTTCACACAGAGAGCTCTGTGGGAAAAGCAGGGCCCTTACCCACACGGGATGTGGCATGCTCCATAATCGGGCTTCCCACACCCAGGACTCAAATAAGTCCAAGGTGGGGGTTCTAACACACAAAGTGTGGGAGCAGGTTTTTTTTAAAGGAATTGTTAATAAAGGTTAAGTTATTTTCCAACAAATCTAGTTATTTGAACCCTACTAAAACCGGTTTCCAAAGAATAAATATTCAGGGAGTCAACAAACTGTTTTTCTTATTGCAAACTGAGCCATCATAACATGCCCGCTGGGTTTAGCAGGATTGAAACAACCAGATATAATAAAAAATAATGAACTCTTTGTTACTTACTGAGCGCGTAGCGTGATCCACGCTGAGGCATGCTCCTTCGACCTCTGCGGTCAAAATGGCTTCCGGAGCTCAGCAACACTCATCAGCGGGGACTCCTTGGCATTGACTGGCTGTGTCAGACTCTTGGCGTAGTAAGTCAGGTGACACTGGGCCTTTTTATTCATATGTGGGGAGGGACCAAAGCCTTATTACTACAGTGGCATCTTGATTGATGGTGTATTAATAACCAATATGATACTATGACAATGGGTATTTCCCTAGGAATGTGGATACGAGTAAAGAGATAAATAGCATTGCTTGTTGTAGGCAGTTCTTTACAGTAAATTATCTAAGCATTAACATCCCCTTCCCCCCCCTCACAAATAATGGGATACTCTGAATAACCATGTACCTATATACCCCTTAGAGAGCGACAACAGATCGATGTCCCCTTGGGTTCTCTAGGTTAGGCACTCACCCCGGCACTTGGGTAAGACAAGCCTGTTCTTTTCCTTCTTTTGTAAATATTTGATTTTAAAATTGCGTAAGTATGCTGGTTATTATTAGAGAGTACATTTACACTGATTTCACAGGTGAGAAGTTTGCAACCACTTCGGAATGGATACGACATTGTATGCACCACTCCTGTAACAAGGAACATAGCTTGTCCTATCACATATGTGGTGCATGCTACACCACTTGAGCAAAACTGTGTGAGATTACTCAGTAAGCTACATGTCATGTTTATTATATCTCTGGGCGAACACATGCATGGCATTTTATCATGTCTTTTTTCTCCACAGAGCATTCATGTCCAGAAAAAGGTTATGTAAGAGAAGTTATCTTACATGTTTTATATTTGTTTGGGTTACGAAAAGTTAGGATCTTATTGACAATAGTTAGGTATTATATAGAGGACAGCATATTGTATAGCTACTTGCCGCCTAGTCGTGGGTCTGTTAGCACTTAAATAACAAGATACTGTAGGTCCTGAAGAAGGCTGCTGACCTGATCAGGCATAGTTAGGACGGCCAAAACATGTTGCCCATTTAGGGGTTATAGGGACACTAAATTCCCCAACTTCATCCGAGCGTGTATATAATTTTAATCCTGTCATGGCATCCACAAATAAAAATAATATATTGGGATAGCTCTAGGCAGTTATAAAGGTTTTTTTCTTCATATCTCTTTTGACGTGAAGTATATACTCCACTTTTAATAAATATTCCTAAAAAAAAACCTTGCTCCCACATTTCGTGTGGTAGAAGCTCACCTTGGACTCATTTGGGTCCAAGGTGTGGGAAGCCCGATGATGAAGCATGCCACATCTCCATGTGGGTGAGAGCCCTGCTTATCCCAGAGCTATCTCTATGTGCGAAAGAACAATCATATTTCTGAGATAGTTGTGGAACCCTTGGTTGTGTGCACATTTATGATGAGAGGATAAGAGTTTAGCATTCTTCACCTCTCGCCCTTTTGTGAATAAGAGATCCCAGAGTTAACAACATGGGCGGAGGAACCAAAATAGGTTAAAATTATTGCAAAGGCCAGAGGACAGGTCTTTTCAATGTCACCGGGTCTTCACAATACTATCCTTCGGGTGGCAATCTTAGCATTTTCTTAGAGGGAGCAACTGCTTGCAAGAGCCGCATGAGTCGGCCCCGGCTACGGCGCCTCAGTCACTGTCGGACATGGAGACTCCAGCCTGAAGGATATTGTTAAGACCCGATGACATTGAAAAGCCCATCCTCTGGCCTTCGCAATAATATTAACATATTTAGGCTCTCCGCTCATGTTGTTAACTCCCGAATATCCTCATTGAGTCCATGAGTGAGTATTTCACATAATATATTTGTTGCCCTTTTGGGATTATTCAAGTGTATAGTAGTGTACTACAGTGAAGGCGACAAATCAAAGCTGTCCCAATATTAATGTGTCCTGATGAGACCCTATATCTACAACAAGGTCGAAGCTCATACTGGGCAGCAGTGTCCCATTGTCCAAAAAACAGCAATAAAAGCCAGCAAAATGTGGGGATGACCACACAAAAAGCCACACAAAAAGGGTCATTTTCTCACAATTGCTTATCCTCTTGTCAACATTTCAGGTCCCCTTTACGTTGGAGTCTCCTTTATCAGGACAGAACATTATGGCACATCAACACACTGATTAGGTGTGAATTAGATTAAGTACTGGTCACTGCATCACTAATAACATGTCATTACAATCAGATGGTTTACTAATCCACCTCTGCCACAAGCTCAGGCCATAAAAAGCCATCCAAGTAGGATTATAGTTACTAACATTATGTTATCAATTGCGCTGCATTGTGTTTATGTCTGTTGTGCACCAGAAAAATTAGTGCAGCCCCTGCCATCTGCAAATTCTCTTCTCTACTTTGCTAGAATTGCCATTGGATGGATTTTTATGAACTGTGCTTCGGATGGCCTTGTGGCAACAGGGGATTAGAAAAACGCCTGTTTGTAGACAACGTCTATCAGTTATATAGAACCAAATAGTTGATGGTGCGTGGAAACATAATTCACATCATGTTTTTGATGATGCTACATTGTATTTAGGTCTGTTATGCACCAAGTGCATCAGTGCAGCCTCTGTCATCTGCAAGTGTTATCCTCTACATCTATACTAATATAATAAAGAGAGAGCCAAAACCTTTGAGGCGGGTAATCTCAGGAACCAGAGCACCAATCACAACACCCAATACACCTTTGGAAAGGACAGTTGCAGCAGATGGACATATGCTATACAGCGGGCCATCATATACATTCGAAGGGTAGAAGAACCTTTGGGGCAAAGTAGTCCCTTGTGGGCGTTCTGCTGGGGGCGTGTGCGTTGTGGTGGGGGCGTGGCCAAACAGCGATGGGCGCGGCATTCGCTACGTGTTAGTACTTCCTTGTGGCCGTGTGCGTTGTGCTGGGGGCAGAAATCAGGTAAAACAAGCGTTTGCAGGGCTCCGTTGTGGGCATGTGGGGGCATGGCCAACGCTACTTGTTAGTACTTCCTTGTGGCCTTGTGCGTTGTGCTGGGGGCGGAAATCTGGGGGCGGAAATCAGGTAAAACAAGCGTGTGCGTTGTGCTGGGGGTGGAAATCTAGGGGTGAAAATCAGGTAAAACAAGCGTTTACAGGGCTCCGTTGTGGGCATCTGGGGGCGTGGCCATACAGCAATCGGCGCGGCATTCAACGGGCATTCGGCAAAAAGGGGGCGCAGAAATCCTGCAAAAAAAAGCGTTCGCAGGACTCCGTTGTGGGCGTGTGTATACCCGGACAACGTCGGGACGGGCTGCTAGTTGCTGATAAAGCCATGCATTGCAAACAGATGCTACAATCAACTTTTGGTTCTTCCTATGCAACAGAAGGGCCACACATGGCTCTGGATACCGTGTGAGGATACGGAGGGTGATTAGATCAAAAAGTAGTTGTGCGCCTCTCAAGCGGATACCCCGGCTCAGGCCCATCATATCACTGGCTGTCTCCACATCAATTTGTAATTTTCCAGCTTTGCACTAAGAGTCACCAAACAACTAGTCTGATTCTGCTGTTCCATTATTTAGAAGGAAGTAAAGAAACCTTATGAAAACCTGCAGCTTCCCCCAGAGGAGAACCATTAGCCACAGGGCCACAAAATATAAGTCCTAGCACATATCCACTTATTAAGGAGTTTGGATTTATAACTCTGGTGGTAGGAGTTTCTTTTTTGTCGTAACCCCATTTAAACTGCCCTACTTCACCTAAGTTTAAATAAATGTCACTTTTTTTTGTTTACAAGTAATGGCTCATACTGGACATTGAGTTCACCGTTAGTTAACATACCAAGGTGAACCTGGATTTCGAATTAATTTCCACCTCCTTGAGTAAGCCTGATAATAACCGTTTGACTGAGGATGACAACTACCCCTTTAATTATTATTCCTTCAATGATTATGACCATTCCATTGATTAACATATCACCTTGTTTTAATGTGCTCCCATAGAAGGGCTGACAACCCAACAGTGTGCACTTACTCTGAACTCTAGCTAGTGGATTCGCTTTTCATTTAGAGAGTGGATTTCCTCCACTGTAACCAACTTCAAACTTAACGTTCACCTGCTAACATTAGTAAGGATAGAACAAAAGCAATTCTATTGCAGATTCTCCAGTTTCTGGCTAAAAGAGGATCTATGACAGGCATATTTTGACTTATTTACCCACATATGCCTGTGCCAAATGCAAACACAATCAAATTTTGAAGTATACATTTGGCAGCAATTAAAAAGATTAGCATTTTGGTTGTTGAATGATGGAAACAAGAAGCACAAGAAGCTGGGTGTTCTGGAATTGAAAGACATCTTGGCCTGGGGTTGAGCACAGTTCACCGCACACAGATCACGTTCTTCTGTTCCTTGATCCTAGCGGTTGTGGATTAGTACCTGCGTATATGAGCAGATCTGGAACGATCTGTAATAGTAGGACCCAAAAGCACAGGAAACACGAAGGAGCGAGTTCCAACATACACCACCCACCGAAATGGATAGTCTAGTCCTTGGCAAGCATCAATGGGAAACAAAGAAGGATTTAGCATTTTTTGGTTCAGACAGACATCCAACATTTGATATGTTGATGCTACCACAGACCAGAATAGTGGCAAGAACACGCATTTAATGTGGCACAGGCAACAAGTATCCACATTTCCTCTGCCAGCATGCCTTTATGATTATGCTTAACAGAAAACTACAATGTTCCACAACAGTTGTCTATAGAGCATGCTCTCTCCCATTAGGGTGAAAGGGTGTGTAGCTTATAAATGACAGTGATCTAGGGAGCCACAAGGTAATTCCCCAATTAGTGCGTCTTGTGACAGACAATATGGCTCCACAGAAATGTTCTGGCTGCACTCTGAAGCACTATAGCTAGTTGGCCAGACTTCTTCAGGAAGAAGTCTGTATTCAACGCGGAGATCACAAGTTTGAATCTCAGTGGGGTTGTGTAACAGTTGACTGCACGAAGATATAACAAGCTGGAGACCAGTCAATATTCTGTATACTCCTTATGAGCATACAGAGAGAAAATTATCAAGTAGTAGATATAAGCAGAAGGTAACCAAGCCTCAGCAGCAAAACTTCAGCAAAACTGTAACATTCCAGATCTCTATATTACACACAGAATGGACACAGTCTCCAACCCAGACCTCTATACAACATGAGTCGAAGTTACACGTTACTTAAGGATGGGGGTTCTTTGTTCTGGCGTCAATAAATAGAATATCACTTAGTTGGCTACTGTCTAAGTTGGCACTCACATATATCATTTAGGCATTTAATATTCCTGCATGAACATTTTACATCCTGCAGAATTTCCTTACACTGCTCAAGATTATGTATTAACACAATTAAGTTAGTTATATAATGGAATGAGAATGCCACGTTTTAGGCATACCGAATTCTGTTTGTGTACATGGGGAGCCTAGGAATTGTATTCTTAACCCCTTGGCTGCTGCCGTCGGCCAACGGTCGTCGCGTGCACTAACTTGGTAGTGCTGCGCACGTCCTTTGGCCGACGCTGCCCCACCCGTTTTTCGAACGTTCAGCACTGGAGCTGAACGTTCGACGCAGCCAACGGGTTAAGAAGACATTACAATGTTTTTGTTTTTTTTTAAATTGTGAAATAGCTATTACAATAAAAAATATATGACAAATGTAGGATGTGTAGAATTTTTTTTTAACAATCTAGCAGATGTAACCACCTATTTTACACAATCTGCGAAACTAGAAAACCCAATTCATGGGAAAGCAGTGGGAATATTACAGTGAAAAAGTACGGTTAAAGCAAATAGAAAATGCTTCACAATAAATAAAATCAGTGTAACACCATGGAACATGGTGAATATTAAAAAGGTACATATACACTTTTTTTCAATGACTAATCACCTTAATGTAGGGATGCTCTTTGCAAGTAGTGCCCCACTGCCTGGAACAGCGCTCCTCCTTCCTGTGCTCATAGAACTCTGGGTTGCGGAGAATAGCAACCCTCCGACCCTCATACACCAGGGTGAATGCTGTGCACCCATCCAGCCTTTGCTTGTCTTCATGGGTGGCAGTTAACACTACAGGCACGGACAAATTAATGACTCCACCTAAACACCAAAAAACAAGCAGAGTGCACAATGAGTAATACTATCCCAATAAATGCAGGTATATGGTTAGGGTTCTACACACACCAGAGCACATTCAGATACAGAAAACAAATGGTTTCGTGTACACATGCATTAGAGGGTATAAAAAGAAAAGACAACAGAAAGTGACATGTAAAGGAGGCAGGAGGATAGATGGATTAAGAGGAAAATAAGGTGAAATGCAAACGGATGGTCGCTTTTTGAGTTTATCCGCATTTTGTTTTTCTTTATTAACCAATAGAAAAGTTACTTACTTCTGTATCTCAGATACCACTTTCATTGAGAAAGGCTGTTGTACAGCCTAAATGTGTCTCTCTTTTTCTTGTTGCTGTGTCTAGAGAGGTCTGATCAATTAAAAAGGTTTACGTTCCTCCTGCCTTCGAGTGCTAGCTCTCTCACTTACAGAAGTTTGGGAGGGTTTGTGGTGATAGATACATACATACATACATTACCTACTGGTGGTTGCCAGTAGGTAGTTTTAGTTAGGACCTAGTTTCCATAGGAAAAGCGTTGTTTTTGCTAATAACTTTGGCACAGTTTGATGAATGATCACAAAATTTTCAAAACTAGTTGAACGCTCACATCTGGTGCGCATGTATAGCGCCCTAAGGCCCTTGGGCCAAACACTTGTGCTACATAAAAACTGCAAAATAAAAGTCTGTACTTAGCATCTGTGTCGCTCAATCTATGCATTTAACCTTTCGTTTGCAGAATCTAATTTGTATTCAGACTTCAAGGTATGTCTTCTTGTGTGGTTTTTTTTTTAACCCCTTCCATGCTGATGACAGCCGGGAGCCGTCATGGCACACAGTGCTCGTGTGCTGATGACGGTTCCCGGCCGTCATGACCGCACCCGCGATCGGAATGTGCCGTACAAGCGCAGAATCGCGGCCGTGCCCAAGGGGTTAAACATTCACTGTGCTGTCCGGATACCTTTTAAAAAAACATTCAGTAAAAGAAACAAAAACAACAAATTCAATATCTTTAAACGCAGTATCACCCCCCCCCCATGAATGATCTGCAAGCAAGTACAGTTTCAGTCTAAATGAAGTGATACCCCCAAATCATCTTGCTCATCATCACCCCTAACGCCGCACAGTTTGATGCGCCTTGAAGCATGTGTGCACTGTTTGTGCACAGGAGAGCTGGCACTCAGAGCTCACTATGTTAAACAGCTGCTGTTAGGAAGTCATGGAAAAGCCCACTCCTAGCTGCATGCCTTTGTTGTTTGCCATGCTACATTTAACCGATGCCCCATCTTCTACAGACGTTTTACCTCCTAAGACTCGGACTCACTTGCTTACATCCTCCCAATCACCGATACTCCCCAAGCTATTATGATGTAAATGTAAATGTAAATGTACATGTATTTATATAGCGCAAATCACCGACCCGGTATCTAAGCGCTTGCTTAGGGAACCCGTCCTGGTATTCCCCTGTGAGATAACCCCGGCAGGGTATCCGCAAGGTGAAAGCCAGGCATCCCGCCGCGAGGGGCCGTTGTGGAGATTAAGCAAGCTATTGCCCAGAGTCACAGAGTGTGACCCCGTGAGTTGAGTAGGCACCAGAGCGAGAATTGTCGAGTCCGTGGAATTTTTGAGCCCGAGACCCGCCGGGGCGGGGAATCGAACCCTGGTCTACGGCCGATCTCAGCTTCCGGGTCTGCCGCCTCTAACCACTGAGCCACGCTTCTCCACTCCACAGCTGCTAGATCATGTTCGATAGGGTGAGTGACAATCTAAATCTTCTTCTAAGAGCAGAAATTCAGTTTTAATAGGAGGGATAACAATCAGATTATTTCTTGTACTGAATTTGTATCAATCAAGATTGGTCAAGGAGCCTCCAGCGTGCTTTAGGAAACAACAGTATTTGGTGGTTTTCACTCTGTGGTACCAGACCGGTTTCAATTTTCTGCTTTTTTAATGTATATTGCTACCACGGCAATAAGTGGTGCTGAAGTGGGGCTGCGCTGGTGCTGAGCTGGGGCTGCGCTGTTGGTGATGCTGTGTTGGTGGTGCTGTGCTGGTGTTGAGGGCTGCCGAGGAGATGCTGCGGTGGTGCTGAATAAATCTTCGGAGGTGCTGAGCGATGCTGGGTTGGTGCTGAGTCATACTGAGGTGCTGAGGTAGGGATGCGCCAGTGATGGTGCATGGATGCGGAGGCGGTGCTGTGTTTAGGTGGTGCTTTGCTGATGCGGAGATGGAGCTGAGTGAGGCTAAGTCATGCTGTGGTTGTGGTGGTGCTGCAATGGTGTTCAGGAGGTGCTGAGTGATGCGGAGTTGGTGCTGTCCTGCGCTGATGTTGCACTGATGCTGCATTGATGATGTGTCGATGGTGGTGCTGTGTTGATGCTCAGATGGTGATTTGCTGATTTTGAGGTGGGGCAGCGCTGGTGATGCACTGATGAGGAGGTGGTGCAGAGTTGATGCGGATGCTGAGATGGTGCTGTTCTGATGCTGTGGTGGTGCTCAGATGATGCTAAGTGATACTGAGATGGTGCTGAGTCATGCTCCGAGGTGGTGCGGAGTCATGCTGAGGTGGCGCTGATGAAGTGGTGGTGCTGCACTGGCGCCTACTGAAGCTAAGTTGGTGATGATGCAGAGGTGGTGCTGCACTGGCGCAGAATTCCTGCAGAGGTGAGGTTGCGCTGATGCAGAGACGGGTTACGCTAGTGATGAGGTGAGGCTGCACTGGTGGTGGTGCACTATGTGGAGGTGGTGTTG